>NC_137239.1:1398926-2797852 GCF_051294905.1 Botryllus schlosseri
ATTGCATTCCCCACCGCTCTGGAACCACTTCTAAAGGCTACTATATCTGCGTGAGTTGGCGTTCTATTGCCAATGACAGTGGATGCCCTGGATTGATTCTTGGCACTAGCACGTTTCGAAGCGCCGAATGTTTATCTGAGATTTTTCTACCACACGTTCCTGAGCTTACATTGGACTAACAACAAAGGCCCAGAGATGGACTCGATCAAGAGCAGAGGTCTCAAACTCAAATGTGCTCTCGGGTAAATTTCCCAATTTGTGATAACCCGCGGACCGCAGCATCAATAAATAGAGTATTCAATTTATAATATGCAACCAGGCCTTATTTAACGGCACATTGCAGACAAGCATTCCACAACCATAGAGAAAATGTAATTTACTATTATATCACACTTTCAAATATTTGAATAAAATAGTTTTTGTGCCGGGCATAATTTGTTAGGGAATGAGTTTAGACATCATGCGAGAGGCGCATGATGATATCGTAAAAGCTGTCGAATTGTAATATTGCAGCTATTGGACCTTTTAAATGCCATAATTTGAAGTAGAATATTTTAGAATTCACTAAAGATTGATCTGATATCAAAGCATGTGAGCGGTGTAGCCTAATCGGGATTTCTGATATACTCGTGATAAGTAGGCTATTGTTACTGTCATTGCCAAAGTCAGCGTTACCAGCGTTAGGTTTTCTTTGATTAATATTGGAACAGAAAGTGGTGGGCCTACGAACCGGGGGCCCTGGGCGAGACTTACCGGGGGGGATATAAATATCCAACCGTAACTTCTGGGGGGTCCGCCCCCCCCAGACCCCCCTTTAGCATCTGTTATTATTATCGATCTTTCACCACGGCGAGGTTGGCCAGGGGCTGGCCATATCTATTATTCCATGTGTACAAGGATAGACTACATCAAAACTAAGTAATTCTACCGCATGCAGAGACGTGATAATTATCGGGATATGGGACTTTTCTAACAAATGCAGAGATTTGATGATGATGGAATCATATTCTTGCTTGGTACACGGATTTCCGTGTTTATTCGTTATTATTCTTGAAAAAAGCGCTTAATCCGAATAGCGCGGCCCTTCAACCAGGGAGGCCCGGGCGACCGCCCAACTCGCCCACCCCAAAAGCCACCACTGGGAACAGATCAATAACAACTTAAATATAATCATTATTGTTCCATAGTAATAGTATTGTTTCTTAACCGTTTTAGCGATCGTGCCCCTTGTACTTTTATTAAGATTTCCGGTGACCCCTGTTGATTTTCAACACAATTTCTGATGGGACCTCTAAAAATTAGAAAGCCCATTCACATAAACGCGCGTAGCGCGAATAATATTTCCCAGTTGAATAAATTAGCACAGAAAATATTCCACAGCATATAGGCCAATTTCCACAATGCATCTGGTACCCCCTGATGTGGTTCTTTGTACCACGAAGGGGATACGGACCCCTGGTTAAGAACCCCTGGAATAGAAATGACTAATCACCGAAGAATCCAATGGTGTTACAGTTGTGGACTGTGGAGCGTACCACTATCTCACTCGCCACCGATAATAACATGGACAGAGAGAACAAACAACATCCAGGATGTAACCAAGTATAGGCCTACGTCACGGGGGCACATAATGCCAATGGTTTCCATGCAGACTAGATTAGATTTCTATATCCTACGCAACGCAAGCTACGGGCTTTTGATATATTACTATTCCCCACGACAGCTTCCTAGATTTTTGCGTCCGTAGGATTGCCAAGTCACTACTCCGACAGGCAAGTCCTTCTCTGATTTCAACGTTCGACCCTACTCAACTCGAGTCATTTTTAGTTTATCACCCAGTCAATCCAAAATCGAGTAATTTGACGAAAGGCCGCACCAAACAAAATCACAAGTTTCAGTCACGAATCATCAACGGTTCGTGTTTTGTCATCATGAACCAGAACTGTGACGGAATAGCGATCTTCCGCTGCATGGTAGATTTTAGGAAGTCATGTGATGGTGAAGTTTGTTTAGATTTCAGGTTTTTGTAGTAGTTTTAGAGTGAACTTAAAGTTCCTAAATCTAAAAAAAGATATATGACACTAGATTATATTTTCGAATACTTGAAATTGAAAAATGCCTTCGCGGGCCGCACAAAATGTTCTCGTGGGCCGCATGCGGCCCGCGGGCCGCGTGTGTGAGACCTCTGATCAAGAGCGTATTGCAGAAAGAAAATTAAAGGTGCGAGGAAGTCTAAAACAAGAGAGATTAAGATAGAACACCGTTACATCTAGAATACAACTGAGGGGCGCCGGATTGACAGAATGTACTTGATCGTTTCAATATTCTCCTATGTGTTCTCTCACACTGCGTTGCACCTCTTGCGTCTTGAGCGGATAAAATAATAGAACCGATGAATATGCCATAGCTGACTATAGTCAGAGTTTGGATTCACTAATTTTGCTATACACAGACCTCGTTTGCAACATCCTCCCGCAGAACCATTGGGCAGTCCAATTAGAGCTTTCTTTGCATCGAATTTCTCTAAAAACACCTGTCTAGTAGATTATTACAATGAATAGAGGTATCGTGCTATTGGTCCCCGCGAAAGTGACTCTGGTCTAGAGCAATACAAAATCACTTTGCAAGAAAAACCGCTTCGCACAGATCGTCGATAGTCCCATAAACTGCACTCATCCCTGTACACAAGTAAAACACAGACGATTGTAATATTGCTAATCAAGGATGATTGATTGTAAGCAAATAACTATGGTTCTGGTAGAAATAATCCGAGATATGCAGTGGGCTACGAACAACTCTCATACCCGTGTCTGTAGAGAAACAGCAATTAGTCAAAATCACTGTAGCTGAGGCAAGTAAAGTTACACGGCAATGCCCTCATTTTGGCAAATCAACACGTTTTCAGTAAATGGAATCGCGGAGTTGATGAGGCATATCCTGTTCACGACACAAGTGTCGTTACACGTTACACGTCACACATTACACGGCAATGCACAGGGTCATGTATTACGTCACATGGTTATTAAGCAATAAAAGCTATATTTAGTAACATTAAACTTTTTCTCGCTTCGCGCATACACATTGTAATAAATCGTTGCGGTAGAATATTTTTACAGTGTTATTGGAAGAAGGACTTTTGTCGCGTACTCACGTAATTTCTGACCCCTGACATAAAGCATAATAGTACATGATGCGTTAAATTTCGAACTATAACTAACACATTCTTCGAGCCGGATTCGAACCAGCGATCTATTGATTACCGCTGGTTGACACTACAGTCCACCGCTCTATCAACTGAGCTATCGAATGACCCTTCATCGCGTAAATCAACACGTTTTCCGTAAATGAAATTGCGTACTTGATGAGGAATTATGTTCGTTTGTGTGTGGTATTCATGGTCTTTGTAGACTACTAAGGTCATTTAAACCAGGCCGAAATTACTTATTTTTGATTCCGTATTTTCCGACCTGTAGCACGGCCCACTTCTAGGCTTTTTGTAACAAACCGCTTACGCGGATGAGATGGCGGGGAAGAGTCTAGAATCTAGATCAGAGGTCTCAAACACGCGGCCCGCGAGACCATTTTGTGCGGCCCGCGACGGCATTTCGGATTTCGAAGTATTCGACAATATTTAACTACCCATTTTTTTTAAATTTGAGAACTTAACATTCGCTCTAAAACTACTTCAGAAGCCTGGATCTACTCATCAAACTTTACTAATAGGCCTCTTTCACTTGAAAAAAGTCGCCACGTTGTGGAAGATCAACTATTATTAGACATCACTTGTTTATGATGATAAAACATGACCCGTTAATGATTCGTGACTGAAAATTGTGTTTGGACTTGAGCGCAACCTTCTGTAGAATTACTCGTACTCGTACTCGTACTCGTCACGTTAAACGTTACATCAGAGAAGGAATTTTGTTACTCGGAATGCCGCGACTTCGTACAACCACGCACGCAACAAATCGTGGTGTCCTATATGGTGTGGACACAAGCAAATACCATGGCTCAGTGAAATTGGTGTACGTCACACTTTACATTTGGTCAAAGATTATTTGACGGTAATTTTTGACCGACTTGTCGAGCATGAAATTTGATAAAATGGGTATCAATCGAAAGCTACCGTGGTACTAATTGCACAAATCTACATTTATTCTGCTCGAGGTCCTTGAACTCACCAAAATAAGCGTCGAATGTTGCATTGTAAGTGAGTTTGGTATTGTGACGCAGCAATGACGTCTGAGAGCAGGCGATGAGCACCGCAAGCTGAAAGCGTATTGGCCATTGTTGCGTAGGTGATTGAGCATTGAGCAATGATCATTCACACTCTCACTCTCTTGTGCAATTGCTCCTGAGTTCCTCAGACAGCATGGCTGCGTCACAATACCAAACTCACTTACAATGGAACATTCGAGGCTTATTTTGGCGAGTTTCAGGGCCATGAACAGAATAAAATTTATATTTTCGCAATCAGACCGTGGTTGGTTTCCATTGATATCCGTTTTATCAAATTTAATGCCGGACAAGCCGGTCAGAAATTACCGTCAAATTGCCTTTGACCAAATGGAAAGTGTGACGTAGACCAATTTCCCTGTGCCGTGAGACTTGCTTGTGTCAACACCATCTAGGACACTATGAACAAACTATCAAACTGGTAGGAGAAATAGTAAAATATCAAAAGGTCGTAGCTTGGGTCGCGTAGCTTATTTAGATATGTAAGCAGGTAGGTATGGCAACCGTCATTGGGATTATGTTGCCCCTTCGATGCATAGTTGGTTACATCCTGTGTAATCTTGGGTATCTTTATATATGTTCATTTAAATTTAATTTGGCGAATATTAACTAGTCGTAGCCTCCGCTTCACAGCTGTAACACCTATGGATTCTTCGGCGATTGCACATTTCTATCGTAATGGCACATCTGTTCCAACATTCGTAGGTAAAATTAAACGCTGATTCTATTTGACTTCGGTAATGGCATGATCAATATAGTCTAGTTATCAGGAGTAGGCCTCTGCTCGAAAACCGGAAGTAAGGCACACTTTGAAATACATTGAATTCCCCTATTATTGGTGCTACGGCCCGTGGTGCCATCAAAATGTAGGAAATTGGCCCGCGAGCATACATGTGTTTGAGACCTCTGATCTAGATAAACCTCAAACACTTAGGTAGGAATTATGAAGTCGAGGTATCCTGTTCGTGACACAACAAGTACGTTTTCATCCGTTAAAGAGAGCAGGCCCACCAAATATTCAATATTCCATTTCTTGAATTACACACTGGGGGATTCGCATATACGTTGTAAGATAGGGACTAACGATTAAAATGCCACGCCCCATCTGAGGATAGAAAAATGGGGAAAGCGACCGCACATCCTGCACGGGGGAGATGTGGTACCGATGGATCACTGGGACCGAAAATACTTTGAAAATTCTCTATGATAATTCTATGATTACACTCCGTGAACTTTTCTACAATTGCATGCTGGCAACATCTTTCCTCACATACAAAAAAATTCGACGTGCGCGAACTATGGGGTCTCTCACAGATGTTTTTTGTTTTGGGGGTGTAAACTAAATTTAGATCGACATATACATTTTTCTTTGTAACCTTCAACACGAACAAACCTGCAATCATTTTTATTGTGAAGTCTAGGGCTTGTATCAGGCTATATAATGGAACCTATTATTTTTTCAGTACTTCCTTGAGTGGAATTTTTTTCGATTCATGTACAAAATTCGTAGGGTGGGGACCGATGATACAATAGCCAAATCAAGCAAAATAATCAAGCGTAGGCCTACTAATCATGAAACAAATGAAACATGACTACATACAGAAAATCTTTATGTAATAATTGCATATGATGTTTTATCGCTCTAACGAGGTCATTGGAAGTCACACTGTCGATTTTCGGGCAATATGTATGTACCCTCAAATTTATAAGTCCGAGCCTAAATCGAAACGTGATTTTATGACGACATTTGCGTCAATATTTAATCTATTTTTTGACGGTTGCGACCGAAAATTCTTCTTCGGCTTGCTGTAGCTTAGATTATAATACTGAGCAAGAAAAGTTGTCACATCTGAGTTTTTTTAGGGTATATGTGTCATAGGTCCCCGGGTCGTGTGCCATTGGACCCACCGGGTGGGGACCGATGAAACGTTCGAGCAACAACTTTTAAACGTCCATCAATATTTTTTGAGAAGACGGATATTCATGTGTATGTGCGCGATAGGTAGAGCTTTTATAAAAGTGCTGAACCAGCAAAAGATCTGCTCTTTTCGGCTAAACATTTCGGGGCCAGCGATCATTTTCCAATTTTTGATCCATCGGTACCACATCTCCCCTAATTGGAATTTAAACTCTGCGTTACAGCGTAAAGTAAAAACTGTAATAAAACCAAATCAGTCGATCCAAAATCGAGACAAATTGATGATACATTCTTTACGAGCGTTGCATATATGCTCCTGCTCAACATTGACGTATAAGTGTCTTCATGGTTTACCAGTTTTTACAAGTTTGACGTCAAATGCGATGGAATTATTGGAAAAAATACAAGTTTCTATTCATTTGCAATTTTTCAGAAACGGATCACACAGCGGAATATTCTGGATACGGTTTGTGGCCTCTTCCATTCCTGTGTTGTTTGTATAGTTCGGATGTTGTTTTGTCGCTATTGATCGCAGAATGATGTGGTTTAACGCCCTCGTGTTGCATGTTGTAAGTGTCACTTGTTAAACTTTGCAGATACCACAGTCCCTCGTTTGAGTACGCAGCCGGATACGTCAACGGGTGAGAATATTATACAGATCTTTATTTTAGCGCGTCCAATATTGGTCATTCCACGTTTATCCTTCGCTGAGCGGCTCCAGACCTGTTAAAACATTTTACCGGTCATAATATTCATGGTATCATCGGTGGTTATTATCGACTGTAAAGCGAATGTTTTCTTTGTTCGTAGAAACTACTTTTGTGTCAGCTACATCATCTGTTGTTGTTGTTGTTGTTGTTTATTAAACATAAAGAATGACTCTTATCGCCTGACGGCCTTTTGCGCCACGGCCAATAACATTGTACATGAATAATGGCGGAAACGGAATAAATTGGATACACTAAAATCATAACAGGTGGTTTCACAGGAACACAAGGGTAAGGCGATTACAGAAGAAAACAAATCAAATATCTGAATACTATGATAAACTCAAGTTACAAATTGCGGTTGCCCGATAACACAATTTCAATGACATAAAGAGTTATTTGAGGATCAAGGAGTAAATCGGCAATAAAAAAAATTCACTTTCAATTGCGCACGTTTATCTATAAGAAATTCAGGACGAAAAGCATATTTTGGACAACATATTAAAAAGTGTTCGACGGTTACGGGGTATCGCCAGTGACTATAACAAGGAGATTCAGTTATTCCAATTTTAAACAAATGGGCGTCCAATTGGCAATGTCCAGATTTCAAACGAAAAATGATGTCATCTATGAGGGGGTTTCCACAAGTAGGGGAAAATCATGACCTAATCCCCCCGGTTCGAGAACCACTGAACCTAAATGTATTTGGGATAGTACAAAGTAGAGCGCAGCGTGCAGCGAGCAGTGTGCAGATTAGGCAGCCATGATGATGAGCGAACTTGCTGTTTTTTTTAAATTCGCCTTCCCTTGGCCGAGTGTTTGTCTTCGTGTTTTTGTCATAAGACCGACTTTATTTAAAATCATTATTCTTTGCGACGTGCGCGACACAAACTAAAATGTTTACCTCTCTCCACAGCAGGACCGGCCAACCCGTTGTCCGCGGGCCGCAACACTTGAGATGTGATGACTAAAATATAAGTTCTGACGCATTGGCAGATCCATGAGCCAGCCTTGACCGAAGCTTTCGATATCGATTTATCCATAGGCGTGGAATAGTTCGGTCCTTGTAAACTTCGAAAGTTTTTCGCGCTTAGCGCGGCTAGTGGTGCGAGAAATTTTTCCTCAAGTGCATGTGGCCTTTTTACCGAAAAGGTTGGCCACCCCTGGTCTACAGTAAAGAAATATTTAGTGCTCTACTAAACCTTCTTTGAATTTCAGCTTCCGGCATCCTTTCTTTGACATGCCCGTTCATCCTATATAAGTGATAGATATGATAAGTCATATGGTAATCGCGAGCACTGATTGACTTGTTTCACGAATTAGTGATTCGGAAACGTGCCACGTTACAATTTGAACACAGAGACCGTATAATGCGCAATGTGACCATGGCAGCAAAGTAGGTTTGAACTAAACTATATGGAAAGAGTGATTTCTTGTGACTTTAATTGCTACTCGTACTTTGCTACATTGCGACTGTAATTGCTACTCATACTTTGCTACATTGACTTCATTTTGAATCTGGACTAGGCGTGCGAGGTACGTAGGCAGCGTAATGGTGGCGTAATAATGAACTTTGAACAGGATTAAAAGTAAACGAATTTTCTGTTCAGTTGATACAGCCTATGGTTTTAGTCCATGCATTAACATTCAAAAAGCAGGTTTTATGTTTTGAATTCCAAACAACCTTTGGCGGGCCGCACTTTAGCCAGGTCTGCTATAAATGGTTTCCATCGATGGAATTGGTTAAATTGGAAAATTGGTTATGATGCAGTCAGCATTGTGTGTTCTGTGTGTTCCGTGTGTAATCACCGACAAGATAGCGTAATGGTTAAGCGTCCCGCTTCTTGATCGGTAGGTCGTGGGTTCGATTCCCGGCCGGGGTCAGACCAAAGACCTGATTGGTAACACTGGTATCCATGGCTTCCCTGCTTGGCGCTCATGCATTACTGGGACAGCATGGAGGGGTGGTGCATGACTTAGAAAGCGGTAAAGGCTATATCTGCACTTCCTTGTCCAGCGGCATATGCACATCATGTAATCATGGTATGCATATGCGCAGATCGCCTGTATGTGTATCATGCGTCGGTGTATATGCCGCAAAAACATCAAGGACAAAAATAAACTACGTCCTTTCCTTTCCTTTCTGGAGTTCAACCAAAATTACAATCAGCAAATCTATGAAAATATCGCTGCTAACAAACTTAACTTTACTCTCAGTTCTAAGAATCGGGACAATCGATTTCATCCCTAATTTGAACAATGAGGACGACTATCTGATTAATACTCGTCAATGTTTATGGCGAGTGTATTTTATCATCAAATCAATTTTGGTTTGTTTTAAATATACAAATTCAGTGGCGTGCTGTGAGTTTCATGGCAGATGAGGCACTGACACCCAACCCCCTCCGCACACACACACACACACACGTAAAGTACCAGATAAAAATAAACAATTATGTGAATAGCAGCAGCAAAAGAAACAGGTAGGCGAAAGGGTTTACATTGCATTCTGCTAACCATTGCAATTATACATTTTACCATACACATTTAAATTTTTCCTTCGGTGAAGTACTAGGTTATATACAGATTTCTTAACGAAAAGGATGGAACAAAAAGCATATAAATATTTTATTTAACGTCTTAACGTCGGTTTTATATTATATGTTGCCCTTTGCTCGTAAAATCTCTATTTTACAAGATTGAAATGGACACTGTATCAGCAAAACTAAATATGTCACTCACTAAACTTTGTTGAAGACATCATCCAGACGGTGGAAAATCAGGGTTAGATTGGGGATGCAGATTTTCTTGGATTAGGATTCTCAAATATATTGAACATTCATTCCGTGCCAATGACATATATCGACGTATTATAGCAGTAAAACCGCGTCTATTTCGAGAGTTCCAACAATCCGATTACGTTACTTCGGCTATATCGGGTCGTAATCGTCGTCCGTACGCTCATACATAACGTTTTTGAAAGTATTTAAACAGTCATGGCATAATTATAAAACTTGAAAAAAAAAACAACAATTTTTTATAGGCCTTCGTTTAAAATATTGCTCAAAACATGTTTAAAGAAAGTCTTCAAACCCCATTTGCTTTGAATGCAACACGACTTGGATATGACTAAAATGAAGTCCTTCGAGCCGGATTCGAACCAGCGACCTATGGATAACCGCACTAAGCCGCTACAGTCCACCGCTCTACCAACTGAGCTATCAAAGGTTGCTCCTAACATGTGTTGGCACGCTATAATTAAATACGGGGCCATTACAACGTTATGATCACACCGCATCGCTTACAATCCTTTTATGATAAGAGGCACATCCGCGACAGACGGGTCAATATGTCAGCGGGTCTCTGTATCTGATAACTTTCGGAAATAGGAAGACCCTTGGTCCGGATATTTAGTGGGACTCAATATTGTCATGTACCACTCCCAATCTAAGCGATTGTTTGAATATGGCCATATATATGTCTCAGATCACAGAGATTACAGTATCCGAATGATTCTCGTATGTTGACAGGCATAACAACGTTTTACGCAACGCAGAATACAACAGGAATTGGAACAAGTGGTAAGTATTTTGTTCTATTACCAAATTTATAAAGGAAGCTTAATGCGATAGTTGTAGTAAGCAACGGGCAATAAAACGCATTCAGTTTTCCCAGTTTCTGCCACTTGATCAATATCACATAAAAATAAACCTCACTGCAAATGTGTTTGTGGTAAAGGTGGTTAAGGACTGCGTGCATTCTGGTTGCATTTTGTGATATGACGATAAAGGGGAGCGAAATGTTTCAGTATCATTAAAGGAAGCATGTCTTAAAAAGTTTGAGAACCACTGACTTCCCCACAAGATCAAGATTTACGTGGAGATGGTCTTTCAGCAAGTAACGTATTTTGCTAGCCCCGATATCGATTCCTTAGTCGCTGAAAAGCTTTTCCAGGTGTCTTTCACACCTCAGAGCTCAAAATAAAAGGAAATTCATGATGATGATTTTCTGTTGTATTAGTATTCCTTTATTAAAATATTACTTCCTTTGTGGTCACTATGCCCATCGCCTATGTTAGGTAGTGCGGCGCTGTACTGACGTAGAGTTTCAAAACGTGGTTGCCTATTAGAAATCGATATTGAATTCATGAAACGTGTCCCGCGATCCGCCTTGAGTTAGTGACCACTGATTTAAAGTTATCGAACGAAGTGCGAGCACATAGAACATAGGTTCTCTAACTTTTAGTAACTGCCTACTGTTTTGATTTCAAAACATTCATGGCGTACACCAGTGGTTCTCTGACTTTTTGATCTCGCGGCACCCTCTGAAATGGAAACGTAGTTCGCGGACCCCCAGCACTTCGAATTTCATGTCTGAGGATACTGCGTAGTGAACTAATGATACGTTGCACCGCTGTAATACAAACTGGTTGCGTGGTCGAGTCCGAGTCCGAGTTGGCTACCCCGAGTGCAAAAGTTGGCAAGATGACGAGTGTAAAAGACAAAGGGATAATCTAATTCCGTCATGTCATTGTTAAGCCCGAGATTCTTATGGCTATAGTGACGAGAAAAAAAGGTCAACACTATTACCAGACCTCAACATCACGACCCAATTACCCGGGTGATGACAAATTGTTTAGTTACCACTAGGGCAAGTTTTTGTTGCGGTCAAATTCCTAGAAAGTTGCACTTATTTTTCACAAAAGTTGCAGTTAAAGTTGCATTTATTTTTCACAAAAATTGCACTAGAAAGTTGCATTTATGGACAATTTGCTTGAACTTATTAGGGTATCAGATACTCGAATCGATGCGTATCCAAAGCAATGTAGCAAAACTTAGTGTTGGCGACTTCAAAGAGAATCCATAGCCTGAAAGAGTTGACCCGATGGAAATATGATTTTCGGTGGTCTAGCCTGAATGTACGTCATATCAGAAAGGTCCTCAAATTGAAACGACAGTGAAATGACCAAGCGATTTATTTACATATAGTGCCAAATATTGCCAGTAAAACGTTGATTGAATCAAAAATCTGAAAAAAAACTTGCAAAAGTTGCATGAAAAAAACTGCGAAAAGTTGCAAAAAGTTGCGATATAAGAATCCTTCAAACAGCTTAAAACACCATTCTACATAACGTCTGAGTATCTAGGAAGCTGCGGGAATCTGTCAAAATGTTGCAAAAACTTGTCCGAGTTATCACCTTCTAAATGTCACCATGATATGTGCGTGAGTTGGCGTTCCACAGCGGGGACCCAGGTCTGATTCTTGGCACTAGTACGCCCCGTTGCGTCGCACGTTTAGCGGAGATTTTCATACCACACATCCCTGAGCGTACATTGGACTTACAACGAATGCCCAGAGATA
The DNA here is from genome assembly GCF_051294905.1 of Botryllus schlosseri. Classification (NCBI taxonomy): domain Eukaryota; kingdom Metazoa; phylum Chordata; class Ascidiacea; order Stolidobranchia; family Styelidae; genus Botryllus; species Botryllus schlosseri. Next base: position 1,411,149 of record NC_137239.1, read on the forward strand.
AAGCCGATCAAGAACGTATTGTAGAAAGAAAATGAAAAGAGCGAGGAAGCCTTGAACAGTCGAGTCCTAGATCGGACACCATTAGATAGGGAATACATATGAGAGGATGCCAGATCGAGAGACCGTACTCGGTCGTAACGATATTCTTCTAGCTGCTCATCACATCCAGCTATGCATTGCGCGTCTTGAGCGGATAAAATAATAGAACCGGTGAATATGCCATAGTGTCAGAATTTGTATTCCGTAATTTTTGCTCTACGTCGACCTCGTTTGCCCCATTATCTCGTGGCACCCCTGAGCAGTCCAATTGAAACGATCATGTCCCGGTGCTCACCGGTTGAGAACCACTAGCGTACTCCTTATTACCAATGTAAAACATAAGTTAATGTGCGACCTTCTGCTGGCAGTCATAACTAGTTTTAACTCTAAAAATAATTTTTGGCCAAAAGAATCTCTGGCACTTGACCGCTAACTTTGCAATGAATTTCATGAAAAACACCTGTCTCATAGATTACACCATGTAAAACAATTTTGCAAAAATTGTAGTTGGCTGAAAATTTTCATGTACTATGTTTTAGTATTCCAAACTAATTACCGAAATAACAAAATTTTTCCTGAAGTGTCCCAATTTTTTGAGAAATGTCAATTTTTCTAATTTTTGATTTTAGTCACAATTGCTCCGTATTAGTCCCAATAATTCTGTATTGGACGTAAGAAAACGCTAATGAAAAAATACTATGAACAAATATAGCTTACTCATGCATCATGCAACGCTGCAACACTTTAAAAATCGTCAGAAGTGGTTTTGTTTGCATGACTTGCATCTGTGAATTGAGAAGTCTTCTCTTATCATGGACCAAAAATAACACCATGTAACAAAATTTTGCAAAATTTTAGTTGAGTAAAATTTGTATGTATTGTGTTTTGCCATTCCAAACCAATCACTGAAACACAAAAAAAATTCTGCAGTGTCCCTAGTTTTTGAGAAATGTGTAGTTGGTGATACATCCTATGCACGACACAAGTGCCGTTACACGTTACACGTCACACATTACGCGGCAATGCATAGGCTCATGTATTACGTCAAGCAGCGACATTTAGTAACCTTAAACTTTTTCTCGCTTCGCACATAAACGTTGTTATGAATCGTTGAGGCATAATATTGTTACCGTGCTAGAAGAAAGACGTTTCTTGCGTACTCACGTAATTTCTAACTCCTGACATGAAGGAAAATGTCATAATATTGCATAATGCGGTAAAATTTCGAATTCTAACTAAAAAAATCCTTCGAGCCGGATTCGAACCAGCGACCTATGGATTACCGCTGTTTGACACTACAGTCCACCGCTCTACCAACTGAGCTATCGAAGGACCCGTGTAACTCGATACGTTTTCGCTGAATCCAGTCGCGTACTCGAGGAGGAGTTATGTTCGTTTGTTTGTGGTATTCATGGTGTTTGTTGACTAATATGGTCATTTACATCGGTCCGATATTCCTTATTTTTGATTCTGACTTGTAGCACCGCTCACTGCTAGGTTTTTTGTAAGACACCGCTTACCCGGATGAGATGGCGAGTCTACATAAACCTCAAACACTTACGGGGGAGATAATAAAGTTGTATTAGCAGTAAAGTCGATTGTCGCGTTCGTCAAGATATATCAACCCAGGATTAAGGGAACCGGTTGATTGCAGCGCATGAAGTTGGAGTTAAAGTCATGATTTGTCAAATGGCAACTAGTAAGCTATAAAAACTACGTAAAATGCACACCATGTCCATTCCTACGCACAAATATTCCCGATAATGACCGTGCCGACTGTCCCCTAAGTAATGGCTTCACTAAACAATCAATGAATTATGCACCCACCATTGCAGAACGATATCAATATTATAATCTGTTTCTTAGCTGTACCGTGCTAATTGGACTCGCCGTTCATTCGCGATGATGATAATTCTACCTATCACAGGCTGCTGTTTCATTCAACAAATTGACAACTGACAGCCCATAACGCGTTTTCACATTATGATGCAACAGATAACGCCATTTAATTGAAAACTCGGGACACCTCGACTAACCATCGCGCGTAACCTTTTTCAACTGTATGCATCGCGATATTTATTCACACGATTAGCATTCTTCTGGAACAGCTAACTTTATTATCTTCGCCTAACAGCGTCCCGATGAGCAGTTTTTCATCACATGATTAGCATGCTCCCGGATGAGCTAACTCTATTATCTCCACCCTTAGGTAGGAATTCTGGAGTCCAGGTATCGTGGTCGTGATACAACAAGTACGTTTTCACCCGTTAAAGAGAGCAGGATTACCAAATATTCACATTCTATTTCTTGAATGACACACTGTGGGATTTGCATATACGTTGTCGGATTGGGAATAGCGATTAATGCCACGCCACATCTGAGAGAGAGAGAGAGAGATATGATATTCTTTCTGGTATCCGCAGCTATCCTGCTAGGTGCTCAGCAATCACGGATAGCATGGAGGAGTAAAAAACTGGGGCGCAGACTAGATGACCTCATGGGGCCGTATCGCAACTCCGTCGCCAAAGCATCTCGATGGTGCAGGCGAGAAAGAATATCATATCTCTCTCTCTCTCTCTCTCTCTCTCTCTCTCTCTCTCTCTCTCTCTCTCGCCTGCACCATCGAGATGCTTTGGCGACGGAGTTGCGATACGGCCCCATGAGGTCATCTAGTCTGCGCCCCCGTTTTTTTTCTCCTCCATGCTATCCGTGAGCGCCTAGGAGGATAGCTGCGGATACCATTTTTCGAGTCTTTGGTATGACCCGGCTGGGAATCGAACCCACGGCCTACCGCTCGAGAAGCCGGACGCATAACCATTACACTATCTCGCTCGGTATAGGATAGAGAAATGGGGAACATCGATCGCACCTCCTGAACGTAATTCGATTTTAAACTCGGCCTCACTGCGTAAAGTAAAACCTGTAATAAAACCTGATTAGTCGATTCAAAATGGACTCAAAGTGACTAAAAATTCTTTACGAGCATTGTATATATGTTCCTGCTCAACATTGACGTATCAGTGTGATCATGGTTTACCCATTTTTACAAGTTTGACGTCAAATCCGATGGAATTATCTGAGAAATACACGTTTCTATTCATGTGCAATATTTTCAGAAACGTATAACACAACGGAATATCCTGAAATAGGTTGGTGACATCTTTTATTCAAGTGTTGTATATGTATTTCGCATGTTGTTTTTCGCTATTGATTTCAGAATGATTTGGTTTAACTTCCTGATATTCCATGTTGTTAGTGTCACTTGTGAAACTTTTACAGATACCACAGTCACTGGTTTGAGTACGCAGCCTGATACGTCAACGGGTGAGCATATTGTACAAATCTTCATTTTAACGCGTTAATATTCATCATTCAACGTTTATCCTATCCGTTTATCCTATCTCCTGACCTGTTAAAACATAGTAGGCCTACTAGTCATAATATTGATAGTATCATTGGCAGTGTTGGGATCAAGTCACTACCTTCGAGTCACGAGTCATCTCGAGTCATTGCACATTTTGACTCGAGTCAAGTCAAGTCAATCGATTTTCAAAGGTGACTCGAGTCAAGTCAAGTCACTCGTTTTTTGGAGGTGACTCGAGTCAAGTCGAGTCAAGTCAAGTCAAGTCACGAGTCAAGTCACGATTCGAGTCAAATTGAATTTTCGAAGTATATGTGATGACCCAACTGTGTGACTGTGTGCTAACTGTGTGAAGGATAGATTAATTGGCCATTTATCTTGAATCAAATGACGATTATAAAGTTAAATATTCATTCAAAAAGGTGTTTTATCGCTCACGCACACGTAGAACTGATAATAAAATACGTGAGTAACGTGAGCTACATGCTACAGTTTGATTTTATCAGCCAATATAAAGGATCGAATTCGAAGCCTCGAGAAGTTGAACAAATTGATATGGTACAATAGGCACTACCGACCTATACCTCTGTGAGAATATAAAGGCATAAACCATATTCGTTCGATTTAAACCATACAAGAGTGTTGGTAAAGGTGAGCACTGCGCAATGTAAGCACTAAGCTGCCTAAGAAACAGAGATACGATGCGATTAGACAAATCTACTGCTACTACTTGGGATGGTGTGAACGTGAGGTTCACGTTCGCGTTCTGTGTGTGAACCTCGGAAATTTAGAAGGTTCGCGTTCACAACAGAACCTTGGTAGGTTCTGCACTGTGAACCTTTTTCATATATTAAAATTTTCACTTCATTTTAACATCTTTGGTCCATATTTATTGCATTCCAACCGTGGGCCACTCTATGCATGGATCTGGCAGCATTAAAAATCAACACTAAACGAGCATGCACCTTGACTATCTCAAAGTCTTACTTGCTTTGTAACAACAATTTGCTCGAAATATCCAGCTTTCCGTTTGTGAATATGTAGTGACTCTCTGCTGTGAGTTTGACCCGCAATCACACAATATACCTAGCGAAATACGTAGTCAGCGAATGATGCTTATTCAAGCAATCAATGAGATTGATATCGTTTTTGATGCAAAAAAATCTAGCAGGCATACGGGGTCAATCTTGACTTCATATCGTTACTGCATCATTAAAATCAAATCCTCGCGACTGAGGTGTTGGCTACTGCTGGATAACTTGTTAATGGGGTAGTATCGGCATCAAGTATAGAAACCCGTTTACACGCTACTCAATATTAATGTAGCGATACTCAGACGACGAATACATTGTCCGGTCTGGCCTAGACCCTTAAGGTGTAAGCTTATATTCCCTGGTAAGTCCTCGTCGAAATTGTAGGCAAAGCGACAGATGATCTTGATTTATTGGAGTATCATACCTTCGATTGCTTCAGTTGATACATTTAGCGACGTTTAAAACGGCAACATGTACTTCGGCACTGTGGCATGATGTGGCCCGAGTCGTCGCTAGGTACCATGTAGCCTACATTAATATACGCTATCACTTCAATGAAAGATAGGGTTGGAATTAGCAATATGACGTAACGTGACGTCATGAGGTTCACGTTCGTGTTCACACAGAACCTTTCAATAAGGTTCGCGTTCACACGAACCTGAACCTTTCAGAGGTTCACACCATCCCTAGCTACTACGACAATGTAGGTGTGATGGTTTCGTAAGCGGTCAATTTATTTGTGATGTAACAATGGATGATCAGTGAAACTTACAATGATTGAAGACTGGTTGCTATCGCAAGTGACACCGGCGTATCGCTGACAACCAAAACATACATAAGGGTGATTTAATCGACACCGTTTACTTAGTGACTTGAAATTGACTCGTGAATTTTGCTCCGAGTCACGAGTCAATCCGCATTTCTGAGGCGTCGAGTCAAGTCAAGTCAAGTCATTTTTACAAAGTGACTCGAGTCAAGTCAAGTCATACGAAAAAGGTGACTCGAGTCTGACTCGAGTCAAGTCATGACTCGAGTCATCCCAACACTGATCATTGGGTGGTCATTACTCATTATAGACTGAAAAGCGAATGCGTTTTCTGATTGCAGAAACAACATTTGCGCCAACTACATCGTCTAATATCACAGGTAAAATTCCAATTTCGCCGAGGCTATTAGATTGTGGCATATACGCATTACCTAGATTTATACTTTCGTTTCAACATGGAGATCGGTCCGATATCATTATCTCTTTCCAATTATGATAAAAGTCGGTTATATCGTGATAACATACCTAGCTAGGAGTATACTCGCTACTTAGCCCACAGTACTCCAGTATGTGGAATATTAGGATTCTATGTTTCATGACTACATATGTGTATAGACCAGGGGTCACCAACAGTTTTGAAACTAAGAGTTTGTTCAGGGCGACTGATTAATGCGGTGGGCTACAAGTTATCTCACTACGCACTGAAATTGTTGGCATTTATCTCATGAAGATTAAGCGTGCGTACATGTACCATTCACGCGAAGCTCGAATATATTTCTTCAAAGTGAACTAAATAATTCGGTCAATTATATCGTATGTACCGCATGTATTGCTGCTGTCATTTGTACAGCTTGAATCAGATTGCGATGTATTGGGGTATTGGCTGCCTGAAAAGGCCATCCCACTTTTATCATTGTGGTCCAAAATTAAATCGCTGACGATGCTACTGGGGACTCACTCGTGGATTCGTATGTTTGCTGACATTTTGAATATCTTATTGTGTTCTAGCTAAGAGATGGCTGTCACCGAAATGCCGATATCGTCGCCCGGCCGTGCATGTCGAAAATGATACCGAAATTATTGCGTTCTCTGATAATTGCGAATGTGGTTATACTCAATTCTGTATATTCATTAGGGCTGTTCAAAAATAACCTTGCTTCCTGAATCTTGCTGGCTATACGTGATTAAATCGCTAGGTCACCTTAAATAACGACGCACAGCAAATTTGAATTCATTCCAAGGTTCCAACCAATATTCGCGGTTTTCGTAGAGTTTGAAAATTTTGAATTTGCCCAAAAACGCAAAATAATTTTGTTTTTTAATTTTTCTGCCAACCTCATGAAATTGTTGGGCTGTCTTCAAAGACTATGCAAAACAAATTTGACTCAATTCCAAGTCGTAGAAGCGGAGTTATTCAAGTTTTTCGATGATAATTCTTGGATTATCCACCAACCAAGGATTTTATATCAACAATCGTATCACAAAATATGATGTCACCAGCATGAAATTTCAAATAAGAGAAAGTTTAATGTACTATTTTTATATGCTACACGAACGAGATTTTGTGATACGATTGTTGATATACAATTTTCTTTCCAATTCTCTACTATTTGATCACGATTACCCTTGACGAGTGTCAGCCGAAAATATTTGGGTTCATTTCAATATGTATATTGTATTGTGAGCCACACCTATAACTAAGGTTTTGAGGAATTGAATAAGAAGACGTGTACTAGTTAAATATCGTTGATCTGCCACCGATTTTGATCCCTTCCAGGTTCTACAACATATATTGTGACAAGTACACCGCAACTCACAACGGACGGTGCGTATTTCCTAATTTCAAGTCAGAACTTTCAGAGTAACACAACGCAATTTTAAGAAGATCTTAAATTAGTGATCCACTTTTGTATTCGTTCTTCAAACAATTTTAGGACTGGATAATACGACGTCAGTTTAATCATGTTATATTTGTTTGCAGAAGATTTTTCTACCCCATTCACTGCTACAGACACAACAATCACTAAAATAAGTACACAGTCCGATTCGTTTTCAGGTAAAAGGGTTATTAGTAGGGCCATTTAAAGACATTAAAGTCATATTTTTTTCTATGCATCAGTAAGTCGTGAAATCCATTTTAATGGGAAAACTGCATCCCTGTGAGGTATATTAAGAAAGTTATGAAATCATATAAAGTCATATTTTCCTATGGTTAGGTCATAAATCAGATTTTCAAGTTATATAGTTATATTTTTGAGTTATAAATTCATATCGTTGTTTAGTTTAAATTAAAAGTACCAATTTAGCGGTGAAGCAATTAAGCACTAAGAAAGTAAGGCAGTTACTCGTTGGGGTAGCTGGTTATGAATGCTGCTCAATATTATGCTGAGTGACTTCCACAAGTGAAGGAAATAGCCCATGAATAGGAAGGCGTACGAGGTATTGTAAAGAATGTCAAAAATTCAGTTGCCTCTACTATAACAATATTTCAAACTTAATACTCAAAATGGAATGTTGTACGTACACCATCAAAGAGACCTATGGTGATCTAAATGCCCTTAATTTCGGAAAAGATCCGCTTGAGTTCAAAAATTACGTTAAGAAGCGATTGGACAAAAACGATCGGAAACAAATTATGGAGCTACAAAGACAAGACATTGCACCAGCGCTTTATGCAAAACTACAGAAGTGTCAACCCACACCAGCGTCTGTGGAGCGCTCATCTTCCTTACTGATGTCATTTACGCCCCAATCGTAGCTTCAAATAGGCCTACGCTAATACTCCACACTACATGAAACTATACTACAACAGTGATTTAAAATAAAAATGGATGTGTAACACTGTGATGTTGCGTATGTTTTACTCTTTAGTTCCGCGAGTGACGTTGTTCGCATGTAAAATACACGATTTTCACATGAAGTCACACAAAGTTAAATTTTCCCAAAAATAAAGTCATATAATTGATTTTTTAAGGTCATATAAAAATGGCCCTAGTTATTAGCGTTATAATTATAAATATATTTATATAAACGTGAGCATTAGGAGAAACTTATTTACACAATTATGTCTCTTTCAGGACGAACCTACATGCTAATTACTAAAGAAATACTAGTGTCAGTTTACATAATAACCAGTAGGTGACCACACGGTCTATGTGAACTGAACTCATACAGTTTGGAGAATCCACAATAAGGAGAACTGGAATTATGGAAACAACTCGACCACCCTTTTGCAAAACGTGTTTTTAAATATTTCGGTCGGTACAACGCTGTGCTCTTTAACATGGGCAACGAGCATAGTTACCACAAAATAAATAATCTTCTATTAAAGAAATACGAATACAACAAAAATACCACTATCAATTTCATTTCATTTTCAACTTATGAACTGCGTAAAATAACTGTGAACGCTTATCAGCGACTTGATAAATTGCATGTGCTAATTTCGGGATAATATCCAGGTTGTTGTAACAACCATCGAGTAATGGGTCATAGCATTTGGTTCGAGATCGATGTAGAGTTGTACACATCCCGAATTCTCCTGTGCGACTGGCAGCATCGTGAAGTTAATTGTATTGGGTTTCGTTTTATTGCTTTGTGTGACCACTAAATCATTTGAGAATGAGGTAGAGATCTTTATGCTCACATTAAATTCAGTACTGCGCCAAGCTCTTAACTTTAACATGAATTCAGACCAAAATACTAAGCAGTATCATCCTTTATGATACGATGAAGAAATATTCTGACGATTTAATTTTGTAGCTCTCAAATACAAGTATCATTTTTGGCCAAAAAGCTTCAAAACACCTTTAATGTACAGAAGGCATCACTCTCAAAAACTGTACACTGCCTTTTCGATTTCGACACGCAGTGTGCTGCAGGTAACAATACCTAATTAAAAAACATTTTGCGGAAAATAATCCGTGCTATCAGTATAAGTATCAGTTTATTACTATTTTCATTATTTCAAAACACCACAAAACTGAGATACAATGTAAAGATAGGAAGGTTTCGAAACGACTTGGAGTAGCTAGCGTTATGGGAGTGTTCGAACGGGGAATAGGCAATCCAAAAGTAAGCCAAATTCATTTTACATGAATTAAAATAAACCACCGCATTCATGGAAACATCGCCGGTGGGTATTTCGCGATTAACGCAACGAAAAACGTTGTGATTTGACAGATTTTGTCGAATGTTAGTCTGCAATGAGAACTCAGGGATATATAGAGCTGTCCTTACTTCACCACCTACTACGCGGCCATTTTTCTTCAGCGCCCCTTACCGCCCCCCTGAGCCCAGCGCCCGCCCATTTTTCCCCTGGGGGGTACTGGAGACAAGGTCAAGAACCACTGGTGTAAATCAACACGTTTTGGCTAAATGGAATCGCGTACTTGATGAGGGATTCTTTTCAGTTGTTGGTGGTACTCATTGTGTTTGTTGACTACTATGGCTATTTACACCAGGCCGATATTCCTTATTTTTGATTGCGATTTGTAGCACCGCCCACTGCTAGGTTTTTCTACGACACCGCTTACGCGGATGCGATGGCGAGTCTAGATCAACCTCAAACACTTAGGGCGTACCATTCCGTACCATAAGGCGTTACTGCGTATAGTTAAACCTGTATTAAAACCTTATCAGTCGATCCAAAATCGACTCAAAGTGACTAAAAATTATTTACTAGCATTGCATATATGCTCCTGCTCAACATTGACGTATCAGTGTGTTCATGGTTCACCCATTTTTACAAGTTTGACGTCAAATCCGATGGAATTCTCTAAAAAATACACGTTTCTATTCATTTGCAATATTTTCAGAAACGTATAACACAACGGAATATCCTGAAATAGGTTGGTGACATCTTTTATTCAAGTGTTGTATATGTATTTCGCATGTTGTTTTTCGCTATTGATTTCAGAATGATTTGGTTTAACTTCCTCATATTCCATGTTGTTAGTGTCACTTGTGAAACTTTAACAGATACCACAGTCACTGGTTTGAGTACGCAGTCTGATACGTCAACGGGTGAGAATATTGTACAAATTTTCATTCTAACGCGTCAATATTCATCATTCAACGTTTATCCTTCGCTGGGGCTCTCCCGACCTGTTAAAACATTGTACTGGTCATAATATTCATAGTACATTGGGTGGTCATTATAGACTGAAAAGCGAATGCGTTTTCTGATTGCAGAAACAACTTTTGCGCCAACTACATCGTCTAATATCACAGGTAAAATTCCGATTTCGCCAAGGCTACTAAATTGTGGCATATACGCGTTACCGAGATTTATACTTTCGCTTCAACATGAGGATCGGTCCGATATCATCATCTCTTTCCAATTATTTAAAAAAAAGTATTATCGTGATAACATACCTAGCTAGGAGTATAGTGACTACTATGCTCACTGTACTCCAGTGGAATATTAGAATTCTATGCTTCATGACTACATATGTGTATAGACCAGGGGTCACCAACAGTTTTGAAACCAAGAGTTAATTCAGGGAGACTGATTAATGCGATGGGCTACAAGTTACCTCACTACGCACTGAAATTGTTGGCATTTATCTCCTAAGAATAAGTGTGCGTACATGTACCATTCATGGGAAGGTCGAACACATTTCAAAGTTAACAAAATAAATCGGTCAATTATATCGTAGGTACCGCATGTACTGCTACTGGCATTTGTACAGGTTGACTCAGATTGCAATGTATGGGGGTATTGGCTGCCTGGAAAGACCATCCCACTTTCATCATTGTGGTCCAAAATTAAATCGTTGACGATCCTACTGGGAGCTCACTCACCTGGCTAGGAGATGGCTGTCACTGAAATGCCGGTATCGTTGCCGGGCCATGCATGTCGAAAATGATACCGGAATTATTGCGTTCTCTGATAATTGCGAATGCAGTTATACTCAATTCTGTATATTCATCTTATCGGACGGTTACTGAAAGCAAGAAATCAGGAGGTGTCATATATTCTCGTAAAGTGCTCAAAATTTCAGCGAAATCAAGCCACCGTTAAATACTATACTATATGGTAATTTGTACGTCGAAACTGTTGCTTTTCCAGTCATGATCATCTTGCATTTCGCGGTCAGGCTAATCAAAGGTTTCGTTAACCTTGCAAGTTAACAATAAATTGTATGCGTAATTTATTTTTGCCGATATTTGAAGAGCTGCTTGTAGGTACAGAACTTTAATATACAATATTCATATTGAAATGAATCCGAATATTTTCGGCTCACACTAGTCAGGGGGAATCGTCAGCAATTAGTAGAGACTGACTAGAGAGTGGAAAAGAGCATTTTATATCAACAATCGTATCACAAAATATGACGTCACCAGCATGAAATTTCGCATAAGAGGAAGTTCAATGTAGTATTTTTATATGGTACACGAACGAGATTTTATGATACGATTGTTGATGTATAATATTCTTTCCAATTCTCTACTTTAGTTGCTGACGAGTACCCGTGACGAGTGACAGCCGATAATATTCGGGTTCATTTCAATATGAACATTGTATTGTGAGCTACATGCGACCCGCGGGACGCGGATGAGCCACACCTATAATTAAGGTTTAGAGGAATTGGATAAGAAGACGTGTAGCAGTTAAATATCGTTGATCTGATACCGATTTTGATCCCTTCCAGGTTCTACAACATTTATTGGGACAAGTACACCGCAACTCACAACGGATGGTTGGTATTTTCCTAATATCAAGTCAGAACTTTCAGAGTTACAGAACGCAATTTTAAGAAGATCTTAAATGAATGATTCATTTTTGAATTCATTCTTCAAATAATTTTAGGACTGGATAATACGACGTCAGTTTAATCCTGTTATATTTGTTTGCAGAAGATTTTTCTACCACATTCACTGCTTCATTCACAACAGTCACTGAAATAAATACACAGTCGGATTCGTTTTCTGGTAAAAGGGTTATTAGCGTTATTATAATAAATATGTTTATATAAACGCGAGCATTAGGAGAAATTGATTTACACAATTATATCTCTTTTAGGACGAACCTACAAGCTAATTACTAAAGAAATACTAGTGTCAGTTTGCATAATAACCCGTAGGTGACTACACGGTCTATGTGAACTGAACGCATACAGTTTGGAGAATCAACAATAAGGAGGATTGGAATTATCGAAACAAATCGGCCACCCTTTTGCAAAACGTGTTTTTAAATCTTTCGGTCAGTACAACGCTGTGCTCTTTAACATGGGCGACGGGCATAGTTAACACATATGAAATAATCGTTTCTTGAAGAAATACAAATACAACAACAAATATCACTACCATCAATTTCATTTTATTTTGAACTATGAACTGCGTACAATATCTGACAACGCTTTTCAGGGACTTGATGAATCGACACCGGGGCTGCAGAAACACTGTACTGTATCTAATCGTAAAACTTGATCTTGTTGGGAAGCGTTAAGCGTCTCGATCTTGGCAGTTTCTGGTAAATTGCGCGTCACTGCAATGTGTCTAAACACGTCAGCTGATGTTCCTTTGATGGCATGCTGTTGCCATCGCAGTAGCCGTTTTCGTTAGTGCGGAATTCGATGTTGGGCGGATGATAGTAGGTTATTTTGAAACAAAAAGAACAACATTTTAAGACTGAAATCAATCTCAGCATTTCAAAATGCTTTACCTAGCGTTTTTCCAAAATCTGGAATCAAACCGCGGGTGACCGCTGTACTAGAGCGTCATTTGGAAGGGTCTTCCGACGTTTCACGACAACTTAACGAATCTGACCTACCTTAATGCGGAGTTTTCCCATATTAAAACTACTCATGATCAGTAATGGTGGATTTCGGGATTATTTCGCATACCCATACCGTCCAACCCCTAAGATATTTTTATTTTATGTACCTTCGAAAATAACGGGACCTTCCGCGCAATGGATTGATGTTTTCTGACGCTATATTCCTAATTTCATTGATATTATATGACCGCTCAGTTGATCCTTGAGTATGGTCAATTTTAAACAGGATACATTCTGTATTTACAGAATCAACTACAACCCCATCGCCGACTACGGAAGGTAAATAAAAAGTTTTGAAAATTTAGATAATAAATATATAAAATATACCAAGAGCCATACGACGCATTGGCATACCGCTCCTGGAATATTGTCACGGTCTAATGCAGTGTTTCCCAAACTTTTTTAAGCTACCGCCACCCTAGACAATGAATAAAGGGCATGCGCCCCCGACCCTCCCGCACCACATCTAAATGAAACAAAAGTTATTTGCATTTATTGCGGCTAATTATGACACGGGTCAAGCTGGTGTAATATTATCTAGGGTTTGAGTCTTGATAAGAACAATCTTTTTCGAAAATACCCAGTCTCCACGTTCCGTATTGTAAAGTCAGTTCATGCTGCGGGTAAGAAACCTTGTCACGGCACTGAAAACATTACATGTGAGCGGGGAAGGACAGCGACAAAAAATTCGACCCGACTCCAGTGAGAGTTGTCTGTTTGATTTGATTGCGTATTCACAACGATCGATTGGAGATATTGAGCTCCAGATTGAACTCAAAATTGTCCTACCAACACTATAATGTAATCAGGTCCTCAATCACTTCATGTTCCGAAACGTTACCGAAAGGATTGATAATCCGGTACGGAATGTATACTTGAAATATATCCTGGAATCAAAACACCATGTCTTTGAGCAGTTTTCGAAGATGATTGATTTATGCGTCTTGGTCAAAATCGGGTATTCTAGCTGGACCGGTAGCTCATTCAAGTTGAAAATTACAGCAGTTCACGTCTCGCAAAATTATGGTGAAACATCACGGGCTTATCTCTGAATCCAGAGAGTGCCGTTTTCATCCTTATCAGGTTTCATTATTACTGGGAACGGAAATATCCTACTCGTAAATTTTGGTGAATACGCTCGTCAAGGATACCTAGAATAGTATCGTATGGTATCGTAATGGTATCGTTTCTCGCAACCAGAACGTCGTGTTGAAGGCTTCGGTCGCAGCTAGGGTTGCATTTAAAACAAATGGTTGTTTGAAACACTTTGTTCAAAACATGTTTTATACAACGGCTTTAAAAAAATTGTGTTTTTTCAAGTTGTATAATTATGCAATAACTGACCACGACCACGATTATCACCGGATACAGTCGACGTATACGACGTATGGTTGGAGCCTGCGAAATAGTCGGTTCAACATCTATATTGCGCGTGGGTATAGATCATTGATACGAAATGAATGCTCTGACGATGATGACCGCCAACCGTAAAAATGCTACACGCCACTGTAGTCCTGAGTTCAGATATTTTGGGTCAGTAGGGTGGAGTGAAAATGATATTTTTTAAATCGGAAAAAGGTGTTCTTAAATCTCGACAAATGACCCGAAACTGCAATATAAATTGAATTTAGGGGATTACCCCAATTTTCCAGCCGGCAACCCCCCAATTTCTGCACGCGAGGGTGCAAATTTGCATATCTCAGCAACCGCTCGTCTTAGAGTCATGAGATTGAGCTCAAAAAATGCAGAAACATCATGTTTAAGTCCTAAAATAAGTTTTCTCCCATTGTGAAAAAAAAAATCTAGTTACAGTAAAAAATACGGGTAAACAGCGGGAGTAACTACATACTCAAGTGTCTTGGGGCTGCGGGGAGCCCATCTTGGTGACGTGAGGTACCAGTTGTTTGCAACCGAGGTGAATACACGGTTGCAATTAAAAGGTCCCTGTCCAACAGGTATACTCGACGGGTTGCCGTCAGCGGGCGGAGGAGTGAGGCTGGCGATGCCCGATTGGTTAATCTAGCTAGAATATGGCTGTGGTAGGAGACCTTGAATTTTCATCAGACCCCCTTCGAGTGGGGTGGCAGGACACAGTCGCAACGCAAGTCCAGACCCGCTGCGGGTCCCACTGGTTTCCACCCAGGGCTTGGCAATCTTCATGAAATCGTAGTTGGCCTAATAGGCATCCGACCCCTGCCTGCGTCCGCACTCCGATGACCTCCATATTGCCGGCCGAGCCGACATCGTGACACCTTAATTCATCTTACAAGCGGGGCCACGTTTGTTTCCCCCTTCCGGCTTTATTTTAGACCTTATTCCGTTTCCATCAGAGACTAACTCTTCCTTAGACGAGGGTAGGATGCCATGGCTGACCCGATATATTCGATACCGCAGCCCATTTTACTGATTTGGCGCACGACAACGCCCACACACCTCGTTACGTCCCATGCCTTGCGCATCTTGTACGTACCTTTGAACGCTTAGTCCCTGAGCTCAGTTCAAGGACTAATACAGTCCCAGGGGGTTGGGAGGCCACACTCAAGGGTGTCCGACGACTACTCAGGGCCCTCTTCCAAAGCCATATTCTAGCTACATCAACCAATCGGATGTTGTCAGCGGCACTCCCCGGCCTGTTGACTGCAACCCACCGAGTATCCCTGTTAGGCAAGGATCTTCTTATTGCAGCCTTATATTTACCTCGGTTGCAAATCACTGGTACCTCACGTCACCAAGATGGGCTCCCCGCAGCCCAAACTTATTTGACAATGTAGTTACTCCCGCTATGTACTCGCAGTTTACTCTTTTTTTTGCTATAACTAGTTTTGTGTTAACAATAGAGAAAACTTTCCTTTTAGAACTTATATAAACATTATGTTTGTTTCTGCATATTTTGAGCTATATCTCATGACTATACGACCAGCGGTTGCCGAGATATGCAGAGTTACCCCCTGGCGCGCAGAAATTGGGGGTAGCCGGCTGGAAAATGGGCCAATCCCTTTAATTTAATTTTTATTGAAGTTTCAGGTCATTTGTCGGGATTTAGGAATCCCCATTTTTCGATTTAAAAAAAATCATTTTCACTCCACCCTAATACAACACGGGTGTGAAGCTTATTCCGTCAAAGGAGCTATATTTACCGAATTTATTCAATTGCGAATATTCATCCACTATGATGTCACAATTTAATATGCGTGATGCCATGGCTTAATACAAAACAAAAATACCATGTTTTAAACAGGGGCCTTGCTTTAAACATGTCTGCTTTAAATTGATTTTTATTTTAAACACAACCCTAGTCGCAGTCGCAACACTGTGGATAAGCCACGATCGTTTGAAGCAAAGATTATAATCACGCAAGACAATTTCCCTCGAAAATTCATCACACCGTGAAGTGAGCAACAACTGCTCAAATACTTCGTAAGGATTCTGTCTCGGTGCAAAATTAGTCCATTGATGGTCAGGATCGACATTATGATGGGCTTTTCCGGTACCGCTTATCAAATGGACGGATGACTCTAAATTGCCCTGAGTGAATCGAATTAGCATTTAAACTGCATATTTAGCTGCTTTATTCATCACTCGTTCCAACATTACGCAGCAGTTGCGTTCTAAACTTACACCGCCCCATATGCTCTTAGCGCCCCGTCTCCGCCAAATTTTATAGCCACCGCCCCCAATCGCCCATTTCATAACCATCGCCACCTTCACGATCGCGAACATCCCCAGGAAGGGCTGGTGCCTACTTTAGGAGCCACTGGTTTAACGTGAAGTTTTACTATGATGTTACAGCTCCTTCGTGCGCAGACACTTGTGATGATACCTGTAGAGAGAATTACACCTGCTCATGTATCAGTGACATTTGTACTGAAGGTATAAGCTTTCGTTTAGTATAGTCTAACGCAGTGGTTCTTAACCTTTTTTCTTCCAGCGCCCCCTTTCAAAAATTATCGTTCTCCAGCCCCCCCCCCAACTTCATATTGTAAAGAATGTAATAAAGACAATGAGTAAGAGGGTGGGCCGTAACAGCACTTCGTTAACCCCCTTAAAAACGATTCCCTTGTGCACCCATAGCGTCATAAACCGAACTTCTGAGGGCTTCGCCCCCACGAACCCCGTATCGTGATTTGGATGGTCAGCAAAGTTTGTGTGGCCTGGTCGCCCTAGGTACCAAAATTTTCCATAATGCATGAATGAATAGGTGGTAATTACATATATAAGTCGCTATAAACTTTTTATCCTCTCAGCCCACGTCATCAGATTTTCCAGTACCACTGAGTGAGCTGTTGTATAGGAAAATACAGGACACGTAATTACTAATTAAACATATTCGGGCGTGCCCGCATAGGTACAATTATTCGTTACCAGGGCCGTAACAGCACTTCGTCAGCCCCCCCCCCCACACACACAAACAAAAAAACGTTGGTCCTGGGCCCCAATCGGGTTATAAACCAAACTTCCGGGGGACTTCACTCCAAGACCCTTATTAGGCTGTCCGCTATTTGCTGATAGCCTAATAGGTATCTACATTCGGTGTCCATTTACTGAGGCAGCTATTCTCGCCTATTCAACTTCTATCCTCTCTCTGCTCACGTAAACACATTTACCGGTAGAGCTGAGTGAGATGCAATGTTCCCTCTAAGCTGCGCACGTGCGCAGTGCTGACACGGTCTCTGCACACAGAAAATTTGCGTTGCGCACACCAAATCCGGAGTTATTACCTTTTTCTAGTCATTACGCACTGTTGTCGAAGGGTCAGCGCAGTGAGTTGTTGAGTGTGCGCAGCGCAGACTCATCAAAACTTAAAGCGAACATTGTGAGGTTTCTTGGAAACTGTAGGGCCCGTTACTAATAATTAAACATATTCGTGCGGGCGAACCGTTGGTATGACTTCGTTGCATGATGTTATTTCGTGACCCCCCGTCTGCAATATCAAAAAATATAAAATCGCTCAACAGGGATATCGCTTAACAGGAATATCCCTGTCGCCCAGTCGTACTAAACTAAAAGACGCACACGATTTCAGATTGGTATTTCTTCACTGACATATAATTTTTCCCTGCCAGATGGAATTCGTCTTCTGGGGTTCAGATTGCCAAGACAGGAACATTCGGTGTCAGTCATTTAGGCGCCCATGGACAATTAAACCTATATGTATTCTTAAGGCTATATGTAACGAAGTTTTCGGTGTTAATTTGCTCTGAATACTTATTAAGGATATGTCCTATCACCACATCGTCTACTGCGAAGCCATTTTCCTCCAGCGCCCCTCATACCGCCCCCCTGAGCTCAGCGTCCCCCATATCGCCCCCTGAGCGTTTCCGCCCCCCTTCAAGATCGCCAGCGCCCCCTGGGGGGGGGGGCTGGGGGCAAGGTTAAGAACCACTGGTCTAACGTGTAATCAAGTTTGACTCTGTGTCCGTTCTCAGTTTGTCCCCTGTGCGGAAATAACTCCGAGTGCGTGAACTTGCAATGCAGATGTGAATTCGGATACGAGGCACCACTAGGTGGAGACCAAACAAATTGCGTTGGTAAGACAGCTTTATATATTTAGCACCGAGCAGATTATTTTTCCAAAATGGTAAATATTGTTCACAACGCAGTGTTTTCACTTATTTATTCGGAACAATACGGGATGTAACGGTTATACAGTTGTATAGGGGAGATGTGGTACCGATGGATCAGAAATTGCAAAATGATCTCTTGCCCTCGAATCTTCAGCCGAGAATAGCAGATCTTTTGCTGTCTCAACACTTCGATACAAGCTCTGCCTATCGCGGACAGTTACAAGAATATCCGCATTTTCAAAAAATATTTATAAAAGTTTAAAGTTTGTTGCTCGAACGTATCATTGGCCCCACCCGGTGAGTCTAAAGGCACACGGTCACGGGACCTATTGGACATATACACTCAAAAACTCAAATTTGTAAAAAAAAAATTTGTTGAGCAATATAATCCCTGCTACAGTGCCAATCAAGAATGTTTCGTCGCCACCTTCAAGAATAAAATAGGATATAACAGCTCAAATAGTGTTATGAAATCACGTTTTGATTTACGCCCAAACTTTTAAAATAATGTCCCATACATATTACCCGCAAATCGACATTTTGACTTTCAAATACCTCGTAATAGCGACAAATCACCACAGGTAAATGCTTTACAGCTTCTATATATGTAGGCGTGTTTCTGATGTTAAGTGATTAGTTGTTTCATCTAATTTGCTGTATTTGGCTACGGTACCGTAGGTCCCCCACCGTATAAATATTGTAATTGAATTGAAAATAGTTCACTCGAGGATGGTATTGCTTCAAAAAATATGTGCCATTATGTACCGTCATACAAGCCCTATACTTCAAATCAAAAATTATGGCGGGTTTGTTAGTCTGGAAGGTGATACAGGAAAATGTATATGTCGATCCAAATCTACTTTACACCCCCTAAAACGTAAATCATTTGTCACAAAACCCATATCTCACTCAGGTCGACGTTTTTTGTGTGTCAGGAAAGATTCTGCAAGCATGCCATCGCAAAGAAATTCGCGTACTGTAATTAATGGGATTATCACAGAAAATTTTTCAAGTATTTCTGTCCCAGTGTCTCATCGGTACCACATCTGCCCTACTGGTATACCAGTGGAATGGAACGCGTGGGTGGAGCCATGACAAATTTTTCACTGTAAATAGCTTTATATTGCTCTCATCTAAAACTATACATTAGCAGCCAACTTAATCTCATTTCCTGTCTGCATCAGAAAAGGTGTTAGCTACATACGGTGGATACTTCTTTTGATAATTGGGAAGTATTGTATTTTTGACTCAATCATCACGTCCACTGCCGAATATGACTTCCGTGTAACACGATTGCTGAAGGGAATAAGGGATTTTGTGTCACTATTATCTTGTATTTAATAATACAAGATAATACAGCCACATTTGTGACACGGTCGTTGATATACAATGTCCTTTGCAATTCTCTACTAGTTGCCGACGATTACCCCTCACAGATAAATTTCAATATGAACGCGTTACTCAATTGTATACTGAATTTCCATAATTCCAATCCAGGAGCCTATCATTCTTTGTGTAGATAAAAAGTGTCTTTGAAGGCACACTTTAGTACAGCGACTTCAGTAACTAGATTCGACTCGCCTTCACACAGCTGCCTCTGCATTCCTGTTCATAATCCGCATTCCTTTTACAGACATAAATGACTGCGATACGAACCAAACTTGCACTGGAAATGGGCAATCTTGTGTTAATCTCCCTGGCACATACGAGTGTACTTGCATCCCCGGGTATATACGGGAAGCAGACGGAACATGCACAGGTTAGAATTCTTCCAGCACTAGATTCCTGCAACTTATTCCACTTTCGTCGGTCTAGAAAATCGCTGCTCATCGGAGAACTGTGGTGATAACGCCGGGTGCTATGATAGCGCTACCGAATGTTCATGTGTTCCTGGTTATTCGGGAGATCCAAGCCAACAATGTTCTGGTTAGTATTTGTTCGTACACTCAACACCGATTAATTCGGACACCGGATAATCCAGACAAACGCTTTAGTCGACAGAATAGCCTACTATTTGACCGATTGGCCTATATGCGTGTGTAACACAGTAATAGGCCTACAGCATAGAGTATTTGTTGAATGGTTAAGTATCGAAAATATTGACATTGCAACTAACCTGGAAGTATCAAAAATGTAAGTTTCATGCGATATGTGGCAATTACTGCGGTATCGCGCAGCAGCAAATTATTTATTGCGAAGCACACCACATTTTGAATGCGTTATCTGGATTCAATCAAGACCATGAGGCTATCAGTTGATTTCCGCTTAAATCGAAAAAATGCCGTTTCTCCGCTGATTCGGCAGACATAGAGCGAGATCAAACTGTCTGAACTAAGCGGAGTTGAATGTATTTGTTTTCCAATATCTTACTTATATAATATGCTGATACTCTTCCGGACAATTAAGTTGATCGGTCGCAGATCGATCTGTACGTTACCCGAAACGCAGGTTAGATGACCATGCCGTAACTTGTGATGGGCTTCATCAAAATAGCACAGTTGATTATCAACTGTGGGACATGATCCCTTTTCATAGACGGGCGATAAGAAAACTTGTATAAACGTATCATCCTTTGGTCTACTCCAATATAGGAATAGAAATGAATCACCGTATAGTAAAAGTATTGGTGCATCAACAATCTGCTTCTTAATCTTGAGTTTACTTTCTTCCCTGCACCAACAAAACAGCAATTAAAACATTGTCTCAAATTGGGGTGAAAGCCGGCTAATTTCCAGTTAAACAATGTGCTAGACAATTCATACCATTCCAATTCATTTCTTTTTTCAGATATCGACGAATGCGTACAACCAGTACCAGTGTGCACGGATGCTGAACGCTGTGTGAACACAGTTGGATCCTATATCTGTGATTGTATCGCCGGCTACACGAAGTCAAGTGAAGGCGTGTGCGTACCAAGTGAGGATATATTTCCTGTTGCAGTCTAATTTTCCTGGTCTTAAAGTCACAGCAAATATCTGTGCACAGTATTGTCGTGGTCTAATCATCTATAATCGATTTTCAATATCTTTGAGTCGCAACAGCTTCTGCTGTTATGTGCTACGGCATAGTTTTATGCAACTGAGAAAAATATTGGAACATTGACCTTACCGATGGTATAGTATAGGCCAGGGGCGGGCAACTTCTCCAGTCGGCGGGCCGGATATGGGAAAATTAGGTACTTGGCGGGCCGGATTACTGAATCGATACGATATTGACCCATTTATCCACATATACCAGGAATAAATCGTACTTAATGAATATATTTTAACGACAGCAATGCAGGGTTGTAATGACTCGAGTCATGACTCGACTCGAGTCAGACTCGAGTCACGATTTTTTTGTGACTCGACTTGACTCGAGTCATTTTCTTGAAATTGGAAAATGACTCGACTCGACTCGAGTCAATATTTGGATTGACTCGACTTGTACTCGAGTCATTACGCATGACTCGACTCAAGTCATTGACTCGGCTTATTTTATATGACTTGAAGGTGAAGAAATTTGGGAATTACAATGATTAGATCAACGCATGTGACGAATTCTGTCGACATCGCTATTTGTCACCACTGCTTTCGTTGCACTCGTCTGATATCAGATATGCCGCCGTAAAAACAAAAGACAATGGTACATAGTAGCAAAGAGCAGTGCATTGTACAAAATAATCCCGTGGTGAAGAGGTAATAATACTCAAGACTTTTCAATTATACAAGCAAACAATCGAACCAAAGTCCAATTAGAGCCAATGAAATGACTCAGATGGTCAAGTAGCCTACTTGGAAGAGACTGATAAGCTCATGTGTAGATTTGAAGGCGATGATTCTTTGTATTTTTGGGCGACTAGAATGGATGAGTATCTAATGCTCTTCAGTGTGGTTCAAAATTGCTTTTCAACTCCTGCATCTTATGCACCAGCGGAACGTGTATCCAGTGGATGTGGATTTATTCTAAGGTCATGCCGCCTCAACATATATGAGAATCTCCTTTCCACTTTAGTATTTTTCAAGTATAACTCATTGATTTGATCTGCTGTCTGTATAAACAGTGTTTATTAAACACACAATACCCTCCGTCCATTTGACGTATTGTTAGATATGTGCATCGTGCACGTGATTAATAATGAATGGCTAATGTTTTGTGATGTTTGTACAATAGGGCCGATCAAAAGCTACTTATTTTTTATTCTACATGGTGGCTACTTGATAAAATTGTTACGTTGCATAAAAAGAACACTGAATCTTGCTTAATTTTAAATAGTGGAATCAATGATATGAGAGGAGAAAATATTGGATTTGAAAATACATGGAGTATTTTTAGTGAGAAATGATTTCATATAATATAATTACATACTAGTGGTAAGTCGACTATTTTTTCATATTCAAAATATTCCACTCTAATAACTTCGCTTCTTCTAGTTGGAATTGAGCCAAATTTGCTATGAATCATACTTTTACACAATCTAACAATATCATGAGGTAGCCGGTAAAATTCGAAAGTCTCTTTGTAATTAATTCAAAATATTTTCTCTTAGCATTGCTTTCTACTGGTTGGAATTGAGCCAAATTTAAGTTCTTTCAGATAATCTAACAATTTTAAGAAGTAGCCTCCTTTTTAAGATTCTGCCCTCATTTCTGAGAATTTTTGGTAAATGTACGGAAAATTCGACTAAGATAACAGTAAATCAGCACTAAAGTAACGCTCCGGCGACTACTTCGGGAGCTGAGCAGGAAAGTTGACATTTTTCTGGTCAACCACCTGATTTAATGTGAAAGAAAAACAGTACCTCTACATAAACGTTTATTTGTTGATTCTCTACCAGCTTGTATCTAGACGTGAATTCGTAGGTTCTCTATCAGATAGTATGTAGACGTGAATTCGTTAATTCTCTATAAGCTATTTGTGATCGGTCGTCGATGTGCTAGTAATAAAAACTGAGTGCTTGCATTTGTGATATATCAGACTGACAGATATTTGATTTAAAGTTCTAAGATTAGTAAAATGATCGTATTGGCGGCCTGTCTCGTGTGTCTGTAGCATCGGTAAATGAGGCCAGGAACTGTCCGTTATCTGCCTAAATAAACAATAAACATGTGCCAAGACTATGATAGGGACAAAATAAGCATGTTTGGCAAGCAAGGAATTCGATATCACCCAAGCAAGATTGAAAACATAAGTTGAACATGACTTCAATACTGTGACTTGGACTCGACTCGAGTCATAACACTATGACTCGGACTTGGCCCTTAAAACGGTGACTTGGACTCGGACTCGAGTCGGTGATGAATTGAAAATGACTCGACTCGACTCGAGTCAAAACCACAAAAGTCAGATTGACTCGTGACTCGGAACCATGTGACTTGGTTACAACCCTGCAGCAATGTTACTTCAAAGCCATTTCACGCCGAAATTGACGAAGGCAATGTGGATTTGAGAACAGCATTGTCATACAGGCGCCGTCATGTCTGCATCTCTCTTATCAACCAACACACGGTGCAATCCGTAATTAAGATTTCATGGCGTTAGATGGGCCCGGTACCCCAAATTTACCAAGATATCAATTCATTTTGGTTGAGTGGGTTACGAAATAGCGACGTTGTTCAACTGTGTGGCCTAATATTAATCTCGATGTGAAATTCATGCGGCCCGCGTCCTCTGCGAAATTTGAAAAGTGTCCCGCGGGCCGTTTTGAGTCGGCGACCCCTGACATAAGCGGTGCCTTACAAAAGCCTAGAAGTGTGTCGTGCTACAATTCGGCGGTTACGGAATCAAAATTAAGAAATATCAGCCTGGTGTAAATGACCATTTTAGTCGACGAACACCACGATTACCACTACCGACTTTAGGGTTGAGTACATCGTAAATGCTGATAATGCAAGTCTTCTCGCTTCGACGAACTTTCGCGTAAGCTGCACTCTCGCACGCTACATTCTACATACAGTTGCTAAATTACAGTCACTAAAATTTAACGTAGTAAGCAAGTAGTGGGGAATCTCGGTAGACTGGGGCCGCGGGCCACATTATCATGTAAGACGGAAAACTGTCCGCGGGCCGGACAAAATCACTTCGCGGGCCGGATCCGGCTCGCGAGCCGTATGTTGCCCGCCCCTGGTATAGGCCTACCATATTCTCGGCACCCAAAAAGAGGACATTTTGCCGGCAAGTAAATATAAGGAATATACATTTCCTTGGTAGTTGTAGATAAAAGTTTGAATGGAAACAGTAACTTATATACTGTTAGCACTGAAGACGAATGTAGCAGGTTCTATAGGAACGAGTAGAGTAACAGCGGATGTCATGCCCATAATGTATCCAAAGCTAATGTGAATTTAAATCAGTAATTTTTCATTAATAAAAAATACAAAGGAAATTAGCAATTTATAGAAAAGTTGTACCATCAACGTTGCTCTTTCATTACAGTCGAGTGTCCAATTGTGGCTATTCAATGCAACACGCTACCTTTTGAACTTTGCTATAGCGCAAACATCACAGGACTCACGAATGTCACGTTTCCCGAAACTTTGGGCGGTTTTACATCAACTTCAGACACTACATGTGGGTCTGGTACCACAAATGGTATATTTCTTTTGTTACTCATAAATTCGTTAACGCTGATAACGGCCAATACTGTGACACAGACGGAAGACCTTTGGGATCCAGAGCTTGCAATCTTGATGGTTCGTGGGCAGCGGTAACGTGGCTGCAATCGTGTGGAGAAGGATTATCGGTAAGACTATTTACAGATACGTTCATTGTTCACCATACCCCATAAAATGTGAGATATTAGTGTAAAATAGGAAATTCCACTAATAGATCACCAGAACACAACCACCGCAAAATTCGAATATTGGCATCTTCAAGTATTTTAATTCAAACAATTGTCATGCGACGCAGTGATAAACGGCATTCAAGAATGCGTCACTTAGGCATGTGACTTCTTCACTCCAAAACTAAACCTGACATCGACATCCACTCCTACATAAACCAGAACGCGATCCCTAACCTGATCCGAGACCTAACGCAACTCAACCCTAACGCTAACTTAAAACCACGTGTATACAAGTCTCTCATGCCCTAGTATAGGGTTGCCATACGTCTGGAATTTCCCGGACATGTCCGGGATTTCACTGTTCAAACTAGCGTCCGGTAGGAATTTCTAAAATATGCCAAATGTCCGGAATTTTGCAAACTTGAAGTAGGCTCATAATTTTTTCGTAAATCAGCATAAAAACAACATTTTTTGGGAATATTTATGTTGATGCATGATATTTTTCTTCGCGCTGCGCGCGATTTACTATCACATTGATAAATTTTATTACGGAGACTACCACCATCGCAAAAACTGCAATAAAATATAAATAAAAACAACCTTCATTTACTGGAGTAAGCCTATAATTGTCATCGCAATTATAGGAGAACAGTATATTCCTAGAGATCGTTAAGGCCGTTTAAATGCTTTATTCAAGGATAGTGGTTCCAAACGGGGGCTCGTTTGCCTTTGTTCTGGGGTTTGCGAATATGTTGAACGTAATCAGCTTTCAAAATAGCCCGTGAGTAAGTCAGGGCAAAGGTGCTGACTTCTTTTAGTAATCAGCTCGTCAAATTTTGATCGGGGTCACGGAACATTTTAAAATTGGAGATATAGTCGCGACCATAAAAGGTTGGAAACCAGTGGATGTGGGGTGTTTATGAAGAAATCACGCTCCCCGTATTTTCGAACTCATCATCATCCACCAGCTCTACCGCTAACTATGATCATGTGGGCGGAGAGTAGTATCTATATAGTAAAATATGGAACGACCAATATTATTGACAGAATTCATTCAAATAATTTAACGACCAGATGCATATAGCAACCAGATTCATATAGCAAGCACCCCCCCCCCCAGAAGTTGCATCCGATTACCCTTATGTGTGGGCTCAAAATCATTGTTTAATTGGGCGGGAGGGGGCTGAAAACATGTGCTTTCGGTCCCGGTTTCACAACACACAGCCACATACTCATGAAGCGGATCGTGACCACCACTGGTCTATGAGCAAAGCTTTGCTAGTGTGACATCATAAACTCATTTTGAAATCCACTAGTGGGCGCTAAAGAGTGTCCGGAATTTGGGTTGCTGAAATATGGTAACCCTTCCCTAGTAACGCATACTTAAAGTGTCTAGCGCTCAAATTTACACGGATCTAATTGACTTACGGGTAATACGAACTCCCTTTATCCTATTAAGTGGAGACTAAACATAGCACAAAGATAAGGAATCACAACGAAATCGATTACAAAGTAATAAATTCCACAAATAACGACACTGGTCGAGTAATGATATAAGCTGTTACAAATCGACCAAATATAACTTATTCATACTGCTGAGTTTATTACTGCTCACACCCTTCGCTGTGTTTTTTTAATTAAAGTACTTATGACATGTCTTGAAAATAGCTATTTCAATTTGTGATTGATTTGAAATTTACCGCGTTTTTCTACTTCATCTTTTCGGATAGCAATGTTTACTACTTTGATCAGGCATTGCTATATCGGCACCCGGTATATCACCAGTCATTATTACCGACAACATTGTACTGAATATAGTTCAGGAAACGCGTAATCTAAATGTGCGATATGTCGATCGTATTCAAACACCCCACTGATTACATCGTTAAGTTACCAAATCTACTGTGATAAACTAATCAAAGGGTGCAGTTTGGTATAAATGTTCAAAAGCAAGAACCCATTAATTCGCACTTTCGTTGACACTTGCCAACATGCTGCAAGAAAATCGGGATGACGGTATATTGTCATGGATTGTTGTGTGCTAATTCGGCATTATTTCACGATATGCATTTTGCGATAACTTTCAATTCCGTTTTCAATAAAGCGATTGTGATCATCAGAAAATAGCACTTCAACATATTCAGACTGAACCTGTAAGTTGCCACTAGCCCGGTTTGCTCAGTCGGTAGAGCGTTGGACTCTTAATCCAATCCAATTTTATAAAACATATTTGAAACATTTAATATGAAAATCTCAGCACAAAACGTCGATACTAAACAGTATCGGAAGTTGCAACTTAATAGGTTTTCTATAACACTATACAACTGGGACGAGAACCTGTTTCGTCAAAAGAGTCATTGGCAGACTTGTACAAACTGCTGGACTTTCAGAAGGCGCAAATATAACTAGAACTAGAATGAGAAACGATGTTTAAAAGCTAGCAACGAACTTACTAGAACCCAACTTACTAGCTTCATTACTGAATGAACTCATTTATTTTCATTTTATCGGAATCGGATCGGCTTGTCACATGAGCATCAATACAATAGCTTCCACCCCCAAGATCCATCCCCTGACTACGTCACCTTTAGTAGAATGACTCTGAGCTGTTAGGTATTCCTCGAAAGACATCACAACAACATAACACTGGCATCACCATTCACGCCAAACTGCATCACGTGGTATCTAATCCAGGGGTGGCCAACCTTTTTACTATTCACGGTCGCATTTCGATTAGTCATGTAGCCTACAGCCGCACTTCAGGAAATAGTCGAAATGAGCTAGGGGAGCGCCAAATAACCGTTAAACTGTCCATGTCCATTTCCGGTGAACTCTGGACTAATCTAATAATTGATAACGGCATACTGTACGCATCGAAATCGCGCAAGGCGCGAACATTTTATAGCTTCACATATGAATTTCGTTATTAAATTAGTAGTTTCAATCATTACTTTCAAATATCTAGCCGTTCTTAACCCACGTGATCAGATTCATCGCTAGAATTGATGCAAGGGGTGTCTTCAGAATTTACTGCAAGGTTTAAATGATGATGCATGTTTGGGTGGACCAATTGTTATTGTTCACTTTGTTGTATGCATTTCTTGACCTCCCATCCGGATTGTCGCTATAGTGGTAATATATTGGAATCGCCCAAACATAACAGAACCACAATTTTACTTCGTGAGGAGCACACGATTCGGAGTTGGTATATCTATATTGGGCGCATCATTTCCTCTGCTGTTGGCATCTGTACTGCGGGGCGGATTAACACTATACACGAAACAGCCCATTGAGGTAAAAAAAAAAACGTTTTTATTTAGTTCATATTAAAGACTGGCAGGTTAGTTTTAAGTGGGTTTTTGTGTCGACGCGTTTTAACGCGTTCTTCACGCAAATCGGGATCGTTAATAAAACGTAGATAAAACTCTGTATCTACAATGCTTTAGAACGTACAATCGATGGTCAAAAAAACATCCCGGCATACTAACATCACTGTATTCCCATATTTAGGCATACCTGAGGCTGGCTGCGGACACATACACGTATCACACTAAACATTGCATTTGATGAACTTATAATTCATATAGAAAACAGTGTCAAAGAAACTCAGAACGAAACGAATGAAAAAATAATAGAACGAAACAATAATCATGGTCCAAAATCCAACTGAGTGAGTGTCTTATTCATCTTCTGACGACGAGGACAAGAAGCTGCATTCTGCCTTTTTCCCCATAGAACCCTACAGAGAAACAACAACATTGAATGTTAAAGACATGCTCGATCCTGTTTAGATAGTTCTTAGTACTACGCAGTGTTGGGATGACTCGACTCTTGACTAGATTCGAGTCAGACTCAAGTCAACTCTTTCGTATGACTCGACTTGACTCGAGTCTCTTTGCAAAAATGACTTGACTCGACTCGGCGCTCCAGATATGTGGATTGACTCGCGACTCGGAGCAAAATTTACGAGTCAATTTCAAGTAATCAAGTAAACGGTGTCAATTAAATAACCCTATATCTTTTGTGCGTTCGGATTTTTTGCGATATGCCGGTGTCACTTGTGAGAGCAAACAGCCATTCACTGATCGCACATTTCACTGATCCTCCATTCTTACATAATAATTTAATTGACCGCAAACGAAACGGTCACAGCTTATGCTTGCGTTGTCGTCGTAGTAGTAGTTTATTCTGTTAGCAAGGTATCTTTGTTTCTCAGACAGCACAGTGCTTAAATTGTGCAGTGCTATCTTTTACCAACCCGCTTGTATAATTTAAATCGAACGAATATAGTTTATGCGTCTCTATTCTCACGGATGGGTAGTATATTGTACCATATCAATTTATTGCAACTTCTCGAGGCTTCGTATTCGATCCTCTATTTTGGCTGATAATAGACCGTAGCGTGTAGAACTGTAGATATAAAGTTACTCACATATGCTATTAGCAGTTCTACAACGCCTTTTACATTTATATTTAACTTTACATTATTTGATTGAAGATAAATGACCGATTAATCCGTCTTTTACCCAGCACTCATACTTGGCAAATTCAATTTGACTTGAATCGTGACTTGACTTGAGTCGAGTTACCTCCGAAAATCGATTGACTTGACTCGAGTCAAAATCTGCAACGACTAAATGACTTGTGACTCGAGGGTAATGACGTGATCCCAACACTGGTACTATGCATCTAAATCAGTAAGTGTGAAAAGTCAATGTGCAATGTGCATTTATGTCTTGACCAAGCTAAGCGCAAAAGTTCTTCAAAGTTAATTAATGAATTCGGCGAAAAGCAGTGCTACTTGCATATATTGTGGTAGCCTCTATAAAACGTTGGGATTATTTGGCAAGGACAGGAGTCTTCAGCACTTGGACGTATAAACATCTACACTTTCGGTTAAGGCGCTTACAAGTAACGTTCCCTCCCGCAAATGTGCGGTGCTCTGCGCACACAAAATCTAAGCTGCGCACAAAAAGTCCTGGCTTCGTTAGTACGTCAGAACTGATATTTTAGTCATTGACATCCCAAATTTCTCGCTCAAGCAAATGAAATTGTTGGTCGGCGAATTCACAATAAATTACATTGGTAATAATTTTTACGAAATATAACTAATTTCAAGAATTTCGTGGGCCACTCAAAACCTCGCGGGTCACGGGTAGGCTCGCCTGTTATATGGCGACAAAAGTGTTTACAGAATATAGATACATCGCTCTGCAATTGTGTGTGCAACTGTGCATGATTGGCTGATTGGTAAGTGAAGTCATCACCTATGACTGTTAGGTTAGATTGTTACGGTCATTATTGGATATATTAGCGAGTACGAATGTTAGGCATTGTACTCTGTACAGTCCGTTTATAGATAACTAGTTATCTGTAGTGTGCTCAGGTTTGCTAAATCAACCGTTATTAAAAATCCCGGGTTGTTAAATCCTGAGGAATGCGATGACTGACTTGATAGATCACCCAACTTTATTATCTCTGCCCCAAGACTGGGTACACTGTGAATCCGGCACTAACCCGGGACCGGAAAAATGTGGCTCGCAAGAACGTTTTCAGTGGCACGCGAGGCAATTCTCGAAATTAGTTATAATATCAACAACAAATAAACTACCCAGGTAATTTATCGTTAACTTGCAAGACCAACCGAAAATTAGATTAGCCTCACCGCAGACTTTAGGCTGTTGATTACTAAAATAGCAGTTCCGACATATTGACGTAGCCAGGAGCACATTTCGTAGATCTTTGTATATTACCATAAATTAGAATATCTTGTAAGAGATTTATTCGTCTTGATGTTTTTTAGCGCTCCGCTCGATTTATTGCCAATCGATTTTTTGCTTTCGGTATTGGTGCCTCCTCCTGAAACGTCTAATTTACGGAATTGATATTAGCTATACTGGCAATTATGCGAGAACATGTCATCCGACTTTGCGTCTGCACTCGCGAAAAGATCGACGGCGATGAAACCTTTGCACAAAGTGATAGACGCGCTTTCACTGAACACTTCGATATTGATATGTCCAAGCGTTGATTAATCATGTCCTGGCCAAATGAGCCCAGCGGTATACAGCGGCGACCCACATATATGCAACCAACATTATTTCATTGACTGAATTCTTTCATGAACTTTGAAAAAATTTGAAAAAGGTTGGCCAATGGCCACCCCCGCACAAACCATAATATACTTTCTGAAAAAGGTTGGCCACCGCTGCACTAACCATAATAGACTTGCAATGTTAAATTACATAATATTCTGTTGAATAACATTGCATCGTATCACATTTGAATAATTGAACCATGACATTGAATTGGTTAATCGGTTTAATAATGATTGACAAAAATTTATTGATACCGTACATCAGCGGTGGCCAACCTTTTCGGCCAATGGGCCACACGAGATTTGCGAACCATTGTGCGGACCACTTGAATGTTGATGTCCTTTTTAAGTCGTTCGATAGGAGCGAACCGGACTATAGGTAACGATAAAAAAGGACTCATATTACCACACATCAAAATCGTTAACAATTATGTCATGAAAACATGTCCTAGTCGCGCAAAAATATTATTCAAGTTAATGAAAGAATTAGGTCAATAAAACATTGTTAGTAGCATATATTGTGGGTCGACGCTGTAAACCGCTGGGCTCATTTGGCCAGGACATGATTAATCAACGCTTGGACATATCAATATCGAAGAGCTCAGTGAAAGTGCGTCTATCACTTTGTGCAAAGATTTCATCGCCGACGATCTTTTCGCGAGTGCAGACGCGAAGTCGCATGTCGGACGACACGCTCTCGCATAATTGCCAATAAAGCTAATATCAATTCCGTAAATAAGACGTTTCAGGAGGAGACACCAATACTAAAAGCAAGAAATCGATTGGCAATAAATCGAGTGCAGCGCTAAAAAAATATCAAGACAAATAAATCCGTTACGAGATGTTCTACTTTATGGTCATATACGAAGATCTACGAAAATGGCTCCTGGCTACGCCTACATGTCGGAACTGATATTTTAGTCATTAACAGACTAAAGTCCGCGGTGAGGCTAATCAAATTTGCGGTTGGTCTTGCGAGTTAACGATAAATTACCCGGGTAATTTATTTGTTGTTGATATTATAACTTATTTCGGCCTGCCGTACTTGAATGAATACCAGTCAAGCCTAAGAACTGTAACATCTCAGTAGTCCATGGACCATGTCAAGTATGCATATGGAAATCATACCTTCCATTGACATCCGCCTTTCTGATGAGAGAAGTGGCGCAGCGCCTCCATGACAACATGAATGTAAGATTTTTCGGTCACAGCCTCACCATGGATCCTTTTACAAGGTCCTTAAAAAGCTATATCACGAACATTACTGGTACTATTTAAAAATCACAAAAGTATTCATATTTAGTGTAAATCCTCAGTGGTCCTCAAACTGAGAGGTGTGAAAGCATCACAGGGCAGGCGCGATGCCCATCGAGATATTCGATGTTTTTTGGGCTTGAAATGAGTTTCCCTATGTCAGTCTCATGCCAATATAACATAACATTCGCTAATATTCTGGCTGCTCGTTTTAATATTTTTGATATGACGATAAAGGGGCGGTGGCATAAATTTTAGCTATTGTCAAGGTAGCGTGTCAAAAAAGTTTGAGAACCACTGAGCTAGCTCAACATTTACATGGGGTGTACTGTACTGAACACATATGGATAGGTTCGAAGGTAAACATAAATGTTGCTCACTATATATGATCTTGTACAACGCGAGCTCGTTAAAAGCCTCCTTTCCACATTTCCCAACACGGCTGTAACTGCTCCAAACACGGGTAGTAGCGACCCTTTTCATGATGGATCTGACAGATTGGCCAATTGCGTCGCCTCCAACTGAGCTGAATTCAGCTATCTGAAATCATAATATACAAACAGAATTATTCAAGTGCAACGATCATACCCGGCAAGGACTTTACAAAAAGACTTGGACAACTAGAAATATTTTAGCTTTTCCTGATTAGATTGGAATTACAGTTAGATATATTTCCGAATCAGAGTAGAATAAGGATTATAGCTACACAGCAGTTGTCTGCAAATTAAATTTAAATTAGAATTATAGCTACAGTTTGTATACAAATTAGATTAAAACGACTAAATTCGAGAAAACTTGGACATCGCATCAAGTTCCAAATCATGGTCCATTCTTATTATGGAGATGAGAATAGCAAATGTCTGTACCGTACAGCAAACTTGGCTTGTATCACACAATAGGTCTGCAGTAGCCTTTACAGGAAAACCAGGAATTGGATTAGAAGTAAAACAAAAATGCCTTATCATGCATTAGGGTTGTTCAGAATTGACCGACTTTCAAAAAGTCCAGGTTTTCAGTCCGATTCCCATGCCTTATACCTTAAAAACATATTCTGGCTACTTTTTTTTGTAACTCGTCCCCTGCATCCGTGTGCACATTGAGCTGGAAGAATAGCAGCTGAAAATAGGGGATTCCCCTAAAATCTGAGTGTCACGATTTTACCTAGCCTAGTTAAAGTGACATATAACATGGATTTATGCAGCTGTTGCGGTTTGGAGTGCTACAAAACCCCACTATATAAGGCATTCCTAGTTCAGGATATCATTTCCATGTCCCACACTGCCTTACACTGTAAAAAATAAAGGTGTCCATAGACATGTTTACACCTGGTACCTCTTAATACATGTCCGTCATGTAAAACCATACGACAGGTTTAGTTCCACCTGTTGCCTAACATGTTTCTGCCCGTCATGTAATCTCGAAAACACGTCTGACCTGAGACTTCAATTGACCTTTCACCTTGGACCGACTGGCACAAAATCTGTAGCCAGGATATGAATTAAAACAAGCAAATCAGTGTTGGATCAAATGATGGTATATTGAGAACAAATGCATCAAAACAAGAAAAATTCTGAAATGGCGAGAGTTTCGGATAATACGTAATGAAATAAGAATTACTATAACGGCTAAAAATATTGACATGTCATGGCGCAATTAATTTACTACTAACAGCCACAGTGTAAGTCGAAGAGTACCGAACGTCAAGAAGTTTTGGAACTTATGCAATAAAGAAGAGTTATATACAACAATGGCTAAAAATATTGGCCCGTCATCAATGAATTAATTTACTACAAAAAGCCACAGTGTGAGCCGCAGAGTGCCTAACGTTAAGAAGTTTTGGAACTTATGCAATGAATGAAGAATTATTACAACAACGGCTAAAAATATTGGCCCGTCATCAATGAATTAATTTACTACAAAAAGCAACAGTGTAAGCCGCAAAGTGCCTAACGTTAAGAAGTTTTGGAACTTATGCAATGAATGAAGAATTATTACAACAACAGCTAAAAATATTGACCCGTCATCAATGAATTAATTTACTACAAAAAGCCACAGTGAAAGCCGCCTATAGTACCTAATTTTTCGAAGTTTTGGACATATGTAATGAAACCAGAATTATTCCAACAATGGCTAAAAATATATGCCCGTCATCAATGAATTAATTTACTACAAAAAGCCACAGTGTAAGCCGCAGAGTGCCTAACGTTAAGAAGTTTTGAAACTTATGCAATGATAATGAAGAATTATTACAACAACGGCTAAAAACATTGGCCCGTCATCAATGAATTAATTTACTACAAAAAGCCACAGAGTACCTAACGTTAAGAAGTTTTGGAACTTATGCAATAAAGAAGAGTTATATACAACAATGGCTAAAAATATTGGCCCCTCATAAATTAATTAATTTACTACAAAAAGCCACAGTGTAAGCCGCAGAGAGCCTAACGTTAAGAAGTTTTGGAATTTATACAATGAAAGAAGAATTGTTACAACAACAGCTAAAAATATTGACCCGTCATCAATGAATTAATTTACTACAAAAAGCCACAGTGTAAGCCGCCTAGTACCTAATGTTTTGAAGTTTTGGACATATGTAATGAAACCAGAATTATATTAACGGCTAAAATCATTGACCCGTCCTCAATAAATTAATCAAATTATATTACAATGAACAGCCACAGTCAGCCACACCTAACGTTAGAAAGTTTCGAAACGTATGTAATGAAACAAGAATTAATATACCGGCTTGAAACATTGACCGGTCCTCGATTAATTAAGTTATTACAAATTGTCACAGTGAAAGGCGCCGAGTACCTAATGCAATGACACAAGAATTATAACGGCTAAAAATATTGACCTGTCCTTGGTGAATTATTCAAATCAATTTACTACGAACAGCCAAAGTCTACCTAACGTTACAAAGTTTCGAGACAGCCGCAGTGTACTTAACGTTTGGAAGTTTCGAAGGAGAGTTCATGACGACGGACCATGAATTAGAGGCTGATGGAGCGAACTTGATGTTGAACAGCCAGTATATTGCCAGTATTATGGCCATAGCATGATGGAAGCTTCTGACCCCTTTGATAACTTTGCCATAGAAGAGAACTTTCCATTCATTCAGGATCGTATTGTACTTGATCGTCGGATATAATTCTTTGGCTCCTGATAAATAAAAATGATATTAGCTTAGTACTATCGATGTGGTCTGAGATCAAGAATTGAGTTGAGTATGAGGCCTAATAATAGGGTTACCATGCGTCCTCTTTCAATAGGATTTGTCCTCTTTCTTGACTTTTTTAAAAGTGTCCTCGGAGGACGCCCTTTTGTCCTCTTTTTTGAAAATTTAGGTCACATTTAGAGCGAAATGCGAGTGATATGCCGTAAATTAGCACAGAAGTGACTCTATTGCGGGTATTTCGGAGTGAAAAACGGTGATTGGAGCTCTGAGCGAAAAGTTGACCTTCTTTAAAAATTTTTTAGTCAACCGGTCACAAAGTGGGCAAAATTCACCGATTTTTGAGAATTCTTCTCCGGTTTTGCAAGTCTCAAATTTCTGAAAAAGTGTCCTCTTTTTAGATTTCCAAAATATGGTAAGCCTACCTAATAAGTCATTACCGCGCGAGTCGGGGTCATGCAAAGAGGTAAGAAAACGATCGTACGTGATGGTGCTTTCAAGGATATCGAGCGAGCATAATGGTACCCAGAGTGGAATGATTTTAGCATCAGTCGTAACACTGCAACTTTCTAAGTGAAATAGGAGGGGCCAATATTGGTTTCACATCATCTTCTTTGATTGGACGCCATATACTAGTGACAATTTCACCATAGTGTCCTACAGTAGCATGGACACGGGAAAATCTCGTTACTCACTGATATTGGATTACATCATTCTTAAAGATTTACAGTGACCTGTCGAGATACCAATTTTTATCAAATACAGTGTTAATACAGCAATACAGTGGTAATAGTGCCATAAATTGCCTTTTTTGTATGATGTGAATGATGTAGCCTGATGGCAGTGAGCCATGCGATTTGCTTGTGTCCACAACACAGTGACATAATGCTTACACATACACCAAACAACTTACTTTGTCAACAAACAGGAAGCTGCCATAGTTGTCATTGAAGAATTGAAGATCGTTGGGATCCCGACCATCCACCCCAGTTTTTGACGACCTGAACGAGTGGTGTCAGAAATCAACTCAATGTATGTTTTGACGCGACTGCGACGTCGTAAAGTAAATCAGCGACTTTGAAACCTTGCGCGGGCCGCTCTAATGTTGATAAAGATTTTCAGTCATCCGACAGGAGGTAACACGGTTGGGCAAGGGTGAAAACATGACATATATTACTACGCAGCAAATTCGATGACAATTATGTTACGACAACCAAGTGTGCAGTCATGTCCTGCAAGGAGTTGCACGTCGCCTTTGTATACCTCTGGGCTCATTTGACAAGGATTATTCAAAGCTTGGACATATGAATATCAAGGTTGCGGCGAGGCTGCGTACATCGCGTTGTGCAAAGGTTTCACCGCTGACAATATTTCTGCGAGTACTAATAAATATTATAATCAATTTCTAGAATCGCCTTGCAGCCCGAGGGTTGGTCGCCCTTATATCTAAGGAAGAAATGTCTACGTCTGGAAGTATGTGCGATTAAAAAATTCAAGAAAACTAAAATCTGCCCAAAATGACAATGTATGTTAATTTAAAAAGTATCTTTAGGTCACCGACGAGTTTTATACATTTTGAAAACTGACTTCACTTTTTGCTAACCCATGGTAATAATTAGGGCCATTCAAAGCCATATTTTGTTCTATGCATCAGCAAGTCGTGAAATCAATTTCAACACAAAACCGTATCCCTTTGAGCTATATTAAAGCTATGAAGTCACATTTTCCTGATTAGGTCATAAAGCTCAAAATTTACATCAAGAAGCGATTGGACAAAAACGAGGTTTAACAAATAATGGAGCTGCAAATACAAGACATTTCATTAGCGCTTTATGCACCCCTGCAGAAGTGGCAACCCACATCAGCGTCTGTGGAGCTCTCACTTTCCTTACCAAAGTCATTTTACGTCCGAATCGTAACTTCAAAGACTTTAACATTTCACACTACTACTGTACTGCAACAGTGATTTAGAATAAAAAATGGACGTGTATAACTGTTGTTGCATAGGTTTTACTCTTTAGTTCCGTCAGTGCCGATATTTGCATGTAAAAATACACCATTTTCACATAAATTCATATTTTCCAAAAAATAAAGTCATATTATTGATTTTCTAAGGTCATATAAAAATGGCCCTAGTTATAATATATATGTCATTTGTTGTGTCATGAAAAATGATTGCGCATGCCACACATGCCGAGGGATTGTGCCGTCAGTGACTTGATCATAACACTGCTTTATACCTACGGTACCCAATGCGCATCGATCAAGATCGGGTAAATCTCCAGCAGACTGTGTTGACATCCCATTCAGAATGGCCTCGCGACGCGATTCGAATGTTCTTTTCATCCTATCCAGAATCGTTTCCTTGTGAGGTATTCTCCACTTGCCTCTTATTGCGTTTTGATGTATCTCGATGCTGCGCTCGTCGTCTGTGGAGAGTATACATGTTGACTCTGTAGGACAAAATAGATCCTAATCAAAACATGACCGGTTATCGGTGCAAGGTGCTACTTCTTGCCAATGTTCCTTCTAAGCTGCTCGCATGCGCACAGACACGAGAAAAATTAGACGTAACATTGTCTGTTGGCGTTATCAGTATCATATAAAAATATTCATATTGAAGATATCTAGATCAAGAAAGCAAGATACTAAAATGCTCACATTGGATGTTGTGACTCGAGAATTCTTGCAGCGTTGACTAGATTTTTCCACAAGCTGCTGAGATTTCCGTTTACCGCAGCGTCCATGCTTCTGCTATTCCAAGTTTAAGACGAGAACTTCTTTTTCATGGTGTCTTCTCCATTCCCTCAACTTGTTGCAGAGCTTGTCTTTCCATGATCCCTGCAATGTGGAATAGTTGAAGAAAGGTTTGGATTAAGTTTGGACAAACTTCTGAGATGTGTGTCACCAACATTGAAAAATTGGAATCTAATGCCGCCCCTGCTGTATGATATTACACATTGATAATAATCGTCAATAATTGGTGCATGCATTGCATACGTTGTAGGACTAGCCTATTGCATGAACGTGGTAAGGGGATGTCATTATCAGTGACTTGATCCCAACACTGCTTTATACCTGCCCAATGCGCATCGATCAACATCGGCTAAATCTCAAACAGACTTTGTGTTGATATCCCATTCAAAATGGCCTCATGACACGATTCAAATGTTCTTTTCATCCTAACCTGAATCTTTTCTTGTGACGCAGTCTTTTCGTCCACTTGACACTTATTGCTTTTTGCTGTACCTCGATGCTGCGCTCGTCTTCTGGAGAATATACCGATGCAGGTTGACTCTGTAATAAATATCTTCATTAAAGCCCAGCAAATTATCAGCTTGCCGGTAATAGCGAGTCAATTTATTGCAGAAAGAGCAAAAGTTTTTTTAGGCCTAACTATTTCGTAAGAACAGACAGTTCCGACCAGAAATGAAGATAAGCAGTAGCCTAAAATTCTAAGGTAATGGGGGAAAACAGGCAATTTACATATACGAGATCACAATTTCATCAAAATTAAGATTTTTAGGGTTAAAAATGTCAAAATTGACAGAATGTCAGATTTTATCGGTCAAAATCTTCGGTTTTTAGATAAAAATAAAATCACCCTAGGAGAACATCACATATTCGTTGAAGAAGTTCATATCAACATATTCCAACATATTCTATTCGGGAAACAAAAAAGTACTAACCTATGGTAGATTAGTAATCTATATAGACCAGGAATGGCCAACCTTTTCGGCTGAAGAGCCACATGCAACTGACGAACGAGTTCGCGGTCCACTAGCCACGCCAAGCAGATAAAATTTTCGAAATTTATAAATAAACAAGGTCAATAATATTATTACTCGAGTATTGCGGATCTATTGTATACCGCCCGCTAGACTCAGTTTGCAAGGACACGACTATTTGGCGTCTGGCCACATCGATATCGCCATTTCACCATTGACGATCTTTATGCGAGCGCAAACGCGAAAAGACTTTCTCCCGTAATTGCGAATACAGTTAGACTCAATCGGATAAAATAGGCGTTTTTTTTTCGTTTTCAGTAGGGGGGAGGCTACCAAGCAAGAAATCGTGCGAAAATTAAACACGCGATGCGTGAAGAAAAATTTCGCTGCTATTTTACTTTATTGTAATGTACGACGACTTACTGAAAAGGTGACTAGACCCTGGATCTGCCAATGCGTCGGAACTGATATTTTAGTCATCAACATCCCAAGTGTCGCAGCAAGAATTGTAATTTTTGGTTGGCATTGCAAGTTCACAATCTGAGCAATTCATTTTCGATAATATAATAGGAAATTAGCTCACGGGTCACGCAAAACCCTCTCGCTGGCCATATTTGGCCCACGGGTTGGTCACCCCTGATATAGACAGGCCAATGCGATCATTTCAGAGCCGGAGCAGCAGCTAGAGCAGGAGCAGTTTAAATTTGCGGCTGCTCTAAAGCCCTGCATAATACGGCGTGATTTTGGCTAAAAATCTATATTCGTTTCTATTACAGATATCGAACAAGACAAGATAATTTTAGTACAGTATGATTACCATGATCATCGCTTTATGACGATAATTCTGTTGACATGCATAGAATATAATTACTCACTTCCATCGTCAAACCAGTCATATTGTCCCAGATCTTTGGCAGACAATTCAAAGAAATCGCCGTTCAATTCAAGCGACTTGTCGTAATATTCCGTAGTGAAATTTCTGTCCTAGATGGTACTACGAACTGCACATCTCACAACATCATAAATCTCAGATAGGTGATCAACTGTGATCACCTTTCTAATATTACCATGGATGATCAGCATTTTCATATTTAATAGCACAAGAGTAATAAATCGCTAACCAGTCTGATGAATCTGAAAAATAGAACGTCATGTTCAAAATTACGCATTTTAATTACCGGTACTTTTCTCTATCGGCATATAGTTCACTAATAAACTTCGAAACATATTCTATGATGCAGTCTAATGTAGCGATCTCACCATCAATGTTCCCTCTAAGCTGCGCACACGCACCAATGCACAGTGCTAACACGGTCTCTGCGCACAAAAAATCCGATATGATGACCTTTTTTTTAGTCTTTACGCACTGTTGTCCAAGGGTCTGCGCAGTGAGTTCGTGAGTGTGCGCAGACTCGTCAAAAATTAGAGGGAACATTGCTCACCATACTGTAATTTACCAATACAGTATACCGGTAAATTATGGAGTCTCTCGTAAAATATTTCACCAGGTTGTAAAACACAAAGGAAACCGGTTTCTGTCATAGCCTCACAGGAATAACAGTGTAAATATCGCCCAAAGCCTGACTTGAGGATACCACAAATGTGACAGTGCCCGTCAAAATCTTCATAGAAAAATATTTTACCATCTTGATCCTGTTTGACAACAGGAATTCTTTTTTGCCGTATTTGTCACATAATTTTACAGAGCAAACTTGTCCCTCCATATCTTGCATTCGACAAAATGCAACATATTGGCATGGTATACACATCCTCCTAACATATCAACTGGCTCAACTTTCTTAGGTTCATTATTTACATAGTTAAGCTAAGACATTCCCCAACATGATATACTGTAATCGACTGGTTACCGTATGCACTCTGAAGCTATATATGGTAAGTGCTAAACGATATGCTGCCTCCACACGCCACACGTTACCGTACTGCAGTTAAATGCAGCACACCAACTATGCACACCCCGTAGGCGCGCATATGAATCGGAAAGACTTTTCCCGATGAAAACTGATGTGAAATGCATCCTCTACTAACTGGACAAATACGATCAATAACCGTCAGCCGGTAATAAACTCTACACTCAGTTTCGCCAACTTTGCTGGACGCGTAGTGATCGCCGATGGAAGTGGCTTCCCGGCACTGAAAGTTTTTCAAACCAATCGCATACGGCAATCACGTGAGCAGTGAAGTAGAACTTCCGTTTTTTTAACCAATCACATATCATATGCGGCATAATCGCATACGGCAATCACGTGAGCAGTGAAGTAGAACTTCCGTTTTTTTAACCAATCACGTCGGATCGTGAAATAGTGTGAGTGGTGAACTGAAATTTTACCGTCGTTCTGCAACCAATCACGACGGAGACTGAAATCGAGGACCGTGAACTAAAATTTCCTGTTTTCCGACCACGGATTCGGAAATCGTGTGAGCTGTGAACTGAAATTATACCTCAGTTTTTCAACCAATCAAGACCAATACTCAAATGTCTTTTTTTTTTATAGATAACTAACCTACGCATAGATTCGCACCACCCATCATCACCCTTGCTCGTCGTGAGGAATTGACTACTGAAGTGCTCAGCAATATGAACGCAGCATGATCGGTTATCAATAGCTGAAGACCCGAACCCTCAAATTAAATAAAGTTGATCTTATTTGAAAGCTACCGTCACGCTGATTCTGAAAATAATACATTAAAATTTCATTAGGACAATGGAACTAACCCCAAATAGCCTAAAAATCTGAAAATCGGCATCGTGCAGCGATGCAGCACAATCACCATAACAACGGCCTTTGCGTTGTTGCGATCGTTCAGAACAATGCCGATTTGCAGACTTTTGGGGTGCATTTCGAGGGGGTTCCATTGCCCCGATAAGATTTTAAGGTATATTTCGGAATCAATGCGACAGTAGCCTATAAATAAGCTCAACTTTTTTTAATTTGAGTGCTCGGATCGTCAGCGATAGGATTAGCAATTATGTTGCAATTATGTTGCAATAAAATCCGAATCTGGTCCCATGCACTGTATCAACATTGCGCAGAATCCCTGTCCCTGACACTATTTCCGTGTCCGTCTGAAAATATACATTAAAATTTCAATAGGGCAATGGAATTACCCCGAAGTAGCCTTCAAAATCTGAAAATCAGCATTGTTCCAGACAATCGCAGCGACGCAGCCCTATAACGCGTGGTTCGGAATAATGCCGAATTTCATACTTTTGGGTGTATTTCGAAGGCGTTCCATTGCCCTGATTAGATTTTATTGCATATTTTCGGAATCAGTGCGACAGTAGCTTTCAAATCAGAGCAACGTTATTCCAAACTGAAACGCAACATGTTTTTTACATAACATGTTACGTTTCAGTTTTGAACTTGATTAATTGGAAAACACGTCGCGTTTTCGGTTTTAAACTTGTTTATTTCAAAAACACGTCGGCGTTTTCCGTCGTTTAACGTGTTATTGGAAAAAACATGCAAAAAACACGTTAAATACACGGTTTATTTTTTACAGTGTAGAACTGCTCAAAACTACCTAAAACTGATAGTCATTTTCTTGGATCACATATTCTACACTCCTCAAACCTACCCGGCTCTGTTCATCAATTTCCTGGATCCCCATGTGCAAGAATACAACTGTAAATGTAACATCCACTCACAGCCACATAATAAACATCGCAGGAAACGTAAAAATGAGGCAAAGAAAGAGATCAACTTGGCAAAATATTACATAAATCAGGTGGATGAAATGGTTGATTTCGAGAAATCTGCATATCTGTTCCGGTGATCTTCCACGGCTTGTAGGAGGCTCGCTCGCTGTTTTTGTCATCCGTTATGAACGCAGCATAGTGGGTATTCAATGCTTGTCACATTCACGTAACATCGTTTCGAGATGGATTACATCAGATTCTTCATATTACTATGCTTGGCAAATGTATAGATTATGGAAGAGGTGTCCTGTGCTATCCTTGCCTAAATATGAGACGCCCTTGTACAGATACTTGGTAGCAGCAGCGTCCACCATCTGACATTTTACCCCAAATATTTGCTGCCAATTCGACCATGGAATGAACGAAAACAATATTATCTTTATCGAGTCCACACCCTTTTTTTACTCCTTATGTCAATAGAAAGCTCATGACTTCCATAAACCTGTTCTTCGAGAGGGCCTGACTGAACATAATGCACCCATGCCCTCAGTCCTCATATGCATTCAATTCACTAGATTCAGCTCACTCTCCCCCCGAAGATCCATCTCATATACCGGAGCAAAGGCCCTTTGCCCTTGTACAACCTTAGTATATTAGTATGGACAATACAGATGTCGGCTTGGTCCAATGGTACATTTCAAATGTCATGTCCTGTAACACGCTGAGCTTCAGAAATATAATATTACAGAGTTTTGTTGACTCGGAACGAGGAAGATCCAGGGCCTTCTTTTACAAGGGATGTTGTTGCTAACACAGTTAGACCAAGTCGATATTAACAAAGTTCTGTTGTTACAAACGGCTTTTCTACGTTTATCAGATACATGACCACTTTCAAGAATATGAAACCGCGATGCCTGAAGGTACAAAAACTGTAATGCGTCAAAAAAGCCACTCGGTAGTTCTAGGTAGTTCTGAGTATAACTTTTTGATTTGTACTAGATGAGTGATGAAAATCACAGGTAAGGTTGTGACAGCCGTGCTCTATACTGCCCCTTACGTCAGTTGTAGTATTATCGCCTCGTGCTTTCACTTCCTCTTTTGCTTCTGGCCGCTTCGGCGGACAGACGTATAATAAAGTCTCTGCAGCAGTTGTTGAATCGTGTGTGAACAACTACAGACGGAGGTCTTTTACAATGGCGAGCACGCTAAAAACGTTACTTCATTAATTTGGCTGCAATTCTGAAGATTCCTGGACAGTACCAGTATGCTGAAAGATGGGCGGAAATTCGATTACGGCATTGGCTATTTGAACTCATTGAAGAAGCAGTTTTGCATCGATGTGAGAAGTTTGAAGACTTGACTGATGGCTTCACTTCGTAATGACTGTTTCACTGGCGGAACTGATGTGAGCGCGCGTGGAGGGGATGGAGCTTGTGACTCTCCCTGTCCGATGTTATGAAGAGGGGATGGAGCATGTGACTCTCCCGTTAATGTGGCGCGGCGTTGTTAGGGTTTTAGTTTAGGGAATTGTTCATTGATGTTAG
Organism: Botryllus schlosseri; assembly: GCF_051294905.1. Lineage (NCBI taxonomy): Eukaryota > Metazoa > Chordata > Ascidiacea > Stolidobranchia > Styelidae > Botryllus > Botryllus schlosseri. Next base: position 1,455,915 of record NC_137239.1, read on the forward strand.
TTTAGGGTTAGTGTTCTGCTAATGTGATGCGGTCATGCGGATGTTTGCGATTTTGTTGGTGATTTTGAACTTGTCGGTTTTAATGTTGCTGTTTTTTTTTATTTATTGTAGTTTGTGAGAGTGCTTTTATAGGCACTTCTCAAGTTTGGTGGGGAATAGTGTGACAGCCGTGCTCTATACTGCCCCTTACGTCAGTTTTAGTATTATCGCATCGTGCTTTCACTTCCTCTTTTGCTTCTGGCCGCTTCGGCGGACAGACGTATAATAAAGTCTCTGCAGCAGTTGTTGAATCGTGTGTGAACAACTACAGACGGAGGTCTGTTACAAGGTGACCTACATAAAATAAATAAAAGTCAAGAAGTTTCAGCCGAACAGCGTAAGATTTGACTGAATGCCAGCTCTTCAAATATGAAAATGCGTCAAAAAAGCCACTTGATCGTTCTAGTGTTAAAAAGGGCGCTACTAATTAAATTCCAAAAATGAAGTCGCATTGAATCGCACCTAGCGCCAGGGCATGGTATGGTATGGTATGGATCGATATTTTGGTATGGAATATGGAACAATGCAAGTATGGTATGGAATGGAAGATTTTAATCTATGGTATGGAACGACAGTTCCATACTTCCATACTTTGGTGTTTTATACATTTTATCGTGATCTGTGCAAGCTTCATGAAGCGTATGTTGTTCGCTGTTCACGGAATACGATCGCTTGTGTTTTGTGTGAACAGAACATGAACTATTAAAAGCTGTGTTGGAACAAATACACGCTTGTGCAACGGTTTTAGGAGCACTAGGAATGACATGATTTTGTGATGTAATAATGACAACAGTAAAGTCGATTCGATATTCTTTCGTGTCGAGACACGACGTCTCCGAGCATAGTCTATCATGTGACGCAATAATTGGTAATGTAGGCTACTCCAACTACCTCATTCCTTGAGTGACGACAGCTTACAGGCAATCATGATGCAACGTAATAAATGCTCAAAGTGATTGATAATTACATTTTTTCTGAAACATTGTCCGCACATTTAAATTATTTACATACCGAGATATCTTATTGGTCATATTTCAAACGCTCTCGCATTAAAATTATAGAGCAGGGAGTGAGGTAGATATAGTTTGGAATTCTCGCCACGCTAACCCCAACCAAATACTGTATTAACAATCACGCAGATCGCTGCAGTATTGATCGCCTGCAGCTGGGATATTTTATGGGTGCGCCTATATTATAAATTATTTTTCGAGTATTTACTTCAGACTTACATGTGCCTCATGCCAATGTACCGGAAATGCGATGATATTCTGATGGAGCAGGGGCTTGGCTGGCGGGATTGCTGAATGGATAAATTACTCGCCCATATATACAAGAAATAAATCGTATTTAATGATTGTATTTTATCGACAGCAATGACACTTCAAAGCCAAGGCCGTATGTTGCCAGTCCCTTTTATGGACGGACCTAGATAACAATCTGCTGACTGTCTCATTTTGCTCGAGGAAGCTGTAGAGTAGACGCACACGGCACTTAACCACCGTGAACTAAACCTCATCTAAACAGACTCTGTAAAACTATAACCAGAATTAGATTCGCATCATGGCTAGTTTAAGCAATAATGACATCCGAAATATCAATAATATAGGTGCTATAAAAGGTACTATATCTTATGATATTGAAGTATTTGAAAGTATGGAAAATGTATCAAGTATGGTATGGAACAATGTTGGTATGGTATGGAAAATTGCAAGTATGGTATGGAGAGAGTAAGGCAAGTATGGAGTATGGAAAATTCTCGTTCCATACCATACCATACCATGCCCTGCCTAGCGCAAAGAAAATTTCAAGAATAATGAAAATCTCTCCAAATTTCTGGAGTAAATTAGTAAATTCAATTTGCATGTCGACGGCAACCAACACATAGTAATTGAATTACGTGTCGACGGCCGCATGAATTAAATTCTACGGCCGCAGTTTGACCACTACTGCTCTGATCAACTAGAACTAGAATTAGAACTACTTCATTTTTAAAATCCGCACTAAAACTGAACTGGTACTACTGAAAAAAGCCAGTAGTTAGTTGATCAGTCAAATGAGTAGTTTGGTAGTTTGTACAAGTCTGCTTTTGTCCGCCCTACGTTTCAATTGTTATTCCCACAGAACCATACAACGATGTCAACTAATTGCTACGTCGCGATGGACCATTTTTCAATTCCATTTTCCATGAAATAATTGTTATGTTCAGGCAATAGCAACTCAGCCCATTGACACTGAAGAGCAGAGGCAGTCCGTGTCCGCAAACTTACAAATCCTGACCTCAGATCCACAGAACATTGACAGCACGGACGTGATGTCAACGACCCAAGCAATCGCCAGTGTGACAAACACAACCAATATCACAACGACTGTGAGTGAATATTTTCGTAGTGATTTACCACGCGACTTCAATAGCGAATGCAGCTAATGGTTGCCATTTTAATCCGAAAACGGACGTCAAAAGAATAGTAGCTTTCGGTTTGATGTCGCTGCTGGTATAGCAGGAAATGAACTTCAAAATCACTTTTCTGCAGATATCCATCAGGTGGATAATGTGTGTGTTTGTATTGTGTCACGTATCAGGGTTTTGTTACGGACTAAAAAAAATTAAAATTATTTCCTCGGCCCTAAACAGTACATTTATATTTCTACTTCCCAATATATTCAGAGATCACTTCACCTAATTGAAACGAGCAAAATTAACACGGCTGGACTGATTAGTACATTTAATTTACTGCCGGTGGCGAGTATCTAATGGTACGTTCCACGGCTGCATACCTATATGGGTTCCGGATTCGAGTCCCACCGCTTACACAAAGCCTAAAATGGAATTGTGCCTCGCTATATTCACCGACAGTACCATGATCAATGATCATATAGTAATAAAATCAAGGTTGTGTAAATTACTATGGTTGCCGAATATCGAAAAACCATGAATAATAAACTGGCAGTACCTTACTGGTTACAGTCCGTTAGTTCTACGCTGAACCATAAGGCGATTTCTGTCATGGACAATATTATTGGATATGTAACTTTCATTCACGTTTGAAATTGATAATAAATAAAATCCAGACTGTCAAGCAAAATACATCAGAGGCATATTATAAACGTTACCCACCAAGTAAGTGGTTTGTGATAAAAAAAACTTTATTACTCAGAATAGATGCAATAACTATGTTACTCTTTACCCTTTCGCATTTGGACCACCAAGCCGAAAACCTAGCCCGCCCTTAATCTCGTTCACATCGATTTACGACGGTCTAATATCCTCTTCAATTCAGACCGCAACTTCCGTGGTGGCGACTATCAGCAACGTTATGGAATCCCCCGGACTTTCCAGCAGTGGTCAAGCATCCCAGTAAGTAAAGTTTTCAATACGTGATCCGAGTAAAAATTGAAGTAAACCCGAGCAAGAGAATGAAAGTTAGTTGCTGAATGAAGTAATCTGAATTGTAATATTTGCTGGCACTATTTAACTTAAACAATAAATTACTTCGTGCGTTGAAAAACTAAAAATGAAAATAATGGAATACTGATGACGGTCGATTATTATGAAATGCTACTTTAGTCTAATTGCGCAATCTCCTCATTATTGAATGCGATCTCTGGTGAGTATATGTTGTATTGTCATGAACTTGGCCAAAAACAATTTTCTCGATTCAGGTTACTCACGCAGCTGGATATTGTGGCGTCCCTCGTGACATTAGATAACGAAGAGCCATATTTCGCGGTCAATAATAACATTTCCATGGTGGTGACACAAAGTGAGTATCGTCGATATTGAGCGATCTTCTTGTTTCCGTTGTTCTGGTATCAATATTGAGACCTGTTATATCGAGGACCATAATTATAAGGTCAAGTCGAGCTGCAATGGCTAACTAACATCAATGGTAATGATAATGTACCTCCGATTTATTATGTACAATGTACATCTAAGAATGTCTTCAAATAATGATAATTCCTACAGCGACCAACTACAGACAGTTGTTGATGAAGAAGACATCATACATCAATATATTCAATATTATAGTTGGCTTTATTTATCTAAAAGCTACTTGCCTGATTCGACTTCTTGCCGTGACATAAACGCTGACTCACGGAGCAATTGAAGCAATTTCTAATGATTCAAATACGATCATAATAATGACTCGTGCATACGTGAAATATGACCATTCGAAGAACATTACCTTACAAAATAAAGACTGGTTATTGGTCATAAATCAGAGCGTCGCGACCCCAAATTTCAATTTGAAAATGTTGCGCGACCACACTTCTTGATTTGGCTTGCTGGTTACTAAAAATTGTCAGCACCTTCGCCAAAACCTACTCACGGTCTATGTGTGGATCTGGCGACTATTTGCTCAGCAATAGCAATTACGGTATGAACTCGTCTTCCTCCGCCATTACAGTTTAGGAAACTCAATCGAGATTTTAGCTACGTGTAATGATTTCCATCTGTATTCAATCGGGTGTAGTCATGTAGGCGCCGCGCGTAATGCAGATAACGATCTGTGAGTTAATTGGACTCGCCGAGTGTGGGTGTATGTATTATACCATTAACACATAACAGTACCAGTCACTGCAGTTTTCCTGTGAGGAACAATTTTGAACTTTTTTTATGCTCCTCACACTTTAGTGTTAATCTGCACACACTTAATCTAGTGACCAGAAACCAACGTTAACCTTGTTTACCGGGTCTACATTCAACAGTGGCCGTGTTTCTTCTATTTTGAAAAATGAAGTAAAATATTCAGAAATCAGCCGCCGATACCATATGCTTAATTGGCATTCCTGTAATAGTCATTGATATTTAACTTTCGTCACAACGATCCCAAAGAATAGGCGAACGACGCCATTGAGGCCGTGACCCCTAGTTTGGAGCCCTTGACATAAATTGTATTTCTTAAATTCACGATAGTCTTCTGAATCAATGTAAACTGTTTAAAATGCTTTATGCCAGTGTCATATTGCTGAGACCACGGGCAGGAATTTTCTGAAAGTGAAATCCAAGCAGTCTAGTAGCAGTTCCTTACAGATGAAGACCTCTGTTGGCGCGGAAGTTTCGAGATTCGTTCGTCATGAATTTATATACTAGCACTTGTGATTGCACCGCTACCAACGATCAAATGCTCTGTTACCATTAAATATTCTCATTTATTCATAATATCTCTATATAGGCAACCCAGCGCTAGGCGGAATGAGTCTGCAAATGTTTGTACGACCGAATACAAGTTCCGTTGGATTTCGAAGCGATCAATTTAGCACCACGAGTAGTAATTCATCTGTGTCGTCGGGAAGTGTAGTGGATGGCCAGAGGGTGCAGTCTGCGGTTTTTATCCCTCAAATTGCGCTCGAGAAATGTAAGTATATAGGCCTATTCATTTAATATGATATTAAATTCTAAATTTTTATTAATCTTGTCCTTCAGCGTCCAAATCTTCATTCTACGTTTTCGGCAACAACAAGTTATTCGCAAGTAACGAATCCAGTGGCGCAGACGTATCAGACATTATTGTTTCGGCCACAGTCGAAAATCAATCTATTTCAAATTTGGCAGTAGACAACCGTTTGACATACTCGGTGAGTCACCCTTTAAGGTATTGTGTGCATTTTCCTTAAAACGCATCGGTCGTTATGGTACCGAACATAAAATCCCACATTTCACGTACGTTAGTAATGAATTTACTGTTTCCACCACGTGCGTCTTATAGTAATGCTGCCAGAGATGTATTGTGAGCAATCTTTAAGCATAACACAAGGGTTATACATCAGCGCAGTGTTCTTGCATTTTTGTGGCATGCATAAGCTATTTTGATCTACACGTATCATTTCAACTAATGTGTAACACAGCTGCCCTTGCCGAACAATCTGGAGAACAAGGCTATCTCGTGCGAGTTTTGGAATGAGTCGACGAACGAATGGAGCGATATTGGATGTTTCTTAACGAATAGTTCCGAGGCGACGGTGTCTTGCGAATGTGATCATTTAACAAATTTCGCTGCCCTGCTGGTGAGAATTTTATTGTTGAATCATTGTGGTCTATATGAGGATTGTCTATCTCAGTGGTTCCCAACGTGGGCGATATCGCCCCCCAGGGGGCGATTTGGCGGTCTAGGGGGGCGAAAATAACGAAGGGGGCGATAGGGGGGCGAAAACGCAAGGAGGGGGCGATGGGGGGCGAAAACAACGAAGGGGCGATAGGGGGGCGATGGCGCGTTAAAACGGCTATGTCTTGGAGTCGGGACCGTAACTACCGCACTCCAAACCCCCTAATTGGGAGTGGGGGGCCCGAAATCGAAGGAAGCCCAAATTTATTTCGTGAATTAACATGAATGATAGAGTAATTTTTTTAAAATTCATGCGACTTTTTCAAAAGTTTTCGCGCTGCGCTCGATTTATTATTTTCATGTATCTTGATGTTGGGGTCCCCGTCACCCAACAAAAATACGCATGATTTATGGAAATGGGAGACTTCGGCGTCGGCCATTGCTGCGCCACGAGCCCACGACGCACCAATACATGTGGAGTTAGAGGCCATGTAACATGCGACTCCGAGAAGTGTGCTAGAACGATCAGCAGCGAGAAGACCTTGTCCGAAATGAATGCCCTTGTGCTGACCGAAAACTTCGATATATATACAGATATGTTTAATTGTCCATAGGCGCCTCAATGGCTGGCGTCGAATGTTGCTGTCCTGGTGATATTAACCCTACAGAACATATGCCATCCCGCAAGGAAAAAATTATTTGACAGTAAAGAAATGCCAACATGAAATCATGTGCATCTTTTAGTTTGGTACATTTTGACGATTTCCATATCTTCAGACATAGCAGATATAAGAGGTCACGAAATAGCATCATGTAAAGAATTCAGTATAACAACGATTCAGCCGAAGATGTTCAATTATTATTTAGGGGTCCTAACTTTTCCAACATATCACATCGACCATATTTTCGCGCATCACGCGTTTACGCGAAACACGGTGACTCACCAAACAGTACATGAAATAGGGTATAGCTCAGTGGTTCTCAACCTTTTTCACCTCGCGGACCGGTAAAATTTCAACAAAATGACTGGCGGACCGGTGAACTTTCAAAATTGAAATTAAGCCAATATGTAAAGCATGCAGCCGTTTTTGCAGTTATATGATGCTAGAGAGTGACATTTAGATGGTTTTGATCGTAATTAATTATCTTCACGATGGCATCCATGTGATTTTATAGTAGTCAGTCTGATGCTGAGTCGATGTAAAATTGCCTTATCCAGATAAACGTGCTACCGCCGAGAGTCGTTTACAGTCTTTCGTGCCGAAGGTCGTGCTGGGTTTAACCGACCACGCCAACTATACCGGCAATCCGTGCCGAAAAAGCACTTCGTCAGCCCACCCCGAAAAGCGTTGATCTTGTGCCCCACAGGTCGATAAAGCCACAGTTGGGCGGATGTTTTCACCTGTACTTGTGAGCACATTCATTCTACTCAGTGTAAGCAAAGAGTTTAAGTAGTTTAATCGCGTCAATAGCGAAAAGTTTCCACCATTCATGACTGAATCGGTTTTCTCGCTGCCGTATTTTTGGCACGCCTTTCGGAGTTCTATGTTAGCCTAATCTTCAATTATTATGTGTTGGTACGTCATGGCGGGGTAATGGCTGACGCCCAAATGCCTATTTCTATAAATCATGCGTATTTCTCTGAGAAGGGCACCTATAGCCCTATAGACATATTATAATATGCAAGACATTTAGTGACACTAAATCGCGCAAAGAGCGAAAAGAAATTGAAAAATGTTGGGAAAAGTTTCAAATAAATACGCTATGATTTATGGTCATCATGGTTGTAATGACTCGAGTCAATTTGTGTATTGACTCGACTTGTACTCCTATCATTGCACGTGACTCGAGACTGGGTCTACCAGACAGGCATTTCATTGCAATTTCGGAGAATAGTAAAGTTATTATACGCTGATACTATTTCGTCTATCCATACTGGTACTTAAAATGCTACCTGAAACTGTTAAAAGTATCGAAAATGAAAATATTATGAATGAGAAACACTCGATATCACCGAGTAGAGTTGTGAAAAGTGGGTCTCACATGACATTAACTCGAAACTGAAAGGTCCACACAATGGCTTGGACTCGGACTCGAGTCAAAACACTATGACTCGGACTCGACAGTCTACTCAGTGACTTGGTCTCGGACTTGACTCGGGGGGAATTGAAAATGACTCGACTTGACTCGAGTCAAAACTAAAAAAGTGAGATTGACTTGTGCCTCGGAACCTTTTGACTTGGTTACAACCATGATGTTCACTTGCAAAATAATTTCGGGTTCTTTTCAAGCTCAGCCCTTCTCCAATTAGGCGGTTTGGGGTGCCCCGGTTACGGTCGTGCACAAAATGAATGAATCGAAGACGAATGATCGCGCAAACTGCGCTGTTTAGCGATGAGTCAGCTCGTACCTGTTCGGTACATGTCGCTCGCATGTCGTCAAATGACACTTCTTGAACTTTAAGTCAAATCGAACACGTTTCCATCCCTAGTGTTACCTCAAGAAGTTCTGAATCAGTTTAAAATTACATGTTTTATTTATTTGATCAATGGACAAGCCTTTTACATTGCATCTTGAATTTAAGGTATAAAATTGTATTTACCTGAAGGACCGGCAGGAATGTCGTCGCGGACCGGCACCGGTCCGCGGACCGGCGGTTGAGAACCCCTGGTATAGCTGATATGTAGCGAAAAAAGCCCACTGGCTGAGGGGGTCTGAGGTTTGGTTTATCACCCTATGGGACCAAAGTCCAACGTTTTTTTTCGGGGGGGAGGGGGCAGACGAAGTGCTGTTTTTCGGCTCCTAATATTTTGGGGGCGATGATCGGTCTGGAGCTTCAAAAGGGGGCGATGTGTCGAAAAAGGTTGGGAACCACTGGTCTATCTGATCCAGTTAAAATAAAAGTGTCTCCGGTGCCAACCAGGGCTTTGGAGCAGCCGTAAATTTAAACTGCTCCAGCTCCGGCTCTGGAGCTCTCTTCTATTATACATTAGCTCCGGCTCCAGCTCCGGAGCCTCATTATTACCACTGCTCCGGCTCCAGCTCCGGCTCCGGCTCTGAATTTATCGAATGGGCCTGTCTATATCAGGGGTGGCCAACCCGCGGGCCAAATGTGGCCCGCGAGAGGTTTTGCGTGGCCCCTGCGAGGTAATTTCCTGTTATATTATCGAAAACGAATTGCTCAGGTTTTGAACTTGCAATGCCAACCAAAAATTACAATTCTGGCTGCGACACTTGGGATGTTGCTGACTAAAATATCAGTTCCGACTTCCGACTCATTGGCAGATCCAGGGTCCAGTCACATTTTCAGTAAAACGTCGTACATTACAATAAACTAAAATAGTAGCGAAATTTGTCTTCACGCTTCGCATGTTTAATTGTCACACGATTTCTTGCTTGGTAGCCTACCTCCTACCGAAAATGAAAAAAAACGCCTAATTTACCCGATTGAGTCTAACTGTATTCGTAATTACGGGAGAAAGGGTTTTCGCGTTTGCGCTCGCATAAAGATCGTCGACGGTGAAATGTAGGCACAACATGATTGTCGCATATTATCGGAGTCCTTCCATATCGATGTGACCAGACGCCGAATAGTCGTGTCCTTGCAAACTGAGCCTAGTGGGCGGTATACAATAGACCCGCAATACTCACGTAATAATATTATTGACCTAGTTTATTTATAAACTTAGAAAATTTTACCCGCTTGGCGCGGCTAGTGGACCGCACACTCGTTCGTCAATTGCATGTGCCACTTTAGCTGAAAAGGCTGGCCATTCCTGGTCTATATAGATTACTAATCTACTCATAGTAATCTAGAGTCTGTCAGCCGTCAGTAACATCCGATATAACAACGAAGACATATAGGTGCCGCCGTGCCGGCTTGTGACGTCATACTGAATACTTGTCAATTGTCGACAACATCATAGTTGCACTAGATTGCTTTTTACTCTATGCCAGTGGTTCTCAACCTTTTTCGCCTCGCGGACCGGTAAAATTTTAAAAAATGTCTGGCGGACCGGTGAACTGTCAAAATTGAAATAAAGCCAAAATGTAAAGTATGCAACCGTTTTTGGCAATTATATGATGCTAGAGAGTGACATTTGGAGGGTTTTGATTGTATTTAATAATATTAATGATGGCATCCATGTGATTTTATGATAGTGAGTCTGCCAAGTCGAGGTTAAATTGCCTTGTCCAGATAAACGTGCTCCCGCTGAGTGTCGTTTACAGTCTTTCGCGCCAAAGGCCGTGGGTTTAAACGGCCACGCCAACTCAATACCGACCGACAATATCAAGAGAAGAAGCTTATCGGAGTCGGACCAAGCACCTTGTCGTGCTACCTTGCTCATTGCCCACTGCCACCAGACGCAGGCTATTCCAGCAACTGCGAATACAGTGCGTGCCGCCAGAAAACACATTACAGCAGCTATAACCGGCCATCCGCAAATACGGGCCGAAAAAGCACTTCGTCAGCCCACCCTTAAAAACGTTGATCTTGGGGCCCCCACAGAACGATAAGTCAAACTTCCGGGGGCTTCGCCCCAAGACCCTGCACTTGAGTGGATGCTTTCACCTGTACTTGTGATCACATCCATTCTACTCAGCGTAAGCAGAGAGTTTACGTATAGCTTATCGTGACAATGGCGACAATTTTCGATCATTCACGACTGAAGCGCTTTTCTCGCGGTCGAATTTTAGGCCCAAATTTCGGAATCCCATATGTTAACCTAAACTTCATTATGTGTGGATACGTCGTGGTGCGGCAATGGCTGACGCCGAAATGCCTATAAATCATGCGTATTTCTCGGAGAAGGGCACCTAATAAGCAAGACATTTAGGGACACTAAATCGTGCAAAGCCCGAAAAGAAATGGAAAAATGTTTGAAAAAGTTTCAAATAAAACGCTATGATTTATATTCATTTGCGAAATAATTTTTGGCCTTTTTCAAGCTCGGCCCCTTTTCAATTGGGCGGTTTGGGGTGCCCCAGTTACGGTCCTGCACAAAATAAATGAATCGAAAACCAGTGATCAAACTGCTCTGCTTATCGATGAGTGAGCTCGTATCTGTTCAGTATTTGTTGCTCGCATGTCGTCAAATAAAACGTCTTAAACTTTAAGTCAAATCGAACATGTTTCTAGCCCGAATGTTACCTCACGAAGTTTTGAATCAGTTTAAAATTAGATGTTTTATTTATTTTATCAAAAGACAAGCCTTCAACATGCATCTTGAAATTAAAGTATAAAATTGAAATATTCCTCGCGGACCGGCAGGAATGTCGTCGCGGACCGGCACCGGTCCGCGGACCGGCGGTTGAGAACCACTGCTCTATGCCATTGCTGTGCACGCCATTAAAATTCCGGCCTGCTGTTCAATTATGATAAATCAGCAGATGTGGTTGTTGCATATATATAATGGCATATTAGGAAATAGGTCGGAGCCGGAGCTACTCCTCAAATAACGGGCTCCAGCTCCGGCTCCGGCTCCGGCTGAATTTTATATAGAGCTCCGGATCCAGCTCCGGTGAAAATGCACGGCTCCGGCTCCGGGCTCCGGTTCCGGCTCCAAAGCCCTGGTGCCAACACACCTTAGTAGAAGACCAGCCTTCTAAATGATGGGTATGGAAAGAGTAAATGTCATAATGAAGAGTCATTCAGAATGGAAGTAATATAATTAGGGTTTCATTTAAAACAAGGGTGTCAAACTCAACTGTAGTCGCGGGCCGGATTCAAACCTTCAGACAGCTCGCGGGCCAGACCAATCAAATGATTCCAAGCCCTTGTTTTTCATATAAAGGATCATGGGGATTCTATTCTATAGCCACACCGTGATTTGGAAATAAGGTAATTGGCAAAATAAGGTAATTGGCTGGTTAAAAATAGTGGTTCTAACGACGATGTGAGTTTGCATATTTCTGTGCTCTCTTTGCCCTCGCGTTAGCCCTGCGTATGTATTGTGAGAAATATTATAAACATAGTGCGACCACGCATATTTTGTTTGTATTTTGTATAACTGTTCCAGTCTCTATGTAGCCGGCATATAACGGTTTCGTAGTGGCGTTTTCGCATCTGCGAACAACTACGTTTTGATCCATATTTCTATAAAAGTCTGAACTCGGTGAGTCCATTTTGTTTTCTTGGAATTGGGTGTCAATACCACCGACTTGCTCCTAATGGGAACTACAGTGAAACCACAACGCCGCTCGCTGATGGTTATAATGCGGCGTATGAGCATGCTCGACAATTGCCATATTGTGGGATTATTTAATGATAATATTGTTACTTAAAATCTCTGAATTGCTTCTTGGGCTGGATGAAACCGCTTGGCGTGCTGGGTGCGGCCCGCAGGCCGTATGTTTGACGCCCCTGATTTAAAACAAAAATCGATTTAGAACACGTCTTTGTTGTGTTTTTTACCAATGGCGTCACGAGAATTTTAATTGTGCGGGCACAATGGAGTGACATTGATAATTGAATATATATAGGGTGAAGATGACTGCTTTAACGAAAAAGGCTTGCGACTCTTGTCTTAAACAGAATAAAAATGTGTTTGAGCCATTCCATATCACATATTTGGTCGACTATATTGGATGCAAATCGCTCATACTAGATGTTTTTTTCGTATTTATTTACACCTATATGGTATAATAATACAACTTGGAAAACGATTTTTTTAATGACAGGTTTTTAAAACACGGTTCAAAATATGTTTATAACCACGTTTTTTTAAAACATCATATGTTATAAATGCAACCCGAAATATAATCCATCTGTAATACATCCCCTCTAATTATAATTCAGCTTTAACCTGACTTGTACCCTAACCTAACCCTCGAACCCAACAAACGAACCCCTTACCCTATCTAGCCCAGAACTATTTTGAATGTATCTGTTTTGACGCTCGTTATTTTAAATCCACGCTACATTATTACATTACTAATCTGCTCTTGAGGTTGCTGTTGTTGCTCTTCTCTACTCTTGACCAGGGTGAATGAACATTCACTCGAATCCAACTTCGAACTTCTTTGAATCTGAGACGCTTATGGTATAAAGGACTAATTTTAGTGAATGATATTTTGAAATCGCGCCACAAAACCATTCGATTGATATCTTCTTAAATGAATTTCAGAGAACCTTCGGTCGATCAGTGTTTATCTGAATCCGACCCACTATTTCGATGGTTCGAGAATTTGAAGCGACCACGTTAATATTTTTGGGTATTTTGCAGAGACCGCTTGATTTACCCGCGGCAAAAGCGCTCAACGTTATTACCATTGTTGGATGCTCTATTTCCACTTGCGCTCTCCTCATACTCGTCATGATATTTTTGTGCGTTCCGTAAGTACATTTTATTTATTATTTCAGTAGAATTGATGTCGGAGTGATTTGCTGCAAAGCACCGCTAATCTGGCATATATATCCGTCCATTTTACTGTAGAAATTACTAATCCAAAATGCAAATTCATAGCGATGAGAGTCATCATATCATGGATAGATTTAGGCAGGGTCGTAACCAAGTCACAAGGCTCCGAGTCACAAGTCAATCTGACTTTTTTAGTTTTGACTCGAGTCAAGTCGAGTCATTTTAAATTCACCACCGAGTCCAAGTCAGCGAGCTGAGGGTCGAGTCCGAGTCATGGTATTATGACGTGACTCCGAGACCAAGTCATTGTGAACAGGGTTTACACCTGAGTATATAGCTATGACAGCAGCGTATAGATTGTGAAGACACAATGGCCTCTATACGGGTCAACTATATCGTTAGTATCACTTGTAAATTGTCAGGCAGAGGTGCCAGTGTGCAACAATTTGTGATAATACAGTGTCTTTATACAATGTCCAGCTCTTTCGTTGTATGCAGCTATCACTTATGAATTGTGAGGCAGAGATGCCAGTGTACGACAATTAGTGATTACTCGATGTCCAATTCTTCCGTCGTACCTGTCGCTACCTCGCTACCTTTCATGCGTAGCTCACACACAGCTTTTATTCCGTCGTAAGGTTACCGTTCAGGCGTAACTCATACACCTTTCCACCAGTAATTAGTACTAATTAGTAACCAATCAAGGCCTCTTAACTTAATACAACCAAATACTTCAGTCAAAGTCTTGTTGAACCCACTTTTTATAACTCTGTTTGGTGATATAGAATGGTTCGCAATTATAATATACTAATTTTCCTCTGGGCAGTTTCTGATCGCATTTTCAAGTACCAGTACCACTAGACGAAATCTCAATAGTGTGATTACTTTACTATTCTTCGAAATTACAATGAAATGTTGGTCTTGGCAATGTGAGTCTTTAGTCATGTGACTCGGTTCGAGTCATGCGCAATGACTCGAGTCCAAGTCGAGCCAACACACAGATTGACTCGAGTTGAGTCGAGTCATTTCCGTATTTTCAGAAAATGATTCGAGTCAAGTCGAGTCATCGGAAAACCGCAACTCGAGTCATTACAACCCTGATTTTAGGTTTTCATACCCGATTAGATTTTAATTGATATTTAGCTAAAAATGCCGAGATGAACTTAGTAGTTTTAATGATACCAATGTACAAATAAATATATTGCCGTGAATATCGGTTGAATCACAAAAAGCAGAAATTTGCAAATAATACTAATACAGGTAGAAAATGATCGTTACTTAAAACTACTTAAATCATTAGTTTGAACTGAAGCAGTATTTCGAGATGAGGGATCTCAGACTTATGTTGGTAAATTCGTCGGTGGCAGCTATCTATATTGAAGGTGGATTTACCGGAATAAGGCGGAACGTCCACAGCGGTAAGAAATGTGCTCACTTTGAGAAGTTTCAACTGATGCCGACTAACCACGGGCTAAACCACTAAGTCAATGGTTATCAACCTTTTTGTCTTCGTGGACCCACTTTGCACCGTCACGGACCCCGTGGGCCTCTCCCACAAGTTTTAGTTCAGTTTTAGCTCAAATATTGTGCAACCGTCATCTGTCCTGTGCAAATTTTATTTGTAGGCTAGTGATAAACAGAAATAAAATCAATTTTCTCGAAAATAGCATCATACTGTTTATTTACAAATTGGGAAGCTTTTATTTCAAAGCGAATTCTGCAGGTGCGTTTCTTGAAATACGTGGTCATGTTTTGAAAATCCAAGCCGTGTATTTGATATTAATGAGTGAAGACGACGCTTAACGCTTCTGACGACACCGTTGGGTATGATCGCGACATATATGGCTCTAAAATTTAGAAACAGATTATAATGAACATATAGCCTAGTCATTTCTATCTTGCAGCGAATCTTGAAGTTATTCTGGAATAGCGGCTATGTATAACACTAAACAAAATGGATTTTTGTGAACAAAATTTTCAAAAAACTTAACAAAACATCTCGAAACAACATTATGTTTGTATTGGTGGGCTATTGGCAATTTGGCATTTAAAATGAGTTCACACAGTAGAATATTTCATCTCAGAGGGCTATTCTGTTTATGCCATCCCTGAAGTTGTATCGGCTATTTAGCGAAACTGCCTCGTGATTTCACTAATCTCATCGCACAATTAGGGTTGGGCACAATGATTCGAGCAGTCGAATCTGAATCGAATACTAATTTTATTGATTTGAGTCGAGTAGTAGATTACAATATTTTCGAGTGCTGAAATTATAAACCCCGTCACTAAAAGTAAATTTCTCAACGAGGATTATAGTTTCGATAGTATTTTCCATCGTAGAAGCCTTGAAAGCTCGATTAGTCGTGTCCCAGCATGCGAAACATATATTAAAAAGCTAGGAACGTTGCTGGAAATAACATTTCCGAAGTACTGATCATCGCACAACATTGTCACAAAGTTCAATGAAATCGGTATGGTCGAAAAATTACCAAAGTATCTTTAAGGTGATGGATAACAGACATCATATTCTTATGGTGGCATAAAAGGTTCATATCTGGACTTTGAGATATTGCATTCTGTTATGACATCATAATGAGTAATACTCGACTCGAATCAAAATACTTTATTCAGAATCGAATCACTCAGGTACTCGATTTTGCCAAGCCCGACACACGATATAACAAACACATAATCTCTTTCTTAATCAGAAAAACCCGCTCAGGACGCAAATTCCAAGCTGCATTCTTGCTGGTAAACCTATCTCTCGCCCTTCTCGGACTCAACATCACTTTACTGATTAGCGAGATGCCGTTCATCGCTAATCCGGTAAACTACGACGACATAGCTTCCTCGTGCATCGCCATAGCGGCCATATTACATTTCTTCCTGCTTGCCTCGTGCGCATGGATGAACTGCGAAGCGTCGACTCTTTGCATGGCGGTGGTGAAGGTGAGAGATGTATTTGTGTCATTGCCGCCTGAGTAAATCGAATGAGTCAAATAGCACTGTTTCCGTGTTTTAAACGCCATGCAGTGTCAAAATCTATATTGTCTCAGTTTTATTACGGTGGCGAAAGGTGTAATTGTAAAACACAATCGCCATGACACCATTCCGAGATAGTTTCACCTATCTGCTCCGCATCGGAGGACTACCTAGGTTCCTCAGATGCTGATCCTGATGCTAACATCCTCTTAGAAATATGTCTCGTACTGTCATGATGTAATGATATCACGAAAACCACGAATTTTGCATTTTTGTGACGTGTACGTGGTTGTACAAACGTCAAATGTTCTGCTAACTCCTCCGTGATGTAGAAGATCTTAAGTATGAAGAAAAGGTGAAATGTGCCGGACAATTTTGGCAATGACAAGTATACGAATATAACGAAAACAATTTAAATGTATACGGACTAACTCTGTATGCTATCCTAATGTATAATGAATTTATTTATACATTTATCAGCCTCTATGGGCAAGAACACGTTTGAGAAATCAAAAGTTGGTTTGGGCGTCAGTTGCATGGGGGTGGGCTATGCCGGCAATATTTGTGGGGATAGTTGCAATCTCGGATTACGGTCTCTACGAATATCCATACGACCAAGGAGCCACAGTGACGTAAGTAATGCATTTCAAAGTCTTGCAACCGTAAAAAGCAACGTACTGTGTATCTCACCCAGATGCTGGATTCAGCCAAACTATATTATTTACCTTGCTGTCATACCGACCGCCATAATGATTAGCGGCAATCTCATCGCCTACATCGTGCTATCGTATCATCTATGCAGAAATCGTGAATCTGGTTGGGTGAGTAATCAGTTATTAATTAGTGATGTCATATGAAAATGAGATTGTAATATTGTAAGATAATTTAACTCTGTAGGTTGGATATGTGAGTTTAAAGGCGTATAACAGGGTAAAACATTCATGGACGCTGCCTTAGAGTTTATTTTTGATCATGATTAAGACCACTTGTTCACCGCCGTTTCTTCATACCATTGTAATTTTTAATTTTATTGTACATTTGAATTTCGAAGCGTCAATGGCCCCGCATTATTTTCAACTTTTAGCTGAACAAAGTTAAAAAATAATATTTCAACTGAAAATAGCTGATATAGTAACATACTGTTAGAATGCTTAAATGATGTTAATACAGCCGACAAGCTATCCCACCACTATTTCCCTAGAAATATAATTTGTTTTGCCAACCCGAAGTGATATTTAATCGCATAATGTAAATAGAATCGACCTGATGGACAAGGCCATTGATGCCGAGTACGATATTACAATACCACCAACACCGACAACAATAACGCACAAGATAGCATACTTTAAGTAGTTAGGCTTATTACATATTAAGTTAATGTGCTTGTTGAGTTAGGTTTGGCCCTGATAATGTCGTAATTGCTGCGGTGATTGTGAAAACAGTCACTCGCATGTGATGTTGAATATTCCAGACATTGCACTGCTTTGTCGTTCGAAATAACATCGTTGAGAACCCGCATTCACACAGATATTTTGATGGAACAGGCAACATCTATGGCGTGACAATCTCATGAATCTTAGGGTGCGCTTTGCTCAGTTTGAACAGAAAACACACTGTGGCTTGCACACGCCCTTGTGATGTAGACATGCAAGGCGAAGTATAAGATAACTTTCTTCGTATTCCGTCTCTTAGCAAGGGTAGCCGTGGCGCAAATTTAGAAATATTTTGATAATATTTAAAGGGCAAGTCTTGGCGAGCAACCAGGCAATCTCAGAAGAGGAAGCTAGGAATCAACCTCAGCATTGTGACGTTGCTGGGACTGACGTGGGTCTTTGGATTTTTCCTGGCAGGCATTGCAGACGAAACGACGGCCCTCGTATTCGCGTACATTTTCACAGTACTGAATTCGTTGCAAGGTAGCATAACGTATTTCCAACCAATCCATCTTTTCCGTTACAAAATGCGTGTCTCTCGTCCCTTAGCCTGGCAGTATTATGTTCCAGTACTGCAATATCATTGGGTCACGGACTCATGCTGACGCACCGAGGTTGACTCGGCAACTCTCATATAGCCAGATGTGGTCAAACTACTCATCGTCCATACTCAAGGTGGAAGTAGAAGTAACGCCATCACTTCATACTCAAGTAAAATAAAAGTAGCAATTCTAAAGTAAATCAAAAGTAAGTATTCAATGCATATATTCTAGGTCAGCGGACCCCTGGAGGTCCGCAACGCATTTTCAGGGGGTCTGCGAAGCTTCAAAATATTGATAACCTAATTTGTATTTTTTTCAATTCGGAAAATCACGAGGAAGTTTCGCTTCATTATTAGTAAAACTCCAGAGCTCACATCAACAGGATGGCCGTCTGAGATGAAATATCCCGCTCTGTAGACTCATTTTCATTGCTAAATTGCCAAGAGCCTACCGATTCAAACATTTTGCTGTTTAGAGATGTTTTGTTGGTGATTGTGGGAAAAAAACTAGGATGTGTAAGGTCAATCACGGCATCTTCGAAAAGTTTACAGAAATTCATTTTCTCCTGTGATACATACATAGTTACATACATTTTTCCATAATAACTTCAAGATAAGCTTCTAGATAAAAATCATTCGGCTTGACGTTAGATTTTTATTTAAAAAAAAATTGTTTGTCAATTTTGGTGCCATATTTGTTTTGATCATAGCGAAATGTATCATCGGAAGCGTTCCGCGTTATTAATATACATTCGCCACCATCTATATTGGTGTAAATGGATTTTATGCACTCGCTCTAGTCAAGTCGAAGGCGCGGATTTTCAAGACGCGACTAGTTATTTCAAGAAATGCAGTTGTAGAATTCGCTTTGAAAAATTAGAACTCCACGTGAATAGTATGATCTTATTTTCAAGATAAGCCATTTTGTTGATGTTCATCAGTGAGGCTATACAGTTACCAGTTTCCACAAGACCGATGACGATTGCACGATGATTGGGATAAATTTGAACTAAAAATTCGTGGGGGTCCTCGGCAATGTTCCCTCGAAGCTGCGCACGTGCGCAAATGCGCAGTGCTGAACCGGTCTCTGCGCACAGAAAATCTAAGTTGCGCACAAAAAATCCGAAGTGATGTTTTTTATCAAGTCGTTGCGCACTGTTGTCCAAGAGACCACGCAGGCGCGCAAACTCGTCAAAAATTAGAGGGAACATTGCCAGGGGTAAATTGTGTTATCGCTGAAGTCTTACACCGAGGTACAAGTGCGGTTCGCAAAGGTAAATATTGCGCTCTTTGAAGAAATGAGACTTTGCAATCACGAGCGCCTAACGAAAAATCTTTTCTTTTAGTAGGGACTCGTACGCGTGAGCGATACTTACATCATGTCAATAGCGCATTATTTTCTTGGAATGGCGAAATAACATGGTTTAATAAAGTTATAAATAACAATGGGCTAGCTCGAAGTTAATCTGTGAGAAACTAGCGCATAGTCTTCTCCGCGTGTCATGAACATTGCGTAAGATTTCCTCAGGACCGTAACTGGCGCACCCCAAACTCTCAATTAGGGGGCCGAGATCGAAGGGAGCCCAAAATTATTTCGTGAATTAACATAAATCATGGTGTAATTTTTGGGGAGTTTTCAAAACATTTTTCGAATTAATTTTGTCAAATATCTTGATTATTGGGTACCCTTCCCAGAACAAAAAATACGCGTGATTAAGAGAAATGAGCACTTGGGCGTCGGCCATTACCTTGCCACGACGCACCAAGACATATGAAGTTAAAGGCTATGTGACTTGCAAGTCCGAGAAGTGCGCCAAAACGATCAGCAGCGAGAAAACCTTGGCCGAAAAGGACTGACCTATATGCTGACCGAAAACTTCGATTCATACATATAAAAGTTTAATTGTCCATAGGCGCGTAAATGGCTAGCGATCCGAGTCCCACAACAAGACAAATGCCATGATGTCGAGGGAACATTATTTGCCAGTAGAGAAATACAAATTTTGAATCGTGTTCGTGTTTTAGTTTAGTTCGTTTGAGCGATTTCAATATTTTTTGACATAGCCGATAGGAGGTCACGAAATAGCATCATGTAACGAAGTCAATATACCAACGGATGCGCCCGAAGATGTTTAATTAATATTTCGAGGACCTACCTTTTCTAACACACCCCACTCGATCAGCTTTACCGGTAAATCTGATTATGTGAGCAGAGAGAGGATAAAAATGGATAGCAATAGATATATGCAATTCCCGATCATATTGGCCGATTCAATCATGAATCATATAGAATTTTCGCGCTTCGTGCGTTCAGACGACACAACCACCAAAGCGTCCCCCGATGTAGATAATAAGTATCGACAAAAAGCGTAGAGCCCGACAGAGGGGTCTGGGGGGCGCAGCCCCCCAGAATTTCGGTTTATCACCTTATGTGGGGGGCTGGTTGCGCACTATTGTCCAATGGCCTGCGCAGTGAGTTAACGTGTTTGCGCAGACTCGTGAAAAATTAGAGGGAACATTGGTCCTCGGGGGTCCGAGGTGTTACAGAAGACAAGAAGGAAGTTGGGCCCTGACGTGGAATTGAGTCGGGAGTCCAAGAAGGAGCATGTGACGTAGTATGAATGATCAATTACCATATATGTCGAAACACATTAAAACTAATCAACAGCCTCCGCTACGCAAGAAATATATCATATTGCATTGAATATATCATCGCGGTGTAATCAGAGTAGGTAATGGTCATTGTGCAGATGTACACATTTTGGGAAAAAGCTGTTTCTCAGTGATTCTCCCAAACTCTGACGAGTATTCAACCATAGTGTCCTATATGGTGTGGATACAAGCAAACATCGCGGCTCAGTGAAATTGATCTATGTCACCCAGTCCATTTGGTCAAAGGCAATTTGACGGTAATTTTGACCGGCTTTCCGAGCAGGAAATTTGATAAAACGGGTATCAATAGAAAGCTACCGCGGTACTGATTGCGAAAATATAAGTTTCATTCTGCTTGTGGTCCTGGGGCCCCCAAAATCAGCTGCATTGCAACGGAGTTTGGTATTGTGACGCAACCGTGCCGTATAGGAGCAAGTGAGAAGCAGCGCAAACCGCAAACGTATTGGTCATTGTTGCGCAACCGATTAGGCATTCACATTCTCACTCTTGTGCGCACTTGCTCCTCAGCTGCCGAGACGGCATCGTTGCATCACGATACCAAACTTCGCTACAATAAAACATTCGGGGCTGATTTGGGGGGGGGCACGAGGAGAACCACGAGCAGGATAAAATTTATATTTCCGTAATCAGTACAGCGATAGCTTTCCATTGATATCCGTTTTAGCAAATTTAATGCTCGACAAGCCGGTAAAAGCTTACCGTCTGATTGCCCATGGCCGAATGAAAAGTGTGATGTAGACCAATTTCATTGAGCTGTGAGATTTGCTGGGGTCCACACTAGGGATGTTGTTAACCTCTGAAAGGTTCCGGTTCGTGTGCACGCGAACCTTTTTAAAAGGTTCTGTGTGAACGCGAACGTGAACCTCATGACGTCATATTGATCAGTGGTTCTCAACCGCCGGTCCGCGGACCGGTGCCGGTCCGCGACAACATTCCTGCCGGTCCGCCAGGTATATTACAATTCTATACCTTAAATTCAAGATGCAATGTTGAAGACTTGTCCATTGATAAAATAAACAAAACATGAAATTGTAAACTGATTCAAAACTTTGTGAGGTAACATTAGGGCTGGACACATGTTCGATTTGACTTAAAGTTCAAGACGTGTCATTTGACAACATGCGAGCGACAAGTACAGTACAGGTATGAGCTGACTCATCGCTAAACAGCGCAGTTTGCGCGATCATTCGTTTTCGATTCATTCATTTTCGATTCATTCATTTTGTGCTGGACCGTGACCGGGGCACCCAAAACCGCCCAATTGGAGAGGGGCGGATCTTGGAAAGAGCCCAAAATTATAATGCAAATGAACATAAATCATAGCGTATTTTATTGAAACTTTTTCCAACATTTTTCCGTTTCTTTTCGCGCTTTGCGCAATTTAGTGTCACTAACTGTCTATTGCTTATTAGGTGACCTTCTCCGAGAAATACGCTTGATTTATAGAAATAGGCATTTCGGCGTCAGCCGTTACCACGCCACGACGTACCAACACATAATGAAGTTCAGGCTAACATGGGACTCCGAAAGGTGTGCCAAAAATTCGGCAGCGAGAAAACCGATTCAGTCATGAATGATGGAAAATTTTCGCTATTGGTGCGATTAAGCTACATAAACTCTCTGCTTACACTGAGTAGAATGAGTGTGCTCACAAGTAGCCTACAGATGAAAACATCCACCCAACTGTAGGGTATGGGTGCGAAGCTCCTGGAAGTTTGGCTTATCGCTCTGTGAGGGCTCCAAACCAACGTTTTGGAGGAGGGTTGACGAAGTGCTTTTTCGACACGGATTGGCGGATGGCCGGTATAGTTGCTGTAAGGTATTTTCTTGCGGCACGCATTGTATTCGTAGTTGCCAGTGTAGCCTATGCGTCGGGTGGCGGTGGGCAATGAACAAGGTAGCACGACAAGATGCTTGGTTAGACTCCGAAACGCTTTTTCTCTTGATATTGTCAAAGAGAAGGATATTATTCTAGTTGGTGAGGTTGGTTAAACCCACGGCCTTCGGCGCGAAAGACTGTTAACGACTCTCAGCGAGAGCACGTTTAACTGAACAAGGCAATTTTACCCTCGGCTCATCAGACTGACTACCATAAAATCACATGGATGCCACCATTAAGATAATTAATTACGATCAAAACCGTTTAAATATCCCTCTCTCTAGTACCATATAATTGCAGAAAACAGTTGCATACTTAGCATTTTGGCTTCATTTCAATTTTGAAATTTCACCGGTCCGCCAAGACATTTTTTGAAATTTTACCGGTCCGCGAGGTGAAAAAGGTTGAGAACCACTGATATTGATGATTCCAACCCTACATTTCAGTGTATTGATAGCCTATATTAATGTACAGTGTACACGATACCTAGCGACGACTAGGGCCACATAATGCCACAAGCTGAAGTACATGTAAATATTTTAAATGTCGCCAAATGTATCAACTGGGGCAATCATATGATATCATATTAATCCCATAAAATCAATATCTTCCGTCGCTTTGCCAACAATTTGTACCAGGACTTTCAAGGAATATAAGATTACGGTCTAGGCCAGACCGGATTATGTATTTGGCGTTTGAGTATTGCTACGTTGGTTTATGGAGATTGTAAAACGTGTTATAGACTTGCTACCGATATTAACCCATTAACAAGTTGGACAGTAGTGGCCAACACTCCAATCGCACGAATTTGGTTTCATGATACATTAAACGTATGAAATCAATATTGACCCCGTACGCATGCTAGATTTATTTTTACATCGGACAACGATATCAATTTCATTAATTGGTTGAATAACCATCATTCGCTAACTACCTACAGTCCTACATGTAGCGTATTTAGCTGTTTCGCTGTGATGTTGTGTGATTGATTGCGGGTCAAGCTCACTGCGGAGAGTCACTATGTTCGAGCAAACCTTTGTGACAAAGCAAGCAAGATTTTGGTCATTGTCAAGGTGCATGCTCGTCTAGTGTTCTATTTTTTTTATGTGGCCATCGCCATGCTTAGAGTCACCCGCAGTTGAAATGCAATAAATCTCAACCAAAGATGTTATAATGAAGGAAAAATTGTAATATAGGAAAAGGTTCACAGCGCAGAACCTATCAAGTTTCGTTTGTGAACGTGAACCTATAAATTTCCGAGGTGCGCACACAGAACGCGAACGTGAACCTTACGTTCACGCCATCCCTAGTCCACACCATATAGAACTTTATGATCCAATCTCGAGGACTCCTAACCGCCATACTTTCTCTATTGTTGTATTGTGCGTCCATCCTCAAATATTGGATTGGAAGTTCTAGGTTGACTGATCGTGGCTGTGGGTTTTAAAATCGGTATATTGTCTGGTCACACCGGGATAACCAATGAGTCCTTTATAAGAACATATAATGATATTTGTGTCATGGTAACGGTATTTAGAAATTGAATTTAAATCCAATCAATGAAATTGGACTTCATTCTCGTGTCCCATTTAATATTTCAGGTTTCTTTCTCCTGATACTGTACGTGATGAGAAATAACGAAGCCCGTCTCACAGTGCGAAGGGAGCTTTCAACCATTTATGACAAACTTGGGTTTGGTAGCAGCAAAGAATCAAAGCGAAGCAGGTGAGAGTAAGAGCGTTGCAATTTACGGTGGTGCTCAAATGTTTCCCGGCGCGTAGAGTTTTGAAATTTGTGCACAATTTAACTACATAACCAGTCATAATGATATCGCGATATAGCAGTTTCAATATAGTTCATAATTACTTTGCGCAAACATGGGATACTCATATCCACGATAACTTTAAAACACTGTAGAGCCGTGGTTCTCAACCTTTTTGTGCTCTCGGACCCCTTTCGGACCGTCACATACACCGCGGACCCCCACGAATTTTCAGTTCAAATGTAGCTCGATTATCGTGCAATTGTCATCAGACACGTGCAAATGATAACTGTAGGATTAGTGATAAACAGCAACAAAATGACTCTTCTTGAAAACAAGATCATACTATTCATGTAGAAATTGGATCGACCTCTATGATTTCAAAGCGAATTCTGCAACTGCATTTCTTGAAATACGTGGTCGTGTCTTGAAAATCCGCTCCTTAGATTGGATATGAAAGAGTACCGAAATCCATTTCCACAACTAGGTGGTGACGAATGTAATAATAACGCGTAACGCTTCAGACGACACATTTGTGTTGATCACAGCAAATATACAACCAAAATTGACAAGCAATTTTTTTCAATGATCATATAGCGTCAAGCCTGGTCATTTCAATCTAGCAGCTTATCTTGAAGTTATTATGGAAGAATGGTTATGTATATCACAGGAGAAGATGGAACAACAACAACTACAAAATATCTCTAGACAGCAAATTGTTTCTATCAGTAGGCTATTGACAATTTAGCAATAAAAATAGTGTGGAGTGTGCTCAGCAGTAGGATATTTCATCTCAGATGGCCATCCAGTTGATGTGATCTCTGGTGTTTTACTAGTAATGAAGCGAAACTGCCTCGTGATTTTCCGAATTAAAAAAAATACAAATTAGGTTATCAACTATTTTGAGGCTTCGCGGACTCCGTTAAAATGCTTCGCCGACCCCCGATAGAGAATGAGAACCATTGCTGTAGAGAGCCTAGATTCAGTTAGAACAGTGGTTCTTAACCTTGCCACCAGCGCCCCCCAGGGGGCGCTGGCGATTTTGAAGGGGGCGGAAACGCTCAGGGGGCGATATGGGGGGCGCTGGGCTCAGGGGGGCGATAAGGGGGCGCTGAAGAAAAATGGCTTCACCGTAGATAATGTGATAGTAGGAAATATCCTTAATGAGTATTCTGAACAAATTAACATTCCACAAAACATGTCAAATACCGAAATTTGTGGTTGCGCTACGCGACGATGTTTGCTACATATGTTTTCATAAATGTAGAGGACTACATTGGGTTATTATAATTCATATACAACGAATTGCGCGTACTTTTAGATCGCCAAATTCCCGTTATGTTAAAACACCGCCGTCACGCCTGCTAGGGTTATTTTCAACAAAATATTTCGGATTAGGTATTATATCCCGCAGCGCACAGCGTGTGAAAATCGAAGAAGGAGGAACTGTATATCAATTTTGATAGTGACAGCCCCTTGTACATAAAATAGGTTTGAGAGCTACAAAATTAAATCATCAGAATATCTCTTCATCGTATCATAAAGGATGATACTATCTCGTGTTGTGTTTCACAACCTCACATGAACGTTACATAATATGAGTTGCTTTGTTTGGAATACATTCATGGTAAAATTAATAACTGGGTATAGAGTACTAAATTCAATGTGAGCAGATATATGCATCCCATTCTTAGTTGACTTAGTTATAGTTACAGAAAGCACTAAGACAAAATCTAATACCTCTAATTTCCCCATATCTCCAATCGCCGATGTGAATTCGGGAGGGTTCGAACCACAGGCTATGAGACCGTACCCGATTGTTGTTATAACAACCTGGATTTGACCCTGAATACACAACACATAATTTATATACGGTTTATTATAGACGGCTGGTCATCGAGCGCGATTAAAGCGCGGAATATTTCCAATACCAAAGTCCCAAAAAGACCGACTGAACTTTGACATCTTACCATGACCAAAACTGCTGCAACCCAAACCCCCAATCGGTTAGCTCGAAGGGGGCCCTAAATTATTTCAGGGAATGAAAATAAATTAAACATCATGTGTTGACGACTCCCCCACGGAAGAATAAGCATAATTACAGAAAATAAAAAGAGGCATTTCGGCGCCGGGCATTACCACGCCTCGATGCACGAAGACATGAAGTTCCGGTGAATAAGGGACTCTGAGAAGTGTGTCAAAAAGATCGCCAGCGAGAAAACCTTAGCCGAATAGGATTGCCCTATGTTGAGCGTAAACTTCGATGTTTATAAGTCTCCTTTTCCATAGGTGCTAAATCGCTCGTGCCGAATAATCATGTCGTCGCAATCTGCACCCCATACGACAAATAACATCCATCAGAGAAAATGATTTGCCAGTGACAAAATACCAATCGTGAATCGTGTGCTTACTTTAGTCCAATTCGTTTATGCGTTTCAATATCTTTTGACTATATATAGCTGACGTGAGGTAACAAAATAACATGTAACAATTTAATTGTACCAAAGGGTACGCCCGAATATGTTCAATTATTAATCACGAGGCCTTCATTTTCCAATACAACAGTTCATATAGCACTACTGGTAAATCTAATTACGTGGGCTGAGAGAATAAAAAGTTTATATAGACATATATATGCATTTACAACCTATTTCATCCTTGCGTTATACAAAATCTTGGCTCCTAGGGCGACCAGGCCACATAAAGATGCTGACCCTCGAAATCACGCGACGGGGTTCTTGGGGGGCGAAGCCTCATGAGTTTGGTTTATCACGCTATGGGTGCCCAGGACAATCGTTTTTAGGGGGGCTGACGAAGTGCTGTTACGGCCCTCCCTCTCACCCGTTGTCATTATTACAGTCCTTACAATATGAAGTGGGGGGCGCTGGAGCACGAAAATTTTCGAAAGGGGGCGCTGGATGAATAAAGGTTAAGAACCACTGACTTAGAATAATGGAAGCATATGGCAAAGACAGGCGGAATCACATTGACTTGACTAAATGATAATTTAGCCAGTTAGGGGGGTAAAGATTGTCCCATAAGAAAGTCCATACCTTGATATATTCCCATATATAATATTCGTATAAGAATCGGTCCTTTTTCGTTTTGAGAATGTATTGCAATATTTAAATGTACCTCTCACCATAGTGCCCCCGTTAGTTAAATATACACACATACTTGACTCACAGTAACCAGAGAGTTGTTATTATTGGCTAATATTTCTCGTTCACAGGGAATCTACAACGCGAACGACAGCGTACGGATCTGCCTTTCAACCCAGCATAGAATTCACTGACATTCGTTCCAGCCCGCACCCTTCAAGAATGGAGTACGCAAATTCTGTCGGCGACGTGTCTCCGGACGCCTCTATCAGAAAGAGATATCGAAACGAATACGGTGCCGATGTTGTAACGGATTGGAGAACAATTAAAAATATCGACGCGCAATGATGACAAGGACACTTATCGACAACTATATTAAAATCACTGTAACATCGCTGCAAAGCATGTGTTTTAATCACAGTACACACGCAATCAAATTCAAATGTTTTGAAGTAGTTTATTCATTCCGGGAGACGATCCATAAACTGGGGTGAAGATGAATTACAAATTCCTAGCCTACAGAATCACCAAACGTTATTGACGGCTGTCATTACAGAGAACATGGTAGTTTTTTCACAAGCGACAACATTATGATTGACTGTATTCAACACGATAGAGATGAAGCAAATCTATGACGTCGTGCGGTCATATCATATCACCAGGATAATCCTAGCTAGGAACACTTTATGCTTGATGAAACGACCCTGGTCAATGTCAGAATTACGAGATTAAGTAGCCCCGTACAGAGAATTCCTATACTGTGTGAGAGAGTAGGGTGGACAGAATCCGTCGAACACGCAATCTTATGACGCCATGTCATTACATTACATCACATCACGTCACTGGGCCAATTATAGAAATACGTATTTGACGAAACGACCCCGGATGATGTCCAAATCGTAATATGAAGAAGCCCCCTATACATGGAATTCATCAACAAGAAGGATCCAGGATGAAGAAAATACTGCGTGCATGCGTATTCTACGCCGAATCCGGTGCCTTACAATAAGCACTTGCATGTTGCATACTATGAAAATAAAACCGCGAAAGCACAAGTTGGTGGCTTACGATAGCGTCCTACGATTGTGTAGATCAAAGGCGGGCAACATGTGGCCCGCTACGAGATTTTGAGCGGCCCGCAGAAAGTTTCCGATCTTCCCATCATGGTCTCAGTGTATTGGGCGACAAAATATATTTCTGTTGCGAGCCAAAGTGGGTAAAATGTGGAGCTTAGGTGTTGACGGCGTGAAGTCAGCGATACAATGCATACATGAAATAAAGGATAAGTATAATTGTAATCACAATTACATGATAACGGTATATTCATAGAGTCGGTTTAGGTCGTTTGGATGCTCTAAAAACAAAGGTAGTGGTTTTAAACCTGGGGGTGGTTTGCCTTTATTCGTGGGTTCGCGAAGATGTTGAACATTATCAGCTTCCAAAATAGGTCCTGTGCCAGTCTGGGTAAATAGGCCGACCTTGAATTAGCAACAGGGATACATCGGCTCTGATGTGTAGAATTACAGCTTAATTGATATGCTGTAGTTTTGTTCTGAGATGTTGGTTCCAGTTAGTCGATTGTGTTCGATAATTAGCATCGCTTTGTGATGTAAAGATTAGCAGTGATGGCGTAGATTACCGTGAGTAAATAGGACAGGACACAATGATTTGATTACTGTATTCTGAATGGAGTATTGCGTCTAACGATTCAAGTCGACTGATATGTTTTTTTTATTATTAACATTATTCGCTACTTGCCACTAAGTTAATATACTATCGAGAATTGTAGTTTCGATACTATTTTTCACTGCGGAAGGCTGTAAACTGCGATTGGTCGTAAAGCAGCATACGAATCATTTAGTAAAAACCTACGCTACGTTGCTGTAAATGACATATCTGCAAAGTTGTGGCCGACCCACAGCATTGTCTCAAAGTGCTATAAAATAGATATCGTCGGGGAATATCAAATATTCTTGAATGCGATGTAGAACTGGCGATATATTCATCGTGGACGCATAAAGTGTCTCTGGTTTTCGATTTTGCTTGAACCTATGCTCACGAGTCTAGTGTTTATTGACTTTAACCGGCGAATACGGCATTAGATATTTACAATGTTTATCGAATTAGCTCCAGACGAGAGAGGTTTACAAATACCCTACGTTCACGGCAATTCAGATGGTATCTGTTAACATATGGCTCAAACTAGATATATCGCAATGTGCATCATGGGTTTTCTGTAGTAGTTGCAGACACAAAAATAACACTAAGAACCTATATTTCCGTCGGAATAGGTAACAGCGAAGGCGAGCCTTATCAATCATCCCTTGAAGTCCATTAAGTAACCAATAGTTGTGAGGAGCACCGTGAAGATTGAGTTCGTAGACCTACTTGATTGCTAAGCGCACGGAAAGCAGGCTATCTGTTATGAACATTTCAAATAATTGAATTAATTAAATGATCCACCAATGCCTGGTGGGAAGACTCCTTGATTCGTTTGTCGGCTTGTTATTTTTTTATGAGGATTTTTCCTCTTTTTATCACGTAAAGTGAACGTTTTTCCGAGGTCGCCCAGATGTCGTGTATTTCTGTTTGCCTATACCAGGAGTCACCAACACGCGGCCCGCGAGGTCATATTTTGCACCCGCCACCTGAGACTTCGGAAGAAAGCTTAAATCGTTTTGAGATGCTGGAATCGATTTCAGTCTAAATATATTGTTGTTCTTATTGTTCAAAAAAGCTATATTCTTCTGCGTGCAACATCACTATTTCTCATTAGGTGATGCGCCTCTTGCGATCGTGATAGCATCCCACGGAGGACGAATTAGCTGATATGAATGGGCATATCGTCTCGGCGTGCAATTGCCCAGACACTGATCAAGACGCGTAGAAAACGATCTGGGACTTATTCACCCTAAGTTGAAGCATTTCTAGAAAATAGTTTTCCAGCGAGTGTACCCTGTCTAACTAACCCCAACATCGATTATTAGTCGCTGGAAAGTTTTGTCAGGTATAGTGCGCAACTCATAGTTCAAAATCGAATGAAAGTGATGATCATGATATATTAGTTGTATTTGTATTCCTTTATCAAAATATTATTTCATTTGCAGTAACTATGTCCGCTTCCCATATTACAGAGCACAGCCTTGTTCTTATACGTACATTTATTAAAAAGTGGTTGTTAAGATGTGCGGCATATTTTACCTCGATATTTAATTCATGCGGTCTTCTAAGAAATTTGAAAAGTGGCCCGCGACCCGTTTTAAGTTAGCGACCCGTGGCCTCTAGTTTCAACGAGAATTTTAAGTGAGACATATTTTACTCCAAAATGACTGTACTGTAGACATGATACCTGTCGAGTTGCTTGTAGAAAAAAATAATATCGTACAAATTTTCCTACTACACTCTTAGCGAAAAGAGTGGGTATACACGCCCCAATAGGTGGTATACGAAAACAGAACTTACGTAACCCTGCGGGTGTATATGACCAGAATCCACCCCATTCCTTGCGGTGTACATCGGATATTTCACCCTAGCCATTAGAATTGATAGGGGCGTAATTTCAATATATACAGATACACCCTACTTGAAACCCTGTATCTTCTTCCAAATGGCACACTATTGCAAATAAACATTCTTGATTGCATATATTCGATATCAATTGAACCATAATAACATAAAATGGAAACATATTTCGTGAAATAAGAAAAACAGAGATCCCAGCGACGGAGAAAAAAATTCACTGAAAATACTGCTCGAAGAACATTGCCCCTGTAATATTGGGAGTCATTATCTTCAGCAAGAACTTGTGGCATCATCCTAAAATCAAAATACATATTCACAACCCAAACACAGGCACATATGCTAACATGCATAAACTGGAAGATTGATAACTTAACGAAAGTCCACCAAGTATATATATTTTCACAAAGTATTTACAAAAAATCAGATGTTTCACTTGCTAAGGCATTGCAGTACAGACTGTGGCCCGCTATGGTGAACTTACCGCTATAGGAAACACATTCACACACGATCACTGTATGTGTGGGCAATTAGGCATTGACAAGATGGAAATTTATGGATAAACCGCATGTACCAGGCAGACTTGGACAACTAGAAAACGTTCCCTTTTTCCAAATTAGATTTTTTTCGAATTAAAGTAGAATTAAAATTATAGCTACACAGTTTGAAATTAGAATAAAATTATAATTCTAACTGTTTTTTTTTTCAAATTAGATTAGAATTAGCATTACTGAAATCGCGAAAAGTTAAATAAAACTCCGTTAATATCAAATCATAGTTCATCTTATGAGCATGAGAATAGCAAATGTCTGTACACATTACAGTAGGGTTGTTCAAAAAAGACTTTTTTTCCAAATCTCACTCGCTTAATGACTAAATTATCAGGTTGTCTAAGAAAACGATGCACACCAAATTTGACTCAATTCCGACCAGTAAAGGCCGTGGAATCTTGAATTGAAATTTTTAATTTATTAGGAAAAAAATTAAAAAAATTAAAAATTTCCTGCCAACATCATGAAATTGTTGGGTTGTCTCCAAAGATGATGCAAAACAAATTTGACTCTATTCCAACTAGTAGAAGCAGAGCTATTTGAGTTTTTCGTTGATAATTCGAAACGAAAAACTCAAATAGCTCTGCTTCTACTTTCAATTCAAGATTGCACGGCCTTTACTGGTCGGAATTGAGTCAATTTGGTGTGCATCGTTTTCTTAGACAACCTGATAATTTAGTCAGTAAGTGAGTGAGATTTGGAAAAAAAGTTTTTTTTTTGAACAACCCTACTGTCGAATAGGTGTGTTCAAAAATGACTTTTTCAAATTCTACTGGCTACATGATAAAATTGATAGGTTACCTAATTGAAGCCTGCACACCAGGGTTGGGCAAACTACGGCCCGCGGGCCGCATGCGGCCCGCGACAACATTTTGTGCGGCCCGCGAAGGAGTCGAAAAACGTAATGGAAATATTGATGAAAATGTTCAGTAAAAAATCCAATTACTAGAGCGACTATATAGAACTTTTTTTAATGCATTTCATCATGAAATTGATGAAGTTAAAATCCTAATATTGCATTTTCTTATTTATTGTTAGTACAATAGCCCAGCCCAACCTAGGGGCCTAAGCATTTTGAAATGCTTCGGTTGCTAAATATTAAAGACAATCAAAACGGAAATGAGTGAGCTCGGATCCCAATTGTGATTTTAGAGTAGAATTTCCAGTACTGTAATTGGAAAAATCGATTCATGCGTGTGTTGATAGATTCGATCTCTATATGCGCCGTTAGTTGCAAATCATTCGGTCGCAACTCATCCATAACGAGAGTCCAAAGCAATACAAAAATCCGAAAGTTGAAGATGAATGGTGCTGACATCAATAAAGAATCAACTTATAAGTAGACCTACTTCTGTTCCGGCGTCGATGGCAAGGCAATATATATTACTTGTCATAATATGACATTATTATAATGAATTGACTGCTGCAATTCAAAACACCATTTGAATCCAAACATCCGAATTATCGGCACAATTTATCAAATAATGAGGTGCGAAACAAATCAACGGAATTGTTTGAGACAATAGTAAATAGTAAAACAATCGATTGTTGATATACAATGTTCTTTCCAATTCTCTACTAGTTGCTGACGATTACCCCTGACGAGTGTCAGCCGAAAATATTCGGGTTCATTTCAATATGAATATACTATTTAATTGTATATTGAAGTTCTGTACCTCCAAGAAGCTCTTCAAAATCCTGGTAATGTTTCAGACGCATATGTGCGTTATCATCAAGTCGACATTTAAATTGTTTCAATATACATTCATATGTATAGATATGTATTATCTCCACGTCTTCGGTTACTTTGTATCAGGGTCCTGAAAGTATGGGTCGCGATGGTTATAATTTTGGGTCGCGATGGCATCTGAGCGAATTTTTAATATGTAATATTTGTTGAATTTATTTTAACTATAGGTCAATCAGCGAGACGCGTAGAAAAGTCATCACAACAACTTGGCTTGACAATAAAAATTTGCCGAACTTTGTATTAGTTTGAATCCACCACAAGATTTGTTATGGTTTCTATGAAGTACACTGTCGGGGATCGTTGGGATGCTTTAGTGCAGTGGTTCTCAAACTTGGGTAGTGGAAGCATCTGAAGGTGTCACGAAGCCGCAGTCAACTGAAAATTCTTTCGCGCTCCGCGCGACTTACTTCTGTGTGTAGTCCGAATTTCATATCAATGAACTCTCGCATCAACAGCCATAACCTTCCACGACATTAAACTAACCGTTGGGGTTGCTAGCATTCTGTTTGCTCTTTTTAATATTTTGTGATAAAGGGGGCGCGAAATTTGTCACTAGCATAAAGGGGGCGTGTCTTAAAAAGTGTGAGAACCGCTTCTTTAATGTATATAGGGGTATGAAACGATCGGGTGCGGGACTATAAGAGAGAGGGGACTTGGGAGGTCAACCCCTACCGCACCAGCACACATGAAGGCATTATGTTTTGGCCTGCATATCGATAAGTGAAGTACGGTGCCAAACATTGCCGGCGATAAAACCTAAATGAGCGTCGCAGGTTGGCTAATACCTTCGATATTGATATGTCCGGTTGTCGAAATGGTTGGTACCGATAATAGTCTGAGTAGAAAACTAGTATAAATGCGACGCGTCGTCAAATAATACACTCTAGTTTGAAATCCCGTGAGTCAGGCATGCTCCATAGAGCTGCATTGCGTACGACGGAAGTCTGAACGTTCTCTATATCGTATACATGCCCGTGAAATGCAGCATAATTATATTAAAAATGCACACGACTTGATGTGTGAGGCTTTGGTCGCGAGATGCCACTAAAACTAGAATTTGGGTCGCTGTCAAAGTGGTTTGAGAACCACTGCTTCATATAATCAAATAAAAAATTACCTTTTAGCTTAGAATTACAATTTTCATATAGTGCGGCCTGCGAATCAGTTCAGATGTTGAATGCGGCCCGCGAGCTGAAAAGTTTGCCCACCCCTGCTGCACACCAAATTTGGTTCGATTCCAACCAGTAGCCGCATTGCTACAGGAGAAGAAAGTTTTTTATTTATTATATGAGAATAAAAAAAAATATCAATTTTCTGTTCACCCCATCAAATCGTTAGGTTGTCTGTAGAAACAATGCTCAACCGATTTGGCTCAATTCCAACTAGTGGAAGCGGAGTTATTGCCGTCGCAAAATTTTGGATTTGAATAAAATAGCATTTACGGGGGCCGATTCTTTGATCATTTATTACAATTAGGGCTGGGCACATCGACTCGAGTACTCGAATCTGAATCGAGTATTAATTTTGATGATTCGAGTCGAGTAGTAGAATACCGTTTTTTCGAATACTGAAATTATACGCTCTTCGCAACTGAGAGTTAATTTATTAACGAGAATTAAAATTAAGATACGATTTTCCACTGTGGTGGCCATGAATCCATGATTTTCCGTATCGCAGCATACAAAACATAGTAAAAAACTAGGAACGTTACTAGAAATAGCACATTAACGAAGTCATGATAATGCGACAACATTGTCACAAAGTGCAATGAAATCAGTATGGTCGAAAATATATCTGAGTATCTTTAATGTGATGAATAACAGGCATTATATTCTTTGTGGTGGCATAAGAGGTACATATTTGAACTTTGACGTATTACATTCTGTTATGACGTCATAACGAGTGGTACTCGAATACTCGACTCGACTCGAAGCATAATACGTGATTCAGAATCGAATCACTCAGATACTCGATTTTGCCCAGCCCTAATTACAATTCTGCCCCCGTAAATACTATTTTATTCAATTCCAAATTTTTCGACATCAATAACTCCGCTTCGGCTGGTTTGAATTGAGCCAAATTTGGTGGGCATCGTTTCTATAGACAACCTTACAGTTTCCAGGGTGAACAGAAAATTTTGAATTTTTTCACTCATTTTTAAATAATAAATAAAAAAACTTTCTTCTGCAGCAATGCGGCTACTGGTTGGAATTGAACCATATTTGGTGTGTAGGCTTCAATTCGGTAATCTAACAATTTTATCATGTAGCCAGTAGAATTTGAAAATAAAGTCATTTTTAACACCCCTACTGTACAGCAAGCTTGGCCTGTTTCGCACTATGCAGTTCTCCTGTAGCATTTCCAGGAAAACCAGACATTAGATTAGAATTAAAACTAGGCCATAGAAAGATTTCATACATTCGATTAGAATTGGAATTAGAGCTTAGAAACATTTCACAAATTAGAATAGCTTCAATTAGTATAATTAGACAACTAGAATATCTATAGTTGTCCAAGTCTGACAACACCGCGTGTATCAGGAATAACTGAATATATTTTGAAGATTCTTTCTGTTAGTAGTGTCATATGCCATTAGTAATTTTATATTAGTTGCGAAGATTCATATCGCAATTTTCAAACTAGAAACCTCCGAAAAACTGCTTACCATACTTGTCTATTTCTCCGACATTTCGTATTCTACTTCTACTTGACGTAGCTTTGACTTGTATTGGGAACTGTTGCATCTACTTGTAATCGAGTATAAATTGACGACGGTATTTCTACATCGACTTGAGTAGCAACGCTGGTAACTTTGACCATCTCTGCTTTGGTTTACCTCATATATGCGACTACGAAAGTTGACATCAGGTGTAGCTAATAAAGTTGTCGTACCTGCTGGCTTGATAACGAGTCTTTCGGTTTTCGCAGCAAACTCTTAAACTCGGTTAGTTCCTGTGATATAATCTTGCTCTTGCAGCATGCAGTCTTTAAGCAGCATCCTAAAATTTGAAGAAAATCAGAGAAAGAGATGCATGGACTTGATTTAAATTTGACTACTTGGTATTAATCCAAAACACGAAACGTTTCCTGGTTGGGTAATATTAACTTTCAGAATGGATTCAAAGCGACCACAGATACTGGTCTGATTAGAAAACCTTGACTTGCCTCATACATGAAAATTAGCAAATTAGCTGGTTGCTGATGATTACCTTGCAATATGTGCTGTTTGATAAAGATCCATCATTGTTTCGCAGCATACGGTTTTACGGTTCAATGCGACGTCGACTGGGTTGATATGCCCTGACAATGATCTTGTATAATAGCATCCTAAAATTTAAAAAATAACCATGAGGTATTAACGTTTAGTTGACAATTTGGATTGGATTCTAAACTCTCAAGTCATCTGATATGTGCACTAGGGTCTTCAAAAATGACTTTCTTTCTCAAATCGTACTGCACTGTAAATGAGATAAAGTGCAATCGCCAAATCTGCCGCTTGTGGCAGCACAATATCGTGCTAAAGCGCCACGACCGGGAGTGACCTTTAGTGCTGTTCTTCAACTTCCTCTTTTCTCGGCCGTTTCTCGCTCTTTTGCGATGTGGTGTGATCGCGATGACAGGGAATCAGCATGCGGATTTTAAAGCTTTCTTGGCGAGTAACGGTATTGCATGGCAGCACATCCAGAAATTGGACGGTAAGTATATAAGTAATATAGCTTCAGCAATGTGCCCTGTTAACTAGCTAATCGAGACAGCTTGTGCAGTTATATTCAGTACATCTTGTGTGGAGTTGGTTGAATGCTGGTGCCAATTGTGATTTATTAGAATGGTTACTATGCAGCTTAGGTTATTATTAGCGTGTACTTTTGATAAATGTCTAACGGACAGTCTTGTTACTGGTTGTGCCCCTTTGTTGGGAGTTCAGATCGGCTTACAAAACATTTGCTGAAACGTCAAGTCTGATTTATACATGCAAGCTCTGTCAATTAATGTTATGTTCAAAATTATTTCATATCTCAGAGAATGACATAGATTCAGATATTTTCACCAAGCTTCGTGATAAAGACCTTTGGCAAATGACGTACCGTCTGGCGTCTATTGAGACTGCAAGATGTACGAGCTAATTAACTATGGAAGCTCCGTTCATGCAACTAAATCTTGTTGTTACAGTTATGGGATAAACTAGCAACTAATGGAGGTCCAGACAATACACGCCATGAATCTTTCTCAGTCGCAGACCCAAACAATCCGTGCGGTGAATCAGCGTCACTCGCAGAGTCGGACACCACGTTGCCTGTGGATGAGTCGCTCCGTATTGATGTAGAATCACTCGCGCAGTCAGATACCACCCTACCCATAGAGCCATCAGTCCGGGAGGATATTGGACCTTCAGCCACGCCAATACCGGTAATCATTATTTTGTAATATTTTGCTATGAATTGAGTTTACCTGTCTGTGTCTGCAGCTCGTATCTCGGGGAGATGCCGGAGCAACCAATGCAGATCTCCATGTGGATGTTATGGTATTTATCCGCATAATTCTAGTAAGAATCTATCTTATATTTCCATCAATATTGCAGCCGTCGTGCAGTCCCAAAGACCCTGAACTCATTGCTCCAATGCCCTTGCTGGTATTCAGCTTCAAAGTTCAGCAAGCGATCGAATCACGTACACTCGTACAGCTTATGTAGACCGCAATTGGCACAAAGGCTTGTCTCTATTCAAGCATCAATACGGACTCCGGCTTTCTCAGCTAACGAAGAAAGAGATTTCTTGGAACGTTCCCTACAATGGGCGACATCAGACTAGTGAGTATGCATTAGGGATGGTGTGAACGTGAGGTTCACGTTCGCGTTCTGTGTGTGAACCTCGGAAATTTTGAGGTTCACGTTCACAACAGAACCTTGGTAGGTTCTGCACTGTGAACCTTTTTCATATATATTACAATTTTCACTTCGTTATAACTGATTAGGTTAAAATTCATTGCATTTCAACTGTGGACCACTCTATGCATGGCACTGGCAGCATAAACAATCAACACCTTAACAATTTCAAAAATTTCATTTGCTCTCTAACAAAAGTTTGCTCGAAATATCCAACTTTCCGTTTATGAATATTTAGTGACTCTCTGCTGTGAGCTTGACCGGCAATCACACAACATCAAGAGCGAAACACACTACATGTAGATAGCGAATGATGCTTATTCAATTGATATCGTTTTCTGATGTAAAAATATAGCTAGCTTATACGTGGTCAATCTTGTCTTCATATGTTTACTGTATCATAAAAACGACATTCGTGCGATTGGGGTGTTGGCTATTGTTGTATAACTTGTTAGTGGGGTAATAGCGGTAGCAAGTATAGTTTTTACTCTCAGCTCAATATCCGTGTAGCAATACTCAGGCGCCGAATACATTTTCCGGTCTGGCCTGGACCGTTAAGGCGT
This sequence comes from Botryllus schlosseri, assembly GCF_051294905.1. Taxonomy (NCBI): domain Eukaryota; kingdom Metazoa; phylum Chordata; class Ascidiacea; order Stolidobranchia; family Styelidae; genus Botryllus; species Botryllus schlosseri. The sequence goes on from NC_137239.1 coordinate 1,494,995, forward strand.
AAGCTTATATTCCCTGGCAAGTCCTCGTCGAAGTTGTCGGCAAAGCGACGGATGATATTGATTTATGGGATTATTATATCATTTGATTGCCTCAGTTGATACATTTAGCGATGATTAAAATGTCTATATGTACTTCAGCATTGTGCCATTATGTGACCCGAGTCGTCGCTATGTATCGTGTACATTAATATAGGCTATCACTTCATTCAAATATAGGGCTGGAATTAGCAATATGACGTCACGTGACGTCATGAGGTTCACGTTCGCGTTCACACAGAACCTTTCAAAAAGGTTCGCGTTCACACGAACCTGAACCTTTCAGAGGTTCACACCATCCCTAGTATGCATGCAATTATGACAACTTCTTATTGCTTTGTTATAGAGATTATGTGCCAAGGCTGTTTCTTCACTGTATGTGTATGGCAGGGTTGTAACCAAGTCACAAGGCTCCGAGTCGCAAGTCAATGTCACTTTTTTAGTTTTGACTCGAGTCCAGTCGAGTCATTTTCAATTGCCACCACCGAGTCAAAGTCATCAAGCAGAGGTTCGAGTCTGGGTCATGGGAATTATGACTCAAGTCTGAGTCATTGTGTTGACTGCTCAGTTTCCAGATAACGTCTTGTTAAACCCACTGTTACAACTCTGTTTGGTGATATCGAATGGTTCGCATTTATGATATACTAATTTTCCTCACTTTTAATAGTATCTTGCAGTGTTGGGATGAATAGAGTCATGACTTGACTCGAGTCACTTTGCTAAAATGACTTGACTTGACTCGGCGTATCAGAAATGCGGATTGACTCTTGACTCGTGAGCAAAATTCACTAGCCAATTTCAAGTCATCAAGTAATCGGTGTCGATATTTATCACTGTATCTTGCATATGCTCGGATGGTTCGCGAAACGCTTGTGTAACCCTTGAAAGTGACCAATCATTCAATGGTCGAGCGTTTCACTTAGCCTCGATTGTTCTCTCACAAATAGATTGACCGCAAACAGAGTGATCGAAGCTTACAGCTACATTGTCGTAAACTCTAGTAGTAAACCAATAAAATAGAAAAATGTCTATTTCTGTTCTCTGTTCATACCTTTACCAAACCTCTTGTTTTATTGAAATTGAATTTGAACATAGTTTATATTGTCCTCAACCATTAGCGCATGCTCGAATTGTATCGTATCTATTTGTAAATGAGTAATGTATTGCATCTTATCAATTCGTTTCTCTATTTTTGCTGTTAACTATATAAACTGAGGCTATGCAATTATCTACGTAGTTCAACAGTTCTCCGTTTATGTGAGCGATACAGCGCATTCTTGCCGGTATATTCAACTCTATATTCGTTCATCGGTTCGGAATCAATGATCACTAGTGCAAGTTTTTTTACAGATTCCGACAGCTTCCTAGATAATGTTTGGAGGGATTTTATATTGCAACTTTTCTCTCGTTTTCATACCAATTTTTACTGCCGCTTTGATCAAATAATGAGAAAAATGGGAAGGAGTGCTTTGATAATGCTATAAACTATTTCTAGTATGGTTCTATTCTATTTGGTTCAAATAACAAAGTGGCACTATATGATGGTTTATCTGCATCTCAAAGTTATCTATGACACAATGGCTTGCAAGCAAGAAGTTCAGCTACCCCTGCCAAGCACGACCGCGTCCAACATTATATAAATTGATCGCCTCATTAATTCATGTCGCCTAAATTTGAGACAGTTTCCCATTTCGGTAACGCCCAGGCGAGACCGCCGAAAATTTCACTTTCAATCTGTATTTCAGACAGCTAGCAAAATGCAATGATGTAATCATGCCTCATACTTCGAAAAGGCGACTTTTGAAATGTGACTTGAGTCGAGGCACCGCCAAATATCGAGTGCCTTTACTTAACTTGAGTCACCTTTGAAAATCGATTGACTATACTTGACTCGAGTCAAAATCTGCAATGACTCGTGACTTGAAGGTAGTGACTTGATCCCAACACTGGTATCTATCTGGTTACATTTTCAAGTACCAATAGATGAACTCTCAATTGGGTGGTTATACTTCACTACTCTCGAGATTACATGGAAACGTCGCTCTTGGCCGTTGGAGTCTCTAGTCATATGACTTGGTTCGAGTCATGCGTAATGACTCGAGTTCAAGTCGAGTCGATACACATATTGACTCGAGTCAAGTCGAGTCATCAGAAAATCGTGACTCGAGTCCGACTCGAATAGAGTCATGACTCGAGTCATTACAACCCCGTTGTATGACTATATTCATAGATCTGATCATATTCTAATCATTCTTTTAGACACATGCATTCTCTCACAGGTAAGGGAAGATAAGTGGAATTTGATCGCACCAACCACAGTTGAAGAGATCAGAACATACTACGAAAGAATGATGCTCATATTGGATAAGATATTTTAGGTAAATGCGGACTCGCAATTCCATTCTGAATTAAATTTGATTGATAATAACCCCTCAATTATTCAATGTTTTCAGTCCAATACTAATGAAGTGAAGCTGCAACAATTACAATCACAAGTTACCGATCTGAGAATAAACTCGAAAAAGAAGACCGCAATATCTGCGTTATCAGTACAACAGGTACTTGTTTATAAGATTAATATAACTTTCAGTTTATAACGAATGTATGATTTTAAAATCATGCAATAGCTTGATAACTATGATGACTAGAGCAATTTTTTTTTACCTAAAAAACGGAAGATTTTGACCTAAAAAAACTGAAATTTGACCGAATTTTGACCTCATGTATGCAAATTAGGTGTTTTCGCGTTTATTGTTAAAATTGTACTACTTATCTTCATTTCTGGTTGGAACTGTCTGTCCTTACAAAGTAGATTGGCATGAAAAAACGTTTTTGGCTCAAAAACTGACAGATTTTTACATGAAAAACTAGTATTTTAACGAAATCTGGCCCTAATGAAGAATTCCAGTAGTTACATTACGTATTCTGGTGGAAATAATTAAAATTTGTTGTAGTACACGAAAGATCCTTTCCTACATTCTCGGGTAGAAAGTGTCTGTCCTTACTACGTAGCTTGCCAAGAACGTTCAACAGCAGCATTTGTTGGCTGACAGCACTCAAGTTGTGCGCACACTGCTGGTGACAAACCGTGTTGCTTCATTCTGACAATGTTGTCTATATCACAATTTTTCAGCTTGCGCTTCTTGATATAAGAACCATGCAATGTCCAAGGAGTCTTGCTTCAGCTAGGATATTGCGGTACGTTGACCATAAACCATGTCACTATTTGTTTCATTTGACCATTTATGATTCACAATGAGCAGACGATGGTCCGTTTACAACGGTAGGCCTATAAAGTAGGCTACAAGCTGTAAAATATCAAATGATAAGTTCACTGACAGCGCAAAATCTACGATACAAACGAAATGCAGAGGTGAAAAAATGTTTGACTTTGTAAACAATTTTGACCTAACGCTACAATTTTGACCTAATTTAGACTTTTTTTTACATGTCAAAAAAAAATTGCCCTAGCCCCTAATGATGACCTTAAGAAGGTTTTTATTGTGAGCATTATTGTTGTTATGTCAATGAGTTTCGTAGCACCTTCTGTTAATTGTGCAGACCAGGGGCGGTAAACCCGTGGCCCTCGAAATGGTTTGGAGTAGTTACAATAAAAAATTTGCCTACATTTCAGGCCCATGACATTCACATCAACAGCAAAACGTCCCAAGCTCCACATTTGGTGGTTTCAAAGCATGGAAATTGAAAGATACAGGGATGGATTCTGGCTGATGGCCAAACGAGCAAAGGCCTGGGGCGCAACACGGCTACATTGCCTCTTCCACTCAAGTGCCTCACATCATCTCAAGACCCGCATTTTCTGTGCCACTGTCGAGCAGGCTCTTCTCTACGGAATAGAAGCACTCACGCTGACAGAAAAGCTGGCTAAGACGCTCAACGCCAACTACGATGTACTCCTCCGCTACGCACTCTCGGCATCCACCACCCGGAGCACATATCCACCAATGCACTGCGCAAACTCACAAAAACGGTCCCATGTCGTTTGCTGGCTGCTGAACAACGCTTCCGCCTAATCGGTCATCTAGTGCGGCATCAAGACGACCAACAAGTTGCCGCCATCATCAACCACATTCCGACGTAGCCATGGCGCAGAGGTGGCTGGAATAGAACCACATGGCGCTCGACAATAGAGAACGAGCTAGCGCATCGCGGGCTATCGCCTGAAGACGCCCACGATCGTCCACGCTGGAGGCGCTTAACAAGGGCCCAAAACTGATTATCTTCATGCTCTTTTGCCCTTTTATTTAATGGAAAGGCGATATATCTATATTGGGACCTGTCTTAGCCCAAAGAATTCCAGCTCCTGGAGTTCATGCAGTATGTCGTTGTCGGTGACAAGAATAATCAATATGTATCTACCAAACTAACTGATTTTTTTCATAAATTCGGACAGTCTGCTGCAGCAGAAGACCTTTGTTAGCATTCCATTAGGTTTTACAATCATTCGTTGGTCCATTCGCATTTGAAGTTGGCAATTCTACTCATGTCTTGTCATATAATGTTCAAGTAATCTGACATTGCAAATATTCCAGCAGTGTCGCTTATCTTTTCGTTATGCTAGTTCCTACTTTTAGCTTGGCATCTAACTGTGAAGGCAGTCAATACTTTTGAATTTGCACCACCTCGTACTTATTGAAGTTCTAGTGCTGGCTTGTACAAGCAATCTAGTATGGAAAGTATCCCAGGAACTTGATGGTTCGGTGTCCCTTATCTTTTGTCTATACTTGTTCCACTTTGGCCATGACATCTAGATATCAGTAAGTACTATAACTTATTTGCACCTCTGAAGTTCTACGTCTGGCATGACTTGACATGACATAATGGAAGTATTGTCAAATAGTTCAGTGCTGCTTAGCCCGTTGATTTTTAAGTTTGTTCTTCAATCTTGGCCTGTATATGCTATACATTCAGGTATATGTGCAAGATTTGTAAATTTCGTTTAATGTCTACAAGTGCATTTTTTTGATAACATGTTTTCTTGAAAGCAAGAACATCATTGTTTCGTTCATAATAAAATGTTCATATATTGCTGGTTTCGAAGAGGATAAGTCGTCGAGTACGCCAGATTATTTAGTAATCCATATCAAGCCGTAGCACAGCTCAGATAGCGCTAGAATCATGAAGCACTATATATATAGCACATAAATCTTAAATCACAATATACACAGCATCAAGCACATTTTATTGTGATATCTTTTTGAACATGAAACGTGATATCTTTTATGCTTTTGAAGACACTAAAATATTTACAGTGTGGCTACTGATAAAATTGTTAGGTTACCTAATTGAAGCCTGCACACCAAATTTGGTTCGATTCCAACCAGTATCCGCATTGCTACAGGAGAAGAAAGTTTTTTACTTATTAGGCCTATATGAACATGAATAAAAAAAAATTAAAATTTTCTGTTCACCCATTAAATTGTTAGGTTGTCTATAGAAACAATGCTCAACCGATTTGGCTCAATTCCAAGCAGTGGAAGCGGAGTTATTGTGTTATGTTCGTGCATTTTACGTTGGTCTCTTATTTGTCTAGGATTAGTAATTACCGCCAATCATTATTTCCTCGTGTGTCGTGCTTCGTATTTATACCCTGTGTTCTGTTGCCTCGTGGTCTTTTTCATTTAACTGCACTCTGGATCGTGTCGCTGCCGTAAAGTTATTCTGCTGATAATATACTGATTCTGTATTGCAACCTCGTCGCATTGAGTTATTGTTCAAAAAAGATCTAGAACATAACAATTGGTGTCAGAAGTCGGATTCATAGTTATTTCTGCGACGAATATATATCATGGAATCGGGTATTTTGAAGCTTCTGGAGAAGCAGCAGGAAATGATGGCGGAACAACGCGCACAGCGTAAAGAAGATATGGAGCAGCAGAATGCTCGGCACAGAGAAGATTTGGAGCAACAACGCGCACAGCATGACGAAGCAATGGCGAAAGTCATGGCTGGGTTGGAACAGCAAAAAAAAAACACAAAGAAGAAATGGCACAGTTAACGCAGAGGTTGAGTCCTGGTGCGTCAACATCTGAAGCTACCGCTCCAAAGTTTGATTCGTTTGTAAAATCAAAGGAGAAATGGGATTCAATCATCACCTTGCAATTTACGGCATTTCCAACATGGAGAAGAAAAGAGCGTGTCTACTCTCATGGGTCGGACCTGAAACGTACTCGCTCCTACGTAATTTGTTTGGGACTGCTGATGTCAGTGCGCAATCCTTCGACGCGTTGACTGAGAAGTTGTCTACACACTTCAAGGATTCAATTCATGTGCAAGCTGCCAGGTACGAATGTTACAATTGCAAAATGCAGCCGGGACAGTCATACGCCGATTGGATCGCTACTCTACGGGGAATCTCCAAGGATTGCATCTTCACATGCTCAAGAGAAGGCTGTGATCAGAGCTACGTTGATGAGCTAATGCGCGATCTCATCATTAAGGAAACGCCGCACGCGGATGTGAGACGGCATTGTCTAACTCAAACCAATACATCCCTTGACGACGTTCTCAAAGTAGCCGCAACACACGTGAGAACGCTGGAAACTGATATGGTTATCCAGGGCGAAAGTAGCGGTAAAGACACTTCCATCGTCAACAAAATGACGGGAAGTTATCAGAAGGGGAGAAAACCTTCCAAATCCACCCAGGGCAACTTCCCGGAAAGACTGAAATCCTGCAGCCGCTGTTTCATCGATCACCAGAGAAAAGACTGTCAATATCGACATGCAATATGTCAGAAATGTGGTCGTAAAGGTCATATCAAACCTGTGTGCATGTCTAATAAAACCTACCATCACGCAACAGGTCACATCCGTCAATTTCTGCTTAGTGCCACTCCTCTCCTTCGACATCGATCAACTATATCGACGAGTAGGAAACCAGGTCTGGATGAACTCCAGCATCAACGGCATTCCGTTGCCGACACAGTGGGACACTGATGCACCCTCCGCCATGGTGGGATTGACTGGGTACAAAACTTTATGCTCTCCGAAACTCTCAGCATACCATTGCTCTATCGTAGCGTATGGCGACAAGCCACTGAAAGTGAAAGGTATTTGCACTGTAAGCGTGCAGGTGGGTTCTGAAGTTCGAGTTGGCTTAAAATTGGTGGTTCTCGACGAACACCGTGGGCAAAACATTTTTGGTCTCGATAGGAGCGATGCTTTCTCCATAACCGCTAAGGGGACGTCTGCTTTGGATGCAATTTCCTCGCAGATGGTCAAATCGCAATCATGTAATACTATTGACATTTCTGATTCGAACGACAAATTGGTATCTTTTCAGTCCAAATTTTCCTCCGTTTTCTCTAATGTGTTAGGACGATGCACGAAGACAAAGGTGACAATTCACTTGAAACCTAATGCCAAGCCCGTATTTAACAAGCCACGTCCTTTTCCTTTCGCAAGGCAAATCGCTGTTCAAACCGAATTGAATAGATTAGTCAATCAAGGTATTCTCGAACCAATCAATTACAGTGATTGGGCAGCACCAATTGTTGCCGTCACTGAGTCTAATGGATCAGTACACATTTGTGGTGACTTCAAAGCATTGAATCAACAAATTCAGATAGATCAACATCCCCTGCCCTCCTTGGATGAAATCCTTCACAAGTTACAGGGTGGTTGTATTTTCACGAAAATTGATCTTGCCGATGCCTATTTTCAGCTAGAATTAGATGATGATGCGAAGTATTTGTGTGTCATCAACACGCAATTCGGTCTATTCCGTTATCGACGCATGTGTTTCGGAGTCGCATCTAGTCTCGCAAATTTTCAACGCTGTATTGATGCCATGATCACCGGCTTACCCGGTGTTACTAGTTTTATCGATGACATAATCGTTACTGGCATTGATGAACGCGATCATTTTCGCAACTTATCGCTACTATTTGAGCGCCTCACCGAATACGGTTTCACCGTCAACTTCGCGAAATGCGAATTTTTCAAAAGTAGTATCGAGTATCTTGGTCACATAATTGACGAGGATGGCAAACGCCCGTCTAACAAATCCGTTGAAGCAATCAAGCAGTTGCCTAAACCTCAGGATGTTCGCCAGCTACAGGCATTCCTGGGCAAAGTCAATTATTATCGCGCGTTTATTCCTAATTTCACGAATAAAGCCGCTGCCTTGTACCGTCTTCTTCAAAAAGACGCGGAATTCATTTGGAATGCGGACTGTGACGCAGCTTTTCGCATTCTCAAAAACGACGTAATCGACGCTACGCAGTTAGCTCATTATGATGTAAACAAGCAGCTCATTTTGTCAACTGATGCTTCTCAATTCGGAATCGGCGCGGTCCTCTCAATCCAGGGATTTCTAAAACTTTCTATCCCTGTCTCAATCTAGCACAATGGCGAAGAGAGACCGATCGCGCACGCGCACGCATCGAAAATGCTTTCCGATTCGCAAAAATCCTACTCTCAAATAGAGAAGGAAGCTCTGTCAATCATTTACCGAGTCACTAGATTTCGTCAGTTCTTGTATGGTAGAAAAATTACGCTCGTAACGGACCACAAACCGCTTTTAGCTATTTTCTCGCCGGACAAGAAGATTCCCATGATTACAGCGCAACGCTTACAGCGATGGGCACCAACGCTCATGGCTTACCAATACGATATTCGCTATAAACCGACTAATCAGCACGGAAACGCCGACGGTTTATCTCGCCTACCAAAGGGTCCAGACCCTGAGTTTGACGAACTGGAAATTCGTGAAAACGCGGAGATCGTTCACGCTATTAATATGGCATTCGATGGCTTGCCGTTAACTCGCAATGAAATTCGCCACGCGACGCTGAAGGACAAAACCATGAAACTAGTAAAATTATCTGTCACTCATGGCAATTGGAATCCAACGACGCACATAGATGATTTTTCTTGGTTTTCGACTCGCAAACATTCGCTTTCTCCGCACGAAGACATAGTCATGCTCAATATTGATGGTTTTCAACGCGCAGTAATTCCGCAGTCACTTCGCTCGCGAGCCTTATCATTGTTGCACGAAGGACATTGGGGTATCGCGAAAATGAAGCAGATGGCTCGACGTTGCATCGCATGGCCTTCCATTAATCGCGACATTGAAAATCTCGTGAAGAGTTGCGACGCTTGCCGCAAAGTGATGAAAGCGCCTGATCGTCAGTATCGCGGATGGCCAACAATTCTGAAAGCTTTGAACGAATTCACTTGGATTTCGCAGGTCCAATAAACAATAAAATGTTTCTTGTCATCGTCGATGCGCATTCGAAATATCCTTTCGTTAAAGTAATGAATGTCGGTTCTACCACGACCTTGTGTGTAGTCAACGCTTTGAGGGAAGTCTTCTCTATTGAAGGCTTGCCCATAACAATTGTCACGGATGGCGGACCTCAATTCACATCGAATGAATTCGATACGTTTTGTTCTAATTTGGCAATCAGCCATATCGTATCACCGTCTTTTCACCCTACCTCGAACGGGGAAGCGGAGCGATTCGTCCAGACTTTAAAAGCTGGATTGATAAAAAATTGCGACGAGGGAAAAGATCTCAACTTCGCGCTCCAAACACTTCTCGCTACTTACTGATGTGCACCGCATTCGGGCATAGACTGGAAAACGCCTGCTGAGATTTTACATGGTCGGCAGCCGCGCAATTCGTTAAGTTTGTGCTCGCCCTTCGATAAATCGAAACCCGTCACGCCTAGACAATCCGTCACTCATTTCGAGATTGGTTCCTCTGTTTACGCTCGCAGTTACCGACGCGGACCAAAGTGGGTTGCTGGTGTGGTGACGGAAATACTGGGGCGTGTTGCGTACATTATAAAAACAGATCATGGGTATTGGAGAAGGCATAAAAACCAACTCCAACCACGATTGATTTCCACAAGTAATGATACAGCCACACAGGAAGTTGCTCAGCCTCAACAGCCCCAAGCTGAGTATTGAGCAACCATTGGTCAGGAATAGGGCACAACGCCCTGCAGCTAGTCCTGCTCGAACGTCGGGCAGACGTTATCCGCTTAGAATAAGGACCCAAACTGATTTCTATCGCCCAACGTAAATTACCTCGTACTCCTAACGTACAGAAGAGGACTGTTATGTTCATGAATTTTACGTTGGTAGCGTTTGCCTCTTATTTGTCTAGGATTAGTAATTACCGCCAATCATTATTTCTTCGTGTGTCGTGCTTCGTATTTATACCCTGTGTTCTGTTGTCTACCGGTCTTTTCATTTAACTGCACTCTGGATCGTGTCGCCTGTCTTAAAGTTATTCTGCTGATAATATACTGTTTTCATATTGCAACCTCGTCGTATGAGTTATTGTTCATACAAGATCAAGAACATAACAAGACTCATGTCATCTCATTAGTTTAGAAAGAGCTTGGAGTTGAGCGAGATCCAGCCACTCGAAATGATGTACGCATCTGTATCCATACATAAAACCAAATGCCAGTTGATTTGATATGAACTTCAAATATTTAACTAGCGGACCTTGCTTAAAGAGCATCGCATCGCCATCTTCAAAGCATCTCGATAGTACAGTCGAAATAAATCTCATCTATCTATCTCTCTAACAATATTGTGTCAAAATGTATATTAATTGTTTCGGATCAATACTGTTCGCCTGAATGCATGGATGGCGGAACATGTACCGCAGAGGAAATTTCAAGGTAGCCTACTCGTGCCAATGCGTCGATGGATTTTACGGAGACACATGCAGCAGTAAGCTGAATATCAATATCAATAAAAGTCGAATGACACCTTCAATATTAATCAATGATGGAGTTTCAGGGAGAAAGTTATAAAACAAAGATACCAAGGGTTAACAAAATGTAATGATCATATTCAATTAATTTCGCGCCGACGCAAGACGGGAATCACTAACTACGAATACATTATGGCGACGTTAAATATTTTTCATGGGTTTTCATTTGAATTATGACATTTGGTTGTCTGTTTACAATTACTATTACCTAATTCCGCGAGGTTTCATATTTGGCTCAACAGTCTTCACTCTAGCGGTGATATTCCAAATAATATTATGTAGTCTTCACTCTAGCGGTGATATTCCAAATACCATTAAAGTATTGTTTCGAGGAATCGCTAAAAAGAAGCTGTATCAGAATGTTGGAAGTTACCAACATGGCAATTAAATGTATATGCGAATCTGAAAATATGTCGTCAATATTCTTGATTTCGACATTATCTTTCCAGATACAAAAAAGTCGCACTATTTTACCTACGTACACTACGCATATCTCCCGCAAGGTTTAACCACAATACTGCGTTGGTATTGCAATTCAAATATTTGGCTCGCTGTGGATCATTTGCAGATTTCCTTCCACGTTCTCAGGGGTGAGGAATTGAGGGTCTATTGAATCCAGCATGATTGTATGATTGATACAAATTTAAAAGGGCAATGAATCTACATATTCCTAATGAAAACCTGTATTTTCTAAATAAAACCATAGATATAGCGGAGAATAAAACTAATACTGAGTATACTTTCGCTAATATTTTCTACCCCGGAATCAGCAGTACACACGCGGGAAGCTCATTGAAAAGTACACCGAGGAAGATCGCCTGTCACTGCATGATGGCGAAAGCTATGTGAAATTCTAACAATACTGAAATGTAGGCCTATTCTTTACAATCATTATTGCCAGGCCAATGATAATCCGTGCAAGAACGGTGGAACTTTCTTAGGTATTACAGTTGACCCATAATATGGGTGAAAATGTACCCCAGGATATTACGGAGTTACTCGTTCAAGTAAATATATAACGTGCTAATCTTTTGTCATACATGGGTGACAGATGCCAGTAGGACCGTGATACCAGTTTCTATGGATGGCGTGAACATGAGGTTCACGTTCGCGTTCTTTGTGTGAACCTCGGAAATTTGGCGTTCACAAACGATCCTTGGTAGTTTCTGCACTGTGAACCTTTTTCATGTGTTACAATTTGTCACGTCATCAAATCGCCTGTAGTTGAAGTTCTTGGCAGCATCAAAAGAAATTTTCTATTCAACGAGCACGCACCTGGCCAATTTCTAATTTTATTTTCTCGAAAATTTGTTCGGAATATTAAGCTTCCCGTTCGTGAATCTTTACGGCTCTCTGCGGTGATCTTTGCCCACAATCATGAGTACGAGATACACTACAAGCAGGAAATCATCGAATTACGCTTCGTCAACCAATCGATTATTTATATGGTAGAAATTGATCTCAAGAATGCATCGATGTCTACTGTAAAAAACTTGTCAGGCGTACGGGAACTATATAAATTTGATATCCTTATTGTACAATGAAAACCAAATTCGTCCGATTGTGATGTTGGTTATGACTGGAAAAAAAATTCGAAATTTTTTGTGTCCTGTAGTCACAAACGATGGACTTTTGTGTCCTGATTTCAAAATTAACAAAAGTTAAGACCCCCCGCACAAAACGTTTCCAGTTTTCACTGTATGAATGATAGGCTTGTTTGTAGATACAGATTATATGATATCTATACCGATTGATTTGAATTTAACTGACAAATTTCCAATTGCGAAGGTTAAAAATAGTATTTTGGTAAATTGTGATTGACCAGATTGGATTAATTCGATCGTTTTCTTGCTTACAGTCTAAATTAAATATTTAATAAATAAATATTATTTTAGATTTAGAATGTAAATATCTTATAATTTCAATTTGTCTGACACAAATCGAAATGGTTGTTCGAAAAGGCGAAAGTAGAACAACTGAACATATATTCAGCGGTCTAGAAAACCGAATAGAGGAATATGATGAAAATTTGAAAATGTCATATCATATGTGACTCAGCATCTGTTGATACTGGGTGGTGGAATGACATTGTTGTGAAACTGCAAAATGCAATGATCAGCAAGGGTTTCCATAAGTCACAATATATATTGGTTGCCTACATAACATTATCGATTCTTAAAGCATATATCAGAGTTCTTCAATCCAACATTCCCAACAAATCCAACTCTCAGTTACAAATTTGTAGATGACATGGTAAAACACTACGAAAACTTGGTACAATTCATCAAACCAAAATTTCAAATGAAAATATTAAAAAACCGAGGACGGAGGGATGATTTTAAGTTTATCTATTTGCTGTGAAGCGCATGCCGCTCTTTCAGAGAAAATAGTAGCTTACCACTAATCAAATGGCATAAACTTCCATCTCTACCCAATGCGAGATGGAGCTCAAGGGTTATAATTCCATACTGCCAAGTCCCCATGTGGAGAGTAACTCATGAGCTATCATGCTTATTCATCGAAAATGCGCGTCAGGAAGTCTGGTATTCTAACCAGATGTCTATAGATAGAATATACTGGTGCCCGACCGATTATCGGTTCACCGATAATATCGAGACGATATCACACTTTGAAAGAATTATCGTTATCGGCTATTGAAGCTGAAAAATTATCGGCAATTTTCGTGACGTCACAACTTGGCGGTAGGAAGTCGGAAAATTATAATCATTGACCGTTAGACTGAGAATATTGATATATTTCACATAGCTTACACTTAACAGGTGTCCAGATGTAGCCTTTCTAGTTTTTTTCATGTTCAAGTATAACGATGGCTGTGAAGATGTTCAAATGAATAATCTGAAGCTTTGAAAAGGTGCATATGTATATCCAACTTCTTTTGAATATCGGCTGAATGTATTGGGGTTCTCGGTCAAGGTGTGAAATATCAGTTCTATTGGTATCGACCCAAAAATCTAATATCGGTTGGGCTCTTGAATATGCCAATGATTATTTGCTGCTATCCTTGCGCTCGAATGTCCTGCAGCGATAAAGTGCCTTAAGAATCCATTGGAAGTCCGATATTTCAGCTGTAGATATCCATGACACTAACATAATAACGGAAAGGGAAGTCAAATTGATGGATGAACTTCACCAGAAGTGCAAAAGGACATATTTGAAGATTAAACTTGTAGCAAAGAATACCTTTGAATTGTAAATTTTTACAATATTTGGACCAGTGTCGAAAATTGAAGTTAGTTTGTGCGGGACATTTTTTGCGATTTGAACAAAATGATTGCGGGACATATTTTTCGATTCGAACAAAATTATTATAATTTTATTAATTTATACCAAAGTTTTCATTAATTCCTGCTACTGGCAATTTTTTTTTCGAGTCATACCCCTACTGTACAAATTATTTTTGTGATAATATCTGGCGCAATTATAGTGGTTCTTTACCGAGGGTCCACAAAGCTTTTTCCGGGATTCCGCAAAAGCTCAGATTTTGCAAAATGGTTGATAACCTAATATTTCATTTTCTAAATCAAGAAAATCACTATAGGTGGTTTCACTTCATTACTGACATCAACATTATGGTAGTCTGAGAGTAAATCTCCTACTATGCAAACTTATTTTAATTGCAAATTTGCGAACTGATGCAAACCTATTTTAGTTCAGAGATGTCTTGTTTGCGTTTGTGGAAAAATAAGTTGGAGTAGTAAGATCGATAACGGTCAATTTAAAATGCATTAAAGAAAATCAATTTTCTACTGCAATATACATATAACCACTATTCCAGAATACCTTCATGAGGAGCTGCTATGGATGGAAATGGCTAGCAGGGTCATTATATGTTCATTACAAAAATCTGCTTCTCAATCTCGTTGCCATATATCTTGCGATCCTACCGAAAAGTGTCGTCGGAAGCGTTATTCGTACATTCACTTTAACGCAGAGCGAATGTTAGTTGATGTTGTACTTGTGTAATCTGACTCTAGAAAGTTACTTGAAGCATTCGTTGCGTATATCTTCCGATCGGACCGGCGTCCCAGCCTGGACGGCTGGTTGACTGACGTACCACGAAGCCTGTCTAGCACACGTATTCGAAGATCACACGGACAACCCTCCTATTTCTGTGTCTCCACAACTTGTAAATTATTGAACCATCGTACGGCGACGTAATAGCTTTTCTATCATACATTGAATTGAATATGTATACTAGGGTTGTCCATAATTTGGAAAATCATACAAATGCTCCGTTGTAATGTCTGATTCTATAGATTATTGATTAAAAAAAACAGCAATGAGCCGAAAAGTAGCTCACAGGAAAGTCGTTAAGATTTCGTGCAAAGCGTTTGAAAGTAGCTACCGAAGCATGGGCGTGCAACTGCCCATAGAACGGCGAGAAGACTAGTAATCACGAAATCACGGCTCTTTATTGGCTAATCGGCAATGCTTCAATGATCACGACAGCAGCAGCTGGTTGATTAGGTGATCGAGAAGTCTGCTACCGGCGGCGCATTGTGGGTAGGTTGGCGGATAATGATTTAGGATTAATTCAGGGCATGTTGAGGTACGAAATACATGAGGGCATGTTGAGGTACGAAATACATAATGACCAAACTACAGCTGCTGCACAAAATCGTCTAAAGCGTGACCGTTTATTGTGAAGGAAAGCGCTGTAGCCAACATGCCTTGTTCTCATCGAGGGAAAGCAAAGGCGCTTATGAAAGTTGTGAACGTATTCTCTGTTTCAGAAGGGATCCATCATCATTGAATACAAATATAAAGCTTAACAATGTCTCTATAATTTGTGTGATCTTATTGGGCTCAGGTTGTACTATATAGTTGAAGTTTTGGATCGGCTGAATCAGCCGGTTATTCTTGGCACTTATCAGATGCTTACAGCAATTTCAATTCACTTGTAAGTGTTTCTCAAAGTCCTTAATGATGCTGCAGAAAGGAGGTGTACATGTAAGCACAGACTATGTTGGATATGATATCCAAACTATGCTGGATACTATGCAGCAAAGTATGTGCCTACTGCTTACCTTTACATCTCTTTGTCGCACAATCATTAGGGACTTTGACTTATCATATCCGGCATAGTATGTTCTTACTTTTGCACCTCTTTTCTGCGTCATCATTTAGGACAATACTTGCAAGGGAATTCATTTTGATGAAGGTGCCAAGCATAACCGGCTGATTCAGCCGATTCCTATAGAGCAGTGGTTCCCAACCTTTCTCGACCCATCGCCCCCTTTTCAAGGTCAACACCTATCATCGCCCCCCAAATTTTGTGTACCTAAAATTGGGCGTACAAACTGTAATCACCGGCGGGTTGACTGAAAAAAAGGTCAAATTTTCGGCTCGATGTCCAATTTGACACCCTTTTGTAACTAAATTTCCGTGGGTTGACTAAAAAAAAGGTCAGCCGTTTTGACGCGTCGTCGCCCCCATATCGCCCCCTTCGCTAATTTTCGCCCCCGTCGCCCCCTTTGTCCATTTTCGCCCCTTCGTCATTTTCGCCCAATAGACCGCCAAATCGCCACCTGGGGGGGGGGGGCGATATCGCCCACGTTGGGAACCACTGCTATAGAGCATTCAACGCTTCAACAGTATAGTACAACCTGAGCCCAATAAGACCACACAAATTATAGAGACATTGTTAAGCTTTATATTTGTATTCAATGATGATGGATCCCTTCTGAAACACGGAATACGTGCGCCACTTTCATAAGCGCCTTTGCTTTCCCTCGATGAAAACAAGGCATGTAGACAAATCAGACAAATCAGGACACAACGAAGAAGAAGGAGTAGAATATGTGGGAGAAGAAGAAGACGTTGATGAAGAAAACCTACCAACACAAATGACTAGAAACATAATGAAACAAGAGGTACAATCCCGAAGCCACAACCAAACATCGATGTGGACGGACTTAACCGAAACGACCACCTCAGATCCAACACCTATAACTACATCACCTCCTCTACAATCCAACCTCAGAGGTAGAACAGCCCACTCCATACCTGAAAGGCACTCCAAAAACCTATTCGAATGCCTTGCAGCCTCTCCGGTAAAAAGACCCTACGAGAGCAGCCCGGAACCAAATGACGACAAGGCAAACAAACCAAATGCCCTGCCCAAACCGAAACACCTTAGAAGGAAAGGCGGCACCAGTCAAGTAATATAACCTCATCCCCCGAATAAGCAAAATGTTCAAAATGCATCCCACCCGCCTCGTCTCTATAAATATCAACGGTCCAGAAAGGCATTGGAATGATTTTAAAGTCTTTGTTAAAAAACATCAACATGACACCTATTGCGTCCAAGAGACGCACTGAGTTGAGGAAACCAAACTTCGTAGTTGGGCCACCGTAAACAACTACAATGTTTTTAGCATCCATCTCAATAAATCAGACGAGTGGTGCGATAAAACAAAACTCTACTTCCAGGGAACCCTAATTTTAGTCAAGGAAAGTTGGATACCAGAAAACACAAACATATGACATTTCATCCAACAAACATAAGACATTTCACCCAAACACCTCACAGGGCTCATCAAATAAGTGTCGTGAAGAAAACTCGTCAAAACTTAACATTTGGAACCTCTACGCACAACCGAGCAAATTAACGTAAACAGCATTCTACAACAAACTCACACAGGAAATGAACAAAGAAGAACCGACAATTATAGCCGGAGACTTCAGCATGATCACAGCCGAAATTGATGCCATGAGAAAAAGCAACTCGAAACCAACACAAGCAGCAGTCATATGGAAAAACTGCACACATGTAAACAATTACGTTTACATATTTAGATCACGAGACAACCACACACCTAAATATATACCTCCACGAAGCCCCTCAACTCTGGTCGAATAGACAGGATATACCTTAGACCAAGGGTCGGCAACCTACGGCCCGCGGGCCGGATCCGGCCCGCCAAGCGAAATCGTCCGGCTCGCGACATAATAATTAGTTATCACGAGAATACGGCCCGCCGCTTCATAATGAGTTTCAATCTGCAGTGCAGCGCTGCATGAAAAAATGCGGCATTGCTATGATATTATAGTAGCCTACATCGTATTAGTCTAATGTTACGCCATAAAACGAAGTTCGTTGAAGTAGGAGATCGAGAATGGAGATAGACTAGACTGGATCAGTGCTTATGCTTATCAATCGGGTGTATCTCGCAACCGAAGGTGTTCCATGATTTTTTAAAGGGCTAATCACTCTAACGGGGTGTGACAATAAAGGTGTTCTTCCTTTGCTTCAAAAACGCTTGGAGCATCTCAGACGCAATGACGGAATCTCAAACTATTCAATTATAGATAACTAGCCTCCGTATGTTAGATAGCCTGTCTATGGTTTGATTTTCCAGAAGGCATTGTGTGCCAAGACAAAAAACCTGAATAGTGTTTTGGTCACAATGGGGAAAACTGTTAATAAGATTTTTGTCTCATCAACTGAATCAGTTACGCCAGATATTACTAGAAGCAGAGAATCAATATGGCGATGTCATGTAGGCCTATATCTGTCATGTTCGCTCATTGAGTCGAGCAGCTATGCTTACACGAGTGTATGAACTGAGAAATGAAATAGCAACTTTCCTCGAAAATACAAATATCGCCGACTCGTAATCTTGTAATCGAAAATGGGTATCTCATCTTGCTTTCCTGGTACATTTAACGTCACATCTGAACAAATTGAACTTGCAACTTCAGGGGGAAAACAACTACATACATGAGATGTTGAGGCGCATTCAAAACAAATCTGTGACTCTGGAAATGTCAACAGTACACAGAAAATTATGCTCACTTTCCTATACTGGAGGAGAGAACCTAGTACCAACATTACGTTTGTTACTGTGATACGAAATTTAACTACTGAATATTCACCCGCTTTTCCGACATTCCTTCTCTACAAAATGAATTCTGACTATTCAGTACTCTGTTTAATGTGGACGCCAATACCATTGCCTGAAAATTTCAAATGGGCTTTTCTGAAATGCGATGCAGTTGAATTGAATGACAAATTTCATACAAAGAGCATATCGTTGCATGACTTCGACAAAGAGTACGTTCTTGAAATTGGTCTTCATCCCAGCTTGACCAGCAATGCAAAAGAAATTGCATCGATTTTTGGAAGCACGTACGCATGTGAACAATAGTTTTGAACAATGAAATTCACGAAGAGCAAGCTATGATCACGTATTTCGGACGTCCATTTTGAATAGGGCCTGATTCTTGTTTCATCTGACTTGTTACCAGAAGTTGAAAACCTTTCACAAAGCAAGCTGCGTCAATTGTCACAATTATTCTGTGTCGTTGAAGTGTAAATACATGTGTCTTCGGATTGGTATGATTGCGATTGCAGCAATGTAGGATAATATACCGAAGTGAGCGTAAAATATAGTACTAAGAAAAAATCTGGCCCGACAAAAGGTTGTACACCCGAAGTTTGGCCCGCGACTAGCAAAAGGTTGCCGACCCCGGCCTTAGACGAATAGACTGAATATACCCATTTAAAAACCTTGCGATGAACGTAACAAACTGCGAATATAAAATCAACTATCTAGGCGACCACAACTACTACATGGTGATCACTTATCACCATCAAACCCAAGAAACATCGTAAATGGGGACCGGGAAGCTGGAAAAACAACAAATCACACTTTCAGCATGATAAATATAGAGCGTACGTTGAAAACATATACGGCGAACATGACCTACAGAAGGCGAAGTACCAAAGCCTAGACCAGTGGTTCCCAACGTGGGCGATATCGCCTCCCAGGGGGCGATTTGGCGATATAGAAGGCCGAAAATAACGAAGGGGGCGAAAACGGACAAAGGGGCGATAGGAGGGCGAAAACGTTGGAACTGTAAGTCAAATATGATTCATTTTATGCTTGGTTTATTGCTCTGTTCAATTTATGTGAGATCGATATTGATAGAAAAGTGGCTCAATACTTGACCCATTCCAGCCTGCAATACGTGAAAAGGATTTCAAGTCACGTAAATTCGCCTCATACTACACCAATTTCACTTGTTTACGAACTCTCTCAACCTCGTACCATCGGGCTATTGGCGTACGTTTATCCTCAATGGATTACCGCAGTTGTTACATCCTAATCAAATACCAGCTGTTTCTGCGTGACCCAGCAAGCACAAACACTTTCTGTTGAAACTACTAATTTGTGTGTCGTAGCGGGGTATCCAGTGTTGCTAATTGGCGCAGATCACGGCCAAATTTGGGAATATTGACACATTTCACGTTAGTGGGCACCAGAATTTCGAGTTTGGCACGTTGGCACTATTTTCGCTCCTTCGATTTTCTTCAGCTATCCTCACTGTGAAAATTTGTCTTCAGCATATTAGATGAGTATCAAGTGCTACGTACTCTCGCACGCAAGGAACTATTTGAGGTTACTTAACATAATTTAGGCCTGCAGTAGGCATACTAGGGTATTACTCCCTATAAATCGTTGTCCTATATTACATCGATCTTATAAGTCCTGAGTCACTTCATCTGCTACCCACTGCAAAAGCCGATTTGCTATTCATGTTATCATTCAGGCTACCAACCACCCTCTAGCTGGGATTTATGAATCCGCCCCGAGTCTAGATCTTGAAGACGTATATATAATTCGTGATGTATCTAAGCAAGCTGATATATTGGAAGATTTGCTGGTTCGTTTTCATGCGACTTTGTCGTAGAATTTAGGACGTCTGTAAATGTAAATTGACCTTATGCGCACGGAAATGAATTCCATCATAGTGCGGCCTATTTTCTTGCAGCGTAATTGCGTAAATGAACCATTGAAACTGATTTCTATTACCACGTAAAGACACCTCGAACGATGAAGATAATTTGGTTATATCTCAGTCAGTTTGGCATCATGTTATGAAATATTTGACTCCCAGGAGAGCCTTCCCGCTGTAGGAAACTTATGATTGACATCTGAACGACGACATCTGAACGAAGCGAAACAGTTGATTTTCAATCACCGATCTAGTTGTAATTGGTCTACTTTTTAAAATTAACACAATAGCATTGCTTCTTAGAGTAGCCTTATTTTATAGCCTACTAGTAGTAGCCTAATTTGTATAGCCTACTTGTTACTTCAATGCCAAAACGTTGCTAATCCTGTGCGGTTAGATTTGTGAAGGACATTAAGTTGTTATGATACCGAATAGCACTGTAATGGCCATCTAACTTATCGTCGAACGTTCAGGATTTAGGCAAAACGCTGTTAGGTTATTGAGGTCCAAGTATCAAAGCATGTCGTCGGCATCATCTCACGACGATAGCTCCTCCCAAACCCCTCCGAAGTTGTAGAAGATCGTAAAGACAAAAGTGCGGCAATACGACAGTAGCTATTTAAAATTTGAAGATGAGCTTCTTGGAGGTACAGAACTTCAATATACAATTAAATAGTATATTCATATTGAAATTAACCCGAATATTTTCGGCTGACACTCGTCAGGGGTAATCATCAGCAACTAGTAGAGAATTGGAAAGAACATTGTATATCAACAATCGTATCACAAAATATGACGTCACCAGCATGAAATTTCGAATGAGAGAGAGCGTTCAATGTACTATTGTTGGTGTATTTTAATAAAAGTTGATTCTAAGGCACACAAATGGAATTGTGAACGGCCTCGCCCCACGATTCGAAATCGGTCGTCTCGATAATTATTCGCACAAATCGGATTATCCAACAGATATTTGCCGATGGCAGAATTAATGGCCTTTGATCGATCACCATCAATCTTAAGTGGATGAGTTGAGGGTGAGCTTTTCACATCGCGTGACGCACGTGTTCTGATAAATCTGGGGACATGTTGGTTTATGCCAGTGGTTCCCAACCTTTTTGTCTTCATTCCCCACTTCAGATCTATTCCGAGCCTTCATTCCCCACCAGGACCGTAAGAGCACTGTGTTAGCCCCGCCAAAAAAACGTTGGTATTGGGCCCCCAGAACCACCTCAGCCCCGCTGAGCCTGTAAGCTTTTTCCCTGTAACTTATAAGCTACATTGGGTCTACTGTTTAGTGCGTCGCATTACTTCGACTAAACGCGCGAAGCGCGAAAGATTTATATAACTCGTGTTTGAATCGGCCAATATGATCGGGAATTGCATATATTTTGCTATCAATTTTTTATTCCCTCTCTGCTCACGTAATCAGATTTACCGGTAGAGCTGAGTGAGGTGTGTTGGAAAAGGAAGGACCCCTAAATAAGAATTGAACATCCTCGGGCGGACCCGTTGGTATATTGACTTCGTTGCATTATGCTATTCGTGACCTCCTAAATCTGCTATGTCAAAAGATATGGAAATCGCCAAAAGTAAAAGGCACACACGATTTCAAATTGGTATTGCTTTACTGGCAAATAATTTTTCCCTGCGGGATGGCATTTGTCCTTTGGGGCTCAGATCGCCGAGACAGGAACATTCGGCGCCAGCCATTTAGCCAATTGAACATATATGTGTATTGTATATATATCAAGGGCATTCCTTCTCGGTCAAGGTCTTCTCGTTGCTGATCCTTCTGGCACACTTCTCGGAATTGCATGTTACATGGCCTATAACTTTACATGCCTTGGTGCGTCGTGGCGCAATAATGGCCGACGCCGAAGTCTCCATTTCTATAAATTCTACGTATTTTCGTGGGGGAAAGGTACCCAATAATCAGATATTCGGCAATATTAAATCGCGCACCAAGCGCGAATTTTTTTTGTAAAAGTGGCATAAATTTAAAAAATACTTTAATTTATGTTGATTCACGAAATAATTTTAGGCCCCTTCGAGCTCGCCCCCCTAATTGGGGGGTTTGGGGTGCGGCAGTTACGGTCCTGCTCCCCACTACCCATCACTTTGTCATCACAGAGCAGCTATTTGCTGGTTTGACTACACAAGACACCCAACCACATCAGTACGTAGGTCAATCGCCTGTAACTGCAACATAAAACGCATTGTGAACCGATACCAGTAACGCTCAAAATTTCAAGATAGTGTTATTTCACGTCAAACTATAGTCGTGCTGGATGCGTTTGTGACGCCATCATTGGCCCCCCAGAGTTAAAAATGAGGTTTTGTGAACAACACGCAGTATAATTTTCGATACATACATTCCAGAGCAGTTAACTGGTAACGGTGATTGCGCATGTGTCTCCGTGAATATGTAGACTGTCCTGTATATAATTTTGAACAAATGCGTCTATTCCCCACCTGAAACCATTGAATTCTCCACCGGTGGGGATTTCCCCACCGTTTGGGAACCACTGGTTTATGCGGTCCTGCAGACGTCTTGACGTTCTTCCCACGTAGCCACAATCACAGTGGCACCTATATTCGTACACTACATTACTTTGTTGAAGTGCAGGAAGCACGTCTTTGCGTGTTGAAGGGAGCAGTTGTGTTGTTGTAAAAATCACATTGGTTTTGACTGTGTCGTAACATTTACCGACAGCAGAAATCAATTGTTTTTCAAAGCGGGTGGAAATGGGGCCAATCCAAGGTAGATGGATATAAACATCTTGTATTGTTCGTGCTGTGGGCTCTGTTCGTTTTTCTGCGTTGAATTGCGTTAATTTCCTCTCCATGCCGCGGCTGATGACGTGTTCAGGGTAACCGTTATCAAGTAAGATTTTTCGGATGTAGTCAAGTTCTAAACTCAGTTTGTTACCCGAACATATCACCAACGCTCTATGCACGAGTGTGCCTATGAGGTTAATTTTTCTGCGTCGAGGACTGAATGAATTCCAGCGAAGGTATTGGCCTGTGAATGTCGGTTTCCTGAAAACAGACGTTTCAAATTTGTTGGCATTGCGCTTTTCAACTAATACGTCCAGAAATGATAATGAGTTATTGCGTTCTTTTTCTATTGTGAATTGCAATGCCGGGTGAGGCGAGTTTAAGCGAATGAAAAATTGGTCACACTCCGATTCATTCCTGAATATCACAAATGTATCGTCTACGTATCGGCGGTACAATAGTGGTTTGGCGGACTCACGCTGGGAGAGAAGCTCGCCCTCGTAATACCCTACGAAAATGTTGGCCAAAATAGGTCCCAGGGGACTACCCATGGCTAAGCCGTCTATTTGGCGAAACATGACCTCGTTAAAGCTAAATTCCACGGAGCAAGTTGCCGCTTGTAAAAGTTCAACAAAGGCCCTTTTCATACCGGGGTTCCGGGAATTACATTTCTCGAAAATGTTTACCGGAACCCCTCTATGTGAACGTAACACTGGTGTTTCGGGGCGGTATGAACGCACTTATTTTCGGAGATTTTTACGGGACCGACTAAGTATGAACACGAATGGCCCAGCTGGGTTCCCGGAACGCTGTCAATCAAACTTTTAGTTACGGTAACGTGCTGTTCATTCCGACTGCCTTTATTTCGAGGTCAGCTACCTGCGGTATTTTGATCTTCTAGTGTAATGGTGTTGGGAATGTATTATTCTTGGATTTCTATCCTGTATGCTCACAATACGTAGTCACTGACTACTAGTCAGCTTCTTTTTGCTGTGGTTTTGTAAACAGAGCACGGCTAATAAGGTAGAATACCATCTCCAACTCCAAATGATGCAGCATTGGGTGAGTTGCCTGAAAACTTTAGGACTTCAACACTAATTTGGTAGGTGATCTTAACCCTAACCAAATTTGTTACATCAAAGGCAAGTTTCTAACCACGGATATGTTGTGCGTAGGTTAGTCACCGTCATATACGCCTACTGAAGAGGATTTAGTAACATCTGCTTTGATAGTGGCAGCACAGCAGAGAATGATGTCCTTAGCTCTGACTCACTAACCAAAATTCAAATTGTACCAACGGTCGTGCATCATCCAAGCCATAATTTGGTTTTCACCTATGCCTTCATTTTCTTGTTACAACCATGTCATTCCTTTGTTATGCAATGCTAGGCAAGTGTAACTTAATCTGATTATTCCGCAGGTCTAGATGGAGGATACTGATGAAAAAGGTGGAACTGTGCAAGTGTGCAGTAAAGTTTCTCTCGTGAATAAAATGAAACAGCACAAACACATCTGGTTAAGCAAGAGCATTGTTTATTGAGAAAGTCACACAGGGCATTTCCAACGTCTGGGCCAGCGATACTTGGATCACCACCAGTACTTCATTGCGTATACCATCCTCTGTATCATTCTGGCCTTAGCGGATTGCAGTTTCTGAGAGAAGCCAGACACCGCGCCTTCAGCCGACCAAAATCTTTCAACCTTCATGTGTGCTTTGCTAAGTTTCTGAAAAAGCAATTGTGAATTTTAAGGGCAGCAGAAAGGAAATTTATATTACATATTTGAAATTAGCTTCAGCTGTGTTTCAGGGAAAAGGCTTCATGAGCCGAGGATGAAAGGGATAGGCTGCGTCATCAGTTTAGGCTAGTACGGAAACCTCTGGCTTCCAATCATGAAGTCATCCTGACAAACTTGAATGCAGCAAATGCATGCTTGGTACAAATGTTGCTGTGGTAATTTTTTACCCACCCACAGCACTCAGACTTTTACAAAGTATCGGAATTTTAAAATGCGCAACTTCAACTAGAACTACCCAATTTTTCGAACTAGCAACTAGAACAGGGGTGGTCAGCCTTTTCAGTCAAAGGGCCACATTCGATGACAAACTATTCTGCGGGCCACTAGGCGCGCACCAGGCGCGAAAATTTTTTTAAGTTGATAAAATAATAATATTGTCACTTGACTATATTGCAAGCTTGCTGTATATTGCTGGGCTAAGTTTGCAAGGACTGGACTATTCGGCACCTGGACATATCGATATCGAAAGCTTCGTCCAACATGCGTCAATCATTTTTTGCCTAGGTTTCATAGTCGACGGTATTTCTGCGAGCGTAATCGGGAGGTCGCGAATATATATAGTTAGACTCAATCTGATACACTAGGCGTTTTTTTCATTTTCACAAAGAGGTAACAAGATTAAAAGCAAGAAATCGAGTTACAAGATGTTGCGCTAAGCGTGTAGAAAATTTTTACTTTTGACAAATCTATCGCAAAGTACTCTGCTTTATTGTAGTGTACGAAGATCTACCAAAATGTGACCGGCTCATGGATCTACCAATGCGTCGGAACTGATATTTCAGTCATCATATCTTAAGTGTTGCGGCCAGACTAATCAAATTTTTGATTGGCCTTGCAAGTTCACAATCTGTGCAATCCATTTTTGATGATACTACTTATTTCGGAAATTAACTCGCAGGCCACGGGTAGGCTGGCCCTGAACTAGAACTATCAACTTTTCGAAATCTGCAATTAGAGCTAGAACTACTCACTTTCAAATTTCCGCAACTAAAACCAGAAAGTATTCACTTTTTCAAATCAACAACTAGAACTACTTAGTTTTAGTGGCTAAAACCAACTTAATGAGTGAGCAGGGTCACAAGTCTATAATAGTTTTGACTAGATTCAAGTCAAGTCATTTAGAATTCACCACCGAGTCAAATCCGAGACCAACTCATCAAGCAGAGCGTTGAGTTCGAGTCATGGTTTTAAGACTCGAGTCCGAGTCCAAGTCATTGTGTTGACTGCTCAGTTTCCAGTTTAAGTCTATTTTCCATCAATTCTTGTAGTGGTATGCTACGGTATGCTATTCAAAAACTGGCTGATGTTCCGCCATGCCATGACAAATATAGAAATATTACAATGCACTAGGGATGGCAAAATCGGGTACCTGAGTGATTCGCTTCCGAATCACTTATTACGCTTTGAGTCAAGTATCATCATGATGACATCACAACACAATGTACTATGCCAAAATTCAAATGTGTAGGCTACCTTTTATGCCACCACAAAGAACATAATGCCTACTGTCCGTCACATTAAAGATACTTTGGTGTTTTTTCGACCATACCGATTTCATTGCACTGCTTGACAGTGTTATGGGATGATCATGACTTCGGAAATGTGTTATTTCCAGCAACGTTCGTAGATTTGTACTATATCTCGTATGTTGCAACACGGCCAATCAAGGTTACAAGGCTTACTCAGTGGAAAATAGTATCAAAACTACGGTATAATTCTCATTAGTAAATCAACTTTCAGTATAAATTCAGTACTCGAAAAATAGTTTTTTACTACTCGACCCGAATCAATAAAGTTAATGCTCGATTCAGATTCGAGTATACTCGAATCATTGTGGCTAGCCCTTCTAGGCACCAGCAATTATTTTTATTAAAATGAACTTGTGACAGTTGCCTTCATAAAATACATCTGATGTTTACCTGGATCTATAAACGATTGGCTTCATTGGCTAGCATCCAAAGAGCGACAGCTACTCAGCAATCAAGAGAAATTGAGTTCCAATAATTTGCTGGCTGCTTTTCGTTATGGTCTCGGAGCTTGTTGTTGAGTATACCAAATGTTTCTATCACGGATTTCTAGAATTCCCTGGTTTCTCTGTACAGTATACATAAGATTAGATTTACCAAAACCATTATTATTATACAGCAATCACAAAGATAAACTGACTTTGTCGTACGCAGATGTGATCGGTGGTTCTTTTCATTCCAGGACTCTATCCTCTTTGCTGGCTTTCAGTTTCTGCTCACAGCTTCGGTTGATCATATACAAGCCATGAACATGCTCGGGCAGTCGGCTCTATTACTGATGCAGGTCAGGTATATTGAGTAATAGAGCCCCATACACATCGAGAAGGCATATCCGCAACATCCCATAGCAAAAAGTTGGAGCCAATTTCTCCGCATCTCACGAATATGCCTCTTTCATATCGTTTTCCACAAGCATATTACAACTGGAACACCCCACAGACATGGTTTCGTAACTGTCAACACTTACGGAGAATCGCGTTCATACTGGCCATAATTTCCCGCGAATTTACCGAAAAAACGACCTGTATGAACATAAGTTCGCGGTAACTCTAAATAGGTATGAACGCGCTCGTTTCCCGGAACTGTTTCGGTAATTTTATCTCTATGTGAACATCGCCTGTTTCGGAACTTGTTCCCGAAAGAGTTTCGTAAATCCGGTATGAAAAGGGCAAAAGACGTTACGCGGGATTGATGGTGGTGGTAACTTACCACCGTACAGCGCGTTGGCACAAATATCAATAGTCTCATGCAGCGGACAGAAGAAAAACGAACAGAGCCCACCGCACGAACAATAACAGATGTTTATATCCATCTACCTTGGATTGGCCTTATTTCCACCCGCTTTGAAAAACAATTGATTTCTGCTGTCGGTAAATGTTACGACACAGTCAAAACCAATGTGATTTTTACAACAACACAACTGCTCCCTTCAACACGCAAAGACGTGCTTCCTGCACTTCAACAAAGTAATGTAGTGTACGAATATAGGTGCCACTGTGATTGTGGCTACGTGGGAAGAACGTCAAGACGTCTGCAGGACCGCATAAACCAACATGTCCCCAGATTTATCAGAACACGTGCGTCACGCGATGTGAAAAGCTCACCCTTAACTCATCCACTTAAGATTGATGGTGATCGATCAAAGGCCATTAATTCTGCCATCGGCAAATATCTGTTGGATAATCCGATTTGTGCGAATAATTATCGAGACGACCGATTTCGAATCGTGGGGCGATGCCGTTCACAATTCCATTTGTGTGCCTTGGAATCAACTTTTATCAAAATACACCAACCAAAACTCTGTCAACAAAAGGAGTTCGTGTACCACCTAAAAATAGTACATTGAACGCTCTCTCATTCAAAATTTCATGCTGGTGACGTCGTATTTTGTGATACGATTGTTGATATACAATGTTCTTTCCAATTCTCTACTAGTTGCTGACGATTACCCCTGACGAGTGTCAGCCGAAAATATTCGGGCTCATTTCAATATGAATATACTATTTAATTGTATATTTAAAATTTGGTTTTGGTATTGCTCCACATGATTCCACTCGACTAATGTGCCTTGTGTGCAGCTCTGTTATGTCTAATGAGGCAATGAAGCCTAGTCGGCTGAAAGACCACCTCAAAAGGATGCATCCCAATAAAATTGGTAGCGACTTCTAGAAGCTTAGAAATTAAAAATTGAACAACCAACCAACAATTCGAAGTCTCGTTTTCAAAACTGACATAAGGCAAGTAAATGGTCTGATTGCCTCTTACAATATCTCATTGATGATAACAAAAACGGCCCAGCCACACACTATTGGCGAAGAGCTTGTGCTGCCGGCTGCAAGAAAAATCATTGAAACAGTCATGAAACAAAATGCATCCTTGGTTTTAGGTACTGTATCGCTTAGCAATGGTATAGTTCAGCGTCGTATTGATGACATGAGCTCTGAAGTTCTTCAACAACTTGTTGCAATTTTGTCTGTGGTTGAACATTCACTACAAATAGATGAATTTATTTTGGATGACAATGTATCACTGCCAGTGCCTGGATGACAATGTATCACTGCCAGGGCCGTAACAGCACTTCGTCAGGCCCCCAAAAAAACTTTGTTCTTGGGCCCCCCATAGGGTTATAGACCGAACTTCTGGGGGGCCTCGCCCCCCAGACCCCCCTCCGACCGTACACTGTTTATCGCTATTCATCATTGCAATAAGGGGTTCGTTTTGTGATTCAGCTTTCGTCGCCTAAGCGCGCGAAGCGCGGAAAATTTATAGAATTCATGATTGAATCGGTCAGTATGATCGGGAATTGCATATATATTGTTATCAATTTTTATCTTCTCTCTGCTCACGTCATCAGATTTGCCGGTAGAGCTGAGTGAGGTGTGTTCGAAAAGGTAGGACCACTCAATAATAATTAAACATCTTCGGGCGTATACTCGTTGGCAGGAACGAAACAGCACCTCGTCAGGCCCCCAGAAACATGGGTCTTGGGCTACCATAGGGTGATAAAACGACCCCCCCCCCCATCACGTTGTTCGCGTTCGTCACGAAGTCATCTGTACTGTATTGTGAGCCAGCGCCAAGCGCGAAAATTTTCGATAAATTATGATAAAATCGGTCAATCAGATCGGCGATTGCATCTATATTATGTTATCAATTTATTGTACTCTCTACTCACGTAATTAAATTTACCAGTAGAGCTGAGTGAAGTGTCTTGAAAACGGGAGGGACCGTAAATAATATTTAAACATCTTCGGGCGGGCGGACCCGTTGATATGACTTCGTTACATGATGTTATTTCGTGACTTTCATTCTGCTATATCAAAAAATATAGAATCGCCCAAACGTAGGCTTCTAAACTAAGAGACGCACACGATTTCAAATTGGTATTTCTTCACTGGCATAAAATTTTTCCCAGTGGGATGGTATTTGTCTTGTGAGGTTTAGATTGCAAAGACAGGAACATTCGGCGCCAGTCATTTATGCACCTATGGACGCAATTAAACCTATATGTATTTTGTTTATATAACGAATTCTTCGGTCAGCACAAGGCAGGGGTGGGCAAACTTTTGAGCTCGCGGGCCGCATTCAACATCTGAATCCATTCGCGGGCCGCATTATATAAATTTGGGATTATAAACCAACGCGCAATATTGGTATTTGATTATATAGTGAGGACATGGGAATAATATATATGCTTACTTAAAACAAACTGAATATTGCTTTGATGATATCGTACACGCGTCAGAAATAGTGGCGAGATTTTATAGGCTGGTAAACCTCAATAACCAATTTGTCAAACTATAGAGATGAAAGTCGGTTGTCCCGATTCCTAGAACAGGATTAAAATTTAAATCTGTGAGCAGCGATCTGTTCATAGATTTACTAATTCCACTTTTGGTTCAGTTCCAGGACATGCAATAATGACAGCATCATAACCATGTTAGCTTCAAACACGATTTTACTATGTGTAGATAAAATATAAATACCCTAATTCAGTGGTTCTCAAACTTATTTAGACACGCCCGGGGATCGTGAAAAATTTGGCGCCCCCTTTTCGTCATGTCGCAAAATGCAACCAGAATGCTAGCAATCCCAACGGACAGTTTGATGACATGGAGGGTTATGACTGTTTATGAGATAATTCAGAAATATGAAATTCGGACTATATACACAGAGCAATAACCATGAATTTGAGGTTAATCGCGCGTAGCGCAAAAAAAAATTCAAGTTGACCGCTGCTGTTAGGATTTCTGTGATGTTTAGCAGTTGAAACTAGGGATGGTGTGAACCTCTGAAAGGTTCAGGTTCGTGTGAACGCGAACCTTTTTGAAAGGTTCTGTGTGAACACGAGCGTGAACCTCGTGACGTCACGTGACGTCATATTGCTAATTCCAACCCTATCTTCTATTGAAGTGATAGCCTATATCAGGGGTCGCCAACTCAAATGGGGTCGCGGGCCACTTTTCAAAATTCGTAGAGCCCGCGGGCCGCATGTCTTCAATGTCGAGATATAATAGGAAATGCATAGTTTAACAGCCACGTTATGATAACTCTACGTCAGTACAACGCTGTTCTCTCTAACATGGGCGACGGGTATAGTTACCGCAAAAAGAAATCATATTTTTAATAATACAAATAGCCTTAGAACAAATAAATGATGATCATTGCTTTCATCTATTTTTAGCGATATGAGCTCCGCACGATACCTGACAACACGCGTCAGCAACCATATACAAAGCAGATGTGGCCAACCTTTTTGCTATTCACGGCCGCATTTCGATTACTTGTGTTGACTACGGCTGCATTCTAGTGCATAGTCGTAATGAACTACTGGAGGCCAAATACCCACGTTAAACTGCCCATGTCCATTGCCGGTAAACTCCGGACTAATCTATTTACTGATATCGGCTTACTGTGCGCACCCAAATCGTGAGTAGCTATGTTAAGAATAAGCACAGGCATCCGTCGTCTAGTCGCGCGAAGCGCTAAAATGTTTTTATATTCTTGAGTGAATTTCGTCATTAATACAGGTATAGTTTCACATATTACCATCAGATATTTATCCTTTGTAAGCCCATGTGCTCAAATTCACCACTAGAGTTGATGCAGGGGGTGTCTTCGAAAATTCAGGGAAGTTATAAATACTGTGCTGCATCTTTGAGTTGGCCAATTGTTATCAGCCTAGTCCTCTTTGTTGCCTGCATGTTGTTATTTCTTGACATCCCTTCAGCATTGTGAGTATATTGGAACTACATCGGATTTTCCCAAACACACGATCACAAATTGGTATTTCTTTACGTGGCGCATCAATTTCCTCTGCTGTTCTTATCTGTACTGTGCGGATTAGATTACAAAGGACACTACTATATTTATATCGAAAATCCACTCGTATTGAACCGCGCCGAGCGCGAAGAAAATTTTCACTAATTAGGGAGTCAATTCGCAAATTTAATTTGCCTGTTGACGGCCGCCATCACATCCTAATCGACATGAGTGTCGACGGCCGCATAATTTTCCTTCTACTGTCGCAGATTTGCCACCCCTGGACTAAGAATCAATATTGGGGTTACGTTAGCTAGACATGGTACTTGCCGGAAAACTATCTCCTCGTAAAGCTTGGTGTTTTGGGGGGCCTGAAGTCGTTTTCTAAGCGTCTCGGTCTTGGCAAGTCAAGGCAATATGCCCATTCATATCGGCAAGTTCTTCATCCATGGAATGATATTAACGTACCCCAAGCCGTATCAGCCATTGACGAATAGTGATATTGCTTACTCTGAACAACAACAACAATATGTTTAAACTGAAATCAATTTATGCATTTCAAAATGCTTTACCAAGCGTTCTTCCGAATTTTCAAAATCAGGTCGCGGGCCGCAAAATATGACCTCGCGGGCCGCATGCGGCCCGCGGGCCGCGTGTTGGAGACCCCTGGCCTATATTAATGTACACCAGAGGTCTCAAACTCAAATGTGCTCGCGGGCCATTTCCTAGTTTTTGATGACGCCGCGGGCCGCAGCATCAATAATAGGGATATTCAATGTGTAATTTCCAAGGCCTTACTTGACGGGACCTTGCAGACAGGCATTCCACAAACATCGTGGAAATGTAAGTTACTATTGCATTATTCACGCTTTACACGAAAAAAATCACATATTCAAATATTTGAATAATTTTTTTTGCCGGGCATAATTTTTCTTATTAATAAGTTATAGACATCGCACGAGAGGATGAATCATGACATCGTAAAATTGTCGGGATATAATATTGCAGCTAGTGGACCTTTGACGTGGCAGAATTTTATGTAGAATATTTTTAAATATACTGAAGATTGATCTTATATCGGAGCATTTGAGCGGTGTAGCCTAATCCTGGTTTTGATAAAGTCGTGATAAATATAGGCTATTTTTATTGTCATTGCCAAAGTCCAATTAAATCAGCTCTAGATTTTGCCTTCGATTATTATTGGAACATATCAATAACAACTTAAATATAATAATTATTGAGCCATAGTAATAGCATTGCTTCTTAGCCTTTTTAGCGATCGTTCCCCTTGTGCTTCCAATGAGATTTCTCGTAGCGACTATCCATTTCAACACAATTTCTGATGGTAGGCTACCTATATTAAAATCAGAAAGCCCATTCACATAAGACTATTTTCCAGTTCAATAAATTGGCCAAGAAAATAGTCCACAGCATATGGGCCTAATTCCACAATGCATCTTGCACACCCTGGTGTGGTGCTTCGTACCCCGATGAGGTCTACGGACCCTGGTTAAGAATCCCTGGAATAGAAATGTCCAATCTGCGAATAATTTATTGGTGTTACAGCTGTAGACCGTACTGCTACCCTACTCGCCACCGATAATAACATGGATAAAGAGAACAAACAACACCCAGCATGTAACCAACTATACGTCACGGGGGTCATAGAATACCAATGGTTACCACACTGACCTGATTAGATAGTTATATACCCTAAGCAGCGCAAGCTACGGCCTTTTGATATATTACTGTTCTCCATGACAGTTTGATAGATTGTTGCGTCCGTAGGATTAACAAGCCACCGTTCCGATTCGCAAGTCCTTGTCTGATTTTAACGTTTGACCCGACTCAACTCGAGTCATTTTTATTTAATGACCCAGTCAATCCGAAATCGAGTAATTTTACGAGAAGGTCGCACCAAACTAAATCACAATTTGCAGTCACGAATTAGCAACGGGTCATGTTCTATCGCCATGAACTAGAAATGTGACGTAATAGCTGATCTTCTACCGGATGGTAGCTTTTAAAAGTGATGTGATAGTGAAGTTTGTTGAGATTCCAGTGATTTTTATAGTAGTTTAGATTGAACTTTAAGCTCTTATATCTAATATATATATATATGGCCCTGAATATATTGTTGAAAACTTGAAATTCTAAAATGACGTCGCGGGCCGCACAAAATGCTCTCGCGGGCCGCATGCGGCCCGCGGGCCGCGTGTTTGAGACCTCTGATGTACACGATACCTAGCGAAGACTCGGTCCACATAATGCCACAATGCTGAAGTACATATTGGCGTTTTAAACGTCGCTAAATGTA
Source organism: Botryllus schlosseri (assembly GCF_051294905.1). Taxonomy (NCBI): domain Eukaryota; kingdom Metazoa; phylum Chordata; class Ascidiacea; order Stolidobranchia; family Styelidae; genus Botryllus; species Botryllus schlosseri. Next base: position 1,529,234 of record NC_137239.1, read on the forward strand.
TCAACCGCGGTAATCAAAGGATATAATAATTGCATAAAATCAATACATTCCGTCGCTTTGCCAACAATTTCGACGAGAACTTACCAAGGAATATAAGCTTACGCCTTAACGGTCTTAGCCAGACCGGACAATGTGTTCGGAGTCTGAGTATTGCTACATTTATATTGAGCAGAGTATACAACGGGTCTCTATACTCGCTACCGATACCACAAACAACAACAAGTTATGCAGCAGTAGCAAGCAGTAGCAAGCATCGCACGGATTTGGTTTTAATGATACAGTAAAGATATGAAGTCAAGATTAACTCCGTACGCCCGTTCGATTTTTTACATCAGAAGACAATATCAATGTCATTGATTGGTTGAAAAAGCATCATTCGCTGACTACGTATATATCGCTCGTGTTGTTGTGTGATTGCGGGTGAAGCTCACAGCAGAGAGTCACTAAATATTCACATACGGAAAGCTGGTTTTTCCGAGAAAATTTTTGCAACAAAGCAAGTAAAACTTTTAAGGTTGTCGGGGTGCATGCTGCATGCTCGTTTAGCTTTGATTTTTTATGCTGCCAGCACCATGCATGGAGTGGCCCGCAGTTGAAATGCAATAAATTTGAGCCAAAGATCTTATAATGGAGTGAAAATTACAATTTACCAAAAGGTTCACAGTGCAGAACCTACCAAGGTTCTGTTGTGAACGCGAACCTCTAAATTTCCGAGGTTCACACACAGAACGCGAACGTGAACCTCAGGTTCACACCATCCCTAGTTGAAACCTTTCAAACTTCGTGGGCCTCGAGATCGGGATGTCGCGCCAGAAATTGAACATAAACAATAACATAGGAAGTTTTTACCTTAGAGCAGGGTTCTCAAACTGTTTAAGGCACGCCCACCCCCCTATGATGGGAAAAGATTTCGCGCGCTCCTTATCGTCATACCACAAAACGCAACCAGGATGCTGGCAAACCTAACGGATAGTTTGTTGGCATAGAAAGTTACGACTGTGGATGAGAGATTTTCAAATACGAAATTTAGACTAAATACAGAGCAATAGTTATGAATTTGAGGTAAATCGCGCGAAGCGCAAAAAAAAATTCAGTTGAGCTCAGCTTCGTGCCCCTTTCAGATGCTTTCATGCCCCAAAGCCCCCCGTTTGAGGACCACTGCCTTACAATTATAATGATGAATATACGAAGAAAAAGTTTAATCAAGTTTCTGCATTAATTCGATTTTTAGTACGCATTTTATCAATATTTTTAATGAGTTTCTTTAGACTCTCGCGGGCCGCACAGAATGGTGTTGCGGGCCGCATGCGGCCCGCGGGCCGTAGTTTGCCCACCCCTGGCATAAGGGCATAGACCTTTTCGGCCAAGGTTTTCTCGCTGCCAATCGTTCTGGCACACTTCTTGGAGTCGCATATCTGGAGTGAGGGGATGTTAAGCCGAGAAATTAGGTTTGGAAGCCACTGCAATATACGAAGTGATCCTTGAAAATCATCGTGGCTGTCTGATTTTGCAGCTTGCCTACTGGCGTGCGAGTGCTGCGCGTTTATATGCACATGCTTGAGAGCGAAATAATTTCAGAATGTGCCGCTTTATATTATCAAACTATCGTACCCAGTTTACTTACTTTAAGAGTCGCACATATTCGTAAACGATGTTACATATTGACTGAAGGCAGCAAAAACATCTTATAAAATACTTTGGCAACATTCTTTTGGTTGCATACGTCACGTGCAGTGATGAACGATTAGATACGTTGCCGAGCTAAGTTAGGCGCAAAAAAATGTAAAATACTATAAAGGAGATATTTCAGTGACATCAATCTCAACCGACGACATTTTTTGTAATGAACCGATGCGTAGGGTGTATGGTTGTCAGCACCTCTATGTCATGCATGCCTGTAGGAATGTAGCATATACTAACTGCGAGTCTTTAGTCACGAGCAACGATCCCTCTATTTTTTCACGAGTCTGTGCGCGGTCCCTTGGACAGCCGTGCTTAACGACTAAAAAAGGTCATCACTGCGGTTGGAATGCCGAATTATCCACCTTTCTCGTTAAATTTGTGGTCCTGACTAAAAAAAGGTCATCACTTCGGATTTTTGTGCGAAGCTTAGATTTTATGTGCGCAGAGACCGTGTCAGCACTGCGAAAATTGCACACGCGCGTAGCTTACAGGGAACAATGGTCACAAGATGTCAATGAAACTCAGATTTGGGTCGCCTTCTTATATGGGGGCGATGAAAATGTTTTGTGCTGGATAGGGGGGTAATGAGACGAAAAAGGTTGAGAACCGATGGCCTAGATCAGGGGTTCTCAACCTTTTTTCAGACACGCCTCCCTTTTTGATAGTGAAAAATCTCGCGCCCCCCCCTAATCGTCATATCAAAAAATCCAACCGGGATGATAGCAGCCCCAACATATCGTTTGATGGCATGGAAGGTTATGACTGTTGATTAGAGAATTAAAAAATTTGAAATTCGTTCTATATATAGAGAAACGTGGGTGCATTGGAGGTGGATCGCGCAGAGCGCGAAAATTTTTTCAGTTGACCGCTTCTTCGCGCCCCCTTCAGATACTTTCACGCCCCCCAGGTTGAGAACCACTGGCCTAGACGAATGTTGGGATGCCTTCAAACAAAAAACAAAAGATGCATCAATCGCATACGGGGTTGAAGAATCAAAAACACGAAATCAAACACAAACAAACTAGAAAAGAAAAATAAAAGACCCGAGCACAACACCTGAAGAAAAGAAATTCCTAATAAAGGAGCTCAAAGAACTCGAAAAGGAGAAGACGGAGTTTCTCGTGAAATTACACTACAGAGAAACAATGGAACATCAGGAGAAACCAACTCACCAATTCTACTCCGAGTTGAAAATCAACAAAAACCACAAAACTCTAAAAAGAGTAACCAACGAAAGTGGAGAAACAACCGAAAGCGAAAAACAAATACTGGGCACTTTGTGGAACTTCTACCACAAATTGTGGGGACGGGCACACAACGACCCAACACAAAAAAAAATAATTGCCTGTGTGAAGAAACAACTTACGCACGAACAAAGTGACATGCAAGATGTTCTAATAACCCTACACGAAATCAAAGAAGCGATGGGTGGACAACCAACACACACCAGGGGCCTGATGGATTATCCAGTGAATTTTACAAAAGCTTTTACTCACTCATCAAGGAAGACCTTCTACAGCTTTACAACGATGTTATTTGCTTTGCAAAAATTGCTAAATCGTGGGGCCAAACCCTAGTGACACTGATACACAAAAAGGGAGACCCGGCACTCCAAGAAAATTGGAGACCGATCTCACTCTGCAATTTAGACTCTAAAATACTGGCAAAAATCATCGCCAATAGAATAAAGCAAAATATTGGTGATGTTGTGGGATATACACAAAAATGCTCTGTCCCAGACCGACAAATCACAGACAGACGTTCTACGGAACGTCATGGCAGCCAAAGAACTAGCAGAAGACAGAGGAACAACCATTTTCATTGCGAATTTTGACCAAAGAAAGGCATTTGACCTAGTATCCCACAACTACCTCTTTGCCAGAATGGAGAAAATGAATTTCGGGCCAAACACGATAAAACTAAAAAGCACGATATACAGCAACTCCTTCAACAAGATATCCGTAAACGGGACACAAACAGAAAACATCGAAATGCAAAGGGGAATCCGACAAGGATGTTCCCTCAGCACATATTTGCACATATTCACAGGTGAACCCATAGCGGAGAAAATTAAAACAACAAAAACATCCAAAGAGACAAATTCGGAAAACACGAAACCAAAGTTCAACAATTCGCAGACGATATCACTACAATGACAAAAGATCTTACATCAATAAAAGATATCCTTGAAGTATTCAAATTACTAAAGAAGGCAACGGGACAAGAACTAAATGAAAATAAAACCGAAATACTCATCATCAATAAAACAAAACATTGCATCGTGGAAAAATCCTTGGAAAGTCAAATGAAGCCGAGAATAAAAATCCATCAGAAAGAAACTGTTCCAACACTCCAAACGATATCTCACGTGGTATGGGAAACAACTCGTCCTAAACACGATCATAACCCTTAAAATAATATAACAAGCAAGAACCCTCACGCCAACGAGAGAGACTGTAAGAACGTTTAACAAACTCTTTTTCAACTTCCTCTGGCATCCAGAAAAAATTGAAATCATGACAAGACTAAAACTCATACGAAGCAAGAAAACTGGGGGCATGGACGTTCCCACATAGAAAGCAAAATTAGAGCAAGCAAAATTGAAAAGATGAAAATACTCACCATGCTGGAAGAGCTTGTGGAGCTATGGCACCACCACGACCTGTACAAATTGGGGCCAACAATTAAAAGATGGAAACAAGCTCTATTCACCAACAGCATGCCACACAGAATGACACTCACCACAGATTGGAAAATACTAAAAAACATCGATAAAAAAACTAGAGTGGACGAAAGAACAGTGGGCGGAAAGCACATTGAAGCAAATATATCTAGATATGAAGAAAAAGTACGAAACATACAGAAAACCCAAAGCCGAAGCGAACTGGCTGAACATACACCGTTACAACATCTACGTGAACGGTACAATCACAAACAAAGAGAAAATAGCGAGCTACAGGATAGCAAACGAGGCCTCTTTGACGTGAAAAGAAAAGAAAACGGTCTACTAGACATGAAGCCAGGGCCAAAAGCGCTAACAAACTGCCGACAATTTGGAAACAACACAGAAATATCAAAACACATCGTCTTTGATTGTCCAACAGCAAAAAAGATTTTAGAAAGACTCGAGCGCCTCACGATTGAGAAAAACCAAAAACATACAATCTTCACAACGGAGAATGTTGTGAAAGTGAGTGAAACTAAAGAAAAACAAGAACCAAACAAAAATAATACTCGCCGTTCACCACAGAATGAAATTGGACCACGAATACATCAAAGAGATAAACGAGGAATTTATGATAAAAGAAATATACAACAAAACTTGCAACTCAATAAGGAAACGACTAACACACCAAAACGATTTACCACAGGACCTGAACGATCTTCAACACAAGTTATCATCGGGCCCAGCGAGTGCCTAGAAAAATTAATTATACATAAAAGACGAGTTGAGCAAACAAAAAACATATATATAAAATATGAGTTAGGTAATCAAAAAACAATTAAAAAAAAATATATCCGTTAAAAGTTGAGAAAAAAAAGAACGAACATAAAACCCCCAAACCGGAGGACGCCCCCATAACCAGTGTTGAGATGACTCGAGTCATGACTTGACTCGAGTCAGACTCGAGTCAATTTTTTGCGTGACTTGACTTGACTCGAGTCACTTTGCAAAAATGACTTGACTTGACTTGACTCGGCGCTTCAGAAATGTGGATTGACTCGTGACTCGGAGCAAAATTTACGAGTCAATTTCAAGTCATCTAGTAGACGGTGTCAATTAAATCGCTGCATCTCTTTGATGTTCGGATTGTTCGCGATACGCCGGTGTGACTTGTGAGAGCAACCAGTTATTCACAGATTGTACTTTCACTGATCCTCCATTGTTACATCATCATCATCATCATCATTGGTTTATTAGCAATTTTATCAGTTCAATACACCACAAAAAATGCGATACAATGAAAAGACAGGAAGATGTCGAAGCGACAAGGAGTAGTCTATGGAATCTGACACCCACCTTGGCCTAGGCGATGTAAAGAGGAGGCATGCACACTGAATGAAAGTAAAGAATATGGTATAGAAAAAGAAAGCGACAAGAAATAGGGCGGCATGTCATCACAAATATATTGACCGAAAACGAAATGATCACAGCTTACGTTTATGTACTAGCTGTAGAATAATCTAATAACTACGTATCTCTGTTTGTAAGACGGCTCAGTGCTCAATGCCCAGCTTAGCCAACCATCTAGTATGATTTGAATCGAACGAATATAGTTTATGCGTTTATAATCTCACGGATGTGTTGATAGGTAGTGTATTGTACCATATCAATTTGTTTCAACTTCTATCCGCTTCGTATTCGATCCTCCATCTTGGCTCACGTATTTTATTAGCAGCTCTAAGAGTTCGTGAGTGATACAACGCCTTTTTGCACGTATATTTAACTTGATACTCGTTATTTGATTCAAGAGATATCACCAACCAATCTGTCATTCACACAGCTAGCAAAATGTAATGACTTTGAATCATCACTCGTACTTCGAAAATTCAATTTGACTTGAATTGTGACTTGACTCGTGACTTGACTTGAATTGACTCGACTTGACTCGAGTCACCTCCAAAAAACCAGTGACTTGACTTGACTCGAGTCACCTTCGAAAATCGATTGACTTGACTTGACTCGAGTCAAAATGTGCAATGACTCGAGATGACTCGTGACTCGAAGGTAGTGACTTGATCCCAACACTGCCCATAACAGATGTGGAGAGGGGACTACGATGGTCTGGGTTTTCGGCGAGCCGCAAAAAAAATAAGAGTAGGCTATGCAACGAAGAAGCCTATCAATTCCGTTGCTTTTGCTAATCATTGTATATATATCATTGGTTACATCCTAGTCTGCCTCCTTCCGAATGTACATCTGCCACTCGATATCCGTGTATAATAGCACTATGTAGCTGATGATATCTATCCCTATCTCTCTCGTTTGAACCGCATATTGACACATGATCCTGTTGATGTTGGATCGGTTTCCAATTACTTTAAAATCGAAAATTATCCCCCTTGTTGTCAGTGCTTTGTTAACTTGTTATATGCTGTTCACGAGTATGTTTGCATGTTATGGTTACGTGGCTACCGCATAATCCGTTCCATATGTCGACTTCAGCTATAGTCAATCGTGCTTCCACCGCTGGTGCCGAGAAGAACGGCATTTCTCGAACCAATTTGTTTTTGTAAGCCGTTTTACGTAACAGAGATATCTACTTTTACGATTTTCATTAATCAGCATAATGTGACAACTTTTAGACATATATGTACTGTAGGCTACATTGTACTCAGATATGAGTTTCGAATCCAGCAACACCCGTGCAAACCTCTCCTCCGAAACGTGTCGAAGACAGCGTTGCCATTTCTAAGCTCTGCCTAACTACCCAACCCTGGTCGTGATTTCCTGTCACAAAGAGCTGTTGGAAGTATTTGTAAGTTTGCTTCACAGTTCAAATCAAATTGTTCATACAGCTCACATGAGTCGTGACACCCTGCACAATGTGCAATTTCTTAATACTCTGTAAGGTGAGGCCCACCACCTTACTTTATCAGTGGTTCCAAACCTGTAAGCTGTTTTATGTGAGTGAAATCCAAGCAAACGCAGAACCGTAAAAGAACCTTTCGTGATGGTTTCGAAGGGTTCTTTTACGGTTTCCATTTTATGTTTCAGACGTATGTTTAAAATACGTAGAAATGATGATCTTGAGCAGAGGTCTCAAACACGCGGCCCGCCAGAGCATTTTGTGCGGCCCGCGACGACACTTTAGATTTTTATTAATTTGACAATATGTAAGTGTCACATATCTTTTCAGGTTATAAAGTGAAAATTCCCTCTTAAATTGCTCCGAAAGCCTGAAGGTATGCAGCTAACTTCACTATTGCATCAATTGCAAATAACGCTACCATATGCAGTGAAAGATTCACTATTTCGCCACATTTCCCATTCATGATGACAAAACCTGACCCTTAGACGATTCGTGACTGAAATCTGTGAGTTTGACTTTGACGCGACCTTTCTTAGAATTACTCAGAGTGACTCGGAATGCCGTGAATTTGTTAGAATCATGGACGCAACAAACTAATCGCGTATCAGGGGATAATAGATCAGAAGGTGGCAGATTGGTATTTCGCTAACTAAGCAAGTGGTTATGGCAACCATTGGCATTCTGTTAGTTACATCTTTGGTCGCTAAACCATGTTATTAAGGCCACTTAAAGGTACCGAGTACCGTATGTGATACACTCTAACGATGTACCAACAATGGGCCGTTCGGCGTTCCGACATCTCAATAACTACGACACATTCATTAATATATTTATATTTTTTCTGCTCCTATATTTGAAGATATTTGACCATGATATTAATGGCCCACTTATCAGAAGTATACCCGAATCTTGGATTGGAATCACAGCTCAACCTAAAATGTTTTGATATCAGATGAGTCTCTATTATCAATCTGTTATTCAAAATATTCAATAGTAGCTGCAAAATTATGACCCGATAGCTTCTATAATGGCATCATATATTTTTCCGCCCATATGGTGTCTATATCTTATAATTAATATATATCAAGTACAACAACGATTCTATTCAAATAGTTATAAATGTGATGATTCTTTTCGTGCCAGGCCTGAATTAATACAATAATAAATCACATTTTGACGATGTGTGTTTACTGTCAGAGAGAGAGAGAGAGAGAGAGAGAGAGAGAGAGAGAAAGAGAGAGTGAGAGAGAGATTCATTTCTTCGTCAACCGGAATAAACAGAATGAGTATGCAAAAATAGTACTCATAACAAAACAAAAGAACACAGTAATAATAGCAACACATACGCAGTAATAATAGCATGTAACTGGCTTGATAACGGTATTAGACGGGTGTCGGCGATATGATCCTTACGATGTTCATGTCAAACCGGAACCTAGGAGATTAGAAACAAGTATATAGAATAGAATAGATACATACACTCATGCTCACTAGTTATGGTGGTTTGTAAAACCCCGCCTTGAATGACGGAAAACTCATATACTTTTCAGTCGCGGGGGCAATTTATTCCACACATCGATTACAGCACGCTTCAAGGGAGGATAAGCATTGTCGGAATTAGACATAAATAGGTTGGAAGAGCTCTTAGATCGAGTACCGTAGTTGTGTATATGCATGCAGTATTCAAAGTAGTTTACAAGTGAATTTGGAACTTCTTGTTTGTTAAACTTGTACATGAACTTTGCTAATTCAAAAATATATATGTCTTCAACTTTAAGAATGCGAAGTTTCTTATAATATGGAGATAAGCGATGATAGATGGTCAGTCCAGCAATGGCCCGAATCGCTTTATTCTGCAGTACTTACAGTGCTTTCAAAATAGTTTGGGTTGCAGATCCCCACACAATAATACCATATTGCAAACGGCAGTGAACGATGGCCTGAGCTGAATGTCAGTCTGCTGGATCGGCTCACTTTCAATAGGACAATTCATTCCCGCCAAATAAGGCCTACTTGGCAAGACATAGCATACCCTATAAATGCTGCGGCCCGCGGCGTCGTCAAAACTGGAAAACTGGCCCGCGAGCACATTTGAGTTTGAGACCTCTGATCTTGAGGATCAAATTATTCGGGATAAATGCCAATTTGGTGGTAAGTATTCTGATGTGGTAAGCACTTTGGGTCCTGTAGATAGCGTTGCGCTTAAAAAGGGTGTTCTCATCAGTATAAATTCGTGCTACTCGATCGAAAAGTTTATTTTCTGAGTTTCTGTCATCATTATATATCGCCTATATTCACTGTCTCGTGAGTCTCGTCCATTTCGCTAGCTGAGCATGGATCCTAGTTTCATTCCGAGTAAATATAACTAAATATATCAAATGGGTGCACTTTACTATACGTGGATATCCAAGCGTGACTTCTAGACTATTCTGGAAATTTTAGGCGCGCGCCATTCGCGACATAGCAGTCTGGTAATTTGGTTGCAGTTGTGTATGGTAAATGCTGTAGGCTGGAATTGCAACTGGTACGGGAGGTGGGTGAAAACTAGATGTACGGTACAGTTTAGCGAGTAATATGCTATTTTGAAGGAATACTCTGTAGTTTATGACGCCGAGAGCTGTTCGACTTTCTGCAAACAGTTTCAAAATTACGTCTATTTTGTTTCGCCAATTTCGGTGGCTGTAATAATAATACCAGCATTTCAGTTTTTTCTAACATTTTAATGTTGTATGTTATCAGCATATTGTAATTTTATAAAGAAAAAATTATAATATTTTCACCCTCTATCAACTCTATGGGTGGAACTAGAGTAGATGCTGCTAGAATTTTTGAAGACAAATTTGACCTCACTCCTAACAAGATCTGAAGCTGAAGGGGACGTCATTTTGACAACAAACATCGCGTGCACCGCTTGTACCACCATGCGATATTGTCACGAGCCGTCACTGCACGATAGCTATCTGCTTATACAACATATTAGCGCGAGTTGTAGCTACAATGAACATCGTTACGACGACAAGCAGTCCGTTTTGAAGTTGGACAATTGAGGCATTGTGAGGCGTAATATGCACATGATGTCACATTTTAAAGAGGCGGTGCTAAAAGTAGAGTAAAGCTAGTTGAGTACATCGAAAAGGTAGAAGTACTTCGTTACTGACCATGTCTGATTATTAGGAATTTCCAAAGTATACATTAAGCAATTGGAACATTTTGAAGCTTCGACTCGTTTATTCGTCATTATGATGCATCTCTCTTTAATAGGCTTTTGGAAGTACAGAACCTCACTAGTACAGCAAACAATACGTTCATATTACCAAATTCAATCCACTCGAAGCTTTTCGACTGACTCTCATCAGAGCGAATGTCTTTATTACTTTATTTTCTGCATCAAAACCGCGTTAATAACAGGGTGTACATATTTAGATCAGATTTCTCCGTTCAGCGGATCGTCGACGGCGTTTCGTCTGTAGTTGTAACGAATGATCAGGTCTCTTTCTCGCACATCACTCCATGAGAGAAATATGATTTTGGTTCATTATATATTCCGAAAGATGAACCACCGTCATTTCTCACGTACATGAGCATGTACTTGTATGACGACGAAGATGATGGAAATCCTGAACGCCATTGAAATTGATTCGAACGTTTTGTCATTCCTGATCGGTACAGCAGAGTTGAGGTCTGTAAAAAATAAGTAGGCTACTTACTACGATTATTTCGGAAACGCCAATCACGGTTGCAGCAAAATGTCTCAGTAATCGATTACGCGATTACGAGTAAATGGAAATGGGGGAGGGCGCGAACTCCTGAAAGGTTCTACTTGATTTGAACGCGAAGATGAACACGTACCTCAAATCCCACAATTCTATTTCCAAACACGGCGTTTGCATAATGATATAAGTGTGTACGCGTCAGTGTTGGAATGACTCGAGTCACCTTTTCGTATGACTTGACTTGACTCGGCGTATCAGGAATGTGGATTGACTCGTGACTCGGAGCAAAATTCACGAGTCAATTTCAAGTCATCAAGTAGTCGGTGTCGATAAAAATCCCTGTACCTTGCATATGTTCGGATTGTTCGCAAAACGCTGGTGTAACCCGTGAGCCTCCATTGTTCTCTCATAAATATATTGATCGCAAACGAAGTGATCGAAGCTTACAACCTACGTTGTCGTAAACTATAGTATAGTAAAGTCATTTAATAGCAAACCGTCTATTTCTGTTCTGTGTTCTTAACTTAACCAAACCTCTTGTTTTATTGAAATTAAATTAGAAAATAGTTTATATATTCCTCAACCATTGGCGCAGGCTCGAATTGCATCATATTAATTTCCAAAAGGGTAATGTATTGCATCGTATCAATTCGTTTCTCTATTCCCTATTTTTGCTGGTAACTATAAACTGAGGCTGTACAATTACTTACGTAGTTAATTAGTTCTACTTATATGTGAATGATACAGCGCCTTACTTGCGTGTATATTTACCTCTAATTCGCTCATCGGTTCAAAATCTATGACCACTCAATCTGTATTTCAGACAGCTAGCAAAATACAATGACGTAATCACGCCTCATACCTCGAAAAGCCAATTTGACTTGAATTGTGACTTGACTCGTGATTTGACTTGACTTGACTCGACTTGATTCGAGTCACCTCGAAAAATTGACTGACTTGACTTGACTCGAGTCACTTTCGAAAATCGATTGACTTGACTTGACTCGAGTCATAATGTGCAATGACTCGAAATGACTCGTGACTCGAAGGTAGTGACTTGATCCCAACACTGGTACGCGTGTACATTTATAAAGTACTCGGGGCACCAAATAGATGCGTTTTTAAGTCTCAGTCTGAAGCGTATTGAGGTCCTCAGACGTCTTCGTGTATTTATGCACAAGTATAATATTTTTACTTCATGCAACGGTGCATCCTCTTCATCAATTTCGTTACACTGTCAATTGGTTGGTTGAGCCGGCGCATTTAGCTGATTACACTGGTCTAGATATAGCAGCTTTCAATACAACACCCATTGCAACATCCAATACAACATCCAGCGCGACTGTAGCTTTCAAATAAGATCAAATTATTACATTTGAGCGCTCGGGTCGTCATCTATGGGATTAACAATTACGTTGCCGTTTCATGCCGTTTCACTAAATCAATCAGATCATGCGTCGAATCATGTTACAACACTGTTAATGCGAGGATTGTATATACAACGAAACAAATTTTGCCCAACACGCGAAAAGATGTGCTGCCTGCTTTTCATCAAAGTATGTTAATATATGAATACAAATGCCAATGTGACAGTCGGTACGTGGGACGCACATCCCAACGCTTGCTAGAACGTATCAAATGGCATGTTCCTAAAGGGATAAGATCGGCTTCGCAGTCTCCTGATTCTGTAAATATCACTCAGCAATATAAACAGAAACACGCATCAAAATCCCAATCGTACAGCCAAGTGTTGGCATGCAGTTCTTCAATTGGCCAGCATTTGGTCGACAACCCGTATTGCGCCTCAAACAAAATATTCAGACGACATGTTTTCAGTTTTATCCAAGGGTAGATCCATATTTCATTTAACAGCTTTGGAATCCACTTTCATCAAACTAAACAACCCGGTCCTTTGTCGCCAGAAAGAATTTTTGTATAATCCTAAAATTTCACACCGTATTCCGTATTTCCGTACAATTCTATTCTTCTGTGTTGCTGCATTGTCTCATTGTATTTGTATGTTATTCCTCACGGGCACTACTTCTTCAAGTTGCATGTTGCTATATACGCCGCATTGTTGCTATGGTTGAATTTCCATTCATATTATTTATAAATTTTCATTATTGCGTCACAATTCGCCATTTGGTTTTGAATCCATCTCTGTTCTGTATCCTTTATCGTGCCAGTTGCTCTTGATTGGAGGCACGCGAAAAGTTCTTCGAGTCAATAAATATGAATTTACTGTTGAAAGCAGTATTATTTTTAAACATCACTATTGGTTAAACACTGTGTTCAGTAGTTTCATACATAACTTAGTACCACCGTTATCATTATACATCTGCCCTGCAAAATTCATCGACGATTACATTTTGTGACAGAGCACACTGCTATTTCGTGAAACGTAAAATGTTAAAACAACAAACATTACATTGTCCATATATAATGTAGAAGAGAATCGTTCACTATCGCACAAGGTGTCATCCTATAAGCTTGCTTTAAAACATGAAAAGACACAGGATGCCGGCTTTTCCAAAGAACCAAACTGTTTATCATGATAAATTGAACGAGTTTATCATCATTATTCTGTTTGTCCTGCCAACTCGAACGCGTGTGCTCATCATTCTAATTCTTGTCCAGTTAGGATATACTGCCACATTTTATCGGAATCAAGAAAATATGTTTCTGAACTATTTTTCTTCCTTATTGCCATGATGTAAAGGACTTCTTTTCCGAAATGGAAGAAAAGAAATGAAAGGTCTAAGACAGTGGTTCTCAACCGGGCTCCACGAAGCATTTTCAGGGGGTCTGCGAAGCCACTAAATTTACAAAATAATTGATAAACTAATTTGTAGTTTATTAAATTAGGGAGATCACGAGGCAGTTTTGCTCATTACTAGTAGAACTCACATCAACAGAATGGCCGTAGGAGATGAAATATCCTTCTGTGCAGATTCATTTTAGTTGCTAAATTGCCAATAGCCTACTGATACAAATATTTTGCTGCATAGAGATGTTTTGTTGGGGATTGTGTAAAAAATAAATAGTTGAATTAGTAAAGTCAATCACGGTGACTTCGAAATGTTCACAAAAATACAGGGCCTAGGCCTATACATAATTAGTTTTCCATAATAACTTCAAGATGAGCGGCTAGATAAAAATGAACAGACTTGACGTTATATGTTCAATATAAAATAAATTGTTGGTCAATTTTGGCTTCAAAATTGTTGCGATCATATCCAAATGTGTCGTCCGAAGCGTTACGCGTTTACATTCGCCACCACCTTTCTCAGTATAAATGGAATTTTAGCAGTCGTTCATATGACATCGAAGGCGCGGATTTTAAAGACACGACCACGTTTTACAAGAAATGCAGTCTTAGAATTCGTTATGAAATAATAAAAGTCAACCCAATTTCTACATGAATAGTATTATGTTATTTTCACGAAAAGTCATTTTGTTGCTATTTATCGCTAGCCTACAGTTAATATTTGCACAAAGCAGATGACGATTGGACGATAATTAAGCTAAATTTGAACTATAACTTCGGGGGACCGCGGGGGTCCGTGACGGTACAAAAGGGGTCCGCGAAGACAAAAAGGTTGAGAACCACTGGTCTAAAAGGTACCAAAGTCGGTATGTGTCTAAGTATATTTGGTGGAGGAGGGTAGTAGTGTTATAACCGTTTTATACGCCCCGCCCCTCAGGCTATTTAGAATGTAAACACTCTCATAATATAATTAACGTTGGACTATGCCCGGTCCATGCTTCAATAACATTCAGATTATACATAAATTTCGAAAACTATGATGTCTATACAAGACTATATTCGCCAGATATTCTATTATGTGTATTTAGGACTTTTTATTTTCGCGGATATTATATGACGTCTCAGATAACACTCATCGATGTTGAACTAGGCGCGATTTTTATGATGATATATTAAAATCCCACGCACATTTCGCACGATCAACTTCGCATGATTGTATGTGTATTTAAGGCTATCTATGTTCACGAGAACACTTGAGAAATGACATCGCATAACAGATTTCACGCAAAAGTCGATATTGCTTTGTGATGATTTTGATGTTGTCAGAGTATGTATGTTCACGAAGACTGCGATATCGCACGGATAAATGCATCATCACTAATTAATTACCTAAATGCGACTTGATAATAGTAATCCCTAGAATAATATAAAATGCGATTTTGAGTGCAGACAGATCGCGGTTTCGATTTCCGAGGTCTCCACATTTTAAGCCTTATTATCAGCTCGCAGTATAATGTTTGCATGTCGAGGATAAGGGTATTTAACTCAGCACTAAAATGCCAACAGACTAGCCGCAGGGGCCTGGTTCTCGTCGCTATAATTAAACGAACACCTTCGCCGCAGGTACGCGATCCCCGACGTTATAATGATAGGGACAAATTAGCCGCATGAAAGCGAGTCTAATGAATATAACGACAGAAAACAAGTTAGTTGAAATGTAAAACTGATCGTGACCGATGCAAGACGGCGTGAAACAGCGCTTTCGCTCGATTCTTGTAGTGACCACATTTCATACGATTCAGTCCTTTTCATGTCACTAGAATGGGGGTAATTAAATCGACAGTGAAACGCCGCTGGCGTCTTATAACGTAATAATGTAAGCAGCGTCGGGTGCTGCTATAATGTTAGGAGCGAATATAGTAGAAAGTCCACGTCTGGACACCTGTAAGCAGGTGCGCATACTACCGTAGTAAAACGCATAACAGAATTCATGCGAAAGTCGATATTGCTTTGTGATGATTTTGATGTTGTTCCATACCGATTGGGAAGATATGACTCCTAATTTCCTAACTAACTACATAATCCCTAGCAACGTAGTCAGACGCATAACGGAATTTACGCAAAATCGGTATTGCTCTGCGATAATTTTGACCACTATGTTTTGATAATAACTTGCTTCCGAGAAGTAAATAACATTCATTATACGTTAGATCAGGAGTGGGCAAACTTTTGAGCTCGCGGGCCGCATTCAACATCTGAATCCATTCGCGGGCCGCACTATATAAAATTGGGATCATAAACCAAAACGCAATATTTGATTATATAGTGAGGACATGGAGATAATATATATGCTTATTTGAAACAAACCAAACATTGCTATGATGATGTCGTACACACGCCAGAAATAATGGCGAGATTTCATAGGCTGGTCGACCTCAATATCCCATTTGTCAAAACTGTTGTCCCGATTCTTAGAACAGGATTGAAATTTAAATCTGTGAGCTTGAGCAGTGATCTGTTCATAGATTTACTGATTCCGCTTTGGGTTCAGTTCCAGGACACACAATGCTTACAGCATCATAACCATGTTAGCTTCAAACACGATTCTACTATATGTGTAGATTTCGCGCCCCCTTATTGTCATATCACAAAACGCAACCAGGATGCTATAGCAGACTTAACGGATAGTTGGGTGACATGGGAGGTTACGACTATTGATGAGAGTATTTTAAATATGAAATTCATACTAAATACAGAGCAATGAATATGAATTGGAAGGGAATCGCGCGAAGCGCGGAAAAAAATTTCAGTTGAGCTCAGCTTCGCGATCTCCTTTAGATGCTTTCATGACCCAAGGAGGGCACGCGTACCCCAGGTTGAGACCCACTACCTTATAATTATCATGGTGAAATGTACTAAGAAAAAGTTTAATCAAGTCCCTGCATTAATTTGATTTTTAGTACGCGTTTTATCAATATTTTTAATAAGAATTTTTAGACTCCGCGGGCTGCACAGAACGGTGTTGCGGGCCGCATGCGGCCCGCGGGCCGTAGTTTGCCCACCCCTGCGTTAGATGATACTTTCCTTGATATTCTATCATGTGTATTTAGGGCTAATGCGACATCACTATGTTGGCGACAGGCCTGATTTGAACACACTAATTTTGCGAATTAAACTTATCGCCCAACACGGACACTCAATGAAGAGCACCCCGGAGATCCACATAAATTCTCAACAATTCTTGACATATAATATACTGAGCATATAATAAGCTGACAATACCTATACTTGAGTACTCCGAAATGTGCAAGTAGGTGAGATGTGGTACCGATGGATCAAAAATCGGAAAATGATCGCTGGCCCTGAAATGTTCAGCCAAAAACAGCAGATCTTTTGCTGGCTCAGCACTTTGATACAAGCTCTACCTATCGCGCACATATACATGAATATCCGTCTTTTCAAAAAATATTTATGGACGTTCAAAATTTGTTGCTCGAACGTGTCATCGGTCCCCACCCGGTGGGTCCAATGACACACGACCCGGGGACCTATGACACATATACCCTAAAAACTCAAATGTGACTACTTTTCTTGTTCAGTATTATAATCTAAGCTACAGCAAGCCAAAGAAGAATATTTGGTCGTAACGGTCAAAAAATAGAATAAATATTAACTCAAATGTTGTCATAAAATCACGTTTCGTTTTAGGCTCGGACTTATAAATTTGAGGGTACATAATATTGCCCGAAAATCGACAGTGCGACTTCCAAAATACCTCGTTATAGCGATAAAACATCATATGCAATTATTACATAAAGATTTTCTGTACGTAGGCATGTTTCATTTGTTTCATGATTAGTATGCTTGATTATTTTGCTTGAATTGGCTATTGTATCATCGGTCCCCACCCTACGAATTTTATACATGAATCGAAAAAAGTCCACTCAAGGAAAGTACTGAAAAAAATAATAGGTGCAATTATATAGCCTGATACAAGCCCTACACTTCACAATAAAAATGATTGCTGGTTTGTTCGTGTTAAAGGTTACAAAGAAAAAGGTATATGTCGATCTAAATTTAGTCTACACCCCCTAAAACAAAAATCATCTGTGAGAGACCCCATTGCTCGCGCACGTCGAATTTTTGTTGCATATGAGGAAAGATTTTGCCAGCATGCAATTGTAGACAAGTTCACGGAGTGTAATCATGGAGTTATCATAGAGAATTTTCGAAGTATCACACATCTAATGATGGAACACCTTTGAAACTATCGCAGTCGAATACCGACTTTTACGCATATCTGTTTTTCGTGAACATAGCATATACCCATACATACTCAATTTTATTAACAGAATTAGCGTTCTGAACATTATATTCTCACCTTGAACGTTGGCACGCAGTTGTAGGACATAATAACAATGCACCATACCAAATTTCGTCTGACATTTCATGATGTAACACCTTTAAAACCAACGCAGTTCTATACAGACTTTTGGCTAAATCTGTTTTTCCGTAGCCAACTTTAATAACGGAATTACCATGTTAAAAATCGACTCCCCACCTTGAAACTCGGTACGCAGTTGTAAGACATTATGACAATGCACCATGTCAAATTTTGTTACGCATTTCATGATTGAACAACTTTAAAACTAACGCAGTTCCATGCCGACTTTTGCGGGAGCGTAGAACGTACCTATGCATACTCAACTTTAATAACGGAATTACCGAGCTAAACATTGAATGCGCAACTTGAAGATTGGTTCACAGGTGTAGGACATTATGACAATGGAAATTCATCACACATTTCATGATGGAACACCTTTAAAACTAACGCAGTTCTATACCAACTTCGCGTGAATCTGTTTGCGGGAGCGTAGCACGTACCTATACGTGATCAACGTTAGTGATGGAATTACAGATGTATTTAAGTTTCAACACTTTTACAATGATTCGTCTTGCTTCCTATAACATCCCACTCTATGCCCTCGTTATTAGGCTGTAATCTCAGCCTGAGCTATGTCTTGAAGCCTATGGGACTCTGCAAATTGTTTCGATTTATTCTGTCCGTTTCGATGTAAGATAAGGAAGCCCATTTCAATCAATGTATCGATGCCTACGGTACTCTACAAAATTTTCTGATTAATTCTCCCTATGCTTATTTATCACAAGAAAGATGATTTGACACCTAAAATACGAAATACTTGTTCGCTTGAGTTAAGCCGCAGCGCTTGGAGTGAAATTTTACGGTTTATGTGGACTCATTTCGTAGGGCTCTATGCCATAGGAGTATACTTTACGCTCCAATTCCATATAATTACTAACAGGCAGTGTTGGGATGACTCGAGTCATGACTTGACTCGAGTCAGACTCGAGTCAATTTTTTCGTATGACTTGACTTGACTCGAGTCACTTTGAAAAAATGACTTGACTTGACTTGACTCGGAGCTTCAAAAATGTGCATTGACTCGTGACTCGGAGTAAAATTTACGAGTCAATTTCAAGTCATCAAGTAAACGCTGTCGAATAAATCACTGTATCTTATGTATGTTCGGATTGTTCAAGATACGCCGGTGTCACTTGTGAGAGCAACCAGTCATTCTCTGATTCACGTTACACTGATCCTCCATTGTTTGATCACAGTTTTCGATTAATCTAAATAGCAATGTGTCTTTTTTCTTAGACGGCTTAATGCTTACGTTGCGCAGTGCTCACATTTACCAACCCTCTTGTATGATTTAAATCGAACAGATATAGTTTGTGCGTTTATATTCTCAGGGATGTGTAGACGGGTAGTGTAGGCTATTGTATCATATCAATTTGTTTCAACTTCTCGAAGCTTCGCATTAGGTCCTATATTTTGCCTGATGATAACTGACTGTATCATGTAGCTGTACAGTTACTCCCGTATTTTATTGGCAGTTCTACGTGTGTGTGAGGGATACAACGTCTTTTCGCATGTATATTTAACTAGATATTCGTTATTTCATTCAAGATGAATGATCAAGTAATCTGTCTTTCACACAGCTAGCAAAATGTATTGACTTTGAATCATCACTCGTACTTCAAAAATTCAATTTGACTTGAATTGTGACTTGACTCGTGACTTGACTTGACTTGACTCGACTTGACTCGAGTCACCTCCAAAAAACGAGTGACTTGACTTGACTCGAGTCACCTTTGAAAATCGATTGACTTGACTTGACTCGAGTCAAAATCTGCAATGACTCGAGATGACTCGTGACTCGAAGGTAGTGACTTGATCCCAACACTGCTAACAGGACCATTGAGTACCAGCCTTGACATTTTCCGTAGTACTAGATGGCCTGTATACAATTTCATGACATCCGACAGTACGACGGAGACTATCAAAATATCGAAAGAAGCCCTCTATTCTTTACTAAAATAATCAAGGTTTTATCAGGACTTCCCTTCATATAAACTCCAGCAGAATCACTAATAACCAGTGTTGGGATCAAGTCACTACCTTCGAGTCACGAGTCATCTCGAGTCATTGCAGATTTTGACTCGAGTCAAGTCAAGTCAATCGATTTTCAAAGGTGACTCGAGTCAAGTCAAGTCACTCGTTTTTTGGAGGTGACTCGAGTCAAGTCGAGTCAAGTCAAGTCAAGTCACGAATCAAGTCAAAATTCAAGTCAAATTGAATTTTCGAAGTATGAGTGAAGATTCAAAGTCGTTACATTTTTCTAACTGTGTGAAAGATAAATTAATTGATCATTTATCTTGAATCACATAACGAATATTTAGGTAAATATAGATACAAAAAGACGTTGTATCCCTCACGCACACGTAGAACTGGTGATAACATAAGTGCGTAACTGTGCACGTGTGCAGCTACATGCTATAGTAAGTTATTATCAGCAAAAATAGGTCCTAATACGAAGCTTCGAGAAGTTGAAAGAAATTGATATGGCAAAATGGCCTACACTAAACATCTACACATCCGTGAGAATATAAACGCGCAAACTATATTTGTTCGATTTAGATCATACAGGATGGTTGTTAAAGGTGAGCATTGCGTAGCGCAAGCATTGAGAGCCATATAAGAAACAGAGACACATTGCTATTTAGATTAATCTTCTACTGGGCCTACTACTACGACAACGTAAGCTGTGATTGATTTTTTTTTGCGGTCAATTTATTTGTGATCTAACAATCGAGAATCCGTGTATCGTACAATCAGTGAATGACTGGTTGCTCTCACAAGTGACACCGGCGTATCTCGAACCATCCGAACATACGCAAGATACAGTGATTTACTCGTCGTCATTTACTTGATGACTTGAAATTGACTCGTAAATTTTGCTCCGAGTCACGAGTCAATGCACAGTTTTGAAGCTCCGAGTCAAGTCAAGTCGAGTCATTTCCCAAAGTGACTCGAGTCAAGTCAAGTCATGCGAAAAATTTGACTCGAGTATGACTCGAGTCAAGTCATGACTCGAGTCATCCCAACACTGCTAATAACCCCTCAAGTTTAGTCAATTTACTCTAATTTGATACTCGTGTACCAAATCCCTATTTTCCGCAAGTATGATAGAGGCTATCGCTCGATACTCAACGATTCGTAATTTTGCTGGAATACAAGTATAATTAGGGATGAAAAGTAACTGATATAGGTGGTTATGTTTGTAGGATATGTACACTTCTACTTAACGGTTTTTCAGGAGAAACTACCTACTTTTAGGACTGTATATTTTAAAATAGTTTAAGGTTAAGTTTGTATCACCTTGACAAGTGTTATTATCAATAACTGCTTTGCTAAACTCTTACACTTTCAGTAAACTTCTACACAGAATCTTGTAAAGTAGATAGAAAAGGAAAACCATTAACATAAGGTAAGTGAGAAGCACGCAAATTTCGATGGCATACAAATGCCGCAAACTGCGCTAACTTTCAGAGTTGTTAAGTATAGTACTCGTACTTCTTGAGAATACCCAAGTAGGTTTTTTGCCTACATGCACCAAATACTCTCAAGTCCTTATGATATTGGAGTACATCAACTTCATGATAGCTAGAGTATTGAACAGAAATAGACCTAGAGTACTAACGTTTTACTTACTCGGAAATGACTACTTCTACCTTATTTTAAAGGATACCTCGTTCGAAGCGAAATTTTATGTGGTTTTGGATAATATCCAAGATGTAGGTCAATGTGTTTCGGAATTCACGAGAAATTGGTTACTAAGAGAAGTATATTCTTGTGTACACAATAGCGGAGAGAATATTTAAAATGTAGTAAGCATGCCGATGGGTATTCATTGAGTTGTATAACCATAAAAAACATTCCCGCGCGCTCCTAAACCTAACTCTGCCTAACCCTACCACCTAATCCTAAGAAGCGCGCGGGAATGTTTTTTATGCTTATACAACTCAATGAATACCCATGCCCTGGAGCTCATTTAGATAAGTTTTTAATGTAGTTACACATTCTCGTTGTTTGATGTAAGGAAAAAATCATTCGATAACTCGATACAACTAGTTTAACACGCGTTGATGTAACTTTCCTCATTTGTATGCATAGCCTACGCGAAATTGGTTACCGAATTTTTCGATTAGTTTATATTCCGTATTTTATTTAAAACTGAAACTGCTAAGTACTATTTAAAGTGTTATAAAATGTGAAAAAGTGGACAAGTAGAATTATTATTATGTCATGAATAAGTAAATTTTATTCTTAAAATATTACATAGACAAAACATGCGAACATCCATTATCTTGATAATACCATTGCTATAGATGTCAGTCCGATTCCGACGAACACGAGTCCCTTCCAAACTTTATTGTAGTCGAGAGCGGTATTATCAAAGAATCCTACAAAGCCATCCTGCAACAAAAAATAGAAGCTTCAATGATCGTACGGAGGAAAGTTATCGTATCGGGAACCGAATTGGAAGGTAAAGCTGAGTTTCATCATCGAGAGATGATATGGGCTCTGGAGAGCAGATACACAATATATCTCATGCAAAAAGATAATTTATAAATCCTAAGCAAAGCATGTAAATCACCTACCCATCCTCCATTTTGCACTATCCACTTTAGTCTTTTGCTAGCAATGTAATATCCGACTGTCTGTATGATAGCTTCTATATGCTCCCCGTGATGTTCATCCTCGTTCTTGCGAGCAAGAATGCTACCGACCACAAAAAGGGAGACAATCCTACCCCAATTTTCTTTGGTATCTTTGCAAATTTCACCAGCTATCATCAGGAACATTCGCTCATCGGGTAAATATTCTTTAAATTTTTCATTGACTTCGACATCACCATAGCGGAGACGTTTGGAGACTGCGTTTAAGACAGTTCGATGTCGCTCGAACATTTCACCCCCAACTCGACGTAAGGTTCTCTCTGCTTTCGTATTTACCTTAACCCATGAGCCGTCGAGTTCGTACATGATAAAATTCCTGGTCAAGGAATATGCTTCGGATATAATTTCATCCTTTTCTTCAGTGATCGAAGGTGATACTCTTGATGATTCCATGCTTTGAGGAGAATAGCGAGTCAGATCTTATTTCGAGATCTAAGCTACTTTGAAAATGAGGATCCTAGGATTTGCATAAGTTTCATCTATATCGTACAATGCGTTTTCGCGGTCCAGAATGACTTATGACGATGAAAAATAGCAAAAATGGTCTCTTAAGCATTGACCACGGTTTTGTTTTCGAAAGATGTCGCGATGCCGGTATAATATTTTCTAAAACTCAAACTAGGACGAAATCATGAATGTATAGGACTTATGATAAACATATATTGTGCGCATACAGCTTTTTTACAAAAAACTATGATATTCCTGTACTTGCACAAATTAAAAATGCGGTATCGTAAATTAGTATATACTACTAAAATACAAATTCGGACGAAATCATGAATGTGTAGGACTTACCTTAAACATATATTGTGTACAAACAACTTTTTACAAGAACTATAAAATTCCACTCCAGGCGCTGCGGCTTAGCTCAAGCGAACAAGTATTTCGGACTTTGGGAGTCAAATTATCTTTCTTGTGGTAAATTAACATAGTGAGAATTAATCAGAAAATTTCGTAGAGTACCGTAGGCATCGATACATTGAGTGAAATGGGCTTCCTTATCTTAAATTAAAACGGGCAGAATAAATCGAAACAATTAGTAGAGTCACGTAGGGACAAAAACCTACTTGAGTACATAATTTTTATTTTTCATTAAAATTAGTATTCATTTTACAAAAACGTCGTGTAAAGGTAAGGTAGGGGAGATGTGGTACCGATGGATCACTGGGACCGAAAATACTTTGAAAATTCTCTATGATAACTCCATGATTACACTCCGTGAACTTGTCTACAATTGCATGCTGGCAAAATCTTTCCCCATATGCAAAAAAATTCGACGTGCGCGAGCAATGGGGTCTCTCACAGATGATTTTTGTTTTAGGGGGTGTAAACTAAATTTAGATCGACATATACCTTTTTCTTTGTAACCTTTAACACGAACAAACCAGCAATCATTTTTATTGTGAAGTGTAGGGCTTGTATCAGGCTATATAATTGCACCTATTATTTTTTTCAGTACTTTCCTTGAGTGGACTTTTTTCGATTCATGTATAAATTTCGTAGGGTGGGGACCGATGATACAATAGCCAAATCAAGCAAAATAATCAAGCATACTAATCATGAAACAAATGAAACATGCCTACGTACAGAAAATCTTCATGTAATAATTGCATATGATGTTTTATCGCTATAACGAGGTATTTTGGAAGTCACACTGTCGATTTTCGGGCAATATTATGTACCCTCAAATTTATAAGTCCGAGCCTAAAACGAAACGTGATTTTATGACAACATTTGAGTTAATATTCATTCTATTTTTTGACAGTTACGACCAAATATTCTTCTCTGGCTTGCTGTAGCTTAGATTATAATACTGAACTAGAAAAGTAGTCACATTTGAGTTTTTAGGGTATATGTGTCATAGGTCCCCGGGTCGTGTGTCATTGGACCCACCGGGTGGGGACCGATGACACGTTCGAGCAACAAATTTTGAACGTCCATAAATATTTTTTGAAAAGACGGATATTCATGTATCTCGGGAATACATGATATGACAATCTGAAATTTGACAGTTGGTCACTTCGGTCTTTACCATAATAATTTACCAGTAGCGTCGCGCTACAGTCTGAAATTGGAATGATTACATCCCATTTTGTCCAGTTATAACCCTATGCAGAATTGATGGGTTGTAACGCGACAAACTCGTCGTCCAACGTAACGTTATGTCACGATGAAACGGTGCTTTCGAGATGCTATCTCAAGACCCAGTAAATTGATTTACGGATGATAAATGCGTAAGGTTTGGAAATCAGTGCACAATTTTACTAATATAAGCGGCCATTACCAGGGCTTTGGAGCCGGAGCCGGAGCCCGGAGCCGGAGCTCTATATAAAATTCAGCCGGAGCCGGAGCCGGAGCTGGAGCCCGTTATTTGCGGAGTAGCTCCGGCTCCGACCTATTTCCTGACATGCCATTATATACATGCAACAACCACATCTGCTGATTTAACATTATTGAACAGCAGACCTGCATTTTAATGCTGTACACAGCAATGGCATAGTGTGCGTTCTAGTACAACTATGATGTTATCGACAATTGACAAGTATTCAGTATGACGTCACAAGCCGGCACGGCGGCACTTTTATGTCTTCGTTGCACATCGGATGTTACTGACGGCTGACAGACTCTAGATTACTATCGATAACTAACCTATGGGTAGATTAGTAATCTATATAGATCAGAGATGGCCAACCTTTTCGGCTAAAGTGGCACATGCAATTGACGAACGAGTGTGCGGTCCACTAGCCGCGCCAAGCGGGTAAAATTTTCTAAGTTTATAAATAAACTAGGTCAATAATATTATTACGTGACTATTGCGGGTCTATTGTATACCGCCTACTAGGCTCAGTTTGCAAGGACACGACTATTCGGCGTCTGGTCACATCGATAAGGTCTCCGATAACATACGACAATCATGTTGTGCCTACATTTCACCGTCGACGATCTTTATGCGAGCGCAAACGCGCAACGCAAACACATTTGGCCCGCGGGTTGGCCACCCCTGATATAGACAGGCCCATTCGATAATTTCAGAGCCGGAGCCGGAGCTGGAGCCGGAGCAGTGGTAATAATGCGGCTCCGGAGCTGGAGCCGGAGCTAATGTATGATAGAAGAGAGCTCCGGAGCCGGAGCTGGAGCTGTTTAAATTTACGGCTGCTCCAAAGCCCTGGCCATTACGCAATTGCAATATAACAGTTTCCATAAAAATCATTATTCATTATCACAGATATGGGTTACTTATATCCAGGAAAACTTTAAAATACTACTCCACCCTGTCCAGCCAAGAATCGGTCAGAATAATGTAAACCTATGTTAAAGACAGGTGGGATCGTATTATTGAGTCCATACATAATTTAACCTGTTATGGTGCTAAAAATTGCCCCATAAAAAGTCCATATTTTGATATAATTCACACATATAATATTCGCATAACGAGAATCTGCCTTTTTTTCATTTTGAGCAATGTAATACACCATATGAATTTACCTCTCACCAATTCATCCGTTGGTTAAATATCCACACACATTTGACGAACAATAATACTCGAGTTATAGTTTGCTAATATCTCTCGTTTACAGGGAATCCACAACGAGAACGACAGCGTACTGATCTGCCTTTCAACCCAGCATTGAATTAACTATTCTATTGGCGACGTGTCTCCGGACGCCTCTATCAGAAAGAGATCGAGGAACGAATACGGCGACGATGTTGTAACGGATTGGAGAACAATTAAAATATCGACGCGCAATGATGACGGACACACATACGAATAACTATGCGAATATCACTGTAACTTCGCTGCAAAGCACGTCTTTTAATTACAGTAACACACGCAATCAAATTCAAATGTTTTGAAGTAGTTTATTTATTCCGGGAGACGATCCTTGAACCGGGGTGAAGTTGGATTAGTAATGCTCTTGCCTACAAATGCACCAAACGTTATGAACGGCTCGTCATCACAGAGAACATGGTAGTTATTTCATAAGCGGCAAAATTATGATTGATTGTATTCAACACGATAGAGATGAAGCAAATCTATGACGTCATGCGGTCATATCATATCACTAGGATAATCCTAGCTATAGGAACACTTTATGTTTGATGAAACGACCCTGGACGATGTCAGAATTACAAGAATAAGTAGTCGTGTACCGAGAATTCCTATATCATGTACGGGTCTATGGTGGACAGAATCCCTCGAGCACGCAGCCTTATGACGCCATGTCATTATATTGCATCACTTGACCCATTCTAGAAATACATTGTATTTGGCGAAACGACACGGGATGATGTACAAATGATAAGATGAAGTAGGCCCGTATACAAAGAATTCTCCTACAGTAAGGATTAAGGATGAAGAGAATACTGCAAACACGTGTCTTACACGAAATGCTTGAATCCTCTGATAATAAAACCGCGACAACCCAAGCTATTGTTACTGAATTGGTAATAGTAGCGATATATTATCGATCCACATAGTACAAATAAGGGAGATCTTTAACTCAGTGGTGTCCGAAGTGTCGTCCCCGAGGGGCAAGTATGAGAGGTGTTGAATGGTAGTAATATGTATACAAGTAAAAATACTTGAGTAAGTTGATACATCCTACTTGGATAGTACGGAAAGAAGAAAGATAGCCATACTGATAACCCCAGGTATTCACGGCGGAGATAAAGAGATGTTGAGATTGATAAGAGGACGGCGAATCAAAAAACGTTGGGACGCACTGCTTTAAATAATGTTTTACATCAGGTGCGGCCAACCTTTTCGACTAAAGGGCCGCATGAGATTTGCGAATCTTTAAAAGGTCCACCAAAATTTTGATGAACTTTTTTTTATATTTCCGAACCGGATTAGGTAACGATGAAAACAAGAATTAAATTACTACGCATCAAAATCGATAACAATTATGTCATGAAAAGACAGTGTGCATAGTGCACTCTAGCGCTGGGCACAATGATTTGAGTACTCGAATCTGAATCGAGTATTAATTTTAATGATTCGAGTCAAGTAATAAAAGGCGATTTTTTCGAGTACTGAAATTATACGCTCCTCCTCACTGAAAGCTAATTTATCAACGAGAATTATTGTTCTGATACTAATTTTCACTGTTGAAGCCTTGAAACCTTGATTGGCTCTATAGTAGCACACGAAACATATAGTACAAAGCTACGAACGTTACTGAAAACAGCACATTTCTGAAGTCATGGTCATCTCACAACATTGTCACCAAGTGGAATGAAATCGGTATGGTCGAAAAAATACCAAATTATCTATAATATGTTGGATAACATTCATTATATTCTTTGTGGTGGCATAAACGGTACGTATTTGAACTTTGACATATTAGATTCTGTTATGACGTCATATTGAGTGATACCTGATTACTCGACTCAACTCGAAGCATATTATGTGATTCAGAATCGAAGCACTCAGATACTCGATTTTGCCAAGCCCTAGTGCACTGATGTCCTAATAGCGCCAAGCGCGAAATTTTTTGAAAGTTAATGAATGAGTTCGGCCAATACTAATGTCACTTGCATATATTGCGGGTCGCCTCGGCATGCCAATGCTGGGCTCATATGGCAATCACAGGATTATTCGGGCATATAAATATCGAAGATTTCGGTGAAGATACGTCTACCATTTTGTGCCAAGGTTTTGTCGCCGACCATCTCACAGCGAGTGCAGAAGCGAAGCCGGATGTTGTATGCCACGTTCTCCAACAATTGCGAATATATTAGCCAAACTCAATTAGGTACATCGGGCGTATTTGTAATGTTATGGACGTGTACTAAAAGCGAGAAATTGAATGACAGTAATTCGCAGGAAATGCTAAGATAAATATGAAGTCGTATCAATATGTCACGAAATATTTTACTTTATGGTCATATACGGAGATCCACGAAACATGTTGCTGGCATCTGGCTTCGCCAATGCGTCGGAGCTGGTATACGTAAGTCATCAGCATCCCAAATTTAGCGGTCAGTCTCATCAAATTTTTGGTTGGTCTTGGAAGTTCACAGTAACAGTAATACCTGAGTGTCACCATTGCGAACCATTTAAAATATCGATGTCATAACAAAAACATCGACTGTCATGATAGCGAGGTATTCAAAAATAGCGAATATGTTGCGACCGCCCTGATAGGGAGGCATTCACGATGAGGAGTTTTTCGAAAGGCGAAAGGCCAAAGCCCACATGGGTCGGATAAAATCGGGCGTACGAATCTGTGTAGTAGTTGCGAAATCGTAGATATGAGCAACAGTTTGATTGTTTCATCCGCATTTTAATCATACAGGATGGGGTTAATGTTATGTTTAAATGATTCTTAGATATTAGGTCATTAGAGAGTCCGTGTTATCAAAACTGATAAAATATGAAAAAAGGAAGGATATTTAGAAAGGCTATTTGTCATGCACAGTGAATAATTCGAGCTGCGCCACAATGAAGCAACTTTGCATGCCATCGTTAATCATATGTTTGCATATATTTAATGGTTATATGATAGTCATTTACCCGTTACTGTGGCATATAATTTTCGAAGTAAATTGGTGATACTGTTGGAGTCGGGGTTGGAGTCGGAGTCGGTGTCGTTGGGTTTAAAGACTCATGAGTCGGAGTCGGAAACGGTCCATTAAAAATGTGTGGAGTCAGAGTTGAAGTTGGAGTCGGTACTAAAATTTACCGACTCCACAGCCCTGATTTCTATCCGCGCGACTACGTTTTCTCACCACTGGGATTTCCCGTGTATAGAGTCAGTTATTTCTGATACTATTTCAAATTTCAGACGTAAATGTTTCAAGTCCGAGAGCGTTTTTTGTTAATTACGAATAAACTTATTCAGAGCTAGCCAGATATTTGGAGACAGCCTATTTCAGTCAATTACTTTACTAGTTGTTTTCAAAGACGCCATCGTATGTAAAAAAAAACTATAAACGCAATGGAGTGATATGTGAAAAAATAATTTGATCTCACACCGGTTTCGCTGCATGCCGAGTTAGGATGCCCAACGGTGCAAAATCATTATTCTTCTCGTTCTAGAATTTCTAATTAGTTGCAACAATCGGAACTTCTACACTCCATGATCTCAAAGTATTTGCCAAATATATACCATTCTCAACAAAGCAATATAGTTTACGAATTTAAGTGCCACTGTTATTGTCGGTACGTAGGAAGAACAACTCAGCGCTTGCAGGAACGTATCAAACAACATGTACCGCGCGTTATTAGACTACGTACATTAAATTCCCAGGGACAGGCCGCTGAAACTGAAACTGACCTAAGGGTTTTGGAACACAATCAGGCCGTGGCAATGAACTCTGCCATTGGCAGGCATTTAGCTGAGCATGCTACTTGCGCCAATAACTATAGTGACAACAGATTCTCAATTTTAGGTAGAGGCCGCACACTTTTCCACTTGTCGGCGCTGGAATCGACATTCATAAAGATCCATCAACCACGCTTATGCCAACAGAAGGAACGTTTGCTTCAGCTAAAAATTGGCCACTAGCTGCGCTCGCGGTTTGTCTGCACTTGATGTTGTTTTGTTTCTATGACGTCACAATTGGCTATATGCAATGTTATATGCAAGTTTTTGAAATTCTCTTTATGCCGACGATTACCCCTGAAGAGTGTTGGCTCGAAAAGCTTCGGGTTTTAATATATTTCTAATATGAATATATTATTAAAATGTATATTAAAGTTCTGTACCCCCAAAAGTCTCTTCAAATGCCTTAATTATGTATCCACATGATTTGAATTGCTAGCGCGTAGAATTAAAGTATATGTGTACTGTACATTTTGTTTACCTATGAGCCGATCGCCCATTGTATAGGTATGTATAATTATAGCCCATGGTTGGAATCCCGTGGCTCTTTACCTAATATACTGCACCTATTCGTAACTTTGAAGCAAGCTGAAATAAATGAATTTTGGATGATTTAATTTCATAAACTATTATTCCTCTTCGATGATTTTTCCTTCCCCAGAAACATTTTATTTTATGCTATTCGAAGGTACCCTAACGGGAATAGGGTTGTTGCGCCAGTGGGCGATGGTATTTACCACAACAAAACACTGCCCACGGTGTCTCAGAAAATGGTTTGCTGGAATCTGAGTGTACTTCCACGAGTAAACTAAATTTGTCATCGAATTTCGCTTTGAATGTAAAATGCTAATGTAATATGTTGCTGCATTGAACCTCAGTGATACGGATCTGATGACGATGAATAGTTTTTCAAGAACTGACATCGCGATCTCCTTGTATTCCGTCACAGTCCCCGACAATAAAAAATTAAATATACCGTTAAAAATTCTGGGTCTTCGAAAGGAATAATCTAAGAAGTGCCAAATCATTTCATATTTCGGTCTGTCTCGCAGCCCACTTTAATACCAAATTATCACAAATGTTAGCTCATTTTGAACGCCTATAGGTGAAGCGGAAGTCACCACAGACAATGGCGGACAGACGGAGCAAATGTTTTGAACGCATTCTTAGAACGATGTATTATGCGTTTCAGAAAACCATCAATAACGCATCGTAATATTGGTAAAACTAACACCTAAGGCAGACCTGGGCAAAGTGCGGCCCGCGGGCCAAATGCGGCCCGGGAAGCTATTCTGTGCGGCCCGCGAAAGGTTGCTTGAAATTCAGAACATAAAACTTGCATTTTGAATGACTAAAACCATATAGGCTGTATCAAATGAACGGGAAATTTGTTTACTTTGAAGCCTGTTCATTAATATGCCACGATTACGCTGCCTACGTACCTGACATGCGTAGTCCAGATTCAAAATAAAGGCAATCCGGGAAAGTATGAGTAGAAATTGAAGTCACAGGAAATCCCTCTTTCCATATAGTTTAGTTCAAACCTTCCTTGTTGCCATTGTCACATCACGCATTATACTGTATGTGTTTCAATTTATTATGTGATATGTTTCCAAATCTCTATTTCGTAAAACAAGTCAATCAGTGTTCGCGATTACTATATGCCTCATCATATCCATCACCCGTAAAGGAGTCGGGGGTAAACCCGTCCTTTCAGTTTTTGCCGAGTACCGTATGTCGCAGAGATTAATAATTGTAATTAATGGCGGTTTTATGACGATAACACGAAGCACTCTGTCAAGAGAGAGAAAAGTCCAGAAACATTGCAAGCTTCGCTTAACATTAAGGCCATTTAAGCTGCGCACTGCTCGGAAGGCAACGACCAAGAAAATAAGCTTTGTACTATTGCATATGCATACACATTTCAGTGCAGTATTTCTCGAACTAGATGACGTGAAAGCATCAGAAGGTGGCGAAAAGCCGAAGTTTATTGAAAAAAATTTTCGCGCTTGGCGGGATATACCCCCAGCTTATTTGTTTGTTTTGGGGTATTCATGGTGTTTGTCGACTACTATGGTCATTTACACCAGGCCGATATTCTTCTTATTTCCGTAACTGCCGACTTATAGCACGGCCAACCTCTAGGCTTTTGTAAGACACCGCTGACGCGGATGAGGTGGCGAGGAGGAGCCTAGGTAAACCTCCAACACTTAGGTATCGGAATTCGGAAGTCGACCTCGGTCGGACTCGAACCCGCACCCATTGGTGTTGCAGCCGCCGATTATACCACTGCGCTATCTCGCCACACCCTCAGCTTATAGTTTGTCCTCTGTGTACTGTCCGACTTATATTTCGCAATTCTCTCATCAACAGCCATAATCTTCCATGCCATCAAACTATCCGTTGGGATTGCTAGCATTCTGGTTGCACTTTTTCATATTTTGTGATATCATGATAAGGGGCGCGAAATTGTTCACTACCATAAAGGGACGCGTGTCTAAAAAGTTTGAGAACCACTGTTTTGGAGTCTTAATAGAAGAACGTGGATAGGGGTTTAAAGAGGGGTAAACTGTATCATGTTTAACATTGTTTCGAATCGTCACAGCAAATAGATATTTTTTAATCAACCGCCACTTTCTCATTACCTAATATCAACACATTCACTGAGCAGCATTTATTAACAATGTAATTTAGAAATAAAATTTAAAATACGCTGGAGAATATAGCTAAAAATTTTCACTCGGCCCGCCAACGTGTTTATTTTTCTAATTTGGCCCGCGGAGGAAAATAATTGCCCACCCCTGACCTAAGGTATACCAACAGTAACGGCACACTTAACGATTTGCCTCTTTGGCATTTTGAGCTAAGTTTACCATTATTCCAGAAAACGCAATGATTTTATTATACATTACAAATAAGTGCGTGAGCTGTAGCAAACGACATCACGTTGGTTACTCTGGGACTCCGTCTGAAACTTGACCAAACGTTTATTTCAAATTTTACTGCGCGCCGTGCGAGTTGCGAGAAGTACTTTTTATTCAGACCTAACGACCCTTTTAAGTATCTGGAGCAATCAGCATTGTCAAGGTAAAAATTCTATTGGAAAAAGTGCTTATTATTTAAAAAAAGTCATAGTAACATTGGGTCACCGCCAATGTTCCCTCTAATTTTTCAAGAGTCTGCGCAAACACGCCAACTCACTGCGCAGGCCCTCGGACAACAGTGCGCAACCACCCCCCAATAGGGTGATAAAATTAAGTACTGGCTCCCCTACGTCTCTAGGCTTCTTCCGGTACTCATCATGTACGTTGGGTGGCCATTTAGTAGTAGCGTCCCTAAACGCGCCAGGCGCGAAAAAAATTCTTTAATTCATGATTGCATCGGCCAATATGATCGGAAATTACATATATATATTGCTATCAATTTTTATCCCCTCCCTGCTCACATAATCAGATTTACCGGTAGAGCTGATCCAGTGAGGTGTGTTGGAATAGATAGGCCCTCTAAATAATAATAAAACATCTTCGGGGGTACCCGTTGATATAATGACTTCGTTATACATGATGCTATGTCGTGACCGCCTATCTGCAATGTCGAAAGATATTGGAATCGACAAAACGTACTAAAGTAAAAGACGTACACGATTTCAAATTGGTATTTATTAACTGGAAAATAATGTTCCCTCGATATGGCATTTGTCTTGTTTTGGGACTCGGATCGCCAGGACAGGAACATTCGGCGCCAGCCATTTAGGCGCCCATGGACATGGACAATTACACATATATTTGTATATATCGAAGTTTTCGGTCAGCACCGGGGCAGTCTTTTTCGGACAAGGTTTTCTCGCTGCTGATCGTTCTGGCGCACTTCTTGGATTCGCATGTTACATAGCCTTTAACTTCATATGTCTTGGCGCGTCATGGTGCGGTAATGGCCGACGCCCAACTGCCCATTTCTATAAATCATGCCTAATTTTTGTTGGGAAAGGGTACCCAATAACCAGATATCTCGCAACAATAAAACGCGTGTAGCGCGTAAAAAAAATCATGAAAAATTTAAAAAAAATACACCATGATTTATGCTAATTCTCGAAATAATTTTGGATCCCATTCGAGCTCGGCCCCTCCAATTGGGGGGTTTGGGGTGCGAAAGTTACGGTCCTGAGTAAATCTTACGCAATGTTCATTCCACGCGGATAAGACTATCATTCGTTAGTTTCTCGCAGATTAACTACGAGCTAGCCCAGTGGTTCTCAACCTTTTTGACCTCGCGGCACACTTTGGCAATGAGAAATAGTTCGCGGCACACTAGCACAGTGGTTCTGAACTCTTTTGGCTTACGGCACAGGCAAACTACCAGAATGCGTATAGCAGCAACCATAATCTTACAGAGGTGGTCACTGACGAAGTGCTTCTACCTTTTCGGAGCACATAAGTAGGCTTTTCTCTGCTTGAGTTTCCTTTTATTTCTGCGGACATGTCACACGTCTACGAATGGTATCATTTGACATGGGAATCGTTTTCAATTCTCCTCAAACATTTTTTTACAATTTTATTGCAGGCCGGAAGAAGAACTTTCTTCGCTTCCGTGTGAGGTTTTGAATTATCAACTATTATCTCTGTAACCAAATAACTGACCTGCTGAGATCTCGTTTGAACTTCAGGCTGAGCTTAATTTCATAAGATTGGCTTCGCTTGACACTAAAGTCTGCCCACTACCGCGTTGTCGTTGTCGATGTAATTAACAGTCGCTTCGAAGAGTCCAATCACATTCGCAACTAACAAATACAAAGGCGTAGAGGTGTATTATATATGGATGCCAAACGCATTTCCACGCAGATCGTGTTTATGTTTGTTTTGGGGTGTTCATGGTGTTTTTCGACTACTATGGTCATTTACACCAGGCCGATATTCTTCTTAATTTCCGTAACTGCCGACTTATAGCACGGCCCACCTCTAGGCTTTTTGTAAGACACCGCTGACGGGATGAGGTGGCGAGGAGGCGCAGATCGTGTAATAGCACCTTTGAGCATAGCATACCTCAATAGTGTTACTGGCAGCCACCCGCAGTTCAATTGTAGTTCCAATAAACCGGGATTATAAACCTCAGCGGCGGGTAAATTTGTAACTGATATAATGTGATCAATTTACTGCACTGGCACGCTACCTAACAATCGCCATGTGAATGGCTGTGTTGGCAATTCTAATTTGTAAACGTGAACATCACCTCCAAATGAGTTCATTTCTCGGTGGTGAGAATACCTTCCTAGGTTTATGTAGGCTCCTACTAGTTAGGCTTACCATACGTCCTCTTTTAAGAGGATTTGTCCTCTTTTTTGACTTTTATGAAAGTGTCCTCGGAGGACGCCCTTTTGTCCTCTTTTTTGAGATTTTGTCCTCTTTTTTGAAAGTTTAGGTAAGATTCAGAGCAAATTGCAAGTGATATGCCGCAAATTAGCACAGAAGTGAAGCTCCGGCGGGTAATTCGGAGTGAAAAACGATGATTTAATCTCTGAGCGAAAAGATGACCTGTTCTTTTTTTTAATCATCCACCTGACAATGTGGAGAGAAAAACGGTATTTTGAGCTCTGAGCGGAAGAGATGACCTTTTTTTTTTAGTCAACCGATCACAAAGTGGGGAAAATTTCTACTCGGGTTTTGCATCTTGCAAATTTCTGAAAAAGTGTCCTCTTTTTACATTTCCAAAATATGGTAAGCCTACTACTAGTCCCCCGATCTGCAAAAGCAGTGTCTTACAAAAAGTGGGCCGTGCAATAAGTAATATCGGTATGGGGTAAAATGATCGTCGATGACGAAGACATGACAAGAATAGGAGTAGAAATAGAAACAAAAATTAGTTCATCAACCTGTGTCACGTCCCTGTTCTGCCTCCGGTTCTGGTGGGGGTGGCAAGTAAAAGGTGAACACTTCGGCAACACCTCAATTGCCCAGGTTTAGTTATCACCGTCCTAAATGCTACTATGTGTGGGCACTGGGCAAACTAGCGTATCACACCTATTGACGATGGAGGCCCCTGTCTGATTCATGGCAGTGCTGTAGCTAGTTATGAAGCGTCGCAGCTTTATTAGATTCTCCGCCCCTATACGCTGCTGTGTTCAGAGCGTCTCAACAATAAAAAGCCCAGAGAGAGACCCAATCCATGACCTAATGCATTAATGCTGGGGATGTCAGATTGACATACTAAATTGAGATACCGTAACTACGGTCGCCTCGACATCCTTATATCTGTTCACTGCATCGGATTGTGCAACGCGTGTCTTGATCGGGTAAATTCAATAATAATAAAACAATGACACACTCAAAATTTGGATTTTCTTATACTTCGACATATTTACCACATTTGCTCGCGGCACACCTGAGCAGTCCAATTGGCACACTAGTGTGCCGCGGCACAGCGGTTGAGAACCACTGAGCTAGCCCATTGTTATTTATAACTTTGTTAAACCATGTTATTTCGCCATTCCCAGAAAATAATGCGCTATTGAAATGATATCAGTATCGCTCACGTGTACGAGGCCATACTAAAAAAATATCTTCCGTGAGGCGCAGGTGATTGTGAACTCATTTCTTCACGGAGCGCAATAGTTACCTTTGCGGGGCGCACTTGTACCTCGGTTTCAGACTTCAGTGATAACAGTATTTGGCCCTGGCAATGTTCCATCTTAATTTTCACGAATCTGCGCGCCTGCGTGGTCCATTGGACAACAGTACGCAACAACTATAAAAAAAAAACATCATTTCTTATATTTTGTGCGTAGCGTAGATTTTCTGTGCGCAGAGATCGTTTTAGCACTGCGCATTCGCGCACGTGCGCAGCTTGGAGGGAACATTGTTTACCGCCCAGGTGTGACCACAGATGGAAAGATAAGTCATGTGTACTGTGTACAGCATTCTGAAGCCAAAGTGCAATTTCATTCATTACCTTGTAATATTCTTGGATTGGCTGGGAACCAAAGGAATTATGATGCTGATCGGACTTGAATTGGTTGATGTGTATAATTGCGCCTGCCTTCGTTGTGATATGCTAACTACAATGCATCTGGCTCCAGAAGTTCCTGGAGGACAGTAACCGTCCTCTTCTAACATATCGGCAGAACTAATACCAAACGGCTACAATTTTCATTAGCAATTCCACCAAAGAAGCAATACAAGTAAAATATCACATAACTGGAATCACATCATATCTAGCAAATATAGATTCAA
Organism: Botryllus schlosseri; assembly: GCF_051294905.1. NCBI lineage: Eukaryota > Metazoa > Chordata > Ascidiacea > Stolidobranchia > Styelidae > Botryllus > Botryllus schlosseri. The sequence continues at coordinate 1,566,587 of NC_137239.1, forward strand.
CGCCATCGACGAGAGAGATCGCGGTTGGATTCTCAACTGTGACGTGCTCCGAAGCGTTGGTGGTTTGTCTGGAGTCTCCTCTATCGCTGGTTACAAAAAGCCCCGAGAACACCTGTTCGGCAAATACAAAGGATATAATGATAAGATCGAGAGAAAGCGTGTTAGGCATGACAGCACGAAGACAAATATCGAACACTGTTACATCGGGCACTAGATTATCAGCGGTTTAATGCGAACGACGTCGCTATGAGATCATAATTGCAATATCAATATTAATTATAAAATACCGTAATCTCTAGCTTCGATATAACCACATCTGTTCATTACTATCTTTCTATCTTGAGTGTGGATCAAAATACAAAAAAAACCTTCGAACATTACGACTATCATTGACCCATTTTATAGTATTCAGCGCATCACAATCTACATTTAGTGCGTACGTTTACACTAGAAATGAGTAAAAAATTACGAATGAGCGCGGACTCCTGGGCTACAGTCGCAGAAATTGGGTTCGAACAGACCTATATCGTTTTTGATAGCTTGAAACGCATATGTCGCTCCTCAGAGAAATACGCCATCCTCATCTCTAGTATCCAGCTCCCTTGTATATAATCATAGAGTAGAGACAGGTCTTACGAAATTACCTGACAGGAAGACTAGCAGGATGGGATTGAGATTTTGAAACTTCACCGAACGCTTGCAGCATTATATACCTTTCGAAGCATTTTTGAAATAAGCGACCGAAATTATTGATATTCAAGTACCTGTTTTTATACTGGACTAGTGGCTGTATCTTAAATTTGGTGTATCAAACAATTTGTAACATTATTGGATGCAGAAGCTTGAGGGCTTCATGGCATGCTCATATTACTGCTTTAAAAGTAGAAAAGGAGAGGGATTATCACTACTGAAGTAAGTCGAAATAGATTTGTATGTGAGGCTCCAAATTGTTATCCGAATGTCGTCAGTGCCGGCTTTCAAGATCTCAAAAGGAACTTCCCTAATAACGCAGAGTGACTAATGGTAACGAAATTGACCGATGTTCCAAATTATAACCTTCATCTTCTATAGTTGGTTATTTCAATCTTAAAATTGAAGTCAATCCATATATCTTTTCTAAACAAAATGTAAAGTGCAAATTACGTATAGTACAACCTCAAATCAACCGTCTCAAATGGAAGTAGTCTACAAACGTGATCACTTCAGTACTGTAAGAGATGAAAGTAGACCAGTAGACAAAGTGAAACTAGTTTAAATATGAGCAGTGGTGAACAACGTAGTTGGTAATACTGCAGGACAAATTGAAGTAATGTCATAAATTGCAGGCAGGTAGAAGTAGCGATTTTAAGAGCAAGTCAAGCTTTCAACAAAACTTCAACCAGGAATGACTGGTAAGTCCTGTGTGTCGCGTGTAGACATGATATAATAGAATACTAGAAAGAGTTCATAACGTTGCTACCGGCCATTACATCTATGAATAGGAATAAATAGTTTAGGAAACTGGTTTGATATTACTAACACCACGGGATCCATCAGTACTTCGGCAGGCGCTTGGATAAAAACGTCGTTAATACTACATATTGATGTCATTTTACCGGTGAAGATTGTGTGTTTACATAGATATAGGCCTATAACTATGAAGTACGTCGTCAGTTCGAGAACGGAACGGGCCACTATCCGCTTACTTGGTGGAGTTGTTTTCTTGTCTTTTCTTTGGTGCGTTTTGTCTCAAGGTAAGGAACATTTAAAAAATGTAAATCATACTTTAGACCAGGAGTCACCAATGCACGTCCCGTGAGGTCATGTTTTGCGACGTGCCACCTTATTTTAGATATCCAAAGAAAGCTTGCAAGGCATTTGAAATTGATTTCAGTTTAAAGATATTGTTGTTATTGTTGTTCTTCTTCAAAATAAGCTATATTCTAATGTGCCAAACATCACTATTCCGCGCTAGCTGACACGGCTTCGGCGATGATAATAGAATTCCATGGAGAAAGAATTAGCTGATATGAATATGCATTATGCCTTGACGTGGCCCAGACCGAATTGCACAGAAAACGACATGGGGCTCATTCATAAGATGAAGCTTTTCCATCAAGTATCGTGTCCCGCTAACACCAATATCGATTCTTTATTCGCTGAAAAGTGTTATCAGGTATCTTGCGCAGCTCATAATTTCAAATAGCATGGAAGTGATAACGATGATGATATTTTTGTTGAGCATCTTGGAGGTACAGAACTTCAGTTGTATAATATTTGTTGCATGAATATTTCGTTATTATACTGTCATTTCTTTTGTGGAAACTATGCCTGTCACCGCTGTCAGAGAGCACAACGTTGTACTGACGTAAAGTTTTATGGGCGTTGTTGTTAGGCTGTGTGGTCCATTTTCTCTCGATGTTGTATTCAAGCGGCCCGCGGGCCCCGCGAAATTAGAATATTGGTCTGCGACCCGTTTTGGGCTGGTGACCCCTGCTTTAGAACCCTGTCTTGATGAACTATTGATAGATCTACGTACAGCATTACATGCTTGTCTTTTTCACAACCAATCGTTGATTCCGATTAAGGTCTAAGGTCGTCAAAGTGGTTTGCGGTAGTATTTAAGGAGAAACAGGAGCAACGTCATATCTTTCTTCTCAGTAGAGGTAGAAGCAGCCATATCCCAAACGTGGGCGTCCAAAGGAAGGTAAAGGTCGCTTTCCAGTACAACTAATTTCTTTAGTCAACTTAAACAACAAGACGATTGAAATATGTCAAACACATTAATCAGAAGTAATTGGCATTAGGAATGTAATAAATATTTATCTGAATTTATCAAAATAGAAATACTCAATACACAATACACAACAACAGACAGGTAATATTTAATACACAATACACAACTACAGACAGGTAATATTTTCTAACTAAAACACATGTATATGCATATGGTGTAGTACAGGGGCGGGCAACATACGGCCCGCGGGCCGGATCCAGCCCGCGGACAGTTTTCCGTCATACATGATAATGTGGCCCGCGGCCCCAGTTTGCCGAGATTCCCCACTACTTGCTTACTACGTCAAATTTTAGTGACTGTATGTTATTGTATGTGCAGCGTTGCGAGAGTGAAGCTTACGCGTAAGTTCGTCGAATCGAGAACACTTGCATTATCGGCATCTACGATGCACTCAACCCTAATGTCGTCTGTGGTAATCATGATTTTCGTCGACTACAATGGTCATTTACACCAGGCTGATATTTCCTATTTTTGATTCCGTAACCGCCGACTTGTAGCACGGCACACTTCCAGGCTTTTGTAATGCACCGCTTATGCCAGGGGTCGCCAACTCAAAACGTGTCGCAGGCCACTTTTCAAATTTCGTATATAGAGGACGCGGGCCTCCGGAATTCAATATCGAGATTAATTAGGCCACACAGTTGAACAACGACGCTATCTCGTCACCTACTCAACCCTAATGAATTTATATCTTGATAAATTAGGGTTACCGGGCTTATCGAACGCCTTGAAATCTTAATTAGGGATTGAACCGTGCGTTGATTGATCAGAGAGAAGCAGACATGGCGGCGCCTGTATGACAATGTTATTCTCACATCCACATTGTCTTCGCCATTATCGGCGAGAAGTGGCTTTGAAGTGGCATTGCTGTCGTTAAAATACATTCATTTAATAAGATTTATTCCTTGTGTGGACAAATGGGCGAATATTGTATTGATTCAGTAATCCGTCCCGCCAAGTACTTAATTTTCCTATATCCGGCCCGCCGACTGGAGAAGTTGCCCGCCCCTGGTGTAGTATGATGTAGTCAAGAGCTACGAAGCCCAAGTGTCTCATTCTGATTTTGAGCCAAGTCGGTGTGACGTATTCATAATTTCGATCGCCAAAATGACACAGATGCGCTTTGCCGTCATAGAAAACTACTTTTTCACATAAAGTATTGTGCAAATCAATACCTTACGGGAATACAGCGTTTTGAATTAGAAATGAGGTGTCAACAGAATTCATTGAAGGAACCTTTTCATAAAAGCTCCGGTATGCACTAACCAGAACTAGTCATGGGTTCACAGAGTTAACACCAGCCGTTTTCAAAAGCTTAGTTGAAGTTCATTAATATCGCGAAAGTGAAGGATGGATTGTTGAACCATAAAAGTATTTTCGGTTGTTATTTAAACCGGTCAATCGGAAATTCCTACTGCTTAGCTGAAGGAAAAATGTACAGTCGCCCATTGAGGCGTTATTTCGAGACATGATTTGGTAACTTTGAATGTTTCCACAATTGTTCATTTGACACGGTTATCCGGACCTTTTTATAATTTCTTAGTTAACCCGCTACCTGTGTCGGCCGTCACCTAATTCGTGGACTCGTGTCAAATATTGCTGTGACCTATCTAACCTTTTCATATGTATTTTTCGTGATTTGACCTTTGTTCACGATAACCATTGCACGTGGTGTACCAGACCGTTCGCGTTGACAGGCGCCACCTCATTTTTCTATTTTTATAAATAGATATAATAATCCGACAATTTTATCATGGGTGAAGCTTGTAGGGTTTGAGGCTTGATTGCTGCAATTGTAAGCCGCCTGTCGGGGGTTACTTCTACACGATGTCGATAGTTTCGCAGCGTGCCATGCAAGGAAAACGGTAATTACTCGAGTCGCGATTTTTTGGTTTCATTTTTTGAAATGAGTAAAATAACTCGACCAGGCTCGAGTAAAAACTAAGAAAGTGAGGCTGACTTGTGACTCGAAACCTTGTGACTCGGTTAATACCCTATGGTCGTGCTTATTTACCTTCTGATTGTTGAATATTAACATCCAATTGAAGGGTTTTCGGTTTTCTATTTCTTGTGAAAATAATTTGGTTCAGAACAAAGCCACGGATCGCCGAGTCTGTCTAGCGCATCGCGTACATATACTGACGAATGTGATTATTATTGCTTAGCCGACAATGCTAATGACCGGACCGTAAACAACAACATACGTTTCCCAGACATGCCATACGGGCTGATAATGAAATGTATATGTATTGTACATATACATTGACGTCTAATGTGTATGCGTCGTCGCTTGGTATATGAATCAGAAAGCCGTCGCAATATTAGAAAGAAATCGTCTGTTTTCACCGCTTACTCTGGTATACGGGTAGCATTTTAGACAGCTTCGCTATATTTGCTGATGTATACTGGTAATTAACCCCTCATAGCGTTTAACGCACCAGTTACACTGCTTCAAGATTCCGTGACTGTTGAATAAGGATTATAATATGGTTCAAAATGTGAAATAAACCTGTGAATATAATATAATAAAAAGTGGAATTCAACAGTAATTGAATTGGCATATCACCTGGAATGTTGGAGGTCGGCTATATTACTTCAATGCAGTGGTTGTTGACCTAGGCTCCAGCGACCCACAGGGAGCAATTTGGATGTCGAGGGGGTGAAAACGGCCAATAGGCGATATGGGGGTGCAATGATCAGGGGTGATATGGAGGGCGCTGAATAAAAATGGTGTAGGGGGAACTGGGAACATATGATCATAGATTATAGAGCAGGAAATTAGTTCTAGATATCCATGAGTTCTTATTGCAAATCACCAGACGATAAAATCAGTAAAGTCTCGAATTTTTCGTCGCGAATATATGCCGGCAATGTTTGCAACGTGTTTCCGCGAATACAGTGGTTTATTATAATTCATGTAAAATGGATTGCGCGTACTTTTAGATCACCGATTCACCGTCAAAACACTCCCGTCACGCTAGCTCGGGTTATTGTCCACAAAATATTTCGAACTTTGTATTCTATCCAGCAGCAGACATCGCGTCGAGCCACTTAACCACTTTTAAGATTGAGAGCCCGTTGTACATTAAAAATGAACGCCAGCAGGATGAACTAAATATATTTGTATTTGAGAACTACAAAATTAGGTTGTCAGAATATTTCTTCATCGTATCATAAAGGATGATACTGTTTAGTGTTGTGATCCACAACATCACATAAACGTTATAATATGAGTTATTTGTTTGGAACACATTCATGTTAAAGTTGACAACTGGATGCAGTACTAAATTAAATGTGAACGAGCCAATATCCCTACCACATTCTCTGTGGCTTTACTTCTCGCACACAGCATTAAAATAAAACCCAATACAATTAGCTTCCCGTTATTACCAATCGCAGACGTGCATTCGTGATGTATTCATGAGGATCGAACCAGATGGCATACATCAACCCGTACGCGATGGTTGTTGTAAGAACCCGAAAATAGCACATACCATTATTTATCAGTAATTAGTCGAGTAATACACGTGCGCGATTGAAGCACGAAATATTTCTTCCAATACTAAAGTCCGAACCCGACAAGACCGACCGGACTTCGACCTCTTAACCACTGTTTAGACTACAGTCCTTAAATAGATATGTGTGAGTGTGTGGGACGGGGGGGGGGGGGGGGGCAATTGCTGCAAAGATCGCTGGGGGGAATGGGTCAGGAACTACTGCTCTAATTCATTTCTTAGTGCTGTTGAAGATTAGTGCTGCTAATCTATGATATATATCAATAATATGAACGCGTTTTTCATTTCATTTAAAATTGATATTTCGAATACCATATGGAATATCTAATGTTGACATTACAACTATAGGTAGATAGATAGGTAAATTCATTTATTTGTCACGCCAGTACAACTGTGGCATACGGATCAAGGTGACGACGAGGTGCCACGATTTCTGCGTACACAGTCGACACCTGTAAATAAACGCACAAGCGCTAACATTGGCACGTTCCAGGCAAAACAAATGAATCGGAAGGCTTGAATGCAAGAGATATGCGAGAATTTTTTTTAAATTTGGATACAACATAAGATGCATGCATCTAACAGTCGCTACTATATTTGCAAAATGAAAAGAACATGTGGAAACGGGTTTGCCATTACAATAATGGATCAACACAACCCAATTTCTGCTATTTGAGAAATAACGCAGCAGTCAAATTAAATCAGACCATTAACATCATCCATCCAAATTAGGGCTTTTTATCAGCATTTCGTGAACAATCACCATTGATGACGTTTTTCACATTGCGATCAATGAACTAATTTACCAATTAGTAATTCACACAGATATCGCTATTTCCCCTCACGGTTAGCATAGCGAGTGTCAAAATACCCAGTGTCATAATTGAGCTTTCAACGTAACATGTCATTCATAGATGCCAGGGTAAAAATAGAGAATGTTTTTCTGCGAGTCGTATGCAATAACCAACGTAATCAAGACCACACGTCTAATCCTAATGTAAACTCCATGGACCTTCATCTTAACTCAAACCGAACCCCGCGTATTCCAGCCCAAGATAACCCGTCAATTTGAGTATATATACATTTTTAATTCCACAATATTATGACACTAGATGTTTTATGACACTCGCTATACATCCTACCGCGTTCGGCCACCATTCGTGATGGTAAAATCCTATATCGGATAACATCACTCTACAAAAATTATTGGTAGGCGTACATGGCTTCCAATGAACAGCAGATGGGATACAAGAGCTTTGCATAATTGACATTAATATCAGTATTAATATTTGAATAGTGGCGCTTATGTCCCATTAGATCTTTTGCACCACGTACGAGATGATTAGCGTAAACAATATCTCATAAATATTTCGCATCGCTGGCCATGTATTTTAACGAGTAGTTCTCAACCAGTGCTCCCTGTGGGTTAAGGAACACACTCAACTCATTAATATGATATGAAATATGGCGCCCGTCTTTACCATCATTAGTTGCAAGTATTCAGGCCCGATCACTAGTCGAATTTTAACTGCTGAGGATGTATGTCGTGTGCGGGGGAGGTTGGATCACGAAATCGAAACCACGTCCATCTTTAATGGTAATACAATCCCCAAATTTTATAAGATCATTTGCAATTAACCAATCGGTATCATACTGTTATATTTCGACCGAATAATACAATGACTTGAAGCCTCGCATTTCTGAACTGGTATCGGAAGTTACCGAGGAATTGACATTGATTTGCAATAAATATTTATTGCGATGTTTTCGTTTTAAGTGAAAATCATGTTTCAATGGTTTTGTTCTGTTATCACAATGCTGCTGTTGCCTACTTTTGGAACCACTGGAATAAATCATTACTTACCGGCTTTGTACCAATAATTTGAGCTTTTCCAATACTTTACGGCTCTGTGTATACATGTAATATATCCTTTCCGCAGGTTCTACCACAGCCGGTGAGTATTTCTCCGAAAATCATCTGCTGTTTAGCTGCATTTTTACGCACAACATACTCCGAATTTTCCGTTGTAACAGCGCCTACTTGTGAAGACACATGTATTAATGTAACGTGCGCTGAAAATCACACATGCAAATGCATAGACGGTATTTGCACCGAAAGTAAGTATGGTCGAATTTGGTCGCTGGTGAAAGCGTATCTGATTCTGTCGATGTTTACAGTTTGTCCGCAGTGTGGAGATAATTCGGTATGCGAGGAGTTCCAATGCAGATGCAAATATGGATTCAAACCATTGGAGAATCAGACAAATTGCGTTGGTAAAATATTAATTAAGATCCAAGACACCTTCTAAATACCAGTGGTTCCCAACCTTTTCCGACTAATCGCCTCCCTATCAACTTCGACATAATCCATTATATTTACGCATCCGAAAGAGAGGACAGATAATCGGAAAATTGATTTGACTAAGTCTGATCACTAGGGCGATTTTTGCAACTTTTGCAACTTTTTTTTACAGCTTCCGGCAGCTTCATAAATACTGTGCTGTTTAAAGGATTCTTATCTTACAACTTTTTTCCATTTTTTCATGCAACTATTTGTATATTTTTCGATGTTTCATGAAACGTTTTGCAACTTTCTTTCGATTTTTCGTGCAACTTTTTACCGGAAATATTTGGCACTGTATGTAAATAGGTCGCTCGATTATATCACTGACGTTTAAATTTGGGGGCCTTTCTGATCTGACATACATTCAGATAGATCTTCGAAATTTTTATTTTCACTGGGTCAAGTCTGTCAGGCTGTTGAGTTTGTTGAAGTCGCCAACACTGAGCTTTGTTACAATGTTTTGAATACTGATCGATTCGAAAATCTCATACCCTAATAATTTCAAGGAACTTGCCCATAAATGAAACTTTGTAATCAAACTTTTGCGAAAAATAAATGCAACTTTCCACGGATTTGACTGCAACAAAGACTTGCTATAACGATCATTGATGAATTTACTAAAATACGGTAATTTTCCGAGGGGATAGGAGCTCGGAAAACTGTTTTCCACGTCTAGTTTCCTTTCAGTTGATCTTTTGTCGCGTCATATGCAGATTAAGCCGTATCCACGTGCATTTGTGTCCGCCTTAATTAAATATATCTCACTGAACGTTCTGACATTCAGTCTAGCTAACAGTCACCCCTCTAACAGTACCCGGACAGTCGCTACCGCTGTCATCACAACTAGACGACACGACACACTCGTCACCCGGAGTTAACGCGGAGTTTAGTACCACTTTGTCCGCATCATCAACGGACGGAAACTGCTGAATAAAATCATCAAACATGTCGTTATCTACATCAAATAGAGGAAAGTAACATACTTTCAGCCTGTCAATCATCGACACAGCCTTCTTCCCCTTGATAAACAAGGTAAATAAGGCCTTCACCGATTGCGAACTCACGATCACCTTTTAAGGACCCACGTACCAGAATAATGTGTATTGAATAGGCTGTGTTATCCTTCCATGCAGATCAAAAGAACTAACGCTGTTGCTTAGTTGAAAAAAATTTACTGTTATTTGACAAGACTAATAAACGTATAATGTAAGCCAATCTGAATAAAGCTGTTGTTGAAATTCACAGGCATGATATCTATAGCTCTCCATTCGCCATATTTCATATAGAATACATTTTCATCTTACAATATTTATGCGGTATTGGTAGAGCTGGATAAAATCCTGAGTTGTAACCATATCATAAGGTCATTATTGAAATGAATATTTTGTCCGGAGTCATTTCCAATTTATCTTCGATTTATTTTCGCCTCCTTGTTACTGAAAATGACCCTCTGGGGGACGATATCGCCCACGTTGGGAACCACTAAAGCCTTGAAAGATTCTGCTATTCACTGTTGTAAATAGTGATGCTATTTATACCGATACCTACGTTCTGTAGTCCACGAATGCGGAAGCGGTAGAGCAGTGAAATCAATAACCTTTCAGACACAGTGTAAATGCTTTGCTTTACTCTAACCCGGGTTCCAAAACATCATTTTACTTTGAAATCGAGTGCATACAATTACGCCAAAGTGCATATACAGATGATAAATTTTAAAAAATGTCCCGTTTATAAATTTGTACATGGGCCCCGTGGCTCCAAGGTTGGAAGCTCCTGCTACAACGACAGTGGAGATTTTTATGATCTACCAAAATTTTAGGGGGGAACGTAAAATTTCGTGGGTGAGTCCATAGTCCTATGTCAAGCTCTATCCGGCCGTTTACTTGTTGTTAACTGCGGAAGTATCAGCTTTAACTGAATTATTCACAACCTTTGGATATTAAATCTCCTGTATTTCATTGTTGGTGAAATTGTTTGTGTCATCAGTATTCACCCGTTGTCCACTTATATGCATTGGAATAGCCTCACTCCCGCTACTGTGTACTTCCAGTGGTGTTCAAAGTACTCAGTTCTACTTCTAGTTTAATAGCATTGCTAACGGCGCAAAGATATACTTAATTACAAGTTTATGTAGCGAATTAAATGACACGTGAAAACTACTTCAAGTAGAACTCTCAAAACCATTCATGAAGGTTGTCTCCAAATTAACATATAGTCTCTTGGTCGTATATCTTTATCGCGGTCCGTTACAAAATCAACGCAAAACAACTTGATTTTATGGTGTCAATATGATAGCTGTAACCGATTTGTTGTCACTTGCTCGGCTGTGTTTTGTTGCGTTGTTGAGAATGCAACTATAACATCGTGTATCCCATTCAACCTGTAGAAATTCTCATTCAATCCCCGAAAACATTGGTCTCAGCCCTGATAGGGCGATCAAAATAATGCCCGGGGGAATAATCCTCCAGAATCCCTTACGTAATTTCATCACTACCCTTGATACATCCGATTCACAAACGGTGGTTACGAGATTCACGAATGTGCTGGAATAGCAAACGGCAAACGAAAGACTTGATCGGCTTGGTAAAAACTAACCATTGTTAGTAAAATCAGTGTGCTATTATTTTATTGTCGCGTGAAGCGCGAAGTTATGGAACTAAATTTGTCAATAATAATGATTACATTTTTAAAGCATGTTGTTATTTCGTGAAATAATGTAATGATTGTTGCTACTCGTAAGATAGGCTACTCAGATCGCTCACATGTACCAGACTAAACTAAGCATAAATTCATTTTCAAATCGTATTTCAACACGAGAGCATTATTTACCTCCGTACTACGAATTTGTACGGCTCAGTGTTCAGATTAGAACTGTTAGGGGAGGGTTGAGACCAACATGCGGTGACAATTTTGAGCGACGGCTCATATGTCTTAGTATGTCTTGGCGCGGAAATGGTCAGCGCTGAAATGCCGATGACGTACACGCAGGTTTCACACCCCTAAACTAAAGTATTTCAACGTTCTCAAGCGAGGAACTCATTCTTAGGGATACAGATAGACGTATTTCTGTAAAATGTTGCGTATTTTGTTCGGGAATGGGTAATCTATCAAAAACTAAAAAAATGCATAGTGATACTACAGCGCGCGATGCTTGACTCACTTTAAAATTATACATCAAAATACTCTACTTTATGTTGATTAACGGTGTAGTGTCGAGCCACCATCGAGTTGCCTCAATATTTGTTTATCATGAACCTTTTAATTCGAAGTAAGGACGGAATCTATATTCCTATCACTTGGGTGAGTGTAAGGAGGTGACGCGGGTTAATTAATGCAACATTGAAACAATGTAATCAATTGCGATTGTACTCCGTATTCCCAAAAAGAAAATACGTAGTTATTGACCACCTATGCTACCAAGTATATGGTAGAAAACTTCATGCGTTGTCACGCTTGCAGTATGCCGTCAACCACGTTGCTCTCGTGCACGGGTTCCCCGCATTTTTTATGGTGTTGGCCCCATATTTCGATGTGAAAATGTTCCGTCATTTATCTGTCAATCTGACGAGCTGATAATTAAACGGGATTCGAATAATTCAGAAAAATCTTTTCTAATCAAACAAGGCCACAGTAGCCATGCACCAATGAAAACCATACCAACCAATCAACAAACTTAAAAGGGTCAGCAACTTCGTCCAAACCGACTCTCAGCCTATGTTGAAAGATGGCAACTGTGTGCACAGTAATAGCCAGAATGGACCAGTTAACATCCTTTCATCAATACTATAGTAACGCAGGCTTCGAAACGATTTTTATAAATACCTAATTGATGTAGTCGAGCAGTGCTATATGAAATCCTGTGATTGTAGGTTATTTGTCCGCACCGAGCAAGTTCGTTTGTATTAATTTAACACATATTATTAAACGGTGAACTCGTAGTTTTCCTAGAATAGGGACGGGAACATACGAGATTTGGAGCGGCCTGCAAAGAGTTTCTACCCATAACGTGAAATTCAAATCTGAGAGTATTGGCGAATTTTATGCTTCATTTTCCAAGTTTACCAACCGGAAAAAGATGGTCATGAAACTACTTGCTCCTTTCGGGTCTACATGCATTTGCGAGCAAATATTTTCGACCAACACAAGGCCTCATTCCAATATAGCTGATGTCCACGTACGGTCTCTACTACGGATTTCTACATACCACATGCAGCCAGAGTTCAAAGAACTTGTTGACTATTTTGATCGATCGCAGATGTTTGATTGACTTCAACAGCTATTGTTTATGAAATCACTAAGCACTGTTTTTGATCTTTATGCTTTACACTCGAAGAGAATTTAAATACGGTTCATCCCTTGTATATGTGGATAAAGACGTGATTAATGTATCAATTCTGTAATCTGGCCCGACAAGAACTTCGTTTTGCCATATCCGTCTCCGCCTACCGGAGAAGTTGCCCGCCCCTGTCCCAGAAGGATATTCCCGTCTATTGATTTTTACGCATCTGACCCGTCAGACTGTATTCTGGTGGTCAGACACCGTTCCCACGATATAGCCGGCGACGCTTCGGCTGATCTGATATATTCGTTACCGATTTCGGATTCCGCAAGGTCGTATTTTCCATTTTGAAAAACGAACTAAAATATCCAGAAATAAGGCGGTTAAATCCCGTTAAGTGGCATCCTCTTAACAGTCATTGGTAATTCTTTTTTTTGTTTCTATTCACACAACCTTGGCGCTTATCGCCTATAAGGTCATTTGCGCCCAGTACAGTAATTTCAGTGTTGTCATATGTCTTTAAGGTCTTTCGTCTTATTCAGAGGTGGCCTTACGATTGGGGGGAGGGGGCTAGACGAAACTTCCGGGGCAGCCCCCCTTATCTACATTATCGCAACTTCTGGGGGGATACGCACCCACACACCCCTTACTAACGCTGAACGAACCTTTTTTTGTTGTACACCTCGTAAGCACTATTCCGGTAGTACATTGTCTGTACATCATGATCATGATCAAACTTTAACCATATAAAATAATGATAACGCCATGCCAAAGCACAATAAACTACTTGTCATATTTGAAAACAAGTGACACAAGTGAACCATAGTGCGCGGCGAGGCCCACCTATTTATAAGAATTATGGGATGTAGCTTGTAATAGTAGCACATAATAAGTATATCAAGACAACTGCACGCCAAATAGACCTTATAAGAATAAATCCAGAAAGCTGTCGGCTGAAATTAGTGAGAAGCCAGCACACCACGTCAAGGTTTCAGCTAGGTGCTGGATTGGGCCTATCTTTTTTCTACCAAGAAGATCTTGTTGCAAGTTTAGGCATACCAGCGAAATGTGCGGCAACGTGGTACAACACTAGTAATACCATAGAAACACATCAGCACTGGTATAACCTTTGAATAGCTAGTTCCACGATCAGTAAGAATATAGCTTTCAATACAACGTCCATTGTAATATAATAATAATAATAAAGAATTTTCGGGTGCCACTTTTCAAGAGTTAACGGTACACCAAAGGGATTTAAACAGATTTAAAAGCAAAACCAAAAAGGCAAAGTATGATGCAACAATCAAAATCACAAACCATGATATTCGCATTGTAACAATGGCAACAACAACAAACTTTGAAGCATACGGACATACGGTACTATAGTAGCAGCGCAATTTGTAAATAATCAGTTACACACACGAAACAACACGCACTAATCAGAAATTTGTAAGTTTTATCGAGAAAATATTTTTGTCTGTAAGAACTTGTACTACAATCAAATACCATATACGTATGCCTATTTGAAAGCACTGTTACATCATTCAAGTCATAAGTTGTTGGAAAAACAGCATCATCCTCAATTTGTGCAGAACATTCATGAGCTGACATAGATGGTTAAAATATTTGTGTAGCAGTTCAAAATTTGCATTTTCATTTCTTTCTGAATCTGAACCACTTTCTTTTCTAAAATCCTGACTTACATTTAGCATGTACTCGCGGCATTGTAGCAGATACTTGTAATTAGGAGTAATTAGGAGATACTGATGGAAAAAATTACAACATAACTTTTAAATGAGTGATACCAAACTCCTCGTAGCTAATGAAATGTACGGTTGTCAACTGAGGAGTGTGCCTTACTTAATATACTGTCTACCGAGTCATATTTATATTGAACCGGTAGCCCATTTGAAGAATGTAATGGTCAAAATTGTGCTATGCAACACCTGATCTTAGGGCAAATCTTGGTTGCAGTGAAATCCGTGAAATATTACATTTATTTTTCACTATAAGTTACACTAAAAAGGTACATTTATGTATAAGTTCCTTGAAATTATTAAGGTATGAGATACTCGAATCGATGCGTATCCAAGGCACTGTCGCAAGACTCAGTGTTAGCGCCTTCGACGAAATCAATGGCCTCAAAAAATTTACCCAGTGGTAAAGAACAGTTGCAATATAAGATTCCTGCAAACAGCTTAAAACCACATTCTACATAACTTTTGAGTATTTAGGAAGCTGCCAGACAAGAAATGAACAAATCATGACAACCCTAAGAACGGATTTCTATTCAGAAAAGGCCTAATTCACAACTAATATGTTGAGTCATGAGAATGGCTCAGTAAACAACAATATATAGGCTATAATCAGAGGTGGTCAGTAACGAAGTACTTCTACTTCTTCGAAGTACTTAAGTAGTTTTCCTCTACTTCTGGTACTTACTCAAGTAGATATAATATTCGCTACTTCTACTTCTACTTCGTAATATTTTGTGATCTACTTACTTACTTCTCGCTATTTTCAGTTTGTCAAGTAAAAGTTGTGTAACCCTCCAACTAGAAAGAGAAACTGGGGAATTCTCGGGCTGTTTTCACGGAGTTTTAACTTTCAATTTTAGGAAAATTTAAGTCAAACCCAAAATATCCGTCCCGCTTCACATCAAGTAGATATAGAGTTACAAATATGTTTTCACGAAAGGGAATATTATTTAGGTTGCAGGTTGCATTGCACCGCATTGTCGCGCATATGACGTATTTCATCACAGTAAATATGGCCCATCATAACGTTTGAAACAACCGTTTCGCAGTCTAGCATTTATACCTATCATATCGTAATCTAGCAGCCCATGGCGTGTCCTAATCTGGAAAAGTGGGCGTAGACTTTATAAGCGTTAGATCTGTTTTAGCAGACCACCGTTAAAACTGTCTCGACAAAAGACATAGAATACATTTTCCGCTTTTCTGATGTAGTATTGGTAGTTCTCGTTCAATTCGAAGTATCATTACTAAGAGTTCTAATTAGTTTCATTTCTTTTGTCTGGAGAACATACATGCTTAAGTTTAAAAGCAAGTATAGCATCGCCGTCTACTTTCCCAAAATACAATTACACTATATGGCATTTTTACGTTACGTCATATTTTTTTATCGTCGTATACGAATCGCACAAAGTGTTTGCATCGTATTCATATAACTTCTCTCTTCTCTTCAACTAAACTAAAGGCCGTAATATGGGTGAGGGAACAAGCCATGACATTTTCTAAAACGGGATGTTCGAGTAAACAAAAAATTGGTATCTCATTTCTATATCACTAATATCATTTGTTGCTCATGCTGTCGGAAATTTATACATTCTGGGATGCATCAATATGCATTGTACATAAAGCTCTCTGCACCTTCCGCACACAGCTCAATTTGCAGCTTTTGAAAGTCCATGCGAACGTATTATGACCGTTTTGAAAACTACTTACTTACTTACTTGAGTAGATTTAAAGCCAGCAATTTCTACTTCTACTTCAAGTAGTTTTAGGTTGCTCATGGAATAAGTATATCTACTCGTACTTGAGTAGATTTTTACGTCGCTACTTCTACTTCTACTTGAGTAGCTTTCTTGACTACTTTGACCACCTCTGGCTATAATAGCCTACATGCTTTCATTGGCTTTTCAAATGACTATTTCCTTTGATATTTTGGATATTCAGGCCCAGTGTGGACTCGCTTCATTAGAAATTAACATATCATATGAAAGCTGGTATCAAAAGCTAGCAAATAGAATCTCACACAAACATATACCGGAAAATTTTGATGCACTGAAATATGGACTGCTGCCACTAGGAAGTATATATTCAGTAATAATTCATTCCATGTTATAATATGACCTCATTGACATAAAATCGAAGTAAGCTCTTTTACCAAGCACAGAAATTCAATTATCGAACAGCGTTTGTAGTACCATATTCTACATCGGTAGGCCTATACATGTATTTTCACGGTTATTCGCAAATTGATAACTAAAATTCACATAAATGTGGAAGGGGGGCCCTCATGAATTCAAGGTAAGCTCTTTCAGCGGGTGCAGAAATTTAATGATGGACTGTTTACGGTACCATATTAGACATCGGTACATATATTTTCACGGTTATTCGCAATTTGATAACGAAAATTCGCATAAATGTAGGGGGGGGCTCATAAAATCAAAGTAAGCTCTTTTAGCGGATGCAGAAATTTAATTATCGACTACTGTTTACGGTACCAGATGCTACATGGGTACATATATTTTCACGGTTAGTCGTAAAATGATAACCAAAAATCGCATAAATGAAGAAGAAAGGCCCTCCTCATAAAATCAAAGTAAGCCATTTTCGCGGGTGCAGAAATTTAATGATTGACTACTGTTCACGGTATTATATTCTGCATGGGTACATGTATTTTCGCAGTTATTTGCAAAATGATAATATTTGCGTAAATGTAGGAGGGGGGGCCTTCAACCAATGGCAAAATGGATAGAGATCATAAAATCGAAGAGAGCTCTTGCACCAGGTGCAGAAATTTAATGATCGACAACTGCTTACGGTACCATATTACATTGGTGCGTGGATTTTTGTGGTTATTCGTAAAATGATAACTAAAAATGTGGATTGGTGATTGACCCCTCTTTACGGTACAATACCACGATTCTTTATGGATACAAGGATTCCGCGGTTATTCGGAAAATGGTAATACTTAAAGAAAAGCGCGTAAACCGGAGAAATAGTTGAAAAAAGCGCGTAAATTGAGGAGGGGGGCCTCGAAAGCGCGTAAATCAACCAGGGGGCCCTAGGCGACCGCCTACCTCGCCTACCCCAAAAGCCACCACTGGTCTTATTACGGACCGCTTCAATGCACGCGTTCTTCCACCAATAGTCTATCTCGCTTTACATGCGCTAGTAACTTGGTCTTTAAGGTCGACTTTTGTGGCTCGGCTCGTCATCGCTCTGGGCTTTTCGAAACACAGCTAAGGCAGTGCGATTAGCGATTAGGAGCCCAGATAAATCTGACAGAGTCGAGACAAGAACCAACAACCATTTGTGTCGTGACGGTGTAGCTTATCACACTGCGGCACTCGCTTTCCAGTTGTTGGTAGGCCATTTGCGTCTCTGCGACCCCGAGAGAATATGGGGGTCGCGGCAGTTACGATGGGGACACCTGCTTTATAGGCACATATGACGTTTTGGTTCTCAGATGAAGATGAATGCGATGAGTCATCAGATAAATGCAAAGAAGAGGGACAAGACTGCATCAACTACCCTGGCACATACGAATGCTCATGCAACTCTAGTTACTTACTGTCCGAACGTGGAACCTGTTTACGTAAACATGATGTTTTATTCCAGCGGATGATACGATCTATTTATTTATGTCACTTAAATTAGGTGACAAATGCGAGTCGAAATGTGGTAACAACTCTGGGTGTTTCGATGATCCCTCGAAATGTCAATGCGTCTGGGGATACCGGAAGAATGCAACGGGATGTGTGGGTAGGACAAAGTACTTGAATTAACAAACGATGGGTTGATGTGATTTTACAATAATGAAACCAATAATTTGCATAAAGCATAAAAAGATAAATCTCAAGATTGACAACGATTCCCAAGACCCCTCTCACCTGAATCAGTCCATGGTCTAACATTTTCAGAATTTCATGTGGGTATCGTTCGTGTGCATGTTGACGTAATTTGACACAATTCAGAATTTTGCTATTCATTCTGCAACATATCGCAGCATATCATTTCTAGCCAGCAAACAGAGCATGGTATGGTATGGTATGGAATGGGAAATTTCCATACTCAATACCCACCTCAATCATTCCGCAATACTTACAAATTTCCATACCATAGCAACATTCCTCCATACCATACTTGATACTTTTTCCGTAATTTGGCAATTGCCCAACCTCTAAAATAATACTATATTTCTTTTTAAATGGAGATTATCCGGCGTTTATATCCTAATTATTTTGGATGAAATTAAAATAAATTACACAGCCCTGATACATCAATGTTATCCCAAATATGTTTGCCTCATATGTTGTCAGCGATGTAGGTGGCCTAACCATCGAAGACGGAACGCAAAATTTATATACACACGGGATTATTCCGGAATCACAATAGAAGCTCATGGCATGCCAGCTTAATCTAGTGTGGTAATGGCGTAATGCACTGTTGGCAGAAACAGAATCTGAAGAATATCACAAAACAAAGGTTTTATCCCATTCGAATCTATCTTAGAATATAACTTAAAATCGCTAGAATCATTAGGGATTCTGCGACAGAGGATCAAATATTCAATTCCCCCGCCATTTTGTGGGTCATACTATTCATAGCTTCATTAGCCTACATCATGGACTCTATTCTTTTATCAGAGATAACAACATTTCATGAAGTTACAATACGTAATGGAGGCCGGCATGGCGTAACGTCGTTCCGAGATAAGATACATATATTGTTAAATTATAATACAATGCTTATGTCAAATGGATATTGCGAGATGATCATCCGACCAGCGCTTATCAAATTATTTTCAAGGCCAGCAATTTGATATGAATATTAAATGTAACTACTGCATTCACGGAGTCTACGATTTTAAAACTCCTACTGGTAGTTTACGGAGTGGGGATTACGATAAGCTAAATGTACAACTTTATATATTTCAAATATATGTCGACCAGAGTGGTTGAGTCATGAATTGCAATTTGAGACGTGAACATAGACAGACAATGATTTTCTGAGGTATGCAAACAATTTGACAAATCGAAAGTATGATCATTGTCATGATTATGGCAAAACTGCCAAAGTATGGTGGGGTAGGCTATGGAACAACAATTCCAAACCATACATGAAAATTATCATACCATACAATATACATACATCAATGCCATACCATACCATTCCTTGCCAGCAAGTACAGTGCTCCTAAACTGAGCATGTGCCGGAATCCAAAACAATTAGATAACAATCGGCGTGAAATTACCGTCAAATTGCCTTTAGCCAAATGGAAAGTGTGACGTAGACCTATTTCACGGAGCCGTGAGATTTGCTTGTGTCCACCCAGTGGTTCCCAACGTGGGCGATATCGCCCCCCAGGGGGCGATTTGGTGGTCTAGGGGGGCGAAAATGACGAAGGGGGCGACAGGGGGCGAAAATGGACAAAGGGGGCGACGGGGGGCGAAAATAGCGAAGGGGGCCATAGGGGGGCGATGACGCGTCAAAACGGCTGACAATTTTTTTTTAGTCAACCACGGAAATTTAGTTGCAAAAGTGTGTCAAATTGGACATCAAGCCGAAAATTTGACCTTTTTTTTTAATCAACCCGATGGTGATTACAGTTTGTATGCCCAACTTTCGGTACACAAAATTTGGGGGGCGATGTTTGGTGTTGACCTTGAAAAGGGGGCGATGGGTCGAAAAAGGTTGGGAACCACTGGTCCACACCTTATAGGACGCTATGGTGCAATACCTAATTAACATTTCAAGGCGTATACGATAAGCGTGGTCCCCCAAATTTATCAAGATATCAATTCATTAGGGTTGAGTACATGGTTAATGCCTGCTCTACTCTCGCACGCTGCACACACACGTATATAATAACATATAGTAATAGGGTTACCATATTTCGGAAATGTCAAATAAGGACACTTTTTCAAACTTTTCAAACTTACAATTCCCGTCGCGAGCCGGATCCGGCCCGACGGCCGTATGTTGCTTGCCCCTATGGTATGGAGCAGTGGTTCTCAACCTTTTTCATCCCGTGGACCGGTAAATCCCAAAAATATATTTAGCGGACCGGTGGACTTTCAGAAATTGAAAAGAACCCAAAATGTAACACATGCAATCGTTTCTGCAACTACATGGTGCTAGAGAGTGACATTTTAAAAGTTTTGATCGTACTTAATTATGTTCATGGAGGTATCCATATAATTTTAAGGTAGTGATTCCAATGAGTAGAAGTAAAATTGCCTTGCCCAGTTAGGTTACAGTCTTTCGCGCCAATGGCCGCGTATTTAACCGATCAAAGTAACTCGAGTAATATTCTTCTCTTCGGCAATAGCGAGACAAGATTTGCGGAGTAGAACCAAGCACCTTGTTGTGCTACCTTGCTCATTGTCCACTACCTCCCGACGTATAGCCTACTCTGCCTACTACGAATACAATATGCACTGCACGAAAACACCTGAGAACAGAGAAAGGAGTGAAAGAAACGTTGGTCTTGGACCACCCATAGGGTTATAAATGAAATTTCTTGGGCTTCTGCCCCCCCCCCAAGACTCCACAGTAGGATGGATGTTTTCACCAGTAGTTGTGAGCATATATTCAGTTTATGCAGTGTAGGCAGAGAGTTTATGTGACCTAATCGCACCGAGATTGAGAATTGTGTGTAAGATACATATATTGTTAAATTATAATACGATGCTTATGTCAAATGGATATTGCGAGATGATCATCCGACCAGCGCTTACCAAATTATTTTCAAGGCCAGCTATTTGATATGAATATTAAATGTAACTACTGCATTCACGGAGTCTACGATTTTAAAACTCCTACTGGTAGTTTACGGAGTGGGGATTACGATAAGCTAAATGTACAACTTTATATATTTCAAATATATGTCGACCAGAGTGGTTGAGTCATGAATTGCAATTTGAGACGTGAACATAGACAGACAATGATTTTCTGAGGTATGCAAACAATTTGACAAATCGAAAGTATGATCATTGTCATGATTATGGCAAAACTGCCAAAGTATGGTGGGGTAGGCTATGGAACAACAATTCCAAACCATACATGAAAATTATCATACCATACAATATACATACATCAATGCCATACCATACCATTCCTTGCCAGCAAGTACAGTGCTCCTAAACTGAGCATGTGCCGGAATCCAAAACAATTAGATAACACTCGTAAACCATAGTCATAAGTATAAAATCACAAAGATATCGAAACACCATGATGTCTATTAATATGAGGCAACAATAACCACTCATTCCGTCATATTAAGCACAATAAAAACAGCATATGGGAAGTACGGGATTGTGATTTGTTTGAATTTAGAATAAAAAACAGCCTAGTGCTAGTCGCCGACATTGCTTAGAAATATTTCACAGCAGGTGGTACTCTTTATACTTCCAGATATAGATGAATGTGAACTAGAAGAACCAGATCAAACACCGGTTTGCAACGATACAGATATTTGTGTGAACACGCAGGGATTCTTTTACTGCGATTGTATCGCAGGTTACGCGAGACCATCTGATGGTGGCGATTGCAAGCCAAGTAAGTATAGACACATGTATTATACATATTTTAGTTGGACCTATGCTTATTTGAACTCATACAGCACACGCCCGCCTAATATTTGCACCGGTCCTATAATTTACATAATATACAATATAGGATGCATAACATGGATTATGTATATCGATATGTATTGTCTAATCTAGTGGCTCTACAGCACTAATATTTTTCATGCTCCCTTGACATCGGTTGAGATATGTCCCATCACTTCGAAATAGTAGAATATTCACTCGTGTTTCCAGTAGCGACTGCAAAAAACGTGTGTCATATAGGCCTACTAGCATATTACTCAGAATAGTAAGTTACTATTATTGCACGCCAATCTATAAGTCATATTGTCACTATTTATCCTTCTTCTTTCGTCACGGTATCAAATAAATATCTCATGCGGAATTAGTAAACCTAGTGAGTGTTGTGAACCAGACCAATGAACTTATATAGGCTTTTATTAACAATATCTCGACTAGCGCCGATACCATAATACGAACGATCATTGCTAGGTAAGATCAGATACAGAGATGCAAGATTACTGCGCTGTCAATACCATGATCGCCCATGGGGCGTGGAAGCGCGAACATAATACGCTATAGTGAATGAGAAAAAACACGTCAATCTTTCATATGAACAATTTGAGTGGCATATCACGATGAAATGCGACATGAAGCACTCAAAGCACTACTAAATTGTTCAACTTACTGATGAAATCTGTTCGGCGGCTTTCTGGAACGAGTTGACCGTGTCAAATTGAGACTCCCAATGAAACTTCAGTGGGTTTAGATGCCGGGAGTTCTTCATTATCAGTTTCGACGTTCGTCCCGCTGCTTGTTTCCATATCAGGAGTAGACTCGTCGGCATTGACGTAATCAGTAGCGTCATCACTCGTGGTTTCAATTGGACTCTAATCGGCAGTATGCGATTCTGACTGATATCGGGCCAAATCCCTAATCCCACCCTACCCCCCTCCACCCTCAAACTCTCCCCAACTGATTCGGTACGGTTCTTTGCCCCCATCTGGATATTGTATCAACACGAGTATTTAGGGTTGTCTTGGTTGGAGTAGTTCAACCGGCTTGCAGACAGATCAGCAGTGTTGGGATCAAGTCACTACCTTCGATTCACGAGTCATTTCGAGTCATTGTACATTTTGACTCGAGTCAAGTCAAGTCAATCGATTTTTGGAGGTCACTCGAGTCAAGTCGAGTCAAGTCAAGTCAAGTCACGAGTCAAGTCACAATTCAAGTCAAGTTGCCTTTTAGAAGTATGTAGCATGATTAAGTCATTGCATTTTGCTAGCTGTCTGAAATACTGATTGAGTGGTCATTGATTCAGAGCCGATGAACTAATATGGAGTTGAATAAACACGCAAGAAGGCGCTGTATCGCTCACATATACCTAGAACTGCTAAACTACTTAAGTAATTGCATAGCATCAGCTTATATAGTTACCAGCCAAAAATAGAGAAAAGAGAAACAAATTGATTAGATTCAATACATTACCCATCTATCATACAATTCGGGCCTGCGCCAATGGTTAAGGAATATATAAACTTTATTCGAATTCAATTTCAATAAAACAAGAGGCTAAGAACAAATAACAGGAAGAGACATTGCTATTACATTACTTTACTATACTAGTTTTCGACAACGTAAGCTGTAAGCTTCGATCACTTCGTTTGCGGTCAATTTGTTTGTGAGAGAACAATGGGGGCTCAGTAAAACGCACGATCATTGAATTATTGGTCGCACTCAATGGTTACACCAGCGTTTCGCGAACA
This sequence comes from Botryllus schlosseri, assembly GCF_051294905.1. Classification (NCBI taxonomy): domain Eukaryota; kingdom Metazoa; phylum Chordata; class Ascidiacea; order Stolidobranchia; family Styelidae; genus Botryllus; species Botryllus schlosseri. Next base: position 1,590,607 of record NC_137239.1, read on the forward strand.
ATCCGAACATATGCAAGATACAGTGATTTTTATCGACACCGATTACTTGATGACTTGAAATTAACTCGTGAATTTTGCTCCGAGTCACGAGTCAATGCACATTTCTGATACGCCGAGTCAAGTCAAGTCAAGTCATTTTAGGAAAGTGACTCGAGTCAAGTCAAGTCATACGAAAAAGGTGACTCGAGTCTGACTCGAGTCAAGTCATGCCTCGAGTAATCCCAACACTGCAGATCAGGTCGCGGAACACACGGCAAAACGTAGACAGTAGAAACATGATACAATCTCTCTTCAGCACACGCCATCCATTTCCTACGTTTATACGCTCCGTCGGGACTTGTTAATTAAATTTTAGTGAATAAGATGAACGAACTGATGGAAGGATTAATAATAATTAATAATATCCCGGCTAGCGCTTTGCGCCAATGAGGCAAAGCACCTAAGTGAGTAATTTAGTGAATATTTAGGTGCGAAGAGAAACTAAAATTAAAATTTCATTCGGACATTACAAAACTCAGGCACGCCATAACCACATAAAAACAATACCTAATTTACATTGCTATGGAAACATTGGTTGATGCAGCGGTTTTGAACTGGGGTCAATGGGGTTCACTATTACTAGAATGGGATAGGTAAAATTCGAGTAGGCTAATGATGGATTCATGGCAAATCCGTTGATTACCCAACCAGAAAATTGAATCTTTGTAAGCAATCAGCAGATGTTGGAATCCCAAAATATGAATCCGAATCTTTGGATTCAACAATCAACATAATGATCAACCAGGTACATTTAGTCGCCGACGTGAATCTGACATATTTTGACTATTTCCTGAACGTTTTTTATCGGGTGTTTAGTTCTTCGTATTAGATTGAAAATTCAAGCCCTCATGATATGTATTGAAGGCTACGAATTGAAGGTGTTCAACACTATTTGGAATTGTTGTAGTATAGAGAAGCGTATATAGAAATTATAGTATAGTAAAGTATAGTATAGAGCAGGGGTCGCCAACTCAACCCGGGTCGCGGGCCACTTTTCAAATTTCGCAGCGTCCGCCGGCCGCATGAATTCAATATCGGTATAAACTAGGCAACCATCGTTTTAAAACTCTACGTCAGTACAACGCCGTGCTAGTTAATTTAGGCAATGGGCGTAGTGACAACAAAAGAAGTAATATTTTATCAAAGGAATACAAATGCAACAAAAAATCATTATCATTAATTTCATTTTATTTTGAAGTCTGAGCTGTGCACGATACTGAAAACGCTTTTAAGCGAATAAGAACTCGATATTGGGGCTAGCGCCATACGTTACTAGCAGAAAGACCATCTGCACGTAAAGCTTGATCTTGTGGGGAATCCCTAAGCCAGTGGTTCTCAAACATTTTTAGACAATAATGATACTGAAAACTTTGGCTCCCCCCTTATCGTCATATCACAAAATGCAACCAGAATGCTAGCAATCCCAACGGATAGTTTGATGGCATTGAAGGTTATGACTCTTGATATACACAAAATAGACGGACCTTACACACAATTAAAACTTTATGTAAATCGCGCAGAGCGCGCAAATTTTTTCAGTTGACCGCAGCTCCGCGCCCTTGTCAGATGCTTTCACGCCCCCACAAGAGGGGCTCACCAACCAGTGAACCACTGCATAATGCTGTTTTACAGGCGTCTCGATCTTGGCAGTGTTTTGGCCATTGCACGTCAAGGCAATTAGCCCAGCCAATTCATTTCAGCAGATTATTCTTCCTCGATGGAATGCTCTTGCCTTCTCCAAAGCCGGTTTAGCTAGTGACTAATAGTGATGTTGGGCACAGGAGAATAGCTTAGTTCGAAACAACAACAACAACAACAATACTTGAAACTGCATTACAAAATGGTTTTCTCAGCTTTCTTCCGAAATCTCAAATCACGTCGCGGGCCGCAAAATATGACCTCGCGGGCCGCGTGTTGGTGACCACTGGTATAGAGCAAAGGCGGGCAACTTCTCTAGTTGGCGGGTCGGCGTGAAATTACCGTCAAATTGCCTTTAGCCAAATGGAAAGTGTGACGTAGACCTATTTCACGGAGCCGTGAGATTTGCTTGTGTCCACACCAGTGGTTCCCAACGTGGGCGATATCGCCCCCCAGGGGGCGATTTGGTGGTCTAGGGGGGCGAAAATGACGAAGGGGGCGACAGGGGGGCGAAAATGGACAAAGGGGGCGACTGGGGGGCGAAAATAGCGAAGGGGGCGATAGGGGGGCGATGACGCGTCAAAACTGCTGACAATTTTTTTTAGTCAACCACGGAAATTTAGTTGCAAAAGTGTGTCAAATTGGACATCAAGCCGAAAATTTGACTTTTTTTTTTTAATCAACCCGATGGTGATTACAGTTTGTATGCCCAACTTTCGGTACACAAAATTTGGGGGGCGATGTTTGGTGTTGACCTTGAAAAGGGGGCGATGGGTCGAAAAAGGTTGGGAACCACTGGTCCACACCTTATAGGACGCTATGGTGCAATACCTAATTAACATTTCAAGGCGTATACGATAAGCGTGGTCCCCCAAATTTATCAAGATATCAATTCATTAGGGTTAAGTACATGGTTAATGCCTGCTCTAATCTCGCACGCTGCACACACACGTATATAATAACATATAGTAATAGGGTTACCATATTTCGGAAATGTCAAATAAGGACACTTTTTCAAACTTTTCAAACTTACAATTCCCGTCGCGAGCCGGATCCGGCCCGACGGCCGTATGTTGCTTGCCCCTATGGTATAGAGCAGTGGTTCTCAACCTTTTTCATCTCGTGGACCGGTAAATCCCAAAAATATATTTAGCGGACCGGTGGACTTTCAGAAATTGAAAAGAACCCAAAATGTAACACATGCAATCGTTTCTGCAACTACATGGTGCTAGAGAGTGACATTTTAAAAGTTTTGATCGTACTTAATTATGTTCATGGAGGTATCCATATAATTTTAAGGTAGTGATTCCAATGAGTAGAAGTAAAATTGCCTTGCCCAGTTAGGTTACAGTCTTTCGCGCCAATGGCCGCGTATTTAACCGATCAAACTAACTCGAGTAATATTCTTCTCTTCGGCAATAGCGAGACAAGATTTGCGGAGTAGAACCAAGCACCTTGTTGTGCTACCTTGCTCATTGTCCACTACCTCCCGACGTATAGCCTACTCTGCCTACTACGAATACAATATGCACTGCACGAAAACACCTGACAACAGAGAAAGGAGTGAAAGAAACGTTAGTCTTGGACCACCCATAGGGTTATAAATGAAATTTCTTGGGCTTCTGCCCCCCCCCCAAGACTCCACAGTAGGATGGATGTTTTCACCAGTAGTTGTGAGCATATATTCAGTCTATGCAGTGTAGGCAGAGAGTTTATGTCACCTAATCGCACCGAGATTGAGAATTGTGTATAATTCGTTACTGAATCAGTCAATAATTTTGGTAATTTGGCATATAATAATGTTGCTGCAATTTTAATTATTTACTCGGAATCATCCGATTTTCCTGTGAACAATGGGCTGTCGTTTTCGTCCCGGGTTTCGTCGCTGCTGAATTTTTGGCACACGTTTCGGAGGCCCATGTTAGCCTAAACTTCATTACGTGTTGGTTAGGGCTCTCTCAAAAATGACTTTTTTTTCTCAAATCATACTGGCTACTTGATAAAATTGTCAGGTTTCCTAATTTAAGCCTACACACAAAATTTGGTTCAATTCCAGGCAGTAACCGCTTTGCTACAGGAGAAGAAAGTTTCTATTTATCATATAAAAAATAAATAATAAAAAATTTGAAAATTTTCTGTTCACCCCAAGAACGTGTTAGGCTGTCTATAGAAACGATGTTCACCAAATTTGGTTAAATTCCAACCAGTGGAAGCGCAGTTATAGCCGTCGAAAAATTTGGAATTGAATAAAATAGTATTTACAGTGAGCACAACTATAATAAATAAGCAAAGAATCGGTCACCGGTACCAGTACGATTTGAGAAAAAAAGTCATTTTTGAAGAGCCCTATAGTGTTGGTGCGTCGTGGGGCTGACGCCGAAATGCCTATTTCTATGAATCACATGTATTTGTCGGGACAAAGGCACCCAATAATACAGACATTTTGTGATACTAAATCTCGCAAAGCGCGGTATAATTTTTTAAAAAGTTTGATGAAGTTTCGAAAATAACTATATAAATAATGTTGGATCCCATCGAGATCGGTTTCGCTACAATTAGGGGGTTTGGGGTGCGGCAGTCACGTACAGTCCCGTACAAAATTGATAATTCGAAAACGAATGATAGCGCAAACTGGTTTAGTGAATCAGCTTATACTGATCGCTTGCATGTAGTCAAAGGACACGGCTTGAATTTCAAGTCAAATTGAACAGGTTTCCAGACCTATAGTGTTACCTCACTAAGTTATGAATCAGTTTAACATTTGAGGTTTTATTTATTTTTTCAATGAACAATCTTCAACATATTGCATCTTGAAATTAAGTTATAAAATCCTAATATACCTGGTGGAACGGCGGTTGAGAACCACTGGTATAAAGTGTAGAGAAAGCGCTATGGTTCGACCAAAGTTCTTGTTGGAGTTTTAAGTGTAGATATGTCTGTAAAAATATAGTGAAAACAAGACTGTTGGTGCTTTATGCAAAGGATCCTCCTCCGTAAACTGTCATAGGCGGGCTTAACCCAACAAGTTTTCATTATTCCTACCATAATGCGTGATGTAAGTACTGGATTCTATATAGTTTCAGTAGTACAATTCTAATCCTTCCTTCCTTCGGTTATAAAAATCGCTCTAATCATAACCTCTTCTATAGAGTGTTTTGACATGTGATCACTACGGCGATATATTTTTACCAAGAAATTGGATGATTTCGAAAGCTTAATTTTGACAACGTTTTGCCATCAGGTATCTAAGTTGGGTGTTTTCGCACATAAAGTTAGAATTGCACTACTTATCTTCATTTCTCGTGGGAACTGTCTGTCCTTACGAAGTAATTTCGCATGAAATATATTTTGACTTGAACACTGACAATCTTTTACATAAAAAAACTTCATTTTAACGATATCTGGACCGATTTATAATTCCAGTTACATCACACACTATGGTAAAATAATATTAATTTGCTGTAGTACAACGAAAGATGCTTTGCTACATTATCGGGTAGAAAGTCTCTGTACTTACGAAGCAGCTTTCCAGGAATGGAGAAAGAACTGTATAGCAGTTGTTGGCTGAAAACACTTGAGTTGTTCGTACACTGCTGGTGACACACCGTGTTGCTTCATTATGACAATGTTGTGTACCCATTTTTTCATCTTGTACTTCTTGATATAAGAATCAATGCCCACGCAATCATCCTTCAGTTAGGATATTGTGGTACGTTGAGAATAAGACCATGACCGTTTCATTTGACCGCTTAGGATTCGAAATGAGCAGACAATGGACCGTTTCCAACGGTAGGCCTATAAAGTAGGTTACAACATGTATACTCTCAAATAACAAGTTCACCGACAGTGCAAACATTTACGATACCAACGCAATGCAGGTTTTATTTTTTTTTTTGTAAACAATTTTGACAAAATTTTGACTTTTTGTTACATGTCAAAAAATCGTCATCGTAGCCACAACTGGGGAGATGGAGAAACTCGGTTGTTCGCGCCATCCCCGATTTGCTCCGAATTCGTAGGGGGAAAGAAATGTAGGGTAACCGAAAGCTTTGTTATGTATGTACAGTTGAATGTCAAGCAGTAACTGTGGGTTGTGAACATGCAACTGATGAACTTTGCGCCACTGCGAATGTGACCGGACTTGAATATATTACGTTTCCTACAACTTTGGCGGGATATTCAGCAATTTCGAATACTTCTTGCGGCAATTCGACAAAAAATGGTATCATTGTGTTGTTCATGTGGTGAGGTCGATAGTATCTTAATACTAGTATTCATGAGTGCCATTGCAGGTGGAATACCTTTGGGGTCTAGAGTTTGTACTCTTAACGGATCGTGGGCAGACGTAACTTGGCTGGAATCGTGTAATACTGGATTATCGGTGAGACTGCTATTATATATAAATATATTTTCATATTTGCAGCCTATCATTTTAAATTTTAGGAATAATGTTTTTTATTTCTTTAATCATTAATGCTCCGTTTCTATACATCAGGGGTGTCCGGACTACGACTCGACAGGAAAAATTATGCAACCCCGGAAGGGGCAATTTTTAACAACGTGTGTTGCAGCTATTCGTTTTTTTTACAGTCCATCGTCGACTAAATTTTTGTTAATTGCAGTAGAGTAAGTGAAGGGAAAATAATACGATAGATCGTCGTATATGACCATAAAGTAGAATATTTCATAGCAGATTTATTAAAAATTTTATCGGTACTTCGCATGATTCATTGTCACTAGATTTCTTGCATTCAGTATTGGAGCCCCCTTCTGAAAATTATAAATACATGTTATTCACAGAATTGAGTCTAACTGTATTCGCAATTAGGAGATAACGTGTCGTCCAACATGCGACTTCGCTTGTGCACTCGCAGCGAGATCGTCGACGACGAAACATTTGCACAAAATGATAGAGGCATGTTCACCGTTACCGTTGATTATGCTATGTCTAAACGTCGGATAATCCTGTCCACGACAGATGAGCCCAGTTGTATACAAATGCGACCCCCAATGTATGTTTGCAATATATTTATTGATAAAATTCAATCATTATCTTGCAAAGAATTTCGCGCTTCGCGCGACCAGCACCTGATTGCACACTGCACGGTTGCATGACATATTGTTATCAATTTCAGAGCGTATTAATATAAGTCTTGTTTGCAATGTTACCTAATTCGGTTCGCTCCTATCGGACGACTAGAAAAAGATTATCAACAATCGAGTTGTCCGCGCAATGGTTCGTAAATCCCATGTGTCCCTTTGGCCGAAAAAGTTGCCCACCCCTGATATCGATAAAATTAAATTAGACATTACTTGCAAATGACAACTGAGTTACAGAGGGGAATAAAATCGCAATATGCGTTTTTGTGATGCAGTCAAAATTGATGCAATTTTTGGAATTATACCATCATATTGTGACAGAGTAAATACATCTGCTGTTCTTTTTTAATTGTAAAATTGGTTTAAATATAACCAAACGCTGCTTCCCACTTGACAAAATTAATATTATTTGTAGTGTAGCTTTTAGCTGCTTGGGTCGGACAAATGATTAAGAAAGGCTGCAACTCCTAGTCCAAGGGCGGGCAACTTCTCCAGTCGGCGGGCCGGATATAGGAAAATTAAATACTTGGCGGGCCGGATTGCTGAATCGAAACATTATTCGTCCATTTATCCACATACACAAGGAATAAATCGTATATAATGAATGTATTTTAATAGTGACGAACACAATGTGGATTTGAGAACAGCATTGTCATACAGGCACCACCATGTTTTCTTCTCTCTGATCGATCAACACGATTCAATCCCTAATTAAGATTTGAAGGCGTTCGATAAGTCCGGTACCACAAATTCACCAATATATCTATTCATTAGAGTTTAGTACAGGGGTTGCCAACCTTTTTGCCATTCACGGCCGCATTTCGACTACGCATGTAGCCTACGGCCGCATTCCAGGCATAGTCATAATGAACTATCTGGACGCTAAATACACATGCTAAAGTGTCCATGTCCTTTTCCGGTGAACTCCGGACTTGTCTATGTAATCACATAGGCTTACTATACGCACCGACTTCGCGAGTGGTCACTGGTGACTGGTCAATGTGGTCATGTTAGGAGCCGTACATAATCGCGCGAAGCGCGAAAATATTTTCTGATTCACCTATGAATTTCGTCATAAATAATAGTATAATAGGCCACCCTGGTGTAGTAGGTGATGAGTAGGGCGGTTTTTTTTGACATGTCAAAATTTGTCAAAAATTTGTCAAAATTGTAGCGTTAGGTCAAAATTTGTCAAAATTGTTCATAAAGTCAAAATTTTTTTGACGTCTTCATTTCGTTTGTATCGTAGATTTTGCACTGTCTGTGAACATATCATTTGATATTTTACAGCTTGTAGTCTACTTTATAGGCCTACTGTTGTAAACGGCGCATTGTCTGCTCATACTGAATCATCAACGGTCAATGGTCATTGGCAGGCCGTGTTATTTTTGGCATTTCAGGAGCCAGATGCCAAAACTGCCAAAAATAAAAATTTGAAAATGCCAGAAATAAGCAATTTTTGGCATATGCCAAAAATAACACGGCCTGCCAAATAACGTGTTTCGTTCATGGTGTTGTGTTAACAGGACCGCGTTACAAGCGAGAAGAGCGTTTGTGAAAGGCAGATTTCTTAATCTAGGTCCAGCCCACCCATTAGGGGTGAAAGCATGGTGTCCTAAATGGTGTGGGCACAGCGAGATTGAACGGCTGACTGCATTTTGTTTACGTCATAATTTATATTTGTCCAAAGGCAATTTTACGACCACTTTTGACGAGCTTTTCGAGCGATAAATTTGATAAAACGGGTATCAATGAGAAGCTGCCGCAGTACTGATTATTAAAATATAAAATATATTCTGCTCATGGAACTGGAACTCCCAAAATCAACCACGATTTTTGCATTGTGATCGAGTTGAACATTGTGATGCAACAAACTGTCTGGCTATTTCTGAGCTGCATAGTCTCGTTTTGCCATACAGTCTTGTTGCGTCAATGTTCTTAAACAAGCTAACCTTCCCAGGACTCTTCGATGCGAGTTGGTAATATTAAAGCCACCTGAAGTGAAAAAATGTCCTCCGAAAATATATCGGTAGACTGAAGGAGAAATTATAGTCGGGCTACTCTAAATAGAATGTGTTGAGAGACAACACAGGAAACTCCTGGAAAAGGATCAGGAAGAAAAAATTTTCCGCGATGAGATCGATGGCACTGGCGAAGTGATCTCTTTTCATGATACATAAAAGCCGGTTCGGCCCTCCAAAGATTTTGAAGCTCTGAAAACCTTTTGTGGATGACTGGCAACATTCTTTCCCTCAGCGGCTACTGTTGAAGCCGATATTTCCCAGATTCGCTGGACGAGAAATGAATTTAGGAGAAACTAAGCTGACCTGAGGTTGGAAGCACTGCTACAGTGCAAACGATTTGAGTCTATTCAACTGCTGTGACAATCAGCTGTTGAGCGTATTTGTTAGGCTTTCCTTTCTTTTTTTGCTTATTGGCTGGCACCGATTCCAATGGATACTGCACATTTTGTGGTTTCGTTTGCTATAATCAACAATGAAATCGTTAGGTATTTTCTTCTCTTATTGTTTGTTGGCACTGATTATACGTGGATGCTGCATATTTGTGGTGTATTTTGACAAACTAGCCCAAATAAAGCGTTTTTGTGACTAATTCGAGGCTGAAACTATCTATTAAGCGGACGATGCCAAAACTGCCAAAAATAAAAATCGAAAACTGCCAAAAATAAGTTATTTTTGGCAGTTTTGGCATATGCCAAAAATAACACGGCCTGGTCATTGGTCAACGTACCGCAATATCCTAACTGGGGCATCATTCTTGTATTGAGAAGCGCATGATGAAAAATTGTAATAGACAACATTGTCAGAATGAAGCAACATGGTGCGTCACCAGTAGTGTATGCACATTGCACAACTTGAGTGTTGTAAGCCAACAACTGCTGCTGTTGAACGTCCTTGGCAAGTAAGGACATGCACTTTTTACCCAAGAATATAGGAAAGTATCTCTCGTTGTACTACAATTTTTCAAAATTATTTCCACCATAATACGTATTGCAACCACTGGAATTCTTCATAGAGCCAGATTTCGTTAAAATATTGTTTTTTATATGTACAAAGTTGCCTGTTTCTAAGCCAAAAGCGTTTTTTCAGGCCAAACTACTACGTTGGGACAGCCAGTTACAACCGGAAATGTAGATAACTGGTACAATTTTGACATTATTTGGGAAAACACTTAATTTGCATACGTTAGGTCAAAATTTGGTCAAAATTCAGTTTTTTTAGGTCAAAAAAAGTCAAAATTTTGAATTTTTAGGTCAAAATGTTCTTTTTTTAGGTAAAAAAAAACCGCCCTAGTGATGAGATATAGCGTGGTTGTTCAACTGTGTGGCCTATTTTATCTCGATATTGAATTCATGCGGCCTGCGGCCTCTACGAAGTTTCAAAGTGGCCCGCAACCCGTTTCGAGTTGGCGACCCCTGGCATAAGTGATGTCTTACAAAAGCCTAGAAGTGTGCCGTGCTACAAGTCGACGATTATGAAATCAAAAATATGAAATATCGGCCTCGTGTAAAAAACCATTGTAGTAGACAAACACCATGATTACCACAAATTACATTCGGGTTGCGTACATCGTAAATGCCGATAATGGAAGTCTTCTCGCTTCGACTAACTTACGAGTAAGCACCACCCTCGCTCACTGCGCAGTGCGCATACATGTGTATAATAACATAGAGTCACTAAAATTTTACGTTTCCGCAAGTAGTAGCGAATCTCTGAATACTAGTGCCGCGGCCCGTATGTTGCCCACCCCTGTCCTAGTCCTTGAATACCTGACTAAGTACATGTACTCTAGACATAGGCTATGGTCTGTGACAACTTAACTAAAGTTCATTTATGACTAATGTCTATTAGTAGTAAGAGTGCATGTGCTTGTAATCAGTATAGTGGGCAATGACAAAATTAGTAAGTTCAATCTCTGTATTAGTTGCTGACTCATACACAAGAGCTACACTTGGATTGGATATATGCCATATTTGAATGATTCATACATTTCAGGATATTAGAGAGTCCATGTTATAAAAACTTGAAAAAGGAAGATTATTTAGCAAATCTTTCTTTCATGTTAATTGCATAGTGGATGATTCGAGCTGTGCCACAATGAAACAATTTTGCATGCCACCGTTAATCATATGTTTGCATATGTTTAATGGTTGTATGATAGTCATTCAACCGACAGTGTGGCATAGAATTTTGGAAGTAAATTGGATTCGGAGTCGGAGTCAGTACGTTTAAAGACCCAGGAGTCGGAGTCGGTATATTGAAAATGTGTGGAGTCGGAGTCGGTGGTAAAATTCACCGACTCCACAGCCCTGGTTATAAATTATTGCACTTCAAAATGCTTTAGTAAGCGTTACTCCGAATTCTCAAATCGGGTCGCGCATCCCAAAAGGTGCCTTGGCGATGGTGATTCAGATTACCTGAACAGTGTTGTGAGTAGTATTATAGCCTGTCTTTATACGCCCACCAATAGTCATTGAGTATTTGATCACGTGACATTTGTTAGCCAATCAGATTGCAGAACGATGTGGGTGTGGTTCCAATACGAGAGAAGCTTTGGTTGTGTGAGAGATGGCCTAGTTTCAGTCCAATAACGCTGATGTTTACGTCATGATCACGTCATAATGATTGCCTTAGGACTGCACATGATGATTGTGTAGTACAAGAGCGAGAGATGACGCATTCATATCTCAGTCGGCAATCAATATAATGACGTAATCATTCAATTTACCGCCGCCGCTACCGCGTCGCTATTAATAAATTGTCGCGTCGCACCGCTCGCCCGCACGCGTCGTTCGCTATTAAAAATTTTCATGATTTCAATGATTAATAAAAATAATTTAAATAAATATTATTACTTTGGTTCTAACTTTGGAATAATAATTATTATATTTTTCCATTATTCATCAATGATTAATTAAAATAATTTAAATATTATGCGTAGTAAGAGAGATAAATGACGTAATCATATCAGCAATCAACATAATAACGTAATCATCCGCCGCCACGCCCCGCGACCGCGCCGCTATTAATAAATTGTCGCGACGCACCGCCCGCCCGCGCGCTAATTTATTGCGACATTACCATCCGGTTGTAGATATTTTATTATGATTTCAATGATTAATAAAAATAATTAATAAATCTCTCAAACTAATATAAAAATGGCTACTATCTTATCACTTTTGTGAAATTGATCTTGTGTTGTTGATGAAAGTAAACATTTTATGCTTCGTTTTTATAAGCACGACATGATTTAAATAATTTTTAAATATTAATAGTTATTTTCGCAATTTGGAACAATTACGTAACCCCACTTAGCAATGATTACTGAAAATAATTAATAAATCTCACAAACTAATAATATTAAAATTGGTTAATATTATAAAAAAATCTCACAAAGTAATGATATAAAAATTTACTAATATTGTGAATATCTAATCATTGTGAAATTAGCAATTATCTCATGTTGTTGATGAAAAATGATCAGCTTACGAAGCGAGTTTAGCTAGGTTCCCTGGGGACATCTATGCCTTTGTCAGGAATGTTCATCCAACGACTAGGGAATTAAATACGTGCGCTTATGAATGCGTCTTGAAAAGCTAGTTGACGGGAAGTGAATAGCCTAGACAAGTCCGAACCTGTATATATATTTATATATTAGACGCGTTTTCGTACTATGAATGATATAGTCTCTACAAAATGTTTTTTGATATCAAAATTACTTTTTTACATGAATGGTCACGTATCTTAATATTCAAATAACCCAACACAGAATTAGTATTACAAGAATATCATAGTTCTTGTACCAAAGTTGTTTGTGCACAATATTTAAGGTAAGTCCAACACATTCATGATTTCGTCCGAGTTTGTATTTTAGAAAATATTATACCGACATCGCGTCGACGTAAACATTCAATTACGAATTTCGGAGAAAGTAGGCTACACTCAATTTCGTAAGATAGCTGAATCTTATAAAGCAGATAGAAAAGGAAAACTATTAACATAAGGTAAGCGCGAAGTACGTAATTTTCGATTTCAAACAAATACCACAAACTGTGGTAGTTGTAGGCTACTTCTTCAGAGTACTCAATTAGGTTTTTTAACTATATGCAACAAATACTCTCAAGTGCTCATGATATTGACCTGCTTCAACTCCAACTTTTGATCACTTTTAATCGATACAAGCGAAGTTATTGCAGGTGAAAATTATGGATATGCAAAAATAGCATTGTCCGTGGGAAATCGCACAATAATGAATGAAAAACTCAAATAACTTCGCTTCCACCGGTTGGAATTGCGTCAAATTTGTTTTGCATCATTTTTGTAAACAACTCGACAATTCCATTGGGTTGACAGTAGATTAAAATTTTATTTTTTATTTTTTGTTTTCTAATAATAAATTCAAAAATTTCAATTAGCTCTGCGGCGGATTATACCAGTTGAACCAACTTCATTCGTCAACCGTTATAAGACCCCTCACACATACATACATACACACTTACATTAGCTGATTGGGACTGTTTGTCCTTACGAGGATGCTTGACAAAAACGCGGAAAAGGTAATTTGCTTCACGAAGGACGAAAGATGCTACCCGTAGTAGTTAAAATGATGGTGATAGCATTATCGGCTTACGATGCTAAATCAACAAAGGGCGCGAAGTGGCCTGACGAGATCGAATGTGAGAATTACGATAGGTTAGTGACCCGCTAATTATAAAGTCTTGGTAACAACAGATTTAACACTCTGTTTGGTGATATCGAATGCTACTAACTTATAATATACACGCTTTAGTGTTTTTTTTAAAGTTACAATGAACGTCATCAGAAAATCGTTACTCGAGTCTGACTCCTTACGACGAGTTGCAATTGGAATATTTGAGCGATATCGCACTGTCCTGACTGCGGTCTCCAAGCAGTTTCCGTTATAAAGATGTTGAATTGAAATCACGTAATGTAGCTTATAACAGTGAACGTCTTTTGTACAACAAACCAATTATTTTCAACAAAAAAACACAAAATAATTGAAGTCTTAGTTAGTGCAATACATATAATGTAGAATTATGGGTTTTAAACGACGCACTATGCGAACCCGACACAGCATCATTTACAATATTATGAGAATAAATCACCTATATTCAATAGCGGTGCTGTGGTGGTAATATGCGTTTTATCATTCAAAATTGAATTATAGGTATACAGAGCACTAAGCAAACATCTAGTAATTGCGATTGCATTAGTTGCATAATAGTGAAGGAAGATCATATAAGTGACTACTCTACTAGTTAAGCTATTACTACTTGATTAGCTTTTGAGTGTAATTCTTGAGTAGGCTCGATGATGATTTCGCGGCGACATAACATTTCTATGTTTGGAATTCGGTTAACGCACTGCTTAATACTATAACTAGCATGGAGTTTATGCAAGTCAATATCATGAGCACTTGAGAGTATTTGTTGCATATAGTTAAAAAACCTAATTGAGTACTCTGAAGAAGTTCAACTACCACAGTTTGTGGTATTTGTTTGAAATCGAAAATTACGTACTTCGCGCTTACCTTATGTTAATAGTTTTCCTTTTCTATCTGCTTTATAAGATTCAGCTATCTATCTTACGAAATTGAGTGTAGCCTACTTTCTCCGAAACTCGTAATTGAATGTTTACGTCGACGCGATGTCGGTATAATATTTTCTAAAATACAAACTCGGACGAAATCATGAATGTGTTGGACTTACCTTAAATATTGTGCACAAACAACTTTGGTACAAGAACTATGATATTCTTGTAATACTAATTCTGTGTTGGGTTATTTGAATATTAAGATACGTGACCATTCATGTAAAAAAGTAATTTTGATATCAAAAAACATTTTGTAGAGACTATATCATTCATAGTACGAAAACGCGTCTAATATATAAATATATATACAGGTTCGGACTTGTCTAGGCTATTCACTTCCAGTCAACTAGCTTTTCAAGACGCATTCATAAGCGCACGTATTTAATTACCTAGTCGTTGGATGAACATTCCTGACAAAGGCATAGATGTCCCCAGGGAACCTAGCTAACCTCGCTACGTAAGCTGATCATTTTTCATCAACAACATGAGATAATTGCTAATTTCACAATGATTAGATATTCACAATATTAGTAAATTTTTATATCATTACTTTGTGAGATTTTTTCATAATATTAAACAATTTTAATATTATTAGTTTGTGAGATTTATTAATTATTTTCAGTAATCATTGCTAAGTGGGGTTACGTAATTGTTCCAAATTGCGAAAATAACTATTAATATTTAAAAATTATTTAAATCATGTCGTGCTTATAAAAACGAAGCATAAAATGTTTACTTTCATCAACAACACAAGATCAATTTCACAAAAATGATAAGATAGTAGCCATTTTTATATTAGTTTGAGAGATTTATTAATTATTTTTATTAATCATTGAAATCATAATAAAATATCTACAACCGGATGGTAATGGCGTAATAAATTAGCGCGCGGGCGGGCGGTGCGTCGCGACAATTTATTAATAGCGGCGCGGTGGCGGGGCGTGGCGGCGGATGATTACGTTATTATGTTGATTGCTGATATGATTACGTCATTTATCTCTCGTACTACGCATAATATTTAAATTATTTTAATTATTCATTGATGAATAATGGAAAAATATAATAATTATTATTCCAAAGTTAGAACCAAAGTAATAATATTTATTTAAATTATTTTTATTAATCATTGAAATCATGAAAATGTTTAATAGCGAACGACGCGTGCGGGCGAGCGGTGCGACGCGACAATATATTAATAGCGACACGGTAGCGGCGGCGGCGGTAAATTGAATGATTACGGCATTATGTTGATTGCCGACTGAGATATGAATGCGTCATCTCTCGCTCTTGTACTACACAATCATCATGTGCAGTCCTAAGGCAATCATAATGACGTAATCATGACGTAAACATCAGCGTTATTGGACTGGAACTAGGCCATCTCTCACACAACCAAAGCTTCTCTCGTATTGGAACCACACCCACATCGTTCTGCATTCTGATTGGCTAACAAATGTCACGTGATCAAATACTCAATGACTATTGGTGGGCGTATAAAGACAGGCTATGATACTACTGTTGTGACATCCGCTTTAATAAGGAATGTCGTGACCTTTCGAGAAAAACCCTCTTGATATACACGCGGTTTTCTAGGCTTCTATTGACTAAAAGTGTAGACTAAGCTACAAAGAATAGAAATGTTTAAATACAAGTAAATCAGGAAACACATGCTTCTCTCGAAACGCCCTAAACCAGAATGATCAACTAACTGAAGGACAAACAGACGAAATAATTACGAAAGGAAATGACGCAAAGATAGACACCTAGTGGATGCATAAAACACCACAATCTCCCCGGCCTAAAGAATTAACCCGATGTAAAGCAGTCAAGTTCTGCGATCACCGTACCAGTCCGGCGTACGTCTTATTCTTGACGACCTCCTGACAGGTGGCTCTTCAGCAGATATATGAGAATCGTTGTCATATCCACAGATAGACGTATCGAAAGAGTCTTTTCGAACAGCGACTGGAGAACTAGAATGCTGATCTGAGGGTGCCCAAGCTGAACGATTCTGATCACTGAATTCTTCAGGGCTCATGTCGACCACAGGTTCGTCAGAGGAGAAATCAGACGTATTCGTGCCCTCTTTAGGTGGACAAGGGGCCAGGTCCTTGACCGATACCGTTGATTCCGTCCCGTTCCTGTGACGAATCAAAGCATCTAGAAGTTCTACTCTGACGACTTCAGGATCACTCTTGTTGCGAACGAAGTTCCGTAGCAGCACAGTGCCACCGCCCAGGAGCCAATCAGGTATCGACACACCTAACATGGATCTCCGTTCAAAGCTGAAAAATCGGTCATGAGGACAACAGTTAGTAGAGGTGCAGAGTAACGATCTTATCGAATGCAAAGCATCTGGAAGGACTTGTTCCCACAAACGTTCAGGTAATTTTTGAGTTGCTAAACGCAGTTTAATTGCTTTCCAGAGGGTTTGATTCAAACGTTCGCATTGAGCATTGCCAGTTGGATGATAGGGTGTTGATTTGCTTGTCGCAACACCTTTACGAGCCAGAAATACCGTTACGTCTTTCGATAGAAATGATGTACCTCGATCACTGTGGACGTATTCGGGGAGTCCATCAAGGGAAAACAATGACGAGAGGCACTTGATAACAGTCGCAGAAGTCATGTCACGACACGCATAGGCGAATGGAAATCGACTGTACTCGTCGATTATAACGAGTATGAAACGTTTGGGTCCTGAGACTGGACCTTCGAAATCAATGCTTACACGCTCCCAGGGTCTCGTGGCTTTGACTAGATGATTCACTTGGTTGGATTTAAAGAAACGAGGTTTACATTCGGAGCAGACAGAACAATTGGAACAGATGTTTTTGACATCCTCCATGGAAAAAGGCAGGTTTTTCGCACGAACAAAGTGAGGAAGCCTGCGGACTCCAGGGTGACTCAAAGCTTCATGAATCTGCTGTAACGACATTCCAGATGACGATGAAATGGAACACAGCCGAGAAAGAGCATCTGCCCCCACATGTTCCTCACCGGGGCGATGAAAAATTTCATACTTGAACGAGCTGAGTTCTAATTTCCAAATAGATAACTTGCTGTTCTTGATTTTGCTCGGGTGACTTTTTCGAAATATAAATGAAAGCGCCTTCTGGTCGGTGATTAAGCGAAACTTGTTTCTAATCAAAAGATATCCCCATTTTCTGACAGATTCTATAATTGCCAGCGCCTCTTTCTCTACAGCTGGATATTTCATCTCGCTTTTAGACAATGTTCGGGACATGAAAGCGACAGGTCTGCCCCGCTGGCTTAAGATAGCTCCGATCGCGAGATCTGACGCATCACATTCCACTTGGAAAGATTCATCGTCATAAATACAACTTAGACAGGCTCGTAATAAGTCACCTTTCAATTTACTGATGGCTTCAAGCTGAAGACCAATCAACGGAAATTCGCAATTTTGACATAGTGGTTTGATTTTACTGGAGAAAGAGGGAATCCACTTTGAATAGTATGCCAACATTCCCATGAAGCGTTTCAAACTGCGATTATCGTTAGGAACTGGCATTTCAAGTAATGGTTTCAGATGTTCAGGATCTGGCTGAATTCGATTATGTGATATCAAATGTCCAAGTAACGAAAGTTTTGAAACAGAGAACAGACATTTATCACGATTGAGTGTTAATTCGCAATTCGTCGCAGCCAACATGAAAGCATGAAGCCTCTCATCATGCTCTTTTTGATTTTCTCCGTAAATCGTGACGTTATCAAGATAAGCAACGGTACCTTTTAGGTCGTGTTCAGCAATGAAATTGTCAGTGAAACGCTGAAACGCAGCTACACCATTGGTTAGTCCGAAGGGCAAACGGCAAAATTGATACAATGATCCATCATCTTCAAAAGCAGTATATGGCCTATCGGATACAGATAGTGGCACCTGGTGGTAAGCAGACTTTACATCAATAGTGCTATATACCATCCCTTTCGCCACTTCATTCACTATATTCTCTATTTTTGGCAACGGGTACGCATCAACAGGAGTAAACCTATTGATTGTTTGTGAATAATCGATTACCATCCTCTTCTTGTGCCGAAAATCTTTAGTTACCAAGACTTGAGCTCGCCAGGGAGACACGGAGTGTTCTACCACACCATCGCACAGCAGCTTCGTTAACTCACTCGCAATGAATTTGCGGTCATCTGAACTATAATTTCTTGATCTGACAGCCACGGGTCGCACTTCGGGGTCGACGAATTTGAATATTTGAGGAGGTGCAGATACTTTCGCAGCTGCTACGGCGCAATGTGAAGCATTAGAAATGACGAGATCCTTCGATGGTCCCCCAAATTCAAATACTACTTTCCCATGCTGCTTCATGAATTCCAATCCCAGGATCACATCAGCAATAAGATCTTTAACGACTCTGAATTTGACTTTGCCGTAATTACACCCCGGTATCTCGAGTGAAGCTTCAATGCACCCGAGAACAGTTATTACGGAATTTTTCTCTGCGAGTGTGATGGGGCATTTGCGACCAAACAGGCGAAGGCCGAGGTATTTCGATAGAGATTCACTGATATAGCATTCATAAGCACCGGAATCTATCAAAGCTTCCACGTTGTATTGCGCAATGGAGACGTCGCTGCAAGAATACCGAAGAGAGTCGGGTATTCCAGCAAGTACCGAGCCAGAGACTAACGAGTTCAACGAGGCAGCCGGTTCTCCTCTGATACGCAATCTGCATAATTTCACATAGTGTCCTCGCACGCCACAATGAAAGCATGAAGCATCTTTCGCGGGACAGGATTTCCGTGTTCTTTCGTGAATTTCTCCGCAGAAAATGCACTTCTTCTTCAATGTATTCGCGGCAGGCACATCGCTCTTGAACGCCGATAAATTGGAACCATTGGCGGATTGATCGCTGTTGACATTCAGAACAGGTTGACTCTGCGGCTCATAGGAACTAGAAAACTTCTGCGCCTGTTCCAGAGACTCGGCTATCTTTATCGCCTTTTCAAGGGTCAAATCGTCATGTTCGAGTAAGCGCAGACGAATGGCCGATGATTTAATACCAGTAATTAACGAATCTCGTACCGCTTCTTGTCTGTGCTTGTCAGCAGTTACAGCGTCAAACAAACAATCACGTGCAAGCATGAGCAATTCCTGTGAGAACTCGGTGATCGATTCACCCGGGTCTTGTTTTGCAATGGCCAGCAGATGCCTAGCATAAATTACATTCTTCTTCTTTCGATATAGGGACTTGAGCACATCAATGGCCGCTGTGAAGGTGTCCAGATGTTCGAATAATGCATAGACGTCAGGAGATACATACCCTGTAAGGATCGCCAATTTATCTAGAACCAAGGCGGGAGGGTTTTCGTCGGAGTTAGACGGAGCCTGCGTCGTCGAAGCCTCAACTGCATTGATGAAATTGTTGAGCATCTTTTCCCAGTGATTGAAGACCTTTAGCGAATCTTGAGCACTTGGAAGGATTTCAAGTATTGGCACTCGAATGTACTTCTCTTGAGAACCAGCCATGATCTCCGGTTTTAGTCAATAAAATTGTCGTGACCTTTCGAGAAAAACCCTCTTGATATACACACGGTTTTCTAGGCTTTTATTGACTAAAAGTGTAGACTAAGCTACAAAGAATAGAAACGTTTAAATACAAGTAAATCAGGAAACACATGCTACTCTCGAAACGCCCTAAACCAGAATGATCAACTAACTGAAGGACAAACAGACGAAATAATTACGAAAGGAAATGACGCAAAGATAGACACCTAGTGGATGCATAAAACACCACAAGGAATGTGGCAGACTAATTTCCTGCTAATCGGCATCTTAATTAATTTTATACATCAGACATTGTTTTATGCATACCCTTCCACCCGACCGACTAAAAATAAATACCTATCAAAAATAGGAAATTTCCATTCACACATGCCTGGAACACGATGTTTGGTCAAGGCGAAGTTATGACATTTGCCTGCGCTATGACTTCAGACTATTATTTTATAATTTGGTGCAATTTTGGGTTGTAGTATTTTTAATCAACCTAGCAATGTCTGAGGTATCGCGGTAAGTGGGGAAATATGATTGTACAATGTACACCCCTAATATGCATGCAGGTTTTACATTTTCTTTTCCACTCTATAATGTAGTGTACTGCAGGCATATGGTACCGGATTAGCGGAGAGCGAGGAAAGAAGGGAGGTCGTCTCCGCAAGCTTAAAACTCCTTACTTCGCTTCCAGAGAAGATCGACAGTGATGGCATCTCTTTGACAACTGAAGCCATCAAAAGTGTGACGAATAACGCCCCTAATTTAACAGAAACTGTGAGTGTCGATTTTCAGAGTCGTTGCAGTTGCGAGTTAACAGAAGGGACAGTAAGTAGTACGTTCACATTTACTGCGTGTGATTCTGATGGAAAATAAACACAACCCGTTATTTCCAAAATGTAACATCGCTTTGAAGCTGTGTGCTACCAGAAAGGCCACAACCCGCATGTATATTACGAGCATATGTTAATCTATCTATATCGTCTCTACGCTTGGTAAAAGCTTAGTAATAGACTATTGTCGGGTTAGTCGTAGTAGAATATCTTGGTTGAAATTAAAAGTGGCCGAGATGATTATTGTTGGTACTCAAGTAGAAATAGAAGTAGTGCATTATATTTATACTCAGTTACAGTAATATTAGTGATTTGAAAGATAATTCAAAATAACTTGAAGTTGAAGTAGTAATGAGGGTGTTAAAATTCCTTTAAAAAATTAATCAATCTCGCGTCAATGCTCATTGTACATTTAGACTGCAACGTCCGTCGTATCAGCTATCAGCAACGTCATGGAATCGCCCGCGCTGAACGAGAGTGCTGAGTTGCCAAAGTGAGTAGCAGTCAGCAGTACCTAAGGTGCTTAAAGCTGGGTATCACTCTACTGAAGGCTGATCAAAATCAGATAAAGTCCGAGTATAGTGATTTTGTTTCATCGAGTTCATTTCACATAATTAGTAAAGAGCTTCTTGGAGGTACAGAACTTCAATATACAATTGGATAGTATATTCATATTGAAATGAACCCGAATATTTTCGGCTGACACTCGTCAGAGGTAATCGTCAGCAACTAGTAGAGAAATGGAAAGAACATTGTATATCAACAATCGTATCACAAAATATGACGTCACCAGCATAAAATTTCGTGAATGAGAGAGCGTTCAATGTACTATTTTTAGGTGGTACACGAACTCCTTTCGTTGACAGAGTTTTGGTTGGTGTATTTTGATAAAAGTCGACTCCAAGGCACACAAATGGAATTGTGAACGGCCTCGCCCAACGATTCGAAATCGGTCGTCTCGATAATTATTCGCACAAATCGGATTATCTAACAGATGCTTGCCGATGGCAGAATTAATGGCCAATTACATGTTTCGCCAAATAGACGGCGTGGCGATGGGTAGTCCCCTGGGACCTATTTTAGCCAACACTTTCGTAGGATATTATGAGGGCGAGCTTCTCTCCCAGCGTGAGTCTGTCAAACCACTATTGTACCGCCGATATGTAGATGATACTTTGTCATTTTCAGGAATGAGTCGGTGTTTGATCAATTTCTCATTCGCTTAAACTCGCTTCACCCGGCCTTGCAATTCACAATTGAAAAAGAACGCAATAACTCATTATCATTTCTGGACGTATTAGTTGAAAAGCGCAATACCAACAAATTTGAAACGTCTGTCTTCAGGAAACCGACATTCAGAGGCCAATACCTTCGCTGGAATTTATTTAGTCCTCGACATAAAAAAATTAACCTAATAGGCACCCGCGTGCATAGAGCGTTGATGATATATTCGGGTAACAAACTGAGTTTAGAACTTGACAACATCCGAAAAATCTTACTGGATAACGGTTACCCTGAACCCGTCATCAGCCGCGGTATAGAGCGGAAATTAACGCAATTCAACGCAGAAAAAACAACAGAGCCCACCGAACGAACAGTAACATATGTTTATATCCATCTACCTTGGATTGGCCCCATTTCCACCCGCTTTGAAAAACAATTGATTTCTGCGGTCAGTAAGTCTTACGACACAGTCAAAACCAATGTGATTTTTACAACAACACAACTGCTCCCTTCAACACGCAATGACGCTCTCCCTGCACTTCAAAAAAGTGATGTAGTGTACGAATATAAGTGCCACTGTGATTGTGGCTACGCGGGAAGAACGTCAAAACGTCTGCAGGAACGCATAAACCAACATGTCCCCAGATTCATCAGAACACGTGCTTCACGCTCAGTGAAAAGCTCACCCTTAACTCATCCGCTTAAGATTGATGCTGATCGATCAAAGGCCATTAATTCTGCCATCGGCAAGCGTCTGTTAGATAATCTATATTCCATTCGATATTCCATTTGTGTGCCTTGGAGTCGACTTTTATCAAAATACACCAACCAAAACTCTGTCAACAAAAGGAGTTCGTGTACCACCTAAAAATAGTACATTGAACGCTCTCTCATTCACGAAATTTCATGCTGGTGACGTCATATTTTGTGATATGATTGTTGATATACAATGTTCTTTCCATTTCTCTACTAGTTGCTGACGATTACCCATGACGATTGTCATCCGAAAATATTCGGGTTCATATCAATATGAATATACTATTCAATAATTAGTAAAGCATTTATGTAAATAATACCTCCGACATTGCCACCGCACTTCCATAATGCAAAAAAGGGATCCGGACGAAAAGGGCCCCACAGCCTTCTCCCTAGTCCAGAGAAATCCGAATTGCGATTTGAAATGCATGAAACAAATTAAAACCTACGCATTCACAGTAAAATTTCTGGTATTCGTCACAAGGCATGTACAGGGAAACGCCTCATTAGAATGTCAAATAGCTGAACGTATACATATACCAAATTATATCTTCATTAGAGTCGGCGGCTTAAGGTAGGCATGACAGTTCAGAGCTGAATTAATTACATTATTTCAGTTTAATTACAATTACAATTACTTCATGTACTTCAATCACTTCTGTACCACGAACCAGCTATTTAATTACTTCATGGTAAAACTATCAAATTACAATTACAATTACAATTACTCCATGCTAAAAATGTCAAATTACAATTGCAATTACAATTACTCATTAACTTCTGTCAATTGAATAATCATAAATTCAACGTCGGTACAGAGGTGCTCTTTGACAATCGTTGCGACGTAATTAGCAACAATCACATGCTATTCATGTTTCATTCATGACACGTAGAATACCCTTTAATTAAAAAACTGGGTTGGTGGCTGAGGGATATTAGGATTGAAGGTGGCTTAGGGTTACGGATGGCGGATATTAGGATTGGGGTAAAGGATACGATACTCCGAACTCTAATCTTGGGATGCCCGAACCCTAATACCATCATGAGATACCCTAACTCACTTACCACCCAGTTGAATCATACGCCGTTGAATATCCTTTTCGAAGATACGTCCCCGACTCGAATGCACCATTCGCACATTCGTGATTACAGAATATTTGTGCAACCTAAATCCTCAATAGTGATGTGATTGGTGTTTTGTAGTAGTGCGGAGCATGGGCCGAAGCCGGATTGGATATCCGGCCAGGTTTATTTTTTTAAATCATAAGCATGAATTTTGTAACTGAATAACTACCAACCAAACGTCAGTAACCTCCAAGCCAGTGCGAAAATAAACGAGTAATATTTGTTAAATCACGGAACCACCTTACCGTACCGAGTTTATGCACAGTCAGCACAACAGTCATTTTCTGACCAGGCATTTCCCATCCAATATTCTAGTCTCGTTGTGCAGTGAAATGGCTTGTGTTATCGAAGAAAGCAATTAAAGCTCTTTATGCAGAATAGAAACCGAAAGTCGAGGATATCAAGGGCAATGAAAGTGGAATATGGAACAATTTTACCTTGCTCAATCGCACCTGTAGGGGTCACTAATCTGGATTCATTTTGTGTCAGCAGTGTGAGTGTGATGGCACATTCAAACAGGAGAAGCTCAGTGGCACATCGCATTTATGCACCCATATTAAAGATAGATGCTTTGTATCCAAAACGACAGCTTCAGGGCAATGTTCGATGTTATACTTTGTATGAAACAGAAATAACTGAGCCGTTGGAAAGTCATGCCAATGTCCAACTACTTAACACAGCCAAATTATATATTGTTGAGGATTGTACACCATCGTGCAATCCAGAAAAAGCTGTTGGAAGAGAAGTGCTGCTGTAGAGAAGAAAAGAAATTCGGCAATTTGAAATAGGCTATCGACGAACATGGCATGATTGCGTTGACTACACAGATGTGGACTGATATCGCTGACGGAAGGATAGAGAACGAGGGTACACCGGCTTTTTGATCACCTTGCATAAAGATACAAGCTCTTAAGAATTGGAAAATGAAAATCCAATCCACCTTCCCCAAAAACATTTCAGTTACCGGTCAAAATATTATTTCGCTTCATACACCGATCGCCATCGACTTTTGCTTCAATAGCAGCATCTTATGCTGCCAGTGAGTGGATATTTACTTAGGCTTACCATATTTTGGAAATATAAAAAGAGGACACTTTTTCAGAAATTTGAGACTTGCAAAACCGGAGAAGAATTCTGAAAAATCGGTGAACTTTTCCGACTTTGTGGTGGGTTGACTAAAAAAAGGGTCAACTTACCGCTCAGAGCTCAAAATACCGTTTGTCTCTCTACGTTGCTAGGTGGTTGACTAAAAAAAAGGTCAACTTTTCGCCCAGCCGTTGCGTCACTTCTGTGCTAATTTACGGCATATGACTCGCATTTTGCTCTAAATATGACCTAAATTTTCAAAAAAGAGGACAAAATCTCAAATAAGAGGACAAAAGGGCGTCCCCCGCGGACACTTTCAAAAAAGTAAAAAAAGAGGACAAATCCTCTTAAAAGAGGACGTATGGTGACCATATATTTACTGCATGTAGCAGTACTTTTACAATGAATAGGGCTGCCATGTCCTGTTTCACTCTGGAATCAATAGTTATCACAACCATTTCATGGGAAAAAACCACTTCCTAAGTCCAAGTTGGTATAATTACCCTGGATAAGTGTTTGGCTTGGTCTTTGAGGTTTTATTTTCTTGTTTGTCTTGTTTCAATCAATATTCAATACCAACCTGTTTACATGAAACTTATCGTCATGTTGTCTTGTTTCAATTTTCAATAACAACCTGTCAGTTCTTAATGCCATGTTTCTTTTTTTTGCAATAGAAGCCTTTTACCTGCATCGCATAATCCACTGTTTATGTAGTTGAATAGAAATAGATACTCGCAGATGATTATTATCGGAAATTTTGGATCGGATATTGCTCATTTTAGGAATCCGACTTCGGAGTCGGACCAGAGAATTAAAAGCAGGATCCTATTCGGAACAGAGAGTTTATCGATCCTCTCCGCCCTACTCTGTAGCTATTGTCAACCAGCTCTCACGACTTCACTAAAGTAACTATGTGAGGGTTGCAATTCATCCGAAATTTTCCGGACATGTCAGGAATTTCACTGTTCAAACGGTGTCCGGGAGTAAATTCTAAAATATGCCTAAATGTCCGGAATGTTGAAGGCTTGACAGAGGATCAAATATTTTTCGTAAATCAACATAATGACAATACTTTTGGGCAGATTCATTACACTTGAAATTTTTATTCACGCTGCGTGCGATTTAGTCTCGTTTTCAGTGATTTTATCATGGGCACAATGCCCTCGCAAAAGTGCAATAAAAACTAAACAAAAATAACCACCATGTATTAGAATGATTTATTTTTTCAGCTTACTTGATGAGTTGGATAATGTTGCAAATCTGGTGAAACCGGAGGAAGGAATTCCATACATCGCACTCATCAGTAATTACATATCATTGGTGGTGGTGAATAAAGGTAATTATTTATCAGTAATCAACTAAGTTTCAGGTACTAGGTTACTTTATGTAATATTAAATACGAATAAGTGGTATATATTGCGAAGTCAGAATTCCTGGCTGACCTGTGTTATTGCAGATTTAATTTAGGTTGCAGCAAAATTTTGCTCGACTTCGTGAACATGCATAAATTCAAGGCCGCTACTTTTTGAGATCAAATCTTTTTACCAGTACTTCAGTATGAAGTTGTCCAAATTCGGAGTGTAAAATGAAACATGAAATAATGGTTTCGTGCGTTCAATTCTCGGAATGTTGATAAGGGCGCATCTGATGGTCTATCATGAATATAATGTTGGGTAGTGTAATAGGGTAAATTTTTGGTACTCTAAATGACATCCTTTCAAGAGATTTAATACCATACGTGAGTTTGCCATACTATAACATCCTTCATCATTTGATACATCGCGTTGTCGTACCTTTCCTTGATATAACCAGATAATGATGACCACAGTCATGTCGTATGATGTGTACACCGTACGTATGCATTAGTAGTTAATATAATCGGTGGCACGGTACAATGTATTTCAGTAAGGCCCGTTGGCATGGGACTCTCATTAAGATGGGTGCGGTGGTACGGAGTAGACCCCCAAGATCGGTAGCACGGTGTCCGTATGGAATGGTGGTCGCTCACGATATACGGTTATAATGAATAAAACGCGATGGTCGGTGGCAACATAATAAGAAGTTAGTGAGGATAACTCGACCAAAAACCTGCGATCGGTCATGACTTGATCGTTAAATAAATCGATAATAAGTTTGACTCAGAAACCTACGATCGCAATGTTATAACGAATAGTAATGAAGACACCAGAGAATTCGTTTCCGGTTGTAGGCCTAATATATTACCGGAAGTGTTCTCTGTTCTAACTGTAAACGCTTTCAGAGTCTAATCTCTAATCCTTTTTATGCGATCGAACAATTAAATCGTAACCAGAATATTACTAGAGTTGGTCATAGTTTTCCTTTGAAGTTGGATTGATGAGCATGATTGTTCACTTTCGCTCAGTTTGATTCCTTATTAATTTATTCACCCGATCGCTCGCGACTTGATTATACACAAACAAAGAAATGTCGACATCAAGGAACCCGCTTCCTCCCGCGAGGGTTGCAACGCAAAATAAGTAGGACCGCTATCGGAGGTGACTTGGTAATATACAAATTGTCTGAAAGTGCTATCAGTTCTAACCCTAAACCAGGGGTGGGCAATTATTTTCCTCCGCGGGCCAAATGAGAAAAATAAATACGTTGGCGGGCCGAGTGAAAAAGTTCAGCTATATTATCCAGCGTATTTTAATTATATTTTTAAATTACATTGTTAATAAATGCTGCTCCTTGAATGTGTTGATATTAGGGAATGAGAAAGTGACGGTTAATTAAAAAATATCTATTTGCTGTCATGATTCGACACAATGTTAAACATGATACATTTTAGCTGTCTTCAAACCACTATTCACGGTCTTCTAATAAGACTCTAAAGCAGTGGTTCACAAACTTTTTTAGGCACCTCTCTCTTTATGATAGTGAACAATTTTTCGCCCTGTTGATGAGCGAATTAGGAAATATCCAAGTCGGACAATACACAGAACAACAGCTACGAGCTCTGGTATATCGCGCACAGCGCGAATTTGTTTTTATTAACATTCGGCTTCTCGCCACCCTTCTGATGCTTTCACGTCTGCCAGTTCGAGAGCCAGTGCATTGTAATGTATACGCAAAAGTATAAAGGCTATATATTTCATTGGTCGCTGCCATCCGAGCAGTGTGCAGATTAAATAGCATTTATGTTGAATGAAGCTTACAGTTTTTCTGAGCTTCGCCCTCTCTTGACCGAGTGTTTCGTGTTTTTGCCATACGAACGACTTTAATTAAAATTCCTAATATCGGCGACATGCTCGGCTAAAACGGAAAGGATGAGTTTAACCCCTGACTCCAGTATGCGTATATTTAGTGCTCTAAATTCTAAACCTTCTTTGAATTTCAGTTTTCGGCTTTCTTTTATGGCAAGTTCGTTAATCTTTTATGGGTGATAGATATGACGAGTCATAGTAATCGCCAGCACTGATCGACTTGTCTTACGAACTAATGATTTGTATAGATATCACGTAACAAATTGAAACACATACCGTATAACACGTAATGTGACAATGGCAATAAGGAAGGTTTGAACTAAACTATATGGAAATAGTGATTTCTTGTGACTTCAATTGCTACTCATACTTTGCCACATTACCTTTATCTTGAATCTGTATTACGCATGCCAGGTACGTAGGCAGCGTAATCGTGGCATACTGATATGAACAGCATATGAACATGCATAATGAACAGGCTTCAAAGTAAACGAATTTCCTGTTCATTTGATACAGCCTATGGTTTTTGTCATTCAAAAAGCCAGTTTTATGTTTTTACTTCGAATAAACCTTTGGCCCGCGGACCGCACTTTGGCCAGGTCAGCCCTAAACCATTGTGTGGTTAATCCTTTGCACGATCAAACACGCGGTACAGCTGAAGGTTGATTGAATCGTAATCGGAAGGTATTAATTTCTCACATTGAAATCAAAATATTATTATTTCAAATCCGCAAACATAACTGTCTTATATTCAATAATATGAATAGTGTGTTTTCTTGTATTTCAGATTATTCATATATTGATTTTAAACGATGAGTTGAAATGATATAAAATTCTATCAGTTATCAAGATATTTTTTTGTCGCAATTCAGTTCGTTATTTTCGTCGAAATTTAGTTACTTGAAATGCAACCTATAACACGTCGCGACATTTCAACATCTGAAAATGCCAAAAAGATTCAATCGCATGAACATCGGCAATCTTTAAATCCGTTTGTAACTTAGCAATGATTACAACCCCAAACTAAATCAATCATATAGCTACATTCCTATTTTATCAACCTATATTTTTGATTCGACTGTAAAAGTCATTGATGATTTGTAAGACACAACAATTATTACTCGCTGCACATGACTTGCCATATTATACGAGATTTGAATGTTTGATCAACAATAGATTCAGAATTGATTTATTACGATCGAGCCCTTTCGTCATATTGATAGTTATCATGATGTAAACATTCTAATCAGCATATCGCT
This sequence comes from Botryllus schlosseri, assembly GCF_051294905.1. NCBI lineage: Eukaryota > Metazoa > Chordata > Ascidiacea > Stolidobranchia > Styelidae > Botryllus > Botryllus schlosseri. The sequence continues at coordinate 1,620,052 of NC_137239.1, forward strand.
TTGAAGTAAAAGACGTGCACCATCCAATAATTTGAACAGATTAGATCAGACCTGGGAAAAGAGCGGCCCGCGAAGCTATTTTGTGCGGCCCGCGTAAGGTTGCTTGGAATTCGAAACATAAAAATTGCTTTTTGAATGACTAAAACCATAGGCTGTATCAAATGAACAGGAAATTCGTTCACTCCGAAGCCGGTCCATTAATATGCCACGATTACGCTGCTTTCGTATCTGGCATGCGTAATCCAGATTCATAATAAAGGCATTGTTGCAAAGAATGAGTAGCAATTGAAATCACAAGAAAACTCTCTTTCCATATAGTTTAGTTCAAACCTTCCTTGTTGACATTGTCACATTACGCATTGTACGGTACGTGTTTCAATTTGTGACGTGATATGTTTCCAAATCCCTAATTCGTAAAACAAGTCAGTCAGTGCTCGCGATTACTATATGATAGGCTTACCATATTTTGGAAATGTAAGAAGAGGACACTTTTTCAGAAATTTGCAACTTGCAAAACCAGAGTAGAATTCTCAAAAACCGGTGAATTTTTCCCACTTTGTGAACGGTTGACTAAAAAAAAGTCATCTCTTCCGCTCAGAGCTCAAAATATCGTTTTTCTCTCCAGATTGCCAGGTGGATGACTAAAAAAGTAATTATTTCGCTCAGAGCTGAAATCACCGTTTTTCACACCGAAATACCCACCGGATCTGCTAATTTGCGGCATATCACTCGCAATTTGCTCTAAATCTGACCTAAATTTTCAAAAAAGAGGACAAAATCTCAAAAAGAGGACAAAAGGGCGTCCTCCGAGGACACTTTCAAAAAAGTCAAAAAAGAGGAAAAATCCTCTTAAAAGAGGACCTATGGTAAGCCTACTATATGACTCATCATTTCTAGAACTCATAAATGATTAACGGGCATGCCAAAAAAAGTAAAGCTGAAAACTGAAACTCAAAGAAGGTTTAGGTTTAGAATTTAGAGCACTAAATATTCGCATACTGGTGTCAGGAGTAAACCAATTCTTTCAGTTTTTGCCGATCATGTCGCCGAGATTAAGGATTTTAATCAAATTGGTCTTATGACAAAAGCACAAAACACCCGGTCAAGGTAGGGCAAAGTTCAGAAAAACTGCAAGCTTCGCTCAGCATAAAGGCTATTTAACCTGCATACTGCTCGGAAGGCAGCAACCAAGAAAATGTGCTTTGTAGTGTCGCATATAGGCCTACATTTCAGTGCAGTGATTCCCGAACTGGGAGACGTGAAAGCATCAGAAGGGGGCGCGAAGCCGAGCTTTTTTGAAAAAGAAAAATCGCGCTCTGCGCGATATACCCCTGGCCTGTAGTTTTTGCTCCGTGTATTGTCGGACCTTGATATTTCACAATTTTCTCACCAACAGCCATAATCTTCCATGCCATCAAACTATCCGGTTGGATTGCCAGCATTCTGGTTGCACTTTTTAATATTTTGTGATATCATGATAAGTGGATGCGAAATTGTTCACTATCACAAAGCGAGGCGTGCTTAAAAAAAGTTTTAGTACCATGTTTTAGAGTCTTAATAGAAGGACGAGGATAGGGGTTTAAAGAGAGCTAAAATGTATCATGTTTCACATTGTTTCTAATCATGACAGCTAATAGACATTTTTCAATAACCCGGCACTTTCTCGTTACCTAATATCAACATATTCACTGACCAGCATTTATTAACTATGTAATTTAGAAATTAAATTAAAATACGCTGGAAATATAGCTAAATCTTCTCCCTCGCCCGTGATTTTTCTCATTTGGCCCGCGGAGAAAAATAATTGCCCACCCCTGGATTAGATCTATCACAAATAACACAAGTACATATTACAATTTACATTGCGTCATTAATCAGATGGAAAAAACGCGACGCCAGCTGGAATAATGCTACAAATGTTCGTACGACCGAACTCAGACAGCATCGGATTTCGAAGCGATCAATTTAGCATTGCGAGGACTAATTCATCCCTATTGTCCGGCCAAGTGGATGGCGGGCAAAGAATACAGTCCACAATTTTTTTCCCTCTAGGATCTCTCGGAAAGTGTAAGTATTCATTTAATCAGCTGATATAAGATATAAATTTATGCTGAACATATTTTTGTTCTCCAGTTTTGGAATCCAAGCCTACCTTCCAGGTTTTTGGCAACGCGAATATGTTTCCAATTGATCTTAGTCAGGGAGACACGATATCGGACGTAATTCTTACTGCTACAGTCGAGAAAGAAGGTTTATTGAATTTTACTAAAGAGCGCTTGAAATACTCGGTAAGTTATATTAATTTTGGAATGTAGTAACAATACATACTCGTACCGACCGGTTTGGATCAGAGCTCTAGTATAAATACTCATGTCATAGTACAGGTAGCGGTACAAGTACACATTGTTGATTCTCAAATAGGCCTTTCAAATGGTAGAAGACGTTATGGTGATATTTATTTAACTGACTCTTTACACACTTTTTCCCCAGCCAAACGCTAGAAAAGGGACCCTAAATAGAAACATCTGCTAACAGCACAAAATGATCATTAGACGTGAAAACCACAAATGCTGGTGTAATTGTTTATACTATATTGTACTACCGTCAGGCCGTAGTCACATTCCCATGCTGCTATATCCAATTTAGTCCCGAAATTCATGGAAATTTACCAAAACGTTACTGGAAACTTCATAAAAATATCGCAAATCTATAAATCTACCAAATCTGCTAAAGAAGTAAGAGTTGTCTAAGAGTAGCGTAAGCAGGTATAGCCTACTCGAGTACCCTGAAAACGCAGAACCACGTCATTACAAACTGAGATCCCTCTTGGTAAAACGCATCAAAGACATGATGAAACCTCCATTTCATCACGTATGAGATGCTATCTAATTAGGTTGCGGCAGTTTGAAAGATGAGTTTCCCGATATCAAGAACTTCACAAATCAACAATATTCACTGATGTAGCCTATTCACATATTCCGTTGTGCTTGAACTAAGGTAATAATGTCAATCATTTCAAGATAACATCATCAGAATGAAAACGCAACCAAATCCAGTGTTGGGATGACTGGAGTCAACTTTTTCGTTTGACTTGACTTCACAGGAGTCACTCTGCAATAATGACTTGGCGTGACTTGACTCGTCGCTTCAGAAATGCCGATTGACTCGTGACCAGATGTGGTCAGCAACGAAGTACTTCTAGTTTTTTAAGTACTTGAAGTAGATTTTTCTAACTCGCACTACTTTTTTAAGGAGTTATGAATATAGACTACTTCTACTTGACAGTTTTCAGTATTGTAAGCAAAAATAAGCGCAGAATACTTACTTACTTACATACTTGTGAACCACCACCACCACTACTACTTCTACTTGAGTAGGAATTCTGGCGTTACTTCTACTTCTACTTGAGTAGCGACGGTGACTACTTTGACCACCTCTGCTCGCGAGTCGTGAATCGAAGCAAAATTTACAAGCTAAGTTCAAGTCATCAAGCGATCAGTGTCAACTAAACCGCTGAATCTCGTAAAAATCCTTATTGTTAACAATACGCAAATTATCCGCAAACGCAGTGATCGGAGCCTATAGCATACGTTGTCGTAAAGTAATCCAATATCAATGTGTCTCTCTTCTATAAACTGCTCATATAACAAACCCTCTTGTACGATTTAGTCATTGGTTTCCAAAGTGGGCGGGGCGTCCGCGAACGGGGCGCTGTCGATGAAATGAGCGATTGGGGGCGCTGGCTATAAAATCGGGCGGAAGAGGGGCGCTGAGAGCAAATGAGAGTGGTGTAGGCTTAGAAGGCAACTGCTCCGTACTGTTGAAACAGTTGAAGAATAAAGCAGCTACATATGCAGTAAAAATGCAGAATCGATTTATTCAGGGCAGTTTAGGGTCTTCCATCTCGTCCATCTCTATTCAATCAGCTGTACCGGAGTCCATTATCACTTCACAATGTTGATCTTGCCCATCAATGGACTAATTTAGCAGTCGACAGGAGTTCCTGAACATTTGTTCTCAAACTGAGGGGCACACCCCTCTTGGGGACGTGAAAACATCTGAAGGGATGCACGAATCTGCGGACAACTGAAAAAAAGTTCGTGTCTTTCGCGATTTACCTCCAAATTATAGTCATTGCTCTGTGTATGGTCACAATTTCATATTGGACAAATCTCTCTCATAAAAAGTCATAACCTTCCATGCCATCAAACAATCCGTTGGGATTGCTAGCATTCTAGTTGCAGTTTGCGATATGACGAATAGGGAGATGTGCGGAACCTTTCACTATAATAAAATGGGCCATGTCTGAACAAAAGCTTGAGTAGCACTGCCCTAAGAAGCGTGGTTCATTGTGTACCGTGAGAACCACAAAGTATTGGAGCAATTATTTCTCACTGCAAGGTGTGACGGCTTCTTGAGAGAAACTGACTTGTGATATTTTATTCGTTGCTTCAAACAATTGTGGATTATCCATAGTGCTGCGACCGAGGCCTTCGACACGACATTCTGGTTGCGAGAAGTGATATCTGTTCTAGGCGTACTTGACGGGCATATTCTCCAAAATTTATGAGTAGAATATTTCCGTTCTTAGTAATAATAAAACCTCATAAAGACAAAACGGCACTGTCCGGATTCAGTGATAAGCCAGTGTTATTTCACCGAAATTTTGCAAAACGTGAGCTGTTCCATTTATTATCAAGCTTGCATGAGCTACCGGCCCAGCTGGAATACTCGATTCGGACGGAGAAGCATCAATCAATCATCTTAGAAAACTGTAGAAGTATATGTCGATTTGATTCCAGGATATATTCTAATTATAAATTCCTAGCCGGATTATCAATACATTCTGTAAAATGTCCGAGCATGAAGTGATTGAGGAGCTGATTGCATTGTAGTGTAGGTAAAACAATTTTGAGTTCAAATTGATTTGATAGAACGTGTCTTCAGTACCGTGACAAGGTTTGTGACTCACAGCAGAAACCTATTGGCGGGACGGGACGTGGAGAATGAAGATTTCAAAATAAGATTGCTCTTATTAAAATATGACGAGGATGATGATAATAATAATATAACAGCTTGAACCGTCTTGTTATTAGTTGTAATAAATGCAAAACAACATTCATTTGATTTAGGCGCTGTGAGGGGGCTCGGGGGCGCTTGTACTTTACTCGTTGTCTAGGGGGAGGTGGCTCAAAAATTCTGGGAGATAGTGATTTAAATCAAACAAATATGGTCTATACCAGTGCTTTTCAACCTGTGTGACGGTTCGCACTTGTGCGAATGAAAATTTTGCAGTGCGAATGACGAACATGGTGCGAACGGTGCGAATGAAAATCCCGGATGAGTGCGACTGACGAAGGTGGTGCGAACGGTGCGAATGAAAATCCCGGATGAGTGCGAATGAAAATCGTGAAGAATAATTGCTTTTCAAATAAACATAATACGAAATTCAAGGGCAGTGTAACTTTAGTTGTTTCGACGCAATTGTAAAAACTTGTTTATCTTACGACGCACCACTAGTCGTAGCTCTCACAACCCGTAGTGAATTGATATTTTCGCACTATAATTATTACGTAACCAAAATCCTGCTTTGGAAGCTGGTGTTGTGACAGACATATAGCAGCCCGTCGGAGGCTGGGAAAATGACGTTAAATTCACTTTCTGCTTACTTTCGCTAAACAATCATCAATACTTTCGTAATACCTGTTCGATTAGTGCTAGGCACGAGGACAGTAGTCAATTCTATCATTACAGACTGCCATTTGCAAGTTCACAGTAACGCAAATTTTACTCTTTCGGCGGTTATTAAAGTATAGACCGCAAAGGGTATAATTTAGGGTCGACACGGTGCCAGGACTATCTATATCAGGGGTGGGCAAACTATGGCCCGCGGGCCGCATGCGGCCCTTCACAACGTTCTGTGCGGCCCGCGAGAGTCTAAAGAAGAAAAAAAGAAAAAATAATAAAAATATTGATAAAATGCGTAATAAACATCGAAATAATGCTGGTACTTTAAAGGAAAATAAAAGGACTTAGCTTTATTTTTTCCTTGATGTTTTGCGGCATATACGCCGACTCATGATATACATACACACGATCTATACATTCATATCATGAGTGCATGATGTGCATATGCCGCTGGACATGGAAGGTACAGATATAGCCTTGTATGGCTTTCTAAGTCTTGCACCATCCCTCCATGCTATCCCAGTAATGCATGAGCGCCAAGCATGGAAGTCATGGATACCAGTGTTACTAATCAAGTCTTTGGTCTGACCCGGCCAGGGAGGATTGAACCCATGACCTACCGATCAAGAAGTCGGACGCTTCACCATTACGCTATCTTGCCCTTGATTATACTTTTTCTTATTAGGCCTATATTTCACCATGATAATTCTAAGGCAGTAGTTCTCATACTGGGGGGTACAGAGGGGTGAAAGCATGCTCGAAGCTGAGCTCAACTCAAAAAACTTTCGCGCTTCGCGCGATCTACATCCCATTCATACTACTTGCCCGTTAGGTTTGCGAGCATCCTGGTTGCGAACTCATTTACCATCATAAGGGGGTGAAGTGGCGTGACTTAAAAAGTTTGAGAACCGCTGTCCTAAGGTAAATATACTTCCTATATCATTTTTTATGCTTAATTTCTGGCGACGAGATATCCCGATCTCAAGGCGCCCGCAGTTTGAAAGGTTTTAACTGCTAAACACCACAGAAATCCTAAACGAGATTGACATAATTCGGATCACTAGTGTGATTTCAGATTGGCCACTCCAGTTTTAATTATTTTAGTGATGTGCTTATAAAAACGATTCGCGCGTGCCTAGGGTAGATTCGTTCTCTGTAAGCGCAGAATCATGGTATTTACATTTTATCTACACATAACGGAAGCGTGTTTGACGCTAACATGGTTATGATGCTGACAGCATTGTGTGTCCTGGAGGTGATCCAGAAATGGAATTAGTAAATCTATGAACGGATCGCTGCTCACAGATTTAAATTTCAATCCTGTACTAAGAATTGGGACAACCGACTTTCATCTCAATAGTTTTGACAAGTTGGCTATTACGGTCGACCAGCAGCCTATGAAATCTCGCCACTGTTTCTGACGCTTGTACGATATCATAAAGCAATGTTTGGATTGTTTTAAATATGCATAGCCTATGTATTATCTCCTTGTACTCACTATACAATCAAATACCAATATTGCGTTTTGTTTTATAATCCACATTTTATATAGTGCGGCCCGCGAATGGATTCAGATATTGAATGCGGCCAGCGAGCTCAAATGTTTGCCCACCCCTGATCTATATGTTCGGTGTAGCCAGCCGAAAAAAGGGGAGGGTGGTTGAAATAAAAGGGCGGGTTCGATTTTTACCGAATATAGTAATATACAGGGCCGTAACAGCACTTAATCAGCCACCCCCCCAAAAAAAACGTTGGTCCTGGGCCCCCATATGGTGATAAACCGAACTTCAGTGAGACAGCGAAAAGCGCGAAAATTTTCGATAATTTATGATAAAATCGGTCAATAAGATAGGGAATTGCATATATATTGCTATCAATGTTTTGTCTACTCTGCTCACGTAATGAGTTTTACCGGTAGAGCTGAGTGAGGTGTCTTTGAAACTGTACAGTCCGTAAATAATGATTGAACATCTTCGGGCGAGGGGACCCGTTGGTATGACTACGTTACATGATGTTACTTCGTGACCTCCTGTCTGCTATATCAAAAATATAGAATCGCTCAAACGTACTAGACTGAAAGAGCACACGGTTTCGGATTGGTATTTCTTCACTGGCATATAATTTTTTCCTGCAGGATGGTATTTGTCTTGTGTGTTTGTCTCGCTGCGATCGTTCTGGCACACTTCTTGGAGTCGCATGTTTCATGGTCTAAAACGTTATATGTCTTTGTGCTTCGTGCTGCGGTAATGGCCAACGCCGATATGCCCATTTCTATAAATCTTGCGTATTTTTTCGTGGGGGAATAGCACCCAATAATCAAGATATTTGGCGACTTGAAATTGCGCCTAGCGCGAAATATTTTTGAAAATATTGCATAAATTGGGTTTGGTGTGCGGCAGTTGCGGCCCTGGTAATATAGCATCAATTCATTAGGGCTAAGTACATGCGTAAATAACTATTATACAACATCCTCGTGTTGACGATTATACGCGTATGATAAGCTTGTCGACGAGTGCGAAAGAGCTGTTAATTAGCGACTCCCTGATCTGTCGTGAACAATTGAATACCCGCGCTTATCAAGGCATCGAACAATAAAATACGCGCGCTGACCAATGCGTCTTACGTAGCCCCGGCCAAAGTATGGTAGGCCCAAGACGCGGTAGTTAGGCTAGCGATATCTTTCGTATACTAGGCCTATTGCAGAGGCGATTGTGCAGGCCAGCGATGATATCGTGCGCACCAAGCCAATGCAGATGCCAATGTGTAGACCAGCGATGATATCGTGCACACAGGGCCAATTGCAGATGCGATTATTCAAGCCAGCGGAACTAGGCTTGTTGGACACGTGATAAATCAGGCTAGCCGAGCGCGCGGCAATAAATGACCTGATTTCGCAATTATCTCAGCGGGAGATCGTCTCGCTCGTGTCATGTTACATTTGCAGTGCAATGCGCAATGACGAATCTCGCTAATTGGTATCACGCATTTCGTTATTTGGCCGCGCGCAACACTGATAATACGACTTATTGAATTGCAACCGAGTATTAGGGTCTGAGGGCCATTTCAAAAGGATGGGGTTTCACGTTTAAGGAGGGGGCTTCGAGTTTCTAAAGGGAGAATAGCACATTTTGAACAACGTCGACAATATTTTTAAACAGAAATGAATTTCAGTACTGGGCGTTTTTCTGAAAACAGATCCCGGGCCGCAAAATATGACATCGCGGGCCTCATGCGACTCGCGGGCTGCGTGTTGGTGACCCCTGCTTTAAGACCAGACCATCCAAGCACCAGTTAACTAGTAGAAGGGTTTCAGTGAAATAGCTGAAATCAAAACGAGCGAACATAGTAGCATTTTTCATTAGACACTTGATAGCTTAAAGATACATAGTAGCCAATTTGTTGCACATCTGAGCAAATAAATGTTGTATTTTCATCTTCTTTTTGTACATCAATAATCGGTTAGTTTGTGCGAATGAAATTTATTTTACAAAACAAAAGTGCGAATGAAGCTCAAAAAGGTTGAAAAGCACTTGTCTATACGTTTATATTACTCATCAACAACAACAACTTGAGCAGGCCTAAATTGTACATCTTGGATGTGTAAGTAGGTAGCGAGGTATTTAATCTTTCTGCGGTACTGTATTTTGACTGACAATTACAGACCTTTGTTGCGTAGTTAAGCAGTTTTGCGTGACCGATACAAAGCCTTTCTGCGTATATCTTTAACTCTATATTCGAGTCCATTCAGGATAAATAGGGAATCAATCTTTGTTTCAAACAAGTAGAATGATTCAATGAATATGAATTATGCCTCTTGTTTGGAAAATTTAGCTTCACTTTACTAGATACTTGACTTGACTCGAATCACCTCCAAAGATCGAGTGACTTGACCTTATTATTATTATTATTATTATTATTTATTAATAAAAGCATGTTATGGTGCTTATAACAGCATGGTCTTTTGCACCACGTGACAACATAACTTGCAAATACAGTACATGAAACTCTCAGTCAGAAGTCAAATGTAAATAATTATATACGGCGTCCCGATGATGTTACAAAATCGATTACGTGTTGTAATATATTGGTGTCTGTCAATAAGTTTTCCAAGTCGAATGGTATTCTCTTTCGATGCGCACGGTTTCTTAGTATTTGTCTGCGTTGTTCTAGTGTCGGACAAACCATCAAAAAATGGCGCACGTCTTCGATGACTCCACAATGGGCACACAAAGGTGTCGAAGACACCCCTATTCTGTGGAGATGTCCATTCAATCCGCAGTGTCCCGTTCGTAACCGGAATAACGTAGATTCATTTTTTCTCGATGCTTGTCTTGGAATTGTCGTGTCGATTGTCGGCTGGTATTGTCGATACGTTGCTCCCTGGTCAGTACTTTGGTATTGTTCATTCCAGATTGACTTGCAATGGCGGAACATTAACGTTGTCGCGTCTGTTAGTGGTAAATCGTAGGTCGTGATTTCATTTGCGATGTTTGCGGCTTCTCTTGCAAGTCGATCTGCAATTTCGTTGCCTCTGACGCCAGAATGTCCGGGTATCCACGCAATTGTAGTTGACATGCTTCTATTCTTCAAGCGATGTCCTATTTCCACGATTTCATTGATTATGAAGTGTCGAGCTGAACGGAAATTGTGTACGGAATGCAGAGCACTTAGGCAATCTGTTAAAATGATGGAGTCAGTAATGTTGTTTTGGTCAATCCAATTCAAGGCACATTTAATGGCACATAATTCTGCTGTGAATGACGAGAAATTGCGGTGAGCAGCGTGAGCAATTCTCAGGTCAATACTTGGCACATATACCGAGTATCCGGATCCATTCGCGGTCTTCGACCCATCTGTGAATATAGTCACTGAGTTAGTGAAGTAAGCATCTAGAAACTCCCTGACTTCGATGGCTATCATGTAGCAAGGTGACTCGCGGGATAACGATCTCGACAAGGTTGAATCAATTACGGGAGGATGAATAGTCCAAGGGGAAATTAATAACGTCTCGTTTCCTCGGATGGTCGCATTTTGGTCGAGTGTCGAGCTTCTAGTAAAGGAATCGAAAGTTCTGAATCGGTTATTCAATAGCGTGTACATATCTTCCCAGCTGTTCTCTGTCAAGCCGTGGTTTGGATGATCTCGTTGGTGCAATAGATTCAATCGGTATTTTAGGCACAGATACAGGTGCCTTACGTCGAGTGGCATTTCATTGCAGGTTGCCTCAATTGCACATATAGGTGTACTCACCATACCCCCACTGCACAGTCGTAATGCCTTGTTGTTGATTGTCTTGATCTTTTTCAGATACGTCTGCGGAGCGAAGAAGTATGCCTCCATTCCGTAATCAATTACAGATCTAATCAGTGTCCTGTAGAGTATTAGTAGAGTGTGAGTTGATGCACCCCAATCCGTCCCTGTTAATAGTTTGAGAAGGTTCATGCGTTTGTTGCATTTGCCTGATATATAGTCAATATGAGATTTGTAGTTGAGTCGTCCGTCAAAAATAACTCCCAGGTACTTGTATGTGCGTTCATAGGAAATCTTGTTGTTTCCTAAAAATAGATCAGGATAAACTATTTTTCGTTTTCTCGTGAAAAGCAAAGCCACTGTTTTTTCCTTGGAGATGGTAAATCCCCAAGTGTCGCACCATCGACTTATTGCGTCTAGTGCCGTTTGTAGTTCAGAGGAAATCTTTTCAATACCCATCCCCGATTCCCATATAGCAATATCATCAGCAAATAATCCAATATTCGTGGTCACCATCTGCGGAAGATCGTTAGTCATTATTGTAAAGAGAAGAGGGCTCAAAACGCTCCCCTGTTGAATACCATTTTGCAATTCTAATTTGTCGGACAAAGCTGCTCCAATGCGTACTTGAAATGTTCGATCATTTAAGAAATTTTGCAACCAATGCAACATTTTACCCTTGACACCCAGGTTTGACAATTTGTGGATAACCGCTCCTCTCCACACGGTATCGTATGCTTTTTTGATATCAAGGAATACTGCAATCGCTGATCGCCCATTGTGTATTGCTTTGTTGACGGAGTCATGCAAACCCAAAACATGATCAAGTGCACGTCTACCACGGCGAAAGCCGCATTGTGATGTATCAAGAAGTTTCTTACTTTCGAGATGCCAGGATAGTCGACTAGATATTATAGTTTCCATGACCTTGCAGAAATGACTTGTTAGTGCGATTGGGCGATAGGAATTCGGATCACTTGGCTCTTTACAATTCTTTAGTATTGGTACGATAATGGCGTGTTTCCAGGTCTCGGGTATTTGTCCTGATAACCAAGAAAAATTAATTATTTCCAACATTTTGCACTTATTATCGGGATCCAGGTGCTTGAACATGGCGTAGTTCATCATATCGCCACCTAGCGAGGAGTTTTTCTTAGTGGCCAGTGCTACATTGAGTTCTGAAATTGTGAATGGGACATTTATCTCCAGATTATCATATCTATCAGCATTTTCCAACAGTATTGTATTCAGCTGAGGTCTATTAAACATAGCCGCATTCGGATACTGCAATGTACTACTCGCTTGTTGAAACTTAGTAGTTATCACATTTGCTTTGTCGGTATCGTCGGTGATTATGCGATCAGACACCGACAAATTTGGCATTTTGAAGTTGGTATGTTTACCAGACATGGAGTGGACGACATTCCATACTTTTTTCAAGTTCGATCTATGATTCAAAGAGTCGCAGAATGATCTCCAAAGATTCTCGTTTTGTAGCTAGGATCGTTTTTCTGCATTCCGATCTTCGACGTTTAAATTCTATGATATCTTCAATGTCGAATGTGTGTTTCATTTTGAGAAATGCAGCTTTCTTTCTCCTTACAGCGCGTGCACAGTCTTCGTTCCACCAGCGGATCGCATTCTTTGCGTAATTTCGTTTCATAGGTATTGCTCTGCTTGCAGCGTTTATAACACACTGGTTAAATTCGCTGAATACGTTTTGCCGTATCCTCAATAGCAACCATGTCTTCCGAGTCGTTTTCCGCCATTGCGCGAAGGCGAAGGGCGTACTCCAGTCTCTTTCTTGATTACCACTGATCACTGCAATCTAGATGCGTCCGCACTCGACGGCTGTCGGAATCGGAATGAGTGACTTGACTTGACTCTAGTGACAATCTGGAATGACTCGAGATGATGAAATGAATATGAATTATGCCTCGTACTTTGAAAATTCAACTATATTTGAATAATTACTTGACTTGACTCGAATGACTTCCATAAATCTAATGAATGGACTTGTAAAAATCTGGAATGACTCGAGTTGACTTGTGACACGAAAGTAGTGACACTGACCAATGTAGAATGGTGCATTGTACATATACTCATTGTAATATAGGCGTACCACGTTTTCAGCATCGTCAATGAATTAAACAAAGTAGAATATTTTTGTTGCGTTGAATTCGATGATGTTTAGATGTTGGTGGGCTAGTAGCGCAATTTGCGGATAAACGTTTTCAAACCAACAATTTCAGCAGTTTCATGAAATAAATACATCGTCTCTGGTAATAACCCGATAGAAAATATTAACAACTAACTCGGAATGCTAAAATAGAGGAAATATTGGCGTCCTAGGAGACCCATACAATTTTCTTGAGAAAAGAAGACAAATCATTCGAAGGACCTAGGACAGGTCTATTGTTAGAGCATCGAATTTTTCAATGCTTCATTTTCATTTCTATGCACGCGATAACAGCTACCCATGCCAAAATATCGCAAGAGGAAGAAGCATTTGCTGTCTTGCGTTTTTTTGAACCAGGCGGCAAGCAACTGGAGTGATGAAGGATGTAAAGAAACAAGTACAAAGAATAAGATTGCCGTTTGTGAGTGCAATCATCTGACAAGTTTTGCTGCTCTTATGGTGAGACTCTTTTATTGTTATTCCCGAATTTATCGCAGTATATTACATAGTTTCAGCACTTCGCTCTCAAGCATTACACGCAAGGCATGTCCATACTCATTTCACATAGCCCACACTACACCGATTTCATATCAAGTAGGCTCCGTGACTTATCTCTCGGTATGGTTTCCGTCAACCATTGTCATATTAAAAGTTTCTTTCGATGGCAATCAAACAGGCGATGAACATGTCCGTATTCAAGTCAAAATAAAAGTCAGACTGAATAAAATACGATAGTCACCGCTTGAAATTAACGGACCACGATCTGATTTGTCGACCACGGCTTCAGTCAAGTGCTACCTGATTTTTGCTTCTTCTTTTATGTTATATTTAATTCAACCTTAGATCAAGACGGGTGTCTGATTTTAATGATTGCTTCCAGCTGTCTCGACATCTCACAAACCCGACCCCTGTCGTATATCATATCATTTATCTTTGATGGCACAAAACTATAACGAAAAACTATAATTCTACACATTTCTATTTATAATACCTTCCAAAAGTCGAATATTCTAGCACATAGGTTTCCAACGTATTTTTGGTCTTGACCGACTTTCCATTTAGTTAAATGTTCAATGACTCAACTTTTAGGAGTGTATTTTTGATTTGCAATAAGCTTGTATTTTCCATTTTCCAAATGTTTTGGTTGAAATCACTACAAGTATAGCCATTGGTAAAATACGAATGCTCACAATTATTTTCTGACTACGTTTGGATTAATCATAAGATCCGGATTTGTTATCACTAGGGTGATTTTATTTTGACATGTCAAAAAAGTCAAAATTAGGTCAAAATTGTAGCGTTAGGTCAAAAAATGTCAAAATTGTTTACGAAATTTAAACTTTTTTGCAACCTGCATTTCGTTTGTACCGTAGATTTTTCACTTTCGGTGCACTTATCATCATTTAGCATTTTACAGTTTATAGCCTACTTTATAGGCCTACCGTTGTAGATGGGCCGATTGTCTGCTCATTGTGAATCATATTAAAAAATTCAAATGAAACAAATGGTGCTATGTTCAACGTACCGCAATATCCCAACTGAAGCAAGACTGCGATGGCATTGCATGGTTCTTATATCAAGAAGCGCACGATGACAAACTGTTATATGGACGACGTTGTCAGAATGAAGCAACACGGTTAGTCACCAGCAGTGTACGCACAACTTCAATGTTGCCAGCCAACAACACCTTCTGTTGAACGTTCTTTCTCCATTCTTGGCAAGCTACTTAGTAAGGACAGACACTTTCTACCTGAGAATGTGGGAAAATATCATCCGTTGTACTACAATCTGATTTAATTATTTCTACCATAATGCGTAATGTAACTACTAAAATTCTTCATCGGGCCAGATTTCGGTAAAATATTAGTTTTTTCATGTAAAATTTTGTCAGTTTTTGAGCCAAAAAACGTTTTTTTTCAGGCCAAACTACTTCGTAGGGACAGACAGTTTCAACCAGTAATGAATATTAGTAGTATAATTTTAACATTATGTGCGAAAACACCTAATTTGCATACGTGAGGTCAGAATTTAGTCAAAATTCCGTTTTTTAGGTCTAAAACAGTAAAAATTTGGATTTTTCAGGTCAAAATCTTCCGTTTTTTAGGTAAAAAAAAACGCCCTAGTTATCACATTCGAACGGCCCATCTACCAATTGTTAAATTCAACTTCTCTCTTCTTTGCGCAGAAAAAAGAATTGCCTGTGGATATGAGTTTGATAACAAAAGTGGGATGCTCGATTTCCATATGCTCACTTTTCCTGCTCGTGATGATATTCGCGTGTTATCCGTGAGTACAGCGCATTTCATTATTTGCAGTACATTATAAATGACAATGCATTGAAATTGTAGAAAATCACCTGTTTGTGACTGGTTACACCCACTGGTCAATCTATTTAGTACGGGGGCGGGCAACTTCTCCAGTCGGCGGGTCGGATATAGGAAAATTAAGTAGCCTACTTGGCGGGCCGGATTGCTGAATCGATATACGCATTTAATGAATGTATTTTAGCGACAGCAATGTAAATTAAAAGCCATTTTTCGCCAACAGTGACGAAGACAATGTGGATTTGAGAACAGCATTGTCATACAGGCACCGCCATGACTGCTTCTCTCTGATCAATCAACCAGGGCATGGTATGGAATGGAATGGGAAATTTCCATACTACATACCGCCCCTATCAGACCATACCATACTTCACAATTTTCCATACCATAGCAGCATTCTTCCACTCCATATTTGATACCTTTTCCATACTTTCACAAGTTGTCCAACCTCTCTTCTTTGATCCGTTGAAAGCTCCGGCGTTTATATTCTGATTATTTTGCATGGAATTATCCATTTAAACAGCACTGATGCACCAATGATACAATGACACCGAATAATGCATAGGTCAGATAAACTTCCTGGTGTTGACAAACTTATGCGTGATTGCGTAAGATATAAGCCGCCATAAGCTACCCTTTCCCATGCTATACTATAACTCGAAAATATATAAATATGCCGTTTCAACTGTAAGGAGTCCGGCTATGCTATCAATTAGCGAGTTCGCGATCCCCCGTGAACACATATTCGTGTACATATAAGCTTTGATTATAACGAATCAGGATGAATGAATGAATAACAACCTAGGCGAAATATTGCGCACCGCTGTCCAGTGTCCAGTCGATACTCGCTAATTGGAGGCACTGATAATACGAATTGCTGAATTGCGATCGAATCGATCAATACGATCGGCATTTCATAAAGACATTTAATAAACGAAGTTAACAATGTGCCTATTACCAACCAGAAACCCCGAATTCCCCACCGGTTGGAAACTTGCATTGACAATGTAGTTGTACATCGCCACAATAATTTTGCGACAGCTGATCAAATGTCCAATTTCCTAGCCAACCCGTGGGTCAAACACTCGCACCTATTAGCTTCATTAGCCAACAGCAGGGTGTCAATTCTTTTTTTTATAGCTGGCCTGACATAAGCGGTGTCTTACAAAAGCCTAAAGTGTGAAATATCGGCCTGGTGTAAATGGGTTGAGTACATCGTAAATGCCGATAATGCAAGTCTTCTCGCTTCGACGAACTTATGCGTTAGCTCCACCCTCGCTCCCTGCGCATATGTGTATAACATACAGTCACTGACATTTGATGTATTTAAGCATGTGGTGGGAAATCTCGGAAGACTAGGACCGCGGGTTACATTATCATGTAAGATGGAAAACTGTCCGCGGGCCGGACAAAATCTCTTTGCGGGCCGTATGTTACCCGCCCCTGATTTAGTAGGAAGAACTGCTAAGCTAAATCTCGCCCAAGAGAGGTATCCCTCTATACCAGGGGTTCTCAGCCCTTTCGTGGCCGTGGCCCATTTTCCTGTTCAAAAATCTGCTGTGGCCCACCTGATATCTTAGAGTCATAATCCTGTTTAATGCGTGGTCATGGACAGCGCCGATATGCCTATTTCTTTAAAATAGGCGCATTTTTCTCTAATGATATTTAAATCTCGAACTCCCTGGATATGAAATCGCGCCACGCGCGAAAAGAATTTCACGTTGAATAAATATCCTCCAACAAACGACCAACGAAATAATCTTGGGTCCCTTCGAGCTCCCCCAATTGGGGCCGTGGGTGCGGCAGTTACGGCCCTGGTAGAGCTAAAACTCCTGTAGATGATTTTCGTCCGCTGCTCCATTCGCGTCGCGAAACACAATGATCAGATCTCCGCAGTATGTGATTGGGACTTTAGTGATACTATTGTGGGGAATATTATAATCATTCTGGGCCAGCATCGAACAATTCATTGGTGAATGGGGTTCTACAGAGAAGTGGAGAAAGATTTTTCAATATGCATGATGTACTTTGTATGTCTTGTACCAAAACAACTGAAGTTGCGATGTCAGAATATTCAATCCAATGATGCAATCAATTACTGTGACTCTTTCATTATGTACAATGATTTCCAGGCCGGACATCTTAAACCGACTTCAAAGATTAATGCGCTCTGATAAATTCTCAATCCATTAAGATTCGTTGCGGTGGTGCAGTATACATTTGCCAGAAGTTGCAAATAATTTGCAATTATGGCTATTTTTAGCTTGCAATAATACGGCCTGCCGAAGTACAGTAAATCAGTACATCAATTGCACTTCACTGCGAGTTCATTGCGTACCCCTTTCAACGGAATACGACATATGACCCTGCCGGAATACTTGGTTACTTCAGAATTCTCTTCCAGTTATTACACGCCTGAAATGATTTTAGTTACTGTTTGCCGTAGGTTGTCATAGCCAGTAGAAAAAGTCACCGTTTCTCCCTAACGTTTTCGATTTGTACATGCTGACTTCATACGTGCCACTATACGTCTAATCAGAGTCGGATGAAAAGCTTTATAATTCGATAACACGAATATAATTTTAGCGAAAAACATAAGAAATATAACTAAACTTACATTAATTCTAAAATTTTCTAAATAGTTCTTTGAGAACCCCTGCTCTATACCAAGGGGCAAGCTTTTTGCCATGCACAACCGCATCTCGACCACTCATGTAGCCCTTGGCCGCATTCCAGGGCATAATAGTCGTAATGAACGAGCTGGACAACAAATACCCAGTTTAAAGTGTCTATGCCCATTTCCGTAGAACTCTGGATTAATATATTTAATGATATGGGCTTCGTGAGTGGTAACTAGTAATGACAAGGGACTGCTCAGAGTCACGTGAAGCGCGAAAATTCCTTTAGATTAACTAATGAATTTCGTCATTGATATTAGTAGTTTTACATATTACTATCAAGCATTTATCCTTTCTCTGCCCATGTGATCAGATTAACCGGTATAGAGTTGATGCAGGGGCTTTTTTCAGGTCAAGGTATAAATTTTGATCCATCTTCGGGCGGTTCAATTGTTATTAGTGATTTTGTTGCATGCTGTTATTTCTTGACCTCCCATCAGGATTGTCGGTATAGTGAGGAGCACACGATTCCGAGTTGGTATTTCTATATGAGGCGGATCGTTTTCCTTTGTTGTTCGCATCTGTATTGTGGGGCTCTGATTGCAAGGGGCGTTACTATATTCAAATAGGAACATGCAGACACATTGAACCGCGCCGTGCGAGAAGAAAATTTCAAGATTAATTAGAGTCAATTCGTAAATTCAAATTGCATGTCGACGGCTGCCAACACATACTAATTGAATAACGTGTCCACGACCGCACAAATTTCCTTCCACGGTCGCAGGTTGACCACCCCTGCCCTATAAATTTTAATTACTGACCGACCGTGGTATTTTTCATTTAATAGTGGACAATAATGAACGATAGTCATTAAAATCTGAGGCGACGAGAGCGTATATGTGTTAAGACAAAGGAGAAAGGGTACTTGGGTAGGTCAGTAACGAGATACTCCTATACCTTTTCCAAGGTCTGAAGTCGTTTGGCTTATTTGTGCAAATTGGCTAAGTGGTTATGATTTTAGAATATATCCGCCTTAGCTCTTTCATAATATTTAATAAGTTTTGTAACGTATTTACCAAATTTTTCGTGTCAGAAGTGTCAAGTAGTCAACTAGTTATTTCCAAATGTTTGTTCCTTTTAACTGTTTTTTTTTATGGAAGTGTGTTCCAATGCTATTTTATATATCTCCTTTACATACACATGCCTCCTTATTTTTTAAACTAGTTCGCGAGATAATTTGGTTGCGACCGCCCGCGACGGTCTCTCAATTAAATTTCTCCTAAGCATGCAGACGTCGCGCCGAATTTCTCACGAGGCCTTTTTAAGACAACATTTTTCAGATAGTGACAAAACAAGTCAAAGAGATCAGAAGTGAACTGGCTTTATTTTTGGAAACAGCTCCAGAGCGAGAATTAACATACTAAACTTGGTGAAATGTGCCAAAACGGAAATTAATATCTTTTGTGCGATATTTATAAGCAAAAGATCGAAAGAGATCATGCCTCCAATTCTTTTGTATTTTTAATGGGCAATAAATAGACGATTTTTGGGCAAACGTATCCAAACCTAAATATTTCATTGCGCACTTTGCGCGATCTACAGTCGATAGACCTCAAAAAATTAAAAAATAATGCATTAGATTTAGATTAGATTGACAGAATTCAGTAAAACAGTGTACGCAATTATGAAAGGACAGTATTTTCTTAGTACCGCTTGAGCCCGTAGAGATGCACCAATCAAGAACAGGCTACTGCAGGACCATTAGGCACTTGCATACCCACGCCAGGACACATCATGACATATAAACGTTACGCGAAAGCTACGACTCTGCGAAGCGTGCTACCTGAAAGATCGGCGGTGGTAATACCTAGAAATGACCGACTCATTTTTACCGATACCGTCGATAGTGACGAATAGTCATGCCCTTGAAATCCGAGTCCCGCGGTACAAATGCGACCCGAAGAGGAAGACATATCACCCAGTCAAGAAATATGAAATTGGAATCCTTCGAGTAGCCAGTGACAATCCTTTTCGGCGGTAACGAAATAACAATATGCTTCAACAAAGTAATGTGGACCCATCCGAAAATTCAATAATATAAACTTACCTGTGTGACATGGGTGTCCTAAATATTCGGAGATACTATCAGCTCCAACAGGAAATCTGATCACGGGTATGCTATACATAGAAAATACCAATAGTGTTGACCAAAGTCACACATAAAATTTAAAAAAAAGTTACCCGAGACCAGTGAATTTATGCATCCTGATTTTCCATAGTACTGATATTAGCGAATGGTGCATGGTGAACTGACAAACAGAAATGGGTAAATTTTGCACTCGTCGTTACCTAACACGGCCACATTTACAAATCGTGTGATACCGGTCCGAGTTCGCTGCGGAAGGGGTTAGTGTGTCCCTATGTTTGTGTTACTGTGAAGTGTATGTATCAATGGAATTGCGAATAGTTTGTGGAGCGAAGCCCTCCGGAATTTATGTTGATTGGGACCAAGACCATTTTTTGGATGTGGAAAAATTTTGTTACGGACCTGCTTGAAACAAACACTCCGTAGCGCCAGTTTTATTCTTCAGTAACAGGTGTTTGCGCGGGACAAATAAAATGACCTTTTTTATTCGCCGGTCTGATTTCTCCTAGTCTCATTTGGCTCAACTTTCGACCAAATGGGTCCACGAGATGCAAAAGTTGGGGAACCACTGGTTTAGATAAAACGATGTATTTTTCTCATTTGGGATTTAGTAAAAAGTAGTATTTTCGTCACTTTTATAATTGAATGCATCGTCAAGAGTCAGCGACAGCGTTGCTGTATCATGCAGCGACAGGGTTGCTGTATCATGCTAACTGAATATATTTTCCAAAATTGCCCTTATTCATTTATTTTATATAATTGGTCCGTCAAGTGTCTTCGCAGTCTACTTTTGCAACTTCTTAACTAATAATTTTCAGATCTTTATGTTATGGGTCCAGCCGTTTTTATTTAAATTGAAAATCCTATCTTGAACCTGTAAATGTGTAAGAACTGACGGAGTTATGTACATTGTACATACGTTCCAACGCCTACTACCTTGACCATCTCGGACGCTCACAACTGGTATGTGTGAAGCCATAGGTTAAATGAAAATTCGAATTCACGGTGTTGATATCCTGTTGGTGGACTGACAAGTGACAAGATGATTTGCTGATACGTTACAAAAAAGAAGAATGACGAATCAATCAATTTGCGTCTAGCCCGCACTGTATCTAATTGACTGCTCATTTCGTATATACAGGAGCACACGGTCAGGACGAAAATTCCGGGCTTCATTCTTGCTACTAAATCTATCTTTCGCTCTACTCGGACTCAATGTTACTTTATTGGTCAGTGAGATGTCGTTCATCAGAGACGCACCAAACCTAGAAGACATATCTTCGTCGTGCATAGCCATCGCAGCTGTTATACATTTCTTTCTACTTGCATCGTGTGCATGGATGAACTGCGAGGGGGCCATGCTTACAGTGGCGGTTTTGAAGGTAAGGCAATATTTTCGTACGTATATTCTGTCTGCTGTTGCGGGCAGGCCTGTGCGGTTGGCTTCTCACACCACTAGATGTAATTTCTTCTCTGCCTCGACTTGACTAATCAGCATCAGCAGGAATTGGGCGTTTAGCATCCGACAGAGATAGTGACATTATATAGTTGAGATCTCTTCCGAATTCCTGTAAGAAATTGAACTTAAAAGGCTGGTATTTCTATGATATCTTTTCTTATGGACATCATTTCAAAGGTACGGTTGATGGCTACTATTAGTAAAATAGGTGTTATAGCAAGCATTCCTGTAGTTTTGAAGAAATATATCAACATCAGGTTACTTATAAAACAGCTGTAATATTTGGCAAATTATGTTTAAATTTTACATAATTATGTTTGTAGCCGAGGAATAATTTCTTCATCCGGCAGAATTGAATCTGAATGTTGGTCATGAGGACAACATTAATTGCAGAATAATTTAGGTTGCATTTTTGAAAAATGGTGTGTTAAAGCACTTTTTAAACATGTTTTAGACGGTTTTTTTGAAAATTACATTTTAAAAAACAATTTTATTTTCAAACGTTCCATATTTATGACATATTTTTGCAAATCCTTTTGAAGAACATGTACTATGAGCCTACGAACGATTTGCCCATAATTTAGATTAGACGATTTGGAGTGGCTGGCACCCTCGGGAGTCGTCGTCGGTTCAACACCTATAACACGTAGATATAGAGCACGATACATCTTAAAGTCCACATTAAAACATGGCGACTGCGTTGTTGTGGCTTCACTCTATAGTTACCACTAGGAAAAAGTTGGGGACATTTACACCCAATTTCGAGGACATTTACACCCAATTTCGAGAAGGCAAAATGTGCACTTCGAGTTCAGATTTTTATAGAAAGTTGACCAAGAAATAGTTACTCACAGAAACGAAAACGCTAATGCGTAATCGTTATGTGTAGCTTAAATAGAGAATATATCAGTTACACAAAATTATAATTGAAATATCTGTGGTTGGATTACTATGGCACTTCCGAGTCAAAAATTTCTCGGCCGCCACATCACATACACAGGGCTAACACCAGATTACGACTAAGGGAGCATAGTAGTATGACAACTTATATCGTGGTAAGAGTCACAGTATAAGTTTATAACATTATTCGACCGGCCATCATCGTATTTTGGCACACTCCGTTGTTCTGAAAAAAGGTGTTGCTACTTGCTAGAATAAAAACACTGAGATCCGTGATATATGGCAATAAATATATTTTTTGAATCCTTGATAATAAAGTATTCAAGTGAAAAGCAAGAACATATGGTAATAGTGTGGAATAAGTTCACTGGTCCGGGCAGCGAGCGAGTTGAAAGTGTCAATCCAGCCACCGGCGCCAGTTTGACACACCTGATCTAGGTCATTGGTACGGAATGGGTGTACTGATGATGACCGCCGACGTTAAAAAGTTGCATTACCATATAGTTCCTGTTGAAGATATTTTTTGTCTGATTATGACATTGGTCGGGAGCCTTTAACGTCGAAGGAGACATATGTACCCTATGTTTTCAACGGTCAATGCCATCCACAGCGATGCCACAAATACGGATTATCATCATCATCATCATTGGTTTATTAGCAATTTTATCAGTTCAATACACCACAAAAAATGCGATACAATGAATAGACAGGAAGATGTCGAAGCGACTTGGATTTGTCAATGGAATCGGACACCCACCTTGGCCTAGGCGTAGTAAAGAGGAGGCATGCACACTGAATGAAAGTAAAGAATACAGTATAGAAAAAGAAAGCGACAAAAAATAGGGCGGCATGTCATGGGAAGCGAGATCGATAGGTCAGTCGTGGTCCGGTAATCTTGAGGATGTACTGTATTTATTTAGTAGTAATTGCTTGTATTTCGACTTGAATGTGGACATGCTCGTCGACTGTCGGATGGCCGGCGGGATACTGTTCCACACATCAGGTCCGGCATATTTGATGGAGCGATGATCTTTTCGGTCGATCATATGATATTTGGACGACGTGGATTAGTGATGTCATGACTATACAGCAATAAAAAATACCTTTTAAACATGTTTGTTTTCAATGCAACCCTAAGTATAATTATTGTAACGCCAAGAGGCACACTCGAGATCCGATGAAATGTCACAATTCCAGAGTTGATCAACTAGTCATCGTCGATAGTCAAGTAGAACTAAAAGTAAAGCCGTCAAGTTCTACCTAAGTAGATGTGGAGTTAGTGGTTTACATGTAAGTAAATGGTAAGTATTTTAGGCCTATATTTTTCATAAAAAACTGGAACTGTAAATTAGAATAAAAAATTGCCGAAATCACAAACACCTGAGGAAGTAATAAAAGTAATTAAATTCTACTTGTGATACGTCGAAAAGTATAAATACGTCGTTACTGAGCACCTCTGGACAACTCACAAGGTAGCATTGAAAATAAAATAAAAACATGGCCAATCACACCGACTTCAAGATTTACTGCATATCTGAGATATCATCTAAATTTGAAAGCAATAACATTGAAAAGATAATATTACATATATGAAACGTAAGCTATAATATTACCAAACTTGATCTACTGACGACTATCTTGAACTGCATCCATTACGCATAACACAACAATAAATTCACTGAAAAATTCAGTTTACAATCACGATAGCCGCATAATCATTCAGAGTTCCCCAGTTGTGTTTCCTGTTCTTCAAAAAGTAATATTATATTTGAATTTTTTGTCTCTGTAGCAGTGTATGCCCAAATAAGTTACGTCTATCAATCATCCAATAATGCTCTGAGCTCGGTGTTTGGCGTATCAATTATGACGTGAAATGAGTATAGGCGATATGCAAAGTTCCAATATGCGCCTTTTGTGTATCTACAAACATGATATTGCCAGTTCCATACGACATGCAGATGATGCAGTTTTCCGGCCATACCTACATACTGCACTTTGAGCACGTCTTCAAAGAAACGTCATTTCCATTAGCGTCCCTATGTTTCTGCTACATAGTAGTGTTGGATTATAACACATCGAGGTTCAAAGGCTTGCATATTGGGATAAAAATCATTTCAAATATAAGTATGGTTGATAATATAGCTCGAAGTGAAAAGGGGCGTATAATTTCAATACTCGATAAAATTGTTTTTCACCACTCGACTAAAATCATTATAAAGATTAACTGATTCTATTTCGGGCACACTAATCCAGGGCTCTTTATCGGGATGTATCGTACACCTCATGGTGTACCATAATGTTTAAAGAGTGTACCAATTTGATGGGATGTACTGGGTTGAACAAGTTGACCGGATATGCAATATCGTACATTGACTGTGGACAGCCTCTGGAAAAACGGCCGCATGCTGTCATTAAACCGTAATTGTAATTATACGGCCGTCTCCATATAATTAGGCTATTCGAGCATGTGTTTGGGGCAGTTAATATGCAATTTGAATTGGCTCTCAAGTCTACAAGAGATTTTAATTCGACATAAAATTTTCTTTACGATGAGCACGGCTCAGGTTGACTTGGATTTTTCGTTTTTGATATAATATTATCCTTGCAATCTCAGCCCCACCATACAGATGTGAAACGTGTATCACAGAAATGCCCTCCATAAAGATATACAAAGTTGGAACTGCGTGCGTCTCACGAATAACAGTTTGTCTATAAACTTTGAGTAATTCCAATTTCCAATATGATTTGGCTATGCCGACGATAGCAACATGCAACAAAGTGAATAACGAAACCGGTAGATGCATCGTCACTAATTTTGTGACCAGAAGTTTCGAAGCCGCCCCCTCTATCAGCTCTACCTGTTAATCTGAGCACGTGGGCTGATAATGGGAAAATAATTGAGAAATAGATGTGAAACTACCAATATTATCGATTTAATTCTTTCGTGAGGATGAAAAATATATTTTCGCTTCGCGCGACTATCTAATCCAGTGGTTCCCAACCGGGGGGGAATTCTCCCCTTGGGGGAATTTTGAAATTTTTAGGGGGGAATCTGGCTTTGGCATTGTATCGGAAGATACACTGGGTTCATAAGGTTTTGAGATTTTTATGGTATAGAACTGTTAAGTAGAAATTAGTTCTTTACAATTGTAGATTTCTTCAGCGGATTTAAGCTAATTGTATGTTTAAATGCCTTCCGTATTTATTTCACCCGCTGATAAAGTGAGGCCCACGAGACGATTTCGTTAGGTCCGCGACAGCCTCTCAACCAAATTGTTACTAAGCAGGAAAACGTCAAGCCGAATTCAGCACAAGGCCGCTAGTGAAATTGTTTAACTTTTTAAGCCAACATATGACTAACGTGAAAAACATACCGTACCAAATTGATCGATTCAACTCAAGTCCGCAGCAAGCGCAATTGGTGATTTATTTTTCGTCAGCGGCTACCCGACCGGTCAAAAACAGTTCTCATTTGACTGTACTTTACCAAAGTTTAGTTCGGTCCGCATTCGTTATAGTTCACACATATCTGAATATGTTTGACCATTAGTTGCTCAGTCAACAAATGGTTGCGCGTTAAAAAGCACATTTTTTAGCCACATGCAAATTTTTCATATGGAAATGGGGGGGGGGAGCTCAAATATCGGCCAAGGGGGAACGAGACGAAAAAGGTTGGGAACCACTGATCTAATCGATCCCGATTATTTTTCGTAACGATATTACTCTCGATTTGGGTGCATATATAGTAAGGCTGTGAGGTTGCTCTATATCTACAATTAGAAAATTTTATACGCAAGGTATATCTCGAGAATACGGTGATGGTACAGAACCCCACAAGGTGTCTCCGCGATGACTTTTCCCCGACGGTCAATTTAACATGAGTATTTGTCGTCCAGATGGGCCATGGCCAACGGAATGCGGCCGTATGCTACATATGTAATTGAAATGAGGCAATATATGGCAATAACGTTGAACACCACGGATAAGCGTAACTACGGAATCGGTGTGTTATGTGATCAGGGCTGTACGAGTTTTGAGTTAAGGGTGTACCACGACGAAAAAGGTTGCAGAGTACTGCATAATCATTGTGCCGAGCCATATTTAGGAGTATTGCAGCGTAACCTGACTCTCACTCCAACGATATGTGCTTCTTGAGGCTGATTCCAATTTCAGTCCCTAATTGTATTGTTAAATTTAGGTATAGCTTCCGCTTCACTACACAGGCCCCCGAAATGTTTATAACGTATACCAAACGCATCCGAAGATAATGTTTTAGGTACAGAACTTCAATATCCAATAGAATATAAATTCATATTGAAATGAACCCGACTATTTTTGTCTAACACCCGTCAGGCGCATTCGTAAGCAACTAAGACTGAATATAAAGGAACTTTATATATCGATGATACATGTTGGTGATGATACTGTTCATATACAAAGTTTTATCGAAATATTATATATTTCATATATTAAACGCATCAGTATTGATAGAAACTACTACTTTTATATATATAATCAGTATGTTATCTAGATATGATGCCTACCTGTGAAATCTGCTTATCGATATATGCTATTCATATTCAGCCTATCTGGACAAGATTATATTTACGTGACCGCATGGTGGTTCTCCCGTCGTTAGCGTGGGGTTGGGCTATGCCGTTAGTCTTTGTGGGATCTGTTCTTATTGTGGATACGAGCCTCTACAAACAATCAAACGAAGATCATCCATATATGTAATTATCACAAATTTCAATGTCTGAGTAATAAAATGATGTGTTGGCATTTTATCATGTGCAGATGCTATATTAATGAGGATTACATCCATGATCTCGCTGTCATACCGACTGCCATAATGATTGGCTGTAATCTTATCGCGTATGTCATATTATCGTGTGTTCTATGCAGGAATCGCGAAAGTGGTTGGGTAAGTAGTAGGTCTGTATGCCGGTATTTATTATTTATGTTTCAGTGCTTCTTAGCCTTGTTTCCTCCAGCGCCCTCTTTCGAAAATTATCGTGCTCCAGCGCCCACCACCCCCACCCCCATATTGTAAGGACTGTAATAAAGACAATGCGTAAGAGGGAGAGATCTATTTCTTTGTCAACCGGAATAAACAGAATGAGTATGCAAAAAAAATACTCATAACAAAACAAAAAAAAAAACAGTAATAATAGCAACACATACACAGCAGAGTTGGATCAATTGTAATTTGTAATTGAGCTGAATGTAATTAATTACATCTTTCAATGTAATTGTAATGTAATTGTAATTGAAGCATTTTTATTTTGTGTAATTGTAATTGTAATTGTAATTTGACAAAAATTTTGCTCAATTACAATTTCAATTACATTAAATTGCTATTGAGACCTGACAAGCACAGCATAAAATAATTGACTTATAATGCATTCTCTTTAAATGTCGACAAGGAATTTGGTGGATCCATTCGCGGAAGACATTGACTACGCCGAGAAGCGAACTGCTGAGCCGGCTAAAAGCAGCAGAATTGATAGTCCCATAGCTGGCGATCCAAGCGTCGAAAATTGATATGTATGGTCCTAATCGAAAGCTACTGTCGCACTGATTCCGCAATAAAAGTATATTTCCAGGCAATGGTACCATCCCAAAATAGTCGTGAAAGTCTGGGAATCGGCATTTTTCTGAACAATCGCTGGGCGTAATTGGTCATTGTTGTGGTCATGCTGCTGCGGCGCTCTCTCTTTTCAGAACAGTCGGCCTTAAACGGCTATTTTGGAGCAGTTACATTGCCCTGACGAGATTTTAATTTGTATTTTCGGAATTAGTTCACCAATAGCTTACGATAAAGACCAGGTGCATAAAATTTTGACGCTTGGATCGCCAGCTCTAGGACTACAAAGTTTGCTGCTTTAAGCCGGCTCTGCAGTACGTTTGTCGGTGCATTCATCCGTGACTCACATCTTGCGCATCTATCCGTGGGTTGGCAATCTACAATACGATTTCAGATCACGATGCTGCATCGTTACTTCGTCTGGCTAACTAACCAGACCACTGGATATTATATAACGTCTTATTTGACAAAGCACGGTTTTGTTTTTACTCCTCATCCTAATTCCTACGTCCCTCGATAAAAATAATATTATTTCTTTAATTATATACTATATACGCAAATCCAACACGTGCATATATAATAATACTTTTTTAAACGACATACTGCACCCTATCCTTAATCCTAAGCCATAGGAAATTAGGTAAATAACATTTTACATTTCCAATTACGTGAGCCATAATTACCGAGCATACAAAACACGCTTATATTACGTCACAATGACATCCTACATAGCATACTATGTACGCACATAAACGCATTTATTACTACACAATCTGAACTAGACTTGAATTGTTGTTAAATACGACGCTACGGTTGTCAAGGAGCACGGTTGAATTTATGATTATTCAATTACATGTTTAACAGCAGCAATTGTAATTGTAATTGTAATGTAATTGACGCATGCAAGGAGTAATTGTAATTGTAATTGTAATTTGATATTTTTAGCATGGAGTAATTGTAATTGTAATGTAATTGAAACATGCATGGAAGTAATTGTAATTGTAATTGTAATTGAACTGAAACAATGTAATTGATCCAACTCTGATAGACAGCAATAATAGCGTGTAACTGGGTCTATAACGATATAGACGGGTGCCGGCGATATGATCCTTACGATCTTCATGTCAAGCCGGGACCTAGGAGATTAGAAACAAATATATAGAATAGATACATACACTCATGCTTACTAGTTATGGTGAATTGTAAAAAAAATAAAATTGAAAAACAACAACGAAGTACACAGTGGATGCCTTGATGCAATAGTACATGGGGAATAAATCCGATGGCGATTACTACTTACTGAGAAGTAAGTCACGGAACTCCGCCTTGAATGACGGAAAACTCATACTTTTCAGTCGTGGGGGCAATTTAATCCACAAATCGATTCCAGCAAGCTTCGAGGGAGGAAAAGCATTGTCGGAATTAGACATAAATAGGTTGGGAGTGCTCTTAGATCGAGTACCGTAGTTGTGTATATGCATGCAGTATTCAAAGTAGTTTACAAGTGAATTCGGATCTTCTTGTTTCCTAAATTTATACATGAAGTTTGCTAATTCAAAAATATATATGTCTTAAACTTTAAGAATGCGAAGTTTCTTATAATATGGAGATAAGCGTTGCTAGATGGTCAGTCCAGCAATGACTTGCAGTGCTTTTAAAATAGGTTGAGTTGCAGATCCCCACATAATAATACCATATTGCAAATGGCAGTGAACGATGGAGAAATAAAGACTTATGAGCACAGGCCTAGGAGCAATTCTATTTAGTCGCCACATGTCACCAGTATTGCGAGAGATCTTGGACGAAACATGACTTGTATGGGTATTCCAACTGAGGTCATGGTCAATAAAAATTCCTAGATATTTCATTGAATTGCAAAAGCACATCGCTTGACCAGTCATAATTAATTTGGGTTCAGTATTGGAGAGTTCTCTTCTCCTTTTTTTCTTTGCCTATTGGTAATACTTGGCCCCTACTAGCATTAATGGACAATTCGTTACATGTGAGCCAGTTGCTGATAAGCTTAAGTTGGTTGTCAGTTGATATCAACAGATTTTGACTATTGGATGAGGATAGCAGTAAGTGCGTGTCATCTGCAAAAGGGGTAGTGGCGAATTGTGAACAGGCAGTTATATCATTATTATACAATATAAACAATGTTTGCCCTAAAACTGACCCCTGTGGTATACCGGAGGCTCGAGACAGCACGATAGTCAGATTTCTCTTGACTGATGACTGTATATTGTTGTCGGTCAGTAAGATAGGCCTAATTACGAAATATTTCGAGGGCAGTACCACGTACACCATAATATTCTAGCTTATCAGTTAGTAATGAATGGTCGACAGTATCAAATGCCTTCTTGAGGTCAAGCGAGATAGCCACACCATAACTGCTGGTTGATTATACCCTGTCATTATTTCAAGAATAGCATGAATAGTAGAATGTTTATCCCGAAAACCATATTGGTGATTGCTGATTATTTTGTATTTTGACAAAAAAACTAGTAAGCCTACTTTGTAAAAGTTTCTCAAATACATTTGCAAGACTAGGTAGAACTGAAATAGTATTATAGTTATTTGTCGTGAACCTTGAACCTCCTTTGTGGACAGGGGTTATTTTACCTATTTTGAGGGAGTTCGGAAAGCATCCTAGTTCAAGCGATTTGTTGAAGTAATATGATAATGGAAGACTCAGTGGGCTGCAATTATCTTAAGGAGGTTATTTGGTACTTGATCATGTCCCTTTGCTTGAGCAGATTTAAGAGTATGTATAGTAAGATTCACTTCATCCGCTGTTGATGGCTCCAGGAACATTGACGACGTATTTATTCTCCAGTAATCTTGCGCATTCGTTGCGGATGGTGGAACAGCAGAAGCTAACTTTGGACCAATTGATGCGAAGAAGTCGTTGAACTCGTTTGCTACTTTCTTTGGTTCTTTGATGGTACTACCATTTACATCACATTTCAGATATGGGGGTGCAGAAGTTTTGTTGTTGTTAATTAAGCCTTTTATGATTTTCCATGAATTTCTTTGATTTCCATGACAGCTTGAAAATAATTTTGGGAAATATGCTTCTTTTGCCTTTTTCTTGATTGAACACAATTTTTTGGCATATTCTTTGTGACGTAGCTTACCTTGTACATTTTTTGTTCTAATAAACTTCCTAGTTTTTATTGCTCGAAGAATGCCAGGTGTGCGCCATGACTTCAATTTGATATTTTACTGTCGTCGAGAAAGTCTTTTGATAGGAGCGTGTGAATCGAACACTCTCTTGATGTCCTCAATAGAGTTACTGAATTTCTTGTTCAATTCGTTACTGTTGATACATAGTGTTGTAGCCGCTTGCTCAAATTTTTCATATGCATCTTGTAAGAGGCTGTCGTTGTTCAGGTTACTCAAGTCTCTTTGCAGTGCATGAGATGGACAAGATATAATAGGTTTTAAACCAAATTCGCATAAAATAGGAAAAAATGGCAGAGTATGGCTGGAGACAGCTCTATGTCACTTACATTGGTTATTATATGGTCCAAGAGGCTTTCACAGTCTTTTGTAACACGGGTTGCATTAGACACAAGTTGAATAGAGCTCGAGGAGTGCAGGCAGATTTTGTAGCGTTCGACAATTTTAGAATTTGCAAGGAGGTTGATGTTGATGCCTCCCATAATTACGAAGTTTCGTCCCCAGTTAATAAGCATCTCTAATGTCTTTTCGAAACAGTGGAAGAATTCTGAGGGACTTCCATGTGGATGCCTGTATATGATGCCTATGGTAATAGAATTTGATCTCATTTGATCCAGCGTGAGGTCCTCCCATATCTCCTCAACTGATGAGCAATTGAGTTTGTATTGACCAACCAAGAAGTAATCATATCCTTCGGCAATATACTCCACCAGAATCTGTACTTGATGGACAGTGGTTAAATGAGTAGCTGGGTAGGGGTGTTTGGGAGATGCCAAGTATGCAGGGTGGTTGTTGCATTAAGGATAATAGAGTAGGCCTACAAAGCTCAGTATGGTGTTTCTGGAGAGATCGGATATTTAGGTGCATCATGCCAGATTTTTTTCCAATTCGCTTCAGCTCACTTGGTAAAAGTTTCTTGCATTGAGTAATGTTGGTAAACAATAGGCTTCCATCTTCCTCGTCATTGGGATTGTGCTCAGATGTTTCTGAGGTCGCCATTTTTTTTTTACTTTAGCGTGTAAAAACATGATGTGTAAGTATACCAGCATTTTCTACTCAAGGCGTTGCAGCACTTCCGTTGAGTGGATGTGAATTATTTTGGATTCCTCGTTTTTTCACAAAAAGATCTTTCCGTTGCTAGTCCAAACAAATTGATATTCGAGCTCTCTTTTTTGCATCATTTTGTTTTTATTAGGATTCAGATTCAGATTTCAGGTCCTTCAAAACTTTTTGCATTTTAGTTATTTTAGTTTTTGTTCTTCGTATTGACTACCGTAGAAGGATTTTTCAGTTGCATCTTGTGATTTGATAGTTCTCTTTTTATCTCATCATTTTCTTGCCCGAGGGATGCCAATTTTTCTGTCAGATTATCTTTTGTGTTGGCGATTCAATTCTCAAGCTTTTTGCACATGCGTTTTTCAGATTCCTTCACTTTGTTGTCAATAAGACTCTTGACGGCATCAATTATCAGATTTTTTAGTTGCTGTGAGAGGCTGCCCGTGTATCCATGCGTAACATGATGTATGTATGAATTTGAAATTGTAAAAATCATGAAACAATATAATGAAAGAACATTACCTGACTATTTCGACAACTTTTTTCAATGCCCTACTTCAAGTCACCATTATAACACAAGATTCTCACAGAATCAGTCCCTATTTGTTAAATTGAATTCATCAAGACTGTCAAGAAATTCCCTATCTTATATAGGTGTGAAATTTTGGAACAATGTACCAACTTTCTACCGTACTCTTCCTTATCATACATTTAAAGCTCGCTATTGCAAATTTATATTAACCAAGTACTAAGAAGAACATATCTCATGACCACAGTGATGTTGTTTGTTGTTTTGATTCATTTAATATGCTACAATAATATTACCACTGTGTACATGGGTCAAATTGTTATTTTCTGATCACACTGTTGACTATGGTAACCGTCCTTCACTAGTGTTGCTGTCTTTTATTTACTTTTGTTTATTTCGTTACTCTTTGCGGTGCTACTCGACTGAGAGAAGAAATTGATCCATATTATATTTAATACTGCCAATATGCTTGGGTGACTCCGGCCTAGAAGACTTCGGTCATATCGGGTCTCCCAGTCTATACCGTGTAAATTATAGTTAGGAAAATTTAAAAAAATGTATACTATTGGACGTGAATGTTTGTGGACTCGACATTGCCTTTACTATATTTCATGGTTGACGAATAAAAGAACTCTCTCTCTCTCTCTCTCTAACAGTAGTTCCTCAATTTTGGTTTGCAGTTGCGCTGTCGTTGGCATGGAGAGTACCGGTAATACACCACTCTTCACGATGCAGCAATATTTTAATTTATATATCTAGTAGCTTATCGCAAACAAACGGAGAGCCGTGACAGCACTTCGTCAGCCCACCATCAAACGATTCTCTTGCGCAACCATAGCGTGATAAAAATAACTTCTAGAGGCGTCGCCTCCAAGAACTCCGTCTCGTCATTTCAGCAAAGTTTGTGTGGACTGGCCGCCCTAGGCGCCAAATTCTCTACAATGCATAAATGAATACGTGGTAGTTGCATATATATGTCGCTATAAACTTTTTTTCCTCTCAGCCCACGTAATCAAATTTACAGTAGCTCTGAGTTAGCTGTTGTCTTGGAAAATGAAGGCCATGTAATAATTAATTAAACATATTGGTACCATTACTTCGTTACATGATGTTATTTTGTTACCTACTCTTGTCCTCTACATAATCAAAAGATATTGAAGTACATAAAGGTATTAGGCTAAAGTAAGCGCGCGATTCAACATTGGTATTTCTTCACTAGCAAATAATTTTACTCTGATGGATGTTATTTGTCCTGTGGGGCTACAGATTGCGACGACATGATAATTCGGCACGAGCGATAAGCAATTATGCACGACTAGACTTATACATGGAAGTTTACAGTCAAAATAAGGACAATCCTCTTTGGCAAAGGTTTTCACGCTGACGATCTATTGGCACACTTCTCGGAGTCCGATATTGGCCGAATATTCATATGTATTCGTGCATCGTGGCGTGATAATTTAAACAGGAATGTATTCCAAACAAAGGAACTCATATTATATAACGTTCGTGTGAGGCTGTGGACCACAACACTAGATAGTATCATCCTTTATGATACGATAAAGAAATATTATGACGATTTAATTTATTAGCTCTCAAATACAAGTATATTTAGTTCATTTCGTGCACAAAGCTGCAAAACATATTTTATGTACAATATGCTCTTACTCTCAAAAGTGATATAGGCCCTACAGCGCCTCCTTCGATTTCCACACGCTGTGCGCTGCATGTTATAATACCTATAGTTCGAAACATTTTGTTGAAAATAACCCGAGAAAGCGTGGGGGCAGTTTTTTAGCGGGAAATAAACGACTTAAAAGTACGCGCAATTCATTTTGCATGAATTAGCGTAAGCCACTAAATTTATGAAAACGTACCCAACATCGACGCGTAGCGCGACTAAAAATTCCGGGTTTGACATATTTGGTGGAATGTTAATTTGCTCTGAATATTCATCAGGGATATGTCCTACTACTAGCCTACATCATCTACTGCGATGCCATTCTTCTTCAGCGCCCATATCGCCCCCTGAGCGTTTCATCCTCCTTCAAAATCACAGGCACCCCTTGGGGGAGGGGGGGCGCTGGAGGGAAGGTTAAGAACCACTTTGTTATATGATACTGCTCCAGGATCATTCGCAAATGCGTGAACACTGAACATTGGTGACTAACCACACCAATCTACCCTGGATTTTAGACGCATGGTATCAGTAGGCTTTCGGTTACCCTCAATGAACTCAATATATATGGAACACGAAAGAGACTACCCTTTATTATTTCCTTTTACGCTGGTTTCAGAGCACGGGTAAATAGAACGGCTCTTTCCTGTGAATTGTATATATGGCCTTGTGCTAAACATAATAATCTGACAGCGAAATGCGGCCACAATTGCGGCCATCCTCTCCTCAATTCCTCTGATCTAGAGCTGGCATTCCCAACCCGGCAGCGAGAAGCCTTTTTCATAGGGGCCACGAAAAATTATCATCTCTCTAAGTCTTCTCCACTATATAAAAAAAATGCAAATTAACATAAAATGCCTGTACACCAATAAGTTTCTTCTCTGCCACGAAACCAGAAATTAGGACATTTTCGGAGCAAGAAAGCTAACCCATCACATTAACCGAATACGTACCAACTAATAATATACTATCATGTGATTACTGTGTGTTGATTTTGGATAAAAGGTTGAAAACAGGGGGTCATTGACTTTTAGAAATATGCACGCGTAACCGCGACGAAAAAATATAGGAACCCATGACCTAGGGTTACCATATTTTGGAAATCTGAAAAAAGGACACTTTTTCAAATTTTTCAGACTTGCGATACCGGAGGAAAATCCTGAAGCAATGGTAAAATATTCACATTTCGTGGTCGGTTGACTACTGGGCGCAAATGACTATAATAGCGATAAGCTCCAATGATGTAAAATTGCCATGACTCGAAATGACTCGTGACTCGAAGGTAGTGACTTGATCCCAACACTGTCAGTTGGTTGACTAAAAAAGTCACCTTTCCGGCTTAGCTCTCGAAATAGTTGCCGGAGCGTTACTACAGTGCTAAATGGGCCTAACTATATCTCAATCGAATTTTGCACTAGATTCAACCTAAATTCTCCAAAAAGATGGCATTTTGGCGTCCCCCGAGGACGCTTTCAAAACAGCCAACAAAGAGAACGACTCCTCTTAAAAGAGGCGGTATTGTAACCCTACCATGACCCATACTTCATCAGATTGATGACCCATACTGTATTCCAATGCTGTTTATCCTCCTCAGTCAATACTACACTCCTACGCTTAAGGTTGGTCCGGAATTTCAAACAGCCGAGACATGCTAAAAACTTGTTAGAGATGTAGAAAGTATCCCAGGGTTTGTTTGCATAGTGCTCTTTGCACAAGTAAGCTACCCAATTCCTCAATCGCCAATTACTATTTAACAGAGCGAATCCTGGCGTTCCACCAGACAAACCCACAAGAGGAAGTTACGCATCAACCTCAGCATTGTGACGTTGTTGGGACTTAGTTGGATCTTCGGAATTTTCTTAGCGCTTAGCAAGGATGATACGACGATAAAAGTATTTGCGTTTATCTTCACAATTTTCAATTCGTTGCAAGGTAACTGAAAGTATTTAGGTTTCGTCTACTACTACGTTATTAAACTGAATGGTAGTATCAGTTTCTTTTATATGTTTCTCTACTACGCCCTATATATATAGCCCTCGGTATGGTATAAAAATCCTTATTTTCATGCGACTTAATAAGATATGGTTACCATATTTTGGAAATCTGAAAAGAAGAAACTTTTTCAAAATGGTAAATTTGCCCCAACTGTGTGGTTAGTTAAATAAAAAGGTCATTTTTCCGACTCGGCTCCTCAAATTCATACTTTTGTTGGATGCACCGTTGGTTGACTGAAACAAAGGTCAACTTTCCGGCTCAGCTCCAGAGATAGCTGCAGGAGCGTAACTTCATTGCTCATTTACCGTATCTCAGTTGAATTCTACCCTATATTTAACCAAAATTCTCAAAAAAGAGGACACAATTTCCAAAAAGTGGAAATTGGGGCGTCCTCCGAGGAAACTTTCAAAAAGGTCAAAAAAGAGGACAAATCCTCTTAAATGAGGATGTATGGTAAGCCTATAATAAGATTACATGTGCATATAGTGAGTATACTGCTTGAAAAATTTACAAGTAGTGTGGTACCATCAAATATCGATCAATCTGGGTTTGGGCCAATTTCACATGAATCGCCCAACAATGGTTTGCTTTCTTATTGCACTGTTATGCATAGAGTAGGCTTACATTAGGAATTGAAGTTACAGTACAGAGGGGCATTACAAAACAATGCGGTAAATCACAATATCCGCCTGCGGTAACGAGCTCTCTCGAATGCGATTACCGCATAATGTAAAAATTGGTATTTCAAAACATTTTGCGGCCAGCTCACGCAAGAGACCTTTGAACTCACGTAAACTCTCGTAATTCTTGACTCAACACAACGTTTCGCAATCAACGCGGTAATTTGTGACTTCGCCAAGTCGATAATCTCAGTAAAAGATGACATCAAATGAGGGTTTATAATGCTGTGTGGTCAGCAACGATTTGTAATTTATCTGCGATAATCTTTCACATACAGGGAAATGGAAATACTCTAATTGTTTCTGGTATTTGCTCTGAAGAGATCAAAATGACAGGCGTACGGTACATTATAGTTAGTCTGCTTTAGGCCACTGCGTCAAGTATCACGCGTGCATTGAGTTTTAACTTCGTATGAGGAGTTGGAGCAATACATGTACAACATTCTGGAAACATGGCCCTGATCGTAATTCGCAGCGACTTTATAGGCCTACCGAATCGGACTGAATTCTACCATTCGGCAGCGAATTACTTATTGACAAGGCGACCACAGGATATGCTAGCCAAAGTTAAAAAGTGGATAATAAATAAATCTATCTGACAATAGATTACTAACCTACCGAGGTTAGTAATCTATAATTTAAGATTATAATAGCATGCTTCCGACATAGAACTCAAGTCCCCGTTATATTCATACAGGCTTGAAACGATTAGTTAGCCTACTCAGTCCCCGCACTTACTGGTCCGTATATGAGAATACAATTCATAAGCGTTATATATCGCCATTGCCTTATTTCGCTTGATTTTACCAACAGGTAAGCCTCAGGCCTACGAAATATAACCCAATTGAGTAACTTACAGGACATGCCCTTTTAGATCGATTACTGCCTCACTTCTTTACTTTATTGAAGTAGAATATTAAGATTTTGCAGTTCAAAAAGCTGCTAGTTCCAGCGCCGATTCAACTCCGCCTGCTAGAAGCTAAGCGGTAAGTTACCGCGAGAAATCTGCGCTAATTTCAGTTTTGTAATACCGAACTTCGCGGATAGTGACGTTCGTGACGTCCACGTTTTGTCTCGATTCCTACGTTTTGCGGTAAGTCAATGTCAGCGATAAAAATGCTCTCGGAGACATTGTTATTGAGGGTTTTGTAATCGCGATTGTCCGCTTCTCTCGAATTGTGACGGTAAATGTTGATTCCGCAGTGCGGTAGTTGTTTTGTAATGCCGCCCCAGAGCTGGATATATAGGTATGTTATATCGGAAATACTAAATTGGACTCAGACCTACCATCACCATCACCAGTGATCCATATTATTCGATGTCAGATATATTATGACGGGGCGTCTACAATTCCACTTTTGCATTGAAACGTTAGTGAATGAATATATAGCTTATGTTGAAACAACGAAAATATACTGCGGCAACCGGCCAATGGTTGTTTTTTTTATCCGATTTTGGCATCCACACATTTAATTTCCAAATAATACTTCAATAGAGTAATGTTGCTATTTTGTATATTCATGTTGTTTCGACAGGATAACGTCGTTTTACACCAGGCATATATTCCTATATTAGAACTTGTGATATGTTGACTTGCAGAACGCCCTAGATTTTGTAGGTTCGCGTATAGTCTATATTGTATTTTAATCTTGCGATTACTTTGAAAGCCTATGGTAGCCTATTTAACGAAATATATTGTTCACGCCATTTTAAGATTTGAGCAATAGGGAGTGTTGTGAACTTACCTAATTCCCTGAAGTAAAAACACGATAAGATGTGTAAGTCGCCTATATGTCGTGTGAATACAGATAAGAGGAATAAATCGTACGATGTTTTGTGCATATATTCTCTCGTGGCTATTATTTATATACGCATGTAATACCACGTAGTCATTCATTCATTTCATTCATGATATTTCGCTGATTCGGAAGTCCATTGTATTGCCGTACGTGATTCAATAAAGTTACAAGTCGGGGAGACGGAAACAAAATATATTCGTCAGTGTGATCAATCGAATACGTGTGCAATAGACAGGCTTCGTGGTACTTCAGCCAACAAGGCCGTACGGCGTGGTTACGCCGGTCCGTCGAACGAAAAAAAAAAAAGCGAATTGTAAACGCAACCTTTCTGGAGTCAATAATACATCTTGGAGTCAGATATACAACGCAGAGCGAATATTTGTAGTTGTATGATTGTATATCTGACTCCAAGATGTATTATTGACTCCAGAAAGGTTGCGTTTACAATTCGCTGCGTGTTTCTTCTTTCGTTCGACGGACCGGCGTAACCACGCCGTACGGCCTTGTTGGCTGAAGTACCACGAAGCCTGTCTATTGCACACGTATTCGATGGATCACACTGACGAATATATTTTGTTTCCGTCTCCCCGACTTGTAACTTTATTGAATGTCACGTACGGTTCAAAATGCAATATATATTTCTCGCAATTAGCGAAGTACTTATGAATGTCTATCGACTTCCGAATCAGCTAATAATCATGAATGTATGTCGACTTCCGAGTCAGCTAATGATCACCAACGCATGCATCGATGTCTCTACGTGGTATTACACACGTATATCTCGAATAGCCACGAGATTACATGCACCAAACATCGTACGATTTATTCCTCTTATCTGTATTCACACTCCCTATTGCTCAAATCTTAAATGACGTGAACAATATATTTCGTTAAAGCCTATATAATAATTGTGTCGTATAGGACATGGTACCAGAGATAAATTGCAGCGGCCCAATAATGTTCTTGTCTATGTTAAAGGCTTCTTTCTTCTGATTCTGTACGTAATGCGGAATCCAGAAGCTCAGATCACATTAAGAAAACAGCTAACGAGTTTTTATGAGAAGCTGGGGATCGGGAGCAGTGTATCTGACGACACGACTAA
This sequence comes from Botryllus schlosseri, assembly GCF_051294905.1. NCBI lineage: Eukaryota > Metazoa > Chordata > Ascidiacea > Stolidobranchia > Styelidae > Botryllus > Botryllus schlosseri. The sequence goes on from NC_137239.1 coordinate 1,660,225, forward strand.
TAAGAATAAGAGGTACGAGTTTCGCGTGATTGTTATAAATATACATTTTAGGAGGTTCAAGTCAATCATAATATCTAAGCAACTTTACGCCGACATAACCCACATAACTGTTAATAGATGCAGCGTCGTAATGTGCCAGGTGGAATATAAACGACTCATGTATATCCTATATATCTACAATTATGTTTTAACAATAAGATGAAACGATGGCGCTCAAATATCGCCAATTTTAAAAATAATTTAGTGACAGTCGGGAATAATCAATATTCCACACATCAATATTCCACACCACAAAATTAATTGGTCTAATCAACTGTCTTACCGATTTCGAGTTTTTACTCCAGGTAAATGATGTATACCAGTGGTTCCCAACCTTTTTCGACCCATCGCCCCCTTTTCAAGGTCAACACCGATCATCGGGGTTGACTAAAAAAAAAAAAAAAAAAAGGTCATCTTTCTCTAGCTTAAAATAACGTTTTTTCTCTCCGAATTGCTAGGTGGATGACTAAAAAAAAAAAAAAAAAAGGTCAGCCGTTTTGACGCGCCGTCGCCTCCCGCCCCCCTTGTCCATTTTCGCCCCCCTACCCCTATCGCCCCATTCGTCATTTTCGCCCCCCTAGATCGCCAAATCGCCCCCTGGGGGGCGATATCGCCCACGTTGGGAACCACTGATGTATACGAATGTGTCGCCTTTGGACCTGACTCCAAATCAACAACATTGGAATCTCGACCTACCCCAGGCACTGTTTCATGGTATCCAGGGCTTTGGAGCAGCCGTGAATTTGCATTGCTCCAGCTCCGACTCCGGAGCTTTCTTCTATCATACATTAGCTCCGGCTCCAGCTCCGGAGTCGCATTATTACCACTGCTTCGGCTGCAGCTCCGACTCCGCCTCTGAAAACTATCGAAGGTGTCTGTCTATATAAGTGCTGGGCAACCCGCGGCCTGCGGGCCATATGTGGCCTGCGACAAGGTTTGAGTAGCCCGCGAGCTAATTTCCCATTATATTATCGAAATTTTGTTATATTATCGAAATTGAATTACTTAGATTGTGAACTTGCAAGGCCAACCAAAAATATGATTAGTCTGACCGCGACACTTGGAAAGTTGATGACTGAAATTTCAGTTCCGACGCATTATTGGCAGATCCAGGGTCCAGTGCAGTCACATTTTTAGTAAATCGTCGTACCATAGCCTTTATAAACCTTTATAAGGCTATGGTCGTACATTACAATAAACTAAAAAAGTAGTACAATTTTTCTTCACGCTCCGCGTGTTTAATTGTCACACGATTTCTTGCTTTGTAGCCTACCCCCACCTGAAAACGAAAAAATGCCAGATTTAGTCGATTGCGTCTAACTATATTCGCAATTACGAGAGAAAGTCTTTTCGCGTTTGCGCTCCCAGAAAGATCGTCGACGATGAAATGTAGGCACAAAACGATTATCGTATATCAGCGGAAATCTTCGATATCGATATGTCGAGATGCTGAATAGTCTTGTCCTTGCAAACTCAGCCCAGCGGGCGGTTTACAGTCGATCCGCAATATACCCAAGTAATAATAATATTAACCTTGGAAATTTTACGCGCCTGGCGCGGCTAGTGGGCAGCGCACTCGTTCGTCAATTTTATGTGGCTCTTTAGCCGACAAGGTTGGCCACCCCTGGTCTATATAGATTTCCAATCTACACGTAGGTTAGTTATCTACAGTAATCTAGAGTCTGTCAGCCGTCAGTAACATCGGATGCAGCAACGAAGACATAGCTGCCGCCGTGCCGGCTTGTGACGTCATAATGAATACTTGTATATTGTCGATAACATCATAGATGCGCTAGATCGCACTTTACTCCATGGCATTGCATGCCACTGCATGGCACAGCATTAAAATTATGATGCGGCGTTTTAACACTGGTACCGTACTAGTCAACATTAAGCAATGCAGCTGAATTCAATCTTTAAATGTGCGATTATTATTCAAATGTAACTGCAGTATGGACGCATATAACGACCTGATCAATAGAAATTGGATTTGTACCAAACAGTCATTGGAATTCTTTATTGGTGCACTCGTTACCAGTCCATCCGGTGTCGATCAAGTTTATCGGAATATAATATTTCCCCGTTGAAACGAATCAAATAATCGAATTATACACTGCGCCATGCCCGTAGCGAATTAACTATGCACATTTACAAGTCAGAGTGCGCGATAATCCGGGAATAGTAAAGTATCAAGCAGACATCAAGAACGAATTCATGAAACAGTTGATTACAAATTGGAAATCGCGTATCAAATCAGTATTTTGTCTTCAACATAAAATACCACGAGGTCCTGACATCGCATTGAGTAGCTGGAACCGCGACAATTGTTTGCTGAGTGTAACGGCGATCTGGGCTGCTCTTCTGCTATCCCCTATTTACGTTCGAAAATCCTTAGTGGAGTGAATGACGATCATGTGCAGTAATGAATTCCAATTCGCATGCATAGTTGCATACACAATAACACTGTCCAACTTCGCGGCCCGATTAAAAAAAAACTTTCACGAAATAACGAGTATTTGCTCATCCGCCATTCGTAGCAACGATGAGCCCGGCTCTGGTTCCAAAGCCCTGATGGTATCAACCCTGTTCCATGGTTTTGTCGGAAATGTGGAAGTTGTCATTATATATTTTACAGCCGACTTCATTCTGTTGTCAATGACACTTTTATTGCCACTCATGAAATTAAGTAAAATAATTTGGTTTATATGATGTGCTTCTCAGCACACCTTAAAACAGGGGTGGGCAAACTACGGCCCGCGGGCCGCATGCGGCCCGCAACACCGTTCTGTGCGGCCCGCGAGAGTCTAAAGAAACTTTTTAAAAATATTTATAAAATGCGTACTAAAAATCGAATTACTGTAGGGACTTGATTAACTATTTCCCAATATATTTTACCATGATAAATCTAAGACAGTGGTTCTCAAACTGGTGGGCGCATCCCCATTGGGGGCGTGACAGCATCTGAAGGGGCGCGAAGCTGAGTTCAATTGAACTTTTTTTCGCGCGTTCCGCGCGATTTACTTCCAATCCATAGTTGTTGCTCTGTATTTAGTCTGAATTTCATATTTAAAAATCCTTCAATCCACAGTCGTAACCATCCATGCCATCAAACTACCCGTTACGTTTGGTAGCATCCTGGTTGCGTTTTGTGATATGACGATAAGCGGGCGCGAAATCCTTCACCATCATAAGGGGGGGGGGGGGGCGTGTTTGAGAACCACTGATCTAAGGTAAATACTTAGTATCACAGCGGGATAGCTGCAACGAGATTGACATAATTTGGATCACGAGTGGGATTTCAGATCGGCGACTCCATTTTTAATTATTTCAGAGATCTGCTTATAAAAAACTATTCGGGCGTGTCTTAGGTAGATTCGTTGTCTGTATGCGTAGAATTGGGGTATTTGTATTTTATCTACACATGGTAGTAGTAGGGTTGCATTTAAAACAAAAATCAATTTGAAACAAACATGTTTAAAACAAGGCCCTACTTTAAAACATGCGTCTTATTGTTTTCTATGATTTTTCTTAAGCCACGACGTCATCACTATTCAATTGTGACGTCATAGTTGATTTACATTGACAATTTAAAATATAGGGTAAAAACAGGTCCTTTGACGAAATATATGTACCATTGCTGTTGAACCGGCTATTTCGAGGGTCCCAACCATTCCATGGTAATTGTCCGTAGGCTCATAGAACATGTTTTTTGTAAAGTATTTACACAATTATGGCATCATTTTACAATTTGAAAAAACACAATTTTTTTAAAAAGGCATTTGTTTAAAACATTGTTTAAAACATGTTTTAAACAAAGTGTTTTAAAACACCGTTTATTTTAAATGCAACCCTAAGTAGACGCGTGTTTGAAGCTAACATGGTTATGATGCTGTCGGCATTGTGTGTCCTGGAACTGAACCAAAAGTGGACTTAGTAAATCTATGAACAGATCGCTGCTCACAGATTTAAATTTCAATCCTGTTCTAAGAATCGAGCCAACCGACTTTCATCTCTATAGTTTTGACAGATTGGTTATTGAGGTCAGCCAGGCTATGAAATCTCGCCACTATATGTATGTTTCTGACGCGTGTACGATATCATGAAGCCATGTTTGGCTTGTTTTAAATAAGCATATATATTATCTCCATGTCCCCACTGTATAATCAAAAATCAATATTGCGTTTTGGTTTATAATCCCAATTTTATATAGTGCGGCCCACGAATGGATTCGGATGTTGAATGCGGCCCACGAGCTCAAAAGTTTGCCCATCCCTGCCTTAAAACATGTAAAATGTTGGTACGTCCGAATTCATTTTGATAAATATTCGTAGGGCGATAAGCGCTAAATATTTTCATTTAAGAAACAACGAACAACAGCAACAGCAAAAGCAACGGCAACAATATCAACACATTGAACTGCACATTTAACGCATTACTTTACAGAACCAGTGTGAAAAATTACCTGTGTTGCAAAAATATTGTGGGCCTTAGTTGACCGACCTTCGCTCGTGGAGGAAATATGGGCTCGAGAAAATAATGGCTACCGTACATCCTTAGGTTACATTGACCACACTGTGGGTCTTCAAGAGCAGGTTACACCGGTGTTGAATGTGAATGCGAGTTTGTTGAATCTGATTCACGATAAATAGGTTACGTTTTCTAAAACGATAGCCGAGATGGTCCAAAAGCCTCTCATTTCTACCTTATTAAAACGGATATGTTTTCGCTTATATGTGTTGACTTGACTTTAATGTCCAAACGTAATCGTAATAGTCATAATGTTGCAGAACTGGGAACGCGATTATTTTCCGCAAGACTACATTCCAACGAAGACTCGAATTTGCTGCTAAGCATTACAGACCGCAATTTCCAACAACAGAGCAAACTGACGCCATGGACGTGTCGTCAGAGGCCCCGGTTAGAAGGAGACCGCGGAATGACTCAGGAGCTGATGTTGTTGTGGAGGAAGGAACCATAAAAAATGTCAATATACAGTGATAGAATAAACTTGTAAATCAGGAGAAATATCGAATGTGAAATGATATATGGTGTTCATATCTACCGAAAATTATATCGCACATTATAAAACTCTTATGAAAACGGAATTCAGTATTGTACAGTTCATTGTGACAGTTTATAGCAAGAATCGAGTAGCGATTTGTTTGGTGACTCGACCCGAGTCTTTTTCTCAAAACACTATGACTGTCTTGACCGATCAAATCTCGAGTCATATGTTTTGATGGTGTCATATGCAATGACTCGAGTACGAGTCAGTACAATAAATAAATTGACTCAAGCCGAGTCCATTCATTTCGGAATTTCAAGTAAATTACTTGAGTCAAGCCGAGTAACAAATTGCTACTCGAGTCATTACACCCTGCGACCAAGTCATACAAATCAAGACTCGGATGGCCAAGACAGCAATTTCATTGTAGCATCAAAGAAGAGCAAAGTCGCCTCATTATTAGTGTTTCATCTATCCCAGTGGTTCCCATGAACCTCGACACAAATTTTTTGCCCTCCATATTTATATAGGCCTATTCGAAAATGACGACGTCTATTTCGGAAAAATATTCTGCACTTCTTCGTTATTCCCCACACATCATCATCATCATCATCATTGGTTTATTAGCAATTTTATCAGTTCAATACACCACAAGAAATGCGATACAATGAATAGACAGGAAGATGTCGAAGCGACTTGGATTTGTCAATGGAATCGGACACCCACCTTGGCCTAGGCGTAGAAAAGAGGAGGCATGCACACTGAATGAAAGTAAAGAATACAGTATAGAAAAGAAAGCGACAAGAAATAGGGCGGCGGGATACGTGTGGGTTGCCACCAAAGTTACCTCTAAGCTGCGTGCACAGTGCACACACTGCTGACATAGTCTGCACGTACAGATAATATGTGCCGCGCACAAATAACGTCCGTTCTAAAAAAGAAATATCATTACGTCACTCGCAGAAGGCACTGATGCTCATCTGACCAAACTTACTACAATTTTAGATGTACAAAGTTACATCACTTATTGGTAAGCAACAATTCGTAATCAGACGAAGCGATGGCATCTCGGTAGAAACGTCGGGTTCAACCAGAGGCCTCTGAGATACACCTCTCCCCTCTCTATCGGACGGGTTCACGTTCCTTTTCTCTAAATTATGTTGTATTTGGACCCATGCGCGCCGCATTCCCGTGTTCAAAATACTTAGTGTGCGATTTTCCTGTTGGTTTGAATGGATTTAAAATTGGACAGTTGATAGTTACTCAACCGGGCTTCGTGAAATGCTGCAACTGTCCACTGTCCAGTGTCGGGCGTTGAATTGCATCAGCTGCTCAGCAGCAAAATTCTGATTTCATTGGATTCATTTGAACTGGAATCTTCTATATTCCAATTAACTTGGTCGCCGATGGGCGAACTGATGACATATGCACAAGGGATGGTGTGAACGTGGGGTTCACGTTCGCGTTTTGTGTCTGAACCTCACTAATTTAGAGGCTCACGTTCAAAAACGAACCTTGGTAAGTTCTGCACGGTGAACCTTTTAGTATATTAGATTTTTCATTTCACTGTAACATCTGTGGTGGCAATTCATTGCATTCTATCTTCTGACCACTCTGGCGTTGGCAGCATAATGAAATCAACGCTAAACGAGAATGCACCTTGCCAATCTCAAAAACATTGGTGGATTTGTTACAAAAGTTTTCTCGAAAAACTCACCTTTCACTTTATGAATATTTATTTAATTGCCACTGTGATTTCGACCCTATATCACACAACATAAAGAACGAAATACACTACATGAGGTAGGTAGTCAGCGAATGATGCTTTTTACAAGAACCAATCACATTTATATAAAGAATACACCGTTGTCGAATTTAAAAAATCTAGCAGGCGTATGGGATCCATCTTGATCTGATATGTTTATTGTATAATAACAACCGAGTCCGTGCGATTGGGGTTTTGGCTACTGTATAGCTTGTTTGTGGGGTGTTAACTGTAGCAAGTATAGAAATTTACCGGACTGACCTAGACCGCGCTAATGCGTAAGCTTAAATACCCTCGCAAGTCCTCGTCGAATTTGTTGGCAAAGCCAAAAATTATATATTTTAAAGGATTATTATAGCATTTGATTGTGCCAATTAATAGATTTGGTAACGTATAAAAAGTCAGCACGAACTTCAGCATTGTGGTACAATAATGTACGAGTCGCTGCTATGGGTATCCTATATACCTGTCATCGGACAACACCCCCTTCCCCCAAATGTAGACGCCGAATATTCTAGTAGCAGTCAGTTTCTGAGGTAGCTGCATTTTTGTTAAGGAAAGGTTCCTAAATAAATAATTTGCAAGGTCTTATTAGTCGAAGTTTTGTTATTTACGTCGTTAACGATGTGTTGTTTTATGCGTATCTATTTCGCATTATAAACGGAACATCGTATTTTAAGCATGTAATTCGAAATTGGATAACCGCATTTACTGGCTATACGCACTTCAAAAAGTATATTTCACGTGCCTTGTCTTGAATATAACTACGTTTTCGCCATTATGTTTGAATTGTTTTCGGAGCAGCCATGCCTTCTTGGAAATACATTGAAGAAATATGGTATAGAATCTATACTATATATACAATATAGATATATATCCTGGAAGCAAAGGACATGCTGCTGACATACTTTTAAAATCAGATCTTCATGCGAGACTGAACATCGAATCATTCTTCTTGTCTTTGATAAGGTGGTATTGGTTGAACAGCATGTGGCATTTAATAGTCCTTACTAGTTCCTCTTTATATGTTCCGTCAACATTTGCACAATGATCGTGTTTGATGCACCGTAATCATTTATAAGAGACAAAGTCGTAATTTTGATATTTCGAATGCTTTTGTGCGAATGGGATAAACTTCGAATGTGGAATTTAAGATAATAACTTCAATATTGGAAATAACGATTTTCCATCGAGCACATTTTGTGATATAATGTTGGCTCGGCAAGTTTATATACCTTTGTGATTTCGCAAAAACTGCTGCGGTGTACGGAATGGGTAGCTTGGAGTTTTTTTTATTGCGATAGTAAAAATATAAGGCCTGTTGAATATATTGGGCAGTGAGACTATTTACATGATTATAGGAGCCTAAGTTCAATTGTTGGATACCATAGCGAACGATGCGCAACAAGTGCTCGGACATGAGATAGTCAAAATGCGAATTGCGGAAATATACTAAGTTACCAAATGGACGTAAATATCATCGATAGGTCTAGAGGTATTTCTTCAATAGGCGACTCGCGAGTAATGATAATATGTGCACGACACACAAAAGGAAATTTTATTCGCAGAAAACGTATAGAAAGGGATGTAAGAGCTTTATATAAATCAGTGGAATTACACAACACATGCGTGTCATTTGTGATAAGAGACCAGTTTTGGCCTGTCTTGGTTGCTAGTTGCTGTGCCACTCTTTAGTCGAACTGTGACTGTTGTTGGGGCACGTCATGTGTGGTGGCGTATTCAATAGATTAAGCCTCCTTTATAATTAAACAATTGGTATCACGATGCTGCGTTTCGATCGAACTCCCTGAAAGGTGAATTTTAGTATTTCTGAGCTTGTATTTGAAGGGAAAGAGTAAGTCGCAAGAATTTGCAACAAATATTCATTAGAATGTTTTACCTTAAAACTGTGCTGTTGCACAGTTCAACGTTCATATGGATGTTTCGCGAAAGCGAAGTTCGCATGCCAAGCATGTACGCCAAATCGTTTGTAACATGCGCATTGAATAGATTTGAAAAACGCATATACATAAAATATTTCGGACATCATATGTCCTCTCCTAAGAGATTTTATCCTGTATTTCATTAAAACCAAAACGTCGTTCGGGGACTCCGAAATGTCCTATTTAGTCGCAATCCATCCTCTTTTTGTTTTGAGTGTAAGGCAGATGTGACAAACATACGATCCGTGAGACGATTTCATCCAACCTGATGCAATTAAGTATTGTTCAGCAGATTACTATCAAAAGTCTAGATTTTTATTAAATACTCCGACGCAAGTAACCTCCTAAGACAGCAAATGTTCAGATGGAAGTGTTGAGTCATAACTCAAGTCACCATTGGGACATTGACTGGCGCATTCAAAATCCTCGATTTTGAGGGGGGGCTAGATCGAAGGGAGCCAAAATCATATCACTAAATAGGCTACCATAAATTATAGACTATCTTTTTCCATATTTATACAGCTAATTTTAAATTCACTTCGCGCCTCGCGCGATTTATTGTCGTGAAATTAACACAGGTTCCCCTCCCAAAACGCACGATACATAGAGATAAGCATTTCGACGTCGGCCATTACTGTGATACGACGCCTCAAGACGTGGATAATGACGTTTCGACTGACATTCGAAGTGTCCTGGGAAAAGTATCTAGGCGAGGTGACCCTGACCCCAAAAGACCCTTCATTTTGGACGAAACCGAAGTCGGATTAGCCCTTTTCCATGACCGACTGAATGGATGCTACATAATATTTTGTCCTGAAAATCCGAGCCCCACAATAAAAATGCCATCCATATATAAAAAAAAGTATTGCGCCCCGTGAAGAAATGACACTTTGAGTCGGGTGCGTCGCACGGACGTTTTTGAGCTGTGGTTAGCTTGAGCGATTCCGAAAGGGTTTGTGGGGGCAAAGCCCTACCGTAAGTATAGGGTACCAGCCTATGGGGACGAAAAACATGGTTTTATTGAGGGGGCTGACGAACTGCTGTTGCGGTCCTGGCAACATAATATCTCTGAACATTGCATGTTCTACTCTTTCATAGTTGTTTAAATAAATTAGTAGGCAGTAGTTCCGAGTTTTTTGCTCTTGCTTTTATTCGAGATTCATTGCTATGTAATATCAGGATACCAAACGATGTCAATTAACTGTTGCTACCGTATTTTTCGAAACTGAAAGGAGAAAACTCCTGATTGTACAATTTTTACGGAAAATCCTTTGTGTAGACTAAAAATACTCGTTTTTGCGTCTGGACTCTCGAATGACCTACTCTATAATAATGCTGAATAGACAGATGATTGTTTGGAAGAAATACGTCATGGCATGGGAGATCTCTGTACATCTGCTCAATTAGGCTACTCATAAATATCTTACCTTCAGCTTATTTGCATCGCCTGTGATGTTTGTCTCGGGATACGGTATGGCATGGTTAACGTGTATTTGTGTTAGCGAATTTGGTTCATGCACATTGTACACTACACTAATTGCACACTAAGCTAACATGTCCTATACGTGAAAGGTCGCGCAAACGTAAAGCTGCCCATCGTCATAAGAGATTTAATCTGAATTATTGCTTTATCACCATCACGTATGTTCATCTCAATATATTTGCGGAACCGTATATATTAAGGATGGGTGTTTAAGATATCAAAAATACAATTTTACAGGTTTATTCACGTTAATTCGGATTGACGGTTGTCTTGCCTTCGCATTCCAGCATATATAACATACATCGTACTTGTGCATCAAATATGCATCACTGATATATGACATAAGATTAATAATTCAGTGAACACGTGATTTACACGTATATTGAAAAGGAAAAGGATGAAAACTATTTTGTGCTTTATAGCTATAGTATTACTTGCGAAGAATGCCTTTTCAGTATGTAAGTATATCGAACAGCACTTAAAAAGAGAATGAGTCCAAATGCACTCGTCTAAATATAGGTACATCTGCTTCAATAATGATCGACGGCTATCGCTACACCAGCATTTTCCATCAATATACATTTCTTCAAGCATCCGAATATTGCAATAGGGAAATGGATTCTGGACATTTGGCTCACATAAAGTCAGACAATGTGTCGCAAGCTGTGGATCAATTATTAAGGTAATTATTATTCTTGGTCGGTGACAGACCTACATTACACGAAAGAAAGGTCCATCAAACGGAATGCACGGCCTGTACCTCATTCATTAACGAGAAACAACGAAGGTGAGCAAATTAACGCCATACCGGCCTAGAAAAGTTGAACCTTTATGCTATGCCGTCTTAACCAATATAACCAATGATCATACATGAGCCTCATTAGAGGCAACGATTTGAATGTAAGCCGCAAGATTTAGGCTATCATCGTATATGACAAAGGTTAGCACTACGCGGACCAGGAGGTCGTATTGTTCGGCCCGCGACTTGGTTTAAGATTTCGGAAAAAAGCTAAGAAAACCATATTGACATTGAACACAGTTTCAACATATTTTTGTTATTGTTCAAAATAAGCTGTTCTCCTGTGTCCAACATCACTATTCGTCACTAGCTAAAACGGCTCTTGCAATGGCGACAACAACAGAATTCCATCAAAGAAGAATCAGCTGATATCAATAGGCGATGGGGCATATTATGTCTTGACGTGCATTGACCCAAACACTGCCAAGACCGAGACGCTTAGAAAACGGCTTAGGGCAGTGGTTGGCAAACTGGGGGCAGCGCCCCCCTCTTTTTGTCGGTGGAAGCATCTGAAGGGGACACGGAACTGCAGTCAACTGAAAAAATGTCCGCAGTCGGAGCGATACGCATCACTTCAATAGTCGTTTCTAAGTGTAGGCCTATAGTGTATTACAGAATTCTCACATTAACAGTCACAGCCTTCAATGCCATCAAACTATCCGTTGGGATTGCTAGCATTATGGTTGCATTGTGCGATACGACAATGAGGGGATGAGAAATTTTCCAGTATGATAAAGGGGGCGGTGGCTCAGGGCTTCCCCACAAGATCAAGCTTTGGGATATGTTATTTCAGTTAGTAACGTAGGCTATATAGCTAGCCCTGATATTGGTGACATCGATTCCTTAGTCGCTGAAAAGCATTTCCAGGTATCGTGCACAGCTCATTGTTCGAAATAAAATGAAATTGATGATAATGATGATGTAGGCCTATTTGTATTCCTTTTTTGAAATAATAATTCTTTTGTAGTTACTATGCCCATCAACTATGTTAGGTAGCACAGCGCTGTACTGACGTGGAGTTTTAGAACGTGGTTGTATTTTTTATGTCGATATTGAATTCATGAATACCGCGGCTGCTACGAGATTTGAAGTGTAACCCGCGACCCGTTTCGAGTTGGCGCCCCCTGATATATGACCTAATATAGTCAATTGTGCCGGGGAGTTGGTGCAGTGGTAACATCATGTGTCGGTGACAAAAGATTGATATAATATTCGTAGACCTTGCATATATATTAGGCTATAAGATGATCCTGATGATAACATTCCATATCATACTGCATACAAACGAAAGTTTTCTACCTTTGAATGAATGATGATTGGTTTTGAACTCATTCATTGTTATGTCAATCATCAATATTTTATTGAGATGTGTTCACCTACAGATCTCACCAACCTATTTGAAATCAAGAGCTACTTCTTCGGTAATAATTAGTGGGAGTGATTGGTAGCTTTTCCTTACCATTAAATCCCATTTTTACTGAAGGTGGGTTGAAATATTTCACGTCGGCAATCCGAGTACTGTAGAGGTTTCCCGCTCCATACAAAGAACGAATAACTCTTCATGCAACTCACGCAAGCGTCCCCTAGTTCTGTTGCGTAGCCGAACTGGGTGCAGGATCGTCAGGAAGAAACATTGACTAGACTTCCTTTCGGGTTCCAAGGTGGCAAGATGAGCAACAGCCCGATCCTAAACTCCGTTCAAATATTCCCAGGGTAGACCGACGCATATTTAATTGCTGCTTAGATGGTAAACTTTTCCACTACGACATTTCAAGCTCTCATTTGCATATTTGACACTGCCACCAACGGCGACTTTTTTGGTGCTTGTGGGCGACATGGTGCCCGCGGGCACAGTGTTTGTGAGCCCCGTTTTACCACATGATGTTTTAAATATAAAATTGATCAAATCTTGAATATGTCCGCCTAGTTTATATGGTATTATGTGAAAATAGCATTATCGTTTCAATTCAGGGGATGTAACCAATCCTTTCGAATCGGATTGGAGTATGACACCGGTTTATATGGATCTGGTTGGTACTGGACTGAGGATGTCGACGAAGGAATTGATCCTCAGCCTTTGTTACAAGATGAATCAAGATGGTTAAATGAAGCACTATTTATCGGTTCCCCTTTATTTCAATCAACATGCCAACAGCGTTTCAAAATCTAATTTGACGACCTAAATTAATTCTTGCCATGGGTCTCATCTCTTTATGCAAGCAATGTACTTAATGCTTCAAACTTCATGGGCGGAGCATCATTTCACGACCACCGAATTCCCATCTAATTCCAATTGTGACATTCATCACTAGTCTGTAGTTTCGAACTGCTGCAGTTTTAACATTGTACAAAAATACGCTACGTCTATCAATTCAAATTTATTGAAGGGCAGCAGGGGAAGGCGAGGGAAGTTATAACAGTGGTGCATGTGTCAAACCATTCAATGAAACCTGGATAGCTGTAGATCACAGCTCGTTGCAATCGTTCATTTGCGAAACAAGTAAACGGACTTGTATGTTTCCTTACGAATTTGTCATCCACACGATGATATTGATTTCAGACATGCTCTTTGTGGAATTCGAGTCGGACGAAGTTTATTGGAAAGTTGGTGTAACAAATATACTGTTGCATAGAGTCCGAAGTTTCGATTGTGTCGAATTGTCAGCTTCTTTGTACAAGGACCAAAACTACAATGCTCCGATCCACACCGTTGGTCAGATAGTTTCTATGGATAATTATATGACATGGACGATTTGGAATATTGCTACGGAGACGGATGACGATGGGGGACTATATGAATACGTCGCAACGTGCAACGACTATAGCCGGGCTGCAAGCGCATACGCTTTTATAAGAGGTAATACTTGGAAATCACATTCACATGTTGGGGGACATTTTCTTCTTGCCCATCTCTGACTAGGTCAAGGATTTCAGGGAAATTATTAAGATATTTTAGCCTTTTCAATGTCTGTTGTCCGAAACAATCATATGGCAGTGGAACATGTGTATCAGGGTTACATGTGCATCCTTATTGTCTGGCCACTAATAAAACACATTATTTCGATGCTGACACATAGATGATCCAATCTTGGTCGTGCTATTGCAACAATTCAATGTTTCTGTATTATTCTCGATGTTTCAGTATTAATCACAAAGACTAAGTGAGTGTGCAATTGTTACTGCAGAATGCCACACTTTACAATCCTTTTTGAGCCACCTGTAAGCATTTGCCATTCACTTAAGTTGTAAATCGGGATTCCTAACTCATCCAGTAACCCATCGTAACAGTATCATACCAATGCCAGTATCACGACAATGCACGAAGCTACCGAAAGTAGGCCTACGAAGAAAAGGCTGTATCTTCTGATCGAAAGTGAGATACCTTCTCTACCTTGCCAAATAATCTTTTCTCACTTCGTAAGGACGTTTAAAATTCCGAAGATTTGCATTCCAAGCCATAAAGCTCATGTCAGATCGTTAACTTGTGTGGATGGACTACTCTATGTTCTGAATCAACTTCGATTTCAAAATCGCTCGCGGTTTAATCGCCGCTGATAGTTTAAGGATTGCAATGCTTATAGTTGCATGTCATATTCATATTTCTTGGTAACTTTTGGCGCAGAAATAGAAGGAGTCGATATGCTGATGATGTACTCACAGGATGCACACTCCTAGACTTGAGTTTTTTATTTTCATAATTCATTTTACTAGAAGTCGTGTGAATTTTCTAGAAGACGTTTCGCGATCCTAAATAATTATGAAAAAAATATTTTCACTGCTCTGCCTCAGTTATGGCAACCTTGTTAAAAGAAAATTGTTTAAGGCAAATACATTTTATTTCTAAAAATAATGTAAATAAAGATTAGTTCTTGAAATGATTTTTTTGTCATCGACGGAATATCCAAATCCGTTATACTTTCTTTTAGCTGTGACATGCAATGAAGCTCCGGACCTACCGAATGCCAATATGGGTCCTGGCTGCTAATAGTTCTATCAGTACCTCATGTAATATAACATGCACAAACGGGTACTATGTGGACGGCATTGCCCAAGCAGTATGTGTTGACTCTCGCCCAAGTGACACTAGCAATTTTGACGGAGAGTGGGATTACGGGGATACGAAATGTACACGTGAGTCGATGTATTTGTAGTGGTCTTTCAAACTTCGACTGTTTTACATACGCCGAATTTTGGAAAATATCAGGGCATACATTACCCATATTTTATCTAATCGCTAGAATGGTATGACATGGTGTAGCTAGAAATATGGTACGATTTGGAGCTAAATTGATTTGGATGGATAATATGGTTTTGCGCAAGTCGTGTATCGAATGGGAAAAGTAACTGACACCTCATAATGTAGTGGCATTCCCAAAGCTCGTATAAAAAATAACGTCAAATTAATTTGCAAATGAACATCATATAAGCTGTGAAAGCTGTCGATGTGTTAATTTTCAAACCATACGTACATCTGTATGGTCGATACCACACACTCATGCAAATGGAGATGGATCTCTATACTTTGTGTTTTCCGATCTTCTTCGATTTTCGACAATTCCCCATTTTCAAGTAACTCTCAGCGAGATGATATTCTCAATATTAAATATATGTATATATAGGTAACACTAGGAAAATTCGAGATGATTACGGAATAAAACGATAAAAAATATTCGTATACTATTTGATATGTGAACACGGTATTGAAACGAGTTGTTTTGGATCGATCCGTAATGTTGACATTGATAAAATATCAATAGTTTATCTTTTCTTCAAAGGGGTGATGTAGATGTGTTCCCCAATTTTCTAAAAGTATACATCACATATGCTATTTGGTCGTATAAGTCCGTTATCTATGCCTAGCCAGGTCTGCGTATAGAGAAGTGGTTCTCAAATTTTTTAAAGAAATTTGCGAAACGGTCCTATGGCACTCTTTCAAACGGCTTCTACGAAATCAGCACAAAACAGAACAACCAGATTGGATTATATTGTGTCAATGTATGGAGTGTAGCCGATTTTTGCGAACATATCGGTTATGTTAAGTTACGTTTCTGACGACGCACACTTGATATCGTGAATCTGATTCGTGCGGTACTAGCTTCTACGGTTATTTCATCAGTACCCTTTCTACATCCGATTCACAAACGATATCACTCGATTCACGAACTAGAGTAAATAGATATCAGCGAGTGCGGGAATTAATTATTTGTTTCAATCAGTTTAATAAGCGCAAATCAGTGTTATGCTAATATTTGCGCAGACATTTTCACGTCGCTCGAATCGCGAAATATGTTAATAGTTAATAAGTTCTGTCAATGTTATCCGTCTTGAATAATGTTTTTAATCTTTCATGACGTATTTCATGACATGTACCCGTGTTACTGATGTCTGCACAATTTACGCGCTAATATTGATGCATCGTACGATTTCATGTCTCAGAGTTAGGAACAGTGATCGGTTTTACGCACGTTGAATTCAGGCGCCCCATAGTTGATAATTACCATGTTGAAGCACGCTGTTATTTTGTGAACCTAGATGATGATTTCGATGCTCGAAGATATTGAAATCGCTCACACGTACAAGACCAAACCAAAGGAATGCTCTTTAAATTCACACCTCAATACAAGTAACATTGTTTTCCTACGTGGTTCGTATTTCGATGCCTGACATATCAATATCGAGTTTTCAACCAACAAGCGGTGATAATTATCTCAGCGGTTTTATCGTCGCTGATCTTTTCAGCATCGTATCGACTAAGCCTTCTTATTTCTTGGAATATTTTGGCGCAGGAATGGTCAGCATCGATGTGCTGATGAAGCTCTCACATGATGCAAACTCCTAGACTGAAGCAGCCTCAAGCCACACTATCATAATTGCGAATACAGTTGAAGTTATAACGATTATGCCGATTTTGTTCGAGAGTTGGCATGCGCACAGTAAAATCACTTTATATATGGACGCTAAATCGCGGGGACCGCACAAAATAATTTAAAACCACCTTCGAATTTGGCTTGGCAAATAATTGACCTGAAAAGATATATATTCCCGAAATTTATTTTACTAGGTCGTGTGAAGTTTATGGAAGATGATTCACGGTCCTCATTAATTGTGTTGTAGACCCTAGTTTGAGAACCACTGGCATAAAGGAAATGTGTTAGAAAGAAATCGATTTTACGTAAAAAATATTTTTACACCTCTGCATCAGTTATGTTAGCTTTGTTGAAAAACGTATTAAAGGGCTACAGATTTTCAGAGTGGCAATATTGGTCCGGCCTGCCCACCGTAAATACTATTTTATTCAAATCCAAATTTTTCGACGGCAATACCTCCGCTTCCACTGTTTGGAATTGAACCAAATTTCGTGAACCTCGTTTCTATAGACAACTTAACACTTCCATGGGGTTAACAAAGAACTTTCAAATTTTTTGTTATTCAATTTTATATAATAAATATAAACTTTCTTCTCCTGTAGCAATGCGGCTACTGGTTGGAATTGAACCAAATTTGGTGTGTAGGGCTAAATTAGGACACCTAACAATTTTATCAAGTATCCAATACGATTTGAAAAAGAAGTCATTTTTGAAGACCCCTAGTGTGCAGGTATAGATTGCATACGATATAGTTATTGCTACAGATAACGGTAATCTTTTTGTCAACAGCCAACAACTGCAACACCAATCCAACAATTCCGAACGGGTCCCTTAATAGTAGCTGCTCTGTCGGCTCTTTCCGTGATATATGCGACATAACGTGTGCAGTGAGTTACTATGTGGATGGTGAAGGGTCAGCAATTTGCGATGATGATAGTCCGGCATATTATACCAACGAAGAGGGGTCATGGAATACAACAGGAACAGCTTGTACTTCATTGAATAGCAGTGTTAGAAACAAGTCGCTACCGTCGAGCTACATGTCATTTCGATTCATTGGACACTTTGATTCGAGTGAAGTTAACTCACTCGATTTTTGTGAAGACTCGAGTCAAGTCAAGTTCAGTCACAATACTCGTGAAGTTGCTTTTTCGAAGTTGGATGCATGAATAAGTCATTGAATTTCGTCTGCTGTTAAAAATAGAGACTGAGTCGCCCTTTATTGTGATACGAGGAATGAATAAAGATTTGAATACACGCAAAAAGCGTTTCTTTTCACAAGCTCACGTAGAACTACGTAAGTAACTGTATAGCCTCAAATTATTCAATTATTATATCCAAAAGAGAGAATTATATAGGAAATCTAAACAAATTGATATGATGTGATACACTATTCACCTACACATTCATGATATACAATTTAAGTCCGCGCCAATGGTTAACGAATAATACAACTTCATCCGAATTCTATTTAAATCATATAAGACGGATGGTTAAGGTCAGTATATTAGTGCAAGGCTATATTTTGCGGAGTAGAAATGTAGGAAGTCTAGTCCCTAATGAACATCCATATAAATTAGCAATAATAAACATTGAAGGTGTCACTAATTTAGTGCCCTCATCCTGACGAAAAAAGAGGCACTGACTCAATTGTCCCCATGACCGTATGAAACTGACGTATCCCACTTTACACAGGATATCTACTGCTGTAGTGGCCATGCTTGGCTCAACCATACGCATCTTATTATGGATGCTCATATTTAAAAGGAACATCAGTACTAACCTATACGATCTCGTATAACCGACAAAAGTCTCAAATTTTGCAAAACGTTTAACCTAGCCAATTAATAAACCAACACTACAAAGCCATTCAGTACCACAATGCAACACCGAAAGACGCATTAGGCTACCTGTAAAGCGTGTAAATATTCTCACCTCTACCGTAGTCTACATATGTTGGAAATGTTCATTGTCTTAATCTTAAAAAAATATCGTGGTTCTCGACCACAGTAATTCAATCAAAAAGTTTTTTAAATTTTATATTCAACTCAAGTTTCGCATGATTAGGCAACCCGCATGATGAGTAGGTCTACGAGTTTTTCACAGAAAATGTGGCGCACACGACGAATCCCATGTAGTGAGTTCAAATTAGTGTTACGCTGTTACCATATGACGTCATGAATTTTCCATTGGGATGTAACAATGGATGGACATGTATGGAGCTTTGGAAATAAAAATGCGAAATATACGGCCGATACGGCTCCTCGGACAAAAAAGTTTCCCGACCACTGCTCTACCGTCTACAAATACAGCGTACTAGTAACTGTGGACAATTTATAGAATAAGGATAATTTGCTCATAGAATACTTCACTACTAGTTTATGACAAAACCATCAGTAATCTCTGATCATTCCGTCAGGTCGATTTGTCTGTGGTATATCAATGGAGGCCGCATAATCGAACAATTCACACCATCGTATCGCGAGAAACCAGAACATATGTAATGTGTGGTGAAATTTTATAGATTCCGATTACTTGATGAAATGAAATTGATCCGACAAATTTGCTAACGATACATAATTCCTAACACTCAAGTCATTTTTGCAAATTGACTAGAGTCAAGACAACTGAAGTCATACAAAAAAGTTCGCTCATCCCAGACTCGGTTCATCACCACACTGATAGATAGAGAGCATATCATAATTATAGTTACAGCGTACTTGAAAGTTAAAACAATTCATTTCATCAGCTGTAGAATGCATCACTGATCCAACAATTCTGAGCGGAGCCCTGGATAGTAGCTGCAATGTCGGGTCATTCGGGGCTACGTGCGACATAACGTGTATATATGGTTTCTATGTGGATGGTGCGGGTGTTGCAAGTTGCGAAGATAGCAGTACATTAGATGATACCAACAAAGCGGGATCGTGGAATACAGGAGGAACAACGTGCGCAGGTCTAGATTGCATGCGATATAGTTATTGCTACAGATAACGGTGTTTTTTGTCATCAGCCATCAGATGCAACACCAATCCAACAATTCCGAACGGTTCCCTTAATAGTAGCTGCTCTGTCGGCTCTTTCCGGGATATATGTGACATAACGTGTGCAGTAGGTTACTATGTGGATGGTGAAGGGTCAGCAATTTGCGATGATGATAGTCCGGCAGATTATACCGACGAGGAGGGGTCATGGAATACAACAGGAACAACTTGTACAGGTGTGATAGAAGTGTTAGAAACAAGTCGCCACCGTCGAGCCGCATGTCATCTCGATTCTTCGGACACATTGATTCGAGTAAAGTCAAATCACTCGAGTCACGTAAAGTCTAGTCACAATTCTCGTGAAGTTGCTTTTTAGATGTTGGATGCATGAGTAAGTCATTGAATTTCGTCCGAGGTTAGAAATAAAGATTGAATCGCCATTTATTGGGAAACGAGGAGTCAATATAGCGTTGAATACACGCAAAAAGCGTTGCTTTTCCCACGCTCACGTAGAATTACATGAGTAACTGTATAGTAGGGCTGTTCAAAAATAGCTTTTTGTCCTGAATCTTGCTGGATACGGGATTTAATCGTTAGGTTGCCTTAAAAAACGACGCACACCCAATTTTAATTCATTCCAACCAATATTCGCGGATTACGTACAGTTTGAAATTTTTTAATTTGCCCAAAGATGCAAAAAATATTTTTTGCAAATTTTTCTGTCAACCCCATGAAATTGTTGGGCTGTCCTCAAAGTCGATGCCAAACAAATTTGACTCAATTTCAACCCGTGGAAGCGGAGCTATTCGATTTTTTCTTTGATAATTTGGGGATTATCCTTGATCTGTGGATAATCCGAGAATTATCATCGAAAAACTCAAATAACATATAATCACCTACGCCAGGGGTCGCCAACTCAAAACGGGTCGCGGGCCACTTTTCGAAATTCGTACACACCGCGGGCCGCATGACTTCAATATCGAAATAACAATAGGCACGGCAGTTTAACAGCCATATGTTGAAAGCTCTACGTCGGTACAACGTTGTGCTCTCTAACATGGGCGACAGGCATGGTTACCACAAAAGAAACAAACAATTTAATAAAGAAATACAAATAGAACGAAAAATATCACGATCATCACTTTCATTCTATTTTGAACTGTGAGCGGCGCAGTGCGCACGATACGTGACAACATTCTTCAGCAACTAAAGCAGAGGTAGCCAACCTGTTTGCTATTCACGGCCGAATTTTGATTACCTGTGTAGCCTACGGTCAGTACATAGTTGTAATGAACAAACTGTATGCCCAATACCTCCGTTAAACAGTCCATGTCCATGTCTAATTATCCATTGCTAATGGACTCCGAACTAATATACTATGCGCACAGAAATCGTGAGCTGTGATGTTATGAATAGCCACAGGACCGTTTACTAGTCGCGCCAAGCGCGAAATTTTTTTCATTTGCATGAGTGACTGTCGTCATTAATATTAGTATGGGTTCACATATTGCTATCAAATATTTATCCTTTCTAAACCCATATGATCAGATCCACCGGTAGAGTTGATACAGAGGGTTTCTCCGGAAATTTAGGGAATTTATTAATTCTGTGTTGCATCTCTGGGTGGACCAATTGTTATTAGCCCCCTTTGTTGCATGCTTTTATTTCGTGACCTTTCATCAGGATTGTCGGTAGGCCTATAGTAGAATATATTGGATTCGCCCAAACGTAGGCCTATACCAGAAACTTCGTGATGAGGAGAACACGATTGCAAATTGGTATTTCTTTATGGGACGCACCATTTTTCCCTGCTTTTCGCATCTGCACTGTGGGGGGCTCAGAATACAAAGGATACTACTATACTATAATCGAAAATGAACTCTCACGGAACCACGCGTAGCGCGAATAAAATTTCAGGAAAAATTCCAACTTCTCGTTAATTAGGGTGTCAGTTCGTAAATTCCATTTGCGTATTGCCGGACGCTAACACATCCTAATCGAATTAATTGTAGACGGCCGCATAATTCTCCTAATTCTTACGCAGACTGGCCCCTGGACTGATGAATCTATATTGCAGTTAGCTATAGATACGGTACTTGCTGGATAACTATCTCCTCGAAAAGCTTTGTCTTTTGGTGAGCCCAAAGTCGTTTGTCAAGCGTCTCGGCCTTGGCAGTGGGCCATTATTGTACGTCGAGGCAACCTGACCATTCACACCAGCAAATTATACCTCCATGGAATGATATTACCATCGCCGAAGCCGTATCAGTTGGTGAGGAATAGTGATATGGCCACAGGAGAATATCTTACTTCGAACAACAACAACATGTTTAAACTGAAATAAATTTCAGTATTACTAAATGCTTTACTAAGAGTTCTTCCGAAATTTCAAATCAATTCGCGGGCCGCGTGTTGGTGACCCCTGACCTACGCCTATGTATTTCTAGTAAACTACAAAAAAGATGAGCACTCGGCACGGGATGCAGGATATGTTACAACAAAAGAAACGGGGCAATAAAATTCGTAGTTTTGTACTGAATATTGAAATCAACACACTATACACAAGTGTGGTTGGTGGTTACTAGTTACAACAGTCATGCTCATCAATAACACTTCTGACTGTAGGCCTAGTATAAAAAAAATAGGCTACTGATCCGACTACGGTCGCATCAGAAATATGGTGATCCGGTCCGAACCTGTGCCGGTGAAAACATTGCAAATCCATCGGGATATCCAATCCGATTCTGATCCACGCTCTACAGCAGGGTCGGGGACCTGTGGCTCGTAAGCCCTATTTCGCTCTTTTGGGTATAGGATATGGGTATTTGCTAAATTTTCATTTTTGCACCTAATTTAACATTATTGCGCCAACTTGTTAACTTGTATACAGGGCTTTGGAGCAGCCTTAAATTTAAACTGCTCCAGCTCCGGCTCCGGAGCTTTCTTCTATCATACATTAGCTCCTCCTCCAGCTCCGGAGCCGCATTAATTTCATTGCTCCGGCTCCGGCTCTGTAATCATCGAACGGGCCTGTCTATATCAGGGGTGACAACCAACCCGCTGGGCAAATGTGGCCTGCGAGGCAATTTCCTATTATACTATCGAAAATGAATTGCTGAGATTGTGAAATTGCAATGCCAACCAAAAATTACAATTCTGGCTGCGACACTTGGGATGTTAATGACTAAAATATCAGTTCTGACGCATCCGGAGATCCAGGGTCCAGTCACATTTTCAGTAAATCGTCGTACATTACAATAAACTGACATAGTAGCGACATTATTCTTCATGTCACACGATTTTTTGCTTGGTAGCCTACCCCCCCTACTGAAAATGAAAAAAACGCCTAATTTACCCGATTAAGTCTAACTGTATTCGCAAATACGGGAGAAAGTCTTTTCGCGTTTGCGCTCGCATAAAGATCGTCGACGGTGAAATGTAGGCACAAAATGATTGTCGCATATTATCAGAGACCTTCGATATCGATGTGGCCAGACGCCGAATAGTAGTGTCCTTGCAAAGTGAGCCTATCGGGCGATATACTAAAGACCCGCAATATAGTCAAGTAATAATATTCTTGACCTAGTTTATTTATAAACTTTGAAAATTTTGTCCTTTTGGCGCGGCTAGTGGACCGTGCGCTCGTTCGTCGATTGCATGTGCCCCTTCAGCTGAAAAGATTGGCCATTCCTGGTCTATATAGATTACTAATCTACCCATAGGTTAGTTATCTATAGTAATCTAGAGCAGTGCTCTTCAACGTTTTTCGACGTGCTACACCCTTTTAACGTTTGCTCAAAACTAGTACACCCCTGTTCATTAGTCGTCTTCAAAAATGACTTTTTTTCTCAAATCGTACTGGTTACTTGATAAAATTGTTAGGTTACCTAACTTAAGCCTACACACCAAATTTGGTTCAATTCCAACCAGTAGCCGCATTGCTACGGGAGAAGAAAGATTCCATTTATTATATAAAATAAATAACGAAAAATTTGAAATATTTCTGTTCACCCATGAAAGTATTAGGTTGTCTATAAAAACGATGTTCTTCAAATTTGCTTCAATTCCAACCAGTAGAAGCGGTGTTATTGCCGTCAAAAAATTTGTATTTGAATAAAATAGTATTTGGTCACAGAGTCTATTCGCAGCCAGTTGAGCCGCCCGCCACGCAAATTGTAATTTATTTCGTGTCAGCCCAAAAACAGCATGACATTACGAACGATAATCAACCTAAATGTAACAGTATTGGGGAGAGAGTAGTTAAGTTACTGCTGCAGAAGCGGTAACTCAGATCAGTGATGATAGCAGGCGCACCAGCCTACTCCGTATCAGGCCTGCCCCACACCACACACCACACAGTCGATAGTAGCACTTGGGCTGCAAGAGATGTCAGTAACCTCAGATCTTATGCCACTATACACAGTTTATTGTCGCTGATTTGCATCACTAATAACGAAATACTAAATTGCAAATGTATGGCGAAATATTGGACATGAAATCGGCATTTTAAAACAAAAGGGTTTCGATTTCAACATGGAAGCTGTTTCGATCCTGGCTGGCTACGTCACTTCATTTATGTGCATTGCGGTATTTATCAACGTCGGGTAGGAAGTACCGATTCAAGAGGTCTGAGCTATCGCGGCGGTTCCCTCAAAAATCACTAAAAGACAAATGACTAGCTGAACACATGTTTGTTAACTGCATACTTTCCAACACCAAACGGAACCATTGGTCTATTGCCGACGGCTAACTGAATAGGAGAAATATTTGCTTATGACATCACAATCATGCGGTGTGCAGTATTACACTTGAGATAACATCGTACCATATTGCTCATTAACCTGTGCGTCAACCTGTACTGGCCCATAAACATGCCTTTGTGATAGCTAGCCATCGACTCATTGTAATTCGGATCTGGTACACCCCTGTACACCCCATCCGAGTGGTACACCCTTTGCAAATTCTGGTACACCCTAGGGTGTACGACAACCCCTGTTGAAGAGCACTGATCTAGAGTCTGTCAGCCTTCAGTAACTTCCGATGTAGCAACGAAGACATATAGGTGCCGCCGTGCCGGCTTGTGACGTCGTATAGAATACTTGTCAATTGTCGACAACATCATCGTTGTATTAGAACGCACTTTACTCTATGCCAGGTGTTCTCAACCCGCGGCCCGCGCCATCTTTCATTATGAATGCAATTGCTACTGGCACATTGTTGTCATGGAAGATCGATGTGTCATAATTGTCGAAGAGCAGTTGTCGTAACGAAGCGTAGAAGCTTAAAATGATACCACGATCGTTTCTTCTGGAGTTATAGGCCTACATATCGCTTGATCTTGAAGAAAATGTTGCTATCTAGGTGTCAAGCCAAGCAATCCATATTTCGAGGCATTGTTAAAATTGTCGACGACGTTACAGACGCATTGTTCAAAATTGCTTGGAATATCGCTAAGCCCAAGAATCTGCTAGAGAAGGTGTGACTTCAATAAAGCTATGACGTATACTGTGCGAATATTCGCTTTTTCCTGAACTTAGCAGCAAGGACAACACCACATGATTAATTTGGAAGATACAGTTGCCTGATTCAGCCGTGACCAGAAGAGTGAGATCAGTCGTCAGTCGATCTTTTATCCCATGTTCTGAAACATGTTGTCGCGTGGACTACTTCAGCCTAACCTTGGATGAATCCACCGACTCCACCCACAGCGCCGTAAATAAGTATATAGGTGCAATTTATAAGACTGGACATATTTCCCGAGGAAGTGCGCAAAACATCCACCTGACAAAGGTGACTTCAGTAATTATTGGAACAGGGCTCTAGCAATGAAAGGAAATGAGAAGGGTTGATTGGTTTGCTCAGAAATGACTCTTCTCGTCTTCTCTTCTCGTATCACTGAGGGCTCAGAGTGATAATGGCCTCTGTAACGAAAACGTTTCCGTAATTTTATACTTGCTCGCTCACGCATTGAAACAGAGGCTCGGTTCTCTGGTGGAAAGGGTTGAAGGAATGAAGGCGCACATGCCGACTTGGCAACGAATGCAATGCACGCTCATCGCTCAATCAATAGATTTACTTGCGCCGCTGGATATCCTCACGAAATAAAACAGCAACTGCAAACTTACGCACGCTGTCCAATAATGTAACTTAATGTACTAAATACCTGTATACGATTGGTAAATATAGGCTACTGTAGCCTATATTTATTAGTAGCCCACAAATACATGGTAATAATGTTCTGCTGCGGCCCGCAGCGTCTTTTGCTGTTAAAATGTGGCCCGTTATACAAAGGAAGTTGAGAACCCCTGCTCTATGCCATTGCTGTGCAGTGTGCACATCAATAAAATTCAGGCCTGCTGTTCAATTATGATAAATCAGCAGATGTGGTTGTTGGATATATAATAGCATCTCATGAAATAGGTCGGAGCCGGAGCTACTCCTGAAATGACGGGCTCCAGCTCCGGCTCCGGCTCCGGCTGAATTTTATGTAGAGCTCCGGCTCCGGCTCCAGCTCCGGTGAAAATGCATGGTTCCGGGGCTCCGGCTCCAGGCTCCGGTTCCGGCTCCAAAGCCCTGACTGTATATCAACAGTAAATATGTCTATGAGAGGGTTGGGGGATGCGTTCTCCCTTTTATATCCTCGAAATTAAGTTGAAGTCGCGCCAGCGATACGATTGATCATTGGAAATAGCAGACATGGCGACGCCTGTATGGCAATTCACTGAATGCAGTGTCTTTTTGATCTAAGGCGAGTAATGAACTGCCGCGTAACTGACATTCACAATATTACAAACAACGCCATAGCTACCAGTTTTCCTCTGTAGGTATCTCTGTAGTGCCAGCGACAAAATGCAGGCGTGTGGTACAACGTTATGTTACCGCCGAATACTTGGTGATTCGGGAAGTCGATCAATATTCACATTTTTGGAATCAGCGCGACAGTTTCATTCGATCGATGCCAGTTATTATGCATTTAATGCTTTCCATGATTAATTGCGCAATCACAGGTGAGGCCTTGCCCGTTTGTGCCTCACCTGTGCCTTACCTCTCGTTTCGCACTATTTTCGAATAATAAAGATGCAATAGCGGGATTTTTTGGAGTAGAAAGGTAGAAAATCTAGTCCCTAATGAACATATATAGGAAATACCAATAATAATAATTAAAGGTGTCACAAATTTCGTTCACTCATCCTGACGACAGGAGAGGCACTGACTCACTTGCCCCCATGGCCGTATGAAACTGACGTATCCCACTTTACAGAGGATATGTACTGCTATAGTGGCCATGCTTGGCTACACCATACGCATCTTATTATGGATCCTCATGTTCAAAAGAAACATCAATACAAACATTTACGATCTCGTATAACTGACAAAATTCTCAAATTTTGCAAGACGTTTAACCTAGCCAATTAATAAACCAACACTACAAAGCCATTCAGTACCACAATGCAACACCTAAAGACGCATTAGGCTACCTATAAAGCGTGTAAATATTCTCACCTCTACCGTAGTCTACATATGTTGGAAATGTTCATTGTCTTAATCTTAAAAAAATATCGTGGTTCTCGACCACAGTAATTCAATCAAAAAGTTTTTTAAATTTTATATTCAACTCAAGTTTCGCATGATTAGGCAACCAGCATGATGAGTAGGTCTACGAGTTTTTCACAGAAAATGTGGCGCACACGACGAATCCCATGTAGTGAGTTCGAATTAGTGTTACGCTGTTACCATATGACGTCATGAATTTTCCATTGGGATGTAACAATGGATGGACATGTATGGAGCTTTGGAAATTAAAATGCGAAATATACGGCCGATATGGCTCCTCGGACAAAAAAGTTCCCCGACCACTGCTCTACCGTCTACAAATACAGCATACTAGTAACTGTGGACAATTTATAGAATAAGGATAATTTGCTCTTAGAATACTTCACTACTAGTTTATGAAAAAACCATCAGTAATCTCTGATCATTCCGTCAGGTCGATTTGTCTGTGGTATATCAATGGAGGCCGCATAATCGGACAATTCACACCATCGTATCGCGAGAAACCAGAACATATGTAATATGTGGTGAAACTTTATAGATTCCGATTACTTGATGAAATGAAATTGATCCGACAAATTTGCTAACGATACATAATTCCTAACACTCAAGTCATTTTTGCAAATTGACTAGACTCAAGACAACTGAAGTCATACAAAAAAGTTCGCTCATCCCAGACTCGGTTCATCACCACACTGATAGATAGAGAGCATATCTTAATTATAGTTACAGCGTACTTGAAAGTTAAAACAATTCATTCCATCAGCTGTAAAATGCATCACTGATCCAACAATTCTTAGCGGAGCCCTGGATAGTAGCTGCAATGTCGGGTCATTCGGGGCTACGTGCGACATAACGTGTATATATGGTTTCTATGTGGATGGTGCGGGTGTTGCAAGTTGCGAAGATAGCAGTACATTAGATGATACCAACAAAGCGGGATCGTGGAATACAGGAGGAACAACGTGCGCAGGTCTAGATTGCATGCGATATAGTTATTGCTACAGATAACGGTGTTTTTTGTCATCAGCCATCAGATGCAACACCAATCCAACAATTCCGAACGGTTCCCTTAATAGTAGCTGCTCTGTCGGCTCTTTCCGGGATATATGTGACATAACGTGTGCAGTAGGTTACTATGTGGATGGTGAAGGGTCAGCAATTTGCGATGATGATAGTCCGGCAGATTATACCAACGAGGAGGGGGCATGGAATACAACAGGAACAACTTGTACAGGTGTGATAGAAGTGTTAGAAACAAGTCGCCACCGTCGAGCCGCATGTCATCTCGATTCATCGGACACATTGATTCGAGTAAAGTCAAATCACTCGAGTCACGTAAAGTCTAGTCACAATTCCCGTGAAGTTGCTTTTTAGATGTTGGATGCATGAGTAAGTCATTGAATTTCGTCCGAGGTTAGAAATACAGATTGAATCGCCATTTATTGGGAAACGAGGAGTCAATATAGCGTTGAATACACGCAAAAAGCGTTGCTTTTCCCACGCTCACGTAGAATTACATGAATAACTGTATAGTAGGGCTGTTCAAAAATAGCTTTTTGTCCTGAATCTTGCTGGCTACGGGATTTAATCGTTAGGTTGCCTTAAAAAACGACGGACACCCAATTTTAATTCGTTCCAACCAATATTCGCGGATTACGTACAGTTTGAAAATTTTTAATTTACCCAAAGATGCAAAAAATATTTTTTTCAAATTTTTCTGTCAACCCCATGAAATTGTTGGGCTGTCCTCAAAGACGATGCCAATCAAATTTGACTCAAGTCCAACCCGTAGAAGCGGAGCTATTCGAATTTTTCTTTGAAAATTTGGGGATTATCCTTGATCAGTGGATAATCCAAGAGTTATCATCGAAAAACTCAAATAACATATAATCACCTACGCCTACGTATTTCTACTAAACTACAAAAAAGATGAGCACTCGGCACGGGATGCAGGATATGTTACAACAAATGAAACGTGGCAATAAAATTCGTAGTTTTGTACTGAATATTGACATCAACACACTATACACAAGTGTGGTTGGTGGTTACTAGTTACAACAGTCATGCTCATCAATAACACTTCTGACTGTAGTATAAAAAAGATAGGCTACTGATCCGACTACGGTCGCATCAGAAATATGGTGATCCGGTCCGAATCTGTGCCGGCGAAAACATTGCAAATCCATCGGGATATCCAATCCGATTCTCATCCACGCTCTACAGCAGGGTCGGGGACCTATGGCTCGTGAGCCCTATTTCGCTCTTTTGGGTATAGGATATGGTTATTTGCTAAATTTTCATTTTTGCACCTAATTTAACAATATTGCGCCAACTTGTTAACTTGTATATCCACAGTAAATATGTCTATGAGAGGGTTGGGGGATCCGTCCCCCCTTTTATATCCTCGAAATTATGTTGAAGTCGCGCCAGCGATACGATTGATCATTAGAAATAGCAGACATGGCGACGCCTGTATGGTAATTCACTGAATGCAGTGTCTTCTTGATCTAAGGCTAGAAATGAACTGCGGCGTAACTGACATTCACAATATTACAAACAACGCCATAGCTACCAGTTTTCCTCTGTAGGTATCTCTGTAGTGCCAGCGACAAAATGCAGGCGTGTGGTACAACGTTATATTACCGCCGAATACTTGGTGATTCGGGAAGTCGATCAATATTCACATTTTTGGAATCAGCGCGACAGTTTCATTCGATCGATGCCAGTTATTATGCATTTAATGCTTTCCATGATGAATTGCGCGATCACAGGTGAGGCCTTGCGTCGTTTGTGCCTCACCTGTGCCTTACCTCTCGTTTCGCACTATTTTCGAATATTAAAGATGCAATTGCGGGATTTTTTGGAGTTGAAAGGTAGAAAATCTAGTCCCTAATGAACATATATAGGAAATACCAATAATAATAATTGAAGGTTTCACAAATTTTGTTGACTCATCCTCACAACAGGAGAGGCACTGACTCACTTGTCCCCTGACCGTATGAAACTGACGTATAACACCTTACAGATGATATGCACTGCTGTAGTGGCCATGCTTGACTCCACCATACGCATCCGATTATTGGTCCTCTTGTTTAAAAGGAGCATCAATACTAACCTACGATCCCGTATAACTGGTAGAAGTCTCAAATTTTGTATGAAGCTTATCCTCGCCAATTAATAAAACCAGGACTTCAAAGCCATTCAGTAACACCGAAATATGCATTACCTGTAAAGCCTGTCCATATTAGATTCTCACTTCTGGCGTTGTCTACATATGTTGGAAATGTTAAACGTCCTAATCTTCAAAAAATATCATATGGCTCTGTATCACGGTAATTCAATTAAAAAGTATTTTAAATTTTCTCTTTACCCCAAGTTTCGCAAGCTTAAGTATGGTAACCAGGATAATTAGTACGAGTTTTTCAGAGAAAATGTGGCGCACACGACGAATCCCATGTAGTGAGTTCGAATTAGTGCTTATACGCTGTTACCATATGACGTCATGCATTTTCAATTGCGATGTAACAGTGGATTGACATGTATGGATCTTTGGGAGTTAAAATGTGAAATAGATGGCTGATATGACTCTTCGAACAAAGAGGTTCCCGACCGCTGCTCTACGTCTACAACTTCAGCATACTACTAGCTGTGGACAAATTATAGAATAGCGAGGATTCGCCAGGGTTGTAATATCTCGAGTCATGACTCGACTCGAGTCAGACTCGAGTCGCGATTTTCTGGTGACTCGACTTGACGCGAGTCATTTTCTAAAACTGAAAAGTGACTTGACTCGACTCGAGTCAATTTGTGTATTGAATCGACTTGTAGTCGAGTCATTGTACTCATGTACCGATGATTAACGAACGATATAAAGTTTATTCGAATTCTATTTAAATCATATGAGAGATTCGGTTGAGGCCAGCATACTAATGCGGTCAGACTCCTGTCCCGCATACGTGAAATGAAAATGATCCGATCCTAAAAACTCCGGTTGTAATCATCTACGTGCGTCTCTTGCTACTGACTACAAAGACAGTAGATCACACGGTACGCGATGTGGGATGTATTGCAACAAAAAACACGTGGCAATAAAACTCACAGATCTGTATTGAATAATAAAACTAAGACATTTCACAAGTGTGGTTGATGGTGACTAGTTACAGCAGTCATGCTCATCAATAACAATTCTGACCGCTTTGTGTGTAGACGCAACGGATGATTTTAGTTACAGATTACATTGATAGCGGTTTTGGATATTCTTTTCGTTAAAGTTTTGAGATGTCGAGTTGCGTCTTGACAAAATCGTTAGGCCAGCGGTTCTCAACCGGGGGTCCGCGGACCCCTAGGGGTCCGCGAAGCAATTTCAGGGGGTCCGTGAGACCTCTAAATTTTTAAAATGGTTGATAACGTAATTTTAATTTTATTTTTTAATTTGAGAAAGCATGAGGCAGTTTCGCACCACAAGTGTTAAACCTCATGACTCATATCATCATAGTAATCGTCTGACATGACCTATCGTAGTATAGAAATTCATTTTCATTGCCAATTTTCCAATAACCTGCTGATACAAACTTATTGCTGTTTAGAGACGTTTTGTTGATGTTTGTGGAGAAAAATAAAAATATGGAGATATACATTTTAATAATATATTCATTGCAGAATTTATTAAAACCCGAAGCTTAAAAATGTATTAAAGTTCTGTAACGTCAATCAGGGTGACTTCATAATGTCTGCGAAACCTTCTCGATTTGAAATTGTCAGTCTCATCAAATTAGTGAACAGTCGTTTGAAATAAAAATTTCCGAAGTATTTCCCTAATTAGTCCCAATGCACCGATTGAAACCTCGCCACAAAATCCATTTTATCCAGTGATATACATAACCACTATTTGAGCAGCTTCTCGGAGGTACAGAACTTCAACATACAATTGAATAGTATATTCATATTGAAATGAACCCGAATATTTTCGGCAGACACTCGTCATAAATCGGACAATGCTCTTAAAGCTCGGCTATCAGATTTGGCGCAATCTTATTGCGGATGCCCTATCGACAATAAGGCTGATTTTTTGATGAAAAAGGGGTGTTTCGTTGCTATCAAAGCATTACGGCCCAACCCTGAAATTCATATCACCATGCAATTATATTGGTATGCAGCATTGTCTTGTTAATGTTCAATTGTTCATGGTCGAAAATGTTTCCTCGTATATATATATATGTAAACCCGAACAGTCGTTTCATGACAGTTTCAGGTTGGAAAACTTGGATTCATTCTTTGGCGCATAAAATTTGTCTATACTTTTAGATTAGGATTTCACTTTGACGGTAGAAAGTCTCTGCGGTCCGAATCCGGCCCGCGGTCCGTATGTTGCCCGTCCCTGCGCTAGATGCTGGACGTGATATGTTCATAAAATATCTATTTCTACATTTTGTTGCCATAAATGTTGCGATCACGCCAAAAGTACCGCCGGAAGCGTTGTGCGTTGCTATTGCGTTAGCCTCCATCTATCTTTGCGAAAATGACTTTCGGCAGTCCTCGTTCATATCAAAACGAAGACGCGGATTTTCAAAACACGACCACGTACTTCAAGAAATACAGCAGCAAAATTAGCTTTGAAATAATAAAAGTCTACCAATTTCTACATAAATAGCATGATGTTATTTTCAAGAAAAATCATTATTTTGCTGTTTATCACAAGCCTACTTTTCATATTTGCACAGGACAGATGAAGGTTGCTACATAATAGAGCTAAAATTGAAATAAAACTTGAGGGGGGTCCGCGAGGGTCCGTGATGGTCAAAAGGGGTCCGCGAAGCCAAAAAGGTTGAGAACCACTGCGTTAGGCATTATACATGTAACTCGGGTGGTATTTAAAGCATGGATTTTTCAGACACAAATTATTTTTGGAACAAATGTTTGTTCGGGTCCGCGGAATATGGTCAGTAATTAGCAATATGACATCGGCAAATAGTACTTAGACTGATATTTCAAGAAAAGTCACGGATAATATTCATAATAGGTAGCGCTAAAACATCCTAAAATATCATCCAAGAAAATTATTCATAGTCCTCAACACCGAATAAAATACGTTTTATGTCACTGGACAAGCTCAATTGAAAGTGAAATCTTGTCCTAAAGTACAACATACATGCAAAACAATCAACGCAAGTATATTAAGTATAGATATTTTAATTGAATGCTGCTAATTACATATGTTTAAATCGTATTGATTCGATCAAAGCTATGGCACTGCCTGCATTACAATTCTTTTCAATCGTAACTGTCGTTTATTTGGAAATCCAGCGCATAAAATGAGCAGGAAAAAAAGAAATTATATCGTGCCATATACAAGTAATACATTGAACATATTCATATGCTGAAAGTAGTAGGTAACTCATTTCTTCGCAGCTAAAAGACATTGACGTCTGTGAACAATAACTTTTTATTTGTAATGGATCTTTGATCATATTGCTTTGTGTTAGTCTTGAGCTGAGCAAATGTGATGAGAGTAATTTTAAGCTGTACGCACCGAGCAATATAGGCCTACATATATAGTTCAGGGTATCAGTACTATCGATTAATAGATACTAGGTATTATGTCCAAGACAGACCTGGACATTTATATATGTCCCGGGTCACAAATCTGACCCGCCGATGAAATTTTGCCGGTAGTTTATGAAATCAACAATATTTTTTATTGTGAGCTGTATTAACTATACTGTAAATGCGTAAGTTAGCCTATGAAAGCCGTATACATTACTCTAGATCAGTGGTTCCCAACCGGGGGGGGAGAATTTTCCCCTTGGGGGGAATTTTGAAATTTTTAGGGGGGAATCTGGTTTAATTTTTTTAGGGGAAATCTGGCTTTGGCATTGTATCGAAAGATATACTGGGTTCACGAGGTTTTTAGATTTTTATGGTACAGAAGTCAGAACTGTTAAGTAGAAATTAGTTCTTTACAATTGCATGTTTCTTTGGCGGATTTCAAGCTAGGTGTCTTCCGTAGATATTAAACCCCCTGACAAAGTGAGGCTCACGAGACGATTTCGTTGGGTCGGCGACAGCCTCTCGACCAAATTGCTACTAAGCAAGAAAACGTCAAGCCGAATTCAGCACAGAGCCGCTAGTGAGATTGTCCAACTTTTACAGCCAACATATGAGCTAACGTGAAAGACATACCGTGCCAAATTCATCGATTCAACCCAAGTCCATAGCAAGCGGACTTGGTGATTTATTTTTCGTCAACGCCTACCCGACCGGTCAAAAACAGGTCAAATTTGACAGTAGGCTACTTTACCAAAGTTTAGTGCGCATTCGCCATAGTTCGGACATATCTGAATATGTTTGCCCATTCATTGCTTAGTTAAAAAGAACATTTTTTAGTCACAGGCAACTTTTTCATAGGAGGGTGGGGATTTTAGCTCAAATATCGGCCAAGGGGGACACGAGACGAAAAAGGTTAGGAACCACTGCTCTAGATCAAAAATATAGCCAGTATTTTGAACTATGCGGTAGCAGTTCAGGTCACAACCCGTGTAATTTGTAATCAAACAATGACAACAAACAATGCTGTTAAACAGTAGCATTGAAGTTTATAACGACAACACATGCTTACGAAATTACAAAAATAATGTGAGATTTGCAAGTGATAACATTAAAATCTTAAGTATACATAATCTGGGATTGATAAAGTGTTGATCCTAACTTTCAGCGTAGTTCAGACAATGCTCTTGCCATTGCTAACCTCAGAATTACATGTTTTGTGAAATGTTGATGTTATTTTATTTTTGAATACATAGTCATATGGAAATAAACACGAATATTTTCTAGGTTTGTTATCTAGATTGGTTTAAAAATAAGTTCACTCCAAGGCATACAAATGAATAACAAATGAAAAATCTGTCGTATGGACAATTTTTAGCACAAACCAAATCATCCAACAAAAGTTTTCCAATGGCGGAAGGCGGGTCCTTTGCCTGTTCTGATTCAAGCTTCATAGCGGGGGTGGGCATTTTTCCCAAGCGGGACAAATGAGCAACAGAAATTTCGTTGGCGGGCCGAGTCAAAAATCTTAGCTGTATTCTCAGGCATTTTAATTTTATTTCTAAATTAAAGGAAGTTATTAACGCTGTTAGCGAATAAGTGCTGCACCGTGGAAATGTTTATATTATGGTTAATAACCATAAATATCATATTCAGTTGCCGACATATTTCGAGACTATGTTAAACTTTGATACACTTTCTTCAAAGCCCCATCCGTTTTTGTTATCAAGACATTAGCATGTCTCCGGGATACTGCAAAGTTTATCGTCTTGCTAGCTGCTTTCAGAGCAGTGTGCAGCTTGGCCTAATAACCTTGCTGTTGAACAAAGCTTGCAGTTCTTCAGAAATTCGCTCTCCCTTGATCAAGTGCATATATTCGTATTTTTGTCATAAGACCGACTTAAACTATACTCCTCCGGCGACCGGCTCGGCACTAATTACTAAAAAGACGGGTTTACCCCTGACTTCACTAAACAAATATTTAGTGCTCCAATTCATCTTTAAATTTCACCTTTGGGTATTCTTTTTTCATTGATGTTCATTTGTTATGGATGATGATGACACACAGTAATGCAACAACTTTATAAGGTTATGTCTCTGTGAATATAACTCAGACAGAATAGATGTCCAATATAGGCTGTAGCTGTCTGAGTACTTAACTGAGAGAATGTCCTGGTGTTGTAGTGATGAAGTTCTTCGTACAAATACAATGTTCATACACAGTTTATTAAACGTATTTCAGTAGGTTAGCATGAATCTCATCTCGTTTCGGCCATGCAAAAACGTATTAAAATGTACCACGCCATTCTTACATGCGAGTAATTCCTTGTCAAAAATGTCATGAAACTTCTGGTTCGCTCGAAAGGACTTGGAAAAGAATCCCAGAGGTACCAGTTCTCCATCAGGCTCGTACTGATGTAATGCAGCCGCCATGGCCGTTAAGGAAGCGTCAGTGAACAAAGCTAACCTTGTATTTTTGTTAGGGTGAGCCAGCGCTGTAGCTCCAGCTAGAAGCTCTTTGATGGTCTGGAAACTGGCTTCTGAATCCGGCGTCCAATTCAGACGTTCGTCCTTCTTAGTGCACGATGCTATTAAATCATACAACGGTTGTGCCGCCTCGGCAAACGTTGAGTGCGAGAAGTTTTGCGTATCTTGATGGCAATACGTTTAGTCTCTGCGATGATGATATATCCGTACAACTCGTATCAAAGCACCATGCAACAACTTTATAAGGTTATGTCCCTGTGAATATAACTCAGACAGAATAGATGTCCAATATAGGCTGTAGCTGTCTGAGTACTTAACTGAGAGAATGTCCTGGTGTTGTAGTCATGAAGTTCTTCGTACAGATACAATGTTCATACACAGTTTATTAAACGTATTTGATTAGGTTAGCATGAATCTCATCTCGTTTCAGCTCTTACACGAGCTTATAAACACTCGACATAATTACAATAGGAAGTAATATTCGTATGCTAATATGGGTGTGAAAATGCACTGTTGTCAGAAACCCTCTACACACCTATATCGACCCCACAAAAGAGGGAGCGGACATGCAATGACAGCGGAAGTTAACAATCACATGTATAGGAGAAGACAACGCCATTTATACAGCCAAGAAAATCGAGAATGCAATCAACTCAACAGACACTAATCAACAATAGAGAGATGAACAAGGTTTTCTACAGCTTTTATAATATACAAGTTAGCCTACAAACACCACAATTAGCCTATCAACACTACACAATCCAGATTAAGTGAACAAGAAATTTGTTATCCAAAACAACACAACAATCCAGATTAACATACTAGAAATAGGTAGCCTAACAATCTAACTAATTCTAGCCTAACACAAAAAAACTAAATACACAATACATCTCAGTAGGCATTGCTCAAGTGCAATACACCAGCCAAGTCGGAGAGGCTATCCAACTTTAACAACAGTCCGTGGCCACCGATATATACAATGTGGCCGTTACATTATAACAATTGTACTTCGACAAGTACAATTTTGATTGGATAGGTTCGACGTCTATCTCAATCAAGCGCTCGCGCGGTGCTCTTAGTCTTTACTTATGTGTGGCAGGGCGGCTGCCTGATCCAACTAAGGGTCAGGACTTATCAGGCGTTTGGATTTCTTCCTTGAGCTCGGCAATTTTGGGGATGCAGCTGGCGAATCGTGACGGATCTGAATGGTGCTGGTATCTGGCTCTCGATCACGTACCGTTGTGGCAGGAATATCAACTGTAGCCACGTACGTTGCATTATCGATGTGATCTCGCCGGTTGGAGTCCGGCGAGAGTTGTTGTGCGAGCGCAGGTTCGTTGGACGGTTCGTCAATTACGGGCTGCGGCTCGGAAAGTATGTACTTTTGTGATATCAGAGGCTTGCCGGCATCTATGTCGACTGTGTGACGTCTCGTACTGGCGTCAGAATCGTACCCAGATATGTTCTCGCCCGAATCGATCGAATGTAGTTCAATGTTCTGATCGGAATTGTCGCCATGAGTAGCTGTAGGTGAATGAGCACCGCGTCGAGCCGAAATACGCCCTCGTAACGTGTTCGCCGTCTCTGAAATAAACTCCACAGCGGCAGTACTTTTGTCACGAAAGGTCTTACGCATTACAGTACGTTTAGAACAAAATAATTTACAAGTTAAATACAACCCCCAGATCATAGGTTCAATAGACAGAAAAGTAAGGTATATTGGACCAATGGATTAGTTACACTAGACAGCAAGTATAGGACACTGTTCCTAAAAGCATTTGTCACGGTGGTTTCTCACAGCGTGAGTGACTCTGTCATGCTCTACTTAACTTACAACTCGAGAGAAGCGACGACCACGTTTTCGCCCTTTTCAGAGACAGACGTCGTACAGTAAACAGGGATTTTGTGTCGCATTTCGTGTAGCATTGCATTAACGTAATATCTTCCATTTAGAGTAATTGCCAGCGTATATTTTAACGATACTTTATAGACCAGTTAGTTAATCCTACTCGCAATACAAGCTACGGAAACCCACTGTGTCTGGACTTTAACGGTCAGTTAGATATCGGTCGTTACTTGCAACAGATATTCCAGTCCAGTTCTATCGAGAACTGATCCTACGCGACATAAGAGTTAAAATATACGAGTGCCGACTGACGTCGATATGGATACATCACTGCCAGCAGCCGAAGCAAAGGTGCTCAGCCAGCAGCAAGTCAACACGGATTCGACACTGCCAGCAGCCGGAGCAGAGGTGCTCAGCCAGCAGCATTTCAATACATCACTGCCAGCAGCCGAAGCAGAGGTGCTCAGCCAGCAGCCCGTCGATACGCAGCCGACGATGCCAGCAGCCGAAGCAGAGGTGCTCAGCCAGCAGCATTTCAATACATCACTGCCAGCAGCCAAAGCAGAGGTGCTCAGCCAGCAGAATTCCAATACATTACTGCCAGCAGCCGAAGCGGCGGTGCTCAGCCAGCAGCATTCCAATACATTACTGCCAGCAGCCGAAGCGGTGGTGCTCAGCCAGCAGCATTCCAATACATTACTGCCAGCAGCCGAAGCAGAGGTGCTCAGCCAGCAGCATTCCAATACATTACTGCCAGCAGCCGAAGCGGTGGTGCTCAGCCAGCAGCATTCCAATACATTACTGCCAGCAGCCGAAGCGGAGGTGCTCAGCCAGCAGCACGTTCACAAAGTTATACAAGAATCCACCGCCGCTTACAAGACAGCTAAGCGCGCTTTCTTCCACACCATCAAGAACGCATCATCACACACGTACGTCGCCGAGTGTAAATGCGAACTAGACGAACTAATCCTTAAGCTCAAGGATACATTACACAAACTGATACAGATAACACAAGCCTACGAGTCCACTGGTTCCATCCTACCACGAATCTACAAGCTGAACGCAGATATCACCCGCTGTCGACGTAATGCCAACGGCGCCTTATTCATAGCATACCAGCGTACCTTCTATAATTCCAATCAACTACGAGGAAGAACTAAATCAGTGGTTCTCAACCTTTTTCGCCTCGCGGACCGGTAAAATTTCAAAAAATGTCTGGCGGACCGGTGAACTGTCAAAATTGAAATGAAGCCAAAATCTGAAGTATGCAACCGTTTTTGGCAATTATATGATGCTAGAGAGTGACATTTGGAGGGTTTTGATCGTATTTAATAATATTCATGATGGCATCCATGTGATTTTATGGTAGTGAGTCTGCCAAGTCGAGGTAAAATTGCCTTGTCTAGATAAACGTGCTACCGCTGAGAGTCGTTTACAGTCTTTCGCGTCAAAGACCGTGGGTTTAAACGGCCACGCCAACTCAATACCGACCGACAATATCAAGAGAAGAAGCGTATCGGAGTCGAACCAAGCACCTTGTCGTGCTACCTTGCTCATTGCCCACTG
Organism: Botryllus schlosseri; assembly: GCF_051294905.1. Classification (NCBI taxonomy): domain Eukaryota; kingdom Metazoa; phylum Chordata; class Ascidiacea; order Stolidobranchia; family Styelidae; genus Botryllus; species Botryllus schlosseri. The sequence goes on from NC_137239.1 coordinate 1,700,106, forward strand.
CCACCAGACGCAGGCTACTCCGGCAACTGCGAATAAGTGCGTGCCGCAAGAAAACACATTACAGCAGCTATACCGGCCATCCGCAAATCCGGGCCGAAAAAGCACTTCGTCAGCCCACCCCCAAAAACGTTGATCTTGGGGCCCCCACCCACAGGCGATAAGCCAAAGATCCGGGGGCTTCGCCCCAAGACCCTAGTCACCGTAAGCAGAGAGATTACGTAGCTTATCGCGACAATGACGACAATTTTCGATCATTCACGACTGAAGCGCTTTTCTCGCGGTCGAATTTTAGGCCCAAATTTCGGAGTCCCATATGCTAACCTAAACTTCATTATGTGTGGATACGTCGTGGTGCGGAAATGGCTGACGCCGAAATGCCTATAAATGATGCGTATTTCTCGGAGAAGGGCACCTAGTCAGCAAGACATTTAAGGACACTAAATCGTGCAAAGCCCGAAAAGAAATTGAAAAATGTTGGAAAAAGTTTCAAATAAAACGCTATGATTATATTCATTTGCGAAATAATTTTGGACCCTTTTGAAGCTCGGCCCCTCTCCAATTGGGCGGTTTGGGGTGCCCCAGTAACGGTCCTGCACAAAATAAATGAGTCGAAAACCAATGATCAAACTGCGCTGCTAAGCGATGAGTGAGCTCATATCTGTTCTGTATTTGTCGCTCGCATGTCGTCAAATGAAACGTCTAGTACTTTAAGTCAAATCGAACATGTTTCTAGCCCTAATGTTACCTCACGAAGTTTTGAATCAGTTTAAAATGAGATGTTTTATTTATTTTATCAAAGGACAAGCCTTCAACATTGCATCTTGAAATTAAAGTATAAAATTGTAATATTCCTCGCGGACCGGCAGGAATGTCGTCGCGGACCGGCACCGGTCCGCGGACCGGCGGTTGAGAACCACTGAACTAAATCGAATCGTCCATTTCGCATAAGTGCAACTATTTCCAAGGAAGCCGCAAGAGAACAAATCAAGGCCGAACTTGAAATAGAGATGAAAGGACTCGAAGTCGAATTTGAAGCAAAGATGAAATTTATCAAAGCAAAGAAAGAACTCGTCGACGCTCTCACCGAGCTGAAAATCGCCAGTATCAAATTGTCCCACTTATCCCCACGAAAACTAGACAAACCTGTCCCAGAAAACGTTGTCGTGAGTACCGAACATTCACCTTTACCTACTACCTCTGACACAACTCGCACGCATCCATCTGATACATCTGTGGTTGTTAGCCAGAGACCCGTTAACGGGCCGGCGGTCACTGCGTTACTTACTTCCCACTTGACCATACCGACAATTCCTGGAAATGCCCATGTCCAACCTAGTCCAGTCCATTCCCCCAATCATACCGACGATATAACCGTCAACTTCCCGACGAAAGCTAATCCTAATGGCACCGTCCAAATGGCCACTCCGCACAGTGTGAATGTCTCCACTGGGCCGGCCATGCCTGGCAATACTGAAGTCCTTGTGCAACTACAGAGAGTCTTTACTTATGCTACTGCAAGCAACAGTCATACTATCCGCACCCCTGGTTATGACAGACCGGGGTATTTTGAAGACTATGATGCCGAAAGTCAAGCTAACACGAATGTACTAGACACTGCACCGCCGCATATCGTGTCTGGACGTTTCCAACCGCTTCTGCCCTGGGAGACGAAGACCGTGAAACTGCCCCGCAACAGAGTGGCAGCCGCTAAGCCATTCTATATTCACCGTTTGAAGTCCTCGCAAGATCCTGAACTATTCCGTGGACACCGAGACGAGATCAACAAATACCTGCTTCGGGAATACGCTCGATTCGCTTCGTCCGATCTGCTACTCTGCATCGAACGTCCGCCTTAATCTGTGCTAGCACCGCGCGAATCGTATTACACGTTTTTCTTTATTTCCTTTCGTGCAAACATAATTTGCCTATTATTAGTCTTTCATATGCTCATCACCACCATTCCTTCAATTCGTGGCTCATGGATAACTGCATTTATTTGGCATTCACCATTCGCCACAGGGCCGGCTATGTCACGGTGGTTTCTCACAGCGTGAGTGACTCTGTCATGCTCTACTTAACTTACAACTCGAGAGAAGCGACGACCACGTTTTCGCCCTTTTCAGAGACAGACGTCGTACAGTAAACAGGGATTTTGTGTCGCATTTCGTGTAGCATTGCATTAACGTAATATCTTCCATTTAGAGTAATTGCCAGCGTATATTTTAACGATACGTTATAGACCAGTTAGTTAATCCTACTCGCAATACAAGCTACGGAAACCCACTGTGTCTGGACTTTAACGGTCAGTTAGATATCGGTCGTTACTTGCAACAGATATTCCAGTCCAGTTCTATCGAGAACTGATCCTACGCGACAGCATTAAACACAATTTTAACTGGTATTGAGGGATCTGCGTCAATATGATCACCTAATTTACTACGGTTAGCCAAATGAGACGCATATAATACGCGCAAGTTTTTAATTAGCAACATGCTGTGCGATACGTGGGCAAGAATGCTATCATAATCCGTGCCAAGTGAAGGGTCTATCTTACTGAATAAATCTAAGAACGTTTCAGTAAGATTTTCAGGGTGCGTCGATTCAACAACTGTATCTAGACCGTCATGTAATGAGAATTGAATCTGTTTTACCGACGCGTTCTGCGAGGTTAGGAAGCCATTTACATATTTGAAAAACGATTTTCCAACTTCGAAAATCTTTGTAGTATTCGGCGATCCAATATTTAAGATATTTGAACCAAAATAAGCTGTTCCGTTATCTACTAAGGTCGCTACATGTGATAAGTTCTGACCGAAACGCACTAATGGCCGAGCCGACAAGCGGCCATCCGGCATGAATAAGCTTTTCTGTACTAAAACAGATTGTCGGAAGCACTTTTGAGCCTGGAGAAAGTCGCCTGACTGCGCAAATCGCGGTGCGCCTTTCATTGGCGTCAGGTATAAGGCAGAATTCGCATTAAGTGGAATAAGCGATTTCTGAATCGCATACATTTGATGTTCAACATTACACCCAAAGCTGTTCAAATTGGTGACAAGGGTTCGGTATTGAGAATCAGAACGGTCCTGTACCTCTTGTATCGTTGCTAGTAGAAGTCGCATGCTAGCGCTGGTATGGTTGAGACTTGCTGCAGGCTGCCCAACTGTCAACTTCCGCATGTCTCCTACCGAACAACGTTTCGGTACGATGTAAAAATCGTTGACGAGACAGATGAGATTCCTCTTTCTGATACACCTCGTGGTCTCCGTCCAACACGTTCTTCGTGATCTAAAACTCATCCCAATGACGTCATCTCAATTCTTGTAGCATAAGGGTATCGTTGTCCAAAATGTATTAGGATTGGACTATCTTTTCTTAACAACACGGTGGGACAATGGTATCTTCGTAATGAACCGGAATCCCAAACTATTGTGCTAAGATCGTTTCGGCAATGTCTTTCAGTCGAGACACAATTTGACAAAACACTTAAATAGGAACGCAATCCTAGGGTCAAAGTATCATAGACAATATCTAAGTCATGAACAATCAAGTTTCGCAGATACCCTTCGTCCTGAGTTGGCCATGACCAATCCAAATGTAGAGAATTATTGGTAGCAAACAGGCCTTCTCCCATAGGTACCAGAGGTCCATATTGTGATAATTTAGTAACGATAGCGTGCTGACATTCGGCAAGTGAGATCTTGTACTGGACTTCATCAGTTACTTCTTGGCTATATGGTCCCCAAAAGAAGTAGTGAGTGCGCAAACGGCGCTCTGTGACGTAACACATCTTCCCTGGAAAATGATGGAATCGGTCACGCAACACATATATGTCCGCAGAGCACTTTTTCGAATGATGTACTGGGCAGAGGTGGTCAAAGTAGTCAAGAAAGCTACTCAAGTAGAAGTAGAAGTAGCGACGTAAAAATCTACTCAAGTACAAGTAGAAGTACTTCTTTCATAAGCAACCTAAAACTACTTGAAGTAGAAATAGAATTGACTGACTTTAAATCTACTCAAGTAAGTAAGTAGTTTTGAAAACGGTCATAATACGTTCGCATGGACTTTCAAAAGCGGCAAATTGAGCTATGCGGAAGGTGCAGAGAGCTTCATGTACAATGCATATTGATGCATCCCATAAGTTATAAATTTTCGACAGCATTAGCATTCGACCGCATCATGAGATGCAAATGATAGTTTTGCTATGGAAATGAGATACTAATCTTTTGTTTACTCGAACATCCCGTTTTAGAAAATGTCATGGCATGTTCCCTCCACGCATATTACGGCCTTTAGTTTGGTCGAAGAGCAATACGGAGAAGTTGTGTGAATACGATGTTCGCACTTTGCGCGATTCGTATACGATGACAAAAAATATGGCGTGACGTACAAATGCCGTATAGTGTAATTGTATTTTCGGAAAATAGAGGGCGATGCTACACTTGCTTTTAAACGTAAACGTGTATGTTCTCCAGACAAAAGAACTGAGACTAATTAGAACTCTAAGTAATGATACTTCGAATTGAACGAGAAATACCAATACTACATCAGAAAAGCGGAAAATGTAGTTCATGTATTTTGTCGAGACAGTCTTAACGGTGGTCTGCTAAAACAGATCGAAGGCTCAAAAAGTCAGAGCTCACTTTTCCAGATTTGGACACGCCATGAGCTGCTAGATTACGATATGATTTATATGCTAGATTGCGAAACGGTAATTTCAAACGTTATGATGGGCCATATTTACTGTGATGAAATATGTCATATGGGCGACAATGCGGTGCGAAGGGATCCAATCAACCTGCTACCTAAATAATATTCACTTTCGTGGAAACATATTTGTAACTCCATATCTACTTTATGTGAAGCGCGACGGGAATTCTGGGGTTTGGTTTGACTTGAATTTGTTTTAATTGAAAGTGAGAACTCCGTGAAAACAGCCCGAGGGTTCCGCAGTTTCTCTTTCTAATTGGAGGGTTACTCTACTTCTACTTGACAAACTGAAAATAGCGAAAAGTAAGTAAGTAGATCACAAAATATCACGAAGTAGAAGTAGAAGTAGCGAAAATTCTATCTACGTGAGTAAGTACCAGAAGTAGAGGAAAACTACTTGAGTACTTCGAAAAAGTAGAAGTACTTCGTTACTGACCACCTCTGGTACTGGGTAATGCGCGCATTTGTCTGGGGGTGTTATGTCAATCAATTCTGAAACAGCATTCTTTGTACAAACTTCAATATCCACGTATATGTCAGTACTATTTCCCGCGGTCCGTGGAATCAATGTCACAGCTGTCAACACTACCGTGATGAATAGCATTAGCCGATATTCCATAATCGTTCAACCTTGTCGGTTTGCGCACAACACGTCCTAACCTCGTGGTAATCGGAATATCGTTATTGCTTCTGGAAGGAGAATTTGACAGATTAATGCTTTATACCTCCTGCACATTAGACGTGTGCGCTTTTCTGGCATTCTTCTGATTTCCTGGTACGCCGGTAACCACCTCACTCATTGCCTGTTCAATCTGATCTGAATGAATTTTGGCGGCAAGGTTATTATGATCGATGTGACGGCCCACATTCAGCGTGTTTTCTAAGACCACGTTGTTCCCGCCATCGTGGGAACCGGAAATTTCAGGCGTGTTCGCTGCTGGCGGTGTATAGTCAGAAATACCGTCTCCCGCGTAAAATGCGACTTTCACATTGTCCAACGACACGCTCTTTTGCCTGCATCGGTCCAAGTCTTTTTGCAACACCTCATTGATCCGATCGACACGAGTGCTGACTGGTTTCATGCCGTCAAGAAAGTTGTAGATGTCAATGACGTATTCATTCCTCTGCGCCGGTCGCGATGCTGGGTCACTGTATTCAACCAATTCACAAGGTAAGCGAACATTCTCACCAAACATCAGTTCATATGACGTGAACCCAAGGTCCTCCTTGACTGTTGAGCGAATGCCCCACAGCGCCAAGCCAAGATTGGACACCTAGTTGTCAGGGTTACCGTGTGTCTTCAGGCCTATTCTCAGAGATTTTATCGATCTTTCGACGAGCGAGTTCGTCCTTGCGCAGTACGGAATAGAAAATTGTAAATCTGTGCCGATCTCTTGCATAAGAGCTGTGAATGTAGCAGATCGGAAATAACTTGCTTGGTCACATATAGCCACTATCGGCGATCCGAACATACTAGCATACCCCCATAGAAATGCGTCACTTACGCTTGCAGCGTCAAACGTGATCATTGGAACAGCAGTCATAAACCTTGTAAACCTGCAGACCACGACGAGCAAGTATCGATATCCTCTGCACCGTGGAAACGGTCCTGCGACGTCGAGGTTGACGCTCATCCATCGTTTGTGTGGGATCGGCAAGTTCGTCAATTGCGGCCTGTTGTGGATTTTGATCTTGCAAGCTTGACAGTTGTGGCATTGTTTAGCCCAGAGGTCTCAAACACGCGGCCCGCGGGCCGCATGATTTTGTGCGGCCCGCGAAGGCATTTTGGAATTTCAAGTATTCGACAATATATTCAAGAGTCAAAAACTTTTTTACATTTAGAAACCCAATGTTCACTATAAAACTACTACAAAAACCTGAAATCTAAACAAACTTCACTATCACATAAGTTCTAAAATCTACAACGCGGTCGAAGATCGCTCTTACGTCACATTTCAGGTTCATGATTATAAAACATGAACCGTTGATGATTCGTTACTGAAAATTGTGATTTTGTTTGGTGCGACCTTTCATCAAATTACTGGATTTTGGATTGACTGAGTAATAAACTAAAAATGACTCCAGTTGAGTCGGGTCATACTTTAAAATCAGAGAAGAACTTGCGTCTCAGAATAGTGACTTAGAAATTCTACGGACGCAACAATCTATGAAACTGTCGTGGGGAATAGTAATATAAAAGCCCGTAACTTGCGTTGCGTAGGGTATATAGATATCTAATCAGATATGTATGGAAACCATTGGAATTCTGTGGTTCCCGTGACGTATATGTGGTTACATCCTGGGTGTTGTTTGTTCTCTTTATCCATGTTATTATCGGTAGCGAGTAAGATGGTGGTACGCTCCACAGCTGTAACACCAATGGATTCTTCGGCGATTGGTGATTTCCATTGCAGGGGTTCTTAACCAGGGGTCCGTAGCCCCTTCGTGGTACGAAGCACCACATCAGGGGGTACGAGATGCATTGTTGAAATAGGTATATATGATGTGGAATATTTTCCGGGCCAATTTATTCAACTGGAAAATATTGTTCGCGCTACGTGCGATTTTATGTGAATCGGCTTCCTGATTTTTGTATAGATACCATCATAAATTGTGTTGAAATTGAACTGGGGGCACGGCAAATCTTATTGAAAGCACAAGTGGTAAGATCGCTATGACGATAAAGAAACAATAAATGGAACAATAATGATTATATTTGAGTTGTTATTGATCTGTTCCAATATTAATCGAAGAGATTAATCGAAGTCTAACGCTGGTTTAACTTGATTTTGGCAATGACAGTACTTATAACGACTATATATACATACGACTATATATACAGAAACCCCGCTCACATGCTCAGCTATCAAATCAATCTTTCTTCAGAAAATTCTAAAATATTCCACATAACATTGTGGCACGTCAAAGGTCCATGCACTAGCTGCAATATTAGAACCTGACAGCTTTGACGATGTCATCATGCGTCCTCTCGCACGATGTCTATAACTCATTATTTTAACAAATTATGCCCGGCACAATCACTAGTTTATTCAGATATTTATAATGTAATTTTTTCGTGCCAAGCGTGAATAGTCTAATAGCAAATTACATTGTAACGATGTTTATGGAATGCCTGTCTGCAAGGTGCCGTCAAATAAGGCCTTCTTCGATATTATACATTGAATACCTCTGTTGCGGCCCGCGGCGTCATCAAAATTAGGAAATTGGCCCGCGAGCACATTTGAGTTTGAGACCTCTGGTTTAGCCCATGCCGCGATTTCCCGCTGCATGTTCGGCCAGAAATGAGATCGGCTGATCAGCTCCGTTGTTGACTTCATACCTGGATGAGACAGATTGTGAATCATTTTTAATATACGACGCCTCAAGGGTACTGGTATATAAGGTCTTGGCTTCTCACGGTCCGATATTCTGCACCAGATATGATGTTGATCAAATCTGCGTCTTACCAATCCAATTGAAGTTTCAGGCGGCGCGTCGAGCCACGATTGTAGCTCTTCGTCCTCTGCTTGCGCGCGTGCAAGTTCACCTGTTGAAACTATATCAGCATGGTCAAGGATCACGTTGTTAATGCAAGGATATGGTTCACTTGGCAAGTCATGTTCTTCATCGCTCTGCGGCGTGTCGTCAAGGGAAATCAATTTGTCAATCATGAGAGCCGGTCGCGATAAACTATCTGCGACCGTGTTTTCCGAACCCGCGAGTAATTTTAAACACGGATGATAATCCAAGATAATACATTTAAATCGGTTCTGACGTGCAAGTTTCAACTCACACGTGCTCGAAGTGAGTGTCTGAAACAATGATTTCGAATCTACAAACAGATTGAATTCCCGGCCATGCAAAAACGTATTAAAATGTACCACGCCATTCTTACATGCGAGTAATTCCTTGTCAAAAATGTCATAAAACTTCTGGTTCGCTCGAAAGGACTTGGAAAAGAATCCCAGAGGTACCAGATCTCCATCAGGCTCGTACTGATGTAATGCAGCCGCCATGGCCGTTAAGGAAGCGTCAGTGAACAAAGCTAACCTTGCATTTTTGTTAGGGTGAGCCAGCGCTGTAGCTCCAGCTAGAAGCTCTTTGATGGTCTGGAAACTGGCTTCTGAATCCGGCGTCCAATTCAGACGTTCGTCCTTCTTAGTGCACGATGCTATTAAATCATACAACGGTTGTGCCGCCTCGGCAAACCTTGAGTGCGAGAAGTTTTGCGTATCTTGATGGCAATACGTTAAGTCTCTGCGATGATGATATATCCGTACAACTCGTATCAAAGCACCATGCAACAACTTTATAAGGTTATGTCTCTGTGAATATAACTCAGACAGAATAGATGTCCAATATAGGCTGTAGCTGCTGTCTGAGTACTTAACTGAGAGAATGTCCTGGTGTTGTAGTCATGAAGTTCTTCGTACAGATACAATGTTCATACACAGTTTAATAAACGTATTTCAGTAGGTTAGCATGAATCTCATCTCGTTTCAGCTCTTACACGAGCTTATAAACACTCGACATAATCACAATAGGAAGTAATATTCGTATGCTAATATGGGTGTGAAAATGCACTGTTGTCATAAACCCTATACACACCTATAGTAATCACGGGCACTAGTTGTCTCATTTTACGAGTCAGGGATTTGAAAAAGTATCCTGTAACAATTTGAATCACATACATACCTTGTAATGCGTATCCTAATGTGACAATAACAACGAAGAAGATTTGGTGACTTCCCGTCCGTGTGACTTTTTTTGTTACGGCAGAATTTAATTGATACTCAAATTTTGCTACATTGGCTTTATTTTGAATCAGGATGACGTATATGCGAGGTACGTAGGGCTGTGTAATCGCAGTATATTAATGGACGGACTTGAAAGTAAACGAAATTTCGGTTCAGTTTATACGACCAATGGTTTTAGTCTTGGCAGCAACATTAAAACTCGGGTTTATATTTTGAATTCCAAGAAGAATAGCTACGCGGGCCGCACTTTGCCAACGTATGCTTCGAAGAAGGAAGACATTTTCTCCGAGCGCGAGGCGGGTGTGTTCCAATAAATTTATGGAGTTCTGCAAACGTTGTATCTCTCTTCCCACGGAGCCACATTTAGAGTGGTACTCATATATTAATCATAGAGATAGAGTGCAATGGCCGCCTCGGATAAAATAATTGAGGAACCTTGATGTAAGCTCTCACTAAGATATCCGACGTGATTATCCGATTTTCATTGTGTGATCCTTGCTCTTATTCATTTCAATGTGAATCGAAAATCAATAATCCGTCCAGTCCACGGAAGGCGAAATTTAGGGTTAAATATATATGCAGCTAGACTAAGACTGAAATTCGAAAATCGGGATCATGAATTTTCATCCACCGCAATTGAGGAATATTGATATTGGGCACATGACGATAGCTTACTTCGAACAACAACTACAATATGTTTAAACTGAAGTCAATTTCAGCAATTCATAATGCTTTACTAAGCGTTCTTCCGAAATTTACAATAAGGTAGCGGGCCACAAAATGTGACCTTGTGGGCCGCATGCCGCCCGCAGGCTGCGTGTTGGTGACCCTAGCTCTAAGATATCCGACGTGATTACGAGAGGCTAATTTAGTATTACTTGCCCATATTCATTTCGATGTGGAACGAAATCATTAATACGTCCAACCAACGAAAATTGAAATTTAAGCTTATATATATAACCGCATTCGTAAATTTTGTGATGACCTTTATTTCTCAGAGTAACCAAGGCTTTTATTAACTGAAAACGAGCACCATACGCAACACAGCTAGGCCAGCAACTATAAGGTACCAAGAAATGACAAATTAGGAGCGATACAATATATAGAGGAAAAGACAGGTAATCAAGTAATAATTGGTTCAACTAAATGTAAAGGACGAGACAATCGCGCACAAGAATTCACCACAATCTCCCCACCCGAAAAGAAATCGTACAATACGTACAAGGAATTGGCAATTGGCTCAATATCGAAAACGATCGGGAGCTTTACGGATTCTGGTAGACCGGCGTAAAGGCGTACTATCATTATATTCAGCCGTCTGCGAACTGTCTTGGTCCAATACGACTTCTGGAGCAGCAGGTGAGTTACGCTGATCACAAGGATCGGTGTCGTAAAGTTCGACATGTTCCGCAGCGGCTCTTGACTCGATGTCATCTCGGTTCTTCGGGCGCTAAATCTTTCACCGAAACTCTCGATTCCGTACCATTGCGATAACGGACAGAGGCATACTTCGAATTTGCATCCACCAAATCCACGGGCTCACACAAGGCTTCATCCTTGCTTCTGACGTGCTTACGTAGCAGAACAGTATCACTTTGAAGCAACCAATCTGGTAAAGATTGCCTGAACGTAGACTTACGAGGGAATGTGAAAAACCTTTCGCGCGGAGTAACATTTGTTGCAGTGCACAGCAATGAACGCACAGAACGAAGAGCATCGGGAAGTACCATTTCCCAGTCATCTTCGCGCATATTCTGAGAGGCCAGCTGAATCTTGACATTTGTCCATATCGTTTGGTTCACTCTTTCGCACTGAGAGTTTCCCGTCGGGTGATAAGGCGTTGAATGACTGCTCGCAATCCCCCTTTTCGCAAGGAAGGTCTTCACTTTTCTGGAAAGAAACGACATCCCCCGGTCACTATGGATATAGTTAGGAGCGCCGACAAGTGAGAACAACTGAGACTATCGATTGATTACCGTTCTCGACGACATATCCCTACCAGTGATGAGCACCGGAGCGGAGTCGGAGTGGAGTCGGAGCGGAGTTTTGCCAATTTTGTGATACCCGGAGTGGAGTCGGAGTTTACAACAGATATTTTTCCGGAGTTTTACGGAGCATTGTTAGTTTTGCCCCCGATATCTTTCGATAGCTTTGACCAGAAGACACTATTGATTACAAACCAAAACACAGACAGTTGACACCTTGTAAAGTTGTAATATGACCGGTAACATGCAAAAAGGATTGACAAGTGCATAAAAATCAGCCATCTGCACTGCAATTGGGGACTGGAGAGTAACCTAGTGATCTAGCAAGGCATTTCCGCTGAGCAGTGTCTGTAGTTCACAAACTTGAAGACACCCAATATCGTTCGCAGCGCATCATTTTTCCCTGCAATGAGATGCAGTCTTTGAATCCACTGCTGAATGTCACCATATTATGAGATAAGATCTCCAGAATCTTCCACGTTGCTGTCATTGCAGTCTTCTATAGTCACATCATATTCCTCCTTGCGTATTTGTTTCGTGACTAATTTTCATGCTACCCCAGTAATTGTGCGAAACATTTACAATCAGCAACATACAGCGGGGCTTCCCTATGGTACAGCCTTTGGCTACCCTGATTCTTCCAGCAAGTTGATGATCATAACGGAATATATCCCATTATCCTGATGACATTCAATATAGTAATAGGTCCATTTTGTTAAAATGTATTCCCAACGTTGGTATCAGTTGAAACAAGATAATATCCGATACCACTTTTGTGATAACTTTTCGCAACTTTCATCGTACTTGCAATTTGCAGTGAGAGATATCGATAATAAGTGTTACATCAATATTACCTTTATATCTGTGAGAAATATACATACAACAAGCAAGTATCTGGATGGAAACAATAATAACTTATGCAATGTGTTACATGATTTAATGACATTGCGACGAATTTTCGCTAGTAAGATCCGCTCACAGAGGCATACCAGCATCTAAGCCCGCTTTAAAGATTTCAACAATACATAAATCACTAAGGTAAGCTGATCTTACCCTGTAAAAACAGAATATTCCGAATTTCTGAACAGCCACACTAAATAACTACAACCGTCTGCTTTGCTCTGCTCGCATCAACTCAACTACGCTTCCTTCAATATTGATTGACGTAGTCAGTCATCCAGAACTCTTCTGAATTTTCGTCATGTAATGTTTGGTTTGATTGAGAAATGACTTTGATGTGATATGAAAAATCAGCACCGCAATCAAGTTTCTGCTGCTGGTCTGTCTCAGACTCCAAATTCCAGATATCATGTATCAGCTTCAAAATTGGAAGTCACTAGTCATTTAGTCAACTTCAAGGAGCGTCGATCGGTGCATCAGTGATGCATCATGTATGTTTAGTGCAGTGCAGTTCCATCAACTGTTGCATGGCGATGCGGAACTTAATTTACTGAAACCTGTGATGTGATCGTCGATTTCAGTGGTGTTAGTGGTAGTTAGATCGAACTGACTGGTCTTCCTTCGTCGTTTTAATATAATGGCTGAAGCACCGTCGACGTCAAGTGGGTTACTCACTAAGACGCAGAAAAAGAGTGACGTGTGGAAGGATTTAACTCTGATGCTGCATGATAATAACGGCCAGTATACTGGGTTTGCGAGATGTCAAAATTGCAATGTTCAGCTAAAGCATCACAAGTTGACAAGTGGTACGTCGCATCTTCGAAGACATATCGAAGCTTGTAAGAAGAATTGATCGCAGTTGAAATGCAAGTAAGCGAGTAATCAAAGGAGAAGGTGATCATGGGGAACACTGATCGCCGGGTGGAGATTCTGGAGAATACCGAAGAAGTGCCGGTTTGCCGTGGTGTTGTGCAGAAGACGTTTTGCCATCCAGATTTACGGTGAAGGGTCACAAATCTAAAGGGTCGCAGTTCTATTAGCTTGACTGTCCATTTTGTTGGAGAGAACTTGACTCTCAGAAGTAATGTTGCGACTGTTCGGCAATCCACGGATACTAAAAAAACTGGTATGAATATCAGACAGGCTATCGAAAACATCGATTGGGATTCTTCGACAATGGTCTGAATACATTTCGGGGACTGGACAAGATTCTTCGGGTTATCTCGGAGTCTGGGATTGAGATCCCCGGAGTCGGAGGGACTTTGCCTCAGAGACCAAAGTTGTCGGAGGGACTCGGAGTCTCAAAAAGCTGACTCCGCTCATCACTGATCCCTACACGGGTAGGCAAACGGAAAACGACTGAAATCGTCAATGATTATCAAAAGATACTTATTTCTGCCAGCAACGGGGCCTCTGAAATCCACACTCAGTCGCTCCATTGGTTTCGTAGCTTTAATCAACGAGCACTCCTCCACAGGCCGAAAATAACGAGGCTTGATTCTGCCACACTCCATACACGATCGGCATTCGGCTTTAACGTCATCAATCGAAAAGGGCACATTTTTAGCCCTGAGAAAATGCATAAGCCTCCGAACTCCCGGGTGTCCTAAATTAACATGTGCTTCCCGCAATGCTGAAATAGAATGAACAGAAAATATCCTTGATATAGCATCAGCAGCAAAATTCTGTATTCCAGGACGATGTTCAATTTCATAATCGAATGCACTAAGTTCAAGTTTCCACAGTAGAAGCTTTGACAATCCATTTAGATTAATACGCAAACATACCAATGCATCGCTTCATTTCTGTAGCATTACGAGGTGGTTTCATTTCCATGAGTGGTCGCAGATTTTCAGGATCGGGTCTGATATCCCCGTGGGATACGCAGTGGCCGAGAAGTCTGAGCTTTTTCACTGAAAAAACGGATTTTGCTAGGTTCAGTGTTAAATTACTCAATTTTGCAGCTTCCATGAAGGCCTTCAGACGTCTGTCGTGTTCCTCCTGTGATCGCCCAATGATCGTGATGTCATCAAGATATGCCAACGTACCTTCCAGCTTATTGCGATCGATGAACGTGTCAATGAAACGCTGGAAAGCTGAAACACCATTAGTCACACCATATGGAACTCTACGAAACTGATACAGCCGCCCATTCGCCTCAAACGCTGTTGGTGGCTTTTCGTCATCCGACAAGGGAATCTGATGGTAGGCGGACTTTAAATCAACAGAGCTATAAACGCTACCTTTCGCTATCTCGTTGACGACCTCGTCAATTTTCGGCAGAGGATATGCGTCCAGATATGTATAACGGTTTATCGTTTGTGAATAGTCAATAACCATCCGTATTTTATGTCTGTCGCCTTTGGTTACGACAACTTGCGCCCTCCAGGGCGAGGAAGACCTTTCTATTATCTCGGCCCCCAGCATTCTCTCAATCTCGGAATTGATGAAAGCTTTATCCTGGCGGGAATAATACCTCGATTTTGATGCTATGGGTTTACTATCCGGATCAAGAAATCGGAACAGTCTCGGAATCTCGTAGGTTTTTGCAGCGGCGAGGTTGCACTGTCCGACATAGAGTGTATCACGAGGTCCATTAAATTTAAATATCACCTCTTTATGCTGTTCTAGAAACTCGTGTTCCAAGATAACATCGGCGCATAGATTAGAAACGACACCAAAATGAACGTTACGGTAGGCGCTTCCGGAAATGTTTATAGACACCGCCACGGAGCCACGCATTTTGGTCACTGCATCTTTTGATGCCAGCCCAACGGTAACATCGCATGGTGTAATCGATAACTTCAGCCGCAACGCCACCTGATAATCTATGTCGTCGCAGTGGAATCAAAGTATCTTATGTCCAGTTTTCAAATTTTGAAGCTCCCTTTTTCAAACTTGAAAAATATCGACTTTTCGAAGTTTTTTGTGTTTCTTTTCGTCATATCTTAGCCATGGCTATATCTGTCTCAGTGTATCTAAGTTAATCGGGGCCAATATATGGCTGAAATAAGATGAAAACTTCACTCAAAGTTGATTTTCCCAAAATTCGTAAAATGGACATAAGATACTTTGATTCCACTGCGACGCTGTAGGTCTCGGCGGCCCCCGAATCCAATAGCGCATCCAAGTCATTGCCTTCCAAACCAATCGTAATAATTGCACCTTTTAACGAGCTCGGAATCCCAGCCAGAAGCGACGCCACACGTCGGCGGTCCGAATCCTTAATAGGTTCGTCGGAATAAAGCGAATCGCAGTATTTCTTGAAATGCCCGATCTTCCCTCATCCAAAGCATTAAGCATCCTTCGCGGGACAGAGACTCTTGCGAAAAACATGACGAGTACCACAATACCAGCATTTCTTCAGGTATTTACGAGTCTTCGAGGTTGAAGCAGCAATGGCAGACAAATCTGGTTTGGCATCGAGTGCGTAGTCATTAGCGCTATCCGCACATACGGATACCTTGGCGACCGATGCCAACGGCTGCTGGTAGTTTTCAGAGAACTTCTGTGCTTTTTCAAGAGTATCAGCAACTTGGATGGCCTTCTGCAGTGTGAGGTCCTCATACTCTAACAACCTTTGTCGTATACATGAAGAGCGCAATCCGGTGATCATTGCATTCATCACGGACCCCTGCATGTATTGTGCTGCCGAAATGTCCTTGAATTCGCATTGATTAGCCAGAGCATGGAGACTTTGAACGTACTCAGATATGGTCTCCGATGGCTGCTGATTCCTTGTGCCTAGTTCATGGCGCGCATAGACAAGATTCTTCTTTTTCACGTATAAGCCCTCAAGAAGTTTCATCGCATCCGTAAAGGTCGATTTTTCCTCAACCAGCGAAAACGATTCAGCCGACAAGTACCCTGCCATTATACTGAATCTATCGATCTCTGGGTCACCATCTCTTCTAGCAGCATCGACGGACGTGAGATACGCCTTTATCATGCGCATCCAGTGCTTGAACTCCTGACCAGAATCATCATCCCTCGGCATAGCCTTTAACACGGGAACGCGAATGAGCATCTGGTTCGACGCCATAGTAGATCTTTTCAGTTAATAAAATTGTGATGAGCTTTATTTCTCATTTATTTCTCAGAGTAACCAAGGCTTTTATTAACTGAAAACGAGCACTATATGCAACACAGCTAGGCCAGCAACTATAAGGTACCAAGAAATGACAAATTAGGTGCGGTACAATATATAGACGAAAAGACAGGTAATCAAGTAATAATTGGTTCAACTAAATGTAAAGGACGAGACAATCGCGCACAAGAATTCACCACACTTACATTCCGAGCAA
This sequence comes from Botryllus schlosseri, assembly GCF_051294905.1. Lineage (NCBI taxonomy): Eukaryota > Metazoa > Chordata > Ascidiacea > Stolidobranchia > Styelidae > Botryllus > Botryllus schlosseri. The sequence goes on from NC_137239.1 coordinate 1,716,759, forward strand.
GAGGCACATATTGTTTACATTCACTAGAATAATATTGTCGTGCATATCGACTGTGAAGATCATTTAATTTTGATATCTCTATCCCAAACCGATTCCAAATTCAATATTCAGTATAATTCAGGGGTGGGCTACCTGCGGCCATAAAAGGAAATTTGTGCGGCCCTAACACGTAATTTACTTGGTCTGTGTTGGCGGCCGTCGACAGGCAAATTTAAATTCTGAATAGTTGAATTTTAATTAAACTTGAAATTTTCTTCGCGCTAGGTGCGGTTCAATGCTATACTTCATAGTAGGGATGGTGTGAACGTGAGGTTCACGTTCGCGTTCTGTGTGTGAAACTCGCAAATTTAGAGGTTCAAGTTGACAAACGAACCTTGGTAGGTTCTGCAGTGTGAACCCTCTTCATATTACAATTGTCACGTCATTATAACATGTTTGGCTGAAATTTGTTGAATTGCAACGGCGGGCCACTCTATATGCATGACGATGGCAGCATAAAAAAACCAACACTAAATGAGCATGGACCTTGACAATCCCAAAAATGTTTCTTGCTTTGCTGCAAAGGTGTGCTCGAAATATCCAGCTTTCCATTTGTGAATATTTAGTGAGTCTCTGATGTGAGCTTGACCCGCAATCAGCCCACACAACATCAGGAGCGAAATACACTACATGTAGGAAGTCAGCGAATGCCGCTTATTCAACCAATTAATGAATCGTTGTTTAATGTATCATAAAAATCAAATCCGTGCGACTGGGTTGTTGGCTACAGCTGTATAACTTGTTAATGGGGTAATATCGGAAGCAAGTAAAAAAAAACTTTACACTCTGCTCAATATCAACGTAGCAACACTCAGACGCCGAATATGTTGTCCGGTCTGGACTAGGCCGTTAATGCGAAAGCTTATATAGCTCTGCAAGTAGGAGGGATGTGGTACCGATGGATCAAAAATTGCAAAATGATCTCCGGCCCTCAAATCTTCAGCCGAAAATAGCAGATCTTTTGCTGTCTCCACACTTGGATACAAGCTCTACCTATCGCGGACATTTACATGAATATCTGCCTTTTGATAAAATATTTATAAACGTTTAAAATTTGTTGCTCGAACGTATCGTCGGTTCCCACCCGGTGGGTCCAAAGGCACACGACCATGGGACTTATGAGACATACGCTCAAAAACTGAAATGTCAACTTGTTTTGTTGTTTACTATAATATAAGCTACAGCAAGCCAATGCAGAATGTTTCGTCGCCACCTTCAAGAATAAAATAGATTCTATCAACTCAAATGTTGGCATATAATCCCGTTTTGATTTACGCCCAAACCTACAAAATTAATGTCACATACATATTACCCGCAAATCGACATTTTGACTTTCCAATACCTCGTAATAGCGATAAAACGCCACAGGTAACTATGATTTACAGCCTCTTTATGTGTAGGCGTGTTTCTGTTGGTAAGTGGTTAGTTGGTCGATCTATTTCGCTTGATTTGGCTATGGTACCATAGGTCCCTCACCCTATAAATATTGTAATTGAATTGAAAATATTCCACTAGAGGATGATATTGGTGCAAAAGATATGTGCCAGTATATACTCTGATACAAGCCCTATACTTCACATCAAAAATTAAAGCGAGTTTGTTAATTTTTGCGTTACTTTCGCTTTAACACCTGATGAAGGAGCAGAGCTCCGAAAGCTCGTGTAACTAATAAAGTTATATTCATACAAGTGGACGTTAAATACGGTGTGAAAGCTATCAAGGTCTTACGTTTATATATATCGTCTGTTATCGGCGCAACAAAGTATTCAACCATGGATCACACCGGAAAATGCCGAATTAAAGTGGAAAGGATCGCTAAGAAGATTGCACGCAAAAACGCTGACATTTATTTTCTGTCTGAATGCAAAAAGCGTGACCTCATTCCAAAGGGTCTACGTATTCATAATCCCTTACGGAACACTTTCAAGACCACGTACTCGGAAAATTTGGCTCTGCGAATGTCGAAGAAATTAATGTCACATCTGACTGAAATTCATTATAGGAGCAGAGCGAAGTTCAGGTACGATATTGAATGTACCATAAATTTAGTTACCGATCACCATTCACAACGAAATTTGCGTGAATTGGTGAAACAAATTTCGACTAACGAAGTCAAAAATATGATACTCCACAAGGAGAAAAAAATAACGCAATTGGTACTGGAAAGAAAGAAATCCGAAATTTCACTGCCACCGGGTTCAACAGCTAAAAGCAATGAATCGGATATAGCCGTTGCTAACCTGTCTAGCAAAACTCTGACGCAATCCCAAATCGATGTTCTCAGTCTTAATTTGAAATTCTGCCCTACTCAAAAGCTCTATCCTTACGTGCTGGCCGGAGACGCCGATTAATTTGACAGGAGAATGAGCAACGAGTTTCATTTTTACGACATTAATTCCAAAAATGAAGTATCTCAAAATGGGGACGAGACAAGTGAGCAAATTAGCAAGAAGCCCAGAAAAAACATGAAATGGAGGGCACCTCACGGCGAAAACAATAATTTGGACAGATATCTAGAAAGTTTCCACAATCAAATTAACGCTACATTCATCAGTAAGTCCAAACATCTGAACAGCAACAACAACGACAATCTCACGAACGAGCAGAAGAGGGCAATCATAGAACTTAAACAGGATGAGAGCATCATAATCAAGCCAGCTGATAAATTAGGGAAGGTGGTTGTTATGGACTTAAAAGACTATATAGCAGAAGGCTACAGACAGCTGAACGACTCCAATTCATATCAAAAATTATGTAACGATCCGTCGAAGGAACATACAAAACATTTAAAGGATATTATAAAATCTTTGGATATGAAGGATGATGAGAAATCAAAGATCAGTATCCCTTTCGATCCCGCTCTCGGTCGCTTCTATCTCCTACCGAAATTACACAAAGGAAATGTTCCTGGACGTCCCATCGTGTCGTGCAACAAAACCCTAACGGAAAACATATCCGGGTACGTAGAAGAATGCCCTAAACCGATGGTGAAAAGCACACCAAGTTTTTGTCGCGACACCACGGACTTCTTAAACAAACTCAAGAACGTCAATCACTTGAAATCAGGAACGATGTTAGTCACCATGGACGTATCATCCCTGTATACGAGTATTCCGCATAAAGATGGCATGGAAGCTTTCGAAAGATCTCTTGCAGAAAGTGGGCATCCATTGAAAAAAAGCATCATGGAACTACCCAGCAAACACCCGATCTCCCACGGACTCACGGGTACGTCCACAATTGTGCCCAATCGTCCCACGTCCCACATTTAGTGCCTGGGGACTTGCTCAGTAAGTCATAAATTGACGTCCAATTATGTAACTCCAAGTGACCCCCAGAGGAAGTAAGGTTTAGAGTGCTCCTATGCCAGTCACCAATGACCATTCCAGTGGATGTCATAATAGTGTGATGGCTGGATGCCACCTACACAGGAGTTGATTTGGATGTCCCTACTGGGAAATCTTTTCTATGAACTCAAATGTGCATTATTCCGCAGTCAATGCTAAATAAGTTGTGTGAATACATTCGTGATACATGTGCAATCTGGTGGAGTGAAGCCGTAAATGTTGATATGGTGATGACTTTCCCATCGCGTGGCACTTCACAAGCCCGGCTATCGATCATTGCGGTCGCACAGTGCTAAAGAGGCTCGATATAATGTGCGATACATAGACACAGCAGCTTATTTTATTGTGACATTACTGGGTCGAAAATGCCCACATCAGGGGCAAATACTCGTAATGCATGTGAAATCATCCGACATCAGAACGTGATAATCGTCATGATGGGATTGCGATGACTATTTCAATCACGGAACAACGCAGTATGCAATCCTCTCTATTCCGATAATGGAGTCGAACACGCCTGTTGCTTGAAATTCATTCAACCATCAAACCAGAAACCTGCCTTCTTCTATTTGGCGAGCATCGCGCATGCGCGTGTAATTCAGTTTGATCAGCGTATGTAGCAATGGCGGAGGGACGAATTTATCACAGTAATGGTTTAGTTCATAATTGGAAACGTTAACAGCGTGGATTGTGAGATGTCTCTATCATGAGTACCGGAAGGGCAGGAAGCTTGGTATTTGAGTGCTATATTTATTAAACAGCAACAGTCTCGATCATCATGAACTGCTGATGCGATATAATAATGAATTCGACTATTATGATTATAGTGACACGGCTGTAATTCACCTACGGACACAATTGATCGACCCGCTGCTAATCGGTAACTCATGCAAGCCTATAATTCTAGTAGTGCATTTGATAGTATATGATAATCTATTGATCGTAGAAGTCTTATTTATTGTGCTCTGTTGCATAATGTCTCCCAAGCTTGCAATAACTTGACATTTAATGTACAAGGATTTCCTAGGACAGCAGGATCCAATCAGCAAACCAGATGTCGCATAAAGTAATGTACTGCTATTTTATAACATATCGGTATATACTGTATTTTGAAATGTTATGTAGGCTAATAGAATTGTGGAATGTTCCCTTTATGGAATGTGAGATTGCTGAATTTGTGGATGCATGAAGATTGTAGCATAACATTAACATCCATTTTCGTATTTTTGTGTCCACAACAGTATATAACCATCGATAATAGCGGTAATCAAATAATTGAGGCTTTTAGTGAACATGTAAGAATTTATGGCAATATTGGTTTATATTTAGGGTATTTTAGGAAAAACATAACAGTTTGTTAACCCATCTTTAACCTCGCTCTAATCAAATGATACTCAAACACTAAACCAATTATAAACTGTATAGACTTAAAATGTTCATGGCCTGGTGCGGGCGGGTTGTTGGCAATGTTGGCACGGCCTCAGTGTCATACTTTTAATGCTTGATTATAACTTTCAATATCAGTATATATATACACGGAAACATTACGTACATTGCAGCAGTATTAACAAAGTAGGCTATGGATGGGCCCTAAGGAATTCTGATTGCTCCTGGTCATCTTGCCGTCGATATGAAAACAACCTTATTATCAATGGATTCTTACTATATGGATGGGACATATCTGTTTTTGTGTATACAAAGTTCCTTCATTTCTACCAGGAGACTAGATATTGAACAGGCAATGTTATGTATAGTTCTAAACTTCACAGGAAGGCGCCGCAGTTGTGCATTGTTCATGGATCAAGATGTTGAATTATGTAAGTTGAAGTTATACAAACTATATATGATGATTTATAATTGTTCAATAATTAGCAATTTATTACCCTGAAAAAAGTGCCATCGATGATGCAGAAATATACTATTGACGGTGGTTCGCAATCGGGCTGTTCAAACGTGCTGGATGAAACAATAATTTCATTATCAACTGCATTCTTATAGTGGCAAAGAGCGTGTAATTTTAGAAGGCTGTCTTGAAAATAGTCTCATGCTTGGCTCGAATCATAAGAATTGATACTTGTTCGAGATTTGAGTAACCATACCAATGTGCTCAACCCTACTGATTAGTCATTATAGTGAGTAGGATGTTGGAATAGTCTAGCTTGAACTTCATTGTCTTAATTTTTTACGGGATATTCTAGATTCCTGGCTTGGCTTCTTGACAATTGGCTTCACTACAATCATTATAATAATTTTGATTATTTAGATCGGCAATGTCTTCGATTGATAGTGTTCAACAACGTCAAGAACACTGTACAAAGAATGTCTTGTTGACTGGAACCGAGAACGTCCGGAAGAACTACTGCCACATGGAACAAGCTTTGCTGCAAAATCGGTGCTGCGTCATCCTCAGGAAAAAGTCGAAAAACATTGAAGGTATAAAAAATTGAATACACTTCATGGAAACCAGAGGTTGTGAAAGTAATCATCTTTTGAACTGAAGTAGATGTAATGTTATGGATCTATACACACCTAGAGGTAACAACTTTGAAGCTGCGTCAAATCTACTCGAAATGGAAGTAGACAATGCAGTTCTGAAAAGTGCACAAATAATAAGTTTTAAAAAAGTAGATTTGGTTGAGGTGTTGCGTAGGCCTTCTTAGCGTTTAATCATAGTTGGTGGTCAAAGTAATTATTGTTTGCACTGGAGTTGAACTAGTTGCAACGCCTTGAATTTCTACTGCTGTACAATTAGCCATTTACCAGGCTTGTAAAAATCACTTCAAAGTGAAGTAAAAAGTTCTGAAAGAAGATTTTGTGCTCTATTCTATCCCAGGGGTTCTTAACCAGGGCCCGTGGACCTTTTCGTGGTACGAAGCACCACATCAGAGGGTACGATACGCATCATGGAATTAGACCTTTATGCTGTGGTCCTCGTGTTATGCGCAATTTTATGTCAATTGACTATCTGATTTTAATATAGGTACCATCAGTAATTGTGTTTAAAATAAATTGTGGGCTACTAGAAATCTTGTGGGCTACTAGAAATCTTATAGGTAGCATGAACCATGAAGGGTGCGATCGCTAAGGCTAAGAAACAATGCTATTACTATAGATAGCTAAAGCTGTTATTGATATGTTCCAATAATAATAATCGAAGGCAACATCTAATTCTGAATTAATTTGACTTTGGTAATGACAGTAGCAACAGCTTACTTATCACGACTATATCAAAACCAGGATTTAGGCTACACCGCTCAAATGCTCTGATACCAGATCAATTTTCAGTAGATTTTAAAATACTCTACATAAAACTGCGACACGTCAAAGGTCCACCAACTGCAATATTATAACCTGGAGTTTGACGATGTCATGATGCATCCTATTGCATTATCTCTATAACTCATTATTTTAACAGATTGTGCCCAGCACAAAAATAATTTTATTGAAATATTCAAAAATTTGATTTTCATGTCAAACATGAATAATACAATAGTAAATTACATTCTTGACATGTTTGTGGAACTTGGAAATTATACATTGAATAACCCTATTTTGCTGTGTCGTCAAAAATCCGGAAATTGACCCGCTACCACATTTGAATTTGAAACCTCTGCTTTATATGATGTGACAACATTATGAACAAGGGAAAGTTGAAGTATCTATCTCGTATGCGACTTCAAAGAAAATGAATACCAGCTCTACATCACATCGAAGACTATTTTTTAGATTTAAGATAATTCCTATTTTATTGTACTTAGAGACAATACATTTGTCATTCACACGATCGTGCGTAGCTACGTCCCACATGTGCCGTTTTCTGCGATATGACCAATCGATGTTTTTAGACCTCGCATTGGTACTTAGAATCTGAATTCTAATTCTTGTTGAGCACAATTTATGTACCCGAAAAGATCATCTGTTTCGACTTATCGTTACTCTACTCAGATTCGTGGCAAGCCCTAGTTGTAGTAGGTGGTAAGTTCCAAATAAAGGTGTTCAAAGCATTCACCGTTAGTACAGTACTAAATAGTATAAATAGCGATTTACAAGACATCAAACTACTTCCAAGTGTCGACATGGTCAAAATATGGAGACTTGTGGAATGTCGTAGTTGTATGCTTTTAAACAGAGATAGGGAAAGTAATCATTTTCAGCACTCAATTAAAAATATTTGTAGCGTCAGTAGTCCAGTAGAAGTAAGAGTAACGCAATGTATTTCTACTCGGGTTCAAGCACTCAAGCAGCAATGTACACGGTTTATCAAAACTATTTTAGGTAAAGTAGAAGTTCTGGAAAGTACTGAAGTATGTACTTGAGGTGTTTCCACAATTTAATTTGATAGACGAGTTGCACTCACTGCACTCAAGTAGACATGCTGGTATCGTCATAAATTATCACTCAGCACAAGTAGAAGTAGCGGATCACTAGACATATCACAATTAATGCATGAGGAAATAGAAATTGAAGCTCTGACGCAAAATCCATGTGCTATGTCAGCAGAGTGACTCTACAAATGATTTGCTGACATTGTTGTATATGTTTCAGGCAAAACAAAGACCAAGAAGAAAACTGTTGTTGCAACCAAGTTTATTGCGAATACGCGCTCGCGCTCTTAACATGATGCGGTGCCAATTGGCACTGCCAATGATGCATCATATTATAATATGCAATGTAAATTATTACTTATGATTGCTCCATGCTTTTCCCTGTTTTAGTTGCATTAGCAGTTGTACTTCTTCACATTCATGTGACACGTTTATTTCTAATTTCATGATGCACTTCAATTGAAATGTTTGTAATGGTAATCTAAAACTGACTTAGAACTTGCTGTTATATACAAAATCCCACTGACTCATTCATTCGTAGTCATTTCCTGATCGATTTTTCACGTAAGCCTGAACTTTGTTAACAAGTAATAGTTCATTAGTTGATAGTTGTACTTGTATTTTGCAATTGTCGTTTTCCAGTAACCCAATATAAACAGTTCGTTAGTTTATATGATGTTGAATTCCATCAGGTGTAGAGGCGGTCATCATGGAGGAGATTATAAAGCGGTCTCCACAGGGAGACCTGATATGGTAATCCTGAGGAATAGAGCAGGTGGTAAATGACATATCCATAGGGAGTCACGTCACGTCCACAGTAGGTCTGACGCATCCATAGGGAGTCACGTCACGTTCACAGCACATCCGATGAGTCCATATGGAGTCGTTTCACGTTCATAGTAGACCAACTCAGGAAGTGTTTAGGACGCCTCTAGTAGTCGACAAATCCACTCCAGGGAAGTAACGCTGGGCGCCCTGCGGCTATTCCGCAGGAAGTCAACTGGAAATCGAGTGTTTGCTGGGTAATCAACTTCACGCTGACGCACAACACGTTCGAATTTAACCAAGAGATCTTTCTACAGCTTCAAGGCACGGCAATGGGCACGAAATTTGCTCCGCAATACGCGAACCTTTTCATGCACCATTTTGAGAAGGATTTCATGGAGACTCAGACATTGCGGCCTATATTTTACACGCGGTATATCGATGACATATTTATGATATGGACCCACGGCGAACGGTCTCTAAAAGCATTTCACGAGTCCATAAACCAATTCCACCCTAATATTCGCCTAACCATGGAAACCTCAATGACTGCAGTCTCTTTCCTCGACACGCTCGTCAATATCGAAGAAGGCCGTATTTTCACGTCACTCTATCGCAAACCAACTGACTCTGGTAAGATTTTAAACTACCATAGTTTCCATCCGTTACACTGCAAAAAAGGAATAGTCTACAGTAAAGCCCTTCGAATTCACAAAATCTGTTCGAAGGAAGAGGATAAAAATGATCATTTGGAAGTTTTGAGACACCAACTGACCAAATCTGGCTACGACCAACAGCTAATAAAGAATCAAATAAAAAGGGCCCTCAATGTGCCACGTGAAAAACTGCTTGACTGCAGTCGGAATAACAACGAGGAAGCACGCGATCGCAGAGTGCCGTTGGTCACTACTTATTTTCCGGGAGCAGAAAAGATTCGTAAGATTTTGCGAAAACATCAGCGAATACTTGATAATGATCCGAAATCAATGAAGTGTTCCCGAGAAGGCCTATTTTAGCCATTCGGCAACCACGCAACTTGCGTAACATTTTAGTTAATAGCAGACTGCCCCGGTCAAAACAAAAAAAACAGCGTGGAAAATTGTGGACAATCGTCATGCAAGACGTGTGCTATTCTCGATAAGAATACCGTGATCACAAGAGGACATGCCAAGCACAACACCAAAGGCCATTTCACTTGCAAATCAAGTCATTTGATATACTTGATTCGCTGCCGGAAAGGATGTACCAATGCGTGGTACGTTGGGGAGACCAGTCAACCTCTCCATAAGAGAGTAAATGGACATCGACATGACATCTCGAAAGTCAACAAATCGAAGCCTGTCAGTGAACATTTTACTTCGGCTGGACATTCGGAGAACGACATCATAATCAACGTATTGGTCGGAAACATTGAAGACTCTACCCTACGCAAGGCTACTGAACAAAAATATATTGACAAATTTGATACATTCCGACAAGGGCTCAATATAGATAGAGGGTGCATGTCTCACTATACCATGTAATACTTCACTTGTCACCTTTCTGCATGTGTATTATGCTACAAGCATATTATATCGTAGCCAATTTTGAGGAGTACAGCTTACTTTATGCGTTTCTAACATATACTAGATCTTAGTGCCTATGACGTCATAAAGTACATAACTTTGAAATCTAGAAAGTTCTTACCCACTATGATGTCACAATATGTATATGTTCAAATTCAAAATCTTTTTGCGTTGCTCTTTTTGCGTTACTTTCGCTTTAACACCTGATGAAGGAGCAGAGCTCCGAAAGCTCGTGTAATTAATAAAGTTATATTCATACAAGTGGACGTTAAATACGGTGTGAAAGCTATCAAGGTCTTACGTTTATATATATCGTCTGCTATCGGCGCAACAAAGTATTTAATCTGGAAGGTGATATAGAAGTACACTCTAAATATTTTCCGTTGGTGACAACGCCAAAGAGAACGCGTTGCACGTAAAAAAACAACAACACCTAAACAGGTGTTTGATGTTGTGGTTCGGTGTTGTGCCATATAGATGTTTCCTGTGCACTGTATAGACTGTGCCCACATATGAAGGTGGATATACAAAAATCACCCTAAAGGTGAAATCCTATTTACACCCTATTGAGATGGAAAAACTAAAATATTTCTCCGGCATACGCACCATTATTGCTAGCCTCGAACATTTCGCCAGCGATATCCAGCTACTATGTGCCCTATGCATACTGCAATGATAACGATAACTACAATTAGTCCATTAGGTTACTGTAGTATATATAGTCTACTTTCTACTGAAGTCTACAAATCAATATATCCGGCTGTCTGAGTCAAATAATAGCATTTGTGGTGAGTGTGAGACCACCACAAGCATATCAGAGAAAATTAACAAGGTGCTGCGAATTGGTTGTTGTGGTGATAAAAACATTTCTTTGACGAATTAGAAGTGCCACTTAAGAGAATAGGATCAAAGTGGTACCACAAAATGCACATGTGCAGGAAAGGATTGTCAGTCGTAAGAGCGATTACTAGCAGACCTGGCATTGTCGACACTGATTCCACCGCTTGCATGCAGCATTGAAAAATCTTTCATGTGATGATGAAACCATCGTATTCAAAATCCAATACTATATCAGACCATCATGTTAAAATCAGTGATAAGATGAAACATGAAAAAATTAATAATAAAAGCGAACAATGCACAATAAATCAGGAATTCTGGCATGGCACTATTGCGCAATTTACGCACAGCATGAAATAATTATAGCTTGCAAGGAAACCACTGTTTATAGTCAAATGGAAGTAAACAATATGATGCACAATGAAACAGGGCCACTGCAGTACTAAAAAAATTATTACTTACTCGAGACGCACATCTACGAATTTAAAAGCGCAAGATATTTATATACACTGTAAATTCTGAAGTGTTACTCAACCCGGAAAATTGAACACGAAACGTGATCCAAAAATTGAACGCCTAGAAGTGTTGCGAAGTGTTTAAATTAAAAGTGTTTACCTAAAAAGTGTTCAGCCTCAAAGTGGCTGGTTGACTAGTCACCGGAACGCAGGGCTCAAAATAAAATCAGATTTTATTGATTCATGAATAGATGACGCTTATAATACCCAACCTGGGTGATTAAATACGTGCAAACATTGAAATTTCCAATAGCTGCTGTGACAGGGTTTCATAAATTCAGATCAGCAGTTGAAACCGTTTCCGGAATAGTCCATGAAATCACGAACATCACAAATGATCAAGAGCAAACTCACTACAAATATCATGCAACTCGTTCAATCATGAAAATGAATGCATAGGGAATTAGGGATAGTGATAACAAAATATCATTTAGTATCTTTAACTTTCGTGACAATGGCATGGAATCAAATTCATTGGTTACGTCCGTTAACGGAAAACATGATCAACACAAATCATTAAAACATATTTATAATTGATCAAATTATGGCTTGTGAATTTCTAATTTTATGGTAAAAAAACAAACAATGAATATATCAGTTTCACTACCACTACCACGATAAACAAGTAACAAAGTATTTTTTTACTCTTAATGAAATTGGGCCTGCTAACCAGGCATCAAAAATATTCTTGGGCTTGCATTACAAGGATTTATATCAGGTTAATGCCAATCACTTTTGTTTAAATAACAAAGAAATCGTTTCTTTGAGTCCATACAAATTTTGCAGATTTACAGAAAAGATTTTGTTGTTATTTGCCAGTCTGCTGCAAAATATGAAATCTGGAAGTCATTAGGGCACTGGTTCATGAACATATTTGGACACGCCCCGTTATGATAGCAAAAAAAATTCACACACCCCTTATCGTCGTATCATGAAATTAAAAAAAGCAACCAGAACGCTAAAAATCCCAACTGATAGTTGGATGGCAGTGACGGTAATAGTTGTTGATGAGAGAATATTCAAATATTAAATTCTGACCATACACAGAGAAATAAGTAGAAGCTGCCATGTGCGAAAAAGATTTTAGTTGACAGTGGGTTCACGCCCCTTCAAATGCTTTCTCCTGTTTGAGAACCACTCCTTCAGGGTATGACAATCCAATGCATAGTAGCTCAAAACGTCAACAATGTTTCTGAATACTTCATTTTCACTGAAGCAGTTTTATATTCTTGGCATCAGCTACAATCCAGGATCGGTCAATCTCTGATTCGTGGCGTGCCATGATGTTTGCTTCTTTTCTACTGGTCGACTCCAAGTTGTGCTCCCTGAAAATGTGATTAAATTCCAAAGTTTTGAATATGTCAATGAAAATTCTAAATTTTATGCAGAAATAAATATAAATATTTCACACATGCAGGTTACACAAGCGCAGGAAAGGCGCTCGGGTACATGTGAAAACCTATCACTGAGAAGGACTAAAATTCGCAAAACGACTAATAACAATATCTTGAATTAGGTCCGCGCTTTTTTCAATTCGGCCATTTTGACATTTACATTGACATTCAGACGCACAGGCCACAGTGAGAATGCAGAACTGTAACTCAGGATGAAATTTATAGCAGAACGTCTATGTACGTCTACGAACGGTCTATGTATATTTGTATGGTCCACAAAACAGAAAGATTACGATACCTGTTTCAATAAGACATGCGCTTGGGTCTTGGATTGTATTTGCTTGTCTCTCAATTTGGCTTGGAGAAGAAGACAGTTGACTTCATCAACCTCGTTTTGCTGAAAATGTAATTGATTGCAAACAAGATCCGAAAATAAATATAGTAGAATCGTTATTCCTATGGGTTTGGATTTCCATTACAATAATTGACCAGACAAAGGACACATTGATTGTCTTTAGTAAAGACTTTGTGACATCTTATCGAAGGTGTTGAATACTTTTCCTTCATTGCAGTAATTGTAATTGTTCTCAATCTTTCAAAATACTTCCTTCCTGATTAAATTTAATTAACGAAATTATTTGGAATTAGCACGACATGGGAAATGATCTCAATTTGATGTTCCAAGTATAGATCAGTAAGCAGTAGTTTAAATACAAGTTACCCCAGCTCTTTACATTCAACAACACCTCTGTTCAATGTACACAGATCAAGCCTCTCTTCAGCTCATATCGCATATATAGATAGTTATTAAGAAAATTAGGACTGCAAAAACCAGCACATTACATGATCAATGGTGATATATGAAATGAGTCAATAGACTTACATGATCACATGTTTCCATGGGTTCTTGAGGCAAAAGTATTATCGCAAAAGATGACTGCACCGGCACAAAATCCGTTCAGATGACTCCTCACGTCAGTATCAACATTGTCTGTTAGCACAGGCACGGTAGAACCAGGGGGTCTCTTCGAAGAGTTGACACCAGTTGGATGAATTTGAAGATCAATCCAAGACTGTCGAAAAGAAAATACTTGTTTCAAAAATTTTCAATACAAGGAAACTATTCAATATTCGAACAGCTTCTTCGAGGTGCAAAACTTCAATATAAAATTGAATACTATATGCATATTGAAATGAGCCCGAATATTTTCGGCTGAGACTCGTCAGGGGTAATCGTCAGTAACTAGTAGAGAACTCGAAAGAACGTTGTACATCAAAAATCGTATCACAAAATATCACGTCACCGGCATTCAGTATTACGCAGATATCACACTGGATACATTTGTATGTGACAAAAGGGTGTCTTTCATAGAACAAATAATTATTGTAATGGAAAGTTGCATGTGACCGTACCACCAATTTTACTACAGCACGAGTAGCATACTTTCCTGGATTGTTAATCATTTTAGTGGAATTTTACCAGCAAACATTCATAAAAATAACCAAATGCAGCAGAATCAAATTCATTATCTAAGGATATACCAGTTTACTTACGAAATACCGCGATGCTTACCAGTATTTAAAACAGTGGTTCTCAACCGGTGGTCCGCGGACCCCTGGGGGTCCGCGAAGCATTTTCAGGGGGTCCGCGAAGCCTCAAAATATATAATAACCTAATTTGTATTTTTTTAATCGGGAAATCACGTGGCACAGTTTCGCTTCATTACTAGTAAAACTCCAGAGCTCACATCAACAGTATGGCCGTCTGAGATGCAATATCGTACTGTGCGGGCTCATTTTAATCCCAAAATTGCCAATAGCCTACTGATACAAACATTTTGCTGTTTGAAGATGTTTTGTGGAGTTTTAGTCACTCGCGGACCGGACCAGTCAAATAATTTCAATATGCTATGTCGACATCCATATCTTTGCTTTTCACTGGAATGCTTTATTGATATCACGGAATATGTGGGCCCACTTTATTCCAGCAACAACGTTATTCGCAAACAATGGAATTATCAAAAATACGATAATTGGCCAATTGAATACATTTATTACCTACTATAAGAGTGGCTGTAACGAGGATATCGTTGAAATATTTCTGTGCCCGTTTTAGTGGACAATGTCACTGGACAACGGATATGCGTCGTTGGTCCGACCTATTCGTGGTGAAAAATATGCTGAATTATTTGCGTCGAATTCTTTAGTAGTAAAATCTCAACTTCTGTTAAAAATCTGTCGGATAATGAGATTAATTTTTTTTCAATCTACTCAGAATGGCCTCGCGGGCCGGATAAAGTGGTCTGACGAGCCGGATGCATCCCGCAGGCCGTATGTTTGACACCCCTGTGCTAGATAGAAATGACCAGGCTTGACGTTGTATGTACATTGAAAAAATCGCTTTTCAATTTTGGTGCCATATTTGTTGCGATCATACCCAAATGTGTCGTCGGAAGCGTTACGCGTTATTATTACATTCGCCATAACCTAAAATTGTGGGAATGAATTTTCGGCACTCGTACATATCAAACCGAAGGCGCGTATTTTCAAGACACCTCCCCGTATTTAAGGATATGCAGTTGTAGAATTTACTTTGAAATATTAAAAGTCATCCCAATTTCAACACGAAGAGTATGATCATATTTTCAAGAAAAGTCATTTCGTTGCTCTTTATAACTAAGCCTACAGCTATCACTTGCACAAGTCAAATGGCGATTGGATGATAATTGAGCTAAATTTGATCTAAAGCATCGTGGGGGTCCGCGGGGTCCGTGACGGTCCGGAAGGGGTCCGCGAAGACAAAAAGGTTGAGAACCACTGATTTAAAACAACAAATGCATTTCAAGAAGGTGCCAATTGCAATACATACTACCTGCACATTAGGGCATTTTTCATATTCTTTCCATCAGCCGCAACCCAGGCTTGATGAGTCCCTGATTCGTGGCGTGCCATGGCGGAGCTTTTTTTTACTGGTCAAATCCAAATGCTGCTCCTAGAAAATACGAAACATTACAAAGGAAAATTGTAAATTTGATGCAGAAGTAAATATAAATATTTAACACAGATAGGTTACAGAAGCGCAGGAGAGGTGCTCAGCCCCCCAGGTTGAGAACCACTGACCTAGCCCATTATAGTTCAGTAAGCAATAGTTAAAGTACAAGTTACACGAGCTCATTACGTTCAACTACATCTCTGTTCAGTGTACACAGTTCAGGGTACACTTTACTGTGCAGTGTACACAGATGAAGCCTTTTGCAGCTCATATCGAATAGCCCGTAAGCTACTCTGCGAGATAGTTCGTGAGAAAAGTAGGACTGCAAAAACCAGCAAATTACATAATCAATGGTGATATATAAAATGAAAAAATAGGCTTACATAATCACATGTATCCATGGGCTCTTGAGACAAAGGTCTGTATCACATAAGATGACTGTGCCGGCACAAAACCCGTTACGAACGACTCCTCACGTCACTGTCAACATTGTCTGATAGCGCAGGCACGGTAGACCCGGGGGGCTCTTTTTAAAGAGTGGACATCAGTTGAACGAATTTGAGGATCAATCCACGACTATTGAAAAGAAAATATTTGTTGCAAAAATTCGCAATTCAATTGAACTGCTCAGTAATCATGCAGATATCATACTGGATACAGTTTTTTTTTCTGCAATAAGTTGTGCGTGACAGAAGGGTGTATGTCATAGAATAATTGAGTAATGGAATGGAAAGTTGCACATGACGTTACCACCAATTTTACTCTGGCACAGTTAGTATAGTTCCTGGATTGTTAACAATTTTTGTGAAATTTTACCAGCAAACTTTCATAAAAATCTTTTTCACAAAGATAACCGATTGCAACAGAATCAAATTCATTCTCTAAGGATATACCAGTTCACTTACAAAACACCGTGATGCTTACCAGTATTCCATACAGCAAATGCATTTCAAAAAGGTGCCAAGCTCAATACATACTACCTGCAAAATAGAGTTTAGTTCAGTTACCGTATCACAATAAACTCACAAAAGTCAAATTTCGGGATTGGGCAAAACAAATACTACCCCTTGTGATCCATGGTTTGTTGAAAAGATTGTTTGTTTGGCTGTGCTATTATTGGGGCGATTTTTTGGACCTAAAAAGGTAAGATTTTGACTAAAAAATTCAAATTCACACATATTTTGATGATGAAAAACTTAATTTTGACCCCATGTACTTAAATTAGGTGTTTCTCACATAGTGTTAGAATTGTATTACCAGAACTTATCTTTATTTCTGGCTGGAGCTGTCTGTTCTTCCGAAGTAATTTGATCTGAAAAAATCTTTTAGCATGAAAATTGACAAATTTATACATGAAAAAGAACTTATTTTATCGAAATCTGGACCCATGAATAATTCTAGTATTAGTTACATCTCGTATTATGGTAGAAATAATTAAAAAAATTTTGTAGTACAACGAAAGATACTTTCCTACATTTTCGGGTAGAAAGTGTCTGTCCTAACTAAGTAGCTTGGCAAGAATGAAGAAAGAACGTTCACCAGCTGCAGTTGTTGGCCGGCAACACTGAAGTTGTGCGTACACTGCACTCTCTCTCTCATTATGACAAAATTGTCTACATTGCAAGTATTCATCATACGGTTTTTAATAGAAGAACCAATGCCCACGCAGTCTTGCTTCAGTTAGGATAGTGCAATAGGCTACGTTGAGTATTTGTTTCATTTGACAGTTTATGATTCACAATGAGCAGACGATGGTCCGTCTACAACGGTAGGACTATAAAGTAGGCTACAAGATGTAAATTGTAAAATGATAAGTTCACCGACAGTGCAATCATCTATGATACAAACGAAATGCAAGTTGCCAACAAAATTTTGATTTTGTAAAGAATTTTGGCAATTTTTGACCTAACGGTACAATTTTGACAAAATTCTGACCTATTTTGACATTTCAAAAAAATCGCTTTAGTTAACACCTTACCACTTGGAATAAACAGTAGGCCTACAGCAGTGTTGGGATGACTCGAGTCATGACTTGACTCGAGTCAGACTCGAGTCACTTTTTCGTATGACTTGACTTGACTCGAGTCACTTTGCTAAAATGACTTGACTTGACTTGACTCGGCGTATCAGAAATGTGGATTGACTCGTGACTCGGAGCAAAATTCACGAGTCAATTTCAAGTCATCAAGTAATCAGTATCGATAAAAATCACTGTATCTTGCATATGTTCGGATCGCTGGTGTAACCCGTGAGAGCTACCAATCATTCAATCAATGATCGTGCGTTTTACTGAGCCTCCATTGTCCTCTCACAAATATGTTGATCGCAAACGAAGTGATCGAAGCTTACAGCTTACGCTGTCGTAAACTATAGTATATAGTAAGGTAATTTAATAGCAAAATGTCTATTTCTGTTCTGCGTTCTCAACTTGACCAAACCTCTTGTTTTGTTGAAATTGAATTCGAAATACATAGTCCTCAACCATTGGCGCAGGGTCGCATTGTATCATATCAATATGCAAAAGGGTAATGTATTGCATCTTATCAATTCGTTTCTCTATTTTGGCTGGTAACAATAAACTGAGGCTGTGCAATTACTTCGAAGTTTATTAGTTCTACTTGTATCTGAGCGATACAGCGCCTTACTTTGGTGTATATTTAACTCTATATTCGTTCATCGGTTCAAAATCAATGAACACTCAATCTGTATTTCAGACAGCTAGCAAAATACAAGACGTAATCACGCCTCATACCTCGAAAAGGCAATTTGACTTGAATTGTGTGACTTGACTCGTGACTTGACTTGACTTGACTCGAGTCACCTCCAAAAATCGACTGACTTGACTTGACTCGAGTCACCTTCGAAAATCGATTGACTTGACTTGACTCGAGTCAAAATGTGCAATGACTCGAAATGACTCGTGACTCGAAGGTAGTGACTTGATCCCAACACTGGCCTACAGTGTAAAACGTGTTGCAGTTGAAAAACAATCAAAACCGTTGCATGACTGTCATACCGGCATTCAATTGCTGACATTGCAGTACTTGTCCACAATGGACCACAATATCGCCTACATAGTGATATTTCAGTGTGGATAGAGAGAACATCCCTTTATCCATATGTCAAAAAAGTTAATTTTATAGCAGCTTCGCATCAGTACCGTAGTACTGGACCTGGTCGCAGCCTGGTATATTATCAGATTCGAAGCTCGATCATCCAGCAATAATATCAGACGAATCATATACTACAAAACATCTAAAGAACATTCATATGAATAAGGGATATGAGTAGCCTGCTAAAACATCTATAAAACAAACGACGTTACTGCAATGTCAAAACGAGTTAATTTTATGACTATTCTCACATTACATACATTCAATAACATTTACCGCATTTCCATACCTTACAGTACATGGAATTTATGATCCTTTACGCTATCAGGTAGCAGAAACTGCTTCAATATATCCATTTCGCCAAGTTTTTTCGTGTACCTTACTCTCTGCCTGAAGCCTGACGAACCACCAATTCAAATCCAAACTGAAATCGAGCGTGCTCTACCGTGACGAAGGTTGTGACCCCTCTGCGTCACAGGGAAATATGTATATTTCATTGAAATATTACCCTTAAACTTAGTGTTGGGTCAAGTGAGTAATATTATTTTACATATACCGTGATTTAATGTGATCTCCAAACGTAGCGATGGTTTATGAATGCAAAATTGATGATAAATTACCAAGTATAAATTTTTTGAAAATAAGCCGCAGTGACGAAGTGTTACATGTAAACGGAGAAATACGCAGAAGCGTTGCGACGATAATGGCCCAATGCGTTTATATGCCCAAAAAGTGTGTCTGTACGCAGAAAAAAGTGTTATGAAGTGTTCAATACGACCTTGCGGATTTACAGTGTAGTTTACAGCAGGGGTGGGCAAACTGCGGCCCGCGGGCCGCATGCGGCCCTCCACACCGTTCTGTGCTTCCCGCGAGAGTCTAAAGAAAATTATTAAAAATATTGATAAAATGCGTACTAAAAATCGAAATAATGCTCGGACTTGACTAAATTTTTCTAAGTATATTTCACCATGATCATTCTAAGGCTGTGGTTCTCAAACTAGGGACGTACCCCCCCCCCCCCCGGAGGGTGGTGAAAGCATCTGAAGATGGGCGCGAAGCTAAGCTCAACTGAAAAAAAATTATCGAAGAATATGCTCAGTAGTTATGTAGCACTATGTTGGTCATATATTCAAGAAACAGCTTATGTTATGACTCGTAAACTAGTGATATGATATAGGAGCTATTTAGTTATTTATTTTCCTTATATTCGTTTAGCGTCTGATCGAGTTTGTCTAGAACAGGGGTCTCAAACTTAAATTCGCTCCCGGATCGATTTCCAAGTTTTTGATGACGCCGCGGGCCGCAGCATCAATAATAGGTTAATTCAACGTCTATCCTAAGAGGCATAGTAGGTTTTATTTGACGGGACCTTGCATAATGACATTCCACGCCCATCATGAAATATGGTTTGCTGTGTAGCAATTCACGACTGGCACGAAGGAATCGCATTTTGAAATATTTGGTGTAAAATTATTGTTGTGCCTGCTTTCTACGCGTGCCACACAAAATGTTCTCGCGGGCTGTGTGTTTAAGACCCCTGTTCTACAACCGACACTTGATGGGAGAGTGCCTGAATTTATACAATCAAATCTTATCAATGCTTGAAAAAACATAATCATTTTTAGTGACCGATAAATTTCGTCGCAGTAGAATCAAAGTGACTTATGTCGAGTTTTCAAATTTTGATGGTCCATGTTTAAACTTGAAAACATCAAGTTTTTGAAAAATTTACAACATTTTCGGCCTTATCTGTTTCGTTAATTGAAAGTTAATCAGGGCCAATATATGGCTGAAAGAACATGAAAACTTGCCGCAAAGTCAATTCTCTCAAAATGTGTAATATGGGCATAAGTCACTTTGATTCCATTGCGACGATTTATTCTACCCATATATTCTACTCAGCTGTGATATGCGACGACGCTCCGTATATTCACAATGGAGTCGTTACTCCTGGGTGCCCGGGAGGCAGTATTTCGGGTACTCTATGTGACATCGGATGCAATGAGGGATATTATGTTGGCGGCAATGCAAAAGCAATATGTGTTGACTCTGATCCGGCAAACGGAAGCAATACCGATGGAGTATGGGACTACGGGTCTACTAACTGTGCAAGTAAGTCAACTCGGTTACTATAGCATTGAAGTCGAAGCGGCTCTAAGCGGACCGCTATTTAGCTCGTTTAGACCCGCTTTCGATTATGTTGTTGTTGATTATTATTTGATTGGCGATTATAACGCAAGTGGTTTTGTTCGCCATATCAAAAAAGTTATTTATCATCTAGGGGTGGGTATTGCATTACAAAATATAAACTCAAATATATGGCTTTGTTGCGAGAGAACGAATTCCACAACGTATGGAAAAATATGCGTGTCAGTCAAAAAGTTTGTTACGGTGGGAGCGATATTCTTCCTCCGACATGTGTCCTCGAGAACTCTTCTCTGGTGTCTATAATTTCGACACGTCAATAAATAATGGGCAACACTCTATTGGCGGCACGTTGATCAATTGGCTGAATCTGCTATTCCAAATTTGAATAGATGTGCTTGTAGTCAACTATGTCCGATTTGTAGTCGGAACATAATCGCCTGATACCTTCTCGGTAGTCCATTCACGTCTGCTCTGTGGTAGACGGTTGGAAAACATTCCTTATATCAGGGGTCACCAACCCGGTACCCGCGGGCACCAGGTAGCCCGCGAGGACTAGATGAGTAGCCCGCGAGCCCATTCTAAAAATATGTGGAATAGCAGCATTTACCAATATTCGTCAGATTATTACCAGTGAGCTTTTAAATATATAGATTGATTGATTCAGCTATTCTTGTTTAAAACACACTAACATGTAACTTACATATATAAACACTTGAAAATATCTTCAATTACAATTAGTAATATACCGGTATAGATGTTTGTGATAGAATCACCAGAAATTCAAGATACGGCGCATTGCCTATACAGGCGACATGACGGAATGCCGTTCACGGTCTTCTTGAAATGGTGGGGGGTTCCGTTACGATAGCTTGACGACCAGGACAATGCCAAAGTAGTAAAAAATATTACTATTCGGAGTCAGATAGCCGTGAGGTACTAGCAGATTTCAATATCTGTATGCCCATTACGTATTGCATCTTTTGGCACAACTTGTTTCTGTTACGCTCAACGCAGTTTAATATACCATGTTTCTAACTTTCTGTAATCGTTGCTGGTGTCCGGTATAATGAAATCTTGTCATTTCTGGATGTTGAACAGTTGGAGATTGAAATTGTAACACTGCAAAATGACCCCCACCTCAGTCTGCAGCAAACGTTTGGTGCATTGTTGATACGGAAAAGTACAGTGCTGTATGCGCAGCAGATATGAAGGTTGCAAGCGTCTATGGTTCAACTTATCGTTGTGAATCAGCCTTTTCGGACACGAACTTCATCAAAAACAAACACAAAACACGCTTAATTAATGCACATCTGGAACACTCACTAAGAATTGCAGTGTCAAGTTGAGTACCAGAGTATAGCGCACTAGTTGATATCATACAATGCCAGGCTTCCCACTGACTGCTATAGAAACATATGACATGATGTCCAGTCCCGCCCAGTGCTATAAATATCAAAGCGGAAATTCAGTGTGTCACGGGTAAATGGCGGGAGTAAATAGTAGCCCGCCGCCTCAATCATCACGCAAAAGTAGCCCTCGGTTGCAAAAAGGTTGGTGACCCCTGCCATATATTGTTGTGACTTATCCGATTGCGAATAGCGGTTATTCCATAGTTCGATGCACGCCTTCCGACGCGAAGCAGCGATGTCTCGTACGAAAGGTTTGAATTCAGTCGTTTGCGCAGTGGCTTGACTCGCTCGTCTGGCCAATTCATCTGCCTTTTCATTCCCGGGGATTTGATAATGACCAGGTATCCAAACAATAGCAATCTCGTATCCTGCCTCCGATATCCGATGGATCGTCTGTAAAATTGGTGCGATGAGGTGATGTGATCGCCCATAAATATTGTCAATCGCTTGAATTGCGCTCAAGCAGTCGATTATGAATACTATACGCGATCTACGAATATATAACGGAACTGCCTCTATCAATGGAGCAGCATGAAATATCCAAACACAGCCTCAACAATAACGTCTTATCCCGTCATTTTCCCGACACAATCAGATAGAGATTAAACAACACAACACACCCCATGTAGTGCACTGTAAACGAAAATGGTGTGTTTTCGCAATTCACACCCTAGCTTAGGTTGTATTTTGAGCCATCACACCTATTGGGTACTAAATTTGTCATTTACACCTCAGCTATTGGTGGAAATAAGCCGAATACACCCCTATACACACATACCATAAAATACACACCCCAAGCATTGGCATTTGGGGTGAATTGTTAGAGATTACACCTTTTGTCAGACAGATATGAAGTTTGGGATTCAATCCGCGCTAAGCGCTTCCCCAAAACTTGACTGTTGAAGTTTTAAGTCTGTGTCGGTCAGAAGCCTGGTTAAACAGGCAGGGGTGCGGCAAGTCTGCATTCTTGTTAAAAATTCAGTCGGATCACTGTACTGATCACTGTATGGACACTTGAGAACTTCTCTGCTGTGTCTAACTGTAGGTCGTGTAGGATATATTTTCGTTGGGGTTGAATTATCCACCGAAATGCGTGTTTTCGCCCACTTTATTGTTGTATTGTTCAGTTTTTATCGATTTAACCCGGTTCGATCAAGTAAATTCGCCTACGCATATAGCTTCAGTGACAAATAAGCATTCGTTGTATTAGTTCATGTGCTACATGGACATTAATGAATAATAGCTAAGACCGCAATATCATATTGTAATTCACATTTATCGTACACTGTGGTACTCGTGCTTTGGCTGAAATTTCACCCTGGCTAATAGAGTGTGACCGATGTATCTCAAGTGTGTGGCAAAAATACGACACATTATGAAGTTGCCACGCTATTGGTTTATAATTTCTTTCATGCCACGTCAAATATCGGGCCTATTCCGCACGGCGGCCCATTAGTGTATAACCACAGTATAATGCAGGTTAAGGGTATTTAGAGCTGGGAATACTAGAAGGAGTTAAATTTCAGCCACAAACTTACGTGAGCAGTGCGCAATATGGGCGTTTAAAGAATTCAAATTAGAATGGGACACGAGGTTACGTCACGGAACAATCATTTTCCTGGTTATTTTCATATCTATATTGTTGTGTTATTCACTATTTGGTAGCTTTATGAATTGCACACTGAGCCTAACCGACAATTCGCATACAGATTTCGGATCGTATCAATGGTTCGATCTATGAAGATAAATCTAGTACTGCAAGACTTTTTTCAGCTTATTATGATGTAATCTGCAGCTTCACAGCTATCAAATCCATATTTCCGATAAATTAATTATAGTATACATACAGATATGCCAGAGATCCCTAACTTCGATACCGTGATAGGTATTGCATTGTCACATCATAATCGAACATACTAACCGTCGTCACCAGAACAGCTGCTGCTATGTTTCGCTACAGCTATGTAAAATGTTTCGTTATATGCCGTATTTCCGCGCTTACGAGACCAGACTGGCTATCGAGTGACCGTATTGGCGTATTAGTTGTCGTGAATCGGCGAAGAAAGCCTCTTTCGAGATTGAAAATATCTGGATGGTGAGTTACATTTCGTATCGGTACTATAGTACGGTAGTAAAGAACATTTGTTACGTTGCGTTTCCGGTACAGATCCAATTCCTGGTATTCAGTGTCGCAGCTCTACTGAACAGAATTATCTGTAGCAAGTTGGAATTTTTAACGTACCGCTAGTGACGATACATTGAATTCACATACATTGTTGTATCACCAGTACCGATACCAATATCCAAGACACAATACCGTTGCTCAATGGCTCCAATGGAGATACTGTTGACAGGTCCAGCATCAGCTATGATTATAAACTACGGTAATTTGGGTTTGAGCAACATCGCTTGTATAAGTGCATTGAAAAAAAATTCGATTCGATTGTCGTTATATACCGTACCGTAAGTATTATGCTTACCAAAGCACATCACCTGTTTAAGTGTAAAGGGCAGGGGTAGCCTACCACCGACTATGCAGAGTTATGTTATAAGCCTATCACCCTTTCATTATCACTGAGCTATATAAACATTATATGTTATGTTATGGTAGGAAGGTAAACACATTCTTTATTCTACTTCAGACTTAGTCGAATATCGCAAATTTGTGGCTCTTGAAGAATGAAATTATCGATTTCTCCTCATGAGAAAACACGTGTAACATACAAACAGCAAAGGGTTGAAGCATATGAAGCAATGGTATCTGAGGTGAGCAATGGACATTTGATGATAGCTTTCGATTCCCATAAATTGGGGCCAGTAAATGTGATATTATGACACGGGTGAAAATATGACGATGCTATATTGCTATCACTAGGAATATGATATACTTGACTAGGAACAGGCTTGCCTTATTGAACATATTTTGCAGTGACCCCCTCAGACTATCTGCTAAGAGTATGTGACCCATCAACCAGACCACTTCTTTTGAAACTACTTCTCTGAGTTCTGTTCATATATTTATTTTTATTTGAAGCAGTTTGACATGGATTTGACATAGCCACGTCTATATACTTGTCATTGAGTCGAAATTTACACCTATTGCTTGAGTAGCAATGCGCACTACTGCGGTCAACTCGGTGTGCAACTGTACACGGATTAGCTTGGTCTTCAATGTTTTTACCAATATGAAGAGGCAAACATAGCCTTGCCAAAGTTTATTAAACTGTCCTTTTGATCAATGTAAACAAATCCGAATATATGCACTTCTTGACTCATGATATGACATACACACGATCTGTGCATATGCACAAATCTGCTTCTTGTTAGATTCAAGGACTGATTGCTATTAGTGGCAGACTCTTACTCTGTGAATGTGATATCAAATATGTTGTTGGTGAGTAATATACTATGCGTACGAGAGTTGCAAAATTGTATTTTATCTCGCTTATTTACAAGCATAAAGCAAGTCAAGGCTACAACATCAGTACAAATTGTCTTGGGCGTTTCGAATCCAATCCAAATTGTCAACTATGCCTCATGGTTATTTTTTCCATTTTTGGCTGCTGCTATACAAGCTAATATAGGGAATTTCAGCCAAATCTACGTCACATTTAACGGTAGAAGTGTATGCTGCAAAACAGTAAAGGATCGTTATCAAACAGCTCATATTCAAAGGTAATCATTATCATCCAGCTAATTTGCTAATTTCGAAGACAAGTCAACGTTTTCTAATCAAAACACACTCAGATATGTATCTGTGGCGTGGTTGTAACCAAGTCACGAGGCTCCGAGTACTAAGTCAATCTCACTTATATAGTTTTGACTCGAGACACGTTGAGTCGTTTTCCTTCGACCACCGAGTCAAGTCCGAGTCCAGGTCAGCGAACAGAGGGTCGAGTCCGAGTCATGGTATTATGACTCGAGCCCAAGTCATTGTGTTGACTGATCAGTTTCCAGTTGAAATCTTGTTAAATCCATTTTTATAACTCTGTTTGGTGATTTGATATCGAATGGATCGCATTTATAAATATACTAATTTTCCTCACTGGTCGAATTTTTAAGTACCAGTACCAATAGGCGTAATCCAAATAGTGTGGTTACTTTACTATTCTCCGAAATTTCAATGAAATGTAGGTCTTGGTCGTCTGAATCTTGAGTCATATGACTTGGTTCGAGTCATGCGCAATGACTCGAGTCCAAGTCGAGTCAATACACTGATTGACTCGAGTCGAATCATTTCCATATTTTGAGAAAATGACTCGAGTCAAGTCAAGTCATCAGAAAATCGTGACTCGAGTCGGAGTCGAGTCATGACTCGAGTCAGCACAACCCTGATTTGTGGTCCCTTTGAATCCATTCTGAAAGTCAATATTGCCTAAAGAGGAAACGCTTCAAACGTGTTTTGAATCAATATTAAATTCATATAAGAGTCTCTTGCATACATGCATCTCTTTCTCTGATTTTCTCTAAATTTTAGAGACCGCATGCAGCATGAGCAAGATTATATCACAGGAATTAACCAAGTTTAGGAGTATGCTGCTAAAACTGAAAGACTTGTTATCAAGCCAGCAGGTATTACAACTTTGTTAACGACACCTGATGTCAACTTTCGTAGTCGCATATATGAGGTAAACCAAACAGAGATGGTCAAAGTTACCAGCGTTGCTACTCAAGTCGATGTAGAAATACCGCCGTCAATTTATACTCGATTACAAGTAGATGCAACAGTTCCCAATACAAGTCAAAACTACGTCAAGTAGAAGTAGAATACGAAATGTCGGAAAAATAGACAAGTATGGTAAGCACTAAGCAGTTTTTCGGAGGTTTCTACTTTGAAATTTGCGATATGAATCTTCGCGTGTAATATAAAATTACTAATGGCATATCACACTACTACACTACACACAAAAAGAATCTTCAAAAATATACCGTATTCAGTTATTCCTGATACAGGCGGTGTTGCCAGACTTGGACAACTATAGATATTCTAGTTGTCTAATTATACAAATTGAAGCTATTCTAATTTGTGAAATGTTTCTATGCTCTAATTCCAATTCTAATCGAATGTATGAAATCTTTCTATGGTCTAATCCAGGGGTTGTCAACCCGCGGCCCGCAGACGTTTATTTTGCGGCCCGCGACACCTTACATTATGAAAGCAATTATTACTGACACGGAATTGTTACATATTGATTTATCTGCATAGTTCTCTTATCGCACCGTCTCTGTTTCGTCTGAATACTCATATTTGATGTGTTCTGTTTTCTTGATGTATGCTCGAGTGTATATTGTTATTGTTTTAAATCTGTATTCGGTTGGACTCTAGTTAAAGAGAATCCCGCTGCGTAGTACATTTTTAAAGAGTGTTTAACTCACCGCGAATGCTTTGAACAGAAACAAGAACAAGGAATGGGAAATGAAACAGCGAAAACTGGGTTTGTAACTTTGCGTGAAACAATAACTTTCCTTTCTCAGATATAAATGGAATACCGATATGTCATATTTGTCGAAAAACAGTATTCTTAAGTCGTAACGAAGCGTAGAAGCTTAAAATGATGCCACGAGAGTTTCGTCTGGAGTTATATACACATCGCCTGATCTTAGGAAAAACGTTGCTATCCAGCAATCCATATTTCCAGGCATTGTAAAATTGCCTACACATCGTTCAAAATTGATGGAAATATCGCTAAACCCATATTTCAGATTCCCTGAACATCCCCTGATATTTTCGAAGCCACATTTCAGATTCAATCGTGACCAAAAGAGTAACAGCAATGTCAGTAGATCTTTTATCGTATATTCTGAAACGCGTTTCCTCGTAGACTAATTTATTCTAGCATTGGTCGAATTCCCCGACTCTACGGACATTACATAGGTAATTATCTGGATGCCTTTTATCAGAGTGGACATATTTGTAGAAGAAAATGCTGGCTGGGCAAACATATAGGAGGGGGGCCAGCGTGAAACATCAACTTGACAAAGCTAACTTCTGTAACTAATGGAGCAGGGCCCCTGTCATGCAATGAAAGGAGAAGGGTTAATCGGTTTACTCAGATGTGACCCCGAACGCCAGACTTCTCATATCACTGAGAGCTCAAAGTGATATTGGTCACTGTAACAAAAAAAATTACCGTACTTTTATACTTGCTCGCTCACGCCTTGAAACGCAGAGTTCGGTTCTCTGGTGAAAGGGTTTCATATGTGTATATACCGGCCCGTATACGACTGGTATATAGGCTGCAGTAGCCTATATTTCATAGTAACCCACAAATACATGGTAATAATGTTCTGCGGCCCGCAGCTTCTTTTGCTGTTGAAATGCGGCCCGTTATGCAAGGGAAGTTGAGAACCCCTGGTCTAATCTAATGTCTGGTTTTCCTGGAAATGCTACAGGAGAACTGTATAGTGCGAAACAAGCCAAGCTTGCTGTACAGTAGGGTGTTAAAAATACCTTTTTATTCTCAAATTCTACTGGCTACTTCATAAAAATTCTTAGATTACCGAATTGAAGCCTACACACCAAATTTGGTTCAATTCCAACCAGTAGCCGCATTGCTACAGGAGAAGAATTTTTTTTTATTTATTACTAATTTTTAAATAATAAATAAAACAATTAACAATTTTATCAAGTAGCCAATAGAATTTGAAAGAAAAAGTCATTTTTGGACAACTCTACTATACAGTATTCAGACATTTGCTATTCTCATGCTCATAAGATGAACTATGATTTGATATATTACCGGAGTTTGATTCAACTTTTCGCGATTTCAGTGATTCTAGTTCTAATCTGATTTGAAAAAAACAGTTAGAATTATAATCTTAATCTAATTTCAAACTGTGTAGCTATAATTTTAATTCTACTCTAATTTGAAAAAATAGTTGTAGTTGTGTTTAGTTCCAATCTAATTTGGAAAAAAGGGAACGTTTTCTAGTTGTCCAAGTCTGCCTGTGACATGTGGTTTTCATCAAAACTATCCATAAATTTCCATCTTTTCGATACCTAATTGCCCACACATACAGTGATCGTGTGTGAATATGTTTCCTATAGCGGTAAGTTCACCCTATCGGGCCACAGTCTGTGCTACAATGCCTTAGCAAGTGAAACATCTTATTTTTTGTGAAACATCTCATTTTCTGTAATTACTTTGTGAAAATATATATACTTCGTAACGGCTTCTATTTTTGTGGTCTTTCGTTAAGTTATCAATCTTCCAGTTTATGCATGTTAGCATATGTGCCTGTTAATTGGGTTGTGAATATGCATTTTGATGCATATGTGCCTGTTAATTGGGTTGTGAATATGCATTTTGATTTCAGGATGATGCCACAAGTTCTTGCTGAAGATAGTGACTCAACCTTCGCCGAACAAGAGTGTTTTGCGGAAACCTGGAGGTGGCGACTTCCCAATATGACATGGGCAATGTTCTTCGAGCTGTCTTTTCAGTGAATTTTTTTCTCCGTCGCTGGGATCTCTGTTTTTGTTATTTCACGAAATATGTTTCCATTTTATGTTATTATGGTTCAATTGATATCGAATATATGCAATCAAGAATGTTCATTTGCAATAGTGTGCCATTTGGAAGAAGATACCGGATTTCAAGTAGGTGTATATATTGAAATTCCGCCCCTATCAATTCTACTGGCTAGGGTGGAATATCCGATGTACACCGCAAGGAATGGGGTGGATTCTGGTCATATACACCCGCAGGGTTACGTAAGTTCTGTTTTCGTGTACCACCTTTTGGGGTGTGTATAACCACTCTTTTCGCTAAGAGTGTGTGTAATAATTCTATAGTCTTAGCGTTTACTGGAAATAAGGGATCGTTTTTTGCGATCAAGTTAATTCAGTATCCCACTAAAATACTACACATGCCTTCAATGTTTTAAATAGTCTACATTATCTATCATTAAATTATGCTTCTATTGAGAAGTATTCGGTAGACTGTTATCCAAAGACACCTGATCATGACCCTTAATTCTAGCACGTCATAGCCCCTATTACAATCACATCACATGCGATTTTACTTATGCAATAATTATTCTCAACTATAATAAGGAATGCACATTACCGAGAGGCGCGGATCGAGCTCGTAATATTTGTCAACCCAAATTGATATAGGTTCGAGTAGTCATATCGAAATTGACGTTTGGATGATTGTATGCCAACTTCTATACTCGGAAACATGATGAATATGACAGGTTACAAATGCCAGCAACTACGATGACATACTTTTACTTTTCAAATGTCCATAATTCTTCTCGTCTTACTTTATAGGCGTGAAATGCCGTTCAGTGCCTCGTCTTCAGAACGGGAATTTTAGTTCTCCATGTTTTACTGTCGGAAATGATCACGGTGCCTCGTGCCAGATAACGTGCAACGACGGGTATACCGTGAGTGGCATTGCTAGAGCGACATGTGTTGACCTGAATGTGGCAGACGACACCAACACCGACGGAGAGTGGTATTACGGAAATACAGCATGTAGACGTAAGATATGGCATGACATTGGCCTATTCCGTGCCACTCAACTGGATATACGCCTGAAAAATACATAGGGTTCATCACAGTATGTGAAGTAGGGTTATTCAGAATTGACCGACTTTCAAAAAGTCGTGGTTTTCAGTCTGATTCCCATGCCTTATACCATAAAAACATATTCTAGCTACTTTTTTCGTAATTCATCCCTTGAATCCGCGTGCATGTTGAGCTGGAATAATATCGGCTAAAAATAGGGGATTTCCCGACAATTTGAGTATCACCATTCGAAGTAGGCTAGTAATCGTCATATATTAGGGTTGCCATACGTCCGGAATTTCCCAGACATGCCTGGAATTTCACAGTTCAAACTTGCATGCCGATAGATTTTTTGAAATATGCCTAAATGTCCGGAATTTTGAAGGCTTGTCATAGTGTCATAATGTTTCCGTGAATCAACATAATACCATTGTTATTTTGGGAAATATATATGCCACATGATATTTTTCTTTCGCGATTCACTATCACGTTTATTACTTTTGATATGGGCACTACCAACCTCGCAAAAACTATAATTTAATATAAATAACCTTCATTTACTGAAATAAGCCTAACCTTAATCGCAATTATAGGAGAACAGTATATTTCTAGAGATGGTTAAGGTGTTTAAATGCTTTATTTAAATATAGTGGTTCAAAACGTTGGTGTTGCCTTTATTCTGGGGTTCGTAATAATGTTGAACGTAATTCCCAAATAGCCCCTGAGTAAGTTTGGGCACAGGTCCCGACTTCTTTTAGTAATCAGCTCGTCAAATGTTGATCGGGGCCACGGCAATGTTGCCTCTTAGCTGCGCACGTGCGGAATTGCGCAGTCCTGACACGGTCTCTGCGCACAAAAAATCCGGTGAGATGACCTTTTTTCTAGTAGTAACGCACTTTTGTTCAAGGGACCGCGCAGTGAGTTGGTGAGCGTACGCATACTCGTCAAAAATCTGTGGAAGCAACTGGATGTGTGGTTTTATGAAGCTCCGTGGTGCGCACCGAGGCTGATAAACAATCTTATCGGTGTGACATGAACATGACCTAATTTTGTACGATTACACTCCCTGTATTTTCGAAGTCACTATGCTCCACCATCTTTACCGCTAACTCTGATCATGTGGCGGAGAGAGGATCGAACTATATAGTAATATGGAAGAACCAATATTACTGACAGAATTAATTCAAATACTATAACGGCCAGATGCATATAGCAGGCCCCCCAGAAGTTGCATCGATGACCCTATGGTGGGCTCAAAATAATTGTTTATTTGGACGACAGGGGGCTGAAAAATGTGGCTTCGGTACCTGTTACACAACACACAGCCACATACTCCTTAACCGTGTTCGCGACATCCTCTGGTCTATAAGAAAAGCTTTGTTAGTGTGACGTCATATTTGCAGACAATGTGCCCATAACTCATTTTGAATTTCACTAGTGGGTCCTAAAGTGTGTACGGAATTTGTGTCACAGAAATATGATAACCCTATCATAAATAAGCTGGATTTATGCAGTTATTGCGGTTTGGAGTGCCACATAACCTCACTATCGACAGTATTGTCAGTTTAGGACACCATTTTCATGTCCCACACTCCCTTAGAAATTCACAAAACTGCCCAAGACTGATAGCCATTTTGTTGGATTACATATCCTACACTCCTCAACCCTATACCCGAGATTCTGCATAAATTTCCGAGATCAACAATACAACTGTAAATGTATCATTCACTCATAGCCACATTATAAACATCACATTGTTTAAAGGAAATGAAACAATGAAGCAAAGAAACAGATCTACTTGGCAAATACTACCTGAATCAGGTGGATGAAATGGTTGCTTTAGAGAAATCAGAATATCTGTTCAGGTGATCTTACACGGCTTCTAAGAGGCTCGCCCGCTCTTCTTTGTCATATGTTTTTAAAGCATCAAAGTCGGCATTCAATTTTACCACCAGCGCTCTGCTGCGTCGTTAACTACTTCAACACTACTCACAAATTCTTGAGCAGTCACAAAAGGCGGATCAGTATGCCATTCCGAAACTGGAAGACTCAGTCAAGCAACAAAGAATAGTTGGAAACATTTCATTCTCTCTTGTCCAACACATGCTGCACAACTCACGCAAGAACAGCCAGATTAGATAAACTTATTGATTCTGGAAGATATTTATTCCTGAATTGGATATACTCATACGAGTATATTGCTATCTTAGGAAACAACATGAAATTCAGAGCAACTGATTGGCGGTTTTCCACAGTCACTGGAAAATTAATTTACAAGCTTTGTTTTCTATCCCAATAGGCAGGAAAGAGTATCAGATCCATTAGATCGAAAAATGCAACACTGCTGTAATGATATTAATCACTAATCACACGCCAGACTCGCTAACAGCATGAGTGAAAAAGCCACCTGGTAAGTCCTGAACTCAATTGTAAAGTAAACACAGTTCTTCAACAACAAAACGGTAAAACACCAGACTAATCAATGATCCCCATTTCACTTACCTGTCTAGCGCATCATCAACACCATAACATACGCTTCGCGTCAATGAGAACGCATGCGATTCCTGTCGAGCAGTGGTTCTTAACCTGGGGGGCGCGGTAGGCTCTCAGCGGGGCGCGAAAAATTGACAAAGTCTATATAAATTGTAACTAAACATGGCTTTCATAACTCAATCTTATCGAAAAGATGATTCAACAACAAAGCTTGCTTAATTCAAACTCCAACAGTCGCGTTCAATCGAGTATAGGCTGATTTCAACTTCATTTGAGCAAATTCTTGATATTCTTCGAAGATTTCGAGCAATACCCACGTGTAAGTCATCCATTATTTCATAGCTTTGGCAGTAGCTTAAAGCTCGGTGCGCTGGGTAGCTGTTTGTTTGTTTTGGGGTATTCATGGTGTTTGTCGACTGCTGTGGTCATTTACACCAGGTCGATATTCTTCATATTTTCCGTAACTGCCGACTTATAGCACTGCCCACCTCTAGGCCAGTGGTTCTCAACCGGTGTGCCGCGGCACACTAGTGTGCCAATTGGACTGCTCAGGTGTGCCGCGAGCTAATTCGGTAAACAAGGTCGAAGTATAACAAAAATTGAGGTATCCAAATTTTGAGTCTGTCATTCTTGTGGATTCCAATGATTCCATTGATTTTACCCGATCAAGACGCGCGATGTACAATGTGATGCAGTGAACAGATACAAGGATGTCGAGACGACCATAATCACGGTATCTCAATCTCGCATCCCCATTAGATCGCGGATTGGGTCTTTCTCTGGGATTTTTATTGTAAACACGCTCTGAGCACAGCAACGTAGGGCCGGAGAATCTCATTAATGTGCGACGCTGCGTAATTCGCTACTGCACTGCCATGAATCAAACTGGGGCCTCTACCGTCAGTGGGTGTCATACGCTACTTTGCCCACATATAGTAGGCTAGCATTTAGGGCGGCGATAACAAAACTGGGGCAACTGAAGCGTGATGTTGTGTGAGGCCGGAGGCTGAACAGGGACATTACACAGGTCGATGACCTTTTTCTTATTCTATTTGTAGTCATATTCTTGCCATGTCTTCGCCATCGGTGATAATTTTACACCACACCGATATTGCTTATTTAGATTCCGGAGATGCCAACTTCTATAGCAAGCCCCACTTTTTGTAAGACACTGCTTTTTCAGATCGGAGGACAAGTAGGAGCCTATAAACCTCCAGCACCTAGGAAGGAATTCCCACCATCTAGAATTAAACTAATTTGGAAGTGATATCCACGTTTACAAATTAAAAATTGCTAACATAGCCATTCATATTTCGATTGTAACCTAGTGTGCCGGCACTGCAGGTAAATGTAGGCTCAGGGCGCAACGTTGTGTTGTAGGCGACGGAGTTTAATATTGGGTAGTAAAGCTGATCAAATTATATCAGTTAACTAATTTCCTTGCCGCTGAGGTAGGTTTATTATCCCGGTCTGTTGGAACTATAATTGAACTGCGTGTGGCTGCCAGTAACACTATTGAGTTATTGCTATCCTCACAGGTGCTATTACACGATATGCGTGGAAATGCGTTTGGCATCCATGCATAGTATATACGCCTGTACGCCGCTGTATTTGTTAGTGGGGATCGTGGGAAGATTTTATTGTCAAGTCGATCTTATGAAATTAAGCTCAGCCCGAAGTTTGAACGACATCTCAGCAGGTCAGTTAGGTGGTAGCAGAGGCTGATAATTCAAAACCTCACACGGAAGCGGGGAACGTTCTTCTTCCATCCTGTACTAGAATTGTAAAAAATATTGTTTGGGAAGAATTGAAAACGATGCCCATGTCAAATGATACCATTTGTAGACGTATTTGTGACATGTCCATAGAGATAAAAAAAAACTAATGTCTTCTTTGAAGCAGAGAAAAGCCAACTTGAGCGCTCCAAAAAGGTAGAAGTAGCCTACTTCGTCAGTGACCACCTCTGTAGGACTGTGGTTGCTGCTACGCATTCTGGTAGTTTGCCTGTGACGTAGGCCAAAAGATTTCTGAACCACTGTTCTAGTGTGCCGCGAACTATTTTACTGTTCAAAGTGTGCCGCGAGGTCAAAGAGGTTGAGAACCACTGCTCTAGGCTTTTGTAAGACACCGCTGACGCGGATGAGGTGGCGAGGAGGAGCCTAGGTGCACCTCCAACACTTAGGTATCGGAATTCGGAAGTCGACCTCGGTCGAACTCGAACCCGCACCCATTGGTGTTGCAGCCACGGATTATACCACTGCGCTATCTAGCTGTTGTTAATAGCTTGCGAACCGCACTGCCTAAGACACACTTGGATGCAATATAGGTGGCCAGGTTTCGCCCTCAATTAGGTTACCCTAAATCAACACAATTTAATTCAATTCCAAACCTGATCCAATTTATCATGGCAGGAAAACACGACACCGTGCTTTTTGTAGTCACTATACCAGCCTTAGGACTAGACTCAATGCAACCTACCTTAAAATAAATTGATGTCCTGTTTAATGTTTTTTGTCATTTTCAAGTTTGGGGAAATTTGTCAAAATGTAAAAGACTCAATAACTAGAATGCGGATTCAAACTTTGCGTAAGATATACCATAACTATACTATTAGATCAGGGACGGGCAACCTGCGGCCGTGAAAGGGAATTTGTTCGGTCGTCGAATCCTAATTCAATTAGTATGTGTTGGCGGCCGTTGACATGCAATCTGAAATTATAAATTCACTCCCAAATTTTTGAGAGGTTTCAATTATTCTTATTATTTTCTTCGCGCTCTGCGCAATTCAACACGACTTCATTTTTCGATTTTAATATAGTAGCGCCCTTCTCGATCAGAGCCGGAGTCAGAATCGTGTGCTCCTCACGAAAGAAATTTGTTTATGGTATATATAGGCGATATCAATATATTTCCACTACCGATATAATCGACAATCCTGATTAGGGTCACGAAATAACAGCATTCAACAAAGTGACTAATAAAAATTTGCCCACCCGAAGATGCATTATCATTTGTAACTTGCCCTAAATTTTCGAAAGCACTCCCTCAATCAACTCTACCTGTAAATCTGATCACATGGGCTGGGAAATAATTATTATTTAAATAGTAATATGTGATACTGCTAGAGTGCTAGAAATAATTACCGAATTCATTTTTGAATCTGAAAACAATTCGCGCTCCGCGCGACAATATGCAATCCCAGAAACTATTCATGACCTTGCCACTCGTGATTTCGGTGCGTACAATAGGCCGTTGTGAAAAGTAGAGTATAGTCCGGAGTTTACCGGGAATGGATATGGACAGTTTACCATAGGTATTTTGTGTCCAGTTAGTGCATTACGGCTATGCCCTAGAATGCGGCCGTGGGCTACATAAGTAATCGAAATGCGGCCGTGAATAGCAAACAGCAAAAAGTTTGACAACTTATATATTAGATCATGTGCTCGTTTTAATATGATGATAAGTGCAGGGGGGTCAGGGGCGCAAGTTTTTTGACCATCGCCAAGGGCGCCGCATGTCCAAAAAGGTCGAGAACCGCTGGAATTTTTTAGTGCATGAAAAACGGCGACATGCACACGGATGCAGCGGATGAATTGCATAAAAAGTAGCCAGAATTTGTTTTTAAGGTACAAGGCATGGGAAACGGACTGAAAACCTAGACTTTTTGAAAGTCGGTCAATTCTAAACAACCCTAATGTGCATGGCTGCTCATTATTTCTTAAGTAATCACGTACTATTGCAGGTCCTTTATGCGAGGATATTTGCCGATTCGAATGCTTGGAAAATCGCACTTGTGCATGCAGAGATGATATATGCACCGAAGGTATTTGTAGATCATTCATCACTACATATTAGTGTAGCCAATGCAAGGTAGGAATATTAAGTTCGGAAACATAAGAAAATTACCATTAATAATACTGGTCAAGATATATTTTTAGGCAGACACAGTAAGAGTGGTTTTGTGGGTTCTAAAAGACACCGATTCCGAATATGACCATGTGTTTTTTTCAATTTGGCTCTTGTTTTGGAGATAATCCATTGGGCACTTTTGACCAAAATCTCCTATTTTCCATGTAATGGCTAAATAGAAAATCGGCTCAGTCGTACTATAAAGTTTAGAAATTTATTCGACTTGTTATTATTACACACAAAAGACTCTTTTAATTAAAATTAGGCGACATCACTATATTTAGGGGTATTAGAATGACTTTCATGGATATCATGTACATAAATAATCTCCAGTCATGTATATAAGTATTTACCTAGATACTCAAATAACATGGTGTTAATTCAATCAGTTTTACGTCCACCACCTATTGTAAATTTGAAATAATCAGTTGGTATATAATATTATTCATTTCTTTTACAGCACAGTTTTTGTACTATTTTCGCCTGTAAGCAATTTTGTGCAGTTTCTCGAAAGGTTCCAGCAATGGTCTGCCATAATACGTTCATCCCATCTGCCCTAATATCTTTCTTTTGTTGTTTTAATGTCTTGGTGGAACCTCCTCTCCTCTTGATAATCAACAAGATCAGCAGGAAATATATATCAAGATGACTGAACAGGAAGTAAACTTTTATGGCCATGTTTGATCCACGTTTTCCATATGCAGATAGGAGTTTTCGGGCCAACTGTTTGTAGTTCAACACATCTCAAGATAAATTCCATTTCTTTCCTAATATGAAATTGGAATCTTTCATCCGTATTCGAATCTGAAATCTATCAAAGATACCAGATGCAAGCTTCTCGTTTGATAGGGAAACTATAGGTATGCCCACTTCGTTGACTCAGCGGAAGATTATCTATTTACAAGTCAAAAGAAATGGGACGCATATGAGTATTGTAGTTAAGCTTTTCAATGAAAAATTTTCAGAGGTGGTCAAAGTAGTCGAGAAAGCTACTCAAGAAGAAGTAAAAGTAGCGACGAAAAAATCTACTCAAGTACGGGTAGAAGTACTTCTTACAGCAGCAACGTAAAACTACTTGAAGTAGGAGTAGAATTGACTGACTTTAAATCTACTCAAGTAAGTAGGTAGTTGTGGAAACGATCGTAATTCGTTCGCATGGAATGTTAAATGCTGCATATCGAGCTATACGGAAATGGAGAGAGCTTGATTCATATTGATGCATCCCCGGAGGTGTCAATTTTTGACAGAATAAGCAGTACGTCGTCCACATCATGGGATGTAAATGATAGTTTCGGTATGGAAATGCGATACTAATCCTTGTTTACTCGAATACCCCGTTTTATAGAATATCATGGCATGGCGCCCTTCCCCATATTATAAGGCCCCTCGTTCAGTCGAAGAGCAATACGGAGAAGTTGTGTCGGATATGACTTTAACGCTTTGCGCGATTAGTATACGGTGATTAAAAATATGGCGGATCATAAAAATGTCTTATTGTGTATAGCTTTATTTTCGGAAAATATAAGGCACTGCTGCACTTGCTTTTATACTTAAACATGTTCCAGACAAAAGAACTGAAACTATAATTAGAATGCAACGTGTAATTACTCGTTATTGAAAGAAAACAACAAATACTGTACTATACTTCTGAAAAGCAGAAAATGTATTTCACGTCGTTTGTCCAGAAAGTTTTAACGGCGGTTTGCTAAAACAGGTCAACTTCAAAAAAAGTCAAATTCCACTTTTTTCAGATTAGGACACGTCATGGGCTGCTAGGTATAATAGGAAATTGCTAGTTTCAAACGTTATGAGGGACCACACTTACTGTGATCAAATGTTTGATATAGGCGACAATGCGGTGTGAACGGAACCACGCAACCCGGTATCCAAATTGTGTTCAGCTATACTTTCGTTAAGATATATTTGTCACTCCGTATCTACTGTGCGCGAAGCGCAACTTATGAAAATTAAATGTTGGTACTACGTGAAAACAGCCCCGAAATTCCTTTAGCTATCTTTCTTATTAGGGGATTAAACTATTTCTACTTGACAAACTGAAAATAGCGAAAATTAAGTAAGCAGCTCACAAAATATTACGAAGTAGAAGTAGCGAAATAAAGATCTACTTGAGTAAGTACGAAAAGTAGAGGAAAACTACTTGAGTACTTCAAAAAAGTAAAAGTACTTTGTTACTGACCACCTCTGCAAATTTTATAGCTTTATACTGCTCTTTAATCTTGGTAGAATGACCAATTGACACAGGAGAATATGTGTTTCAATTGTGCAGAAGTATAATTTTTAGTCTTGACAAACTATTTTTTCGACAAACAAATATTTCGCACCAGGTAATGTAAATATTGATAGAATGACTGAGAACGACATGAGGATTCTTCATAGTCAATTATCTATTTATGCGCAGTATGAAATTAGAAAAAACTACGATTTTCTTCATATCAAGAGGAATATGCAAGGGTGAACACAGTAATTTTGGGCTTTTTAGGGGTATAGATATCTCCTGAACAAGAGCTAATCTGGCAAAACTAATGTGATACTCGTAATCAGCAACCTTGAAAACCCCAGAAACGGCTCTCAGATGATCTGTCAATTTTGTTTTTCATTTTGTTGACCACTGTAATCAATAAACAATGGAACTCGTTAATTCAGATTGTATGGCGTAAATAAGTAATTGAAAAATATTGACTATACAATTTGTCCGTGTCTTTTCTCGACAGTATGTCCTACATGTACAAATAATTCGGAATGTTTGGACTTCCGCTGTCAATGCAAGGGAGGATATGAAGGTATAAATGGTGAGGAATCAAACTGCGTCGGTAAGTTGACTTGAATTTTCCAACTAATCTTCCTGAAATTTTCTGTGCACATCCAAAATATTTTGAATTTCTAGATTTAGTTATTGAATGTTCCATTTCTGGACAAAAATTGGGGAGATATATATTCTGAATTATTTTTAAATTATTATGTATTTGTGAAAAGATATTGACGAATGCTTGGACAACAAGACTTGCGCTTCGACAAGACAATTATGTGAAAACGTACCTGGGACTTATCAATGCACCTGCAATGAAGGCTACGTGCCATCCGAAAACGGAGAAGATTGCATAAGTTAACAAGCACTACAACCGCAACACCAGATATAAGAGCTTAATTTCGATATGTTGAATTTAGAAAACTTATGTGAGTCGAGCGATTGTGGGGCGAATGCAGCTTGTTACGTGGATTCAACAAATGACTGTTCCTGCTTTGTGGGATTCGTTGGGGACCCAGGAGTTGCATGTTTCGGTGATTATAAAAATATGCGATTTATACGATACACTGATTAGTTCAAGGCCCGTATCACCTGCACACACATTGACTGTAATGTTTAACTAGCTTGAAAATGTTGACGACAAAAAGAGGAATGATATCAGTATTTAATTTGCCGAATTGAAGAACTGGTATAGTTTGGATGTGTAATTTACCAATTAGTGGCTGTCACGCATACCACTGCCTATTCGTCAACCCCTGAAATCAATGAAAATATCACAATATTTTATTCCTTGCACATACTGTTGATTCGTTTGAACATAATTGCATTGTTAGCATCGTCGCGAAATGCACTGGGATAGTATGTCATTGCCGAACATAATACGGACAATGAGCATATGCGACATCGCATGAAGTTTAAACTGCTTCATACAAACAATATCTAATAATAGATAAATTCTCCCATGAGTTGTAATGATGATATACGGCCGGTCATGGCCTTTATGACGGTAGTATACATCTCCAATCTGTTTTGATGGATGAAGGAATAAGCGATATGTAAGTCGTAGTAATACAGCCGAAGTCATTCAAAGTTACTTACATTTTCTAGAGTGGTCGACATGTCATCGAATTGAGACTTTGTCATTTGTGGTTTATTCGCAAATGTAACCGGATAAGTAGGTGATATAGTATGGGTGACGTGCACAGTTCTTTGTGCGGTTAACTTATAGTCACGAGTCTTTTAATATTTTTCATGTGGCGAGTCGGAGTAAAATTATTAAAGGCTAGCGACATGAGTTGATTTGGCGCTAATCGGCTGACAACCGTTTGTACCACGGTCAATGACATTGTATAGGTATGAAAAATAACAAAACATCAAAATGAAGTTGAAACACTCAGGTCATAAAAGGCGGTTACACGACTAGCGCCAAGTGAATTCATTCTTTCATTAATTCATACTTCTGTATAAACCATTAATTCTCAAAACTGTTTCAGACACGCTCCACTTTATGATAGTGAAAAATTTCGCGCCCCCCCTCATCGCCATATTACAAGATG
The DNA here is from genome assembly GCF_051294905.1 of Botryllus schlosseri. Classification (NCBI taxonomy): domain Eukaryota; kingdom Metazoa; phylum Chordata; class Ascidiacea; order Stolidobranchia; family Styelidae; genus Botryllus; species Botryllus schlosseri. The sequence continues at coordinate 1,758,451 of NC_137239.1, forward strand.
CAACCAGAATGCTAGTAATCCCAGCGAATATGTTAAAGGCATAAGGTGTTATGACTGCTGATGAGATAATTCTCCAATATGAAATTCGGACTATAGACAGAGAACCAAGTACGAATTGGAGGTAAATCGCGCAGTGATCAAGTTTACCACAGCTTCGACCCCCTATTCAGATGCTTTCACGCCCCCCAGTTTATAAACCACTGGTATATACGACATGAAGACATACATAGCTCCATAGTTCACGTTTTCAGTGAATATTTTCTTTATAACATGAGGCGCGTGGATGATGTCAAGATAAATTTGAATATTTTGATATTGGACTAGTTGCAGACGAACTCCCTGACGAATGTCAGTCCGAAATATTCGGGCATATTGCAACATAAAAATATTATTCAATTCGATGTCGCATGGGTGATTCCATGTAACGTCGAAAATATTGCATCAATAACGTCAAATATTATAACTATAGTTGGGAATCGTTTTAGCCAAGATTAATCATTATACAATTATTATGATTTTTCAAGACGTAGATGAATGTGAAGCAGGCACGTTCTCGTGTCCCGATGGCGAAATCTGTCGCAACACGATCGGATCCTATTACTGCGAATGTATTGTTGGATACACATGGTCTGAAAGTGATGTTTGCATTCCAAGTGAGTACTGATCGCAACAGAACAAGTAGGCTATATTGGCTATCCACGTTACAAATAGTGAACAAACTAATCAAATGGAAAGTTTTTGTCTCGATGTTTGCGGTCAATATATGAATGTTATAAAAAGTTTGTTCGGCGTAACAAGTTATATTCGGAATATGCATCGTATGCCCGAATAATAATCGCACAGCCATGTAGTTAAAAAATACGAACGAATATAGACATATTTGCAAAATTATTGGAAAGGTGTCGGTATTTTCTTCATACGCGTAGTGAGCCATACGTCACACGTTGTCGCGGGTTATTTTTGTCCATTATCTGCTCCGTTCCCAAGAATGACCCTTAATTACACAAATGTACAGTTCTTCATAGCAGTGTCCATCGCTGAGCATACAGATTCCACAATATGTGAATCCGAAAGGAAAAATCAACACTTAGCTGTGGTGCTAAATTTACCTCAGTCCTAATACTCCCCACTGCCAAACAATTCGTATATTCTAAGATCAAAGTGTATCAGCGCATTATGAATATACGGATTGCAGGCCGGCGCTGCAGCAGATTGAATTATATGCATCCCGATGCTTATCTTGTACCGACTGCTCTGTCAATGTACACGCTAAAAAGGACTTTCATCTTCGTCAGTGATTTCGACATGCATTTGCAGTATCGACCGTACAGAATAATGATTGTCCCTTCCTTGATTATCAACTTTTGAACTCAGGTGATCATAGTCCTGACGATAAGAAACCTTTGAGTCAAGTGCAAATGAGCTCATTTAGTGTAGGATATTACTTTACGCCGCACTCTGAGCCAGTTCACTTCAGTTCAATTGTCAAACACTAATATCGAAGCCGCCACTAACAAACAATAAACACAGAATGGAACAACATCGGTGTGTATAAAGACAGCATGTGCAACATGTTGTATGTTAAAGCTGTGATCAATTGCTTATTCGCAAGTGATGTGTGGCTAAACTGTTCTTTGTGACTTTGATTGAATGCTAAATATGCTAATCGTGTAATTTAAATCTTTGATTACCGAATTAACGCAGCATTTGAACAATCCATTGCAGTTACATGTCCATCAGTTGTGATCCAGTGTAGCAGTTTGGATTTCCTATATGAACTTTGCGAAAGTGCAATGGACCAAGTCACAAACATCACATTCCCTCCAGCTTGGGCTGGATATTCAGTGACATCAGAAACAACTTGTGGTGAAAGCACGACGAACGGTGAGATACGCGATTGTGAATTGTGGTCGAAACACTGAGGGGTGTTGATACCAGCGGGTCTGTGACAGCAAACCAACGGCCAGCCACCGCTAGTGAATGGTTCTCGTGGGATCGCCATGTGTTAATTAGTGCAATCTTACAAAAGTCTGCAATATTTTACTTCACGTGTGTCGTGCCACTGCACCTGTGCTTCATAGAAGAACAAGATAACGAGATTGTCATTGTATATGGTCTATCAGTCAGGGCTGTAGATTCCGTCAATTTTAGTATCGACTCAGGCTAGGCTCCGACTCCTACTCCAAACATTTTTAATATGCCGACACAGAATCCGGAATCTTTAAACGTACCGACTCCCACTCCGGCTCCGACTACAATAGTATTACCAATTTCCTTAGAAAATTATATGCCCCAGTGACGGTTGAATGACTATCATATAACCATTATACATATAAAAATATATGATTAACTGTGCCATGCAAAATAGTTTCATTGTGGCACTGCTCGAATTATTCACTATGCAATTAATATGAAAAATGCCTTTCTAAATATCCCTCCTTTTTCATATTTTATAAGTTTTTATAACATCGACTTTGCAATATTCTAACATCTATGAATCATTCAAACATGACATATATCGAAACCTGTATAATTAAACGAAGTTAAAAAATCGAAGTCTAGCTCTTGTATATGAGTCGGAAACTAACTAGGAGATTTAACTTACTAATTGTATTCTTACACATTATACTGATTACAAGAACACACACTCTTACTACTAATATACATTGGTCTTTAAAATATGGGAAGTAGTCAAATAGCAGAACCTATCTCTAGTCTACATGCACTTAGTCAAGTATTCGAGCAATATGACTTGCAGTCTTTTTTAATCATTTGTTCGACTCAGGCAGCTAAGCTACACAACAAATATGTTTAATTTTATCAAGTGGCAAGCATCGTTTGGTTATATTTCCATCAATGTTACAAAACCTGACGATGCATTTTCTCTGTCACAGGATCATGGAATAATTCCAAAAATTGCATCAATTTGTGATTGCATCGCGAATTTGCATATTGCGATTTTCTTCCTTTATGCAACTGAATTGTAATTTCCGAATAATGCCCAATTTTATGTATATTTGTAGAGACCAACCTTTTCGGCCAAAGCAACACATGAGATTTATCAACTATTGCGCGGGCAACTAGAATGTTGATAACTTTTTTAATATTCGTCCAATAGGAACGAATAAAATTAGGTATAATTGAAAACAAGACTTATGTACTACGCTTTAAAATTGATAACAATTACGTCATGCAAATGTGCTGTACGAGGCCATGTCAGGGTCGCGCAAAGCGCGACATTTTTTTAAAAGCTACTAATTATTGCTATCAATAAATATGTTACTTACATATATTGGGGATCGCATCTGTAAACCACTGGACTCATTTGGCAAGGACAGGATTATTCGGCGTTCATACATAGCAATATCCACGATTTCGGTACCTCTATCATTGTGTGCAGATGTTTCGTCGACGACGATCTCGCTGAGAGCGGGCGAGCGAAGACGAATGTTGGACGACACGTTATCTCCTGATTGCGACTATAGTTAGATTCAATTCGGTGAATAACGAGTATTTATGATTTTCAAGTGGACTCCAATACTGAATGCAAGAAATCTAGTGACAATAAATCACGCGAATGACGGGACGTGCCTGCAGCAGAACTTGCTGCTTTAGTCATCATCAAATTCCGCAGCCAGGCTAATCAAACTTTGGTTGACCTTGAAATTTTACCTGGTGTTCTAAATAATTTCGAGAATTACCTCGCAGGCCACACCGGTGTTGGGATCAAGTCACTACCTTTGAGTCACAAGTCATTTCGAGTCATTGCACATTTTGACTCGAGTCACGTCAAGTCAATCGAGAAATATATATATTTTGCTTTTCAATTACTTTAATACTATTTTACACGACAACGTAAGCTGTAAGCTTCGATCACTTCGTTCGTGGTTAATTCAATTGCGAGAGACCAATCGAGGCACAATAAAACGCACGATCATTGAATGATTGGTTGCTCTCAAGGGTTATACCAGCGTTTCGCGCAAAATCCGAAAATATGCAAGATACAGTGATTTATATCGACACCGATTACTTAACGACTTGAAATTGACTCGTGACTATGAGAAAAATCCACATTTCTGATACACCGCGCCAAGTCAAGTCAAGTCATTTTTGCAAAGTGACTCGAGTCAGGTCAAGTCTTACAAAAAAGTTGAGTCAAGTCAATATAGCACTGGTCCACACAAAACCTTCCCGCGGGCGACGGATTGTACAACAAATTTGGCTCAATTTCAACAACTAGAAGCGAAGTAATTGCCGTAGAAAAATTTCTAATTCCACGATTTTATAATAAATATAATTAAAGAGTTAGTCACCGTGAATACTAGTTTATTCAAATCCAAGTTTTTCTTCCGCAATAACTTCGCTTCGAGTTGTTGGAGTTGAGCCAAATTTATTGTACGTTGTCTCTACTGTCAGCCTAACAATTTTATGAAGTCGGCAGAAAAATTTTAAAATTTGTGTTTTTGTTTTTTATTTAATAAATTCAAAACTTTCTACTGCACTAATCTCGCTTCTGCGGGTTGGAATTGAGCCAAAGTTGGTGTGCAGCGTTTTATTAACCAACCTAACAATTTTATCAAGTAGCCAGTGAAATCTCAAGGAAAAGTTTTTTCTTTGAACAGCCCAAATGTACATTCAACTCTATATTTGGTGTTTGGTGGAACGTGAATAACCAATTAATCTCTAGCCTATTTCATACAGCTAGCAAAATGTGATGACTTTGAATCGTCATATATACTTCGAAAATTCAATTGGACTCGAATTCTGACTTGACTCGTGACGAGACTTGACTTGACCCGAATCAAAATGTGCATTAACTCAAGAAGACTTGTGACTAGAAGGTAGTGACTTGATCGCAACACTGTCATAGAACGAGAGGAACATATACTACTACCATTGTGCACATCTCTTAACTCGCATGAATAACACGGATAAACATTTTTACGCCATGTATATAATTTGGTATATTGAAATATATCAGTGGCAAATTCATACGATATTTCATTTCAGTCAACACACCTCTTGGCTCGAGGTTTTGTGAACTTGACGGCACGTGGTCAACAGTAACATGGCTTATGTCCTGTGGAACTGGACTTTCGGTAAGAACAGTGCTACTGTCAATATTTGTAAGAATTCAGGAGTAAAGCAGTGGTGATAAATAAATATTAGAACTTGGTGTAATACAGAAAGTGGATTAGTTGATAAAGTAGTTTCTGAATATTTCGATAACCGCGTTCAATATAAATTTAGACTCGATAAGATGCGAGACAACGCAAGTCATGAGCCACAACATCCATGGCCATAGTCTGGAATTCGGGAAACGACGTATTTGTTCTACTTACTTATGCAGCCACGGTATCTTCAAAGTAAAATTGTGGTGCTCATCAGTAATTTGACTTCTGCTGGTTTTAATTCCCGTTCGACTACATCGGTTTCACGTCTGGAATAACCCATTTTCCAATTATTATATTTTACAAGTAGAAAGCAGTTTGTGTAGTTAGGTTTTTGGTCACTTCTAACACAATCATATAAACCACTGAAAGACATAATACGTTTTACCACTTCTCTTATTGATATATGATGGTGCTTGCTGCAATTAAAAAGCTTGGTAATCTTTACAACCTGCAAACATGTGAACGTCTGAAAGTCCTGATTCTACTAAAATCTTTCGAAAATATTGGATTTTTCCATTGATGCAAACGTCCATGTAGTTACTTGTGGTTCCTTTTCACTAAAATCAGTAACTATATAGTCACTACTTAAATAAATATCTATATAATAATCTGCCCTGTTCACGCGGTAGGAACAAAGGACCACAGTTATTTCGTGACTCCAAAATCATAGATAAAATGGATCGACAGACATTCACATCACTGCCTAACGAATAATGTAGGTGTAAATAATCGAAATATAATTATTTTTCATAACATCGAACATTTATATATATTGGATGAATTGATATGCAGGACGTTGCGGGTCAAACAATTGAAACCGAAGAGCAACGGCAACAGGTGTCTGCCAGTCTACAGATACTGACTGCTGATCCCGAAAAAGTCAAAAGTGATGATGTGGTTCTGACGTCAGTGGCCATTAATAGCGTCATCAGTTCAGCTGATATTATTACAGAAACTGTGAGTTTATCTATTTCAACTTATGCTGAAGCGTATATAGCGGAACACTAATAACAGCAGCATGTTTTCTTTAGTAGCTGTCACATCATGATGGGATTATGCAATATTTTCTCGACGTAAAATAGCATACCTTTATAATTCTATGTTGATATTTCTAAACTGATGAATTGAATTACATGTGCTACTGTTGGAATTTCTAAGTTTATTACTATAAAGATGTGAAAGGCGTTTGCTAATTGCAATGTCTGGATTACAGAGAAACAAATCAATACGATCCCCTCTTTATGAGGCAATGGATCTTATTCGGAGTGACCTTGTTAGCATTGGCATGCCCCGAACAAAGAAAGTATATGAGTGATAATTGGAGTTAGGCATATGTCTATTAGAGCACTCGAATTCGAATTGAGTATCTATATTGATGATTTGAGTATCTCACTGAGACATAATGTTTCGGTGAATACCAAAGTTATACAGTCTTTACTATTCTACGATCGACAAATGCCCAGACGTTATTTCTACTGTGTGATCCGCGATACGATGTAACATTTCATTCAGTACGCGCAGCAGAATGCTTGCCATAGTCACGGCAATAATATTTCTGTAGGTTAGTGATCGACCTGCAGTTTTGTCATAAATCGCCATATCTCCCTGTCAGCAAGTTGTAAATAAATTATATAGATAAACGTAAGGGGCACTACTTATTGCTTGGTCGTACGGAGAATGCGTAATTGGATATTCCGGGTCACCCCACGGCGACATGATGAGTGCTATTCCAGTATTAGTTTGGACTTAAAGCTTCACACTCGCATTTGAATCGAATATATCACGTAGTAGATTATGTCGAGTATTATTAATATTAGAAATCTTATCATTTACATCATCACGATTAAACCATTTCAGACGGCAACCTCTGTAATCTCGACTATAAGCAATCTGATGGAATCACCAGAATTGGGCAAAAGCGGCCAGTCGGCAGAGTAAGATATCTTGCGAGTAGAATTATGTAAGCTATCCCTATAACGTAATAAATTTTAAAGGTTGCTTGCTCAGCTAGATCGCGTTGCATATCTTGTGGCGTTGAATGATAGCGGAGTATATAAAGCTGTGAGTAACAATGTATCCATGCTAATAACGTCAGGTGAGTTACATAAATAGCTGAATGTCAAACTGTAATTTGCAGCTTCAAAGCCCGCATCTAATGTTAGATTGGGTATTACGGTCATTGTACATCATAAATCTTTGAAATACTTTTCGAAACTGCACTATACGCTTTCATGGACGTGACTTTTTTGACTTAGAAACCGTATTTTGATTCCATCTGGATTGCTTCGAAAAAGTTTGGAGATGACTCAAGGATACTCCTGAAAATTGTTAATCCAATTACAGTATTGGTCATGCGTAAAAGCAGACAAATCAATGTAATTATTGTATTGTTCCGTGATGAATGAATTGCAGTTACGCTATACTGCAGTAATTGTCACTGATCGCATACGAACAAGAGCAATCATTCAAGTTAGTTGTGTTGCAATGTATTTCGATACGGACCGATTCAACAAATTCTGTAGACGTTACTACTTTGTAACCCGGCCCGTATAGGCATATCGGACTGGTATATTAACGAAAAGGAATGTTCCGAACCTCAATAGGCCACTTTTCGACACTTAACAGAAGTTTTCTCCGCTACCACAAGCATATTAATTCCGGTCATTATAGAAAATTACAGAATAATTCAGCACTCTTAGTAAATATGATGCGAATTAAGTGAAAAATTGAGAATTTATCAAACAGCCATGTTATAAAATCAAAAGCCACAGGTTCGCGACGTATGCCAAGACGTCGGCGTTTCCTTTAACTTCTGCGACCCCAAAAACAGCACCACTTTTTATTTACCTGCAACCTTTTACCGGTACTTTATAGTAAGAGTTATTAACGTAAATATTACTATTATTGTTGTTGGGAAAATTCGCACACAACGGTCTTTGCTATGCCATAAATTCCATTTGCAATATGACAAAAAGTCCAAGGCAACTGTATTAAATTGAGGTATGAATAATACCTATTCCTACATGAAATGTTTCCATAGGTAAAGGACTGGAAGGAGGAATCGGCATGGCAGTTCTCGTAAGACCCAACTCAAATAAAATTGGATTCAGAAGTGACCAATTATTACTCACGGATTCACCAGAAGAAGCTGGCAGCGTTATCAATGGAGAGCGGATAGAGGCATCTATTTATGTACCGGAAGTCGCATCACCAAATAGTAAAATGTTGCTTTAAAAATAAATACATAATGCGGTATATCTATTGCATATATTAGCATAAAAAGACATAGATATCGTAACCTTTGGTGTAGCAGATGCATATTTTCTAAACACTACGAATTGGTGATATGTGCAATTCGGACTTGGTGTATCTTTATTTCGCGTATTTCGTGTCGAAGATAGCATGAATATGTGAATTAACGAAAATTAAACCAAATCCAAACCTCGCTAAAGCACAGGAGAATTAGCGAAGACCAGCTATTTTAGTTTTTATGGACGATATGACAACGTTTCCTTGCTTTCAGAATCAAAAGTGACCTTCAATGTCATCAGAAACACGAATCTATTTCGAAAAAGCAACAGCGCGCAATCGCTACCGACTTCAGACGGCAGGAGAAAGCACAACGTGCCAACTGTGGTAATTTCAGCCACCGTCGAAAACCGAATCATATCAAATCTCCCAGCTGATCAACTTCTGACCTACTCGGTATGTTTTCGATAGTTTAATGCTGTAAAGCCGTGTTTCCTAATCTTTTTAATAGCTTAGACCTCTGTAATTATTTGATGTGGTTGCGTAGACCCGCTGTTGAGAATATTTTGAATTGCAACTGCAAAGCTGCAGATGACCTAAAACTGTCACCAATTTCAATTGTAACCGGTTCTATGCCAAAATAGAGACATATGTTATTCATCGCAAAGTAGTTTTGTAGTAGTTTAAGTATGATTTGGGATGCACCCCTGTTCGGTGTATCTTCTGGGGTTCATTGACTCCTGTCCAGGTAACCACGTTGTGAATACTCGTGGATACAGTATAGTATCCTATCTCCGTACGACATAAAACCCTAAACCACGATGCTTATGCATGAACAGAAAAAAAACGCCACTAATTGAACTGAACACATAATTCAACTATCCAACTACGTAATTCAAGTGCCTCTGGAATGGACACGGGACAATGTATCCATTCTATAATTATGTGCTGTATAGAGAGCGCACTCGAAATCAGTTAGTTAGATCAGAAATCTGGTAAATTTATTCCGACTAAAATGACTTCTCAAACCAAGCTATGATAAGTTATCAATGACAATCCCGTTTTTGATGCCCGAAACAGTGTGATGACTATATAACCGCCAATTTAAATTCCCCGATTAGTGGCTAATCGTTATCTGTCCAACCGGAACGGGTAGATTGCTGAAGTTTAAACTGCGATCACGGATTGATCCATATCCGTGAAACCCGGCCAATAGGTGTTAATTGCCATGCGACATCTTCTTCTTCATCAAAAGCCATTTTATATAAATCCACGGACGGATTGCACACCGAGTCTGCTTCCGTGACTGTATGAATGAACGATCCTCAGCATTACAATATCAGACTATCTCGCGGCGCCCCTCACCCCAACCCCCAAGCGTTGATCATAGCCAGGTCGGGATATTTTTTGGCATGTGCCAAAAATAATAAGTCTTGCTTATTTTTGGCATTTTTCAGATTTTATTTTTGGCAGTTTTTGCATCTCCATGAATTCATATTTATAGACTTTAGTTCGGTCTTTCTTATGAAACGAAAGTCACAAAACATGCAGTATCCACACTGTGCCATCAAACAGCAAGACCTAAATCCTAATTGAAAACGATGTTGCAGACCAAATTTACGCGATACAAAACTGAGTGCTTCTGCACTATATATTCTCAATAGTCGATTCACTATGCGTGCAAAATCCCGCCATTCACACATTTCGCAATGCTTATGATAACAATTCAAAAGGGTTTCTGACATGTTTGAATCTCAGCATTAGCTACCAAACCAATTGTTAGAAATCATGAGGGACTGTAATAACCAATATTTATAATATTAAAAACTATTCACCCGGCAATGAAAAACTAGGAAAGGAGTCAATGTACTTATGTGTGTATGGTACGTATAGATATGGATGCCCGTTGCGCCATGTCTATTCATTGATGAAACTATGCCCCTATTGGAAAACGTGACACAATCTACGAGTTATTGAACAATGGACATGCAGACAGTATTCAATTGCATGTTAAAGGGTAATGGAATTTGGTATAATCCCGATTGAGCTAAATGCATCCTTGCTCGCGCCTGGTGGCCACATGATGTAACAAAATGTACGAGCAATGACAACAGGAAAATACGTAGTAATCGCGCTAAATTTTAAAAGTAGGGCCGCTATCACATATTCCGAAATACGTTGATTCCTACTTTGGCGTGCAGATATCATCTACATTCTTATCGCTTCATATCATCTACCCCAGGGGCGGGCAACATACGGCCTAAACTAAACTCATAATAAAAATTCAGGAATCCGGCCAGCCTCATGTTCATGTTCCCCTATCCGGCTTGCCGGATGGAGAAGTTGCCCGCCCCTGATCCACCCCTTATTCGCAAGATATCATATTTTTCCTAATCGCTGGATTGATCAATCCACAGATTGGTCGCATATCCAGATTTAACCACTGGACTTTTTAGCCTTCTCATTCACCTTTTATGGGTCCCTTGGATGGTAGTCTGCGGACCTCCATAGGATCTACGAACCCTAATTCAGGAATTAGGCTTTACTTTACACATTTGTTTTGTCGCTTCATACAACTCCTTCCGATTCTTGTTGACATATTAATCAAATTATTTCATTTCTGGCAGTTTTAGCATTTGGTTCCCGAAATGCAAAAAAAAATAACACGGCCTGCTCATAGTTGAGCACCGTTGGTGTACTGTACACTTTGGATCTGACTGATAATTTTATCATCAATCCGTAGAACAACATGTATATGTCTAATGACATACGTGGTGCAATTTCTAATCCTCTTCTATATTTACACCAGCTGTCAACACAGTACGACAATACGACGCAAGATCCGGCTTGCGTGTTTTAGAAGGAATCATCAAGAACTTGGAGCGATAAAGGATGTACAGTAACAGGAAGCAGTTCAGACTCGTTGACCTGCTCGTGTGATCATTAAACAAACTTCACTGCATTATTGGTGAGAGGTGGCAAAAGCTTGCTGAATAACTACAACAGCATGGATAAAAATGAAGCTAATGAGCCCAATGTATATTCAGTAGGCCCATCTATATGACCATATATATCTCTTTGAAATAGCCACCATATAAAATATCCATAGACTTTAGATTGCTTGTGTAGCCTACGGCCGCATTATGGTGCATATTAGTAATGAACTAACTTGACGTCAAATATCCATGTCAATATGTGCATTTCCGGTGAACCCCGGACCAATATACTTTTTCATATCGGCATACTATGAGGTCATGTTATGAATGGTTACTGTGATTCGTTAAGATCGTTTTTTCGGATTTACGAATGAATTATTATTACTAATTTCACATATTACGATCACATATTTATCCTTTCTCCACCCACGTGAAAAAATTCACCGGTCGAGTGGATCGTAGGAGTGTATTCGCAAATTTAGATCAAGTTATAAATGATGATGCATATATTTGAGTGGGTCGATTAACGCACCAGAAACAATTTGTCTCGCGAGGGGCGCACGATTCCAAGATGGTATTTTGATATGGGGCGGATCTTTTTCCTCTGCTATTCGCATACGTACAGTGGGGCTCGGATTGCAACTTGCGCTACTACACCAAGTCGAAAAAGGAGGCCGCAATGAATCGTGAATGCCGCGGAGAATATTTCAAGATTAATTACGATCTCTTAAAAATTCGGGGTTCTATTATTAATTTCAATTTTCATGTGGGTGACCGCATGCGGCCGTACGCCCGTAGGTTGGCCACCCCTAGTCTATACACTATAACAAAACCAGTAGAATATCTTCAAATGATTTCGTGGCTCATTGGAAATGTCTCGCGGATCTAGTAGCGGGTCCGGCGCCCCCTATTTCATGGACTGTGGTAGAAAACAATGGGCAAGTGGTCGAAGTAGTCCGGTTTCGGGCTGTGACTTCGCTAATAAACCACTCGATTAATCAAATGTGTAATTGAATGTGCTATTTTTGGGACCAAATCCAGGTTGTTATAACAAAATTCGGGTAAGGCCTACGGGCTCATACGCTCATAGCATTTGGTTCGAGATAGATGTACTGCACACATCCTGAATTCTCCTCTGCGATTGGCGGTACGGAGTTTAATTGTATTGGGTTTTGTTTTGTTGCTTTTTGTGACTACTAAATCAACTGAGAATATGGTGGAGATTTGCTCACATGAAATTTAGTACTGCACCAAGCTCTTTACTATTAACATGAATCAGTAATGACACTAAGCAGTAACATCTTTTATGATACGATTGAGAAATATTCTGACGATTTAACTTTGTAGCTCTCAAATACAAGTATATTTAGGTAATCATTTTGGCCGAAAAGCTTCAAAACATCTTTAATGTACAAAGGGCACCATTGTCCACAGTTGTACAGTAGCCTATACAGTGCCTTTTCGATTCGACACGCAGTGCGCTGCAGGATGCTAGTTAAAAAAAACTGTGGAAAATTCTCCGAGCTACTATCAGTATAAGTATCAGTTTAATAATATTTTTATCATTACAGAATGCAACAAAACTGCGATAAAATGAAAAGACAGGATGGCGTCGAAACGCTAGCGTGACGGGAGTGTTTTAACGGGCAATTGGCCATCTAAAAGTCCGCCTCAATCATTTTACATGAATTAAATTAGACCACTGCATTCATGGAAACTTAGTAGATTTGACAGATTTTGTCGAATGTTAGTTTGCGATGAGAACTCACGGATATATAGAACTATTGCTCCACTCTAAATAATGATATATCCCTACTACACCATCTACTGCGATGGCATTTTTCTTCAGCGCCCCCTTATAACGCACCCTGATCCCAGCGCCCCCATTTCCTCCTGAGCGTTTCCGCCCTTTCCAAATCCAAATCGCCCTCTGGAGGGCGCTGGAGACAATGTTTAGAGCCGCTGATGTACAATGCAGGAACCACTGTCCTAATCAAACATATAAGTAGTGTTTTGTACTCAGGTGTGTACCTTGACACTTCAACTCTGAGTGAGTAAGGCAAAAAAACTGCTAACTACTGAGTAGAAGAAACCTGTTTCACAAGCAGTGACTATAACGTGGATCCTAATTCGGGTCTTGCGGAGCAACGCACCGCAGAAGTTGGGTTTATCATCCTATGGGTCAAAAGAGCAACGTTTTGGTGTGGGCTGGCGAAGTGCAGTTACGGCCCTGGATATATAACGTCATTTGTTACACTTACATGTTAGTGTGATTGACAAAAGAACAACTAAATAAATTAGTCACTAACTACCTTGAAAACTCACGCGTAAGTGCAGTTTCTCAACCTATCTTTAGAACAGGCCCGCGGGCTACTTATCCGGTCCTCTCGGGCTACCTGGGTCCCGCGGGCACCGCGTTGGTGACCCCTGATTTAAAACCATTGATTCTTTCAACAGAAAATGAATAAATAATATATTTCGTGTCACGAGACGATTTCATTGACTTATGCCTGGCGTGATAGTTCTCTACGATAGATGGGTTGAATCTGGGTTATTTGTTACAGAGACCGCATAAGGATATTTCTCAGTCGTCAGGACTACATATCGTCACAATCGTGGGGTGCTCGATATCAATGTTTGCATTATTGCTTCTGATGTTGTTCTTTTTGTGCGTGCCGTAAGTACCCGATTGCTGCTATGTTTTATCAATTCGCCATTAGGTAAGGAAACTCGCGCAAACTGTAACGATTTTGCGATCGTTAGGCATGTCGGAAATTTGCAAAGTTTTGAATATTAGCCACGCTAGCCTCTCCCTCTTTACAGTTTATAGAATTTTATATTAACCTTATATTAACCTATGCGTTTTGTTTCAATCGTGCAATTTATTTAAAGGAGTTTTGATCAAGTTTACATATAATAGATCTTATGCACATCTAAATGAACCAAAATTCTAGAATCATTTTGTTTAAATCTTCGCACGGCGGTGCTTATTATACACCGGGGCTTGAAAGGCTCCAAGAAACGATCCATTCAGCATACGTCTGCGAAGAAATTAAACCGAGGTTCTGGTTCTCAACATGCCAAGTCATTCCGAGTTGAACGCATTAAATGCATTTCATTTCAAATAAAATTACATGCAGTTTTCTCGAACCATTTCCGAATTTATTTGATGCATGAAATGTCTTTATCGAATGTATAGGTGAATAGTTCATTCGATTCGGCTGCAAACGCCTATAGATCACATTGTGTTAAGTAGACGAAACACTTACAACCATCACATTAAGTTTTGTTAGTGTGTTAATCACGGACGGATAAGCTCGTGGGCTACATTTGTTTCCTAATTTCATGGCCTACTTATTTGCTAATCATTCCATGTTAATAATTCTATATACATTAGGAGTAAGGTTGAGGTTTACTTTAATTTGCTGGAACCCTAACAAAATCATATAACCTCGAGGTTTTACTCGATACCAAAGATGGAAAGCCAATTTACTAACATTTAATGTCTATCAGCATCGTTTTGCTGAGCGATAAAGTTTATATTATTATTCAGAAATACTCGTACTGGGAGAAAGTTTCAAGGCGCATTTTTGTTACTCAATCTGTCACTCGCTCTTCTCTTGCACAACACCACGTTGCTCGTCAGCGAAATGCCATTCATAATATTTGCTGATGACTATCACGTCATTTCATATTCATGTCGGACGATAGCAGTCATTTTGCATTTTTGTCTGCTTGCCTCTTGCGCGTGGATGAATTGCGAGGCAGTGATGCTATTTTTAGCCGTGGTTAAGGTAAGTGATATTGCTGGGTGTTATATCCAGTACGATATGGTATTGTAATTGTAATTTCTTTATCAGAATTATTATTATTGCGATATACTAATTACTAGCCACGTAGTCTTTCAATACGCGAATTAACCAGGTAAAGTGGTGACATATTAACGATACTGGACCCAAGTATGGCACTGTGTACCTTGATCCCAAAGCTACATAATTATATTTTGTTTCGATGTAAATATAAACGACACGCGATCTTTTAGTACAATAACTAAATCTGCAGCAAATTAATGGTTGTTCCATGATCCGTTGAGTCGCTTATCCAAGTTCGTGATATTTTTCAATCAAATATCAAATTTCACAGACACCCAGCAGTAGACAACCTTGTTCTGCAACACATGTTTGCCAAAAATCGCCTCCATCAACGAAATCAGAAGTGGCGGCATCTCCTATATAATTAAAATCCCATAAAGAATTACGAAATGCCTACAACAAGAAGAATTAAATATTTTTTATCACCGTCTACATCCAGCCAATGTACACGCGAACAAGTCTAAAAGATGCGCAAGTGATTCTGGCGTCAGTATCTTGGGGATGGATTATGCCAGCCATATTCGTTGGCATCGTTGCTCTCGTCGATAACAACGTTTACGAATATCCCTACGAACATGGTTTTATTGTTACGTGAGTGTTACATGCGTAAAGGAATGTTGAACGCATATTTATTAAATATTTTCTGACATACAGATGTTGGATTGATCCTGAATATATCTTGTACCTTGCCGTTATTCCTACTGTCGTAATGATCACTATCAATATGATTGTCTACGGCATCTTAACGTACCAATTATGCCTGAAGCGAAGCGCTGTTTCGGTGAGTGGACCACTATATATCCTACCTACCTACGACTTCCATATCATATCGCTGCTCCGCCTTAGTTAAAATAAAATCATGGAATAATCTTACCTTAGATCGGTTTGGTGTAGAATGTGGAAACTGGACACTAATCCCTTTTATCTGATACGATTTTGGTTTCAGACATAAAACTACAACTGCAATATTCAAATTTTCCACAGACGGCAGCGTATAAGCATGCATACCTGGTGAAAGTTAGAAACACAATCTTCTCTATAGCTACTTGAAATCATACTCTGTTGTGGACCACGCACCAGTTCAAACGTGACGTAGCTGCGTTGCTTGCTAGCTTTCATATCTATCCAAATACTCGGTTTGCGGCATTTGCTGCGAGTTATCCGCTCGTGAACTAGATTTTGTAATCTCAAAAAGCAATCATCACCTTTATATTGAAATTTATCGATAAAATGAATGAAACAAGGTTATTATGTGTGTATCGTTCCTTTCCGATGACCACTATTTGCAGAGATATCGAAATAAATCGATTCAACAATGAGTTAGAAAAAGGACGACGAACTTTGAGATCGACTCCTGATGTAAATGTACAATTACCGATCATGCTAAGCAAAACATTGTTAACAGACTGTATCGAAATATAAACCATTTCAACAGGGAAAATCACGGATAAACTCAAAAGAATCTTACCAAAGAAAACTTGGCATTAATTTCAACATTTTCGTGATGTTGGGATTAACATGGATATTCGGCTTTTTCCTACCCGGAGTCGAAGACGAAAGTGCAGCACTCGTCTTTGCTTACATATTCGCCATTCTGAACTCATTGCAAGGTATTGGAATATCTGACTTCCATGCCTAATGATGATATATCTATAATCGTCGCATTCTCTTGTGAGTAGGCTAGATGCAGAAGTTTTCCATAAAGTGTACAGATGGCATAGCAAGCAATATGAGACGTAACTCTTTTACCAAAGTGAAAAACAGACCATTCGCGAAATATTGGCAGCAGATTTAGCTGCTCAGCAGTGTTGGGGTCAAGTCACCACCTTCGAGTCACGAGTCACTTCGTGTCATTACACATTTTGACTCGAGTCAAGTCAAGTCAAGTCAATCGATTTTCGAAGGTGACTCGAGTAAAGTGAAGTCACTCAATTTTTGGAGGTGACTCGAGTCAAGTCACAATTCAATTCAAGTTGCCTTTCTGAAGTATGTGACATTATTACGTCATTGCATTTTGCCTGCTGTCTGAAATCCTGATTTACTGGTCATTGATTCTGACCCGATGAAATAATATAGAGCTAAATATACACGCAAGAAGGCGCTGTATCGCTCACATACACGTGGAACTGTTAAACTACGTAATAAATTGCATAGCCTCAGTTTATGGTTACCACTTAACCATCCAAAATAGAGAATAGAGAAGCGAATTAATAAGATTCCATACATTTCCCATTTACAAATTGATATGATACAATTCCAGCATGAAGAAATGATTGAGGACTATATAGAGTATATTCGAATTCGATTTCAATAAAACAGTAGGTTTATTTGAGGTAAGAAAATAGGGAGCAGAAATATACATTTTTCTATTTTATTACTTTACTACTAGTTTACGAAAACGTATCTGTAAGCTTCGATCACTTCGTTCGGGTTCAAAGTATTTGTTAGAGAACAATGGAGGCCCAGTCAAATGCACGATCTCTGAATGAATGTTTTCTCTTACTGGTTACACCGGTGTTTCGCGAACAATCCGAACATATGCAAGATTCAGTGATTTCTATCGTCACCGATTACTTGATGACTTGAAATTGACTCGTGAATTTGTACTAATCAATCCCCATTTCTGATGCGTCGAGTCAAGTCAAGTCAAGTCATACGAAAAAGATGACTCGAGTCATACCAACACTGCTGCTCAGTATATACCATCGTATTTTCCCGATGATATAGAAGTAAACGCAATTTTACAATCGAAAGATATAGTAATATAAAGATGGCGTCTTCCATTCATGGCCCCAGTATCGATTCTTAATTCCTATATATAGATCATGCCTGTTTGGCTTTGACCAACTAACCCAGCAATAAGCAAACTTCGGCCCACGGATAGGACGAGGTCCATGAAATCCGCAAGTAACTATATTATGAATATCAATAATATTGCGTGAAAATGTGCCGATACCTGATCCAAACTTTCCTAATATATTTCATCATCTTCAGTAGAAACAAGTTTTAATAGGGCTGGCCTAAATTAAAGTTTTAAGTTTATTTTTGGATCAATTACCCGACTAAGGACATGGCATGCGGCCTATTTGGTGCGACTCCTATACAAACAATCCTGACTCATCACTTCCGATGCGTAAATACGGCCATAATCACTCTAACAGCTTCAAAGTCAAAACGTAATGCATGGGATTATGTATGAGCACCTTGCTCAACACATAACTCCGACCTTATTACACCGTCTATATGGGTGGATACATATAATTGCACCTTTTTGCGTGTGCCATCCGGTCCTCTTTCGTTCAACATCCGTCCAGCCACTGTGGACGTAACCTGTGAGTATGAACAGCTGTATAATGGCGTAGGATGTGTCATGCATCAATATTAATCAGCGCTGCATTTAACTGTCTCTGTTGCCAATCAGATCGTATCAGCAGTGACATATGCTGTCATAGCCATATCTGAATTATAGAAAGTAGACTAGGGGTCAGCAACTGAAACTCGAATAATACTTTATTGAGGTATAACTATTTTCCGAATGATGATCTAAGCATTCTATTCAAACCAACGGTAGAATTCAGATAACTGGCAAGATACATGTGAGTATGAGTATAGGTCACAATGCACAAATTCGATATCTAATTTAGAAGATCGGATCGTACACCGCAAGGTGGTTGGTTGCGTTATGAATTCAGATCGACATCCTCGACGTTGTTATCATCACTATTTCTGTTTTGCAACCACTGAAATGGTGCATCGTATCAACGTGAGACCCGACTGGCAACTAATAGCTCTTCGATGTCACCCTCGTCATCGTTGCTTTGCTGCATTTGAAGAGTGAAACTGCTTATAAAATTAATAAGCAAGCTCTTGGATAAAGCACTGAATTGTTTATTCAAAATTGTATGATGCTTTCAGTGTTTTCCTCTACTTTAGAAATCAGCTCATGCTACTTTCATCTTCAATTCTAACAAATTGCGAGCAAAATCTGCATATTAGCAATCCCTATTCGTCCAATGCGCGTGGATATTTTTTTTTATACATTTCAATGATATAAAGTAACAGTAAAGAGATGTTCCTGTTCAGGTCTTGAGCGCCACCACCATGCGTGTTTTATGTTGAAAGATTATTGTGCTTGTAAGCTTCCTTGCCACATTCTCTTTCTTGCGTTACCACACGCTGCGTTCAATTCCTCGTTCACCCGTATAACTTCGGGTCGTCTCTGTTGCCGACATTGTTTGAGCTCGGTTCACTATTTGCCTGAGCTTTTTTAATAACTAGGCATGCAGCGGGAGAACTCATGTAGATCGCGGATAAACCTTCTATGCGTAGAAATTTGATCGATACGATGGTCGTACCAGATCCCGTTGGTGCCGATGTTCAATGGAACGGTTTAAGCCATTACTTCTTACCTTCATTCCATTTTCGAAGACGAGAGAAGCTGGACATAGCCTATGGAGACAGCTTAAAAACTGATTTAATTCACTTTACAAATGACTTTATTTATTTGTATTGGTGCAGTAGTGTACATTTACCGCGTCACTCAATGATATTAAAACGATTGAATTATGTGTGACATTTATTTACAGGATTTTTCCTACTACTTCTGTACGTATTGAGAAATAATGATGCCCGGCAAACTATCCAAAAAGAAATTTTGTCAATTTACGAAAAATTGATAAATATATCTAGTCAAAGCGGGTGAGATTTTCAAAATGATTTATATTTAGTAGTCTGTTGCCCCAGAGTTTCCGTTTACATCGTTTTACTGATTATCACAACAAACATTAAGTTCGTATTACAATATGACCATATTGTTATTACCCGTATGGAAGTTTGCTTAGCAATAGGCTATATCCTTAATTACGTATATTCTGTAATAAACTTGCTGGCATCAATTTAGTGCCTTTCAGCCTTCACCCACTGTATTATCACGATTAAAGCGAATACTAAATTTCATTGACGCACCCGACTTGGTATACTTAAAGAACCTTTTTCGATTATACTCTAGCTAGCGTGACCGATTGAAATGACGAACTGAATCCCTGCTCCAATTTGCCCGTCTGTACGTCATTGACATTGACTTCGATCTACCATTGCTATTGATTCAGGATGGTGTAAAAATTTTATGAATCAAACTTCTACGTTGTGCACGAATTTGACTTCATATAAGGAACCGACAAGAAGAGATTTTGTCGTTTGAATACGTGAATTAAATTCTGGTCGTGCCTGGTAGGGTCGCGGGTAGGAAAAATTAAATTTTGCATACCGGGATACATATGCTCAACTATACAGAATACAATATAATAATAAGTTAACTATAATTTCTTGTGACCTAATTTGTCAAATCAATTATAGCTGTGGAATAAATGAATAATTGTCCTTTCAACAACGTATCATGTTTATATGAAACTACATCGTTCGTGAGATTTCAGTCCAGTTATGAAATATTTTGAAAATTCGCCAATATGATTCTGAAATTTTCCTTGTTACAATTTGACTCGAAGCTCTTTTTATAGGTTCAAAAGTGCAAATCTATCTGCTGTGTTTGGAAATTCATCGTCACATTCGTTCACTCAGAAAAGTCTGCACAATGGTGACGTATCGAGCATTGTGGCAGACACGCGGACAATAGGAACTTACCAAGTTTAACCCACTCCCAATCAGAATGTATTATTGTGTAATTCAATTCCACCTCGATAATTGCTCTTTTGAACAAATGTTTGTGCTTTTTTGTTCACATATTCGTAGCGCCAATTTTAGTTAATAAACTATATGCCTTTGCACAGTGGTGGTAAGTGTTGGGTGACAGAATCGCAATCATTTCAACTCATGCCGAGTAGATAAAACGCGGCTAGACCTTGTTTTGTCCCGCCATAAGTATCGCACGCATCACGCATGCATCGCTTGCGCACTTTGACTCAATTTGACTTCAATTCTGATTCGACGAAGTCATTCTAGTTTGCAACTTTGGTCGCCAAATTTGAAGTATTTTCATTCATTGAACTTGTGATCGCTGGTTGGAAGTCAAATAGAACGAGGTTTCATTTATAGGATTAGATCTGAAACAATATCTCACTAGTTAAAATGGGGGAGAATTTATCTGACTCGTAGTCCTATTGTATAGTCGTCGGCACAGGTAGCATGCAACGTGTTTAATGTCGAAATACAAACAAGTTGCCTACACCTACATTTATAGACTATAAATAGAACACGTTCTTGGAATGATATTAGGAAATCCCTATTAGCGGCTGTGTGTCCTAGAAATAGAATTAACGTCCGCAGATATACTCATTCTCCAAAACATGTGAATCCGACTTTGGATAGCAAAGTAGTGGCATCTCTTCCGATTACCTAATCTCGCAACCGTCGCAAGTAACGATTGCCAGCATTTTACGTATAGGTCAAGTAGATAAATGTCCTCAATTTAACTTCATAAAATCGCCATATACAATTCGATTAACAATGCCGGCTTGCTTGGTATCGTTGGAGGTACTGCGTCATTTTTCGTTCCAATCTTCTGTGATTTTGTCATAAAGATAACCGTCGGTTCCACTTGAGTAAAATAATGGCTCATTGATGATAAATTTGCTTATTATGCCAAGTGGACTCTATACTGATCTACAGAAGATGCATATAGCCTATATTGAACAATATCAGGGTCCGTTCTAAAATTTTCGAATGATAGGAAATTAAATGATATGTCCTTTAGACATCAAGATGAATCCAGTGATCAAGTTTGACACCGCTGCAAGTCGAGGGAGATCTGCAAATTAGAGGCCAAGTCGTGTAATAAATGAATCACTTGAAATTTATTTCACACTGTTTTACTTCGACGTAACCAAATTGGCAGCAATTTCTTTGTATTTACGGTGTTTCGACTACCATAGTAATTTACCCTAGGCCGATATTCTTACTGTGATTCCTGATTTGCGGACTTACGGCACCGTCCAGTTTGGATTCGGCCATTTGTGTGACAGCACTCTCGCCGATCACATGATGATCGTCAGTCGCTGTTGATCTTACGATAAATCAGCATTGAATAAATATTTATGAACATGGCTGGTTAAGTTTTTTATGAGAATTGCAACTATCACGTTGCATGAAGAATGAATGAGTGGCAATCTCACTGGACATGTATGAAGTTAACAGAATGATGTAGAACTCGTAGAAGAATATATTTTTGTAGATGTAGGATAATATGTAGGAAAAATTGTGCTGAATAAGTTTTTAATAGGCAGGCCGGCAATCGAGTTACTCCTAGAAGTTCAATTTTTTTTCAAATGTTATGCGATGGATCTGAAGTTATGCGAAGTTTGGACGTGGTGACAATTGGGTGTTGCAGACTCAGTTGGGACGTGCTATTTGCACTTCCTGAGACAGTAGCGAATATTCATGGCGACTGAATTTCGTTTGATTTTGAAGCCTCTTAGCAATCGATGATGAAATGTTCGTCTGTAGTACAGTTAGATATGAGCTTAGATGAATATATGTATACTAGGTTTGGCAGACTTTATATTTTATCATGCGAAATTTACTTTTCGAAATCAATCGATCAATATCGTCATGTTCCTAAATCATTTGATGTATTTGGTATAGTCAGTAACCTTATACCATATGCGTTATTGAAACGTGTAGGATTGTTGCTGAATATGATTTCTTGTGACTTTCACACGTATAATTGTTTTCGTCGTCAAAGATTCTGACGTATGTTTCTATCCTGCTGTTTGATTCGTCGCGAAAAGAAAATACAGAAAATTAAGTGACTGTTACAGCTAGATGAATAAAATTGAAGACCATACCATTTAGACATCAAACTGGAAAGAACATAATTTTAATATTTTTCCGATTTTAAATATCTGCCTCGCATAGTATTGAAGAGATTGGACCTGCATTACTTAGAATTAGAGTTGTATTCGAATTGAAATCACTCTACCTCATCCATTTGAAAGGGGTTTTCCGCAATAAATTTACTTAATGACAAACTTACAGCCCAGTGAATAAAATTACTATATCTTCCGATAATATCTCCCCAACGCCAATATTTGATTAAAGATATACGACTTTAACGAGCTAGTTCCACGTACAATATGTTTGCTATTCGAATTGATTTGTTCAACCAGGTCGTAATTCGGATGCAAACGACATTCATTGTCTGATACCTATGTAATAACCAGTCCGTCGAAATGTGAGCATGGTACAATGGGCCATGCATGTACTTCGACATGTGGGTTGAATTTCGAGATATGGTAGAGTTAGGGCTTGATTTTTGGGTTTAAGTAAGTATATAACGTGGGCTAAATATGACGATTAGTACGAGCATTATTGTTAATTTTGAGGTTCTTAGGTCACTTGCTTGGGCATAGGCTCTTACATATTTTAAAGCGCGACCCATATCAGATTTTAGTGGCATATCGCGACCCAAGCCCCACTCATCGAAAATAATGCTATTTAATATTAGTTTATGCTTCGAATTCTCTATGTGGTTCGCTTTTACGCCAATTACCCAACACAGCGACCGACGCCAAAAATCCAAATCAGCCACGGGAAATCGCGCATGCGCGAAGAAATATTTTTGATGCAAGAAATTTAAAAAATACTACATACATATCAGGGCTTTGGAGTCGGTAAATTTTACCACCGACTCCAACTTCGACTCCAGACATATTCATTGTAGCGATTCCAACTCCGACTCTTGAGTCTTTAACCGTACCGACTCCGTTCCGGCTCCGAATCCGTCTCCAGTATTACCAATTTATACGAAAATTATATGCCATAGTGATGGTTAAATAACTATCATAAAACCATTAAACATATGCACACATATGATATACGACGGACGGTGTGCAAAATTGATTCATTGTGGCACAGCTCGAATTAATCACTATGCAATTAACACGGAAGAATGCATTTCTGAATATCCTTACTTTTTCATATTTTAAACAGTGTTATAACATGGAGTCTCTAACATCCTAATATGTATGAATCATTCGAACATGACGTAAATCACATTCTGTGTAATTAAATTGTAGATAAAACAATTGAAGTGTAGGTCTTGTGTATGAGTCACCAACTAATACAGAGATTTAATTTTGTAATTCTCTCATACAAACTATACTGATTGCAAGCACACACACTCTCACTACCAATAAACATTGGTCAGAAACGAAGTATAGGAAGTAGTCAATTAGCATATGTCTAGTCTACATGCACTTAGTCAAGTATTCAAGGAATAGGACTTGCAGTATTTCTTAATCATTTGTTCGACCCAGGCAGCTGAGCTGCACTACAAATATTTTTAAAATTTTGTCAAGTGGGAAGCAGCGTGTGGTTATATTTACATCAATTTCACAAAACCATACGATATATTTACTCTGTCACAGTATCATGGTATAATTCTAAAAATTGCATCAATTTATCACTGCATCGCGAAGATGCATTTTGCAATTCTCTTCCTCTATGGAAATGGATTGCAATTTGCAAATATTTTCCAATTTTATCACAATCGTTACTAATAACATTAATTGATGGTACATAAAAATCATATTTAATTATTATTAGTAATTTAATGATACCTTTAGCGCAATTGTTTTCATATTAAAGAAGTTGGAGTCGGAACCAGGGTCATTTTCACTAACTCCGACCACAGGCATTATGGTTTTCACGACTTCAACTCCGACTCCAAGGCGAGCTAAAATTTCATTAGACTCCGACTACATTAAGCCAAAAATCAGCCAAAAACCGACTCCGACTCCACAGCCCTGATACATATGAAGCGATCGCTCTGGTACCGTGGCGCCGCACACTTTACGAATCTCTTTGGTAAAGTATCGCATGTAGAACTGTAGTTTTTAATTGTGTCGCATGCTCAAATATCCGTAAATGGGAATAATCGTTTCTGTTTCGAGCATGTTCCAAGATGGTGTTTGCGACGTTCTACAACCTCTACATTATTATTAGGGCTGGGCACAATGATTCGAGTACTCGAATCTGAATCGAGTATTAATTTTAATGATTCGAGTCGAGTAGTAAAATACGATTTTTTCGAGTACTGAAATTCTACGCTCCTCACCACTGAAAATTGATAACGAGGAGTTTATCAACTATATCAACGAGTTTATACTAATTTCACTGTTGAAGCCTTGAAACCTTGATTGGCCGTATCGTAGCATACGAAACATGAAGTAGAAAGCTACGAAGGTTACTGGAAATAGCACATTTCCGAAGTCATGATCATCCCACAATATTGTCACCAAGTGCAATGAGATCGGTATGGTCGAAAAAAATAACAAAGTATCCTTAATATGATGGATAACAGGCATTATATTCTTTGTGGTCACTTAAAAGGTACATATTTGAACTTTGAAAAATAATATTCTGCTATGGCGTCATAATGAGTGATACTCGATTACTCGACTCGACTCGAAGCATTTTACTTGATTCAGAATCGAATCACTCAGGTACTCGATTTTGCCCAGCCCTAATTATTATATGGTAGTATGGTGACGTAATAGCTCTAGATTAGCCTAGACCAGGGGTCACCAACACGTCGCCCGCAACATGATTTGGAATTTCGACAGATCTCTTAGTAGAGCATTTTGAGATGTTGATATTGATTTCAGTTAAAACATATTGTTCGTGTTTTTCACGTTAAACTATTCTCCTGTGCCCAACATCACTACTGCTCACTAGCTGGTACGGCTTCAGCGATGGTAACAGCATTCCGCGAAGAACGGGTTAGCTGATATGAATGGTTTATTTGTCTCGACGTACAGTGGCCCAGACACTGCCAAGACCGAGATGCTTTGAAAATGATTTGAGGCTTTCCACAAGATCAAGCTTTACGAGGAGATCAGTTTCCAGCAAACACCGTGTCCAGCTAACCCAAATATCAATTATTAGCCTCCGAAAAGTGTTCGTAGGTAATGTGCGTAGCTTATAGTTCAAAATAAAATGGAAATCATATCGCTTTTGTAGTAACTATGCCCGTCGCCCATGTTAGAGAGCACAGCGTTGTTCTGACGTAAAGTAGTAAAAACGTGATTAGTAATACACGCGATTCATTGCTATGACACATATTCGCACTAGGGTTGTATTATCCGGATAACGGTTAACCGGTTAACCGCAGGATTTTTTATTATCCGATATCCGGATATAAATCTGCCGGTTAACCGGATAAAATAGTATCGGTAATAATGCGTTTTACACTTTTAGGAAGCTTCAATAAGTCGTATTATCAGTGTTGCTCTCGGCCAATTAGCGAGAACCGTGTCGCCAATTAGCGAGATACGTCAATGCAGTGTGTAACGCGACGCAATCTCCGGCTGTGAAGATCGCCAAATTAGGTCATTGATTGTCGCGACCTCGGCTATCGTTGCTGGTCTGCTTTTTCGAGTCTTCAACAAGCCTATAGTTCCACTGGCAGAATCACATCTGCAGTAGGCTCTGTGGACTTTCTACCATCACTTGCCTACATATTCATGCCTGCATTGGCTCGGTGCTCACGATATTATCGCTGGCCTACACAATCGCATCTGCAATAGGCATGGTACGAACGATATCATATCATCGCTGGCGTAACCATCGAGTCTCGGGCCTGGCATGCGTTGGCTCCTATCTCTTGGTGACTTGGAGACAATAAGCCGGTAAGACAATTATGATCAGCGATTGTGATTAATGAGTGACATCGCGTAACTTAATGACATCGAATGTTCGCATTTCGCAAACATGTTCGTGCGTGCCAGCGTAATTAATTTCCACTGATACTAAATTCGAAAAAAATACCCCCTCGTTTTATTTAAAACACCCCCCCTTTTTTCCGCTGGCTACGGGCCTGATCATGTGAATTTCCCATGGAGGAATTAGATCGAGCTATCATGTCGGCCTCAATTCCAGTATCAACTATACTCGTCCTTACAGTACTGGACACCTAAACAGAAGAATGGGCAAAAAGGAAGCGCTGCTTACTATATTCAGCCCATTTTGTGGAAGCAGAAAGGGCATTTAATAAGTGTGGACTCATTGTTACAAAACTCCAGTTCCGGCTACAGGATGCCACTATTGATGCAGTGTACATTTACTTTATAAGGACGGAATTGCAGAAGTAGTGAACATTAAATTTGCGTGATTTTTCTCGTATTCGCTCGTACTGCACGTGTACATATAAATCTACAATAACACTGCGTAATGATTTTGCGATTCATTTTTCATGCAGACCTCGTGAAATCGATTATCTCACTTAGCATTCATTATCCGGTTAACCGGTTAGTTAAATTCCGAATATCCGGATATATCCGTTATCCGGATAGTGAAAATTATTGATATTTATTGAAGGGAGAGTTTTAAGGTTTGGATTGAGGGGTTTTCGGTTTAGGGTAATTCGGCTCGGGGAACGAACAAAAAAGGTTGGGTACCACGGGTGTATGGTATTCGTCTCGTGACACTGTACGAAATGGCGTATACAAACAATCACGTACGCGAATTTCATCCATATACTCAACAGTATGGTAACATGACCAGTCCGTGATTAGTAAGACCCAACACACGACGCTACGCATTGTCATACGAGAAACCTTCATAATTATGTTTTCGCCATGCCATATGTAATTTATGATATATTTTCAAAACCGTACACGTACGATGTATGTTCATAAGATGGAGAAAATCATTTCACAGTTTTGACCCCACCAATTCAATTTGACGGTTGTGCTCTCTTGACATTCTAGTACACATAAAACCTATCGTATTTTTACAGCAACTAACTATCAGTGATACAAGACATACGAGCGATAATTTAGTAAATCCGTGTTTTACACGTCTCTTAAAAAAATTGCATAGGATGAGATGAAAACTATATGCTTCTTTATTGCTACACTAGTTTTCGCGAAGAAAGCCTTTTCAGTATGTGAGTAAAGTGTAATGAACAGCCTTCGAAAAAAATTGAGTGTAAGTGCATTCGTCTACATTTAGGTAACTCATCTTCGATAATCATCGACGGGTATCGGTACACAAATATTTTGCAGCAAGATGGATTTCTTCAAGCGTCTGAGTATTGCGATAGGGAAATGGATTCAGGACATTTAGCTCTCATAAAGTCGGACAATGTGTCGCAAGCTGTGAATCAATTATTAGGGTAATTATTATTAATTATTGGAAGTTGACCTACATTACACGAAAGAAAGATTCATGAACAATTGAACATGATCGCGTCGCCAGGTAATAACCGGACATGGGGTAATCGTGATTAGTAATCGTAATCGATTACGACGATTACCGCATTTTCAAATAATGATAATCGCAATCGATTACATTCGAAAAAATTCCGAAGTAATCGTAATCGTCTACTTTGCATATCTAATCGATTTTTCTGCGAAAGAACGATTCATTTTTATATGTACAAGATAGCTCATCCCGCAACTGACGCAATCGTCTCCGAATTCAGTTGGGTTGCCGCACTTGGCACCGGTGCGCCCATTTAGGCGGCAAGGTTCTGCAATATTAACTAGATTCCATTTTGGATTCCACGTGGGTGAAGACGAGTAGACCACCCTCCCTTTCAATCGTAAACTGCGATCGAATGTTTCGTAGAGTCGAAGGCCCCTGCTCAACTGCTGTTCACTGGGAAACCGGCACCACTGCGAATTTCAAACCACCATTTGAATATTTGCTACTGCCACTACCGGCGACTCGTCTGGTCCTTGCGGGCACCACGTTTGTGACCCACGGTTTATCACATAAATATTTAAAGAACTAAATAAAGAACGAAATAAATAAAACGTTTTTATGGCACTATCAAAAAAGTAGCGTTATCGTTTGAATTCAGGGGATGCAACGAATCCTTTCGAATCGGTTTGGAGTATGACACCGGTATAAATGGATCCGGATGGTACTGGACTGGTGATGTCGACGACGGATTCGATCGTCAGCCTTTGCTACAAGATGAATCAAGATGGTTAGAATGACAGCATTATTTATCGGTTCCCGTGTATTTATCCCCAGTATTTGAAAACCTAATTTCTTGACCTAAATGAATCACTACTATGAGACTCATATCTTTTACTTGATGCATCGACTTTTATATGCGGAGCATCATTTACCGATCGTGTCTAAGGAAGGTGCGAACCCCTCAAACGTCCTGATTCGTGTGAACGCAAAACTTTTTGAAACGTTCAATTCGAACGCGAACCCATGACGTCTAGTAATGGCATATTGGTAATTCCAAACCTACATTTCCGCAAAGTAATGTATTGATGTACGTACATTCTACACCAGAGGTGGAAAATACGGCCCGATAGACGATTTCATTCGCCCGCGAAGCAATTTTGAGTAGATTGAAAAAAGCTTGTTTTATTCAGCCCACATATTGCAACAAATGTTGAGACTAGAAAAGACAGCAAATGCCCCATTATAACCACCCGACTGTGGTGTAGTTTCACTCTAGTCAGGGCCGAATCAGTACTTCCTGAGCTCCCCCTTCCCCAAAAAAGAAACGTTGGTCTTGCCCCCCTTGAAGATCATACATCAAATTTTTGGGGCTTTGCCCTCAGACCCCACATCCACCATCACCAGTAAGGCAGGTATAGCGTGCTCTGTCGTTGGCGTGCGTTCTTCTTGGTCCGCGGCTCGGTGTAGATAACGTTACCACGTCAGCGTAAGTCTTTTATTAAAACGACTCAAAACAACGGCGATGTTCTTCGAACGGTGACTAAAGATCGACTAAAGATCGACTGCTCCTCGGACAGTGACTAAAAGGCGATTGCTACAACAGAGTGCAACAAAAGTGGTAGCTTATCATGCGAATCAGCGAGGGTAAGAGTAATCAATCGAGGCAATAGGATAATCAATGGGCGGTACGCTACAAGCCCCCCTAGTTGGTAAAAGCTTTAGGATATGATGGACAACAATTCAACTACTAAGTGAAGGAGTCTATATCAGCACGACACGGTACTGATTACATACTAATTTTCGAATACGAGTACGATTCTAATGGTCAAACGACGAACTTAACTGAGGTGGGTGTCGTGGTAAAACTATAAACGACAAAATGATGCGTTTAGCGACAACGATGCACTTCGCAATGTGAAAGGTTCAATAATGGACCCATACGAAGAGATTACTAAGCTTTCAACGTAACTAATACAGGTGATGACGGAAAAGTGATCGAGTATACTAAATACCCATTCTATGGTGACAACACAAACTCATTCAAGTGACGTGTGGTACGAATAATAAAACAATACGGCTGCTGGCTTATAAAGATATAAGTCAATCGGTTGAGGTGTCATGCTGGCAGGTATTCGTTCGAAATGTGAAAAAACATTTCAGTGCAGATCAAAACTTGGTGTGGACAGAATAAACTGGGTCGAGTAATTTACGATGACTATCACCGCAAAATATTTGCGTGTAATTGCATAATCGTTTGGGACATGTGATTTTCAATTCGAATGAAAGTTATCTGGAATCTGGCCCAACCCAGAGAAGAGCATTTGGATTTACTGGCGTAGCCGATACCACCGGGAATGACTACTGAATACTACCAGAAGATAGATTGACTAACTGATGAGGCAACACATTCAAGTGCAATACACCTTACAGCAGGGGTTCTCAACTTCCCTTGTATAACGGGCCGCATTTTAACAGCAAAAGACGCTGCGGGCCACAGAACATTATTAGCATGTGTTTGTCGACTACTATTCAATCTAGGCTAGTGTAGCATATTTCCCAGTCGTATACGGACATTTAGTACATTTTTATGCATTCTAAAGCATTAATGGACACTGGACAGCGTTCGTAAGTTTGTAGTTGCTGTTTTCTTTGTGAGAATATGTATCTTCCTGCGGCGCAAGTAAATCCCGTAATGGAGCGTGAATTGCATTCGTGGCCAAGTCGGTAGATGTACCTTCAAACCCTTCCAACAGAGAACCAAACTGTGTTTAAAAGTCACATGTTTAAATGCGTGCGCATATGCCATTATCACTAAATACTATGAGAAGAAGTCTGGCGTTCTGGGCCATTTCTGAGCAAACCATCAACTCTTCTCCTTTCCTTCCATGGCTGGAGTTCTGTACCATGTTAGAGAGGTCACATTTGTCAAGTTGATGTCTTTCGCTGGTCCCTCCACAGGTTTGCCCTGCCAGTATTTCGTCTGCAAATATGTCTACTCTGATAAAAGGCACCCTTACAATTAGCTATTATGATTATGCAACGTATGTGGAGTCGGTGGATACGTCCAACGCTAGGCTAAAGTAGTCTACATGACATCTAGTTTTAGAACATGCGGCAAAAGATCGACTGACATTGCTGTTACAGTTGAATCAGGCAAGTGTAGCTTCGAATTTGTGAGGGGTTTGTACCGTCGTCGGCAATTTTAACAATGTCTCGAAATATGGATTGCTGGGCTTGACACGTAGGTAGCAACGATTTTTTTCTAAGATCAGACGATATGTTTCTAACAAAGGAAATGATTTTTTAAATTGGCAAGGTGCAATCTCGTTAAATACTGATCTTCTTTTCATTCTGCAGGCGCCATACGGATAGTGGTCATAAGTTAACATGCACAGAATTGCGACTAAAGTTGCTATAATGAAATTATAACGCATCAAGAGGGTTCGCAGTGCAGAACCTAGCAAGGTTCACTTGCGAAGGCCAACTACGAAGTAGCGTTTCACGATAGCGGAATTCAAGTCTAATTTTAAATGTGGCATTCATAACTAGTACTACAATTAAATTCCGATAAGTTACAGCATGAAAATACGCTGCGTTAAGCAAGATAAATTTATTTAAGGGCAACGGTGGAAGGCGAGGGAAGTTATAACAGTAGTGCTTGTGTCAAACCTCGCGATGGAACTTGGATAGCTGTAAATGACAGCTCATTGGAATATTATATTTGCGAAACAAGTAAATAAATTTGTGTGCATCTAACGGGCCATGATGACAACTATATTGTTGGTTGTAGACATGCTTGTTTTGCAAACTGCGTCGGAGAAAGTTTATATGAAAGTCGGTGGGGATAACTATCTGGAACTCAAGATACGAAGTATCGATGGTCCAGTGCTTATTACTATGTACCAGGACCGAAACTACGATGCTCCGAAACTTAATTTTATTGAGGAAGCAGGATCAGTAACTTACAAGGTTTATTCATCCTTAGATTCTTCCACAGAGTACGATACCGGATTTTATGAATTTTTCGGAACGCGCGACGACTATATGCGGACCGCGAGCACATACATTTTCATGCAAGGTAATACTGGCAAATTTAAATTGACTACAAATATCGCATATCTTTCCACAGTTGATCACTGTCTTGTTTGATATAGCTTGTTTTTGGTCGATACCAAATATTCGCATTGTTTAAAAACAAGTAGTGTTTTACTCCTTTGTATCTGTTGAGGTGGAAGAGCGCCCAAATATACCACAAGCATATTCCACAAATGCTATATTTGTTCGTACAAGTGCACTGTCTTTGTACACCAGGGTCTATATCAGTTGTTCTTAACCTTGTCTCCAGCGCTCCCCGGGAGGCGATTTGGATTTTGAAGGTGGCGGAAACGCTCTGGGGACGAAATGGGGGGCACTGGGCTCAATGGATGGTATGGGGGGCGCTGAAGAAAAAAAGGCCTCGCACCAGACGGTGTACTATGGACATATGATTATATAGTAGAACAATAGTTCTGTATATTCCTGGGTTGTCATTGCAAACTAACATTCGACCAACTATGTCAAATTAAAACGTTTTTCGTTGCGCTCATCGCGAAATATTCACCGACTATGTTTCCACGAATACAGTGGTTTATTTTAATTCATGTAAAGTGAATTTTGCGTACTTATAACACCACTGCCGCGCTAGCTACTCTAAGTCGTTTCGATATCTTTCTATCTTTTCATTGTAACGCAGTTTTTTTTGCTGTTTTGAAATGATGAAAATATTAATAAACTGATCCTTATACTGATAGCTCGGATCAGTTTTGCACAAAATGTTTTGAACTAGGGATTTTATCCTACAGCGCACTGCGTGTTGAAATCGAAATGGCACTGTGGGCTAGAGTTATTATACGTCCTCTTTTAAGAGGATTTGCCCTCTTTTTGACTTTATTGAAAGCGTCCTCGGTGGACGTCCTTTTGTCCTCTTTTCTGATATTTTTGGTCCAATTTACGACCAAAATCGACTGAGATCAGCACCGAAGTAACGTTCAGGCTGGTATTTTGGGAGCCCAGCCTGAAAGCCGACCTATTTTTAATCAATCACCTGATAATGTGAAGGATAAAACTGTATTTCGGGCGCCGAGTGACAAAAGTCGACCTTTTTTTAGTCCACCGACTACGAAGTGTGAAAAATTTACCCTTTTTTCACGATTTTCCTCCGATTTTGCAAGTCTGAAAATTCTGAAAAGATGTTCTCTTTTCAGATTTCCAAAATATGGTACCCCTAGTGTAGGCTACTGTACAACTTTTGTACATTAAAGATGTTATGAAGCTTTTTGGCCAAGATAATTAACTAAATATACTTGTATTCGATAGCTACAAAATTAAATCGCCAGAATATTTCTTCATCGTATCATATAGGATTCACGCTAAAGTTGAGAGCTTTGTGCAGGACTAACTTTATTGTGAGCAAATCTCTACCACATTCTCAGTTGATTTAGTAGTCACCCAAAGCAATAAAACAAAGCCCAATACAATTAACTTCCCCTTGTTGCCAATCGCAGAGGAGAATTCGGGATGTGTACTGTACATCAATCTCGAACCAATTGCAATGAGCCCGTAGGCCTTACCCCATGGTTGTTACAACAACCTGGATCCTGAAAAAAAACACATACAATTTTACCGTTTATTAGTCGAGTAGTCTAATAGTGAAGTCCCCACCCGAAAGCGGACTTCGACCACTTACCCATTGTTTTTACTAAAGTCCTTATAATAGGGTGGTGCCAGACTCAGGCAGTTTTTGAAAGGGGGCGCTGGAGAAAAAAAAGGTTAGGAACCTCTGGTTTATATAGAGAGGCATATGTGAAAGAGGCATATGTTAAATTTGAAATGAATCTTATTTTCAACCGATATGTAGGCTTAATCGATTTGGTTTTTTCATTATTTAGATGTGATATGCCGTCAGTCTCCACATTTTCCGAACGCTGATATTGGTCCAGGCTGCGTCGGAAATAGTTCTTCTGGTACGTCATGTAATGTTACATGCAATGACGGGTATTATGTGGACGGCATAGCCCGGGCGACTTGTGTTGACTCCGATCCAAGTAATCTTACCAGTTGTGACGGAGAGTGGGACTACGGGGATACTAAATGTACACGTGAGTCCATGCAAATTGTAGTGGTGTTTCAAACTAGGAACCTTTCACGCACTCTGGTGTTAACGTGAGGTGCGCGTTCGCGTTCGGTGTATGAACCTCACGATTTGGTGTGTCCTCCTTGGTTGGTCCGTAAGCGCACTAGGTTGCCTTCATCTAATAGGAAATGAAAATTTCATTAGGCAGCAACTACGTGATTCCAGAAGTGGCTGATCCGAAAACGGACTAGATTGAGATACGTGATCTGGAAGGTGTCATTACGATGTTACTTAGGACTTTATGTTTTAGGCCCGAGTCAACGCGACTTTGCCTTGCCAACAATAGATAGGTTAATGAAAGTATGTAGCCACTAATGAAGTACTTTTACTTCCACTATTTTTGCCTACTTGCACTACCTCCTAAAATAATTTTAGTTTTAGAATACTTTTACTTGACAGTAAATTTACGACGTTGCTTCTACGTCTGCTTCAGTATATAGGCGATGAATACTTTGACCACATCTGTATAAGTCATGAACGCCTTTTAGGTAGGTCATTTACCAATGTGAATAATATTTATATGTGACTTGAGAGTCATTAGGAGTCAGGCGCTGCACCAAATCCCTCCCCGGCATTGTCCTGGGCCTGATCGGCACGACAGCCAAGTCGTTTTGAAGTCCATGGTCTCGAGCTCAGTGAAGCAAAAATTGACACATCAACAGAGAAGAACCGCAGGTATCCAGAAGTTAAATATGAAACCCGTCTCCGCTTCGACTTCCACATTTCTCATTTGAATATTTGCTACTGTGGCCGTGTGCGACTCATTTGGTCCTCGCAGGCACCGGGTTAGTGACCCTTGCACTACAGTAATCAGATTTATGCTGCGCATTTCATCAGTATTTCTATAACAATGCTCGTTGCCTTCGTGGGCCTCACAACATGTATTCACTGTCCGCATGTAGCCCACGGGCCGCAGTATGCCCACCCGTGCTCTATAATTGGATAATGGAGGTCTTACACAGTGTCGAGTGTGGACCAACACAAAGTGCTATCGCTGTAGACGTCTTATATTTCCAACTTTCGCATATGAGGATTTATTACAGTTATAAACTTTCCTGGGAGCCCAGCCAGCGTTGATAATGGCGCAATCACTCCTGGGTGCGATGATGGCAGTTCCTATCAGACAACGTGCGAAATAATACGTAATCAAGGCTATTATGTGAGATAAAGTGGAAATGAACTCCACATTGAATATAAATGACCGAGTGAATTTACCTGACCCACAAACTACAAAGAAATTAAAAACTGGTAATGCGGTGTAAAATTTTGACAGAAACCATACTACCTGCAATAATAAATGAAAAACAAGGGGAAGGCCGCAATGTCCCATAACAACAATCAACAACCTCGTTCATAGTACTGCAGCAGTTATCTCAGAAAGGCACGGCAAAATATGCCAGCTAGGCAACGTAGAATTGAAAAGAAAATCGTAAAACTAAAGTGTGACCTTGCGATACTTTCAGAACTTTAAAAAGGAAATAAAAAACAAAGTAAAAAGAATAGAAATGGAGCACCAAACCCAACTTAAGTCAACAGAAAAAGTGGCAACGTTGCAAGAATAATTAAAATTGAGAATATGCGCCAAAGCACAAAAGTTGAGACGCTATAAAATATGAGAAACACAATACCGTCAAAACTTGTTACTTGCTCGCAAGCCTGGCCAATTTTCCCAATGATGAAACAGAAGTCACACCCGAAAATGACTAGCAGTACAATACCAGCCACGGCAGATGTGAAATCATTTTGGAATAAAATAGGGGCAAAATCGCACAACTCCAATGCAAATTGGATAAAAACCTCCACACTTACCATCTAGAATCACCAGAACTAGAATGGTCAGAAATCACAAAACAAGAAATCAAGGAGGCTCCAAAAAGTTCAATAAATTGGAAAGCATCTGGTTATAACCGGATTCAAAACTCTTTTGCTGAAAAAAAAACTACCAACAACACATAAATGCCTAGCGGCAACCTACAAATGACCAATTATCCTCAACCAACTCGCACGAGATCCAAACCTGGTTCACACGAGGAATCACCTATCTTCTTACAAAAAATGAAAACACCAGGGACATAAGAACTACGGGCTGATAACATGCCTGACAACCATGTACGAAATACTGACAAAAATCTTTGCAAAACGATTCTACAAACACCTAGAAAACCTTCTTCCGCCAGAGAAAAGGGATGCAGTGAGGTACTCTTGGCTGTGAGGATCACCTGCTCCTTGACAAAACCATTCTTGAAAACTACAAGAGAATACACACTAACCTCAGCATGGCATGGATAAACTACGAAAAATACTTTCGCTTCAGTCCCTCACACATGGATTCTGAAAACAATGCATACGTACACAATGAATCAGATAATCATCAGATGTATTGAGAACTCATTGCAAAATTTGCTTTCAAAACTTTAGATTAAACATGACCAAGGTGAAACAGAAACCTGTAAACTTAAGATCCGCAATGACATATTTCAAGGCGACTCATTATCGCCACTTTTATTCTGCCTCAGCTTAGCTCCACTCAGTGAGTTGCTAAGGAAAAATAAAATAGGACACGAGATGACAAAGTCAACAAACTCTGTAGCCAAAAAGATTCATCACCTTCTGTTCATGGATGGTCTGAAACTGTATGCGAAATCCGATGCAGACCTGAATAACCAAATGAAAATTGTACATGAGTTTTCGGAAGATATGAAAATGAAATTTGACATGGATAAATGCACAAAACTTACCACACGACGTGACAGAGCCACCTGCACTATGTAGGGATCGGTGAATGCGACAACAATAAACTGACTGAAATGAAATGAAGCCTAGAAAAGAATACAATCGCAGGCTCAAGGCAACACTCAAAACTGAACTCAATTCCAAAAATAAAATCAATCCAGTAAGTATTTATGCACTGCCTGTCTTAAGATATAGGTTTGGTGTGGTGAACTGGCGCAAAAATGAAATAAAAAAAATGGACACAAAGACTAGAAAAGTGGTGAAAATGCTCCACATGCATCAACAAAAATCTGATACACAAAGACTGTGCATTCCCAGAAAAGATGTTGTCGAGGACTACAGGAAATTGAACAGATTTTCAAAATGGAATTCATTGGCTTGTAACAGTACATCTCAAACAGCGAAAATATCTACTGCAAACTAATTGCAGAGGAAGAGAAACAGCGCACAACTAAATTTCTGAGCTATCGGCATGACAAGTACGTCATGTGAGTGAACATGGAAACAACTAACCTGTACACTGCAGAAAATACCATAGCCGAGGCCACAACAATAACAAAAGCAGCACAACTTCAATACAAAAATGCAACACTTAAAATGAGAGAACCAATATGGGAGTCGATGGCTATTCATGGACAGCACAAGAAGTTAATTTCACAGCGCCATGTAGACATGTTCACAGCTTTCTTGGACCTGGCTATCCTGCCCTGGTCTAAAACCGTCAAGTGAAGAATTCACTTCAGCATCACAAGACCAATCGCTTCCTACAAAGTACTAGCGCAAACTAATTATGGAGCAGTAAGCCGAAAACTTTACGTCAGTAGTGCAAGTACCCGCTGGTGATGTGGGAATATAATAAATAAGCAAAGCAGCATTCTGAGGTGCCTTGTGTGCAAAAAAGCGGCATGTATCGTTTTGTGAAATATAATAAGTAAACCAAACACCGGAAATTCAGAAAAGCGTGCTGTGGCGCTTCGTGGTACGCGAGTTGTGTATTTCGTTGAACTAATGACTCTGGATATCCATGCATATGGCTGATTTTCCACGTGCGGATTTTGAAAACAGGTGTTCGAGCATATTCTGTGCGGCAAATGACTCCGACATCCTGTCGAGTTCAATAAAATACCTACCTACCTATCTAACTACCTACCTACCAATAAAATGTGATACGGGGAATCAATGTTTCGCAAGCTGTATGTAGGATTAACCATGCACGCGTAAAGATGCGCTGCGCATGCCGTAGATATGATAAATCTACAATCGCTCAACACCCAACTGACTTCTGTATGACAATTATACTCTTGGATATACAATCAATGTATTAATTTTCCAATCCGACATCAAGATGATTTTATCTCAAGTGAATCCATGTGTTATATTACAAGATATCGTGATGCTGTATTACAGAATGGTATGATGCGATTATCAGCCAATATTTCACAAATTTAATCGTTTACTCTAATGAAGGGTAAAGGTGAAACAGTGATATTAAGGGTTGAAACCTTGTAACTGATCAGTGATCAGGTGTTTTCCTGTGTCAAAATTGAGTTTCTGGAAATAGTATCACCTTTGCGTCGCAACATGTCGAACATGCTGTAACTCAACAGAGTCAATTACTGAAATATCAATTGCAACTTACTCGACTAACTCAAACAGTGTATGTATGATAAGAAGAAAAGGTTGCATGAGCATAAATCACAGCGTGATATTTTGGTAATCAGTTTGTCACAGAGCCAGATTTCACTGGAATGATTTAATAAGTAACGAATAACAGAACCGCCACCGGCAGGACTCGAATACCAATTGAATACCAATTGTCCCGGCTTTCCGTTTGTCAAATATAGTGTTTTTAGTAAATACTGATGTCGCGATATTTTAAACTTTAAAGTATTACTTGTCTATTCGTGAGTTGGTAATCAGTTTGTCACAGAGCTAGATTTCACTTGGTGCTTTATGTTCTAACTCTAATCCTTTGTGTGTTACTCCTTTTCGTAGTCGAAAGCGGTAATTCGTCACCTTGAAATAGAAATAATCTTATCCAAAGTCTGTAAACATGGTACTGTGCTATATAAGCTATTACGAATAGCGTTTCTCACTTGTAATGTTCACATATAGATTTGAAACACGTAGATTCATGAACTCCTATTAGCTATCCAGTCATTTTATCGTAGCTGGAAATGTACTAGTAGAGTTCTTCACAACAACATTCACAAGTGTTAAATCCAATTTTCACTTACTTGATTATATCATTACAACTTGCAAACTTGAATAATTCATCCTGTTCTTTTTTTATTCAACTGTAAAAGTCGTTACTATTCTGTAAGTCAAAGTGATTACTAATCGGTGCATATACGAGTTGACCTAAACATATTATGTTTTGAAGAGCTTCTTGGAGGTACAGAACTTCAATATACAATGGGGGGGGGGTTCCACTTCATTTTTGACACGCGGTGGCGATAAAGATAACTCGACCCAAATCTGTTTTGTTGCTATATGCTTTACTATGGGACTGGGCTAAACATGGACCTAATTTCGTGTCTTGACGTACAACGAGGATGGTGAAAGTATCCATATCAATATAAATCATCCATATGGATATCAAATAGCTGTTAGCCGACGAAAATGATGCTATTTCTTGGCGTCTTGTCATCGTGATAAGTGCTGAAATTATGATTATATCCTTATCACCAACTGCAATGGTTCTATCATTATTATTTTCTCCATTTAGCGGCCAATACTACATCAGGTTGGACTGGATTCAACACAAACCCTTTCTACATATATTCATGTCATTTCAATACCCGAGTCCTATCCTTTATCTCATCACTATCCGTTGCTGTTGGTATATTCAAATAATAAAATACTAATAATACCAATTAGATCTCATCCTCTCTGATGATTGACAATAAACGATGAACCAGTTGTATTGTTGTAGTTATCTTGTTGAATAAAATGGAACAGTTATGAAATGAAGTCGCAAAGCATATATAGTCTATAAAGAAGAGGTTCTCGAATATTTTTTGCCCGACCCCTAAAATAAATTGAATGGTAAGAACATAAATTTTGTATAATAAAATTCTAAGAAACTTATTACACATGCTCATTTATTACTCTATTACATAATTCTTAGGAAAAAGGAATGTCAACCTGCTATTTGAGAAACCCATGTATGGGTCTGCATTAAGACACAAAGCAAAATACTACGGTGTAAACCCAACTGATACAAATAGCATCACCATATCCAAGAACATTCAACGAGAATACTAACATGAAATTGCAGATTGTAAAACACAAAAATGAGCTTGTGAGCCTTCGTCATGCTTGATCATTTAAGTTTGAACTTGAAAATCTTGAAGCTTTTAGCAAAGTTCATTGCGCTATCAATATAATATGTATCAGATACGTATAATAAGAGTCCAGGTAGTAAGCAACCGACAACAATAGTCCTGCTTTGTTGAAGTCATATGAGATCGTTTGCGTCACTGTCTTACAACTAAACCTAATTTCCAAGTCGTTCCGTTGGAAGTACAAAAATGATGCCATCCTTTTAATATCCGACAGCGTTCATGGATATCATGAACGCAATAGAGAGCTCGTAATCCAGACCGGAAACTTTGGTTTCGCCAATAAGTTGCGCATGACAGAAGGTGTACTTGCATGGAATAATTAAGAATGAAGCAAAGTTGTGTGTAAACTTGTCACCAATTCCACTCAGGCTCATAATCA
Source organism: Botryllus schlosseri (assembly GCF_051294905.1). Classification (NCBI taxonomy): domain Eukaryota; kingdom Metazoa; phylum Chordata; class Ascidiacea; order Stolidobranchia; family Styelidae; genus Botryllus; species Botryllus schlosseri. Next base: position 1,799,474 of record NC_137239.1, read on the forward strand.
TCACTGGATTTAGTCATCTTCACTGATACTCTTCTGGGTTCGATGTCCAACAGCTGTAATTCAATCCATACGATAGGCAACGTACCAGAATGTCAAAGAAGAAGTTGAAGTGACTGTACTTGAAAAACGTACCGGTACAATATTCAATGGATTTATCATCGGAATAATGGTTGCTTTTCACTACCAACTATCAAATATGCTTCTTTCGATAACGGGTGACACACTATAGATTCAGCTATTCCTTTTTACGAATTGTTGAATTGTCAGAATAAGATGCCGTGACTGCTGACTCTACAGTTTATTCTTTTGCAAAAGCTTATGACACTGACGTCTCTTCTGCAACCTCTTTCATTCAAAACAGACGAGGCTGCCTCAATTGAAGTTTCATCAGCTTCAGCGCAATTCAAACGCATGATTTTTATATGTTGTAGGACCTCACAGCTTCATTGCATAATTTTTCTTGCCAAACAACACTGATGGGTGAACCGATTTACTGCAGGGAATGCAGTTGGTGAACTGATATTCTGCAGACTGTTCCAGGACTCGGCATCCTCCATATACCTCTTCTTCGTAAATGGAACCATCCTCCCGAAAACTTTCTGGTTCTAATTGATGCATCTTTTGATATCTAATGACTGTCGTCCTTACGCAATGAGTAATATAACAACAGCCATATCATATGACTCAGAAAATTAACAGTGATAGTAAGTTGCCTGGATGTCAATGTCCATCACGAGTAAAGCCCGACCGATTATCGGCTCGCCGATAATATCGAGTCGATATCACGCTTGGAGAGAAATATCGGTATCGGCCATTGAAGGTAAAAAAATATCGGCCATTTTCGTGACGTCACAACATGGTGGCAGGGAGTCAAGAGAAGTCGGTGAAAGACGTGAGGACGTTCAATTATAAAAATAAATGGCCAAGCTGCATATAGTGCATACTGCATAGAGGGCAGTAGGTGTGTCTATCTGAATATTATAGATAACTAACCACCGTTATGCCCCACTGACTTCGTGGGAATCCCCCTTCAGTGATCGATGAGCAAAGACAGAGAGCAGCTGGATGGATAGTTGTCTGCAGAAGATGTCAATCAGTAAGAGAAATGAGAACTTCAATCATGCTGGACTGACCCTCGTAATGATAGAGAAAAGCGTCGCGTCGAAACATTTCCCGGTTCGGTACCAACAGAGCTAATTATACCAGTAATGTATGAAGTCGTCTGACTGAGGCCTGCGGCTGCGGAGACACCATGATAGGAAATATGCGAGCATAGAGGGCAAGAAAATCAAGCAAACGTGGAGTAAAGCCAGTAATTGATACGAAAATTTTTGATTCCATGATGACATTGGCCAATTCTGACAAAAGAGTGTAAAATATTGATCAATTGATTGTTGAAATGCTGGTCAAAGGCCCATGGGGGATGGGTGGAGCAGTTGCAGACGTGGACAATTTGAGTTCTTTTGCACATTCTCATCAGCTATTTGTTAATGATGTGCTGAAGGCTCCAGGTGTCAGAAGAATATCAATATCAATATTTGGTTAAACCATTGAAGGAAAGATCCCCTGCAAGGGAGCGGTGGAACCGAAATGAAGAAAGATTTCCTGCTGTGCCACTAACTATGCTACCAAGTGAAAGACTGCTCACTGTGTTTAGTACTATATACATCATCTATGGAAGACCACAGAAGTTCACTCCTTGGAGAAAGGGCCGAGAAATTGTGCTTCGTGAACTGTAATCTGCAACTGCTGGATAGGTGCTTTTAATACATTTTTATAGTTCCTTGATCATTTATTTCATGTTCAAGCATATCAATGGCTGTAAAGTTGTTGAAAGAAATGTTCTGAGGTGTTAAATATGGGCCTTGAGCTAGATTCCATATCTTTTGAATATCGGCTGAATATATCGGGGTTATCGGTGGAGGTACTGGATATCGGTCTTATCGGTATCGGCTCAGAAATCCAATATCGGTCGGGCTCTAATCACGAGGACAAGACGCCAAGAAATATCATCATTTTCGTCGGCTAACAGCTATTTGATATCCATATGGATAATTTATATAGATCTGGATACTTTCGCCATCCTCGTCGTACCTCAAGAGATGAAATTGGGTCCCTGTTTAGCCCAATCCCATAGTAAAGCATATAGCAACAAACCAGATTTGGGTCGAGTTATCTTTATCGCCTCCGCGTGTTCAAAATGAAGTGGAACTCCCCCATTGAATAGTATATTCATATTGAAATGAACCCGAATATTTTCGGCTGACACTCGTCAGGGGTAATCGTCAGCAACTAGTAGAGAATTGGAAAGAACATTGTATATCAACAATCGTATCACAAAATATGACGTCACCAGCATGAAATTTCGTGAATGAGAGAGCGTTCAATGTACTATTTTTAGGTGGTACACAAACTGATATTAGAACTTGACAACATCCGAAAAATCTTACTGGATAACGGTTACCCTGAACACGTCATCAGCCGCGGCATAGAGAGGAAATTAACGCAATTCAACGCAGAAAAACCAACAAAGCCCACCGAACGAACAGTAAAAGATGTTTATATCCATCTACCTTGGATTGGCCCTATCTCCACCCGCTTTGAAAAACAATTGATTTCTGCGGTCAGTAAGTGTTACGACCAGACATGGGGTAATCGCGATTAGTAATCGTAATCGATTACGACGATTACAGCATTTTCAAGTAATCGTAATCGCAATCGATTACATTCGAAAAAATCCCGAAGTAATCGTAATCGACTACTTCCCATATTTAATCGATTTTTTTGCGAAAGAACGATTATTTTTTATTGGTACAAGGACTGTGACATAAACTGAACACTCGTGAACAAGGAATGCACATTATACCAGTTATTGAGAGCACAAGCGTCGTATTTTCTAATGCCACTGCTCATTATTACGTCAGAGGTTGCCTATTAACTCTGCTCGTCTTTGCGTGAGACGTGTCCACACATAGAAAATAGATATTCGGTGTACATTAGTGTGATTGTAAGAAAACCCATCGTGCTAAATATCGGGTTATCAATACATTTCAGACACCACTACCTCGCAACAGGATAATTAATCACCTCTCTGCCTAAGCAACTTTTGTATTGAAGTTTGGTTCTGCTTAGTTAAACTATAGAATGTAATAGGTCTAATTCTATAGTTAAATGCAGTTACAGTTTTGCTGCTTGGCGACAAGTAGGCCTATATGGTACGAACCTACACCAGACAAAGGCTTGAAATTTTGTACTCGCCAAATAAAACATTACGGTTTCCACAACGGCGCATTAAAATCAACAGCTGCTGATATATATAATAACTGAGCCGTTGGTTTGCCGTTTACGAAATGGCAGCCTGCATTACCTTATCTGCATTAAGTTGAAGGCAGAATTTTATGTTCACTTTCCCTTATTCTCATATTATTCTGCTCAAAACGGGCGCCAATCACTATTTCACAATTCTTTACTGAACATTTGGACCTGCCGCCATAGCCATCGACTTATATACCATGTTAGCGTGAGTTGTAACTAGAATCAGGATCAAAATCGCAAAAGTTTCCCCCACCCAAACATTGGTCTTGTGCCCCCATAGAGTAGTCAATTTTGATGTTGAAGATTTAATTTATTCAATAATATTGGTAATTGCATTATATTGCATTTTTATTCCTATCTCAGCGCCAGAGCGATGGCCAGATTGACCTGAAGAGCAGGGGGCGCGTAATTAATAATTATAACATCTGGTATCTTGCAATAATTACTTTATTGTATGCTGTTAATTCGTGACCTCCGGTCTGTTATATAGCCAAAAGATATTGATTGTAGTGGCCCAAATATAGCAGACTAAAAGAAAACTTGCATGAGACACACTCACGAATTGTCATATCTCTGTGGGTGGCCGGGTGGCATTTGCATCGTGGGCTCAGATTGAAAGGAATGGACTGTTAGTCACGCCCACCCAGCGCGGCTATTGACAATGGACACAGACCCCAAGTTTTTGCCAATGTCTTTCTTTAGTAGCAAACTTCGTGGATTCTCATGTTGGCCGAATCTGCATATTTCGTTTGATGTGTCGAGGAGCGGTATTGAATGGCACCTAAATGCCTATTACTATGAATGATACATGCTTTATTTCTTGAGGGGAGACGTATGCATTTCGAAATCAATCTATCTAGAGACATTTAAATCGCAAAGCTCAAAGAGAATTTCCAAGTTAATGAAATCTCTCGAAAATACTCTATGATTTATGTTGGTTTACGAAATACTTTTGAGTAGCCTACCCTCCAACCACGCTCCCCACCCTATTGGGGAATTTGGGGTGCGGCAGTTATGGCCCTGGCAAGAATGCAAAACGTTGTGTGCGATAAACCGTCCTCTATGAAATGAGCAATGGGCACATTATGACGTAACAAAGAAATGTCCCATCTTTTGTGAAGACAGTTGTTAAATCATTTGGCCTATTCAGCGCAATCCATGTATTGTCTTCCAATATAACTACTACGATGCAAAATAAATGTAATCGTGAGTAATCGTGATTACTTTCGCAATGTAATCGTAATCGTAATCGACTACTTCCTGATTTTGCTGTAATCGTAATCGTAATCGTAATCGCGTGATTCAGAAGTAATCGTAATCGCAATCGATTACATTCATGAAGTAATCACCCCATGTCTGGTTACGACACAGTCAAAACCAATGTGATTTTTACAACAACACAACTGCTCCCTTCAACACGCAAAGACGCTCTCCCTGCACTTCAACAAAGTAATGTAGTGTACGAATATAAGTGCCACTGTGATTGTGGCTACGTAGGAAGAACGTCAAAACGTCTGCAGGAACGCATAAACCAACATGTCCCCAGATTCATCAGAACACGCGCATCACGCTCAGTGAAAAGCTCACCCTTAACTCATCCGCTTAAGATTGATGCTGATCGATCAAAGGCCATTAATTCTGCCATCGGCAAACATATGTTAGATAATCCGATGTGGGCGAATAATTATCGAGACGACCGATTTCGAATCGTTGGGCGAGGCCGTTCACAATTCCATTTGGATGACTTGGAGTCGACTTTTATCAAAATACACCAACCAAAACTCTGTGAACAAAAGGAGTTCGTGTACCACCTAAAAATAGTACATTGAACGCTCTCTCATTCACGAAATTTCATGCTGGTGACGTCATATTTTGTGATACGATTGTTGATATACAATGTTCTTTCCAATTCTCTAATAGTTGCTGACGATTACCCCTGACGAGTGTCAGCCGAAAATATTCGGGTTCATTTCAATATGAATATACTATTCAATTATGTTTTGAGTATACAAGATTTGATTAGTCGGTCCATCGCAGAAGATAATTAATTTATCGCAAGTGAATCCGTTTGTTACAGTGTAAAAGATATCGAAATATCAGCAACTCTTACGGGTATAGTTATTACCACATTAACTAATTCATCCGGCTAAATCGTCATGATCGTTCTTGAAATCAACGCAAACACGGTCACTGACTTGAGTTAACTACAAAACCGCAACAATTTTTTAAGTCTGCTTGTAGCTGTCGGATTATTCGCATTCGTCGATAGAGAATATTATTGAACCCGTAAGTAGTCTATTTCAACGAACTTTCGTTTTATTCCAACCGCAAAAGATAACATCTAATCGCAAGACTTGAAACAAGTCGTCGGAACAGTTTTTTTTTATTTTTGAATAAAACAACTCATTCATCTTCGACTTGTGGTTTTAAATCACATTCGACAATTCATCACAAATGGGTTGTAACGAAGTTACGAAAAAGTTGTACAAAAAAACTTTTGGATCAGTGTTATTATCATCTCCATTTGTGAATCTACCTAACACAATCGCGAATCGATGTGTCCAAGTACACCACAGCGTATTAAACGCGCTAGAGTTGTCAATGTAAAATTACGCTTGTGTTCGAGTTTCGTAATGAAATATTCTTGATTGGGAATTAATCCATTACTCACCCCTGTATGTATTACAGAATGTTATAATGTGATTTCCAACTCGGATTTTACAAATCGATCAGTTGTAATTACCAAGGTCGAAGGTATAGCAACAATACCGTTAATGTTGAATTTACAGACCAACACAAAACATATTTAAATAATTTTCGTTTTGCAAGTCGTTATTGATACATTTAAAAATCGGCTCAATACTTCATTATGGAGTGTGTGGTGAGAATTGAAACACTTATGCGCATTTCCCGGTTTCAAGATACCACACTATTTTTAAATTGACATACCGCCGCTTGATTACTGCTTAATTCGTTCGCACCGTTTCACAAAAACTTTAATCATCGCAAAACCAATTTTGGAAATGTTTGTTACGGTTATCTTAGTTGGATAGACTTGAGTTAGAGAGAGAGAGAGAGAGAGAGAGAGAGAGAGAGAGAGAGAGAGAGAGAGAGAGAGAGAGAGAGAGAGAGAGAGAGAGAGAGAGACTCTTTATTTTCATCCTACCAAAATACATAACAAATGGCAGTCAAGGTGTATTTTACTCACTCGTCGGATTATGGACACTTCCCAACATCGGTTCCGTCGTATGGATAGTTTTTCTAGATACCAATTATGTTAGTGCAGCAGAAAATAATTTGTTGTAACAGAAAATAATTTTTACATGCTTGAAATATGGAACGAATGCGTGAGTCTTCATTCAATATTTTCTTTGCGACAGATATTTTGAAAATTGCCCCACTCGAATGTTGATCGAGCTTTATCACATCAAGCATTTGTCGGTGAATTAAGATTACATCAAGCCTATGAATCTGCAACTGTGTCGATCAACTAACCGAGTTGTAATCACAATTCGCTATCGTTTTCGTTAAGTGATTGGTGAACATACACTCTAAATCGAAAGCATCGATTTAGACACAAAATTGTGCATTCAAAGATGCAATATGGGACAAACACATGAAGTCGACTCAAATCTTTCGCCGAAGTGGTGTCATAATATGTGCAAGTCCACATTTCATCAGATAAAGTTACGAAATATGTGCTTCTGCTCTCATCTTATCATCTGTCGCCGGCCTTGATCACTATGAAAGAGTTAACGTATACATTTTAATAGTCCGGTAAGTCGCCGCACGAGTTGTGAGATCAGTAAGATTGAGAGGGATTGTGAGGTCGACGCTGGAAACGCTGCTGAAATGTAATCGTAATGTCACTGGTAAATGACCAGATCATCCAGGGTAAGGTACGGTACACTCGGGTGCCGATCATAACGTCATCGGTAAACCCAATGACCCTGGGCTCCGTTTGCTGGGTTATTTGCAGGGGAGGAATTAAGCTGCAAGATATAGATTCTCAAATGATGCAGCATTTCTATAATAGATGTTGAACGGTAATAACGACTCTCGTGTAAGTAATGCGTGCTTTTAGCCCCGTTTACATATAGCTCAGAAGCAATGTTACCTCTAATTTTGACGAGTCTGCAGCAAGCGCTCACCTATTCACTGCGCGGTCCCTTGGACAACAGTGCGTAACCGCTAAAAAAAGGTCATCTCTTCGGATTTTTTGTGCGCAACTTATAATTTATGTGAGCAGAGACCGTGTCAGCTCAAATCAATTGCACACATGCGTACCTAAAAGGGCACATTGCTCAGGAGCCATGAAGTGGACTGCTGTCTCATCAATGTCGCTCCATTATTTTAGTGTGTCGCTTTCTTGCTTTTACGAGGTTTTGTGAACGTTTCTCTTCTCATTTTATTTACCTACCAAACTGGCAGAAGAAATTGATCATTTCAACCCAATTATATATATCATTGTTACAACCACATGATTGTCTGACTTGACTATGACTTCCATTATATTGCGTTTCCCCATTATTGATGATTGATATATCAGCAGTATAGCAATGAAAAAATCAATCAATCATTCAATCATTGTCATCACCATGTAATTTTGAAGTACGTTATTTAGTAATCGTTAGTGTTACCTAGCTATTATCAGTGCATTCTGCTTTTGACTGTTGACTGAATAAACATCTCTATATTTCTCTATTGCTATCCCTCTCTCTCTCTCTCTCTCTCATTCACGCTTCACATCTCTCGGTAACGGCGGGAACTCAGTCACGGTCAAAGGGTCAAATTTAAATGGAGCGACAGTTCGCAGTACAGTGACTTTGTGGATGTGGATGAACGTGTCGCTAATCTCATCATAGCGGAAGGAATAAAGAAGATGTTGATTGCGTACGGCATTACGAGAGAACACATTGCTTTAATAATTGAAGGTAATTCGTTCAAGAATATCAACATGCGATATGTTATGATTACCGGTATGTTGTCAAGAGGGTTCTTACAGCAAGCAGCAGTGTGAGAAAAATTGGTAGATTGCCTTTTAGATCAACTTGCAGTAGCATCGAAACTGAGTTTCAGAATGTCAGTTAATCCTCTAACTTGATGCAATATGGGTTTACAACTAGAATTCTTGACCAAGTTATATAGATCTTGCTTTGCAGTTGACTCACTTGTTTTTCCAATTACATGACATTTTCATTGGTTGAAAACATGACATTTCATTCATGAACCTATTATAATAATTATTATTAATATTATCCAGTGAAATAAATCCTATTATATTCATATCAAGTTCCCTCTATATAACACATAGAAGTGTTTGTGCAATGTGCATGCTTAGCTCACTACATAGCTGCTTTTATATTAACACTTTGCCTTTGTAATAGATCAGAGCGGGGTTTCAAATCTTTGTTCCGAGGAGTGTCGAAGCGAAATACTTACTACTCATGACGAAATATTTGGAGTAGAGCTAGAGACAGATGAAGAGGTTAGTATTATTTAACTATTCTAGAATGAATTTATTAATTGGGATAATCCTGTTTATTTTTGTTGCAATTTTATATATTAAATATTGTTGTGTCAGAACTCTTGCCTTCATATCAACCGGAATGCAATAAGTGGAATGTCCTTCAACCAAATCTTCTACATTATTTATATTTATTATTATATTTATTTGTAGGGAAAAGAACCCGCTGCGGTTATACTCCTGATGGAGTTACGAAATGCAGTAACTGAAAAGAGAATCACAACAGGATTTGAGGGCGATAACGCTTTATCAGGTGAGTTGTAGGATTTGCTGCTTGCTTAACCTGGTACTGTGTGAACAATGAACATAGAAGTACCATAACGTCCTGATTTGTCAGATTTGTACTGATTTCGACTCTTGTCCTGATTTTTCGGCAAACATTGTTCGGCGTCTTCCGTAACTCCTTGGACGTTTTGCATGCCACTATCTGGCACAAGTTCGAACTTAACAGACCGTCACAAAAGCACAGCTAGTTTGAAAAGTTTATGGCTTAACATGCGCGCATGTTGAGTTGGTTCTAATTCGGGGGTCTGTTAATTTCCAAGTTGCGCCACAAACATGTGCTCTAATTCAGGGTCTGTTGAGCTCAGATGTGTGCCGCCAAAATGTGGCACAATTGTTTTTGGGTGCTGAAAATATGGTAGGCCTATGTTTTGATTGACGCTGTTTATGTTATGACGGTGCAATAAACACTCGAACTGAAAAAGGTCTCCAAAAATAAATGTTTATTAAATGCTTTTCAATTACATCATTCTTTTTGATAAGGCTAAATCTAAGTTAGAAAGAGCTGGTGCAAATTCGTTTTTGTCCCAAACCATCATTTCTGCTGCTAATGTAATTTTTGGTTTTCCTGACTTCGAGACCATGAGGATGGCTACCATGGATATAGTGCATAGAATCTGTGAATGTGAACATAATACTTGTGCCGTTCCAAAAGGAACCTGTATGATGGTATACTGATCAAATCTGAATGGATCATTAAAGGTTAGTAAACTTATGATTATGTGGAAAAACCCATACATGTCAACGACTAGACAGCATATCGTGACGACAGAATTTGCTATCACTTGTTTCCATGAGTTAAGCTTGTTAAACCATATTGACAAAAACCTATATTGACCTATTCAGCTCTATTTTTATTCAATATTCATTATGCAGAAGTCCCATAAAGGCATTTCTACATAATCTAAATCTTGTGCTTTCAATTCACACATGGATTATTGGCAATATAATTTTACTTAACATATTTCTTTCAATTCCAGGCCCATTCAGTCGAATTAACGGCCACAAAGCTGAGTCCTCGACATCTCGTACTAGCGCACCATGAAAATGGTGACCTGCAGTCATGGATCGTGGCGAATGGCTTCCGCATAAAGGGATCGTCTCACAATAAAGCGACACCATTTGAGATGGTGCTGGATCTTCTCTATTATGTTTGTGACCCCACATATCCAAAAGTTTTCCAGATACTCTCAATTTTACAGTATGTCCTGATTGAAGACAAAAATTTGGGTTTCAATCAAAGAAGCTTCTCTGTTTTATGAGCAGATTTCAGAAATCCCAGTAATTATTTTGATTTCGTTTGCTGACTTGGACAACTATACAATTCTAGTACTAGTCTAGTTGTCTAATTAGAGTGAAAAAAATGTGTAGCTAAAATTCTGATGATGCTCTAATTTTGAAAAAAAAACTAGCTATAATTATAATTCTAATTTAATTCGTGAAGTGCTTCGTCTCTCTCATTCGAATCTAATTTGTGAAAACAACTGAACCTATAATTCTAATTGTAGCCTACTCTAATTTGGAAAAAACAGTGTGGCTATAGTTCTAATTCTACTCTATAATTTGAAAAAAACTGTTACTATAATTCTGATCCCACTCTAATTTCGAAAAAAAAGCTACAAATCTATTTCTACTCTAATTTGGAAAAAGTTGTGTAGCTATAAATTCTGATGCTACGCTAATTTGTGAAATGTTTCTTTGCTCTCAATCGAATCTAATTTAGAAAACAACTACCGTATAGCTATATTTCTAATTCTACTCTAATTTGAAATAAAAACTACCTCTAATTGGATTGTAGTCTAATTCAGAAAATATACTGCAGTAATTATTCTGATTCTACTTCAATTTTTCAAATGTTACTTTGCTCTGATTCGAATCTAATTTGTGATAACAACTGTCGCTATACCGTAATTATAATTCTAATCCAATTTGGGAAATGTTTTTTTGATCTAATTAGAATCTAATTTGTGAAAACCACGGTGTTACCATAATTCTGATTCTAATCCAATTTTTGAAATGTTTTTTTGCTCTAATTAGAATCTAATTTGTGATAACAACTGTGCCGCTATGATTCTAATTCTACTCCAATTTGGGAAATATTTTTGCGTTAATTAGAGTATAATTTGTGAAAACAACTGTGTTGCTATGATTGTAATTCTACTCCTATTTTTGAAATGTTTTTTGCTCTAATTAGAATCTAATTTGTGATAACAATTGTGTCGCTATGATTCTAACTCTACTCCAATTTATGAAATGTTTTTTGCACTAATTAGAATCTAATTTGTGATAACAACTGTGTCGCTATGACTTTAATTATACTCCAATTTGGGAAATGTTTTTTGCACTTATTAGAATCTAATTTATGAAAACAACTGTGTTGCTATGATTGTAATTCTACCCCAATTTGTGAAATGTTTCTTTGCTCTAATTTGAATCTAATTTGTGAAAACAACTGTGTTGCTATGATTGTAATTCTACTCCAATTTTTGAAATGTTTTTTGCTCCAATTAGAATCTAATTTGTGATGACAACTATGTCGCTATGATTCTAATTCTGTCCCAATTTGTGAAATGTTTCTTTGCTTTGATTCAAATGTAATTTGTGGTTGCAACTGTGTCGCTATAATTCTATTGCTACACCAATTTGTGAAATGCTTCTTTTCTCTAATTAGAATCTAATTTGCGAAAACAACTGTGTTGCTATAATTCTAATTCCATACCAATTTGTGAAATGTTTCTTTGCTCTAATTTTGAAACTAGTTTGTGAAAACAACCGTGTCGCTAGGATTGTAATTGTTTCTTTGCTCTGATTCAAATGTGATTTGTGGTTGCAACTGTGTCGCTATAATTCTATTGCTACACCAATTTGTGAAATGCTTCTTTTCTCTAATTAGAATCTAATTTGCGAAAACAACTGTGTTGCTATAATTCTAATTCTACACCAATTAGTGCAACGTTTCTTTGCTCTAATTAGAATCTAATTTATGACAACTTTGTAGCTGTAGTTCTTATTTCTATTTGGAAAAGCTTAAATTTTTCAATTGTGCAAGCTAGAAATTCACACTTTTTCGTCTGCAAATGAATGTTCTGTTTTCATCTTTCGTTGCAATAAAATCTTTTTTGAGCCTAAGCTGAGTAAAAATTCATGGATGGCTGGTATTAATTTCGAGCTCTGCGCAAGTCAGCATGAACACACCACCACTAAACACAGGATAGCCAGGCACACATCGGCTCCAGCACGTTGTGTGGTAGTTAAAAAAAAAACCGGATTTGGCATGTAATTTTGCGTTCCTCTGCACGCATTCGAATTTAGAGTGTACCATACGAAAAACCGCCAACTTCGAAGGATGGCGTTGTTCTTGATTTCTATCGTCAATCGAAGTGCATTTGTTTCGAATTTGTAGCAATCGCATTTTGTACGATACGAAGAATTTTGAAAAACTTATGTTTAGAAGGATGGTTGCATATCACGAAAAATTACATACCACCAATATTGCTACTGCTGCTTTACCGATTAGTATTTTGTATGTCCGTCTCGAATTTCAAACGAGGAAAATTTATTACTTGAGGTACTAGGCTTACTACATTTAGATGTAAACTGACCCGTCTTTCTAAACCGCCACGAACAGTGATAAAAAGTACGCATTTCGAACTAAAGGTATATGAAAGATATTCATGTCACACGAAAATATTCGCTCGATATTCTCATGCTACGATACTACAGAATGGTCGGTTACGCTTTCAAACCGTTTAGATCGGTTTTTTCAAGTACCGCACTAAAAGTAATAAACTTGCTTGAGTGGCCAATGTAAAATTACACTTGTGATCCGGAAGTCATTCCCATTTTGACTTTCTGTAATGTTCAGCCATTGAATCCTTTTAAAATGCGTGGGCCTTGACGTCAGGCTATCGCACCAGCGATGAAAGAAAAATATAGTATATAGTAATAGTCAGAATATAACTAATGTTGGAATATCATGATAAAAAGTTTAATCGAGTCCCAGTGGAAATTAGATTTTTAGTGCGCATTTTTTCAATATTTCAAATACGATTCTCAATGCTTTCGCGGGCCGCACATAACTGTGTCGCGGGCCGTATTTTGCCCACCCATGGTCTAACACGACTCAAATTAATATCAAAGCCCACTATTTGAGAATCCCTGCACTATCATACCTTAGTCATACCAGCACGACATTCCGAACATCGTTCAATAAGGAATATGGAACATTAATCTAAATTCAATATATGGTTTGACATATGGTCTGACAAGCTAGATATGATAATCAACATCACATCGACTTAATTTAGCAGAAAAATAGAATCATTCTGACTGCCTGTGAGTCTTAAATGTATTAGAAATATTCGGCCGTACCTGCTTCATCGTGGAACATAGTCTTCTTGCTTTCCATTCAGGGAGTCTCGCTTTTGCCGGCTGTCAACTAGGTTCTGTGCGCTCTTTGGAAAACATCAGTGCTGCTGTTTCGGTAATCGGGAGCAGTGCATTAGATATGGCAGATAGTCTCCCACATGTTATGATACCAGGCTGACATAAGTATACATTTTTCTCTCAATTTACGGGGATAGATACAGACGATTAGCCAGCAGCACTGCAACAAATATAACGGTAATGCATTTACTTCCTTGCCAGACATCGTAATCATAAACAATGTAATATAATGTAAAATGGATATTGGTGACGTCATGCAAAACAATGCAATGTTAGAAATAACTGAAAATACTATTGTTATGTACACCGAGACAGATCAGGTGAAACAAAATAGACGTTATTCTGGTACCGTTTGAAGTAATCCAGTCAGCTCTCGCCCACATATACCACATGCAATTATTTCGAAACACCAAGATACCTCTTAAGCTTTAAATATGTATATACTGTTTAGTTTCACCCATTTCTCCTGTCGGTCACAATTCTGTTCGGGTATTTACAATACACAACCGTACGCAATGACACATACTACAAGAAGAGTCGCCTGTGCTACCTGCCACGGTTTTTTCTTTGTTTGTTTTTGGGGTATTCATGGTGTTTGTCGACTACAACTTATAGCACGGCCCACCTCCAGGCTTTTGCAAGACACCGCTGACGCGGATGAGGTGACCTGCCACGGTGACGAGAAATTTCAAATCTCGCATGGCACGCAGGAATGATCAGGTTGCGTGGAGTGAACCTTTCCAACTAAATTAGTATTTACATGACATTCACTAGTTATTTTCGAAATGAAACTAGGACCCATGCTCCATGTACATACAAAGTGTCGAATATATATGTATAATGAAGGCCGTAAATGAAAAAGAATGGTTAGATCGACCAATACGAGTGTTCACTGTTTACAGCCGCATGCAATGAAAGAAACAGCATAGTAACGATATGTAATGGATCCAGCGAACTCATTAAATGTGAACGAATATCACCGAAACGGAATTAATTCTGATTAAATTTCACGCAAGATTCTCCTTTTTACGTATTTAAGACATACGCCTGGAACAATCAAATCAAAACCTGATCGGCATGATCCCACATTTTTCTTTACGGTTGTGTGTTTGCTGAGATGGAACACTGATTAATAACCACTGCAACAAATATTGAATATAGAACCGACATTTCAGACTGACGGGGTTTCGATTTTAAACCGAACCCTCTTTGCGTACGGCACTGCACACGACCTGAAACCACGGCATTCGCAATTCGTCTACTATAATCACGCCTAATTGCATGCAGCTTATAATGGCATGTTATCACCACTAATCATGTATATATCAGTTTTCCGTGTCTTGACCTCTGCGGAACCCCCAGACTGGCTCGCGAAACCCCTGATTTTCCAAGGAACACCGGTTAAGGACCACTGGTCTATTTAGTTGGTATATACATGAAGGCATAGTGAAACACACAATAGCTCTCACAGGTCACACCATCGTATCGCAAAAAAATCAGAGCATGCGTAACATAGTTTATCGATACCGATTACTTGGTGACTGGAAATTGATTCGAAATAATTTTTTCATCAACCGAAGGATGCAGCAATGATCCAACAATTCCGAACGGGGCCCTTGATAGTAGCTGCATTGTCGACTCATTCGGGACTACGTGCAACATAACGTGTAAATTTGGTTTCTATGTGGATGGTACGGGTATTGCAAGTTGCAAGGATAATAATACAGTAAATGATACCAACAAAGAAGTCTCATGGAACATGGGAGGAACAACTTGTACAGGTGAGGACTATGTCCGATATTAACAATTACATCTTAGATGAAATATTTTTTCATCAGCTGTAAAATGCAACACCGATCCAACGATTCCGAATGGGGCCCTTAATAGTAGCTGTTCCGTTGGCTCTTTCTTGGATATATGTAACGTAACGTGTGCAGATGGTTACTATATGGATGGTGACAGACGAGCATGGTGCGATGATGATTTAACGTCGGATGATGATACGAATGAGGATGGGACATGGAGAATAGCAGAAGACAAGTGTAGAGGTGCAAATACACCAGCTGATTTTAGTTACATATTACTAGAGTAGCGGTTTATGATCTTCCTTGAGGTGAAGTTTTGAGATATCTAGTTTTGTCTTGACAAAATTATCCAGCATGTTGAATGTAGTTCGGGTTGTACTTAAAGCATGAAATTTCGGGAACAGATTGTATTTGGAACAAATGTTCGTTAGGTTCTTGGGAGTATGGTGAAATATTAGAAATAGGAGATCTGCGAATGGTCACTAGACTGATATTGTATGAAAACCCTTATTATCATTATAGATAGCATTGAGTCACCCCAAGATATTTTGTAGCAAAATTAGTTAGAGTTATCATCAGCAAACAAAATAGGTCATTATTTCAATGGAAAAACTGAAAGCGATAACTTGTCCTCAATCAAACTATGTGCAACGTCCATACAAAACTTTTATCGCAAGTATGCTAGCTATCGTAATTGAAATGTCTATAATGCCATGCGTATATCGCGTTGTTTCGAGCAACGCTATTGGCCCAAAATTAGCCCGTTGTTTCCACCAAAGGAGAATGGCTTTGTATTCACATTGGCTCACCACTGTCTACAGTCAATACCAGTGTTGGGATGACTCGAGTGATGACTTGACTCGAGTCAAACTGGACACATCTTTTTCGTATGTCTTGACTAGAGTCATTTTGCAAAAATGACATGACTTGACTTGACTCGGCGCTTCAAAAATTCACATTGACTCGTGACTCGAAGTAATATTTACGAGTCAAATTTCAAGTCAACAACTAATCAATGGCGCCCAAATCGCTGTTATTTGCATAATTTCGGATTGCTTAACAATCGTTCAATTTATGTGCGTATCACCGAGCCTCCATTGTTATATCACAAATAAAGTGATCGCAAACGCAGTGATCGGTGCTTACAGCATACGTTGTCGTCAACTTGCTCACCTTGACCATGTATAATTTAAATCACTGGTTCTCAGCCTGGGGTGGGGAGGCTTTCTGGGGGGGGGCGAGAAATTGACCAAGTCTGTATGAATTCTGACTAAAAATGTGTTTCACAATCATTCGGAGAGGACATGAAACTTATTTGGTATTCAAGAAAGCTCGCCAAATTCAAACTCCAGCAGTCGCGCTCAACAGAGTATAGTCTGATTTCGTCTTCATTTGAGCAAATTTTTGAAATTCTTCGAAAATCTGGAGCAATTCCCACGTGTAAGTCATTAATTAATTCATAGCTTTGGCAGTAGCGTAAAGCTCGGTGCGCTGTGTATCTGTTGTTGATAGTTGGCGAACTGCACTGCCTAAGACAGATTTAGATGCAATATAACTTGCCCGGTCTCGCCTTCAATTAAGTTACCCTTACACAATTTAATTCAATTCCAAAACTGATCAAATTTAACATGACATTAAAGAACGACGCCGTGGTCTCTGTAGTCAATACCAGCATTAGGATTAGTCTCAGTTCAACCTACCTTGCAATAAATTGATGTCCTGTTCAATGTTGTTGTTTTTTTGCCATTTTCAAACAAGTTCGTTGAAATTTGTCAGAAATGTTAAAGACTCAACAACTGGAATCCGGATTCAAACTTGGCGTAAAACATACCGTATGCATACTATTGGATCAGGGATGGGCAACCTACTGCCATAGAAGGGAATTTGTGCGGCCATCGACACCTTATTCAATTAGTATGTGTTGGTATCCGTCGACATGCAAATTTAAATTATGAATTCACTGCCAAATTTTCGAAAGATTTTAATTAATTTTGAAATTTCCTTCAGGTTCCGCGCGATTCAACATAACCTCATTTTTCGATTTTAATATAGTACCGCACTATGGTACATTTGGGCGATTTTAATATATTTCCTCTACCGATATAATCGACAAGCCTGATCGGGGGTCAAGAAATATCAGCATGCAACAAAGTGACTAACAACATTTGGCCCACCCGAAGATATATACATTATCATTTATAACTTGCCCTAAATTTTCGAAAGCAGTCCCTTAATGAACACTGCCGGTGAATCTGAGAGAGGATAAATATTTGATAGTAATACTAATATGCGATACTGCTACTAGTGATTACGGAATTCATTCGTTAATCTGAAAAACTTTCGTGCCATACGCGACAATATGCAATCCCAGCATCTATTCATAACATTTCGACTAGTGATTTCGGTGCAAACAATAAGCTGTTCCTTAAAGTATAATTGTCCGGAATTCACCGGGAATGGATATGGACGGATTACCATAGGTATTTTGCGTCCAGTTAGTTCATTACGGCTATGCCCTGGAATGCGGCCGTGGGCTACATAAGTAATCGAAATGGGCCGTGATTAGCAAAAAAAATGTTGCCTACCTCTTTATTAGATGATGTGCTCTTTTAGACATGACGATAAGTGTAGGGGGGCTCAGGGGGCGCAATATTTTTGACCATCCCCAAGGGGGGGGGGGGGTGCATGTCCAAAACGGTTGAGAACCGCTGATTTAAATGGACCGAATATCGTTGATAAGTATATAATTGTATATCATGAATGTACCATTGGATATATAGGTGGGTATAGGGTATTGCAGAATATCATAATTTGAACATTCCGAGGTTTCGTATATTATCCCGTATCTTGGCCGATAATTATAGTCTCAGGCTATATCGCTATACTTGCGTAGTTTAGCAGTTTCACGTATGCGTGAGCGATAGAGCGCCTTTTTGCGCTTAGAATCAACTCGTTATTCATTCCTCGATTCAGAATAAATGAGGACCCCTTCTGAATTTAAAACTGATAGCAAAATGCAATGACTTTGAATCATGCCTCGTACTTTCAAAAATTCATCTTGACTCGTGACTTGACTTGACTCGAGTCAAGTATGAAAATCGAGTGGCTTGACCTGACTAGAGCCAAACTTTACAATTCGATATTTCTTGTGACTCGAAGCTAGTGACTGGATCCCCACACTGGATTCTATACACGATCGCGGAACCGTCGTAACCGACAATACTCAAACACACACAACCCGAGTGAAGGAAGTTTGCTTTAACATTGACCGAAAAATATATTTGGGAATTGTTTAGCCGTGATATGCTACGAAGAACCAGAGATTCCGAATGGTAAAATTGCTCCTGGATGCGTTAGCGGTAGTAACTTCAGTACCTCGTGCAACATAACATGCAATGACGGATACAGTCTGCGCGGCATTGCAAGCGCGACATGCGCTGACGTCAATCAAACCGACGATACCAATGCTATTGGAGTGTGGGACTACGGTGATACTTCATGTACACGTACGTTGATGATGTACTTGCAAATCTTAGACTTGTAAGATTTTGTATAAATATCGGTTTACATTGCAATAATGAAGATCATGTAATCTGGAAAGGTCTGCAACACAAAATATGTTTGTACCCTCAAACCGATTAATTTTTCGAAATAGATATTATTTAATGTTATGGTACATATAGCCTATATTAAATATCAAATATCTGAATAGCAACACACTATTACAGTGGTACTCAACGTTTCTGACCTCGTGGCCCCTTTCAAAGCCAGATAGTTCCAGAGTCCTCCTCGTAACGTGGCCTGGGTAAGCGTTGTCATAAAAAAACACTGGAGTGAAAGTGGACCGTGCGATAAGTGGGGATTTCAGAAATTGTAATAATCAGTCTGGTGTAAATTGACCTTGTCAAAATACCATAACCATAATACTTATAAAGCAAAAACATCGAGTACCCTGAGTGTAAGATTACGTAGTATAAAACCAAACAAAAAATATATAACAAAAGGTCCTCAACCCCACTGTTTATCCCCTGGTTCTGTTAGGGGTGACTAGAACAAAGGTCAACATCTGAGGAAAAACTCTACATCACTGTCGAACCGCCCGAACGATAACATTTTGCGTAGTTAACACCTTACAAACAGCCCGAGTGAAGAAACTTTGCTTTATCACTGACCGAAAAATATGTGTTAATTTTGTTAGCCGTGATATGTAACGAAGAACCAAAGATTCGGAATGGTGAAGTTTCTCCTGGATGCGTTAGCGGTAGTAACTTCAGTACCTCGTGTAACATAACATGCAATGATGGATACACTCTGAGCGACATTGCAATGGTGACGTGCGTTGACGTCAATGAAACCAACGATACCAATGCTTATGGAGTGTGGGATTACGGCGATGCTGCGTGTACCCGTAGGTCGATGATGAATAACCTGAAAACATGAATTCATATTACTTTGTCTAAATATTCGGTTTACGCTCCAGTAAAACAGATTACTTCATGGACGCAACATATACTTGTACCCTCACACCGATTTGGTTTTTGAAATAGAGAGAGATATGACATTCTTTTTCGCCTGCACCATCGAGATGCTTTGACGACGGAGTTGCGATACGGCCCCATGAGGTCCTATAGTCTGCGCCCCCGTTTTTTTTTCTCCTCAATGCTATCCGTGATTGCTGAGCGCCTAGCAGGATAGCTGCGGATACCAATTTTCGAGTCTTTGGTATGACCCGGCCGGGGATCGAACCCACGATCGAGAAGCCGGACGCATAACCATTACACTATCTCGCTCGGACGACGATTTTATTTGCTGTTATGGTACCTATTCTATATCGAATATCTGAATAACAACACCCTAGTACAGTTGATTTCAACCTTTTTGATGTCAAGGCACCCTCTCGAAGGGAGATAGTTCGTGGCACCCTGAAACTTCGAGTACCCTGAGTCACGAGTAGTGTAGGGTTACGATGCACCGCTTCAACACAAATGGGTCGACTCCAGAATCGCTTACCATTTGTTGGTGGTTTATCTAGGCTCCTCTAGCCACGTGATCTGCGGATGCATTGCCATATAAACGCCCTGGAGTGAAGGTAGGCCGTGCTATAAGTTGGCACATCATAAATCATATTAATTGATATAGTGGAGTGTCTCTCAAAAGTTTTCTAGATACGCTCCCCTTTGAGAAAGTGAAATATTTCTCGGCCTGCATATCTTCATATCACAAAATGCAACCGGAATGCCAGCAATCCCAACAATTAGTTTGATGTGATGGAAGGTTATGAGTGTTGAAGAAAGAATTATCAAATTTCACATTCGGATCATACACGGAGTAATAACTAATAATTGGAGGTAAATCGCGAAGAGCGTAAAACATTTTTTCGTGTGACGGCAGCTTCGTGCCCCCGTTCACGCCCTCAATTTGAGAACCACTGCTGGTCTAATGTAAAATGACCTAGTTGAATTACCGTAAAACAAAGAAAGCACCGAATACACTAAGTTAGTGGTTCCCAACCAGAGGGGAATTCCCCCTCGGGGGAATTTAGATTTTTTTTGGGGGGGGGATCTGGCTTTACGGTTGTATCGGAAGATACACTGGGTTCAAATGGTTTTTAGATTTTTATGGTAGAACAATTAACTATGAAACTAGTTCTTTACAATTGTATGTTTCTTTGGTGGATTTCAAGCTGGGTGTATATGTTTAAATGCCTTCCGTAGATATTACCCCCCCCCCCGATAAAGTGAGGGTCGCGAGACGATTTTGTTTGGCCCGTGAGGGCCTGTAGACCAAATTGATACTACGCAATAAAACGTCCACCTGAATTCAGCACAAGACCACTGGTGAAATTGTTCACCATTTTAAGCCAACATATGAGCTAACGTGAAACACATACCAAATTCATCGATTAAACTCAAGGCCATATCAGACGGACTTGGCGATTTAATTTTCGTCAGCGCCTACATGACCGGTAAAAAACAGGTCAAATTTAGCTGTACTTCACCAAAGTGTAGTGCGGTCCGCATTCAACCTAGTTCGGACATATTTGAATATGTTTGGCCATATATTGCTCAGTCAACAAATGGTTATGTGGTAAAAAGCTCCTTTTTTAGTCCCAGGCATCTTTTTTATAGGGGGAATTTTAGCTCAAATATTGGCGAAGGGGTTAACGAGACGAAAAAGGTTGGGAACCACTGCCCTAAGTGCAGGCTTAGGCAATAATAAGAATTTTTAAAAAAGAAGCAGAAGTGGAGTCAACCCACGTCAGTTCAGTGGTAAGCTCCTGGTTTTGTTGAGCGTGACTATAACAAAGGTAAACACCGTCGGCCAAACCTCAACATCATTGCAGAGCCGCCTAAACGATGACCCTTTGACAGTATCACCTTCCCAAGAGCTAATATACGTGGGTGAGTGCGCGTTCCTCTGCCATTAGCGGCAGAGGCTCTAATCTACGTCGCTGTGTTAACAGTGTCGCTACAAAAACATCCCTGAAAATACCCGATCAGGACAAATTTAAAACAATAGAATGAAAAGGTGCGACGAAGCCTAAAATAAGAAAGATAAATATATTTACAGAGGTGGTCAAGTAGTCAAGGAAGCTACTCAAGTAGAAGTAGAAGTAGCGACGGAAAAATCTACTCAATTACAAGTAGAAGTACTTCTTCCATAAGCAACCTGAAACTACTTGAAGTAGAAGTAGAATTGACCAAATTTAAATCTACTCAAGTAAGTAATTAGTTTTGAAAACAGTCTTAATTCGTTCGCTTGGACTGTCAAAAGCTGCAAATTGAGCTATGCGGAACGTTCAGAGAGCTTGATTCGTATTGATGCATCCCATGAGATATCAATTTTCGACAGAATAAGCATTCTTTCGCATCATGGGATGCAAATTATAGTATTGATATGAAAATGCGATACTGAGCTTTTTTTAGTAGAATACTACGCTTTAGAGAACATCATGTCATGGCGTCCTACCCCATATGATAAGGCCCCAAGTGTAGGCGAATAGCAATACGGAGAAGTTGTATCGGATACGGTTTCAGCACTGCGCGATTAGTATACGTTAATAACACATATTGTGGATCGTAAAATTTATACTTAGTGTAACTTTATTTTCGGAACATAGAGGCATTGATACAGTTGCGTTTATGCTTCAATATATGTTCTGCAGACAAAAGAACTGAAGGTAATTAGAACTCAAAGTATGATACTCGGAACTGAATGGGAAATACAAATACCACTTCTAAAAAGCGGAAAATATTTTTCATGTTTTTTGTCCAAAAAGCTTCAAAGGCGATCTGCTAAATAAGGTGTAGCGTTCAAAAATGCTGGATTTTCCAGATTACTTGGACACGTCATGCTAGATTGAGATACGATACGTAATTTCTATATTGAAAAACGGTAGTTTTAAACGTTATGGTGGGCCTTATTTACTGTGATGAAATATTTGATTTGGGCGACAATGCGGTGTGAAAGGAACCAAGCAATCCTGTACCTAAATTATATTCACTGATACTTTCGTGCCAACATATTTGTCACTCCATAACTACTGTGCGCGAAGCGCAACAAACTTTTTTAGCTTTACTTGACTTTTATGAATATTAAATGTTGGTACTTCGTGAAAACAGCCCCGAAATTCCTCAGGCTATCTTCCGTATTAGGGGATTAAACTACTTCTACTTGACAAACTGAAAATAGCGAAAAGTAAGTAAATAGATCACAAAATATTACGAAGTAGAAGTAGAAGTGGAGAAAATCATATCTAATTGAGTAAGTAGCAGAAGTAGAGGAAAACTACTTGAGTACTTCCAAAAAGTAGAAGTACTTCGTTACTGACCAGCTCTGAATATCTAACACTGCTACATCGCGCATTGGGCTGAGAAAGATGCCGGATTGTGATATCGTGCTTGATCGTTTGAACATCCTACTATCGGACCTCTGCATCGCATTGTTCGTTGTATGTCCTAAGTGGCTAAATATAATGGACTCACCGATAATTCCACAACGCCTAATTTTGATGCCTTACGTTTTATTATACGTCGAACTCATTTAGCACATGTTCAAGCGACAGCCATGAGCAGTCCAATCGGCATATAATAGTCTCGCGACCCACCGGCTGCCAGCCACTGTAATGGGTATATATTAGAACGGTGACGTTCGGGGGTGATATCTGAAGTTCACTACTGTGCAAAGATAAAATCTGTTGATATTGCGGCACATTGAAAGTAAACTGCTGGAGACTGTTCCGTGTGCAGTATCGTAAAAATCTAATTTTGACTACTGTCGTTAGGACAGTGGATGCGGAGCATAGCAGTACCAACGTAATCATTCACATCCAAATAATATAGTATAAGCATTCGGATGATACGTGAATTCACGTGTGTAGCTGTCGTGTTGATTAGCCAAGGATTTTATGTTATCCGTTACATCAATCGCGGGAAACACACGGCCCGCGGGCCGGACCCGGCGCGCGATTGGAGTTCGAGCGGCCCGCAAACAGTTTCCGGTGTTACTTGACATGGCTCGCGGGTCTACATACCTTTTTGAGGAAATAGTTCCGACCATGAGTATTAACTAGACAAATCTGCGTTCCACTCTAACTGATGTTCATGCGCAATCTTTGCCAAGGGTTTATATGTCCGACATGCAGACAGAGTTCAAAGAACCTATTGACGACTTTGATCAACCACAGATCTCACATTATCTTTTGAAGTAAATACGTAAATATATTTAATCAATTTCGTTTTTGATCCCTATGCTTTAAACGTAAAGTTTACAATAAATACCATTTGTTCCTTGTAGGTTTATAAATACGCGATTTGTGTATCGATACAGGAATGCAGCCCGTCCAGTACCTAATTTTCCAATATCCGTCCCGATGACTTGAGAAGTTTCCCGCCCCTGCGTTACATCACGAGGTAGATTAACACTACGAATGACAGTACACTTGTTTTTGGATTGCATCACACGAACCCAAATCGAATATCTTTTCGCGCCTAGATGACTGTTTTTCAAACTGGGAGCGTGAAAGCATCTGAAAGGCGGCGCGAAGTGTCGGTCAACTGAAGTTTTTACTAGCGCACTTTGCGCGATATACCTTCAATTCACAGTTATTGCTCTGTGTTGTATCAGAATTTCATATTTCATAACTCTCCCATCAACAGTCATAACCTCCCACGCCGTCAATCTATCCGTTGGGATTGCTAACATTCTGGTTGCATTTTGCGATATGAAGATAAGGGGGCGCGAATTTTTTTAGTATCATAAAGTTTTTTTCAACGTTCGAGAACCACTAATCTAGATCCTCGAAAGAAAGTAACTTTCCGACTTGGGTGTAGTTTGCGCAATTTATGTATGGTTTACCAGAGAGCAAACTCGTTTTACTCTAAAATTAGTACCCCTCAGCACTTTATAGAAATATTCATCCGCAATCAATTTATGATACTATTAAATCGTTCTGTTAATACCTTTCAATGTCACGGAAGGAGTCAGGTCTAGTTCTCTTGTAGAACGCCCTTTTGATTAAGGTCCGCGGAGAGAAGCGAAGTGCGTGAGTCATTTCCAGGCATATCGATAACGTATTCATGTATCAGCAGATCACAGTGAACACTGCCAACGAAGATAGTATATTTCACCGATGTTTATCATAAATATGTTGCTTTCGCTCTCATTCCGATGGGGGAAAACGAGTCAAATACACTAATCCTCATTTCGGAATATATCAACGGTGGAGTGGGATCTGTATTATTATACCCACCAAGTACCCACCACCAGAAGATAAACGGGTTGTGAAACGCATGAGATTGTGTCTATCAGGCATGTATTTTTTCAGCATATCCATGTGATGAAATTTGTCCATTTGAATGCAGGGACAATCGAACGTGTCTATGCATAGACGAAATATGCACTGAAGGTATGCAATATTCATCAACTTAATTATGTTTGCATAACCGAAACTTCTATAATCTTCCACTTCACTAACGCTGGGTGGGTGGTTTGATGAATGTGCCAAAAATACACGCGGTTTTAATGTTATAGGCCTACAAAATATTATTTTCGAACTATGTGCCGTAGGCCTTTTTCAATCACAAGACATACGTAGGAAATGTCCTATTTTAAATTTCTCTTTCCGGTTATAAATTGAACATTGGGATAATTCTATAGCGTTCAGTGACAAACACCAGTGAGAAATGATGTTTCGACTATAGGCTACATTACACGGCTCGCTTTCGAAAGAGCAGATGGCTTCAGCGAGTCCTTCAAACTTACAAGAGTTTATTTTTTATCGGCAGTATGCCCTTCGTGTAGGAACAATTCGGAATGTTTTGAGTTGCAATGCAGATGCAAATCAGGATATCAAGGGATCAACGGCGATGAAGTCAACTGCATCGGTAAAATACATTTTAGCTGCACATCATACGAGCGGGGTTGCAAGTAACGAACGACATGGTCCACTGGTATATCCCTGATGGATTACTGGTTCGATTCCAACCGATGTCAGCTGGCGATTGCGTTGCTCAATTTAGGTCCTTTATCTTGTGGTCTTTGCTTCTCATCGTAGTCCGCTTTGGAACATGACATTTGCACCGACATTCATTAGACCATTAGAGTTGAGGATTTCATTACATTTGCAAGTTGAAATCCAATAGTAGATTCCAGTTTCGAATTGAAGTCCGTTTTTTTTTAATAGAAACGAATTCATTTCCGAATTATTGATAGACAACCCATTGCCGGTATAAAGTGTAAATTCCGAGTTAGTGTAGACGAAGAAATGTACAGTTGAGAACTGTTCTGCCAATGGACTATCACGTAAGCCAGGGCTGGCCAACCTTTTTGGCCAAAGGGCCACATTCGATTGACGAACTATTACGGGGGCCACTAGCCGCGCAAAGCGCGAAAATTTTTCGAAGTTCATAGGTCAATAATATTGTCACTTGACTATATTGCGGGCCTGCTGTATATCGCTGGGCGCAGTTTGCAATGACTGGACTATTCGTCGCCTGGACATATCGTTATCGAAAGCTTCGACCAACAAGCATCAATCATTTTGTGCCTAGGTTTCATCGTCGACGGTCTTCCTGCTAGCGCAAACGCAAGGTCGCATATGTTGAACGACACTTTGTCTCGTAATCGCGAATATAATTAGACTCAATCTGATACATTAGGCGTTCTTTCATTTTCACAAAGGGGAAACAATATTTAAAGCAAGAAATCGAGTGACAACATGTTGCGCGAAGCGTGAAGAAAATTTTTACTTTTGATAATCTATCTCAAATTATTCTGCTTTATTGTAGTGTACGAAGATCTACCAAAATGTGACTGGCTCATGGATCTGCCAATGCGTCGGAACTGATATTTTGGTCATCACATCTCAAGTGCTGCGGCAAGACTAATCAAATTTTTGGTTGGCCTTGCAAGTTCACAATCTGTGCAATCCATTTTGTATGATATACTAATTTCGGAAATTACCTCGCGTGCCACTCAAAACCTTCTCGCGGGCCACATGTGGCCCGCGGGCCACGGGTTGGCCGGCCCTGACGTAAGCAATCAGCGAGTTGCAGAATTGAGGAATACGGAGATATGCCTGGAGTACTTTTATATATTACACATTTTCTCAATCCGCCTAATATGTGACATGAAATATATATATATATATATATATATATATATGTGTGTGTGTGTGTGTGCGCGGGTGTCGTGTGATAACTTTCCCAAATAATCAACAACACACTGAACGAATTTTTCATCTGCTATTAAAAGATATTGACGAGTGCTTGGATGAGACATCTTGCGCTGCAATCGGACAATCATGCCAAAACTTACCAGGAACTTACCAATGCATCTGCACTGAAGATTACGTGCCATCGGAAAATGAAGACGATTGCATAGGTTGCTACGAGCCATTACGACAAAAATGAATATGATAGTTATCATCGTTTTATTGTATTTAGAAAACCTTTGTGAGCCGACTGATTGTGGACCAAATGCGGGTTGTTATGATACTTCAACAAACGATTGTTCCTGCTTTGTGGGATTCAAAGACGAGCCAGATCATGAATGCTCTGGTGAGTGTATATAATCAGGTTATTCAACACATCATTATGCGTTGATTGGTTCTTCAGGGACAAAAAAAAACACACAGGAAACAAAGATCCCAGTATTTGTCCCACCAGCACATATTATCTACGCGCCATCCGAATGTGGTGTCAAAGTTGTAAATGCCCGTGTGGCGATACTGCTATTTACGGAAAATTCATAATACTTAGCGTATGAGACTTGAAGGACTCAGGACTCTATTGCAGTCGTACTTCGAAATTTGCGAACGGTTCAGTAAATGGTTCCTACTAATTAAATTCGTTATCGAGCCATCTCATGACTTGGCCTCTATAAAATCGATGACATTAATGATTAGATTCTAAGTAACGTTTTAGGCGCCGAGTCGAGTCAAATATTCCAGTATCGCTCATTTTGGTGTCATAACAGAATGGAAGTTGTGAAAAGTTTAAGTCTGCATCTTTTATTTCATATCAAACAATATAAGTGCCTGTTCTGCACGAGATTGAAATAATTAGTTTTTTTTTCGACCATACCCGTGTCAGTGCACGTTATGACAATGCTGTGGTCGATCACGACTAATTTCAGTTTTGCAAAGAATCCCCTTACACTGCTCGACTCGGGTCATTAGAATTATTGGTCGCTTCAGATCCGCGTACTCCAAGCATTCTGCCCAGCTCTATAAGTCACGATCAAGTACTAAATTTCAATGTGCAGTATCCTCACTATGCCAAATACTTTTAATAATATTAGTAAAATCGTGTTAGTGGCGCTTCGCACAGCACAGGATCTGTGCGCCATTTCTATACCGGTTATTACAAGGAAATTGCATTATACAAATATATACAGCATCGCTCAGTACCAACATACCTGTACATGTACAACATGTACATTCAATTTACGGAACTAGCGGGCAATATGCAATATACGAACACGACATCAACACATTTAGTTATACAAATACTGAATATACATGTATTACCCATACTATGTAAATAAACCGTCTTGTACAACATTAACCAATATATTTGGATCTGTTAAAACGTCTTTCCATTCCCGATTTATTCGGTTCACTCGCGCTGCATGATGTGGTTGCCTCCTTGGATGTTAATATCTCACACAATGTAACAAAAAGTACTCTACAGATTCTTCTGCATTGCATTGCTGACATAGTGGAGTGTCTGAATAAAGGATCTTATGCAAATGTTGATTTAGTTGGCAATGGCCGCTTCTAATCTAAGTAGAATTACGTCTCTTCGCCGTGTTCCAATTTTAGCTATGTCGTTATCGTTGCCTTTTTTATTCCAAGGCATGAAATTTTAATGAAGACAACGCAAATTTATGTGAATATAATATAGAATGCTTGTTTCCGAATTAAAGCTAGATTATTGCTGGTAAAACAATGTTTATTGCATCAGAATTCATTGTTTTGACAACAGAGAGAGGGAAATTGATTTTCTTTAATTAGAGTTACATCAAATATCAAAAACGCGATCTGCTAGAGAAAATCAGGGTCCATTTTCACAGTCAGCGCCAAAAAATGAGGCAAAATCAGTTGTAAAAATCCAAACCTGACAAAAAGTTGAAATTTATAGACATACACGTAGAGTGCAGACATGTTTCACTTGTTACCACAGATGTTTCTACTAAATATAGGACTACAGGGGCACATTATGATACCCATACAGCTAACAACACTGTTGAACATTTTGATCAAAAACTATACGCTCATTGCGACCATATTCGCGTTGCAACAAACGAATTTTCGGACAATCGACATTCCGTCGCAATATGGAATGGAAAAGACGTGTTTATTTTGTCCTCGATGTTTTTTCCGACATAAACACCGACTCATGATAGTTTCAGAATATCGCAATAATCATCCTTTCAGCATATTTGTCAACGTTTTCTCTTCAAAAGTGAATTTTATGGGATTGTATATGCATGCGTCACTGAAATCCCATCCATACGCATACTGGATTGCTCGTCAATGGTTGCTGCATCGCTGATTGCAGTTGCAGATGTATTGGTTTAGTATTTGATCACCGGGATTTCAGATTTTATCAATCAAATTGGAATAGTGAATAATTATTGAGATTTCTATAGACGTGGATGAATGCGCATCAGGCGTGTCCGCGTGCTCCGACACAGAAATCTGTCGTAATACGATCGGCTCCTATTACTGCGAATGTATTGCTGGGTACACAAGGACTGAAAATGATGTTTGCATTCCAAGTGAGTACTTTTCGTATATTGCCGTTCATTATGCTTCTGTTGCCTAATATGCTGCCAAAAGATTATTGTGTAATGAGCCTGAGTAATTTGAAAGCCCCCAGTTTAATGACATACTTATACTGAAGTATTTGTTGTTTCTGTCAATTCTATACATAGCGTAATTCGCAATAATCACACCCGCAGTTTTGACACTTGCCATTTGGAATGTGTCGCTATTCGAAAACTGGCTGTTTGGAATGCCTCGCTATTTGAATCTCTCACTATCATGACACTCGTTGTTTTGACATTCCCATTTTTTCCCAGTTTTGGATTGTATCCAAATATTAGGATTTCGATAATCGCACAATATCACCGCTGCCTTTCGAATGCTGAATGAGATGGTTTATTTCGTTGCGGAAAAATATTGTATACGCACACGATTACAGTATAGTGACTGACTGCTAGACGATTACATCGCGACAACGGCATGTATCACCATGTTTAAGGAACAAAACAAGGCAATATGAAATGAGACATTAATTATCTCTTCGGTGCTGGGTTATAGAATATAAAATACCATTGTGAAAGGCACTTTACTTCATTTCGTTTTAGTTCTATGAACTCGAGTTCCCAGGACATCTTGCCGTCACCACTTACAATTGCAGTGGAGTCAATCTAACAATGAATCACTCGTCATGTTGATACACTGGCCGGAAATAATAAGGACATTGTATATTCAACGCAGGGTGGAGTTTTCCTTCCAACCGAATCTGCTCTTCGTCCTTCCAAACTTGTAACACTTGATTATTAAAAGTAATTGAATTGAATCCATAATAACTTTTACAGATTCGTGTCCACCAGATGTCATTCGGTGCAGCAGTTCGAATTTCCTGATTGATCTTTGCGACAGTGCAATGGATGACGTCACAAATATCACATTCCCTCCATCTTTAGCTGGATATCCCACGACCTCGGAAACGATTTGTGGGGAAGATACCACCAACGGTGAGCTTAACAAGCATTCAATTGTACATGCAAAAATATTGAGAGTGTTTACATACACCCTACCGTACTGCAGTTATTACCAATCTAGGTCCGTGGTACCCCGCGGTTACACATGGAATGCTGAAGGATGCCGCGAGATATTGTATATAGAACAGTACTACATCGCATTATTGCAACCTTCTAGGTATTGAGCTCATCTATTCGTAACCGCGAAGGGTTTAATTTTATATAGTGCTTAGTGACCGACTCTGTAGTGTTATTATAGCTTTCAAATCCTTTGAAAAGTGCCCAGTGGTGACCCTAAGAAGGGGGCTGGGCGGGAATTCCCGGGCCCCCTATAAGTATGTAATCGTAACTGCTGGGTCGCTTCGCCCCCCAGACACCTCTTTCACATGTAATAATATTATCTATCTATCACCGCGTCAAAGTTTCAGCCAGCTGCTAGATTAGGTCATATCTATTATTAATGCATGTGTGCAAGGATAGACTACATCAAAACCAAGGAATTCTACTGCATGAAGAGACGTGCTGATTATCTGGCTATGGGACCTTTATAACAAATGGAGAGATTTGATGATGGTTGACACATCTGTACGGAATCATATTCTTGATTGATAGAAATACTTACGCATTTATTCGGTACAATCCATAAAAAAGCGCTTAAATGAAAGTGGGGGCGCCCATTTAACCAAGGGGGGATCCGGGCGACCGCCCACCTTGCCTACCCCAAACTCCACCACTGAAAGTGCCCTCTTTTTCGGGTCTCGAAATATGGTAACCCTAATATAAGTACTATAAGAAGTCGTATACTTGTTCATGATGCTCATAGATTCTCAGAAAGTAAATATATTTTACTATTTTTCGGTAACATATGAATCAGTATCGTCTGGTGGATAATCGAGAATGTAATTCTATATCTTTTCAATGGTTACTCAACACCCGTATAATGAGGCTGGGTAGCACGCTGTTATCACTATCACATATCACCATTAAAATTGGCACGGAATCTGCAAAGCTATAATAGTTTTCACGTATCTCTCTTCAATGCGTGCATCGAAATATAAAATTTAGTCGTGATTTCGTTTCAGCCAACACACCACTTGGATCAAGGGTGTGTGAGCTGGACGGAACGTGGTCGACAGTGACATGGCTGATGTCTTGCGGAACTGGACTATCGGTATGAACAACGCCAAAAGTAACATGAGTAATAATAATGAGTGAAGACCTTACGGTGAATCATTCTCAAATATCTTACAAAAAGTGAGAATGTGACGAGAAATTTGAAAGAGAACAACGTCAAGCATATGCTAGCATACCTACAAGCGATGTTCCCGCTAATTTTTCACGAGTCTGCGCGCACTCACCAACTCATTGCGCGGTCCCCTGGATAACAGTGCGTAACGAATAAAAAAAGGTCATCACTTCAGCTTTCTTGTGCGCGGCACACGTTTTTCTGTGCGCGGCTACTTTAAAACCAGTGCGCGACCGCGCTCGCGCACAGCTTAGAATGAACAGTACCTACATGGTTACTTTTCTGTTACAACAGTGCTTTCAAATGCGAGGTCGTCGGGCGACTGGTATAGGTTACCTCTGCGCGCAAGTGAAATTCTATATGTGCTTAAAAAAACGTTGGTTCCATAGTCACGCATATTGTCTCGCAATTAGAAATCAGTGAAACTCTGATGACGTCATATCGTGAACTGAATCGCGAGCGAACACCTTTAAAAAAAATCAAGTTATATTTCACATGATTTGATTGTACAAGTTTGTAATTATCAGTGCTGGCTAAAGTAGTCAAGATCGCTACTCAAGTAAAGGCAGAAGTACCGATGCCGAATACTTCGAAAGTACAAGTAGATGTAGTGATTTTACATTCAACTTAAAGCTACTTCAAGTGATATAAGAATTGGCTGGAGTTAAATCTACTCTAGCGTGTAGTTGTGGAATTCAGTCATGAATACGCTCTCACGGACTGTCAAATATTGGAAACAGACCTCTGCGAAAGTTGCAGAGTGCTGGGCGGGCATGCTGTGTGGTGCTAGATTATGCTAAGAAGGTTAGTTGCTAGATTACCATACGGCAGTTCGAAACGTTTTGCCATATTTACTGCGACGGAACACGCGATATAGGTGGCAAATATTATAGAACGCTACTTTCGTGAAAATAATTCGACACTCCATATATATTTTGCGCTAAGGACTACGTTCATTAGGGTCTTTATGAAACTTTTTTTTAAATCGAATCTATGTTGGTTTTCCAATTAATTGTTTAAATTCAAAGATTTGAAAAATAGCGAGGCCACTTATCTTGAGATAGTTTCAAGGGATGCGACGGCGGTAATAAGGTTCGGATCGCCGGCGTTAAAGCAATAAATTGCAATTATACGGTAATCGACCTATATCTGATCGTCACTGGAATTGATTTACAGGAAGTTGCGAGTCAGCCCATTGAAAGCGAGGAGCAACGACAACAAGTTTCAGCCAGTTTACAAATCCTAACGTCTAATCCGGAAACTATCAGTAGCGTTGATGTGGCACTGACCTCGGGTGCTATACAAAATATCACGAATTCTACGGAGGATATCACAGAAACCGTGCGTATTTATTGCTATTGAACATAAAGACATACTAAAGCGAATAACTAGATAAATGCAACTACATAAAGATACTCGGAGTGTAATTGTCATCTGATTTCTGATATGTTTCTGAGCTGTTATTTTAGTTGTAACCTATTTTCGTGTTTTCTTGAAAATGCTACGGTGTGACTGTATATTTCGAAATGAGCAAAGTTTGACGGAAAAAAGTTCCATGCTATTGCCTATGAGTAGGGCGATTTTTATTTGACAGTGCGAAATGAAGTCGAGATTTTGCAAAATTGTAGCGTAAGTTCAAATGTCAAAGAACATGCTGTCATGCTCAACGTACCGGAATATCCTACGCTGAAGAAAGACGTTGTGGGCATTCGTTCTTTTATCAAGGAGCTCGTGATGTAAATTGTTAGAATGAAGCAACACGGTGTGTCACCAGCGGTGCATGCACAACTTCAGTGTTGCCAGCGATCAACGGTTGCTGTTGACCGTTCTTTCTCCATTCTTTACAGGCTACTTGGTAATGGCAGATACTTTCTACCCGAGACTGTAGTAAAATATCTGACGCTTTACTACAACAAATTTTAATTATTTCTACCGTAATACGTGATTTAACTACTGTAATTCTTCATAAATCCAGATTTCGTTAAAATAAAGTTTTGTAATGTAAATATTTGTCAGTTTTTTAGGTAAAAAGTTTTTTCAGGCCAAACTACTTCGTAAGGACAAACAGTTTCAACCAGAAATGACGATAAGTGGTACAATTCTAACAGTATGTGTGAAAACCACAAATTCACTTACATGTGGGCAAAATTTTGTCGGAATTTCCATTTTTTAGGTAAAAAAAAATCGCTATACTTATGAGAATTAACATTGATCTGATATGTTGCCTTTTTTTAATGCTGAATATAAATCAATTTGTAATTTTTTGCGCATAAAGTAATTCAAACCCTGGTCGAATTTGGCGAAGCTGAAACTTTTTTATAATTGTCAAACTCTGCAATCGGGAGTGATACCAGCAGTTTCTGTTTTTCATTGAAAAATTTCAATATTATACGGTGTCTAGCTATCCATATCTATCCATATGTATGACGAATATATTTATACTGTACGCCCTTCTTTTACGGTTTCAGTGGCCGTAGGTATTCATTGAAATATCCTCCCGGTGATATCAACTTAATGAAATGCTAATCACTCATATTAACCCTCAGTGACCGCTACCGCGTACATACTTGTTATCTTCGTGATTTGTTCTGATATATTTAATTTGCAGACTGCAACTTCTGTTATCACCACCATTAGCAATTTGATGGAGTCTCCAGCCTTGGACGACAGTGGTCAGTCAGCAGAGTAAGAAGTAGAAATAGAAATACACGCTTCAACGACCTCTATTTTCATTCATCTTCATAGACTGCGTACGCAGCTGGATCTTACTGCATCCCTCGTGCTATTGAACGATAGCGATGTATTCAAAGCTGTGAGCAGAAATGTATCAGTTGTCGTGACGTCAAGTGAGTTGTGTGATATCATTAGAATGTCAAGTGTATTTTATACTAGAACCAACAATTTGATGTAATATTCAACATTCGGATTAGCGTATTAAGAGTTGGTTGAGAGTCAGCAATATATATCCATTTAATTACATTTATTATGAATCATTATAAATTACTAGTGATAGCTTACCGTATTTGTACGTTACACATTTGCAATACTAACGTGGATTGCCAGTTCGACTCCGACCTAGGTCGATTTCAGATATCATACTTAGTTGTTGATAGTATATCCTGGCTCATAGTTATCACGGGATGCGCGTAAGCGTTATATTATTACATGCAAGACCTGTGGTTTCCATTCTTTTTCGACGCATCGTCCCTTATCAAGATGAATATATCTTTTCGTCACCCCCAAAGACAAAAGGTTATAAATAACCTTATCATTTTTCTTTCACTAGATATTCAAGTACGTTGTATTCACTCACTCAAATAGTTTCGCATGTATAGTACCATGACCTACTAAAAACACGGCCTTACAGTCTGCCTATTGACCTGAAAATTAAGAGGCCTAAAGTCTACTTTCCAACCCTTACCAGCTGTGCACTCAATTGGTCAGAAAATGCGATATTGTCATAATGCTACCTGTCTCTGGTACTCTACTAACACACCGGTGCAGAATGTATGTAAAAACAGTCTATTGCAGCAATATATAACAAAAAAATTAGGAACGAAATTTGCATAATCAAAGAAAAATGGGTACACAAACTCTTGAATTAGAGCCTTAGAAAACAAATGTCACAGCCTTAAAGGACAATCACTTCTTTTCACTTTGCCTCTCTTTAAATTGACGAACTGAGTCTTTCCTGAGTGAGGAATTCGCAAATTTTTGCTGATTATTGTAGAAATTGTTCACAATTTTCTTGAACGTGACATTTGTACAATTTTCACTACGTGCATTGCAACCAATTCGGGATTTACCTAACACAACTTTCAACACACGTAATGCTGCACGGCGCAGAGGAACAGTGCAAAGGTTAGATATGAACTGATTAGCCGAATTTAGAACTGCGAAGGAATCAAATACAAAATGGGCCACTTGAATTGCAGGTACAGTCAACCGTCCCCTATCCACCAAACTGAAACATTCATCATATTCCTCTTCGGTTTCATCAGTCGTGAGGGATAAGCTACACTCGGTGCAGTCCGTAGAATGACAGCATTACCAAGACTATTGGGGGAGTACCTTTGCTTGCTGTTGACTACACTCCACCACATTATGTATTGTTGTAGTATTTGATTATTTCCGTTTATGTTTTCTAAGGCTTCAGCCTGCATCCTTGTTTCATCAATCAGTGTGTTGTATGCCGGCGAGTAATAAACATGTTCTCTGCAGTCTGTTGATAAGCTTAGTAAAGAAGCAGCTATCACTACATGGTGGCAGCGGTGTTTGTGTTTGTGTTGAAAAGGTACGTTTTGTCTCCTACACTCTTCAAACACCTTACCTATAATGGCTAGCAATATTCCAATGCTGCAAATGGACTGGAAACATGAGCCGCTCGTGGACTCGTTTAGAGCTTTCAAGGCAAGAATGGAGTTGTTCTTTATGGATCAAGAGATCACAGACGACGTGAAAAAGGCCATAAAAACGAAAATAGCACTTGGCGACGAGGGAATGCGCAGGATCATGAATTCTGGCCTCACACAGCAGAATCAAAGAGGTCAAAAAGAAATATGGAAGCAGATAGAAAGTGAGATCGACGTTTCAATGAAGATTAAATTTCGTATTCACAGACTTGAGTACTCTCGAATCAGGCAGCGACCTGAAGAAACTATTACTGGATTTATCTCACGATTGAGGGAGAAGGCCACTCGTTGCGAGTTTGGAATTGATCAGTTGAATGAACGTCTGATAGAGATGATTGTCCTATTCACTCCATTCGAGAACTTTCGAAAGGAATTGATGACTAAACCTAAAGGTGCTAATTTGGCTGAAATTCTCGAAAAGGGAAGAGAATATGAAGCGACACAAGCGTCAAGTGACTCACTGTCCAGGATGACCACTGAAAGTACTGGCAGTGGAATGTACAATGACAATATAGACACGATTAAGAAAGACAAACGATCTACAAACTGTGGCCTAAATCACAGACCGAGAGGTTGCCCTGCATATAATGCCACTTGTCATCGTTGTGGTAAATTGGGCCACCGGATGAAGACCTGCAAACATGCTCGAAATGAACGCGATGAATCTGCAGAAGAGCAAGACAGTGAACAGCAATTTCAAAGAAAATACCACAGAAACCAAAGATCAAAGAGTTATCACCATGAGATACAGCTGGACATCGATGATGAAGCTGGAATTGAGTTCCGCCATATATTGATCAATGACATTGCATGTGATGAGGACTGTAAAGAGGTCATTATACCTCTGTTGATGAAATGCACAGAGTCAAGAGTAACTGGCAAGCTCTACTCCAAGCTGGACACAGGAGCTGGTGGTAACACTTTACCAATACGAACATATAAACGGATGTGTGGCAGCAAGTCATATGCTGAATTCCTACAAGACGAACCTAACATTCGATTGACAGGATACTCCGGTACGAAACTTCTTCGCCATGGATCAATACCGCTATCAATGAGAAAGAAAACTGACCACAAACCGGTTGAGCTCAAGTTCTACGTTGTGGATGTGCCCGGACCAGTAATTCTTGGGTTACCAGGTTGTTAGAAACTAGGCCTTATCCGGTTTAATATCGACGATATTAAAAGTGAATTGGACAGAGACGCTCTGAACACAGTGGAGGATCTTACTAGAAGATTTCCAGGGTGCTTTAATGGCATTGGAGAGTTCAATGGAGAGGTGAATCTTTATGTGACGAAGGATGCGATACCGTCGATAGATCCACCGAGAAGGGTCCCTCTCAATTTGAAAGACAAGATCAAAGCTGAACTAGAGCGTATGGTGAGCCTGAAAGTTATTCGCAAAGTAGAGGGACATACTGATTGGTGCTCCTCACTGGCCTATGCAGTAAAAAAGAACGGTGATCTTCGTATGTGCCTCGACCCACACAAACAGAACAAGGCACTGAAACGATATCCGCACAATATTTCCACGGTGGAAGAAATAACTCCAGCCCTATGTAAAGCCAAGTTTTTTACTAAACTGGACGCGAATGCGGGGTATTGGAGTGTGAAACTGGCCAAGGAGTCTCAGGAACTAACCACATTCAGGACTCCATTCGATCGATATTGCTTCACGAGACTACCTTTTGGGCTATCATTAAGTCAGGATATATTTCAAGCACGAATGGACTGCATTCTAGAAAAATGTGACGGTTGCGTCGGAATCTCGGATGACATAGTCATCTACGGCAGTATAGAAGTCGAACACGAAGAACGTGTCCTGAGATTCATGAAAGTTGCAATGCAAGAAGGTTTGAAATTTAATCAGAGTAAATGTATCGTGAAGTCAAGAAGAATCTCATTCTTCGGACGCATTTACACCGACAATGGAGTATACCCTGATCCAAAAAAGGTTGGAGACATACTGAGAATGCCGTCACCAGAAACAAAGTTAGATCTCCAAAGGTTCCTTGGGATGGCCAACTTCCTCGCTAACCATCTTCCAAACTTTTCTGTTAGCTCTTCCATTCTGAGAGATTTGACTAAAACGGATACGCCATTCACCTGGGATATTGACCACGAGAAAGCCTTCAACGACATGAAAAAAGGTATTTCCGACTGCATGGCATTGAGATATTACGACCTGCAACGTCCTGTCACATTAGAAGTGGACGCCTCGATGAAAGGAATGGGCTCAGCCTTGATTCAGGACGGGGCACCTATTTCATTTGCTAGTAAAACGCTCACGACGTCTTGCCGTTATATGTGGCATACAGAGATTCCACCATTATCTTTATGGTCGATACTTCACCGTGGTCACAGACAGACATGGGGTAATCGCGATTAGTAATCGTAATCGATTACGACGATTACAGCATTTTCAAGTAATCGTAATCGCCATCGATTACATTCGAAAACAGTCCGAAGTAATCGTAACCGACTACTTCCTATATCTAATCGATTTCTCTGTGAAAGAACGATTACTTTTTATTTTTGCAAGGATTATGACATAAACTGAACATTCGTGATCAGGGAAGAGATATTATACCAGGCTCGTGACAGCACAAACGTCTGTTTTTCCAACGCCACAGCTCATTATTACGTCAGAAGCAGCCTATTAGCTTTGCGCGTCATTGCGTAAGAAGTATCCACACTAAATAGATATTCGATGTACAGTGGTGGCCCTACGAACGGGGGGCCCTGGGCGAGACTTATCGGGGGGGCCCCTATAAGTATCTATCCGTAACTTATGGGGGGCTCCGCCCCCCAGACCCCCCTTCCGCATCGGTTATTATTAGCTATCTTTCACCCCCGCAAAAGGTTTGCCAGGTCCTGGATTCGGCCATGTCTGTTTTGCACGTGTGCAAGAATAGACTACATCAAAACTAAGTAATTCTACCGCATGCAGAGACGTGATGATTATCGGGATAGGGACTTTTCTAAAAAATGCAGTGATTTGATGATGATTGACACATCTGTACGGAATCATATTCTTGCTTTGTACACAGATTTCCATGTTTATTCGTCATTCTCCTTGAAGAAAGTGCAAAATCTAAATAGGAAAGGGCCCTTCAACCAGGGGGGCCCCGGGCGACCGCCCACCTCGCCCACCCCAAAAGCCACCACTGCATGTACGTACGTCGTACATTGGTGTCATTGAAGGAACACCCTCCGTGCTGTATATCAGGTTATCAACACGTTCCACACGCCACTACCTCGCAGCAGTATAATTTGTCTCCGCTCTGCTTAGTTTAAAATAGTAGCTTATGGTTGATGTTTGGGTATGCTTGTGCATAGTTATACGCAATTTGACCGTAGCTGCTTGGCGAGCAGTAGGTATATCCAGTACGTACGAAAACCGGACAAAAATTTGGAATTTTGTACTCGTCAAATAAAACATTGCGATTTCCCCAACGAAGCAGTAAAATCAACAGCTTGTGATATATATATATCAAAACCGGCTCCGTTTTTGCCGTTTCTCGTAACGGCAGCTTGCAGTACAATATATGTATTAAGTTGAAGGCAGAATTTTATGTTCGGTTCGTCTTATTCTCACATGACTCTACTTGAAACGCGCGCCAATCGTTATTTCACAATTCTTTACTCAACATTGGGGCCTGCCGCCATGGTCATGGGCTTATATATCATGTTAACATGGGCTGTAGCTGGAATCAGGACTAAAACAGCAATTCGTCGCCCATAGGGTGGTATAATCGCAAGTTGAAGACTGAATTTCGTTAATAATTGCATTATATTACTATTTATTTTTAATCCGCTCTCAGCCCCCGATGGTCATATTTACCTGTAGAATTTGTTTGTTTGAGGTAATCTTGGTGTTCTTCGACTACAACGGACAGTTACACCTGACCTATTTTCTGCATCATTGATTCCGTATCTGCCGACTTGTAGCACGGCCCACTTCTAGGCTTATTGTAAGACACCGCTTACGCGAGCCTAGAAAAACCTCCAATATCTAGTAATTCAGAAGTCGACCTCGGTCGGACTCGAACCCGCAACTCAATGGTGTTGCAGACGTGGATTATACCACTGCGCTATCTCGCCACAGAATTACCTACATGTAGAGCCGGGGGCACCTAATTCATAATTATAACCTCTGGTATCTTGTTACAATTACTTTAGTGTATGTTGTTAATTCGTGACCTCCGGTTTGTTATATAATCAAACGATATTGCAGTGGCTCAAGCGTAGCAGACTATAGAAGAAAAAACTTTCGTGAGACGCACGAACAAATTGTGATGTCCTTACATCTGACTGCATGTCTAGCAACTCAAGTTGTAAATTACCAGGGTCAGTGGTCACATTAACTACAATAGGACTTGAAAACATTTTCATCATGGGAAAAAAGCAATCATTCTGTCAATGCGGCCGTTGAACTTGACAATCAAGTCAAATGATCCATTGGTTTGATGGTCAGATAGCGTTGTAAAACGTGTCGCAACACCACCTGCACTTAATTAAGTCTGATGATGAGCAGACTTAAATTTGAGTGACGATCCAAACGCATTTGAGTGTGAGCATACTTTTTAACGTGAGTTGAGTAACGAAATCGTTGCTGAGTAGAGCATCGCTACTGGACAGCGAAGGAATTGGTCTCCACCTTTAATTACAAACTCCAGATTCCAAGCCAAGCAAGTGTAATTTTTGAATATCAATTTTCTTGTTTGTTCTAATTGATTTTATAATATTTTTGTTGGATTTCCCAACGTCAATGGGAGCCGCAAGTAGGCTAGCTCGGAGCCGCGGTTAGGAATCACTGATCTAGAGAGGATTTTCAAGTTAATTAGATCTCTCGAAAATACTCTATAACTTGTGTTGGTTAACGAAATACTTTTTGAGTCCCCTTCGAGCTCGCTCCCCACCCTATTGGGAAATTTGGGTTGCGGCAATAATGGCCCTGGCAAGAACGCAAATCATTGGGCGCGATAAATTGACCTCTATAAAAATGGACAATGGGCACAATATGACGAAACAAGCAAATGACGCATCTCTTTTAAACGGAGTCTGTTATCTCATTAGGCCTCTTCAGCGCAATCCATATATTGTCTTCCAACATACCTTCTAAGATGCAAAATAAATGTAATCGTGAGTAATCGTGATTACTTTTCCAATGTAATCGTAACCGTAAGAGACTACTTCCTGATTTTGCTGTAATCGTAATCGTAATCGCGTCATTCAGAAGTAATCGTAATCGCAATCGATTACAATCACGAAGTAATCACTAGGGCTGGGCACAATGATTCGAGTACTCGAATCTGAATCGAGTATTTATTTTAGTGATTCGAGTCGAGTAGCAAAAGACGATTTTTTCGAGTAATGAAATTATACGCGCCTCGCAACTGAAAGTTATTTTATCAACGAGAGATATTGTTTGGATGCTATTTTCCACTGTGGGAGCCTTGAAACCTTGATTGGGCGTATCGCAGCATAAAAAACATAATACAAAGCTACGACCGTTACTGGAAAAACATTTCTGAAGTCATGACCCTCCTATAACATTGTAACAAAGTGCAATGGAATCGGTAGGGTCGAAGAAATACCAAAAGTATCTTTAAATTGCTAGATAACAGGCATTATATTCTTGGTGGTAGCACAAAAGGTACATATTGGAACTATGACATATTACATTTTGTTGTGACGTCATAATGATTGATACTCGATTACTCGCCTCGACTCGAAACATATTACGTGATTCAGAATCGAATCACTCAGGTACTCGATTTTGCCCAGCCCTAGTAATCACCCAATGTCTGGACTCACAGATCACAAACCTCTGGAAATGATCTTTAAAAACCTTTACGGGTTGCACCTCCAAGGCTGCAAAGAATGATGTTGAAAGTGCAAGGATATGACTTTGATGTCAAATACAGACCTGACAATGAAATGACTCTAGCAGACACCCTGTCAAGAATGCCTAATACAGCCAATGCTGGATATATTGACCTTGACTCGCATGTGGAAGAAATCTCAATGTGGTCAATTGAAAACACCGACATAGACATGATCCACTTTTCAGAAGAAAAGATCTGAGAACTGAGACAACCAAAGACCACGTCCTCCACAAACTATCTGAATGCATTTTCATTGGCTGGCCAGAAGACATCAACATCAAGTCCATCCCAAATGAACTGAGAAGCTTTTGGACTTATTAGGACGAACTAGCAGTTGAAGATGGCATCATCTTCAAAGGTCGACAAGTCATTATTCCCATGCAGAATGACATACTGTTGCAGCTTCATGCAGGTCATCAAGGGATTGAGAAAACACGTGCTCTGAGCCGGGAAAGTGTTTATTGGCCAGGGCTGTACAAGGATATAGAAAATCTCTGCAAAATTATGAATTATGTCAGGAGGCTTTACCGCGACAAACAAGAGAACCACTTATCAGTCATGAGCGACCAAATATGCCATGGACCAAGCTTGGAACAGACCTTTTCAAAATGCAAGGTGAACATTTCATTATAATTTCAGACTACTACAGTCGATTCCCGATTGTGAAAAAACTGTCTTCAAGCACCAGCGAAGACGTAATCGAAGTTGTCAAAGAAAGATTCAGCCTTTTTGGCGTGCCGCAAGAAATCGTCTCCGACAATGGTCCATGCTATCTAAGCAAGTTTGACAAATTTTGTCATATGTGGGGTGTCAAACATACCAAATCCTTGCCCCGTTTTCCAAAATCAAACGGGCTCATTGAAAGACAAATTGGATACCTGAAACCAATTATTTGCAAATGCATGAAAGGGGGAGAAGATATCCGTATGGCACTATTAAATGTTAAAGCAACTCCTTTGGACAGTGTTCTACCTAGCCCAGCCGAGCTGATATTTGCTAGACCGATTCCTCCAGCTATGCCAAGTCACGGTATCAGCAACAAACCAGAGATCTATAAAGATCCTGTGCAAGCTCGACTGCAGAAACAAAAGGAATATTCTGACATTTGCAGATAAGGCTCTCCCTCCATTGATCGAGGGACAACAGATTCGCGTATTCAACAAGGATGATAATATATAGTCCCCAGCTAAAGTGGTGACCAGAGAAAATGAACGTTCGTACAGGGTGCAAACTGAAAAGGGTAATGAATTGGTACGAAACAGAATCCATCTACGTGAAACCCGCGCAGCGAAACTAGCGACAATCGACGATGCTGAGCAAACGAAAACAAACGACATGGATATTGGTGATGCAACAGCAATCAGTGATGGCAGCACTCGTGCTATCACCACGAGATCCGGAAGGCTTGTCCAGGCACCGAATCGGCTTCAATACTGAGTTTTCTTTGTGTAGTATTGTAGTCACTGTGCCATTCGTACTTCTAAACCATTGGAAGGAAGATATTGTAATATTTGATTATTTCCGTTTATGTTTTCTAAGGCTTCAGCCTGCATCCTTGTTTCATCAATCAGTGTGTTGTATGCCGGCGAGTAATAAACATGTACTCTGCAGTCTGTTGCTAAGCTTAGTAAAGAAGCAGCTATCACTACATGTATGACTTTGAGGTATCCGCCTTATCTGGAAGGTATTTAGAGCAAGCGGCTATGGTTTCTTCATCAAAGATAGCCAGTGCCAGGTTGACGTTCTGCTTGTGGCCGGGATGCTTTCTTTGTTAGCTTTGGAGCCATTCGGAAATTAGGCTACACTCGAACTGCCATGCAATATAGCCAGCAGGGCTAATTATGATATATCGCCACCTTTAATATAGAATGGTGGAAAGGAAATTTTCCTAGAATTCAGTAGATTGTTGCAAATGTTCTTCACCAAATAAACGTTGCCACAAAATATATGGATTTTTGTCTTGTAACTTGGATGATTGATGAACAACCAAATTGCGATGACAGTATATTGAAAGCACGAACGTTGGTACTGTGGTTGTCAGAAACAATACCTCTCATATTAAATTCTAGATCCGAGATTTTCGTGATGCAATCAGACATCTTTTGCGCTAACCAGGAACCTTAAATTTGTGTTTCTGGTAAAATTTGTAGGACTAAAGGAAGCGGTTTTTTAGTCCCTTGATCATAATCACTACGACGCCTTTGTAAAGATTTCCATATTCATCAGCACCATAATATTTGCCACCATGATATTGCACTTTTTTGCAGATACATTTCATCCACCATCACGATAACATCCTCAGAAATTTCCATGGCATTTGAAAATTCAATAGTCCCTTTTAGTCTTGTTTGCAAACAGC
This sequence comes from Botryllus schlosseri, assembly GCF_051294905.1. Classification (NCBI taxonomy): domain Eukaryota; kingdom Metazoa; phylum Chordata; class Ascidiacea; order Stolidobranchia; family Styelidae; genus Botryllus; species Botryllus schlosseri. The sequence goes on from NC_137239.1 coordinate 1,844,030, forward strand.
TCAAAGACGGCATAGGGAAAGTTTCCAAAAGTGTCTTGTACGCTTGGCAAGAAATAGAACGTAAAAGCAAGCAGTACAGGATCATATTGCCAGAGGATGCCAGACTATTGTCGGCCTTGTAGTATCTTATGATCACGCAGCTCCTCTAAAATATCTACTTCGGGATCCGGATCAGTTAGACCAGTGGTTCTTAACCTTGCCTCCAACGCCCCCCAAGGGGCGCTGGCGATTTTGAAGGGGGCGGAAACGCTCAGGGGGCGGTATGGGGGGCGCTGGAGAAAAATGGCTTCGCAGTAGATGATGTGGTGGTAGGACATATCCTTAATGAGTATTCAGAGCAAATTAACACCGAAAACTTCGTTATATATAGCCTACAAAAGACATATAGGTTTAATTGTCTATGGGCGCCTAGATGACTGGCACCGAATGTTCCTGTCTTGGCAATCTGAACCCCTGAAGAGGAATTCCATCTGGCAGGGAAAAATTATATGCCAGTGAAGAAATACCAATTTGAAATCGTGTGTGTCTTTTAGTTTAGTACGATTGGGCGACAGGGATATCTAAAACTAGATATTCCTGTTGGGCGATTCTATATTTTTGATATATAGCAGACAGGAGGTCACGAAATAACATCATGCAACGAAGTCATACCAACGGGTTCGCCCGCCCAAATATGTTTAATTATTAGTTACGGGCCCTACAGTTTCGAAGACACCTCACAATGTTCGCTCTACGTTTTGATGAGTCTGCGCAAACTCAACAACTCACTGCGCAGACCCTTGGACAACAGTGCGTAACGACTAAAAAAAGGTCATAACATCGGATTTGTTGTGCGCAACGTAGATTTTCTGTGCGCAGAGACCGTGTCAGCACTGCGCACGTGCGCAGCTTAGAGCAAACATTGCACCTCCCTCAGCTCTTCCGGTAAATCTGGTAACGTGAGCAGAGAGGACAAGGAATTGATAGCAATATATATGCGATTCCCGATCTTACTGACCGATTTTATCATGAATTAGTGAATGAATTTTATCATGAATTAGAATGAATGAAGTTTTCGCGCTTCGCACTGGCTCGATAAACAGTACAGCTGATTTCGTGGCAAAAGCGAACAACCTGATGGGGGGCGGTCGGTTTATCACCCTATGGGAGCCAAAGACCCAAGTTTTTTCGGCGGGCCTGACGAAGTGCTGTTTCGTTCCTGCCAACGGGTATACGCCCGAAGATGTATAATTCTTATTGAGGGGTCCTACCTTTTCAATCACACATCACTCAGCTCTACCGGTAAATCTGTTTGCGTGAGACGAGAGAGCATAAAAATTGATATCAATATACATGCAATTCCCGAATATATTGACCAATTCAATCATTAATTATTGAAACTTTTCGCGCTTCGCGCGTCTATACGCATAGACGCTCCGTAAATGGACAGTGGACACCCAATGTAGATGACAAGTATCAGCAAATGGCGGATAACAGAATGGGGGTCTGGAGGCGAAGCCCCCCGGAAGTTTGGTTTATCAACCGATGGGGGCCCAAGACCAACGTTTTTTTGGGGGGGGCTGACGAAGTGCTGTTACGTCCCTGGTAACGAATTAATTGTACCTACGGGCACGCCCGAATATGCTTAATTATTAATTACGTGCCCTTTATTTTCCCATACAACAGCTCACTCAGCGCTACTGGTAAATCAGATTTCGTGGGTTGAGAGGATAAAAAATTTATAGCGGCTTATACATACATACATACCTATTCATTCATGCATTATAGAAAAATTTGGTACCTAGAGCGACCAGGCCACACAAACTTTGCTGACCATCGAAAGCACGCTACGGGGCTCTTGTGGGCGAAGCCCTCAGAAGTTTGGTTTATCTTGCTATGGGTGCGCAAGGCATTCATTTTTAGGGGGTTGGCGAAGTGCTGTTACGGCCCTCCCTCTTACTCATTGTCTTTATTACATTCCTTACAATATGAGGTTGGGGGGCGTTGAGGCACGATAATGTTTGACAGGGGGCGCTGGATGAAAAAAGGTTAAGAACCACTGAGTTAGACTGTCCAAATAGCTTGGGAAGTTTAGTAGCTCGCATTTTCTTTTGAGCAGAGTATTTCTGCTTGTGCGGAACCATGTTGGTTAAGGCACAGGTATCCCATTATGTTGCATCTGCACCCTCAATTCTGATTGCCAATTTTATGGCATTCTAAATTTTCGGAAAGTTTTCCAAACATAGCTCATAGTATATAACATGCTGATCCCCTGCTTGAGACTTTAGCAGATTTGGCAATAGTATATCCAGAAGTACACCCAACCACGCAACACTTGAGAACCATCGCCTATTAACTACACTAGAAAATGAATATTAGCAAATTATACATCACTGAAGTAAAATAGTATTCTGGCACAGCACCCTATCCAAGCCTTGCAACAATTAATGTAATGCTATATAAGCAGTTACAATGAACATGCCTTCATCATTATAAATGTCTTAGAACCAACGCTACCAGTTATACAATTCGTCAAAATAGACTACCGTATCCAAGACTATGTTAGCGAGCAAGCAGATTATGATACTACAATGGATCCGTTCGAACACGACGTTCTTCGCGTCAACTTGAACCGCTGGCACTGTCGAGGAACAGTAACCGGATTGTCAACTAACCCATCAAATGATAATACTGACCCTTAGCTCGTGAATAAGCTCGTGAATATACTCTACATAGCGAAAGAAACAAGTGCGACGCGACGACCAGCAACACACGGCTCAACGCGAACAACTACAAATGTCTTGACTTCAACAAGAACTACAACTGTATTCATCCGCATGAGTTTTTGCAGTAATATCCGTGAATTGTCCAACTGACTAGCAGCTCTTTTGAGACTAAAATGATTGTTTCCGTGTTAAAACTGTATTCCATCATCTTAAGACAGGGGTCTCCAACACGCGGCCCGCGAGGTCCTATTTTGCGGCCCGCGACCTGATTTGAAAAAAATTCAGAAAAACGCTTAGTAAATCATGTTGAAACGCTAAAATTGATTTCAGTTGAAACATAATGTTGTTGTTTTTCAAAGTGAGCCATTCTATGTGCCCACTATCACTATTACTCACTAGTTGATACGGCTTCGGCATGGTAATATCATTCCATGGATGAAGAATTTGCTGGTACGAATGGGCATATTGCCTTGACGTGCAATGGGCCACTACTGCCAAGACCGAGACGCCTGCAAAACGACTTCGGGCGCTCCAAAAGACCATGCTTTACGAGGAGATAGTTGTCTAGCAAGTAGGCCTACCGTGTATAGCTAACCCCAATATTGATTCTTCAATCCATGGGTGGCCAATCTGCAGCAGTAGAAGGAAAATTATGCGGCTGTCGACACTTGTAATAACAACCCTAAGTTTTCACAGATACCCCCTGCATCAGCTGTATCTGGGAATCTGATCACATTGGCCGAGAAAGGATAAATATTTTATAGTAATATGTGAAACTATACTAATATTTATTGACGAAATTCACTCATGAACATGAAAAATTTTTCGCGCTTCGCGCGACAACAGATTGGTTTTCTGTGGCTCTTTACAACATAACTACTAACGATTTGGTGCGCATAGTAAGCCGATATGTGCATTTAGATTAGTTCGGAGTGTACCGGCAATGGACATGGACATGATAACGTGGGTATTTGGCCCCAGCTAGTTTATCACGACTAACCACCGGTATGCGGCCGCAGGCTACATGAGTGCGCGAAATGCGGCCGTGAATTACAAAAATGTTGGCCACCCCTGTTTTAGCGGCTAAAGAGTGTTGTCATTGTCAGGTATCGTGTACAGCTCATAGTCCAAAATATAATGACATTAATGATCATGATACTTTTTGTTGTATTTGTGTTTGTTCAATAAAATATTAGTTCTTTTGTGGTGACTATAACCGTCGCCTATGTTAGAAAGCACAGCGTTGTAATAACGTAGAGTTATCAGACGTGGTTGTTGAACTGCGTTGCCTACTTTTATATCGATATTGATGTCATGCGGCCCGCGGCCTCCAGGAATTTAGAAAAGTGGCCCGCGACCTATTTTGAGTTGGCGACCCCTGGCATAGACGAAGGTGGGCTCTGCAAAAATGTTAGCTTTTCTTGAATCATGAAAAAGAACAACGGAGCGACAAATGTATAGGCGTCACAATATGAATACTGAAACACTAGCAATGTTCTTATAACGATTGAAAAATGTGGAATCATTTATTTTATATTTCAACTTGCAAAGGGACCACGGTCCAAAAAGGTTTTGGAGCCCCTGCTCCACAATATTAGTCTCAGAATGACATGTATATGCTGTTGTTGTGATGCGGTTCCCAATATTACACTTGAGATAGCATAGTTGTGAAGCGTTCAGATTCTTGATCGGTAGGTCGAGGTTTCGATCCCCGGCCGGGTCAGACCAAAGACCTGATTAGTAGCACTGGTATCGGTGACTTCCCGGCTTGGCGCTCATGCATTATTGGGATAGCATGAAGGGATGGTGCAAAACTTAGAAAGCAGTACGAGGATTTATCTGCACTTTCCTTGTCCAGCGGTATATGCACATCATGTGTACTCATGGTATAGATATACACGGATAGTGTGTATGTATATAATGAGTCGGTGTATGCCTAGACTTACCATACGTCCCGTTCTAGGCGGGATAGTCCCGCTATTTAACGTCTTGTCCCGGCGTCCCGACCAGTCAGCCAAACGTCCGGCTTTTTAAGGCCGTAAGGTACTGCTGAACTAACAAAATTTTCCAAATTTTTTTTATTGCAGAATCCTAAAGTATGAAACTAGTTCTTTTCAAAAATGCATTGCTTTTGTCTGATTTCGAATTAGAAGTATGTTAAAATACGATTTGAAATCAACCATTTTCGTAGAAATTCACCCCCCATACAAGTTCATGTATTTAAACTCACTCAAAATTGTTATAATCCCTCTGCCGTAAGCATTACCGGTATTTGCTATAGAAAAGGAGAGGCTAATACGCCCTACCTATATCTCTACCACCCCTGACGACGTGAGATGCTATGGTAGAGTTGCTTTGGACTGAGTCATATTCATGCTACTATATTATTACCCTCTGCTTATACTATAAATTATTTTGTTAATCTTATTTCCTTATTATGACTTTACCTTTATTTACACTTTAACTTCCCATAAGAACTCTTTATCCTATATACTCCCAAATTTTATGTTACATAATATCTACCTAAAACACCCATGCTTTGAATTCTTGTCGGTAGGGTCAAGCCCGCCTATGACAGCTTACGGATGAAGATCCCTTGGCTAAAACACCAGAATGTCTTGTTCACTAAATTCCTACCAATATATATATCTTAAATGTATATATTATATCATGTCTTAAATCTAAACAAGAACTGTGGTGGATCCATTGCGGAAACTCTGTACTACGCCCTTACGGGCGTAGCTATTAGTTGTTCTCGCTATACTGCCTTCGGCAGCTTAATATTGTAAAATTCTGATTTGAGCCATGGAACATTTTCAAATTGGAGGCGGAGTCGCCCAGAAGTTGTATCGATTACCCCATAGTGTGGGCTCAAAATCATTGTTTATTTGGGCGGGAGGGGGCTAAAACATGTGCTTTCGGTCCCGGTTACACAAAACACAGTCACATACTCCTGAACCGAACGGTGACAACCTCGGGTCTATGAGCTAAGCGTTGCTACTGTGACGTCATAATTCAATTGAAATCCACTAGTGGGCGCTAAAGAGTGTCCCTAATTTGGGTTGCTGAAATATGGTAACCCTATGTATGCCGCAAAACCATCTAGGACAAAAATAAACTATTTCCTTTCCTGATTACACACGTATACCATGTCGTGTCAATAAGGGTATTTGCAATACTCCGATCTAGTCTTGCCTAGCGTCGGTGTCAAGGAACGTCCAGTGTGTTTATCGTGTAGGGACGAAGCAATAGTTACCGCCTACTACTTGGGGTTATGTAATTGAAAATGTTACAAATGACTTTTTATGTACACCATATAAATTATCTTTCACGTCAGCATTAATGTAGTTGAAAACGTCGGCTATTAGATCTGACGAACGATGCAGCAAGCTACTTTAGAAGATATATAGTCAATGGTCATAATGCGTACATACCTTATACCCGTGTCGTTTCGACCGACGTCCTCACAATCACGAAATGCCCTGCAACTGTTGCGCAATTTCGTGCTGCCGATCTGCTTGGTATCCTAGCTCTGGCCAAAATGTTAGCCAAAATTTCCCCCAGCAGAAATCAGCCCAATGATTAAGGTCGTTTTTTCCCCGCGCACACGCAATGTTGACTGAAGAATAAGGCGGACACTACTGAGTGCTTGTGTCAAGGATGGCCGCAATATTACTTTGCCGACCTCCAAAACGGTATTTGTCCCAATTAACACAACTTCTGGAAGGCTTCGCTAACAAGTCACACTAACACACGCGATTACACACCCTTTCCGTAGAAAACTAGGTCCGGTATTACGCGATTCGTAAATCTGGCCGTTCTAGGTAACGGTTAATGCAAAACTTATTCATTTATGTTTGCCGGCTCATCATGCACCAATCGCTAATATAAATGATGTGAAAAGTCAGTATGGCTAAATTTAGTAGTCGCGTGACCCTTTTATTTCTTCTTCAGTTTATGTATGAATTTGGTCAATAATATTGGAACTTCCATAATCGACATATAGCATGAACGTGATCAGATTTCCTGCAGAAGCAAAGCGGTTACTGGCTGGAATTGAACCAAATTTTGTGTGTAGGCTTAAATTAGGTAACCTAACAATTTTATCAAGTAGCCAGTACGATTTGAGAAAAAAAAGTCGTTTTTGAAGAGCCCTAATATGCACGTGCCTAATAGTCCCGCAGTAGCCTACTGCGCAACTCTAGACTGATGCATCCATACGGGTCCTAGCCAGACTAAATAAATACCGTCCTTTCATATATGCGAATACCGTTTTACTCAATTCTGTAAATCAAGCGTATTTTATGCGTTCACTTAAAGTAAAGCGAGTTCACTTGCGATCTCTTTGCCTTGAATCGAGGACTTTGGACTGTTTTGTCACTTGAGATTTCAAATAGCATTTGAACATACTTCCAGCAAGAGAAAATAGCCAGAAGGAACATGAGCAGGCCGTGTTATTTTTGGCATATGCCAAAACTGCCAAAAATAACTTATTTTTGGCATTTTTCGATTTTTATTTTTGGCAGTTTTGGCATCGTCCTCTAAATAGATAGTTTCAGCCTCAAATTAGTCACAAAAACGCTTTATGTGGGCTAGTTTGTCAAAAGACACCACAAAATGTGTAGCATCCACGTATAATCAGTGCCAACAAACAATAAGAAGAAAAAACCAAACGATTTCATAGGTTAATAATATCAAACGAAACCACAAAATGTGCAGTATCCATCGGACTCGGTGCCAAAAAGCAAAAAAAAAAGCCTAACAAACACAGCTGAATGTTACAGCTGTTGAATAGACTTAAATCGTTTGCACTGTAACAGTGCTTCCAAACTCGGGTCAGCTAAGTTTCTCCTAAATTCATTTCTCGCCCAGCGAATCTGGGAAATATCGGCTTCAACAGTAGCCGTTGAGGGAAAGAATGTTGCCAGTCATCCACAAAAGGTTTTAAGAGCTTCAAAATCTTTGGAGGGCCGAACCGGCTTCCATGCATCAGGAAAAGAGATCACTTCGCCATTGCCACCGATCTCATCGCGGAAAGAATTTTCTTCCCGATCCTTTTCCAGGAGTTTCCTGTGTTGTCTCTCAACACATTCTATTTAATAGCCCGACTATCATTTCTCCTTCAGTCTACCGACATATTTTCAGAGGACTTTTGTCACTTCAGGTGGCTTTAATATTACCAACTCCCATGGAAGAGTGCCGGGAAGGTTAGCTTGTTTAAGAACACTGAGCAACAAGACTGTCTGGCAAAACGAGACTATATGCAGCTCAGAAATAGCCAGACAGTTTGTTGCGTCACAATGTTCAACTCGATCACAATGCAAAAATCGTGGTTGATTTTGGGGGTTCCAGCTCCATGAGCAGAATATAATTTATATTTTAATAATCAGTACTGCGGCAGCTTCTCATTGATACCCATTTAATCAAATTTAGTGCTCGACAAGTCGGTCAAAAATGGTCGTAAAATTGCCTTTGGACAAATGGAAAGTCTGACGTAAACCAAATGCAGTCAGCCGTTCAATCACGCTGTGCCCACACCATTTAAGACACCATGCTTTCACCCCTAATGGGTGGGCTGGACCCAGATTAAGAAACCTGCCTTTCACAAACGCTCTTCTCGCTTGTAACGTGGTCCTGTTAAAAACACCATGAACGAAACACACTATTTGGCAGGCCGTGTTATTTTTGGCATATGCCAAAAATTGCTTATTTTTGGCATTTTGAAATTTTTATTTTTGGCAGTTTTGGCATCTGGCTCCTGAAATGCCAAAAATAACACGGCCTGAACATGAGGCTTAGAAATAACTAGTTGACTACTTAACAGTTCGGAAATGAAACTCTAAGGCAAAATTCCCCCAATGATATATATCATTGATTCCCCTAATTGTGGAATTACCCCTCGATCATGGTTAGGAATCACTGAGGTAGTGGAAAATAAACAAATATACTTTTGTTGTTTCTTGTTATTTCATTATGTTGTTCTCCTTGTGACTGGTGGTGAAATAACGATTCCATGCATTCCATCAGCCCTGGCTGATAATGCCTAACTTAATAGAATTGGTTATTACACCTCGCTTCGGTCAAATACTGGATTATGACGTCATAAATGGTGGATGTAGGTGGTACGCGAGCACTGCCTAAAACCTCAAAATGGTACGTAGTTGGAAAAAGGTTAGGAACCACTGGCTTAAAACATGTTTTAAACAGTGTTCTTAACAAATGCCTTTTTAAATTTTTTCAAGCGTTGTCTAATTATGCCATAGTTGTGTAAATACGTCCCTGGAAACCATGTGGTATGATCCTACGCACGATTTGCACCAAAAATATTCGACGCATACGCTGGGGAGTGGCTGAAACCCTCATAATCGTCGTCGGTTCATAAGTTTATGCATGTAGAATCGATGTAGATCAGTGTCTCCCAAACTTTTTTTAGCTACCGTCCCCCTGGACAACGAATAAAGTGCCAGCGCCCCCTGACACCCCCCTCACACCACGCCTAAATGATAAAACGAAAGTTGTTCTGCATTTATTACAGCTTGTAATTAAACGGATGAAGCTATTGTAATATTATCATCATCCTCGACATATTGGGTTTGAGTCGTGATAAGAACATTCTTATTCCAAAATATCCAGGGTTCACGTCCCGTAGGCCCTACTGTCAAGTCGATTTCTGCTGTGAGCCTTTATCACCTTATCGCGGCACTTTGTTTGTTTGTTTTTTGGGTATTCATGGTGTTTGTCGACTACTATGGTCATTCACACCAGACCGATATTCTTTTTTTATTTTTCCGTAACTGCCGACTTAAAACACGTTCAATCAAATATGAGCGGGGAAGGGCAATGACGAAAAATTCTAACCGACTCCAGTGAGAGAGTATTGCTATTTGATTCAATTGTGTATCCAGAACGATTGATTGTAGATACTGAACTTTGGGTTGAACTCAAACTTGTTCTACACTGCAATGTAATCAGCTCCCCAATCATTTCATGCTCGTAAACTTCACAGAATGGATTGAATATCCGGAGAGGAATTTCTTATTGGAATATATCCTGGAATCAAATCATCATCTCCTCGTGCAATTTTCTGAGTTGATTGCCTTATGTTTCTTCATCAAATTACGGTGAAATATCACGGGCTTATCATTGAATCTAAACGGTGCCATTTTAACCTTTATCAGGTTCATCATTACTAAGAACGGATATATTCTACTCATAAATTTTGGAAAATATGCCCGTCAAATCGAAGCGATATCGTTTGTCGCAACCAGAAACGTTGTGTCGAAGGCCGCGGTCGCGGCACTCGCACTGTGGTAAATCAACGATCGTTTGAGACAAAGTAAAATCACGCACGGCAGTTCTGTAATGCCATCACACCTTGCAGTGAGCAATACCTGCTCAAATTCTCACAACACACAGTGAACCACGCTTTTCAGGGATACTGCCGTCTGCTAAATTAGTCCAATGATGGGCAGGTTCAACATTGTGAAGTAACAATCGACTTTTCCGGTACAGCTGAATAGATAGACGGACGACCCTAAATTGCCTTGGCTGAATCGATTCCGCATTTTTACTGTGAATTTAGCTGCTATATTTATCAATAGTTTCGACACTACGCAGCTGTTGTCTTCTAAACCTACACCGCCCCATTTTCTCTCAGCGCCCCCCTACTGCCCCACTTTTCGAGCCAGCGCCCCCCAATCGCCCATTTCGTGGCCAGCGCCCCCTTCACGCTCGCGAACGCCCCCAGGGGGGCGCTGGCGCCCACTTTGGGAACCACTGATGTAGATCATTAGTACGGAATGGGTGTTCTGATGATGATGACCGCCGACCGTAAAAATGCTGCATTACGATGTAGTCCTTGTTAGGGATATTTTGGTCTGTTTATGACAGTGATCAGAAGCCCTTTTCGTCGAAGGAGCCATATTTACCCTATATTTTCTATTATTGATATCAATTCACTGTGACGTCACAACTCAATATTCGTGACGTCATGGATAAAAAAACAATAAGAAACATGTTTTAAACAGGGGCCCTGTTTTAAGATCAAGATCTCAGAGGTATCTTAAGCCAAGCTCTTCGTCAGCAGCAAATCAAAAAGCAGGCTAGGCAAATGCAATGAAGATATGTGTAGGCTAATAATTTATATAACGATGATCATCACTGGTGCTATAAAAGCGATCGTCAAAATAATTGATACGAGCTTTATCCGACCCACAACATATTTTTAAAGGCACGTCCACGGAAGGCGGTGTAGGAGTAACAATGCTCGTGAGACCCAACTCGACTACAATTGGATTCAGAAGTGACCAATTCACGCTCACCACTTCATCAGCAGTAGCTGGAAGCGTAATCAATGGACAACGGATACTGGCATCCATTCACATACCTAAAAATGCATCACGGGATGGTAATAAGACATTGGATATGTGCCTTCATTACACTACGTTAATGCAGTATAAATAAAGTAGGGCCTATTTGATAATTTGCGCAATTGCAAAATTTTAAACAGCGTATGGAGCAAATCAAGTTAGCAGCGATTTCTAATACATAATCCGTCCTTTACAACCATTTGTATACGCCACACACACACACACACACACTACTTGTTATTAGGCCGTATACACGAAGTGGTGTAAGTCCCATTCCCGTATAGGCCTACCACAATTTTGTGCCCTTCTTAGAGTAGTACATGTAAACATAATCTATGTCGGATAATTCATATGTTATCAGAAAATATTTGCAGTCTCTCAGAAGTCCTAGGAAATTTCGGCTCATATGGACAAAGAATTAGTTGGTTACGTTGTAGGCTACTGTATTTTTCGGCTCACTGGATTGTTTGTTCTGTTTATTCACAACAATGGCTTCTATCTCCTCTAACGTCATTGGCGCCCAGCACGGTAATTTCATTAAAATCATTGTCTTTTTGTGGTCTTCTTGTCATATTACGGACCACGCTCACGCTCTCCCACCATCGGTAACTCTCGTTTTTCGTGCATCCGTATCTTGAGTAGAGATCGACCGATATTGATTTTTGCAAGCCTATAACGATTCCGATAATCGAGACACTCACAAAGCCGATAACCGATATCATTGGACGATATTAATATGGCGAGAGCCGGGGAGCATTTCGCGAACAATACTATATAATACGCAAGATGGCTCTTGTACATGCCCCATAATGCCGGACAACAAACAAGAAAACTGAAATTAAAATAATTATTGCCTAATTGTGTAATTCATTGAGATTTGTAATAACCCAAAGAGCAAAACGTGATACAGAATTGCAGATCAGTCCAGTAAAGGTAGATTGTAATGCAGGAGGCATAGTTTCTCTGCATGCTCAACCAGTTAACCTCGTCCTGCAAGTGTAAATCTGTCACATATCGCCCTTGGCGTCGTCGATTTTTTGAGATTGAGAACACGATGCATTGAATTTCCAATATATTTTATGCTTGTTATATATGAAATATCGACGGCGGTATTGGCCTTCATTTTGGGCTTTTCATACACTGCAATTGCAGTGAAGTTAGCGATTAGGAGCCCAGATAAACGTCCGTCCCGTAGAATTTGGTTTAAACCGGGACTTACCGCATAGCTCGGACGCGTCTCTGGGAGCGTGATTATCTACGTGATGTTCGAGCTATTCACTCAGTTTTGGCTATTGCGACTGTGATGTGAAGCTCCAGAGATTATTTCGTCGGAACACTGAATATTTCAGATAAATGCAAAGTGAAATCCGCCCGCACATTTATTTTCATCGAAGTTTGACTGATACAGTTCTCGAAGGCTAGGGTTACCATACGTCCTCTTTTAAGAGGATTTATCCTCTTTTTTGACTTTTTAGAAAGTGTCCTCGGAGGACGCCCTTTCGTCCTCTTTTTTGAGATTTTGTACTCTTTTTTGAAAATTTAGGTCACATTTAGGGCAAAATGCGAGTGATATGCCGGAAATTAGCACATAAGTGACGCTTCGGCGGGTATTTCGGAGTGAAAAACGGTGATCTAAGCTCTGAGCGAAATGTTGACCCTTTTTTTTATTTTTAGTCAACCGATCACAAAGTGGGAAAAATTCACCGATTTTTGAGAATTCTTCTCCGGTTTTGCAAGTCTCAAATTTCTGAAATAGTGTCCTATTTTTAGGTTTCCAAAATATGGTAAGCCTATCGAAGGCGCCCCGAAACCAGCAGTCGTATAGTATATCGTGCTTGAAACGGGGTCCAGTTAAATTGAAACTGATCGTGTGATACGCCCACATTTCATTTCCAACATTCAGGCAGATATCAAAGTATTTTTTAAAGATTTATTGATAAAAGTGCATGACTTTGTTTGTAAATGCCCGAAGTGTTCAACGAACTGCAGCAAACAACCAAATACAATGAATAAAGCTAACACCTGTTTTTATCATATTGGGTATATGTTATGAAATTGTATATTACATCTCCAGCACCGTTTATTGGTGTTGAAGTTCATTTTTATTTTTCAAGCGGACGGTTAATACCACCGCGTACTTATAATACGAGGTAAAAATCAAGTGACCAACGCAAGGTATGCTTAATTCACGGCCCACATTTCAATTGTACCTTACCACACATGCTGTTTCATAACCTGCCATGGAAAAGCCATGCCCGAATGCAGTATCTGTGCGGATATATATATAGAACGTTGGAGTTCTTGATTCGGATGTTTGATTGCCAGGCTTGAGTTTCAAAAATATTATGAATTGTTTTTAGATAAATACTATGATGAGATTACGCTTGGTGAAACTCCAAAACTCGATATCATCGTGACTTCACTATAACCAAATTTCACAAATAAGAGATAGTGTAAAGAGTTATCGTTTACAAGTTACTGTTTTTTTCCATGTTATGTTATTTTTAGCATCGAAATTGTCCTTCAACGTTATCGGGAACACCAATCTATTTCCAACAAACAGTACCGCACCATCGCTTGAAGGTTCTGAAGTGGCAGAGAAGACCAATGTATCAATGCTGGTGCTTTCAGCCACGGTTGAAAACAGAAACATAACTGATCTTCCGCCAGATGGACGTCTGACATACTCAGTATGATTGAATTACTTGGTGGTGGAAATTTTGTGAGAGCACTATGAGGACAATATAGAATAAGATTCGTCTCCCAAAAATCAATAAAAGAAAAGATCGTGAAGACACAGACACACACTAAAACTACATATAACTGTGGGACTGGAGTAGGCTACATATACTGAGAGTTGAACCCAATTAATTGATTAATGTGAATCATGATTTTAAAGAATGACTTTTTTCTAATTTTATCGTTTAACGGAGTATGTAGAAATACCTGTTCAACTGTATAGTTTCCATGTGAAGTACTTTCAAAAGTTATTCACTTACGTTATGTTGTCAGAAAGACCCTAACGACGACTAATGTATCAACGTGCTTTTAGTGCATTAGTTGGTGTTCTTCATCATGTGCAATTGTTACACCAGCTGCCAGTGCCATATGACAATGAAACGCAGAATCGATCGTGTGTGTATTGGTTGGAATCAGCAGGGGATTGGGATGACCGAGGATGCTACGTGGATGGAAGCACCCCGGACACACTGACTTGCTCGTGTGATCATTTAACAAACTTCGCTGCTTTGTTGGTGAGCAATTACTAATAATGATGACATTTCATTGTATGATCGTAACAGTAGTGTTGTCCAAAAACACGAACCGCATAACAAGCAACATACGCACTAATAAAAATGTTTCATTTATGATGATTCACACTATTTATACTTCTAAATTACATTGATACTATTGATTGAATTGGCTTCCGAGCGTAAAATACTAAAACTACAGATCAGTGGTTCTTAACTTGGGGGGCAGTGGTTCTCAATTAGGCTACCCTAAATCAACACAATTTAATTCAATTCTAAAACTTATCAAATTTAGCATGGCAGTACAGAACGACGCCGTGCTGTCTGTAGTCACTACCAGCATTAGGATTAGTCTCAGTATAACCTACCATAAAATAAATTTATGTCCTGTTCAATATTTTTTGCTATTTTCACACATGTTTGGGGAAGTTTGTCAGAACTGTTGAAGACTCAACAACTGGCATGCGGATTTAAACTTGGCGTAAGACATACTAGCCTATATGTACACTATTGGATTAGAGATGGGCTACCGGCGGTCGTAGAAGAGAATTTATTTTGCTGTCGACACTTAAAGGGGCACTGCGCTCTAAAAATGATGTGGTCTCAAATTGAAGGTAAAAACGAACAAAATTTTTTGGCCGCGGCCATTTCCTTCAGAACGCCACCATAATGGAGCTGCAATTTATTGAAATTTCTACAAGACCAGCTGCCGCGGCTGCTTAACCCGTTGATGGCTCGATATCTTCACCGTCGCACTTGCTCGACGCGATTAGGCAGTCACGCAGAGAACGAATTGTAGATAGTTGTCAGCTGATGTTATGAAGGAAATGTGTCTAAGTTTCGTTCTCTGCGTGACTGCCTTATCGCGTCGAGCAAGTGCGACGATGAAGACATCGCGCCATGTAACGGGTTAAGCAGCCGCGGCAGCTGGTCTTGTAGAAATTTCAATAAATTGCAGCTCCATTACGGTAGCGTTCTGAAGGAAATGGCTGCGGCCAAAAATTTTTCTTGGTTTTTACCTTTAATTTGAGACCACATCATTTTTAGAGCGCAGTGCCCCTTTAACACTTTAGCTGCCAAGGCCTATTATGGAAATTGCCAGTAAACGCCAGCGAACAATGAATTTTCGACTAGTTGGATATTTGGCTGGAATCGGGCGTGCTGATAAGTGCAAAACTTGCGCAACTTATGAATTTTTTTTTTTCAACATCAAGGAATTATGAAAATAATTCAATTTTTTTGCTGCTCATTTTATGAAAAGCCACCTAGTGGTCAAACCAGAAATAGGTTGACCTATTGTATGCAGATGTGATTTAAAGAAATACTTCCGGCAACGAAAATGGTGGTTTATGACAACAAGCCTATTCAGTAGCCTCGGATACAGCCGTAATCCGGGGATAGAACCAATTCCGGACTTGATGTACTCATTTCAAAAATATCCTAAATATGGGATCGCTGGCAGTTTATGGGATTGAGTAAAATCCTATATTTAGGATTGTTGGCAGTCAAAGTGCCAATTAAATTAGTATGAGTTGGTGGTCGCATCGACATGCAAATGGACGCCGGAATCGGAGTCGTGTGCTCCTCGCGAAATAAATTTGTTTATGGTACATTTGGGTGATTTCAATATATTTCAACTATTTCCTCTACCGATTCAGCGACAATCCTTACGAGGGGTCATGAAATAATAGCATGCAACAAAGTGAAGAATAACAATTGGCTCACCCGAAAATGAATTATCATTTATAACTTGCCTTAACTTTTCGAAAGCACCCCCTCCATGAACCCTATCGGTGAATGTGATCACATGGGCTCAGTAAGGATAAATATTTGATAGTAATATGTGATACTGCTACTATTAATTACGGAATTCATTCGTGAATCTGAAAAATTTTCGCGGCCGGATCGACAATATGTAATGCCAGCGACTATTCATAACATTGCCACTCGTGATTTCGGTACGTACAATAGGCTGTTGTGAAAAGTAGAATAGTCCGAACTTCACCGGGAATGGATATGGACAGATTAACATAGGTATTTAGTTAGTTAGTTTATTATTTCTATGCCCTGGAATGCGGCCTTACGCCACATAAGTAATCGAAATGCGGCCGTGATTAGCAAAAAGGTTGCCTACCTCTCTATTAGATGATGTGCTCTTTTTGACATGACGATACGTGCAGGGGGTCAGGGGGGTCGCAATTTTTTGACCATCGCCAAGGGGGGCGCATGTCCAGAAAGGTTGAGAACCGCTGGTATTGAAGATTCGCATCGCAAGCAAAAAGAGGTAAACAACGATATCTTCAATTTTTAGGTTCTGCCAGTCTGCTGCCGCCGCTGCCGCTGGGGGTTCTTGTGGGCCCGCGACGGCTAAATCGGTGATTTTCACACTCAGACTTGGAAATTACCATAGCCAAGTTGACTTATATGTCGTTAAGAAGCTAATATAGATTAGTATAGCTCAATGTTTCTTAACTGGGATTCACTGAGCCAGTCGTGCCGGAGGTAAAGCTAAAGAACCACTGTACTTTTCAAACTAGCAGTAGTAAAAGTGGTCTATGACTTTTTGTAGTATATGCCTGTGATACACGGTGAATTCCATTCAGGGGTATATTTCTGGATCGAAAGGACTTCGTTACACAACAATCGTAGGATGCTCGATATCAGCATTTGCCCTACTGATCCTGGTGTTGTTGTTCTTTTGCATTCCGTGAGTAATATGTTATTTCGAATCGTTTATTTAGTCAGATTTTCTCAAGGAAATCCGGCAAAGCCGCATCATGGGAGCAGTCGTTAATTCAGACTGCTCCAGCTCCAGCTCCGGAGCTCATGCATATCACTGCTCCGGATCCGAAAACTACCAAACGATCCAGGCAGTAGTCCGTAACAACGTTTGTAGCTGGTTGTATGGGTGTGCGAAGTCCAGTGACATGATTATCACTCAATGACGTCTGTTGATGACGTCATAGCCGCGTGTGGACGTTTTTTACTCCATGCCTTTGGTGTGCAATTCATTAAAACACTGATGTCACGTTTTGAGTCTGTCACTTCAATCGTTAATATCAAGCCATACCGTCGGATTTAATCTTGAAATAGTGCGAATACAGAAGTGTTACTGTTGCAAGAGCAATAGGAGCGCATCCCGAGACCTGATCAGTAGCAATCCGCTTTCCTACCAAATAGTCAACGGTTCGCAATTCGCTATTTCTGTTCGTTACTAGTCCGCCCTTTGTCGATCATGTTTACTACAATATAAAATGTTCCCTTTTAAAACAATCGAATGAACTAAGAATTAGTGCGACTGAGAATTTAGCGTTGCATCAATATTTCATAACTCAATTCAATACCGTACACGATGCACCGTGTCAATACAAATTTAACTATATGCTCACAAGTGACAATGCGCAACGTTTCAAAAGTGTATCTAACAGACAAGCATGAATACACAAAGCACATGATTACAAACTGGAAAGCGCACATCCAATCCATAATTGCCCCCTTATATCCAACACCATGGGGTTCGGACATCGCAATTATATGCGGACAATGATGACGTTCTGGGCTGTCTTGGTGTATTTTCCTATTTACGCCCGTATATTCATACTGGAGTAAACGATCATGCGCGTGATTGATTTCAATTCGTAGGCATTTACCATAACACACTGTCCAATTTCGCGGTACGATAAAAAAAATTATCACCAAAGAAATTGCTTTCGCTCGTCTAATTTGGAAAGGAAACGGTATTGCTCGGCTTGCGCGTCACCATATTGATATGTGCAGCAAGTGCGGTCAACATATTATGAAATCGGGAAATCAGGATAATTTCATGACGTTATGAAAGTTATTTTACCGAGATCGATAATAGACTATTTTGTTATATACACTGCCGTTATTTTGTGCTGACTGAAAAATATCCACTTTTTACAACAATTCTGCGGTGTCGACTAAATAAAGTGCGTACTACCGCTTAGCCCGTCGTTAAACATTTATGCCTGCATTGAACGTCTTTTGTGGAATTTGGCGGCATTTTAGGCTAAAAGGAGGTCACATTGTCAAAAAATGTCATTGAGACGAGATGCGGACATTTCCTTCATATGGTAACACTACCAGCATGGTCATGTTAAATACTCTGGCGGCCCTCATGCATAGACCATCCGTATGATTACTAGGGCAAGTTTTTGCAACTATTTCTACAGTTTCCGGCGACTTCTTCAATACTCAGAACGTATGTTGTATGTGATTTTTTAAGCTGTTTGCAGGAATTTTCTTTTACAAGATTTTTCTATTTCGATAGAACTGTTTACCGCGACTATTATAAAAAGAAAACATGCTGTAAAAATCTTTCTAATATGGTTCTAGTTGTAGCCGCGAAAGAGGGGTGGAATCTTCACGCATACACAATAGATATAACTGTCCTATCCAACACCCCAAGATCACGCGTTTCTGCCTGCTTCGTTGGATTTTATTTTACACAGACGAAAAACGGTTTTCTGAAAGCATTAATACACAGCGAATTAACACAAATTGTTTAGTACCGGATAAATAAATATATATTTACTTGACGGTGTTTCCTTGAGGACAGTTACAAATTTCGAATCAGACTATTCATAATAATTATTTTAGGATCTATAAAAAATGCGATGTAAATACGATTGAATAAGATTGATAGTCGAAATATTAGCAACTGATACAAAGCAGGCAACGAGGGCGAAACTGAACGGCAGTGAACTATATAACAGTTACGTCACAAAGGTCATACAAGGTTTTTTGAACCGTGATGTTTATGGCTCTTGAAGTCCGAAATCGCGACTTCATCCTGGCCCTTTAAAAATTGAAAATTTGAATTTATGCAAGTTTGGCAATTTTTACACAATTGCAAATTCCCAATGAAAACACAAAGAAAGGAAAGGTTACAATACTCAAAAAACTGCAACAAATTTCAACTCTCAACAGTCACGAGCTTCAGAGAAGCACCAATTTGTTTATGGGTCGTTTCAAAATATTCGTTTTGGTGAAGACTCTCACGCTTCTCACCAACCCAGACTTGTCAGGTAGGGTTTCAATCACACGACCTAGCAACCACATGTTGCAAGGTAGGTTTTGATCCAACACAAGCACAACATCACCTACAGTGATATTTCTTTTCTTTTCATTCCATTTTTGGCGAATCTGAAGTAGTGGAAGGTGTTGTTTCTTCCACCTTGTCCAAAAAAGATCAGCCAAGTACTGGACTTGTCTCCATCTTTTTCGGGAGTAAACATCTTTGACATTGAACACATCAGGTGGTAGCATGGGTTTATCTTTCAACAACAATAGACTGTTAGGGGTTATTGGGGTCAAATCATGAGG
This sequence comes from Botryllus schlosseri, assembly GCF_051294905.1. Classification (NCBI taxonomy): domain Eukaryota; kingdom Metazoa; phylum Chordata; class Ascidiacea; order Stolidobranchia; family Styelidae; genus Botryllus; species Botryllus schlosseri. The sequence goes on from NC_137239.1 coordinate 1,863,701, forward strand.
ATCACTAGACACGGTTGAAATGGGGCGATTATTCATAATTGATTCACATTTGCACATCAATGTTAATAGAGATTCATCAGACAACATTTGTTCATCACACAAAGCACCCAAAATCTGTCGCACTGTTCGAATTTGTCTTTCAAATACACCACCATGATTGGACGCACAAGGGGTATGAAACAACCAAGTTATTTGTTTTTGCACCAAGAAATCTTGTATTTTTGTTTGATTCCAAGTTAAAATGTTTTGTCTCAACTCCTTCTCACCTGATGTGAAGTTGCTGCCATTATCTGACCGTATCAAACTGATTTGGCCACGGCGTGCAATGCAGCGACGCAGTGCCATAATGAAAGAATCAGTGTCCAAACTATTCGCAATTTCGATATGAACAGCGCGAGTGGTTAGGCAAGTGAACAAAACGCCATATCGTTTTAACTCAGATCTACCACGTTTTACCAAAAACGGACCAAAACAGTCAACCGCAACTGCGTGGAACGGCGGGTCATTCGGAGTTAATCTATCAGATGGTAGATCAGACATTTGTTGAGATTCTGGTTTTCGTTGACGTTTCCTACATGAGACACAATTTTTCAGAACGGATCGTACTTTGGAATTGATCGTGACAATCCAAAATCTTTCTCTGACTTGGGCGATAACATATTCCCGGCCACTGTGGCCACATGAAACATGTGCATCTCGAATTACCAATTCTGCAATCGGACTCTTTTTTGGAATGATTATAGGATGTTTTGAGTCGTAACCAATAGGAGCATTTTGATTTCTGCCTCCAACCCGGAGGGTCCCATTATCCAGAAATGGTAGCAATTTGTAGATCGGGCTAGATCTTTTGATTTGTTCATCAGTCTTCAGTCTTTCTATTTCTTCAGAGAAGTGCTTTGTTTGCTCATGACGTATAAGCATTTCTTCGGCAGCTTTAACTTCGGTTAAAGCCAATGCCTTGTTTGTCAGCTTTGCATTTAGTTGTTTGTTTCTCGCTTTGGCAAGAAGATTATTTCAGAAGCGCAAGACCCATGCCAGCACCCTTTTCAGTCGAGTCCAGCATGAGATCTTGGAGATGAGTTCATCAAGAACCGAATTTGGAGTGGTAATTGTAAGAAAACACAATTTGTTTGGCTTTTTGATTTCTGGGTCATCACCAGACAACTCCTCTAGAAATGTTGGTTGTTGAGGCCACTCCGAAGAATCTTTCCACAAGAATTCTGGACCGAATTTCCACATGTCGCAAGTCAAGAATTCAGAAACAGTCTGGCCCCGAGAAGCAATATCAGCAGGGTTTTGTTTTGAAGGTACATACCTCCAGTCCGATAATCTGAAGACTCTTTTATCATATTGATTCTGTTCGCAACAAAGGTTTTGAAGGCTTTGTCTTTGTTTGTGAGATATCGCAAAACAGTCGTGCTATCAGTCCAGAAGTATGAATCGTCAATAGGCAGGTCCAGCTCTTTTAGCAGAAATTTGTTATTACTGGCAGATATTGTTGCAGCGCACAACTCCATTCTCGGAATGGTAGAACCTTTGATGGGGGCGAGTCTTGTTTTCCCACAAACAAAAGAACAGTGAATATCACCTGCATCATTCACATATCTCAGATAAGGTACTGCACCATAGCACAACTCAGAGGCATCTGAGAAGTGGTGAAGTTCGATTCTTGTCACCTGTCCAAACTTTGACGGTTTGAAACATCTTGGAATCGTAAAGTTTTCAAGCATCTGTAGTTGAGATAACCAGTTGCACCAAATCTTTCTGGCTTCTTCAGGCAACGGGTCATCCCAATTGTAGCTATTTTTGCATAAGTGCTGCATCAACACCTTCATTGGTTGCACTATAGTTTGCGCCATTCCCAGCGGATCAAAAATTGAGTTCACGATACTCAGAATTCCTCTTCTGGTACAAGGTTTGTGTTTTTCTTTGACGCGGAAGCACCACGAATCATCTTCTATATTCCACGCAAGCCCCAATGTCTTCTCCATCGGTAGCTCATCAGTTAACAAGTCAATATTTTCCAGGTTTTTAGCTCTGTTTGATTCCGGTATTGCTGCCAGTACTTCTCTGCAATTGCTTGCCCATTTTGACAGATCAAATCCACCTTTGCTTAGCAGAGAGCTGACATCTTCCACACGACGAATTGCAGCAGGAGTATCCTCACAGGAATCAAGAAAATCATCAACGTAGAAGTTCCTTTGAACCGCATTTATGACATCAATGTCATAGGCATTTTTGTTGTCTTCAGCGACAGTTCGTAGAGCAAAGTTGTCACAGCTAGGGCTGCTCACACTCCCAAATAAAAATACAGTCATGCGGTACGTTTCGAGTTGTTGGTTTGGATCATTATCCTTCCATCACAGGAAGCGTAACAGGTCTCTATCAGATTCATCAACCTTAACCTGGTGGAACATTGATCGAATGTCACCTTGGATCGCAACTTCATTTCTGCGAAAGCGCGATAAAACACCAACAAGGTTGTTTGTTAGGTCTGGCCCTTGTAACAGAAGGTCGTTTAACGCCAGGTTATTGAATTTTGCAGAGGCATCGAAAACGACGTGAATAGTCTTCTTTTCAGGGTGATACACACCGTGATGGGTCAGATACCAGGTTTTACCAACTGGCCCATCATTGTGAACCATCTCGGCATATCCATTTGTGATCATGTCAGACATGAAAACTTTGTATTCACCGAAGAACTTTGGATCCTTTTGGAATCTTTTCTGCAGATAATTGATTCTTTGTTTTGCTTGATGTTTGTTGTCGGGCAGTGTTAAATCCGGATGTTTCAATGGTAATTCCATTTGGTAGTGCCCGTTCGAGTCAAGTAGGATTGTCGATGACACCTTTTCCATAAATAGTTTATCATTTACAGAGAGTTCAGTTTTGTCATTTGCTATGGAAATGACATCATCGTGACACATCCTGCACAAAGGGTTTGGATTGGTTTGAATGAAATAGGAATGAGGTTTAAAAGGTTCGGATTGTTTTGGGCATGTAAACATCCATCCGATGGCACTTTTCACTGCGAAGTAATCCTCAGGTCCATATATAGTTTCCAGAGGCTTATGAATTTTGGGGTTGTTTTTACCAATCAGCAGACCGATGTCTCCAGAAAGATCTGGGATTGGAATGTCTTCGAATTGTCGAAATTGATGTACATCAGTTTGTGTTGGCCGCAGGTCGTTGTCCAGAGCGATTTTCTCTGTAGATATCAGTGACTTCAGAGGTACGTATTCTGATATTTCGTAATCAGAAATCTCTAAACCACGAACAATGGTTGACTTCATGGTATTTTTAGATGGTTCGATTGTTTGGAAAGTTACGTTTCGCTCGGGCCCAGCGAGACCGAGTAGTTTCACGAGTTCTTCAGATATGAATGAACAATTGCTCGCATTATCAATTAATGCCAAAGTGGCGATTGACTCGTCAGTGCCAACGATCCGTAGTCTTGCCAACACTACATTCAAAGTCACACATTCATCATCATCATCATATTCATTGTCATGGCAGGAAGCACTGAAGAAAGAGGTAACTTCTTTTGAATCAGAAATTTTGCCTTGGCCTTCAATTTGTCCATTTGCTGAATCCAAGGTTTTGTTAGCAACCTCTTTTATCTTTTCGTCAGGTGGTGAAGAAGTGTTGTGTGATTGCCTTTGCAACCAGGCCTTATACAAGCTTGAATGCGTTTGCATGCTTTTCCAAAGTGTCCCGACTTTAGACACTTGAAGCAGAGTCCTTTGGTGTTGACGAATTCAACGCGATCAGGATACTGCATTTTGCGGAACTGGGTACTTTGATTCAAGAAATGCTTTTCGTTGCACATGAAACAAAGTTCCAATGTTGGAGTCACAACTTGTGTACTGAATGATGCCTTGGGCTTGCCAGTTTTGAATACACCCGTCACTTGCTTCTTGGATATTTCATGATTAGGGTTGGTATATTTACTAGTGATTTCTCTAATTTCTCTAATTTTCTGGCGAACATAGTCATTTACATGTTCAACAGTCAGTTCGGTTTTCAGGTCAAAAGTGACCTCCGCCACTAAGGTTCTCCAACCAGGCTGCCAAGAAGGGGGAAGTCTCTCGGCAATTTGTTCAACCATAGAGCGTTAAACATCATGAATTCTTCCAAATTTGGTTAACTTATTGGTGCAGGTGGTTAACGATGCATGAATAAACAGCAGAGAATCGTTGTCACCTTCTACAAGTTTCGAGCCATTTATAACAGTGTTTATGTAGCGGTCGCTTATTTGGAACGGTTGGCCAAAATTGTCTCTCAAAACCGCAAGAGCTTCATCAAAGCAGTTTTCCATATCTTCACAAGCTTTAACAAAAGTATTGGCAATACCTCGGGTGTATTGCAAAAGATGCATCAACTTCTGCTTTTGCGTCCATGGTTGACGATTCAAAGTAGCATTTATCATTTCCTTGAATGTATCAAATTCAATTGGGTCGCCACTAAAACATTTTGGTTCCAACTTGAATGAGACAATTTGATCCCTAGGTTTAACCTGGTGAATGACATACGGATTCTCACATTGAATCAAGTTAGGCGGTTGGTTAGGCTTTACATTGAGATCAGACATTGAACTGTGCAGCCTGCTGTAGCTGCTTGATTTGAATTAGCTGGCACAAAGGGTTGTACGCTACCAGATGCATAAGGACTAGGTAAATTAGTAGTTATTTGTGTATCAATCATGGGAGGTGCTACAATAAGGCGTCTATTTTTGGCATCAATTACAGGCGATTGATTTTTGGGCGCAATGCATGCGTTCAAACGAGCAGTCACAGTTACTGTTAGATCTTTCACGCACACAAACATTCTCATTCATAGCATTAGACATTTGGCGAGAACTGTGAGACATGATATTAAAAGGAATAGCCACACCTGCGTATGAAGTATTTGAAGATATCGGTGGAGTTACATTTGGAGCAACACTTGTAGACGGTTCAGCAATTGAAGTTATTGCATTGCTCGTAGGTTGAATAGTTGCACTTGCTTGCTGTAGCTGTTCTGGAACAATGCTTGTTTGAGGAGCCAGACTCCTGTTCTCAGATGGCTGCAGTTCTGCCGCTGTCAGTTGAGGTGGACTTTGCGTTGATACACGTCGTCTAGTGAGTTCCAGTTCTAGTTCACAAGTATTTTGCAAATGTTCTCGTTTTACACGGCGAGCTGTTTCGTCAGCATTTTGATGCATCCTTTGTTTATTAATCATTTCACATTGCTGATTTTGCAGTCTTTGTAGTTCTTGTTCTTCTTCCTCCAACTTCCTCCTTTCTTCCTCCAATTTCTTTCGTAGATCTTCTTCTAACTTCCTTTTTTGTTCTTGTAGATTGGCTCGGGCCAAAGCAGTTTGATTTTGAATTGATTGTATTTCAGTGTTCAATGAAGCCTGAATATCTTCAATATCCTGTTTGGCTCGTGCAGAGCATATTTCTTGCAGTTTCCGGTGATAATTTACGACATTTTCAACATTCATTTCACTATAGCGAGATTTAGTTGAATGACTTGATGTAGAAGTACCGGTACCTGTTGATGACCGATGACTTGAACTTGATTTGCTTGAACTTTTTGCTTTCAAGTATTTGTGCTCTAAAGCCTTTGACATGGATCTCGTTTGAACTGATGATTTTGATCTGGCACCATGAGACCTTGAAGATTTTGTTTTGTCTTTTGTTTTGGTGACTTTGTTGTCTTCTTCGCATCTCGGCGTCATATCCAGATCAGGATCTTTGGTTTGGTTGTTGAAATCCATGACAATGACAGTTGAGTTTTTCTTTGTTGATTGGTGCACTTGTTGAGTGGAATCGTCAAAACACTTTATGTAGCCGCGAAAGAGGGGTGGAATCTTCACGCATACACAATAGATATAACTGTTCTATCCAACACCCCAAGATGACGCGTTTCTGCCTGCTTCGTTGGATTTTATTTTACACAGACGAAAAACGGTTTTCTGAAAGCATTAATACACAGCGAATTAACACAAATTGTTTAGTACCGGATAAATAAATATATATTTACTTGACGGTGTTTCCTTGAGGACAGTTACAAATTTCGAATCAGACTATTCATAATAATTATTTTGGGATCTATAAAAAATGCGACGTAAATACGATTGAATAAAATTGATAGTCGAAATATTAGCAACTGATACAAAGCAGGCAACGAGGGCGAAACTGAACGGCAGTGAACTATATAACAGTTACGTCACAAAGGTCATACAAGGTTTATTGAACCGTCATGTTTATGGCTCTTGAAGTCCGAAATCGCGACTTCACTAGTCTCTCTGATTTGAACAACGAAGAGCTATATGATGCCAATGTTATATATGACCCAACAATTGGCATGCAAGCTATAAGTGTTCAAATTAAATTCAAAATAGAAGTATGACTTGGCTTTTCTCCAAGCCCCCACAAACGAAACCGAATGTGTCTATAGTATTTCGAGGCTAAGTTTTGTCAAGATAGTTAGGCAAGGGTGGCCAACCTGCAGCCGTAGAAGAGAATTTGTGCGGCCGTGGACACTTAAAGCAATTATAGCTTTCAATACAACATCCATTGTAGCAGTATATTTATTAAACTCGAAGACTTTTCGGGTGCCTCTTTTCAAGAGTTATCGGCACACTGAAGGGATTTAAACAGATTTAAAAGCAAAACCAAAAAGGCAAAGTATGACGCAACAATCAAAATCACAGACCATGAAATTCGCATTGTAGCAATGGCAACAATAACAAACTATGAAGTATACGGACATACGGTACTATAGTAGCAGCACAATTTGTAAATAAACAGTTACACGCACGGAACAACATGCACTAATGAGAAATTTATAGATTATAGAGGAAATCTTTTTGTCTCCATAAAATAGGTTTGCTCAACTGAAGAATAGTATACTCCAACACTTTTAAATGAAACAAAGACCTACCACGCGCAATAACAGTGAACATATTGTCATCATAGTGCTGTGCACAGGCAAGGTTTTCACTCAGATGCTGACCGATTGACGAAGCATGTGCTCGGTAAAAGTCTTCGAGTTTAATAAATATACTGCTACAATGGATGTTGTATTGAAAGCTATATTCAAGTTCTGTACCACGAACCAGATATTTAAGATATTTATATAGTAGCGCCCTTTGCAATCTGAGCACCGCAGTACCGATGTCAGAAGCACAGAAAAATGATGCGCCCGATCTATAAATACCAACTTGGAATCGTGTAGTCACCACGAAAGAAATTTGTTTCTGGAGGGTCTGGGCGATTTTAATATCTTTCCACTATACAGACAATCCTGATGGAAGGTCAAGAAATAACAGCATGCAAAGTGGCTAAATACAATTGGCCCACCCGAAGGTACCTCATTTATAACCTGGCCTGAATTTTCAAAAACACACCCTCCATCTAGGCTTACTCAACCGGGGAATCTGATCACATGGGCTGAGAAAGGATCATGTTTGATAAGAATACGTGAAACTACTAATATTAATGACGAAATTCATTCGTGAATATGAAAAATTGTCGCGTCCAAGAGTCTACTCATACTCGCGATTTCGGTGCGTAGTAATCCGATATAAATAAATTTATTAGTGCGGAGCTTAACGAAAGTGGACAATGAACAGGGGCAGTTTAAAATGGGTATTTGGCGTCGAGTTTGTTCATTGCGAGCTATATGTCTTTGAATGAGGCCGTAGGCTCGCTATATGACTGATCGAAATTCCGTGAATAGCGAAAAGTTTGGCCACCCTTAAGCAGTTAATACAACGTGTTTATAAAAGTGCATTCGTTATTTTACGAGAAGGAAGCGATAGCCTGGATATCTGTTACGATTACATTTTAAAGTAGGAATGTCCAACCTGCGGTGATCCCGCCAGGCCGTCTGTGAAATGGCAAAAAAACAAACTCGACAGCTCTGCAGAAGCTGACAGCGAATGCTGAAATGAATAGGTTTCAAACCTACAGAACATAAAAAATGTATGCATGATCGATTATTCGCGAATAAAGGAACGGGAAATATTAAACTGTTGGACTATACAGCAAAACCTCCCGAGTATCTCATATCATAATCACGGAAAAAAAACTTGTACATAAATGCAACTTACGTCAAAATTAAGTACAACCTTTTCACGATGTTTGGGTAGCGAAACTTGCTCTAGTGATTACTATTTATGTAATTTGATCAGCGCGCATTAATATTTTTCGAACCGCACAATTGGCGATTGCTGTTCTGCTGAGCACGAAATTTTGGGTATAACAAATTAATAACGAGATAATGCGGCATATCTAGCCTACCCAGGTGTGGTGCCTATGTATGAAAAACGAACATGGTTGGCTAGAGAAGGTGTTTTCTGCGAGGAACAGTTCCTAATTTTGTGAACGACCGCCATGTAATTATGTGATTTCAGTAAATTGTGTAGCATAGAGTTGGTATATGTCCGGAAATGTCGGGAATTTCACTGTTAAAACTGCGTCCGAGAGGAATTTCTAAAATATGCATAAATGTCCGGAATTTCGAAGGCTTAAAGTAAGCTCATGATTTTCTCGTAAATCAAGATGAACAAAATTATTTTGGGCAGATTTACGCTACCTACAGGAAATTTTTCTTCGCGCTGCGCGCTATTTAGCATCATATATATTGATTTTAATATGGGGACTACCACCCTCGCAAAAACTGTTATCAAAAATGAATGAAAATAGCATTCATTTACAAAAATAAGTCCAATTGTAGTCGCAATTACAAGATAACGGTATATTCATGGAGTCGGTTTAGGCCGTTTGGATGCTTTATTCAAAGATAGTGGCTCTTAACCTGGGGGCAGTTTGCCGTTATTCTGGGGTTTGCAAAGATGTCAAACGTAATCAGCTTTTGAAATAGGCCGGGATTAGGTCTGTGAAAATGTGCCGACCTTCAATTAGTAATAAGTAGGTTAAGTTTTTGCAACTTTTTTTACAGCTTCTGGAAGCTTCGTAAATACTCATTATGTATGTAGTATGGTGTTTTAATCTGTCAGGAGTAGTTTTATGTTGCAAGTTTTTGCAACTTTTGTCTATATTTTTCATGCAACTTTTTTCTGCAACTTTTATCAAGTATTGCGCAAAATATGCCATAAAACTATAATAAAGACTAAATTATTGGATTTCAAGTGACAATGCGGCCCACCATAGGCGCCGGACGCAGGTATACTGGGTATGCCGTGTTTACCTAGCAATTTTTTCGGGTGTGCGGCATACCCACTATTCCGTTAGTCATGAAACTCCCTGAACTAACTGGTAAATTGTGCGAACCCTATGTAAATAAAAATGTAACCATGATCGATTGAATAGCGAAGGAAGAAACGGAACAAGCGGTAACCATGCAAATTTTAAACTGCTGGAACCTTTCGAGTATCTCATACCCTCATGATTTCCAAAAATTGTATAAATGCAACTTCTGCAACTTTTGTTAAAATTAAAAAAAAGCGACTTTCTCAGGTTTTTAGTGCAGCAGAATCTTGCCCTAGTAATAAGCTTATAAAATTTGGAGCTGAGCCACGGCAAATTGGAAGGGGAGTCGCGACCATAAAAGATTAGAAACCACCGGATGTGCGTAGTTTATATAGCTCGGTGGTGCAGTGCGCACAGGCAATAGGCTGATTAATAATCTTATCGGTGTGACATGCCCCGATGTGCAATTACGCTCCTTGCATTTTCGAAGTCATCATCCTCCACCAGCTCTGCCGCCAACTCTGATCATGTTGGCTGAGAGAGGATTAAAATTATATAGTAAGAGATCGAAGAACCAATAATATTGACATACTTAATTCAAATCATTTAACGACCAGACGCAAATAGTAAGCCCACAGAAGTTGCATCGACTACCCTACGGTGGGCCCACAATAAGTGTTTCGTTGTGCGAAGGAAGCTGAAAAAATGTTACTTCGGAATTGTTTACAACTTACAACACACAACCTCATGCTTCTGAACCGGATCGTGACCACCTCTAGTTGATGGACAAAGCTTTGGTGGTGTGACGTCATATTGATCGAAAATGTGCTCATACCTCATTTTAAAATCCACTGGTGGGCACTACAGAGCGTCCGGAATTTGTGTCACAAAAATATGGTAACCCTATTGTAGCATATCAGGTTATGAACTACATCGGAGCTTCTTTTTAATCAACAGATTGCAAGCCAATGTTAGAAATCCCTAATCTGTCTTTACATCCACTGCGGGTAAAATAACAATTCATCATCATAGCAGCCATGCCTTGGCTGTAACGAAAGGATTAATTCCAGTTTCATGAGCAGGAATAATCGAGAAATATTTTACATTTACTTACACGGGTTTTGGTATCAATTTAATTTTTTGATTGATTCGATAACTAGGGTTGCCATACCGTCCTTATTTCTAAGATTTGTCCTTATTCTTAAGCGCCGTGTCTTAAAAAACTCAACTGTCCTTATTTCTAAGAAATGTCCTTCTTTTCGACTTGCGTCCTTATTTTGTCTTATTTTGAGCAACTATACAGAACTTAGATCGTTTCCTCTGCTATCTGTGTTGCATAATATTCTAAAATTATGCTTTTGCGTCGAGATTTTATGACATTATTAATGAAAGGAACTCCCGTGGCATACACACCACAGGATTTAACTTCTAAGTGGTGAGATAGCTAGGTCAGTGAGTGGTACAGTAGTTTCCGCTGTACCAAGCTATCCCAGCAGACGTCATTTTAGTAGTGAACAGCAGCACCAGGTTTCTACCGTCTAGTCAGCAGAATAAGCTGTGGGGAAGGTAGCATTTATTGCGTACTGGAAAAGAGTGCAGTCCTGCGCACGTGCGCAAATGCGCAGTGCTGAAACGGTCTCTGCGCACAGAAAATCTAAGCTGCGCACAAAAATTCGAAGTGATGACTTTTTTTTAGTCGTTGCGCAATGTGCTCCAAGGGACCGCGCAAGCGCGCAGACTCGTGGAAAATTAGAGGGAACATTGCCAGGGGCAAATAGTGTAATCGCTGAAGTCTGAAACCGAGGTACAAGTGCGGCCCATAAAGGTAAATATTACGCTCCGTGAAGAAATAATAATTTGCAATGACGTGCGCCTCACGAAAAAGATTTTTTTTTAGTATGGTCTCGTACGCGTGAGCAATACTGACATCATTTCAATAGCGCAATCTTTTCTGGGAATGGCGAAATAACATGGTTGAAAAAAGATTCGTTTGAATGGGAATCTTCTGTCGATAGATCATACGCTGATATTGTTCTTGCTTCAGTCAGACTTGAATATTCGTATCAATATATCTGATTGTATGTCTTATGACAGGAATGAGGGCATTGCCTGTATTAAGACGTCACATCAGTGTTTTAATGCGGTAGGCTCACTAAAACTACCAGTAGTATAAGAGCGGTCAATTTGACCCGGTCCAATCAGTGTCGAGTATTTTATCACGTAACATCTCTTATCCAATCAGAACGCAGAACAATGTGGGCGTGGTTCCAATACGAGAGAGGTTTTGGTTGTGTGAGAGATGGCATAGTTCCAGTCCAGTAACGCTGAGATATTTAATAGACAGACAGACAGACAGACAGAAGTTTATTTTCATGTGTAAGAAAGTAATGCTGTGAAATGGTGGCCAGCGATACGACCTTCAGGCCTTCAAGTCAGCTGGTCACCTCATACATTAAACAGACAGTCATATATAGGTCAACATGCAATACCAATTACATATAACCCATATATGTATATCTATAATTAATGATTTGGCATATCACTGCTGTCAATCTAGCTATATAATAACAAGTAACTAAACAGTTGGTAAAATAACAAGTAAACAATACAAACGGTACCAAACTCTCAATGGTATGAGAATGAAGAAACTAAACCAGGGGTTCTCAGCCCTTTCTTGGCCGTGGCCCATTTTCCGGTTTGAAAATGTGCTGTGGCCCACCTATTATCTTAGAGTCACAATACTGTTCAATGAGTGGTAGTCGACGGTGCCGATATGCCTATTTATCTAAAATATGCGCATTTTCTCTTAATTTACTGATTATATTTAAATCTAGACCTCTAGGGACATGAAATCGCGCGTAGCGCGACGAAAATTTTCGAGTTGAATAAATATCCTCCAACAAACGACCCACGAAATAATGTTGGGCCCCTTCGAGCTCCCCCAATTGGGGGTCTGGATGTGGCAGTTATGGCCCTCGTAGATCATAGGCTAAAACTCCTGTGTATATTATGATCGTCCGCTGCTCCATTCGCGTCGCGAAACACAATGATCAGGTCCTCCAATATGTATGCTGTACAATGTACATTGTATATCTTGTACCAAACCAACTGAAGTTGCAATGTCAGAATATTCAATCCAATGATACAATCAATTCACGCGACTCTTACATTATGTTCAATGATTTCCAGGCCGGATATTTTAAACGACTCCAAAGATTAATGCGCTCCGCTAAATCCTCAATCCATTACGATTCGTTGCGGTGGTGCAGTTTACCTTCACCAGAAGTTGCTAATAATTTTCAATTATGGTTATTTTTTGTCTTACAAAAATACAACCTGCCAAAGTACAGTAAATCTATACATCAATTACACTTCATTCCGAGTTTATTACATCCCCTTTCAACGGCATACGACATATGACCCTGCCGGAATACTTGGTTACTTCAGCATTACCTTTCAGTTATCATATACTCGAAATTACTTTAGTTGCTGTTAGCCGTAGGTTGTCACGGCCAATGGAAAACACCGCGGTTTGTCCCTCCCGTTTTCGACTTGTTCATGCTGACTCCATACGTGCCACTAAGTCTCATCAAAGTCGGATGAAAAGTTTATGAATATATTTCTAGCGTTTAAGATAACAAATGAAGTTAAAGTTGCAATAATTCTAAAATTTTCTAAATAGCCTTGTGGCCCACCTCAAAATGCTCTGTGGCCCACCAGTGAGCCATGGCCCACCCTTTGAGAACCCCTGAACTAAACAGTAGCCATAAGGTTATGATTGTAAGAGCTGCTTTTTATAATGATATTTAAATTCGTTAAAAGACATATTTTTCAATTCAGTTGGAATCTCACCCCATAGTTTTGGTCCTAAAAAGACAATAGATCTTTGAGCCATTGAAGACACACGTGGAATAAAATAGTTGTTAGAAGAAGCAGATCTGGTATTATAAGTATGGACGTCTTTTTGAAGAAGAAATAGGCCTAGCAATGCATCAGAAATATTGCCATTATGGTATCTATGCATCAACTTTGCAATTTCTAGAGAGTACATTTTAGGAACTGTTAATATGTTGAGGGATCTGTATGCTTGCTGAACACTGTCCCGTGGCCCTAGACGGCATATTGAGCGGATAGCTCTATTTTGTTGAACAGATAAGGCTTGCAAGTACGTTTTGAAAGTTGTGCCCCAAAAAATAATACCATATAACAGATGAGGATGAATTATGGAAAAGTATAGAGTTCTTAGAACTGATCTGGGAAGTAAACGAGATACCCGTGACAGCACACCACAAGCGCGAGAAACTTTTGACACTAGCAACACGATATGGCATCTCCATGATTACGTCATTATGATTGCCTTAGGACTGCAATATGTAATTGTGTAGTACGAGGGATAAATGACGTTATCTCAGCCGGCAATAATGACGTTATCATTCGCCGCCGACACCGCCGCGCCGCTATTAATAAATTGTCGCGTCGCACCGCCCGCCCGCGCGCTAATTTATCGCGTCATTCCCACCCACTTGTAAACATTTTCATGATTTCAATGATTAATAAAAAAATAATTAGGAAATCTCACAAACTAATATAAAAATTGGCTACTATCTTATCATTTTTGTGAAATTGATCTTGTGTTGTTGATGAAAGTAAACAGTTTATGCTTCGTTTTTATAAGCACGACATGATTTAAATAATTTTTAAAATATTGATGGTTATTTTTTCGCGATTTGGAGCAATTACGTAGCCCCACCTAGCAATGATTACTGAAAATAATTATTAAATCTCACAAACTAATATTATTAAAATTGGTTAATATTGTGAAAAAATCTCACAAAGTAATAATATAAAAATTGGCTAATATTGTGAATATCTAATCATTGTGAAAGTAGCAATTATCTCATGTTGTTGATGAAAATGATTAGCTTACGTTGTTATAAGCACCAAAACAGTACTAAAATAATTTTTAGATATTATTACTTCGGTTAGTAGTATTATACACGGGGTTTATACGCGCCCCAATCAGCGTCGAGTATTTGATCACGTGACATCTGTTAGCCAATCAGAACACAGAACAATGTGGGTGTGGTTCCAATACGAGAGAGGTTTTGGTTGTGTGAGAGATAGCATAGTTCCAGTCCAGTAACGCTGAGATATTTATTACGTCATTGCGTAAGTTGATTACCTATGATTGCGTATTGCACCATTACCTATGATTACGTCGCAAGCGTAGTTGATGCTCACTGTTATCTTCAAAACCATGGAATTATTGCGAGTATCACCTACGCTCACTGAAGAAAAGGATGAAATTATATCCACGGCACATTCCTTAGCTAGAAATTTTATCATGTACGAAATCGACGGCTCAAGCGTTAAAGCAAATACACAGGTGGAGAAAACCTTACGACGAGTTGTTAATGAAATATTTGAGCGATATCGAACTATCCTAAACGCAGTCTCCAAGCGCCTTCGTTATAGTGAAGTCAATGAGAAATATAAAGAACATTCACCCATTGAGCGAATGTTCCTCATGATAGCCGATGAAATATTCAAAGATAGTCAAGAGAATTGGGGCCGGATTGTGTCTCTTTATGTGCTTGGCGGCATTCTTGCTCGCAATAACGAGGCTGCGCATAACGGCAGGGATATAGATGCTATCATACAAACAGTCGGGAATTACATTGCTACTAGGAAACGAAAGTGGATAGAACAAAATGGCGGATGGAAGCATTTTGTCACGTGGTATCACTTATAAAAGCTCAATCGCAGTTACTATTTGTTATATTTACATCATGGGCTCCGTGCGAATAAACGATTGTAAGTTTATTGGATCCAAGGCTGTATCTTGGATAGTATATTCGAAATGTATGAAGATGGTTGGGGTGGATGTAATGGAAATATCGTATCCTTTCGCTATAGTAGAATGTGAAGGATGTAATTATACAGAGCTGATAGCATGTGATCAAGACGAAAGAAAAACAATGAAGATATATGATACTGAAGTAACGAAAGAAGAACATCGAGTTGTTTTCAAGTCAACGGCTACAGTAGAACTATCTCATAAATTTGCTAACGCTACTGCTCAAAACTAACATTTAAGCCGTCGCTATCGTCTGGGGATTTAGCTCAGCGGTAGAGCAGCTGTCTTGCAAGCAGAAGGTCACGGGTTCAATTCCCGTATTCTCCACCCTTTTTACGTTGAAGTGCTATTGACGCAACGGTGGTGCAATCATTTCAATTTTGATTGTCACTCAGAATGTGTGCTTTGAAAAGACTGTGTTTCGAGCGAGAAAAGTTTCGGAAATGTTCTGATTCTACTATCAAAGCGGGACCGATTGACGAATCGAATCTATTTAGTTGGTGGGCAACAATTCAAGGACCCCAAGGAACACCATACGAAAAAGGAGTGTTTAAAATATCAATAGAATATCTCACAGAGTATCCGTTTCGAGCCCCGAAGATGAGATTTGAAACTCATATATATCACCCGAACATTAGTGTAAAAGGCACTATATGTGTGGATATTTTGCAGAAGCAATGGTCACCAGCGCTAACTACATCAACCGTGCTGCTATCAATATCTTCGTTACTTGGCACACCAAATCCAAACGATCCTATGAATGCGGAAAGTGCACATCTCTATCTGGAAGATAGACAACTCTACTTTAAACGTGCTCAGCATTATACCGAACGCTATGCCAGAGTCAACTGCGATTAGCGGAGTGATCTATCGTGATTATCGTGATTACAATGATTAAAACTATCATTTGCTTGCGACTTGTTTATGCCTTGTATTGATTATGGATCGCAACCTTTGTAATAAAAACTCCATAATGTGTTGGTTATATGATAGTGCGAGTTAGTGATTTATCGGTGCACTGGTCTGAGCTTGACTTGCGTGCTGATTCGTTGGTCTAGGGGTATGATGCTCGCTTTGGGAGCGAGAGGTCCCGGGTTCAAATCCCGGACGAATCTGCATTTTGCTACTACCTAATACACAACCGAACACGAGTCAGTGATTTATTGAGTTATGAAACGACCATCACAAATGGAATAGGATTATATTACCAACAACAATCGCCTTACCCTTGAAATCAATTACTAAGGGTGATTTATAAAGCACACGATAATGTTCGTCTTTACAGACAATGATATTACGCGATGGGTATGTAACACAATCTTCAATTGGTTTCACTACAATTCTATTATCATAATGGAAAAGTATACACGTGTAGGGAATGGTAATTGATCTCACGTTGGGCAATACAATCATTTCCTCATAATTACGACTCGACTCAAACTGAGTAGCAACAGAAATTCTTGCCATGGTCATGCTTCACTAGCTTGCTCACGTTCTTGACAGCAACATGATACCCATTCCAGTATACAACAAATAGTAAGCAGTACGATGAACACGACAGCTAAGATATCATCGACATCTTCCATTTATATACGCGATCTAGTCAGAGATTCCCAGATTTTTAGTCTACGAAAAACAACAAATTCTTCACTGATTTGTTGAGCAATTCTATGTTTCGATAACACGTCTATGTACATACAATGATTAGGAAAGCGTACAGGCAACCAATCAGTTCCAATGAATAATGTAATATCTCGGTCATGCGGATAAATACGTATATGAAAGCTATCAGATGAAAGTCTGTGAATGCGTTCAGGATTCATTACAATGATTTTTTCTCTGATTTTCAGTCGAATCTTCTCATCTCCAAAGTACTGTATGACAGTGAAGCTATTTGCTCGCATTTCGTTTCAATCTTTGAACAAAGTCCCAGACTATACTATCGTTGTGTTTCTTATCTTTTCCGAAGTGGTCTAAATAAGACAGCGTGCTCATACCATCACTGCGGCAGCTTAGGAATGAAATTGCGTGCGCTCCGCAAGCCTCTGAACGTTTGTGCTGTAATGGTTTGATCGAACTGGTATACTTTTCAGGTTCTAGGAAACAGGGTATTTCGTTTCTGAACGGAGTTATGCCGAAGCTGTCGTGAAAATGAGTTCCATATTCATCAGCGTAGATGCATACCCAGTGACTTCCTGGTTCGTCAGCCTCGTCATAATTAATGATTAATGAGTAGGGAGGTTTCGGTCGCCGAGGAAGTCGATCAATAGGAAAATTTCCTAGATAATGTCGTTTGGTGGAATCGTAACTATACAATATTTCATCTATTTCTAGTCCGTTCATATTACAGTAACGGTGCGAGCTTGGCTTATTTCCAGTATTTTTTGAAATTCCATGAAACAAAGCAGAGTTGTTTCGCTCGCGACACCATCAGCAGGAAAAGTGATCCGCAGACTAAGGGTACCGCTTTTCTGCAGTTCGAAACAGTCGTCTAAATCATCAGCTCGCAAGTTATATACTAGAAGAGTATATCCATTAGCGAATTCCTTCGGGGTGAGAACTCCGATCTGTTTTTCGAGAGCTCCTATGCCTTGAACCATATTGAGATAGGCTTCAGAATAGTGATTGTTTTCAAAATCAAGTTCGTATCCACCTTCCGGTATCAGGAAACCATTGACTTTCAATTCGACACGCTTCATTTTGTTATGAATAAAATTGTATGGATTTTTATCGAACGCACCCTGGAATGCCTTAGTCGCTACCATACCGATGATTAAACGAGTCGGTAGAGTACCCGAATACAGATTACCAATATCGATTTGAGTGGTGTTAGCTGCGAAAGTTCTTGTCAGAAGCTTCATGTCCATAAACGGATATCTAGCTGGAGCATCGACCATCATAGCGGATTTCACATCTTCGCTTACTTTCACACCACACAATTGCAGCTCTTTTTTAATAATTTTGAAATTGCTAGTATTCACTCCAAACAGAAAGAAACTTTTCGGGTTCAAAGTGAGTTCGAACTCCAAGGGTACCTCGTCCAGAATGTAACGGTCTTGTAAGCATAATCCGTGATGTATTCGGCCTCTAATTTCAACAACTTTACTGATTGCAAAAGGCAAACTTCTCGCGTTGTGACCTTTGTTAGCTGCAGCATCGCCTATAGCCTTATCATCTAATTGCTCAGGGGTATCTTTGACCCAACCCTGTGTCAAAAGCGTTGACTTTTGTACGTCTTGTGGGGCGAACAGATAGTTCAAGTAGGCTGAATACGCCTGTAGTTTTATATCCTGCTTGATCGTGTGATTTCCAACTTTAATGTGAAGTTGTGAAATCATTGAATCTAAAATGTTATTGACAACGCCAATATCATCATTTGCAACTAAATCCGCATCGCCTTTCAGCAGTTTCAAACGAAATAAAAAATAAGATTCGCTTAGATCTATGAAATCTCCACACCCCTCGTATCTGAAAGTGATGACGGATTCATTGTCCGAAACAGGGGGTATCTTAATGATACGTTTTTTCTCTACACTCGTCTGAGTAGGTGGTATCTGGAAAAGGTCTAAAGACGGATGAATACCTTCAGCAGATTTGCTATGAATCAGCTCCGTCATGTTCCACGGGTCTACTTGTAAATGAAAAGAGGAAGGCTTGCTAGTTGTATTTAATCAAAAATATCCCGGCGACGTTTTTTCCGTTTGATATTTTTCTTTTTAGGTGCTTTTCTCTTCCCTAGGAAATTATCAAGTGCTTGACTAGCAGCTTGCTTTCCTCTGATTTTAAAGCTTTCTCCAATGTTTTGTCCTCCCAATACATCAGAAGCGACTTCAGCCCCAGTGTGAAGTAGTTGTCTACCCAGAGCTTTTGCTCCTTTGGAAATCAAGGGTACCACACTACGTCCCAAACTGCGAAATAGATTACCTAGACCGTGACCTCTTTGTACTCGACCTCGAAAGTAGTTTATGTCCCCTCCGCTTTGATTTCGATAATAGTGTTGAAAAGCTTCACGATCACAACAGTAATGTGCTCTCATCGTGACGTAAAGCAAGTGTGATATGAACTACAGAACCATTCAGATTTATAGATGCACCTTTATCGTCTCTAATACTAATTCGAATTCGATTGGCATATTCCGCAATCATAGGGAAAAAGTAGATTTTCTCAAAAATGTGATGTTGGTATTCATTGTTAGCTGCTGTGATAGGGATATTTCGCAATAGCGGTGCATTCGTATCGCCGACTGTTTGCGGTCGAATGAGATCGGTATAGACCAATAAATTACTTATGGGTGCGATGCTATCTCGCAGGAACATTTGCGAAGTTAAATATTTTCCTTGCGGTAAATTTTGTTCTCTAAGATTTCCATATACGAAAACCGGATTTCTGATTCTCTTTGGATTTCTTCGGAAATTCGGAAAGGCACCTGCTTCGCTAGGGGGAATGACTAGCATAGCCGTGGAGCTTGACAGCTGATTTATCCATACCTTTGTCTGAGTACGATTGATTCTATCGATCAAGCTTTTGAAATCATAATAATCCCCATTTGGATAATAGTAAAAATTATTGCTTTGCGCTGCCAACAGAGCAGATGATTTTTCCTCTTGAAATTCCCATAACAATCCATTGAAATGGGGTAAAGTAGCTTGAAACTGATTACGAACTGAAAATTCTGCAAGCCCCAACTCCCATTTTCCAGTGATGGGACGCGCCAAGTCAAGTACAAAATCCGATTTCGAACTGCTAATGTGAATGTATTTCATAACGCAATAGCACGCTTTCGAAATTGCAGTACAGCACTAGACGGTGCACTCCGAAAAGGAATTTTTTCACCCTTATCATTCAACAAAGATATTTTTATACGTTCCAATCTATTTATATTTACAGGGAAAAAGAAAGGCTTTATGTAGTATTTGGAAAACGCCTTCTTATCTCCCTCGACTTTCACCACTCGCAATAGGCGCTGTAATGTACCATTGGATTCTTGCGGTTCAATAATATCGCAATGAACGTATACAAAGTCAATCAACGGTAAGGGTGTTATATCGAAATTGAAATGTATTTTTTTCTTTGAGAAAGAATATGCGGATAGCGCTGCTGTATTTGGTAACACGAAAGTCGCGAGAGTGTAGGCATCTGGAATTTCTATATTCTTCAACGTTGCTGTATAATCGTTCTCTGCAGTCACGATATTGCATTGCGTATCCACTCCTGGATATAAGATATCTGTGATGTCTTCGTGTGGAATTGACACAGTTAGGGTATTGCTCTCAGGAAAACATTTTACTGCTACATCGGGGTTGATACTTTCTATGGTTTTTAACATGGCGTAGAGCGAGTCATATTGTCCAATTTTCAGGCGGAATCGTCTAAAGCTTTGTTCGATACCCATAATTTGGAATCCGAAAGAAGCTTGCGAATCGATACGTTTTTCAAAATCTCTTGGAAAACTGATCTCCGTCAGCGCGACTTCATTTCTCTCTACATTTCTTGCCGTCTGCATTTCATTGACATATTCTGCGGTTGTATTGCCAGGAAACATGTCCATAGAAGCATTGGAAAATAACGTAACATAACTCATAGTTTAGGTATTTTTGGAGCTGGTAACATATAACCCACACACGACGATAATAACGATACCCAAAGCTCCTTGTTTTCTTGAACGATTGTTAAATTGTAGAGTGAAAATATCACTATGATCAATATAACCACGACTTGAGCGATGAATTGATAAAAGTTACGGTTTGACGATATCTTTTTGATCGATCCAGGAATTGAATTCTGGTCCATATCCTAGCCATTTCACTAAATACTGACGGTGTTTGCCGCGTTGACGTCTCTTTATAATCTTTTCAACACGCCACTCTGTAGGTTCGGTCACTACCTGTAGTTCTTCTCTGTAAAACCTCCCGTCGATGACGTCATGATTATAGTCACGCAAGCGATACATCGGAGGGTCACCAGCCATTGCGTTGATGATATAAAATATCTCAGTTGTCCAATTGGGTCTACTGCTCTTTTCAAAAAGCCCGCGAATTTTCGAAATGCGTACGGCTGTTCCTTTCGTTAGTGTGGGAAGTGTAGCTTGTCGAAACCCGTACATTTTTTGCCAAATAGCTTCTTGATTGTGTGAATTGACTTGACTAGGAGCCATACCTAACGACGTATGTTTGGTGTGATTATAGGAATATACGAAATCCTGTAGCACGTCGATGTATTTACTGGTGTTATTCTTTGTGAAATAGCGGTACAAGATTGCCTTGAAAGTCCTAATACAGCGCTCGGCGAGAGACGACTTCAATTCGCTTTTTGTGTAAAAGTAGCGAACTTTATTTTTCTTGAGAAAGTTTTGAAAAGCTCGATTGGTATATTCTGTACCTCTATCAGTCTGCAACACTAAAGGCAGCCTCTCATTGAACACTTGTCGGAAAGCAGAAATCATACTGCGACCAGTTTTATCTTTAATTGGAATCAACCACACAAACTTTGAAAACGTATCAATAACCAAAGCCAGATATCTAAATCCACGATTGTATTTAGAAATAGACTGCACATCAATCAAATCGCTTTGAAACTGACTATCAATTCCAGAGACCACCACCTTCTCGCGACTAAATTTTTTTCGTATAGGAAAATGCAGGGTATAACTTTGTTCTGATTTCAACCATTCTTTGTCTTTCTGTAAATAAGCTCCTCTATAGGAGTTTGGTTTGCGCGGATCGAAATAGTCTTGCGTCATGTCCATAACTTTCCTGTGTAGCGTTGATTCGGCTTTCGTTTGCGCGGACCGTCAATGCTTTGCCAATTAACTGGAGGTTTATTGGCTTTCTTCTTTTTAACTTTTTTCTTTGAAGTTTTAGGTGTATGGGGCGGAGTTACCGCTTCGTAATTGCTCCAAATCTCGTGCGTCGCGGGCGGAGGTGTCGCGTCAAATGTGTTATTAATAGCGGGCGCCGCTCCGGGCGGATGCGACGCGGCAATTGTTTCATCGGTAGCGGGCGCTGCGGGTGCGCGGGACGACGACTTGATCAATTTCTTATTTGCACGTAGATTTCTCAATAGTCTAATGCCGTGTTGAAATAGTGCTAATTTTTCGATGCGTGTCAAATCAGAGTCCCTGATGCTTGCGATATGTTCATTGAATTTCTTTTCGTAGGCGTCTTTTGATTGTAAAGGCGGGAAGTATAATTCACGCATGTCTAGTCAATCCACCTAACAGACTTCCAATAATCGGAATTGCAGCACTTAAGATCGCTATAAATCATTAAAGTTAGATCATGAATCGAATCGAATCACATATATATTCACCGGATAAAAAGCCACCCTTTTGAAATACTTTTTGCTTCTGTTTTTGAGATTTACAGCACAGCACTTTGCGAATGTTAGTTTTATGCTTCTTCAGTCGTGCCTTACTCGTACTTGAAATAGCTATATTACCCGAGACAAGATTACGGAGACACTCACACACACAGCTAGTAAAAGCTTTGTGAGTTAATAGCTCGTTACGCTCCTTCTTTTTAGCACTCTTTAACAGCTTCAACTTGATAAGATGATTATTTAAAGTTTTTTTCAAAACACCGCGTGACCTCGCCATTGCGAATGATAGTGAATGTTCGAGTACAGCGCTATTTATTCCGAATACACGGTCATACGTTCGCTTGGAAAAATGTTGCTGCGAAGTCGATACTGTTCGGGTGTTTCCTGCGTCAAATCGACCATGATATAACTATAAGGCTTACGAGTTGCTCTCTTGTAGGCTTCCGTGAGAAAATTTGGTTTATCTGGAAACATTTGACGTGAAAGATATCGAATCTGGGCAGAATCACGAGGATTTTTCATGATGACAATATAGTTGCTAGACAGCGTAATGTCACGGAAGCCTGCTCCTCGGTGAAATAGATTTTGACAGAGAAACACCACTGAGAGCGACATATGATGACTGTATCTGGTGAACAGTTCACGCACTTGACTTGCTTGCGTCATCATGTCATCTAGCACAATTAACGTATGTTCACTATTAGCTCTCTGTAAATCTTTCAACTTGTCTAGACCCTTGTAAAATTGCACTCCTTTCATCTTATCATACAACGGTTGATAGTTATTATATAACCAGATGATCTTTCTCGGTCGAGGTACGATGAGCTTGTCGGCATTTTGTATGATTCTATAGGCGAAAACTGTTTTTCCACTGGACGATGCTCCACTAATTATCATACGAAGAGGCGAGTATAAAACACGTGCACGGTTCATTTTATTACAATGAAAGCGGTACAGTATGTATGCCATCCGGCAAAACAACTCTTTTATAGTAACCATACGACAAAGCAGAACGATATTGCTTATAAGTGAAAATATTACCATTGAAACAGCGAAACCCAGAATTAATCCCTCCGCAAGTGGAACGGTTTTGCAACACGCCTTCAAAATCCTTGAAGGTCTTAGAGGCGGATTTACTCAAACCTTTGGATGAATATTTATCAGTCTCACCCTTGCAGTAATACGTTTTCGAGTTCAATCCAATAAACCCGTGACCCTCCCATTCTACTTTAAACAGACCAGGAATTCGTTTAGCATAATTGTAAGCAGCGATACAGCACGGTTCGGTGGTTTTGAAAGCGATCGGATCACGCTCAAAGTCTGCTCGATGCAGCGCGCAAGCTCTCTGTATGAGCCATTCATCATGAACTTGAAAAAATTCTTTCCTTCGCGAAGGTTTAATTAGGGAGTAGATTGAATCAGCTGATAAACTCAGATATTGGCTATCAGTATCTCCCTCCAAATAACTGAAGTCGCATTCCTCTAAATACTCATGTAAAAAGTCATACAGAAACGAAAGCATGCGCAATTTACTGGAGTTAAAGATGAATAGACCTACAATGATCGGTTGATCGACGTCAATTGAATCTGGTAACGAGCTAACCTCGATCAGATCTTCAGAAAGTTCGTCGGCGTCAATAAAGTTTTTTTTCTGAATGTGTGATTTCAACTCATCACTTTTTACATAGGTATGGTTTCTGTACTTCATTGGGTTCTGTATAGTGGACCCAAACGCGGAATTTCCACATAATTTGAAGGTCAAGGCCTCCATTTCACGTGCTGGGTCTTTAGGGGTTACATCACCCTTTCGCCTTTGCGTTACGACAGAATTTACAAACTTTTGAAATGGTCGTTTGGCTTCGTATTCCACGGCTTGATATATGCGAGTAATAATCATACCGTGATCCATGTACCAACCCAACAAATCACTTGTAATTAGTTGTTTCTCAGTGAAATAACTAGACCCCAAAAACTTCTTTGGAAATTTCACGTTGTTTTGACGGGCATATTCGCGCATATGTTCGCCGACATCGCATAAATCTACCGAGATATGTTTACAAAATGGCGGAAATTCTGCATATTTTGCTTTTAATTCATCGGGGCAGTACGCATCGACTTCCAATGCACCAAAGAACTGTTGATGAAATACGCGATCTAATAGTTGATTCGCAGTGAGATAATATTCTTTTGTTACATTTCTTTGTAGTGACGAAACAAACTGTGCAATGTCAGGGTTGAGTTTCATGCGATTCCATTCACATTCGCGTATTGATATTATCGTGTATCCCAACTCTTCGAGATAGGCAGTAATTTCTTCTGTTTTAATACGTCGCTCAATGTTTGCATCGTTCTTATAGCAGCGATCACAAGAATGAAAAAAACATCCATGATACTGCAATATCAATTGATGTTCAAGCGAAAACCCATCAACCGAAATCTGACGCGAACCAAGTTTAGCTTGCTTGCCGTTCCAGGCGTGTTGAATTGAAATACCGCGTTGATAACTTTCATAAGTAAGCCATTCGAGTTCTGCCATCGCGGGGTAAATTGGCTTTCTGTGAAATTTTTGTTTGGTTTCGTCATACAACCACCTGATTGGAAATCCACACGGCATGCATTGATCGATGGATGCGAGGTAGAGCGAATTTGCGTCGTATCCTATTATCTTTTTCACGTATTTCGCTGCGTCGCCGTACTGAATTTCACGAATTTTCGTTTCGTCTTTCATTGCAAATCGCGTCGATATTTGTGACAAACCGCCAAATAGATTGTTCACTACAGTTTGATGGAGATCAGCATTCGCTTTACTGAACAACGCGATGTCATAACATTCCGCAAACATGAGTCGATTGGCTATGCTTGGTAAACTGATAGCAGATTTGAACATGTCAATACCCAACTTTTGATAAAAGGCAGCGTTATTACCTAACGCAACTAGAAAGCCAATCACATCACTTTCGTTATAAAAAGTCAGAAAGTCTCGCATGGTTTTCATTTGCAGACGATTCCACATATCTACGCATTCTTGGTATTGCGCCGCGGTGATATTAGTGCCTCGATGACTGCTATAGAACATTTCGTGTGAAGGCAATTGCGTGTCATTCAATTTATCAATACAAGTCATGTACTCGTATGGAAAATAGAATTTTTTGTCCACCCCATTTCCATAAATTTTCAAGTACGCGTCCAAACTATAACCCGGTGACAGAAACAGCGAAATGTCAAGGAATTTCAATCGGTTGGTACTGATGGTCAGATATGCGCTGTTTCGTTTCAAAACGAAAAATCCACTTTCTTCTTGCAGTATAGGAATCAAATATTTTTTACAAAGATTCAAGTCGTAACGAGCCGAGTTGAATCCAATCACAGGTATTTGATCCAACCAAATTTCGAAGTGACGATACAAACGATCTAAATAGCGAGTTTTGCCTGGTTCAATTGCGTTGCGATGCTCTATTAACATGCGAAAATCTTTCAATTCTTCTTCAAATAACTGGCGCATATGCGAAGATGCGATGTTTTGAATTTCATATAGTTTTGCCACCATATCGTTAATTAAAACGTTGGGATCACCGTTGGAAATGAGTGTATGCGTTTCATTCGTAACATTATCTGAGAGAGATACCGATACCGCGACATGCTTATTAACAATTTCGACTTTCGGTGTGTCAGCTCGAAGATTTTCTTTTTCTAGTAAACTCTCGAAATCATAAGCGATTCTGAAGGGGTAATATCGTTTTTCAGCGCTAACCAAAATTCCTTGTTCGGCCATTCGCTCAAACACAGTCATCTTAGGGCGATAAATACCGAAACCGTGTCGCTGTTTTTGGGGACGCTCACAATCAATGCTTTTCATATGCTCTACCAAATGATCTTTTCTAGTAAAGAAAAATTTACACTTGTCACACATATAGGTAGACGTGTACAATGTCAGGTCCATAATCAGGCAACAGTGATGATCTTGCATGTGAATAGGTATAGTCATTCCATTAGCATGAGAATTACGCAGCATGACTGTGCCTTGATTACGTTTTTCATAAAGCAGTATTTGAACTTGAAAACAATCCTCAACTTTTGATAAGTCTTCAAAAGCTACTCCGTTCTCAGTTGAGATATCGTAACGAGTTGTGAATTGCGCAGCTAATTGCCGAACATGTGTTTCATTACGCGCTTTTTTCATACTATATGAAACGCAGCGAAAAATACATAAAGAATCCTCATATGGTTTGCCTTTTTGGTTACGCAGGAAAGTCATGATATGTCTACATTTGCTTAATGCTTGCATCTCCGGGGAAATGATAGTACTTCCACCGAGTAAAGCTCTATCCATTTCATAAATATAAATGGAAATATGCAACACATCAGCACAGTAGAATTTCGTATCTGGTCGCACTCGATTGGCATATTCAAAACCTGCCGTCAAATCGATCTCATTCGTGACGGAATCGAAATCTTCGCGCGATATGATAGTTTTAGGGACATTAAAAACCGCTTGAGAACTCTGAGGATGATAATAACTATATCTGGATGTGTCACGGTTGAATAATAAGTACCCATACGCGAAATTCATCTTGAACTGACGATATCTTCTGGGGTAAATGTCTGCAATACGCGCGTGAATTTCGAGCGGACCTCTTCCGACCATTCGAATGTTGATGATTTCTCGTAAGTTGTTTCTTGAAGTCCATGTCGAATCGATGATGGAATCGTAGTGTCTTTCAATCACCTCAATGCCGTCTTGTTCGAAACCCAGCGTTTCGTCAACCAGAAATCCACGATCTCCATATCGCCTGCGCCGCGCCATAGATACTAGTATCTGAAAAAATATCAAGACAATAGTCAGTACATATATTAGAAATTGAATCCATATTTCAAGCGCAGTTTACATTTAATTACACCGTATAGAAACACAAACTTAATTTTTTCAAGACGCTGAATCTCAACAATGCAAGCATTCGAGTCACTAGATAGTTTTTCAATGTCTTTCATGGTGTTTTTAATTATGTTTAGAAAATTTTTCGAGTAGTCTTGGTCAAATACTTCCATCGAAACAAGTCGATTCCACATAGCTTCCATCTTCAAATCGTCGTCAACTAGACCTTCGATCAAAGACATAGTGTCTTGACGCGAGCGCTTTCGGCTTTCATTTTGACTCTGATATATTTTGCTCATGTCTTTTCTCGGAGCCTGCATCGTTACACTTTGATGAGGTGCGTTCATATCTAACAAGTCACTTATGTCAATGAAGTTATCCATACTGAGCTGCGAACAAAAAAGATTGAATTAGCACTGTATCAACATGCATCAAAATATTAGTACTAAATCAACATGCATCAAAATCATTCACATTCCTCGTAAGTACGTTTGATATCACGAAATTTAGCATAGAAACTCATTGCATGCATATCAGTTTCTACTTCATTGCCGTTATTGCGAGTTTTTACTGAAGTACGATTCAATAACGAATACAGAACAGTATCACGACCATGACTATTCAATGCTTCTACTGACGGATCGTAAAGTTTATTTCCAAATTTTACGACAACAGTTTTTCCGGCAAATGATAGTGGGTACTTTTCAGTCATGATCTCAGAGCCATTTTTCACATCACAAAACATCCAGAAAGAGGCAGGCTTAATCAAGCCATAATCGCAGTTCACAGCTGTGCGTTGTACTGTCATAATAGTCTCTAGGAGAGCAGCATTATTCATGAAAATACTAGCGCAATTCGGAAACATACAAATAGATTTGTCGGTATCGTAATATCTGAATGCATCCAACTTTTCCAAAGTACTCAATACATAGTTTGCTATATCACTAGTCAAAAACATATGAGTCAGTATTTCTTTACCAGAGTGACAATCACCATCAAACCAAAAATTCGGGGCTATATCTCTGCGGCGAACATAACCTTCAAAGATAGAAACAACGAGCGCAGCCCTGAGGAAATTAAGACTACGCATTTGTCCAGCATACCAAATTTCGGTGATATTTTTTTCAAGCGCAGAATACAAAAACACAGCATTTTGAATCGTGGGTTGAGGACTTAACTTTTCGATCACTTTATTGAATTTTCGACTTCTCATATAATCACTTGCCAGAATTTCACTTGTACTGGATTCGCGCAACACTCGAATAACAGAAATCACAGAGCGCCTACGAGCACTAACATTTGTTGAATCAGACGAGGCACTTTGATCACTAGCTAACGATCTAATATTCGATATCATTGGCGAATCATCATCAGACAGACCACTTAACATCGCTGTTTCTGTATCTTCTCGGGTGGACTGCTTGTTCGAAGGCGCTACACCAAAATGACCATTTTTCATGATATTGCGTATCTCTGCACGCGCTGCTTCCGTACGACGAATTTTGATTGGAGGACTATTCTCATCCGTACGTCGAATTTTAAGAAAAGGTTGAGTGTTTTGCCAATCAAAACCTTCGCTGGTTGATTTAGCTTCACTGCTATCATCACCGGTGATGTCAATCACATCAACTTGAGTCGTACTACTTTCGTTATCTACTGCGACTTGTTCCATCTCGTCATTTACGGCTTGTTCAGTATTCATTCTCAATACTCAATAACTAAAGTACGCCGTATTCGAAATACTGAGCGTATCTAAATCTATTCCCTAACGACGTCTGCGCGATACTCGACAATAACAAAACGCAGCTGTTCGAACGTAGTGGAACTTAGCATTGGTAGCTCTAAATGCGCCGTTAAAATCAATTCCCCAATGAGTTAGACAACAGTGCGTTACTCGTAGCGATTCAATCGTAATACTCTATAATATCAAAAACGCAAATGACTGCGATCTCTAAATAGTAGTCGCATAGCTGAGGCTAAACAACGCGAATAAATACTGGGTTGGCCGAGTGGTTAAGGCGTTGGGTTTAAGTTCCAATGAGCAAGTGTTCACGTGGGTTCGAATCCCACACCTAGTACTGTTTGCGATCACAATAAACGCGCATGCTTGCGCCTCTGAAACTAACGTTGACAGCTGCGGCTATGAAACTGCGGCAGTTGACAGTTGCGCAACGTTCGAGATAATTTAAGTTTAAAAATAACAGCTGCGGTGTTGAATTTGAATCTGCGGCTGTTGCGAAACAGTTGCGCAACGTTCGAGATAATCATTTAAAAATAACAGCTGCGGCGTGAACGTTGAATTTGAATCTGTGACAGTTGCGAAACAGCTGCGCAATGTGCGAGACATTCAATCATTTTAAATTTTTAAAAAATCAGAGAAGACGCCGAGGTCTATAAAACCACAGTAGCTAGTGCATAATTTCAGTTCTATTCAAGAGACATGGAAAAGATCAAGCCGTGCGGAACGCATCAATCAATAAAGAATTCCGAGGGCGAAATACTATATGAACCTTGTGATTTATTAAATCAACCCGTCTTTCATAAAATGAATTTCGATAGACGCTTGCAATCATTCGAGTCTCATAAAGAGAATTTCAGAGTTAGTGCATTTGAACTCGCGACTTGTGGGCTATTCCACTTAGGGTTCAATAATCACGCCAAGTGCTACATTTGTGGTCAATTGTTTGATAACTTGACAAATTGTACAGATGTCTGGAGCGAGCATGCTAGACTCAATCCTTCCTGTCCTCTGATCATGAAATTAGCAAAGGATTCTAAGTTCTTTCGCAACGTGCTTATTCGTATACCGCATAGCAGTTTTCGTTGAATCTTTAATGTGTGTATTTTTTGTTTAGATCGAATCATGTCTATAGCAATTAGAGCCGAGTCGCAACTCCCAGAAGGACCTCTTCGGAAAGACATTTACATTTTCAATAACATATCGAAGCTTCGAATCGAAACTGCAGACGATCAGCTGATTGATCCTCGACAAGTACGTGTGTTTCCAACGAATGGCGCAATTCAACGATTCAAAGCAAGTTTAACTCACAATGGGAAGCTCGTTGCGTGTTACACTCGAGAAGGTATCGAATACTTTCAGCAAATCAATCTCGCTGATGAATATATATTATATTCTCCGTCGAACGTCGTCGATGACGTAGAAAATTCACCGCTGGGGTGGATTTTACAAGAAACATCGCGTTACATTGCGCCGAATGGTCAAATACAGCCTATGGATCGCGCTAAAGCGGGATTTCCAAATGGTTATGGTAACTTTGCTGGGTATTCGAATGGTGGGATGCCGAATGCCAATGCAAGTTTCCGGAATGCTGGCAATGCTACTGGAGCCTTTCCAAATAGCAATACGCAATACGGCAATCGCAGATGGATGCCAAACAATTCTCAGCAATTTTGAATTGTCTCGGAAGCGCGCTCAATGCGATATCAATTGTTTTATTGCTATGTGAGTGGAAATAAAAGCTTCCTGTGATTATGATTGTTGTGTTCGATGATTTTCATTGCTGATAGACTTATATCAAGATAGCATCAGAGGTAATTTAATTGATCAGCCCTGTAGAGCAGCTTTATAAGCAGGTCACTCAAGTTTAGTACTCTCCGTAGAGGTTATTGCACAATCTATCTCTAATATGCTGCAATACAGACAGGTTCAGACGTGTCTATTCACTTCCGTCGAGTGAGTTTTATAACACATTTTACACAATCACATGAGCAGTTTATTAATAACCAACAAGCACATTTACTAATCGTTCAGAACAAGCCGTAGAGCTTCTTTGAGATCTTGGCACGCTTTCTTGATATCAGAATCCCTTTTTTGATTTGCGATGTAAAAGCAATAACAGTTTCGCATAGATGAGCATATGATTACGAATAAACCGATATTGAAGTCTTCTGAGAGCATATTCACTAGTCCGCGCAATTCTCCTCTTAGTACGTTATGTCTTTCAGAGCATTTGAATTGCTATTCGAAGGTATCTGACAGCTGTGAGCTAATTCTTCAAGTTTGTTCATCGTAGCGTAACGACCATTTTTACGAATCCATAACTGTATCATTTGATATCGTTGCTCAGTTAAGTTATAGCAATCCATGTATTGACATTCGGCAATTTCATTGTCAGATAGCTCAAGTTTTTCACGTGCAAACCTATACCAGTTCATCAGGTCAATTCGATCCATTATGACGTATATATCATTAGCAGTAATCTTTGACATATTCAATCTGCAGCCTACAGCGAATAATCATGTAATAAATATTACACGTTATATATTACCTTGCACTTGCTTCAACTGCAAAGGCAATCAACGCAATATTAACGTAATCATATCTCGGTGTTACTAAAGTAATCAACTACACATATGACGTAATCATGAACATGCTTCAACTACACAATCATAATGACGTATTTCTCAGTGTTATTGGACTGGAACTAGACGCAATCATGACGTAATATCTCAGCATTACTGGAACTAAGCAAAGCTGCTCTCGTAATAACTAAAGTAATCAACTACGCATGTGACGTAATCATGGTAATCATGGTGCAATACGCAATTGAAGGTAATCAACTTACGCAATGACGTAATAAATATCTCAGCGTTACTGGACTGGAACTATGGTATCTCTCACACAACCAAAACCTCTCTCGTATTGGAACCACACCCACATTGTTCTGTGTTCTGATTGGCTAACAGATGTCACGTGATCAAATACTCGACGCTGATTGGGGCGCGTATAAACCCCGTGTATAATACTACTTCGGTTTTAACTTTGGAATAATAATTAATAATAATATTTTTTCATTATTCTTTGAAATCATTGTAGCTTATAACGGGTGAACTCCTTTATAATAATATTGTTGCTTTGTGAATATCTTATTAAATTTTAGTTAAATTATCGATTATCTTGTGTTGTTGATGAATTAGTTCGCATAAAAGACATTCACTGTTATAATCTACATCAGTGATTCCCAAGTGCGGCCCTGAGGGCCGCATGCGGCCCCCAGATAGCCTTCCTGCGGCCCCCAACATATATCAAAAAATCGATTTATGACAAAAATAAAATTTCTATCTGTAAAATACTCTTGCTTGGCTTGACATATGTGGTTTTTAATTATAGAATTGCAGGAAAGTTGTGAATTGTGAGTATCGACTGCTAACGTTATGTCACTGCTGTTTCAATGCAATGTGCCCCAACTTTCCAGTTGAACGAGCAGTAGCTATAGATATAAATAGGTATTGAAAACTTTCAAAACCGGAGGAAAATCTCTCCCTCGTGGTCGCTTGACTAAAAAAGAAAGAGGCTCAACTCCCGGGAAATACAGTTTTTCTTTCACATTAACAGGTGGTTGACTGAAAAAAAAAACTTCCAGGTCCAGCTCCGAAATAGCCGCCGTAGCGTTCCTACAGTGCTGACTTAATGTATATCAGTCGAAGTTGGCCCTATGTAATCAAAATCCTCAAAAAAGAAGACATTTGGGCGTCCTCCGAGGACACTTTAAAAAAAATCAAAAAAGAGGACAAATCATCTTAAAAGAGGCCGTATGGTAACCCTATGATAACTAGATGTGCTACACGTGACTCACGGTTCAATACGCCGAGATGCATACTGCTTAGTCGGCTAAAAGCAGCATAATTGGTAGTCCTATATTCAGGGCCGTAACTGCCGCACCCCAAACCCCCCAATTGAGGGGGCCGAGCTCGAAGGGGCCCAAAATTATTTCGTGAATTGGCATAAATTATAGAGTATTTTTTGAAAATTTATGCAACTTCTTAAAAAAATTTTCGCGCCGGGCGCGATTTCAATTCGCCGCATATCTTGATTATTGGGTACTATTCCCCAAGAAAAAATACGCAAGATTTATAAAAATGGGCATATCAGCGTTGGCCATGACCGCACCACAACGCACCAAGACATTTAAAGTCTTAGGCCATGTAACATGTGACTCCAATAAGTGTGAACGATCGGCAGCGAGAAAGCCATGGCCGTAAAGGACTGCTTTTATGCTGACCAAAAACTTCGAAATACCAAAAACTTCGTTATATATACAAAATACATATAGGTTTATTTGTCCATATAGGCGCCTAAATGACTGGCGCCGAATGTTCTTGTCTTGGCAATCTGAACCTATCAAGATAAATACCATCCCGCAGGAAAGAAAATTACATGCCAGCGAAGAAATACCAATTGATCTGAAATCGTGTGATGTTCCAGTTTAGTAGGTTTGGGCAATTCTACATTTTTTGATATAGCAGACAGGATGTCACGGAATAACATTATGTGAAGAAGTCATACCTAGGGGTCTTCCCGCCCGAAGATGTTTAATTTTATGGGGTCTGCAGTTTCAAAGACACTCAGCTCTACCGGTAAATTGGATTACGTGGGCAAAGACGACAACCACGCAATTTTCGAACTTATTCACCGTATTTATCATGAATTATCGAAATATTCGGGCGTCGCGCTGTCTCAATAAACAGTACAACTTTAATTTCGTGGCAAAAGCGAACAACGTCATGCGGGGTCAGTTTATCACCCTATGGGAGCCCGGGGTCCTGACGAAGTGCCGTTACGTTCCAGCCAACGGGTACCCCCGGATATGTTTAATTCCTATTGAGGGGGCCTATACCTTTACAAACACACCTCACTCAATCAATCAGATTACCTGAACAGAGACAAGATGAAAATTGATAGCAATACATGCAATTCCCGATCATATTGACCGATTCAGTCATGAAACTAAAGAAATTTTTCGCGCTTCGCGCGTTTAGACGAGAAAAGCTGATTCACTCAACAGACACCCAATGCAGCAGATAAGTAGCGGTAAACGGTGTACAGTTTTGAAACCTCGCCAGGGCAATAAAACTACTCCGAAATAGCCATTGTGACTGTTTGGGTCCGTTTCATAGCCATAGTATTCGTGCGGCCCCGACCGTACTCTGAAATTCTAAATTTGGCCCTCACACCGAAAAAGTTTGGGAACCACTGATCTACATGATTTAAATGATTATTAAAAATAGTTTAAATAGATCCCACAGAATAATAATATAAAAATTGGGTAATATTGTTAATCATTGTGAAATTAGCAATTATCTCATGTTGTTGTTGAAAATGATTTTAAATCTCAGATTTTTTGATAAGCGATTCGCGCATGAAGCAGCTCTACCCACCCCAGTACTATACTAAAGTATTAGATGTGTAGTTAAATGTATATTTTGCCAGATTTTTCTTTTATGACTCAGCTAAAAAAAATTACTCAATATTCATTGAAATCATTGTAGCTTAGAACGGTGAACATCTTTTTGTATAACAAGCTCCAAGTTTAATTAGAATTAGAGCTTCACAAGATTCAAACACCTTGCAACCCGCATGAAGGTGCATCGTATCATTACACAATAATGAACTTCATTCGATAGTCAACATTTAAAATGATAGCATTTGTAGTGCATACGGTAAGGTACTGCTACACTATCCATTAACCAAGAATGTATTCAACTAATTCCCTATAGAGCAGTGGTTCTCAACCGCCGGTCCGCGGACCGGTGCCGGTCCGCGACGACTTTGCTGCCGGTCCGCCAGGCATTTTACAATTTTATACCTTAAATTCAAGATGCAATATGTTGAAGGCTTGTCCATTGATAAAATAAATAAAACATCAAAATTTAAACTGATTGAAAGCTTCGTGAGATAACATTAGGTGTGGAAACATTCGACTTGAAGTTCAAGCTGTATCATTTGACGACATGCGAGAGACAAGTACGAGCTGACTCGCTAAAATGCGCAGTTTGCACGATCATTCGTTTTCTTTCATTTTGTGAAGTAGCCTAGGCCCTATCGTAACTGCCGCACCACAAACCCCCAATTGAAGGGGGCCCAAAGTTATTTCATGAATGAACATAAACTATAGAGCATTTTGGTTGAAACTTCATCCAACTTTTTTCAATTTTTTTCACGCTTTGCCCGATTTTGTGCCACTCAATACCTTGATTGTTTGGTGCCCTTCCGCCAAGGGATATGCATGATTTAGTACATTAAGCATTTTCGGCGTCAGCCATTGCCGCGCCACGACGCACGAACACATGATGAAGTTTAGGCTAACATAGGTATGCGAAAAGTGTGCCAAAATTTTGCAGCGAGAAAACCTTGGCCGAAAAGGACTGCTCTTTGTAGACCGAAAACCTCGATATACATATGTCAAATTGTCCATAGGCACCTAAATGGCTGGAGCCGAATTTCGCTGTCCTGGCAATCTGTACCCCACAGGAGAAACCCAATCCCACAGAGAAAGTTATTTTCGAGTGAAGAAATAGTAATTTGGAATTGTGTGCGTCTTTTAGTTTAGTACGCTTGGGCGATTTCAATATCTATTCACTATATAACAGACAGTAGGTCATGAATTAATGACATGCAACGAAGGAATTGTTGCCCGAATATGTTGATACATGCCCTAAATTTTCCAAGACGACACCTCACGCAGCTCTACCGGAGAATCTGATAATTATGAGAGGATAAAAAAAAATATAGCAATATGTACGCAATTAGCAATATTAATGACTGAATCTGTCATGAATTATAGAAAATTTCCGCGCTTCGCGCGATTGGCTACGTAAACTCTCTGTCTGCACTGGGTAAAATGGATTTGCTCGCAATTACTGTTGAAAGCATCCATTTAACTTTAGGGGGCCCAAGACCAACGTTTTTCGGGAGGTTGACTGACGACATGCCTTTTCGGCGCTGGTTTTGTGTATGGCCATTGGCCAGGTATAGCTGTTGCAGGTGTTTTCGTGCAGCGCATTGTATCCGTAGAAGCCAGAGTAGCCAGAGTTGTGTGCAACGAACATTCAGCAAGGTAGCACGACAAGGTGCTTGGTTCGATTCCGAAACACTTCTCCCGATATTGTCGAAGAGAAGAATATTATTCGAGTTGGCGTGGTCGGTTGTACCCATGGCATACGACGCGAAAGACTATACATGACTCTCAGCGGTAGCACGTTCATCTGGGAACGGCAATTTTACCTCGACTCAGCAGACTCACTACCGTAAAATCACATGGATGCCATCATGAACATGATTACTTACGATCAAAAGCCTAAAAATGTCACTCTTTAGCACCATATACTTGACAAAAACGGCTGCATACTTTACATTTCGGGTTGATATCAAATTCTGAAAATCCACCGGCTCGCCAAACATTTTTTAAAATTTTACCGGTCCGCGAGGTAAAAAAGGTTGAGAACCACTGCTATAGAGCACAGCTGTTGTCACAATGAAATGTTGACTATCGAATGAAGTTTATTATTGTGTATTGATAGGATACACCTTCATGAGGTTGCAAGGTGTTTGAATTTTATGTAGCGCTAATTCTAATTAAACTTGGAGCTTGTTCTACAAAAGATGTTCACTGTTATAAGCTATACAATGATTTCAATGAATATTGAAAGAAATATTATTATTCATTATTATTCCAAAGTTAGAACCAAAGTATTAATACTTGAAAAATGGAATATTTTAAACATATTTAAATCATGTTTGGTGCATATAACAACGTAAGCTGATTATTTTCATTAACATCACCGGATAATTGCTAATTTCACAATGATAAGATATTCACAACAGAACAACACCTAGAGATCAAAATCCAGCACGAAGCTCGCAGTGTCTCTGAAAAGCATGCGTAACTGAAACAGGTTGAACAGAACTAGATTAGAATTTGACCGTGCTTTGCAAACAATGTAAAAGAATAGAGGCGAATTTAGCTTGATTCCTGAGGACATCTATGTCTTTAACAAGAATGTTCATCCAACGATAAGGTAATTAATTACGCGCGCTTATCATGGATTTTTGTGCTGTGATTCTTTTAAAGATAACATTTTTGATATGCGACTCGCGCATAAAGCTGCTCTGCTCACCACTGTACTATAGTAAAGTATTGGATGTGTAGTTAAATGTATATTTTGCAAGATTTGTTGTTTTATAACTAGCAAACATTTGTGGTTCAGCGAAGGTTTGAAGACTAATGTAAGTGCTATGTGGATTAGTAAAGGTTGTAAATATGTGAACCACACAAAAAATAGCGTTGAGCACAATGATTTGTCATTGATTGATGATCAGGTTCAATTCGAGAGTTCAATTGCTAATTTTGAACCCTATAGGCCCACTGCTACCATTCGCGTATTGCTACTACGCTATAAATGCATTAATATATAAACAGGGAAGAAAATAGCGAAAGGCACATCATTAAAGTGCTACAATTGTGAATCGCAGTTTGCCCGCCTCTGCTATAACTAGTAGTCTCAACTGCAGTGACGATGTTTCAGCTTTACTTAATAGTTCTACGTCAATTCAGCTCAGTAATTCGAATGTGACAAGCTACAGCTCATTCTGTTTAGAGATAAATTTGCAATAAAACATACATTTCGATCACGTTATTTTTATGCTCGGGAGATATTACCGCTATTTAGAGCAATACTTTCGCTGTATGATCATACCAGTGGTTGTCTTTGAATATTTCATCAACTGTCATAAGGAACATTCGCTCATCGCTCATCATTCACTCATCATCTATATTACATTGACTTCAACATCACTATAACGGAACTATAACGAATTATTATGTGTATGACAGCTTTGTGTGTAAATCAAGAAGTAAGCATAAAATAGGTGTATGTAACAGGTTTTCACCATAATGTAGGGTGCAAATCAACAATTTTTGTGTATTGAATGTCTATAGCCCTAAGAAGATCTTCGTATATGAGACTACAATTATTAGTATAATAACCACTAATATGATATTCCTTCACTATTATACAACTAGTAAATGTTTGCGCAGTGCTGTATACAGCTATAATTCAATTTTCAATGAAAAAGCGCATATTAATGCTACGAAATTTAAACTTTTACTAAGCAAAGAAAGCTACTATACTCGATAATATTACATTGAATTCAACATGTTTATAACGAAATCGCGTGGAGAATGCGTTTACCACAGTGTGATATCGCTCAAATATTCCATTAGCAAGTCGTCGGAAGGAGTCAGACTCGAGTCACAATTTTCTCATAACGTTCATTGTAATTTTGAAAAATAGTAAACAAGCATTTCGTCTATCAGTACTGCTACTTGAAAATGCGAACAGGAACTAGCAAAAGTGAGGAAAATTGGTATATTATAAATTCGGACCATTCGTGGATCTCACCTAATTATTTTGCGTTACATCCCGGGATTCTTTAATATGAATTATTATCCATACACTTGTCGCATAGCTCAATTTGCAACTTATGACACTTTATACGAACGCATTACGATCGTTTTACACTTATTTACTTACTTGGTTAGATTTGAAGTCAGTAAATTGTACTTCTACTTCAAGTACCAATTCGCTTCTACTTCTACTTCAAGTAGTATTTCGGGTACTGACTGGAGCTGAACAAAATTTGATGTGTAGGCTTAAATAACAATTTGAGAGATGTGACGCACGAAAGCATGATTTAATTTGCCATATTCACTGCAATATTTGATATAATTTGAGTATAATATTGTTTTTTTGCTATAAGAGTATCGTATATGGAAGATCAGGTGATGATCCAACTGGTTATCACCTATAGATTAGAAGCGTTTGCAAGTTCAGTATTATAGTAATACTATAATACAGTGGTGAGACGACCTTGCGCGAATCGCATAGCGTGGATTTCACCTAATTATTCTGCGCTACATCCTGGGATTCTTCCATATGAATTAACATCCACACACTCTTGTCGCATAGCTCAATTTGCAACTTATGGCAGTTCATACGCACGAATTACGATCGTTTTACAGTTATTTACTTACTTGGTTAGATTTGAAGTCAGCAAATTCTACTTCTACTTCAAGTAACAATTCGACTACTGCCTGGAATTTAACCAAATTTGCTATGTGGGCTTAAATTAGGTAACCTAACAATTTTGCGAAATTGGAAGTCAGTAAATTGTACTTCTACTCCAAGTAGCAATTCACCTACTGACTGGAATTTAATCGAATTTGGTGTGCAGGCTTTAATTACAATTTGAGAGATGTAACGCATGATAGTGATTTAATTTACCATATTCGGTGCAATATTTGATATAATTTGATCATATGAGTCGACCTTGCACGAGTCTTATTGCGTGAATTTCATCTAATTATACCGCGTTACATCCTTAGATTTTTGAAAATCTGCAAATAGAACTAGAATTACTCATTTTTCAATATCCGCAACTAAAACTAGATTTTCCAAAATTTGAAAAACCGTAGTCAATGTGTAGTGTATGACAGCTTTGGGTGTAAATCAAGAAGTAACCATAAAATAGGTGGCTGCTATACTCGATAATGTTACATTTGAATTTTTTGAAAATCTTTAACTAGAACTAGAATTACTCATTTTTCAATATCCGCAACTAAATCTAGATTTTCCAAAATTTGAAAAACCGTAGTCAATGTGTAGTGTATGACAGCTTTGGGTGTAAATTAAGAAGTAACCATAAAATAGGTGGCTACTATACTCGATAATGTTACATTGACTTCAATATCTTTATAACGAAACCGTTTGGAGATTGCGTTTAGGACAGTGTGATATCGCTCAAATATTCCATTAGCAACACATCGTAAGGAGTCAGACTCAAGTCACGATTTTCTGATGACGTTCATTGTAATTTTGAAAATAGTAAAGCAAGGATTTTGTCTATCGGTACTGCTACTTGAAAATGCGAACAGGAACTGGCAAAAGTGAGGAAAATTAGTATATTATGAATTCAAACCATTCAATATCTCCAAACAGAGTGTTAAAAATTCTGTGGACAACAACATTTTTATATTTTCAAATCCAAATCCTGTTCCTGCGTGAATCTTTCGGATATATTCGCATTGCGCATTACGCAACCTTCAGTGTTGTATGAATATTCCTGATAAAGCCATAGATGTTCCCAGGGGAACCAAGTAAACTTCGCTTCTATTCTTTACATTGTTTGCAAAGCGCGGTATTTTGTAATTTAATTTCACGAGACTTCAGGGGTTCTGGAATGTTAAATTAATGAACGTTAAATAAACCGTCAACTAATCTACCTTTTCCAATGTATATCAAAGACCCTCGAAGT
Organism: Botryllus schlosseri; assembly: GCF_051294905.1. Lineage (NCBI taxonomy): Eukaryota > Metazoa > Chordata > Ascidiacea > Stolidobranchia > Styelidae > Botryllus > Botryllus schlosseri. The sequence goes on from NC_137239.1 coordinate 1,904,065, forward strand.
ATCCTTCAAAGTGAGCCTACAGGTTGGATATTATCCAAAACCTCATAAAATTTCGCTTCGAGAGAGGAATCCTTTGAAATAAGGTAGAAGTAGCCATTTCCGAGTAAGTAACAAAATCCGATGTTTTAAACTTTGAGTACCTTACAGTCAATGTTCCCTCTAATTTTTCACGAGTCTGCGCAAATACGCCAACTCACTGCGCTGGCCCGTGGACAACAGTGCGCAACCAGGCCCCCCGTAGGATGATAAACCGAACTTCTGGGGGGCTTCGCCCCCCAGACCCCCCTCAGGCTACACGCTTTTCACCGCTACTATTCATCTATGTCTAGTCTTCGTTGAATGGCCGTTCCGGCTAGACGCGCGTAAATTTTCTATAATTCATGATCAAATCGACCAATATCATCGGGAATTGCATATATTGCTATCAATTTTAATACTGTCTCTGCTCACGTAATCACATTTACAGGTAAAGCTGATCGAGTGAGATGTGTTGGAAAAGGTAGGACCCCTAAATATAATTAAACATCTTCGGCCGTACCCGTTGGTATAATAACTTCCTTACATCATGCTATTTCGTAACCTCCTATCTGCTATGCCAAAAGATATTGAAATCTGGACATAAGTCACTTTGATTCCACTGCGACGATATGGTGACATACAATGGATTAGCCTACTAGAAGACAGACATACACGCTCGAGAACGCACTTGAAATCTATACATGCGATCGATCTAGGCATATCGCGTTAAAACACTGATGTGACGTCTTAATACCGGCAATGCACTCATTACTATCAAGACATACAGTCAGATTTAATGATACGAATATTCAAGTCTGATTGAAGCAAGAACAAGATCAGCGTATGACCTTATCGACATAAGATACCCGTTCAAACGAATCAAATAAAATCACAAATTTGTGCTGCTGAGAAGCTAATCTAATACAACGCCTTACGGTGCATATAATTGCTGCATTTCCCGATCAACGTTTGCAAAGGGATGGATTTTTTCAACGATATTGGTGCTTGTACTTGCATATTCTGCATATTATAGGCTTACCATATTTTGGAAATCTAAAAAGAGGACATTTTTTCAGAAATTTGAGACTTGCAAAACCGGAGAAGAATTCTCAAAAATCAGTGATTTTTTCCCACTTTGTGATCGGTTGACTAAAAAAAAAGGTCAACTTTCCGCTGGGAGCTCCAAATACCGTTTTTCTCTCCACATTGCCATGTGGTTGACTGAAAAAAAAGTCAACTTTTCGCTTAGAGCTCAATTCACCGTTTTTCACTCCGAAATACCCTCCGGAGCGTCACTTCTGTGCTAATTTACGGCATATCACTCGCATTTTGCTCCATATGTGACCTAAATTTCCAAAAAAGAGGACAAAATCTGAAAAAAGAGGATAAAAGGGCGTCCTCAGAGGACACTTTCAAAACAGTCAAAAAAGAGGACAAGCTACATGCTACGTATGGTAACCCTAGCATATTATCCTATATCACCATCACCATCAGATTCGCCTGATGGAAGTGATGACTTCGAAAATTCGCGGCATGTAATTGTACAGTATATCTTACACAATATTCATGCCACGCGGAGATGACTATTCGTTAGGTTCTCGCAGATAACGTCGAGCTAGCCCATAGCTATTTATAACTTTGTTAAAGGTTCTCGCAGATAACTTCGAGCTAGCCCATAGCTATTTATAACTTTGTTAAACCATGTTATTTCGCAATTCCCAGGAAGGATTGCGCTATCGGTATGATATTAGTATCGCTCACGCGTACGATACCATAGTAAAAGAAAAATCTCCTTCTTGAGTCGCACACGATTGCAAATTCTCATTGCTTCGCGGAGCGTAATATTTGCCTTTTCGGGCCGGAATTGTAGGCCTACCTCGGTTTCAGACCTCAGCGATAGCACTATTTACCCCTGGCAATGTTCCCTCTCATTTTTCTCGAGTCTGAGCGCCTGCGCGGTGCCTTGGACAAGAGTGCGCAACGATTGAAAAAAAAAGTCATCACTTCGGATTTTTTGTGCGCAGAGATCGTTTCAGCACTGCGCATTTGCGCACGTGCGCAGCTTAGAGGGAACATTGCTTACAGCCTTCGTGCAAAAACATCACTTACTATGCGCTGGGTGTTCTATCCTGATAAACTGAGTCCAGTAGAACACAGAGGCGACTTAAAATTTTATTGAGTGTAAAAATCTTTGCACAAATCTCGCATTCGAGATGTTTCTGATCCGTATGAAGTCTTCGATGAGAAGCGAAGTTGCTTCTATTGTGAAATTCCTTCCCACATATATCACATTCTTCGATCTCCAGCAGGAAATGTCCGTGTGAGAGACATAGTGATCAGTACTCCCGAAATATTGGCCACAAATGTTACATTGAGGTCCTAATTTCAGGTGAATTTTAATATGTCGCATGAAACTCGCTCTAAATGTGAGCTTTATTCCACAAATTTCACATCGCAAATCTTTTATCCCATATATCCCATAAAATTCATACAAAAAATGCATATGAGCGGACGATACATTTAATGAATTCATTTCAAGGTAACAATTATTCTTCGAACTAAGTCAATCTAGAAAACAAAACAATTCATTAGTTTGCATCTGTATTGAATCAGTAGTAGTAATTCTATTCAGCATAAACTGACATAGCTCAGCACTGTAGCACTGTAGCTTGTGGTTTCCATCTAATCAACCTGCTAATATTTGAGTTTTCAAGATATATCCCGAGAGACATTGACGTAATTATTTTCCATGTGTAGAGCGTGGAAACTTTAGCGTAGACTATACTTACAAAATAGGAGAGCTTCTTGAAGCCTCAAACCTACAATTGAATGGTATATTCATATTGAAATTATTCCATTACAATATATGAAAATACCGGATTTTGTAAAGTACATAGAAAACTACTTATTCACCACATAATAATAATTCTACTTGTACACTTAATCATATTTTATAACTCACATAATTAAGTTTCACGATATTTGAAGTCATAAGCTGCAAATTGAGCTATGCCACAGGTGTATGAATATTAGTTCATATTGAAGAATCTAAGGATGTAACGCGGTATAATTAGATGAAATTCACGCAATAAGACTCGCGCAAGGTCGACTCATATGATCAAATTATATCAAATATGGCACTGAATATGGTAAATTAAATCACTATCATGCGTTACATCTCTCAAATTGTAAATAAAGCCTACACACCAAATTCTATTAAATTCCAGTCAGTAGGCGAATTGCTACTTGGAGTAGAAGTACAATTTACTGACTTCAAATTTCGCAAAATTGTTAGGTTACCTAATTTAAGCCTACACTCTTCGCGAAAAGAGTGGTTATACACACCCCAAAAGGTGGTACACGAAAACATAACTTACGTAACCCAGGCAGTGTGTATGACCAGAATCCACCCCATTCCTTGCGGTGTATATCGGATATTCCACCTTATCCATTAGAATTGATTGGGGCGTAATTTCAATATATACACCCTACTTGAAATCCTGCATCTTCTTCCAAATGGCACGCTATTGCAAATAAACTTTCTTGATTGCATATATTCGATATCAATTAAACCATAATAAGATAAAATGGAAACATATTTCGTGAAATAACAAAAACAGAGATCCCAGCGACTGAGAAAAAAATTCACTGAAAATACTGCTCGAAGAACATTGCCCATGTAATATTGGGAAGTCGCCTCCTCCAGGTTTCCGCAAAACACTCTTGTACGGCGAACGCTGAGTCACTATCTTCAGCAAGAACTTGTGGCATCATCCTGAAATCAAAATGCATATTCACAACCCAATTAACAGGCATATATGCTAACATGCATAACTTAATGAAAGACCACAAAAATAGAAGCCATTACAAAGTATATATATTTTCACAAAGTACTTACAAAAAATCAGATGTTACACTTGCTTAGGCATTGCAGCACAGACTGTGGTCCGATAGGGTGAACTTACCGCTATAGGAAACATGTTCACACACGATCACTGTATGTGTGGGCAATTAGGCATCGACAAGATGGAAATTCATGGATAGTTTTCATGAAAACCGCATGTAACAGGCAGACTTGGACAACTAGAAAACGTTCCCTTTTTCCTAATTGGATTGGAATTAAATTACAACTACAAGTGTTTTTTCGAAGTAGAGTAGAATTAAAATTATAGCTACACAATTGGAAATTGGATTAAAATTATAATTCTAGCTAACAGTTTTTTTCAAATTAGATTATAATTAGAATTACTGAAATCGCGAAAAGTTGAATCAAACTCCGTTATTATCAAATCGTAGTTCATCTTATGAGCATGAGAATAGCAAATGTCTGTACACTGTACAGTAGGGGTGTTCAAAAATGACTTTTTATTTCAAATTCTACTGGCTACTTGATAAAATTGTTAATTTACCTAATTGAAGCCTACACACCAAATTTGGTTTGATTCCAACCTCATTGCTACAGGAGAAGAAAGTTTTTTATTTATAATATGAAAATGAATGAAAAAAGATTTAAAATTTTCTGTTCACCCCATTAAATTGTTAGGTTGTCTATAGAAACAATTCTCAACCGATTTGGCTCAATTCCAACCAGTGGAAGAGGAGTTATTGCCGTCGCAAAATTTTGGATTTGAATAAAATAGTATTTACGGTGACCGATTCTTTAATCATTTATTACAAATTGTGCCCACCGTAAATACTATTTTATTCAAATCCAAATTTTTCGACATCAATAACTCCGCTTCGGCTGGTTTGATTTGAGCCAACTTTGGCGGGCATCGTTTCTATAGACAACTTTACAATTTCATGGGTGAACGGAATCTTTTGAATTTTTTTACTCATTTTTAAATAATGAATAAAAAAACTTTCTTCTCCTGTAGCAATGCGGCTACTAGTTGGAATTGAACCAAATTTGGTGAGTAGGCTTCAATTCAGTAATCTAACAATTTTACCAAGTAGCCAGTAGAATTTGAGAATAAAAAATCATTTTTAACACCCCTACTGTACAGCCAGCTTGGCTTGTTTCGCACTATACAGTTCTCCTGTAGCATTTCCAGGAAAACCAGACATTAGATTAGAATTAAAATTAGACCATAGAAAGATTTCATACATTCGATTAGAATTGGAATCAGAGCATAGAAACATTTCACAAATTAGAATAGCTTCAATTAGGATAATTAGACAACTAGAATATCTATAGTTGTCCAAGTCTGGCAACACCGCCTGTATCAGGAACAACTGAATATATTTTTGAAGATTCTTTCTGTTAGTAGTGTCATATGGCATTAGTAATTTTATATTAGTCGCGAAGATTCATATCGCAATTTTCAAAGTAGAAACCTCGGAAAAACTGCGTACCATACTTGACTAATTTTCCGACATTTCGTATTCTACTTCCACTTGACGTAGTTTTGACTTGCATTGGGAACTGTTGCATCTACTTGTAATCGAGTATAAATTGACGGCGGTATTTCTACATCGACTTGAGTAGCAACGATGGTAACTTTGACCATCTCTGCTTTGGTTTACCTCATACATACGACTACGAAAGTTGACATCAGGTGTCATTACAAAGTTGTCATACCTGCTGGCTTGATAACGAGTCTTTCAGTTTTCGCAGCATACTTCTAAACTCGGCTAGTTCCTATGATATAATCTTGCTCTTGCAGCATGCAGTCTTTAAGCAGCATCCTAAAATTTGAAGAAAATCAGAGAAAGAGATGCATGGACTTGATTTAAATTGGACTACTTGGTATTAATGCAAAACCCGAAACGTTTCCTAGTTGGGCAATATTGACTTTCAGAATGGATTCAAAGCGACCGCAGATACAGGTCTGATTAGAAAACCTTGACTTGCCTTATACATGGAAATTAGCAAATTAGCTGGATGCTAATGATTACCTTGCAATATGTGCTGTTTGATAACGATCCAGCACTGTTTCGCAGCATACGGATTTACGGCTCAATGCGATGTCGACTTGGTTGAAATGCCCTGACATGATCCTTTGTAGTAGCATCCTAAAATTGAAATAATAACCATGAGGTATAAACGTTTAGTTGACAATTTGGATTGGATTCTAAACTCATCTGATATGTGCACTACGGGTCTTCAAAAATGATTTTTTTCTCAAATCGTACTGGCTATTTGATAAAATTGTTAGGTTACCTAATTCAAGCCTGCACACCATATTTGGTTCCAGTCCAACCAGTAGCCGCATTGCTACAGGAGAAGAAAGTTTTTCAATTATTACATAAAAATGAATGAAAAAAGATTTAAAATTTTCTGTTCACCCCATTAAATTGTTAGGTTGTCTATAGAAACAATGCTTAACCGATTTGGCTCAATTCAAACTAGTGGAAGCGGAGTTATTGTCGTTGAAAAATATTGGATTTTAATAAAATAGTATTTGCGGCAGGGGCGGGCAACTTCTACGGTCGTCAGGCCGGATATGGGAAAATGAAGCACTTGGCGGGCCGGATTACAGATTATATACATTGTGCCTTAATCGCGTATTTATCCACATATACAATTAATCAATTGTATTTAATGTAAACTTTAATTTTAAAGCATAGAGACCAAAAACAGTATGTAATGAATTTATTTACAACAGCTATTGAAGTCAATCAGACATCTGTGGTCGTTCAATATTGTCAACTAGTTTTTTTAAATCTGGTTGCATGTCGTATGCCGAAACCCTTAGTAAAGACTGCACGAGAACATCAGTTATATTGGAACGCAGCCTCCCTCGTTAATGTTCGTGGCAGTGTTGGGATCAAGTCACTACATTCGAGTCACAAGTCCTCTCGAGTCATTGCACATTTTGACTCGAGTCAAGTCGTGACAAGTCAAGTCAAGTCACGATTCAAGTCAAGTTGAAATTTCCAAGTACTAGACATGATTCAAAGTCATTACATTTTGGTAACTGTTTTAAATACAGATGAAGTACCGATTTATTCTGAATCAAGGAACGAATAAAGAGTTGATTATGTGCGCAAAAGGCGCTGTATCGCTCACGCATAGAACTGCTCAACTACGCCAGTGTAGCCGCCAAGCGGTATAGCCTTAGTCTTTAAATATCAGCCAATTACAGGATAACATACGAAACCTCAGAAAGTTTTAAAATGATATAGGCTAGTTCAATACCCTACCCACCTACATATCATTGATATACAATTATAAACGTATGAGCGATATTCGTTTGATTCAAGTTATATACAAGAGGGTTGGTTGAGGTAAGCAAGTTTACGAGAACGTAAGCTGTTGTATAAGGTCCGATCACTGCGTTTGCGATCAATTTGTGATACAACAATGGAGATTCGGTAAAGCGTACAATCATTGATTCATTGGTTGGCAATCCGAACTTATACAAGATACAGCAATTTAGTCGACATCGATTACTTGATGACTTGAAATTGACTCGTAAATTTTGCTTCGAGTCACGAGTCAGTCTGCATTTCTGAAGCGTTGAGTCAAGTCAAGTCAAGTCATTTTCTCAAGGTGACTCGAGTCATCCGAACACTGGTTCGTGGTCTAAAATGTTGTAGACCCGAACAGAGCAAGTAGTTTAATGTCCATCTTTCTCAGATTGGCGAACTTGGATTCATTATGTGACGTATAAAATTTGTCAATACTTTCAGAATAAAATTTCACTTTCAGAGTAAAAACTCTCGGCGGGCCGGTCAAAATCTCTTCGCGAGCCGTATGTTGCCCGCCCCTGATTTACGGTGACCGATTATTACAGTTGTGCCCACGGTAAATACTATTTTATTCAAATCCAAATTTTTTGACATCAATAACTCCGCTTCGGCTGGTTCGAATTGTGGCAAATTTGGTGGGCATCGTTTATAGACAACCTAACAATTTCATGGGTGAACAGAAAATTTTGACTCATTTTTATATAATAAATTAAAAAAAACTTTCTTCTCCTGTAGCAATGCGGCTGCTGGTTGGAATCAAACCAAATTTAGTGTGCAAGCTTCAATTAGGTAACCTAACAATTTTATCAAGTAGCGAGTAGAATTTGAGAATAAAAAGTCATTTTTGAACACCCCTACTGCACCGCAAGCTTGGTTCGTTTCGCACTATACAGTTCTCCCGTAGCCTTTTCAGGAAAACCAGACATTAGATTAGAATTAAAATTACCGTAGACCATAGAAAGACTTCATCAATTCGATTAGAATTAGAATTAGAGCATAGAAACATTTCACAAATTAGAATAGCTTCAATTAGTATAATTAGACAACTAGAATATCTAGTTGTCCAAGTCTGGCAACACCACCTGTATCAGGAATAACTGAATATATTTTTGAAGATTCTTCCTATTAGTAGGGTCATTTGGCATTAGTAATTTTATATTAGTCGCGAACATTCATATCGCAATTTTCAAAGTAGAAACTTCCGAAAAACTGCTTACCATATTTGACTATTCTTCCGACATTTTGTATCCTACTTCCACTTGACGTAGTTTTGACTTGTATTGGGAACTGTTGCATCTACTTGTAATCGAGTATAAATTGACGGCGGTATTTCTACATCGACTTGAGTAGCAACGCTGCTTTCGTTTACCTCATATATGCGACTACGAAAGTTGACATCAGGTGTCGTTAACAAAGTTGTAATACCTGCTGGCTTGATAACAAGTCTTTCAGTTTTCGCATCATACTCCTAAACTTGGTTAATTCCTGTGATATAATCTTGCTCTTGCTGCATGCGGTCTCTAAAATTTAGAGAAAATCAGAGAAAGAGATGCATGGACTACGATATGAATTTATTATTGATTCATAACACGTTTGAAACGTTTCCTCTTTAGGCAATATTGACTTTCAGAATGGATTCAAGGGGATCACAGATCAGGGCTGTACTGACTCGAGTCATGACTCGACTCGAGTCCGACTCGAGTCACGATTTTCTGATGACTCGACTTAACTCGAGTCATTTTCTCAAAATATGGAAATGACTCGACTCGAGTCGATCAGTGTATTGACTCGACTCGGACTCCAGTCATTGCGCATGACTCAAACCAAGTCACATGACTCAAGATTCAGACGGCCAAGACCTACATTTCATTGAAATTTCGGAGAATAGTAAAGTAACCACAATATTTGGATTACTCTTATTGGTACTCGTACTTAAAAATTCGATCAGTGAGGAAAATTAGTATATTTATAAATGCGAACCATTCGATATCACCAAACAGAGTTATAAAAAGTGGATTTAACAACTGGAAACTGATCAGTCAACACAATGACTTGGACTCGGACTTGACTCGGTGGTCGAAGGAAAATTACTCGACCTGACTCGAGTCAAAACTATATAAGTGAGATTGACTTCTGACTCGGAGCCTCGTGACTTGGTTACAACCCCGCCACAGATACTTGTCTGAGTGTGTCTTGATTAGAAAACGTTGACTTGTCTTATACATCGAAATTAGCAAATTAGCTGGATGATAATGATTACCTTGGAATATAAGCTGTTTGATAACGATCCTTTACTGTTTCACAGCAGACGCTTTTACTGTTAAATGCGACGTCGATTTGGTTGAAATTCCCTGATATTAGCTTGTATAGCAATAGCAGCATCCTAAAATTGAAAAAATAACCATGAGGCATACGGTAAACGTTTAGTTGACAATTTGGATTGGATTCGAAACGCCCAAGACATCCGAAATGTGTACTGATGTTGTAGCCTTGACTTGCTTTATGCTTGTAAATAAGCGAGTTAAAATACAATTTTGCAACTCTCCTACGCATCGTATATTACTCACCAACAACATATTTGATTTCACATTCACAGAGTAAGAGTCTGCTAGTAATAGCAATCAGTCCTTGAATCTAACAAAAAGCAGATTTGTGCATATGCACAGATCGTGTGTATGTCATATCATGAGTCAAGAAGTGCATATATTATGATTTGTTTATATTGATCAAAAGGACAGTTTGATAAACTTTTGCAAGGCTATGTTTGCCTCTTCATATTGGTCAAAACATTGAAGACCCAGCTAATCCGTGCATTGTTGCACACCGAGTTGACCGCAGTAGTGCGCATTGCTACTCAAGCAATAGATGTAAATTTCTACTAAATGACAAGCATATAGAAGTGGCTATGTCAAATCCATGTCAAGCTGCTTCAAATTAAAATAAATATATGAACAGAACTCCGAGAAGTAGTTTCAAAAGAAGTAGTCTAGTTGATGGGTCACATACTCTTAGCAGATAGTCTGAGGGGGCCACTGCAAAATATGTTCAATAAAGCAAGCCTGTTACTAGTCAAGTCTCTCATATTCATAGCAATATAGCATCGTCATATTTTCACCCATGTCATAATATCATTAACATTTACTGGCCCCAATTTACTGGGATCGAAAGCTTTCATCAAGTCCATTGCTCACCTCAGATACCATTGCTTCATATGCTTCAGCCCTTTGCTGTTTGTATGTTACACTTCTTTTCTCATGAGGAGAAATCGATAATTTCATTCTTCAAGAGCCCCAAATTTGCAATCTTTGTCCATGCAAGTCTGAAGTAGAATAGATAATATGTTTACCTTCCTACCATAACATGACATAACATATAATGTGTATATAGCTCAGTGATAATGACAGGGTGATAGGCTTATAACATAACTCTGCATAGTCAGTGGTAGGCTACCCTTTATTTTTAAACAGGTCGTGATGTGCTTTGGTAAACAATATAACGACAATCGAATCGATTTTTTTTTCAATGCACTTACAAACGATGTTGCTCAAACCCAAATTACCGTAGTTTATAATCATAGCTGATGCTGGACCTATCAACAGTATCTCCATTAGAGCCATTGAGCTACTGTGTCTTGGATATTGGTGTCGGTACTGGTGTTACAACAATGTATGTGAATTCAATGTATCGTCACTACCGGTACGTTTAAAATTCCAACTTGCTCGGATATGTACCGGAAACGCAACGGAACCAAATGTTCTTTACTACTATAGTACCGATACGAAATGTAACTCACCAACCAGATATTTTCAATCTCGAAAGAGGCTTTCTTCACAGATTCACGACAACTAATACGGTCAGTCGATAGCCAGTCTGGTCTCGTAGGCGCGGAAATACGGCATGTAACGGAACATTTTACATAGCTGTAGCGAAACATAGCAGCTGCTGTTCTGGTGACGACGGTTTGTATGTTCCATTATGATGTGAAAATTGACTAACTGATGCAATAACTATATTGAAGTTAAAGATCTCCGGAATATTTGTATGCATACTATTATTGATTTATCGGAAATATGGTTTGATGGATGTGAAGCTGCAGATTGTATCATAATAAGCTTAAAAAAGTCTTGCAGTAACAGATTTATCTTCATAGATCGAACCATTGATACGATCCGAAAGCTCTATGCGAATTGTCAGTTAGGCTTAGTGTAGGGTTGCCATATTTTTGTTTCACAAATTCCGGACGCTCTTCGGCGCCCACTAGCGGATTTTAAAATGAGGTATGAGCACATTGTCGATAAATATGACGTCACACCAGCAACGCTTTGTCTATGGACTAGAGGTGGTCACGATCGGGTTCAGGAGTATGTGGTTGTGTATGGTAACTTGGAACCAGGGCCGAAGTCACATTTTTTCAGCTCCCTTCCGCCGAGATAAACACTGATCTTGGGCCTCCCGTTGGGTATTCGATGCAACTTCTGGGGGCTTACTATATGCATCTGGTCGTTAAATGATTTGAATGTCACTAACATTGGTTTTTCCATATATTACTGTATAATTTTGATTCTCTCTCCGCCCACATGATCAGAGTTAGCGGTCGAGCTGGTGGAGGATGATGACTTCGAGAATGCAAGAAGCATAATTGTACATCGTTAAGTCATGTTCATGTCACGCCGATAAGATTATTTATCAGACTAATGCCGGTGCGCACTGAACCACTGAGCTATATAAACACCGCATATTCGGTGGTTTCCAACCTTTTATGGTCGCGACTCTATTTCCAAATTGAAAATGTGCCGTGGTCCAGCTCAAAATTTGAAGAGCTGATTACTAATTAAAAGTCGGTATATTTGCCCAGACCTACTCACGGCCTATTTTGGAAGCTAATTACGTTCAAAATCTTCGCAAACCGCAGAATAAAAGCAAACTACCCCCAGGTTTAGAAACACCATATTTGAATATATCATCCGAACCGTTATCTTATGATTGCCAATACAATCACACTTCTTTTTGTATATGAATGTTATTTTTTTTAATTATTTTTGATCGCCGTTTTTGCGAGGGAGATAGTCCCCATATTAAAACCAATATAAATGATGCTAAATCGCGCGCAGCGCGGAGTAAAATTTCATGTGGCATATATCTGCCCAAAAATAATCTTGTTTATGTTGATTTACAAAAAAATTATTAGCTTACTTCAAGCCTTCAAAATTCCGGACATTTAGCCAGATTTTAGAAATTCCTCCCGGACGCAGTTTTTACAGTGAAATTCCGGACATGTCCGGGAAATTCCGGACGTATGGCAACCCTAGCTTAGTGTGCAATTCATAAAGCTACCAAATAGTGATTAACACAACAATATAGATATGAAAATAACCAGGCAACTTTGCCCCAATTTATTCCCTCTTTTACCCAATTCAATGATTGTTCCATGACGTAACCTCGTGTCCCATTCTAATTTGAATGCTTGCCACGCCCATATTGCGTAACGCTCACGTAAGTTTGTGACTGAAATTTTACCCCTTCTAGTATTCCCAGCTCTAAATACCCATAACCTGCATTACACTGTGGTTATACACTAATGCCGTGCGGAATAGGCCCGATATATTTTATACATATAGCCTACGTACATTCGTACAATTGTGCATTTGACGTGGCATGAAAGAAATTATAAACCAATATCGCGGCAACTTCATAATGTGTCGTATTTTTGCCACACACTTGAGATACATCGGTCACACTATAGTAGCCAGGGTGAAATTTCAGCCAAAGTACGAGTACCGCAGTGCACGATAAATGTGAATTACAATATGATATTGCGGACTTGGCAGTAGTTAGTATGATCGGTCGCGAACTAGCGTGGGGCTCTTATGGGTGCGGCGGTGACTCGCCTGAAAACCGGGGGTGGTGACTCGCCTTTTTTAACCCCCTCTCGGCGGTGAGTCGCCATGTGTTCTTATGGGTGCGGTCGTGACTCGCGTTTTTTGCTATAGGCGGTGGCGGTGATTCGCCGTGAAAACTCGGGGTCGTGGCTCGCCTTTTTTGCTATAGGCGGTGGCGGTGATTCGCCTGTCGTGTATTCTTGCGGGATCTGTGGTGATGCGCCATGTGTTCTTATGGGCGTGTCGGTGATTCGCACTTTCAGGCATCTCTCGCGCGGTGTTGAATATGTACGAGTCACCAACAATAACCACACAAACGGAAACGTGGCTTGTTGTGAGGATTAAGCAGTGCGTGCGACCTATATTTCGAATGACCTGCGCGCTGAATTGTTTCCCATGCAGCTGTGTGCTACTATCGCTTATTACACTATTCCATTCAGTGCGAAATAGTTTGCTAAATCTAAGAATCAGTCGCATGGTGTTACTTTAGTAATTAGTTTACCATAGAGCCGGCGTAGACAGTGATTCGAATACCGACAAATTTTCACTTATTTCTGACCCAACCCTAATCCTATGTGAAGTTGACGCTTATTCAAAAAGGTGTGAAATAATTGTAAAATCCTACGTCGGTGACGCGATAATGCATCAGACATAGCGATCTAGTTATAGTACGGTGTCGGAATCCATTCGCGAGATGTTCTATAGGTAAATTGAGATAATCCGAAACGAAATATTTTGACTTTGGTGTAGTGTGAATTGAAATAGGATTGACAAACATGACTATCAACTTTCCCACAGTCCCATATTGATATTATACGCACATTGATTTGAAACAAGCAATGGAACATTGCAACTCTATTCGCGATCCGACTTTTCGTTTGTCAAAGCGACATTTTAACATCTTACCATACTCAAAAGAATTATTTACAACATTAACAAGTGTTCAAAATCTAGTTTTCACCTACTTGATTATATCACTGCAACTCACAAATTTGAATTAATTCATCCTGGTTGTATTCGTATGATCGGTCTTTTTTATTCAATTGTAAAGGTCGTTACTATTCTGAAAACAAAGTAAGCTATTTACTAATCGACACATAAATGTCTTGACATAAACATATTATATTTTGAGTATACGAGATTTGAATGTCTCAACAATAACTGAGAAACAATTTATCACAATAAAATCCGTATATTACAGCGTAAAAGATGTTTGAATGTCAGCAACTCTGTACGGTCATAGTTTAGGCTTACCATATTTTGGAAATGTAAAAAGAGGACACTTTTTCAGAAATTTGAGACTTGCAAAACCGGTGAATTTTTCCCACTTCGTGATCGGTTGACTAAAAAAAAAAAAAAGTCATCTTCTCCGCTCGGACCTCAGAATACCGTTTTTCTTTCCGCATTGCTAGGTGGATGACTAAAAAAAAAAGCCATCTTTCCGCCCAGGGCTAAAATCACCGTTTTTCACTCCGAAATACCCGCCGGAGCGTCACTTATGTGCTAATTTACGGCATATCACTCGCAATTTGCTCTAAATCTAACCTAAATTTTCAAAAAAGAGGACACAATCTCAAAAAAGAGGACAAAAGGGCGTCCTCCGAGGACACTTTCAAAAAAGTCAAAAAAGAGGACAAATCCTCTCAAAAGAGCACGTATGGTAACCCTATCATAGTTACTACCACTAATTTACCCGACCAACTCGTCATGATCATTCCTGAAATCAACACAAATATGACCACTGACTTGAGTTAACCACAAAACAGCATCAAGTTTTAAATCCACTTGTAGCTTACGGATTATTTGGATGCTGGTTATGTTTTGTTGTAATTGAGTTAACGGAAATAGTATTACGTCTCGACATCTTACCATCTTACCATATTCAAAGAATCAACCACGAAAACATTGTCAAGTAAATCCGTTACCCGACTAACTCAAACAGTATCAATATGAAAAACAGCCAAACATACACGAATCCATACAATCACTAAAACCTAAAATCCATAACAAGCTTGGTTGTATTCATATCCCTACGAGTCTTTTTTTTATTCAACTTGAAAAGTCGTTACTATTCTGTAAGATAGAGGAATTACTACGTGGTATATTCTGCAAGACAAACTAATTACTACTCGGTATATTTTGTAAGATAAAAGTAATTACTTCTCAGTGTCGGCAACTTGAGATTAACATAATATGTTTGAGTATACGAGATTCGACAGTCTGACCATCGTAGTTGAGAATTCATTTCTTACAATCGAACACAGGTGTTATATCAAAAATTATCATGATGTAAACATAAGGATTGACACATTGATTTGACATATGAGATTTTGTAATAGTTGATCATTACTTTATTATTAAATTATTTGCGTTAATTAGACCCCGCGTTGTGGTAAATGTTATGACAGCAACAAACTATTCAGTACCAATGTTATTAACATATTAAGCTGCAAAACTATGTGTGTCTGAAATGTTCTCGATAGGAAAATTACTCCACCTTGGTAAAAATCACTCTGCGTATCGCAGATATCAGAAAATATTTCCAGTAACCAAGACTAAAGATGAAACAACAATATCGGTATTATTACATTCAACACCCGATGCAAAATGCTTCATTGGTCAAATTCACAACGGGTAATTGAAACGACTAAGTGTAGAGTATATCACAATGACACGGCGTTACTATTGAATCCAACAATTGATACGATTTATTGTCGAGATTTGTGACAGCGCATTGAAACATACACAACTTACAGAGTGTGAAAATATCACTTTGGGTATCGAGTACCGTTTGAAGCGCGCGATCAATACATAATTCCGTTCGCACTCTCTAAGATGTTGTGAAGTCTACAGATTTACACTTCAAGACTTTGATCAACACAGAAGCAATTTGGAATATCTTTACTGGACGCATCCTATTCTACTAGACTTGAGTGATACACAAAACTCATAGCATTAACAAAATCGCAATAGGCGCTACACTTAAATCTACAAAATGTGTTTGTATCGTTGTTAGTGATCATAAATTATCATTTGAATAAGTAATTGTAATCATAAAACCAAACTTGCGAAAGTCATTACCATAACAAAAGAATATTGTAGGTTGCTTGCTAAATGTACGCCAGAAATATTTGTAGAACGCTCACGACCAAAGAAATCGGAAATTTCCCTCATTGTCATTCATCAAAGTAAATGTTGTCGCAATACTCAACCCATAAAAGATCTTACTTGTATGTGATTGAATCGCAGGTAATTAACCCACTAAATCAAACCATAAGGAAATTTCACTCACTCATCGGATATGAAACAGCGTCACTTAATCGGCGTAGATCGTTTTACTAAATGCAAATCATACCTGACCAACAGAAAACAATTTTCACTCACCTTGTAATGAAACCAAGTGGTGGGCCTTCGTTCAATATTTTGTCTGTGTCAAATACTTTGTAATAAACGCAATGGAGTGGTTGAGCTTTACATCATCAAGCTGTCATCAATAAATCAAGATTTCGGTAAACTTGTAAATGTATCGTTTAACTAACCGAGTTGTATGCACAGTTTGATATTTTTGTCATTTAGTGATTGCTGAACATACCACTTCGAAATACTGCGTTGATCTCAATTCCCTTTGTCCTGATAAGCGAAGTACATTTGTTTTGAATTCGTAACAATCGGCTTTTCTACGACATGATAAATTATTGACAAGTTCTGCTTAGAAGATTGGTTGCATATCACTAAAAATAATATACCACACATAGTATTACTGTTACTCCATTCATCGGTATTTTTTCCGTTGTCGATTTTCAAACGAGTAAAATTTATTACTTGAGTTGTTCTGCTTACTATATTTAAATGTAAACTCACCCATCTTTCAACAACAAACAACGATAAAACGTATGCAATCAAACACAACAAGTTTTACGATACTAATTATTATCCCACATAACCCATTTCTTATCGAAGACATATGAAATATATTCATGTTACACGAAAATATTCGCTCATGCTACAAATCTGTACAATGATTGGTGGTGCTTTCAAACTGTTTCGATACCTCAAGAACTTTATTGTCTAAATCAGTGGTTCTTAACCTTGCCCCCAGCGCCCCCCAGGGGGCGCTGGCGATTTTGAAGGGGAGCGGAAACGCTCAGGGGGCGATATGGGGGGCGCTGGGCTCAGGGGAGAGGTATGGGGGGCGCTGGAGAAAAATGGCTTCGCAGTAGATGATGTGGTGATAGGACATATCCTTAATGAGTATTCAGAGCAAATTAACACCGAAAACTTCGTTACATATTGCCTTCAAAATACAGATAGGTTTAATTGTCCATGGGCGCCTAAATGACTGACACCAAATGTTCCTGTCTTGGCAATCTGAACCCCAGAAGACGAATTCCATCTGGCAGGGAAAAATTTGATGTCAGTGAAGAAATACCAATCTGAAATCGTGTGTGTCTTTTAGTTTAGTACGATTGGGCGACAGGGATATTCCTGTTGGGCGATTCTATATTTTTTGATATTGCAGACAGGGTGTCACGAAATAACATCATGCAACGAAGTCATACCAACGGGTTCGCCCGCCCGAATATGTCTAATTATTGGTAATGGGCCCTTCAATTTCCAAGAAACCTCACAATGTTTGCTTTAAGTTTTGATGAGTCTGCTCACACTCAACAACTCACTGCGCTGACCCCTGGACAACAGTGCGTAACGACTAAAAAAAGGTAATAACTTCGGAGTTGTTGTGCGCAACTTAGATTTTCTGTGCGCAGAGACCGTGTCAGCACCTGCGTACGTGCGCAGCTTAGAGGGAACATCGCACCCCATTCAGCTCTACCGGTAAACGTGTTTACGTGAGCAGAGAGAGGATAAAAATTAATCTCAATTTACATGCAATTCCAGATGACATTGACCAATTCAATCATTAATAAGTGAAATTTTTCGCGCTTCGCGCGACTAGGCGAGGATAGCTGCCTCAGTAAAGGGACACCTCATGTAGATACCTAATAGGCTATCAGCAAATAGAGGACAGCCTAATCGGGGTCTGGGAGTGGAGTCCCCCGGAAGCTTGGTATATCACCCGATGGGAGCCCAGGACCAACGTTTTTTGTTTGGTTGGGGGGCTGACGAAGTGCTCTTACGGCCCTGGTAACGAATAATTGTACCTGCGGGCACGCCCGAATATGTTTAATTATTAATTACGTGCCCTTTATTTTCCTATGCAACAGCTCACTCAGTGCTACAGGTAAATCTGATTACGTGGGCTGAGAGGATAAAAAGTTTATAGCGACTTATATATGTAATTACCACCTATTCATTCATGCATTATAGAAAATTTTGGTACCTAGGGTGACCAGGCCACACAAACTTTGCTGACCATCGAAATCACGATATGGGGTTCGTGGGGGCGAAGCCCTCAGAAGTTCGATTTATCACGCTATGGGTGCACAAGGCAATCGTTTTTAGGGGGTTGACTAGGTGCCCTCCCTCTTACTCATTGTCTTTATTACATTCCTTGAATTATGAAGTTGGGGGGCGCTGGAGCACGATAATTTTTGAAAGGGGGCGCTGGAGGAAAAAAGGTTAAGAACCACTGGTCTAAATGGTTGTTCATGTATCTTAATAATCAAGTAGTTCAACACATAACTAGTATTAACAGAAACACCAGAGTTGTTTACACAAAAGTTTGTATGTGTACAGTATGCGAATACCATGTGTAAGTCCAGCACAATTGTGGTATCCATACGAGTTTAGTTAACACAATTTACGACACCGAGGTCGCCTCATCTTTCGTAAGACAACAAACCAAGGCTTCAGGATATGTCCATGTCATAACAATAAATCAGCTACTCCAACAACAGAGTACATATGTTTTCTAGTTACGGTGCTTACATCTTACACACAAATCGACCTACTTTGCTAACGAAGAGTGCTGAGTCATCACATGGTTATCCTCACAACAATACAACTAAAACATACTATCATACAAATTGGTCGTTATAGTTTGCCCACCAACGATACATCGTACAAGTAGCAAGTCTCGAGAATCCAGTTATTCAAAAAACGTGAAAGTGTTTCTACACCAAGTCGGTATGTTGACGAAAGCATATATTGTAATATCATGATCGATTTACATTCGTTGGTCACAAAATGTCACTACTCTAAATAATTATTTTTCACTCAAAGCCTACTTGTCACCATTCGTTTCATCAAGCACGAGTTCAAGAAACCTGCTATGACATGAATTGTTATTTTTATGTTGTGTAAATAGGTAATAATTAATTTTAGTAACACTATATCAACATCATCGAGTTGTGCGAATAGATTTACATGTGGTCTTGTGGTTTTAATCGAAGTATACAGCACGGTTAATGTAGAGTCATCTCTATTGTACAACAACTCGGTAATCGAAATGCATTAAAAGTTAAACAACGATCTTGGTTCGTCGCACCAAAAATATGTTTCCTATCACGATACTCTACACAGGCCGTGTAAATCCTTTTCACACTCGTAATAGTATACCAACAGCTACCGGCGACAACGTTTAACAATGCCAACGACACTAAACATACGATACCTACCCAAGTAAAATTACCATTTTCACCTGGAGGTCGGTCGTAACCCGAGTAGAAATACCATGGAGACAAAACACGGTCTGTAACATGTTTACTTGAATATTGGTCGTTGGTTCATGAGTGAATATCCGGATCAGGCCCCCACACACTTTCTCATATTAGTGATCCGGTTTCGGCTGACTGGAGCGACATGTATTGATCAGTAAAGACACAATATAGTAAACAGACCTGAGGAAACTCACAAGTACCCCGGAGTTGTTAGCGCGATGGGGGAACATAAATTCATCCGTTTTCTGAACACCATTATCCGTGTATCAACCAGTTACCAAAGTCGAGGAGGTGTTTTATTCAGACATTTTGACTCTGGAAAATCCAAAGCACGAACCCGGACATCACGGACATATCGGAAACCCCTTTTTTCGCCAATTCCGAAAACATACATGTCGATGTACAACAGCTCATTGTTATTGTATGTGAGTAACCAATGATTTTGATGGGATGCATCAGAGCAAGTGAATATTTGATGAGACAAATGTATCGGAGTCGTTGTTGGTGTATATTTTGTCACTGCCCGTTGTAACAATATACAAAAATATCAAATTGTCCGGTGTGGTTGTCAGTTTTCAAAACGAAAATGATATTGTTACCCAGGGAGAAGATAGATTTCCAAGAGAAAACGCTATTGGTACTCAAGTAAATGACAGTTTCCAGACGAAAATGGTTTGTTACCCAGGAGAAAATGATTAGTTACTCTAGGTAAAAGTATTTTTCCAAGTGAAAATGTATTGTTACACTGGGTAAACGCCGAATCTCCAAAGGAAAATGATATTTTTATTCGGGTAAACGACGGACCACCAAGTGAAAATGGTAATTTTACTTGGGTAGGTATCGTATGTTTAGTGTCGTTGGCATTGTTAAACGTTGTCGCCGGTAGCTGTTGGTATACTATTACGAGTGTGAAAAGGATTTACACGGCCTGTGTAGAGTATCGTGATAGGAAACATATTTTTGGTGCGACGAACCAAGATCGTTGTTTAACTTTTAATGCATTTCGATTACCGAGTTGTTGTACAATAGAGATGACTCTACATTAACCGTGCTGTATACTTCGATTAAAACCACAAGACCACATGTAAATCTATTCGCACAACTCGATGATGTTGATATAGTGTTACTAAAATTAATTATTACCTATTTACACAACATAAAAATAACAATTCATGTCATAGCAGGTTTCTTGAACTCGTGCTTGATGAAACGAATGGTGACAAGTAGGCTTTGAGTGAAAAATAATTATTTAGAGTAGTGACATTTTGTGACCAACGAATGTAAATCGATCATGATATTACAATATATGCTTTCGTCAACATACCGACTTGGTGTAGAAACACTTTCACGTTTTTTGAATAACTGGATTCTCGAGACTTGCTACTTGTACGATGTATCGTTGGTGGGCAAACTATAACGACCAATTTGTATGATAGTATGTTTTAGTTGTATTGTTGTGAGGATAACCATGTGATGACTCAGCACTCTTCGTTAGCAAAGTAGGTCGATTTGTGTGTAAGATGTAAGCACCGTAACTAGAAAACATATGTACTCTGTTGTTGGAGTAGCTGATTTATTGTTATGACATGGACATATCCTGAAGCCTTGGTTTGTTGTCTTACGAAAGATGAGGCGACCTCGGTGTCGTAAATTGTGTTAACTAAACTCGTATGGATACCACAATTGTGCTGGACTTACACATGGTATTCGCATACTGTACACATACAAACTTTTGTGTAAACAACTCTGGTGTTTCTATTAATACTAGTTATGTGTTGAACTACTTGATTATTAAGATACATGAACAACCATTTAGACAATAAAGTTCTTGAGGTATCGAAACAGTTTGAAAGCACCACCAATCATTGTACAGGTTTGTAGCATGAGCGAATATTTTCGTGTAACATGAATATATTTCATATGTCTTCGATAAGAAATGGGTTATGTGGGATAATAATTAGTATCGTAAAACTTGTTGTGTTTGATTGCATACGTTTTATCGTTGTTTGTTGTTGAAAGATGGGTGAGTTTACATTTAAATATAGTAAGCAGAACAACTCAAGTAATAAATTTTACTCGTTTGAAAATCGACAACGGAAAAAATACCGATGAATGGAGTAACAGTAATACTATGTGTGGTATATTATTTTTAGTGATATGCAACCCATCTTCTATGCAGAACTTGTCAATAATTTATCATGTCGTAGAAAAGCCGATTGTTACGAATTCAAAACAAATGTACTTCGCTTATCAGGACAAAGGGAATTGAGATCAACGCAGTATTTCGAAGTGGTATGTTCAGCAATCACTAAATGACAAAAATATCAAACTGTGCATACAACTCGGTTAGTTAAACGATACATTTACAAGTTTACCGAAATCTTGATTTATTGATGACAGCTTGATGATGTAAAGCTCAACCACTCCATTGCGTTTATTACAAAGTATTTGACACAGACAAAATATTGAACGAAGGCCCACCACTTGGTTTCATTACAAGGTGAGTGAAAATTGTTTTCTGTTGGTCAGGTATGATTTGCATTTAGTAAAACGATCTACGCCGATTAAGTGACGCTGTTTCATATCCGATGAGTGAGTGAAATTTCCTTATGGTTTGATTTAGTGGGTTAATTACCTGCGATTCAATCACATACAAGTAAGATCTTTTATGGGTTGAGTATTGCGACAACATTTACTTTGATGAATGACAATGAGGGAAATTTCCGATTTCTTTGGTCGTGAGCGTTCTACAAATATTTCTGGCGTACATTTAGCAAGCAACCTACAATATTCTTTTGTTATGGTAATGACTTTCGCAAGTTTGGTTTTATGATTACAATTACTTATTCAAATGATAATTTATGATCACTAACAACGATACAAACACATTTTGTAGATTTAAGTGTAGCGCCTATTGCGATTTTGTTAATGCTATGAGTTTTGTGTATCACTCAAGTCTAGTAGAATAGGATGCGTCCAGTAAAGATATTCCAAATTGCTTCTGTGTTGATCAAAGTCTTGAAGTGTAAATCTGTAGACTTCACAACATCTTAGAGAGTGCGAACGGAATTATGTATTGATCGTGCGCTTCAAACGGTACTCGATACCCAAAGTGATATTTTCACACTCTGTAAGTTGTGTATGTTTCAATGCGCTGTCACAAATCTCGACTATAAATCGTATCAATTGTTGGATTCAATAGTAACGCCGTGTCATTGTGATATACTCTACACTTAGTCGTTTCAATTACCCGTTGTGAATTTGACCAATAAAGCATTTTGCATCGGGTGTTGAATGTAATAATACCGATATTGTTGTTTCATCTTTAGTCTTGGTTACTGGAAATATTTTCTGATATCTGCGATACGCAGAGTGATTTTTACCAAGGTGGAGTAATTTTCCTATCGAGAACATTTCAGACACACATAGTTTTGCAGCTTAATATGTTAATAACATTGGTACTGAAAAGTTTGTTGCTGTCATAACATTTACCACAACGCGGGGTCTAATTAACGCAAATAATTTAATAATAAAGTAATGATCAACTATTACAAAATCTCATATGTCAAATCAATGTGTCAATCCTTATGTTTACATCATGATAATTTTTGATATAACACCTGTGTTCGATTGTAAGAAATGAATTCTCAACTACGATGGTCAGACTGTCGAATCTCGTATACTCAAATATATTATGTTAATCTCAAGTTGCCGACACTGAGAAGTAATTACTTTTATCTTACAAAATATACCGAGTAGTAATTAGTTTGTCTTGCAGAATATACCACGTAGTAATTCCTCTATCTTACAGAATAGTAACGACTTTTCAAGTCGAATAGAAAAAAGACTCGTAGGGATATGAATACAACCAAGCTTTTTATGGATTTTAGGTTTTAGTGATTGTATGGATTCGTGTATGTTTGGCTGTTTTTCATATTGATACTGTTTGAGTTGGTCGGGTAACGGATTTACTTGACAATGTTTTCGTGGTTGATTCTTTGAATATGGTAAGATGGTAAGATGTCGAGACGTAATACTATTTCCGTTAACTCAATTACAACAAAACATAACCAGCATTCAAATAATCCGTAAGCTACAAGTGGATTTAAAACCTGATGCTGTTTTGTGGTTAACTCAAGTCAGTGGTCATATTTGTGTTGATTTCAGGAATGATCATGACGAGTTGGTCGGGTAAATTAGTCGTAGTAACTATGACCGTACAGAGTTGCTGACATTCAAACATCTTTTACGCTGTAATATACGGATTTTATTGTGATAAATTGTTTCTCAGTTATTGTTGAGACATTCAAATCTCGTATACTCAAAATATAATATGTTTATGTCAAGACATTTATGTGTCGATTAGTAAATAGCTTACTCTGTCTTCAGAATAGTAACGACCTTTACAATTGAATAAAAAAGACCGATCATACGAATACAACCAGGATGAATTAATTCAAATTTGTGAGTTGCAGTGATATAATCAAGTAGGTGAAAACTAGATTTTGAACACTTGTTAATGTTGTAAATAATTCTTTTGAGTATGGTAAGATGTTAAAATGTCGCTTTGACAAACGAAAAGTCGGATCGCGAATAGGGTTGCAATGTTCCATTACTTGTTTCAAATCAATGTGCGTATAATATCAATATGGGACTGTGGGAAAGTTGATAGTCATGTTTGTCAATCCTATTTCAATTCACACTACACCAAAGTCAAAATATTTCGTTTCGGATTATCTCAATTTACCTATAGAACATCTCGCGAATGGATTCCGACACCGTACTATAACTAGATCGCTATGTCTGATGCATTATCGCGTCACCGACGTAGGATTTTACAATTATTTCACACCTTTTTGAATAAGCGTCAACTTCACATAGGATTAGGGTTGGGTCAGCAATAAGTGAAAATTTGTCGGTATTCGAATCACCGTCTACGCCGGCTCTATGGTAAACTAATTACTAAAGTAACACCAAGCGACTGATTCTTAGATTTAGCAAACTATTTCGCACTGAATGGAATAGTGTAATAAGCGATAGTAGCACACAGCTGCATGGGAAACAATTCAGCGCGCAGGTCATTCGAAATATAGGTCGCACGCACTGCTTAATCCTCACATCAAGCCACGTTTCCGTTTGTGTGGTTATTGTTGGTGACTCGTACATATTCAACACCGCGCGAGAGATGCCTGAAAGTGCGAATCACCGACACGCCCATAAGAACACATGGCGAATCACCACAGATCCCGTAAGAATACACGACAGGCGAATCACCGCCACCGCCTATAGCAAAAAAGGCGAGTCACGACCCCGAGTTTTCACGGCGAATCACCGCCACCGCCTATAGCAAAAAACGCGATCCACGACCGCACCCATAAGAACACATGGCGACTCACCGCCGAGAGGGGGGTTAAAAAAGGCGAGTCACCACCCCCGGTTTTCAGGCGAGTCACCGCCGCACCCATAAGAGCCCCACGCTAGTTCGCGACCGATCATACTAACTACTCTTGGCTATTATTCATTCATGTCGATGTAGCACACGAACTAATACAACGAATGCTTATTTGTCAGTGAAGCTGAAGCTATATGCGTAGGCGAATTTACTTGATCGAACCGGGTTAAATTCATAAAAACTGAACAATGCAACATTGCCTAAGCCTACCCAAGAAGCCTCAAAGACACGGACAACAATAAAGTGGGCGAAACACGCATTTTCGGTGGATAATTCAAACTCAAAGAGACTATGTCCTACACGACCTACAGTTAGACACAGCAGAGAAGTTCTCAAGTGCCCATACAATCATCAGTACAGTGATTCGACTGAATTTTTAACAAGAATGCCGACTCGCCACACCCCTGCCTGCTTAACCAGGCTTTTGACCAACACAGTTTTAAAACTGCAACAGTCAAGTTTTGTGGAAGCGGTTAGCGCGGATTGAATACCAAACTTCATATTTGTCTGACAAAAGGTGTAATATCGAACAATTCACCCCAAATGCCAAGGCTTGGGGTGTGTATTTTATGGTATGTGTGTATAGGGGTGTATTCGGCTTAATTCAACCAATAGCTTAGGTGTAAATGACAAATTTAGTACCAAATAAGTGTGATGACTCAAAACACACCATACGCTAGGGTGTGAATTGCGAAAACACACCATTTTCGTTTACAGTGTACACAGCAAATTTGGTTAAATTTCAGCCAGTAGTCGAATTGCTACTTGAAGTAGAAGTAGAATTTGCTGACTTCAAATCCAACCAAGTAAGTAAATAACTGTAAAACGATCGTAATTCGTTCGTATGAACTGTCATAAGTTGCAAATTGAGCTATGCCACGAGTATGTGTGGATATTAATTCATATTGAAGAATCCCAGGATGTAGCGCCGAATAATAAGGTGAAATCCATAATGAAATTACAACACACAAATATACATTTTAGTAATACATTCATTTCATAAATATATTGAAACCTGAAACTTTTCAGTCTGACATTCTTGAGGGTATTCATCGGCGTATGATGTATGATGTATGTATGAATCATGAATGTGTCCCAAAAAAGTTTCTTCAAACAATCACATAAGGAAATTGATCATTATGTTGAAATCCGACTACAACTAGAAATATGTAATAAATATTCAGTAACGTAGACATCCAGCAATGATTTCTATTTTCTGTGGGTATAGTTTCACGAAAAGTTTCTCACACTCACATATGGTAATTATTACGTCAATATCTCTAGAGAGATTTTTGTCAGCGTTGACCTCTTATATCCTGCCAGTGTAAGCAGTGTTAATAGTAATATGTATCCTATTACAATGCCACTCGCAATACCATGAAAACAAACAGAGATTATCAATATTATGCTCAAATTATATCAAATGTTGCAATGAATATGGCAAATTAAATCAATATCATGCGTCACATCTCTCAAATTGTAATTTAAGCCTACACATCAAATTTTGTTCAATTCCAGTACGTACCCGAATTGCTACTTGAAGTAGAATTAGAATTTACTGACTTCAAATCTACTCAAGTAAGTAAATAATTGTAAAACGATCGTAAGTCGTTCGTATGGAGTGTCATAAGCTACAAATTGAGCAATGCCACAGGTGTATGGATATTAGTTCATATTGAAGAATCCAAGGATGTAACGCGGTATAATTAGATGAAATTCACGCAATACGACTCGCGCAAGGTCGACTCATATGATCAAATTATATCAAATATTGCACTGAATAGGGTAAATTAAATCACTATCATGCGTCACATCTCTCAAATTGTAATTAAAGCCTACACACCGGGCGTGGTCGCGCGTGAGCATGATATTGATTTTGCTAAGCAACCAATTATTATAAAGCCGCATAAGCTTGGGCTGATATCACAGTGATATTTAAACAAATGATAAATAGGATTATATTCATCGATCAATCCTCATTTTGGAAATTTAAAAATCCGTGAAGCTCGCAGTGTCTCTGTAAAGCGTGCGTAGCTGAAACAGGTTGAATAGAACTAGATTAGAATTGGACTTGAAGCTACATATAGTTTATCCAAATTAGATTAGAATTAGAACCCTCGTAGAGACACATCTTATCATTACACAATAATAAATTTCATTCGATAGCCTACATTTCATTGTGACATCATAAATCCACATGTTGTATTTTTTTGTGTTGTGGTTCTTTTAAAGATAAGATTTTTGATATGCGACTCGTGCATGAAGCAGCTCTGCTCACCCCTGTACTATAGTAAAGTATTAGATGTGTAGTTAAATGTATATTTTGCCAGATTTTTTGTTTTATGACTCAGCGAAAATTTGTGGCTCAGCGAAGGTTTGAAGACTAACGTAAGTGCTTTGCGGGTCAGTAAAGGTTGTGAATCAGTGAACCACACACAAAAATAGCGCTGAGCACAATGATTTGTCATTGCTTGATGATCAGGTTCAATTCGAGAGTTCAATTGCTAATTTTGAAGCCTGTAGGGCCAACACTCGCATATTGCTAATACGCTATAAATGCATTAATATATAATCAGGTTAAACTTCCTTAAACAAAATGGCGAAACGCACTTGAAATCATGAAAGTGCTACAACCGCGAATCGCAGTTTGCCCGCCTCTGCTATAACTAGTAGTCTCAAGGGAATGATAACTGAAGTGAAGATGTTTCAGCTTTACTTAATAGTTCTATGTCAATTCCGCTCAGTAATTCGAATGTGACAAGCGACAGCTCATTCTGTTCAGAGATAAATTTGCAATATAACGTACATTTCGACCACATTATTTTTTATGCTTGGGAGATATCACCGCTATTTAGGGCTATACTTTCGCTGTGTGATCATATCGGGGTTGTTCAACGACGTAAGCTTTAAATATTATGAATATCATATACTTTATGCTAAATTAATGGACGGTTTATTCAACTCTCATTAATTTAGTATTCTAGAACCACTGAAGTCTCGTGGAATTACAAAATACCGTGCTTTGCAAACAATGTAAAAGAATAGAAGCGAAGTTAGCTTGGTTCCCTGGGGAACATCTATGCCTTTGCTAGGAATGTTCATCCAACGCTAAACGTTGCATAATGCGCAATGCTAATATATCCGAAAAGATGTACGGAGCTTGATGGAACAGGCAAGAGTAAGCTCAATTCGCTGCTTTTGATGCGATATTTCCGTGGTTTCTATCGGAAAACGGAGCTAAAAGTTCTGGTTGATATGCTGGTATGACGGTAAAATAACAATCCGTGACACAACAATACGTTAGCAAGAATTGGGCCTTGATACAGAACTGTGCAATCACTTCAGCAAATATTTCTACATTGGCATTAGTCCATGTTATCGGTATCGGAATCATCAGCCTCCTCGATAACAGTCTTGCTCCTGTTTTCTCCTTTATCGTCATCCTATAACATAAATGAATTGATTACTCTGAGCCAGCTTCAAACATTTCTTTGGTGAACGGGATACTATAGCTAGCTGTACACAATGTACATATAGTATGTTGTGTACCTATTAAAGTTGCGATGTCAAAACATTAAAACCAACGATACAATCAATTCATGTTGCTCTTAAATTATGTACAATGACTTCAAGATCGGACATTTTTCGCCAACTCCAAAGGTTAATGTACTGAGCTAAATCCTAAATCCATTACGACTCGTTGCGCTGATGCCGTGTACTTCCACATGAAGAATGCACTTTGGTCCGAGTTAAATGCACACCCTTTCAAGGGCATGTGACTTATGACACTGCCGGAATAATCGGTAACTTCAGCATCAACTTGCTGTTATTATATAATCGAAATTATTTTTGTTGCCGTTGGTTGTCATTGCCGGGGGACAAAAGTCACCGTTTCCACTCCCATTTTTGCATTGTACATTGCGACACCATACGTGCCGCTACATCTCATCAAAGTCGGATGAAAGCTATATGTAGCCTACCCCTGAGCTAAGTTATAAGTTACAAAATTTTCAATTTATTAAAAAAATTATATTAATTTTTGAATTTTGCCGTCATCCCTATGAAATTGTAAAAAGCAATGCATACCAAATTTGGCGCAATCCCAACCAGTAGAGGAGAAGTTTCAAAACCATAATTTTGTATCTCAACAATTTTACTTCTACACGTTGGAATTGAGCCAAATTTGCCATGCCTCCAGTTCGCCACTGAAATAGCCGGACCAGAATAGTCAGACCCAATGTTCCCTCTACTTTTTGACGAGTCTGCACAAACTCACCAACTCACTGCGCGGTCCCTTGGACAGCAGTGCGTAACGACTAAAAAATACATCGCTTCCGATTTTTTTTTGTGTGCAGCTTGAATTTTCTGTTCGCAGAGACCGTGTCAGCACTGCGCAATTGCGCATGTGTGCAGCTTAGAGGGGACATGGGTCAGGCCATTGCAATCTGAGCCCCCCACGCGGTACAAATGCGACCAGTGGAGGATAAACTTGCTTCCCGTGTTGAAATGTGAATTGAAAGGAGTTTGAAATGAGTGATTGATTATTTGCCCAAAAGTTTTGGTGACATTGGTTCCATCACTAAATCTGAGCAAGTGCAACGAGAGGATCAAAAATTTATGCAAGACCGACAATATTGACAAAATTAAATATTTACTATAAATTTTTTAAAAATTATATTGCGTCAAAGTTGCATTACGCGATTACAAAATAACTGAAAATATCATGAAGTTTGGGAACCACTGGTATGGTGTTCTGAAGATGAATGGTAGCAGAGCTTGAGGTAGCAACGATTCACTTACTGTCAAATAATATGATAAAGAGCACAGCTGTCACACAGACGTCTACTTCATAAACAAAATTGCCTTGCAAGCTCCAATAACAGTTAGAAATCCACCCACTTTAACTGTAATTGTTTGATTCTCGACCGTAGGATGAGCCACTTTACATGCTCCTTTAAAGATAATATAAGTAGATCAGGGGCGGCATTACAAAACAATGCAGCAAATCGCAATCTACGCCAGCGGTAACAATCTCTCTCGAATGCGATTACCGCAGTGTCAAAATTGGTATTTCAAAACATTCCAGATCCAACACAGAGTTTCACAATCAATGCACTTGTTTGTGATTTTGCCATGTCGGATCTCAGTAAAAGATGACTTCAAAGGAGGGCTTATAAGGCTATGTGGTCAGCAACAATTTGCAATTATGCTTTCACAAAAACGGAAATCAAAATACCATACCTCGGTAAAAATGCTCTCCGTTATTGAGGGTTTTGTAATTGCGATTGTAATATTAGTAACAACTTACGTTTAATAGACTTGTAAAGAGTCAAATTTTGAAAATTTCTTTTCTGTTCATTTTTGCTTTTTCGACCCTTCAGGCTGTAGAATTTCCATACATCCTTTACGGCTATGCTGGTCATATTTCTGGCAGTTGAAGACGATTGTTCACCCGGAATTCCATTTGAAGCATATACCTGTAGTACAAAATACAATTGATGATAGTGGTTTGTGCCAGAATGAAAAATAACTTCCATCAGTTCAGTTTATTATTAAATTTTAGGTACTCAATTTAGCCCAGCACTAACAAAGTTAGATGGACATCAATTAACTTGAAGGAAAGGTATTTGGGGTACTGCATAGCTTGTCTTGATCGCTGCCTTCCGAACAGTTGCGGCTTGGTGAAATCGACATATACCGTAATTTTCCATGTATAATGCGCAAAATTTTACCGATTTTTACCCTAAAATAGTGGGGTGCGTATTATACATGGGTACAGCAAGCCTTGGAAAAAAAATCCCTCGATCAAAAACTTGAAATCACACCTTTTTTCATGTTTGTTTAAATCGCGCATCAGCTCTAGCCATTGGGCCCCGTAATTCGTATTATAGAGTGTAACGCGGCGCCAAATAGAGAAATGTGTTGCCAATTAACGAAAAGCGAGTCGTCTTCAAAGCACGCGATATCTTGTTGAGTTGGTTTGCACCTGCAGTTTGTACGCGAGCGAAATCAGGTCGCTGATTGCTACAAGCGTGCGCGGCAATCCTTGTTGATTCGTCGCGTTAACGACAGGCCTCAACAATCGCATACACAAGAGGCCATGTGCGCAAGATATAATCGCTTGCGTAATCAGTCGGATCTCAAACAGGACTGGCGCGCCCGACATAACCGTTGGCCTGAGGTCCTGAGCAATCGCATCTGTAATTGTAATAGGCCTCGTGCGCAAGATGTCGTGTGTCGCTAGCCTGAATTATCGCGTCGCCGACCTTGCAGGCTTTGGCTACTATCTACTCTCGTTTAGAGACAATGCCGTTAATTGTATTATGATTAGCGATCATTATGTCACGATTGTTCGACAGTGACATCGCAAAACAGAACAACATCGCGTACTAAAACACAGCTATTCATGCACTGCGAATGCAGGGTGCGTACTATACATGGGTACAGGGTTTTCCCCAGAATATACACGTCATTTTAAGGGTGCGTATTATACATGGGGGCGCACTATATTCGGAAAATTACCGTATATATCGGTTTCGGCCAACATGAGGCCGTACTTTAGAGATGTGTAGATATCCCTGCAAGGTTTCCTCGCCATCGAGCTTTTTGGAGGCACACTTCGCAGAGTCACATGTTAGCCGAAATGTCATTGTCAACTTCTTGGTGTGTCGTGACGCGACGCCGAAATGCTGATCTTTGTAAATGAAGCGTTTCTTGGGGGGGGGGGGTGGGGAGAGGGTTACTCGTATTAATATCAAGAAGTCTGGCCACAATAAATCACACGAAGCACTAAGAAAATTTCAATGAAGTTTCCTAAATTATATAATTTACCTTAATTTACAAAATAACTTTGGACCACAATTCCAGCTAGGGCCTTCTCGAAGTGGAGGGTTTAGGGTGCGGCCCTGTGTTTAGTGTTCCTTACCGTCTTTGCATTTCCGATTTCGGAGGTATTTTTTGACATGCCCGTTTATCGTTCATGGAGGATGTCTCATAGTAAAAACGAGCTCTTATCGACTTGATTTACGAAATAGGCATTTCGAAACGTAGCCTATCACGAAACAATTTGAAGCACAGACCGTGTAATGCATGATGTGACAATGGCAACAAAGAAGGTTTGAACTAAATGGAAAGAGTGACTTATTGTGATTTAAATTGTTATGACATACTTTGCTACATTGGCTTTATGTTGAACGTGGATCACGCATGCGAGCTTGCGAGGGACGTAGGCTGCGTAACTGCGGTATATTTCCGTTCCGGCCCAGTTTATAAGCTTACGGTTTAATTTTCAAAAGTAGGTTTTGTGTTTTGAATTTCAAGAAATGGACACACGGGCCGCTCAGAATGGTTTGCGGGCCGCACTTTGGCCAAGTCTGAGTTAGATAGTCCGGCAAAGTTTGCTCTAATCAAGAAAATCATACCAGTTCAGACTTCTTGCAATCACAGTTAATCGAGTTCTTTTCCAGTTGTTCCAGATGAGATTTGACAGGGGTCTTCAATAAGATCTTTCAGCAAGATTGGGGTTGTGGTACTGTGTTTTTTTGAATCGGTGATGTGACCTTTACTGAGATTCATCATCTGGTTGATCTGCTTGGAGCTGAGGTCCATCATCTGGTTCATCTCTGACTTCAATTCTTTGATATCTTTACGCATCAAAGAAATTGAGTAGTCACTGTATGCAGATGTTGGAGTTGATGGTGTGCACGGAGCAGCTAAAAAATTATTTGAATATAAGAAAGCTGGATTAATCATATGTGATAATCTTACCATTACTTTGTAACAGGCCTCGTTGTTGACAGTCAGGATTTTTAAGTTCAACATTGCTTACAAATGAAGGAGCATCTAGAAAACAGAGCGACGCCATAACTCAAATTCGAGAATGAATCAAAGTGTTACGAGCTTACTGCATGGGATAGTTCCCTGCAACTGGCCGCTACATTCAATGTTGGAATCATGATGTTCTTGAACACTCTCCGCATGATGGCAAACTTCCATTGCAAGCATCATTGAACACAGCACCCTTGCTTGTCACACTTTTATTGCCAGAATCAGGAGATGGCCGCATTCTTAGAATTGGTATTAGCATGCCTTGTGTCTGAATACTTGGATTACTTTTCTTCTTTGAAGGAAACGCATCATCTACAAAGTATGAAAATTTATGTATGAATATTCTGTGTACAACATATTAGGCAGAATAACAGAGTATATACCGATACCTTGATCATCAGTTGAAACAGAATTATCCTAAAAATTTTTGGGCGGCTGACGTTTTCGTTTAGACTGTTGTCGTTCTTCATCTTCAGACAATGAAGAGGAGTGCAAGCTACTGTTGTCCACAACTTCCTTCATGTCACTATAAGCCTTCTCCCATACATCTAAAACAGATGGATAATATAGTTGGCAAGGTCCCAGATTTGTACACACTACTGGATTTTTAATAAGCACAACTATAGAATTACTCAAATTTGAAAACTCGCAACTAACGACAGGCGCTCTTTAGTTGTTTGGAAACTATTACGGCCTAGTATTTTTCCTAATGTGCATCTAGAACTAGAACTACGGTACGCCTACTGAAAAAACCGTTCGTTAGTTGTCCGTCAACTAACTAAATAAGCAGTCTGTACAAGTCTGCAATGATATTTGGTAGCCAAACCTTCACAAATTATGAGTTTATACTTACTGGATGAGCATTTGATCCGGATTTTCCACAAAGACCAATTGCCCTTGTCATGTTTTCGTGGCTTTTTGTTTTTCGCCTCATTAGTGGCCTTCTTTGCTTTCGTCTGTGCTTCCACTGTCATATTATATATCCGGGAACTATCAAGTCTTGGCTGAGCCCACAAGCGCCACACTACACAATTATAAACAAAAGTACAAAAACATTCAATCACAATGAATGATTTGAGCGACCACCATCTGATGATAATATATAATCCAGTACTGCCATAATAGCTTATGATATTCGCAAAAGTGCAAACCAAGTTCTATATACTTTGTGACATTATACCATACACCAGTGTTTCCCAACCCCGAGTCCGCGGACTCATTTGAGTCCGCGGAACGTCCTTGGTGAGTCCGCGAACACAGGAATTTTCAGTAACTTAATCGGCTCGGCACACTTTTACTTCCACTTCCGATCATCATCATCATCATTGGTTTATTAGCAATTTTATCAGTTCAATACACCACAAAAAATGCGATACAATGAATAGACAGGAAGATGTCGAAGCGACTTGGATTTGTCAATGGAATCGGACACCCACCTTGGCCTAGGCGTAGTAAAGAGGAGGCATGCACACTGAATGAAAGTAAAGAATACAGTATAGAAAAAGAAAGCGACAAGAAATAGGGCGGCATGTCATGGGAAGCGAGATCGATAGGTCAGTCGTGGTCCGGTAATCTTGATATGATTTCGGAACATGTAATTGACAGACCTACGGGTCTCGTTCACTTTCGGACCAAAGTCATTGCAGCCTTACGGAGAAAATAGCTTTTTGGTCCGAAAGTGAATGAGCCCCGTCCTGGTCCGGTTTCGTCCAATTCCGATTTGAGAATTAGGCTGAGTGATTTGCAAAATACCCATTTTGAAATGTTAGTAACTTTAATAGCTGTCATAGAAAATGAATCGATACCTCAAATATGTGACTGGCGCCACTCAAGTTCAATAGTGCTTTCAGAACTCTACATTCGTTGCAGTCGAATTTATTACCTCGGCGACTTTTCGGGTTTCCCTTATCAAGAATTAACGGCACCATAAAAAGGATAAAGAGTTTGTATACAATCTTTCAATATTCCATTAATATATTCCGCTAATTGTCTGTGTAACGTCTTCTGAGTATTGTATAATTTGATTCTCTATTATCCCTTTATTATGACTACCGGAGTACCGGTACAGCTGACTTTGGCCAGCTACCGTTCCTTTTTATCATTGCATTGTTACGTCATATCTTGCCAATTTGGATTTTGTTTGAATCTCTTTCTATATGCTTCTTATTGTGCCGTTACCTCTTGTTGATAAGGGGCATACGAAATTCCTGCAAGTTATTAAATTATACTGCAGTGAATGTAGTTTTGAAAGCAATATTAGAGATACCTCAATAAGCGATGTTTGGCCACGTATATTTCAAACGCAAGAACAACGAAACAGCACCACTACAAATTGATCAGCATTCCAAGCATTATTGGTTCTCCTGAGATTTTCTGTGTCTTGGGAAAACCAGTTGGTTGCAAGTATCACAGGCAAAACGGGTATGCTTTGCACATCTGTCGCATCATCCTGCTTTGATACCAATCACGCCAGGTATAAAACCCCAATTATCGCCAACTGGAATTTTTCAAAATGCCCTACATTTATGTTCGAGGTATAGCCTATTGCTGAAATTGTCATAAGCCATTTTATCACGGTCATAAACTCTACAATTTTGGTCGGATTCATTTGAATTTAGTACGACTGGACTCGGAATTTAATGCCGCGTGTTCACTATTAACAATTCACATACACAATATGCCAGGTATAAACCCCTGTGACAGCTCTTTATACACTACACACGTATGCGTGACCGTAACTGCCGTACACCAAACCCCCATAATTGAGGGAGGACCTCGAAGGGGGCCAAAATTATGCGTGAATTAACATAAATTATAGAGTGTTTTTTGAAAATTTATGCAACTTTTTAGAAAAATTATATCATTACATCATGTTCGGAAACGTCTCGCTCAGCTCGACCGATAAATCTGAATGCATGAGCAGAGATAGCATAAAAAATATACAGCTAGATGCAATCCCCGATCATGTTGACCGATTCAATCATGATTATGGAATATTTTCACGCCTCGCGCGGTTTATTCGAAACAAAACGACTGAATGAACGGTACAAAAATTTCGCCGAGAAGTAGCGGTAAAAACGTATCGGAGGGGGGTCTGGGGGTAAAGCCCGCCAGAAGTTAGGTTTAAGGCCTGTGTGGCCCATGACCAACGTTTTGTTACTGAGGGGGGCTGACGAAGTGCTGTTACGGTCCTGCACGTAGGCACATTGCACAGGTTTCCGGCGCGATATACGCTGAGTGCTGGTAATTGATTATGGCGACTTGTTCACTTACAGACTATTTGGGAAATTACAAATCGTAGGGACATGTGCTAATCACAGAAACAATCTATAGTTGTCTAATGTAAGTGGAACTCGAGATGTGGTCTGCATTACTGAATAGTTGCTTGAATTGCAAAGCCGACAGATGTGGAAAGACAGATTTAAAAAGCTTCCTTGACTCAATATTAGCTCATTTTTTGTTGATACCGTATTACACTCCCTTAGATAGAAAAGAAAAATTTTCTGTAATATATAGCTTGAGTCCGCGGGTATACTGGCGAGCTTGAGATGAGTCCGCGGGTAAAAAAGGTTGAGAACCACTGCCATACACCATAATACCTATGTTTCACATTAAGCATATATAAATTACCATGTACAGTTCAGTTTTCAGTAATCCTCTGAAGGAATATGGTTAGTTGAGCCTAAAAATACCACGATTAATTCCAGAACGCAATTAAACCAAACATTCAACTGTAGCTGTAAGCCGCCATTACGAGAGCGCTTTGTCTGCCAGAAATATATTTCGCGCCGAGACTTGTGTTCGCGTGGGAGAAATGGCCTCTCGTTTACACTCCGGAGCCGGAGTCGTATCGGGATTTCAGCGATACAGTACAGCCGGACTGGATGCGGATTCTGAATTTGTTTCGACAGTCGGATTTTAGCAAGATGCTTAATTATAATCCTAAATACTATATCATGATTTTGGCAGAAGTTTGTTGGACGCAGAACTGGAAATTCCTCAGCCGGATTTTGCGGACTTTCAAATTGCTACCTAGAGCTGGGCTAATATGACATTGAAGTTTAGCCTACAAAATCGCAAGAAACAGCGTGGCACTAGGTGAAACACTCGGTAGTATAGATAACTAAGGTAAACCTAAGGTAAACCTTAGTTATCTATACTCGGTAGTGACACTATAGGTGACTAAATCGCCCTAAGAGTAAAAATTCATTATAATCTACTGTACATTTATAAACGCCACTCTACCATAATAGGAAGCAATATTCGAATTTGATATTTCTCACAAATAGATTTTCAGCATTCGACAAAATTTAGCCAACAAAAAGTTGTGCTTCAGCACAAGGTATGCACGATAAAAAGATATATTCAAGTTGTGCTTTAGCACAAGGTATGCACAAGATGTGATTTGGACATGACTGGACAGGAAAAAGATATATTTAAGTTGTGCTTCAGCACAAGGTATGCACAAGATATGATTTGAACATGACTGGACAAGAAAAAGATATATTTAAGTTGTGCTTCAGCACAAGGTATGCACAAGATATGATTTGAACATGACTGGACAAGAAAAAGATATATTTAAGTTGTACTTCAGCACAAGGTATGCACAAGATATGATTTGAACATGAGCGGACAGGAAAAAGATATCCTGACAGGTTTAAAAGATATCTAGTGTTTGCTGGGTACTTCTTGATTTACACACAAAGCTGTCATACACATAATAATTCGGTATAGTTCCGTTATTGTGATGTTGAAGTCAATGTAATATAGATGATGAGTGAATGATGAGCGATGAGCGAATGTTCCTTATGATAGTTGATGAAATATTCAAAGACAGTCAAGAAAAGTAGGTAATTAAACACGCACGCTTATCAATGCATATTGAAAAGCTAGTTGACGGGAAGTGAATACCCTAGACAAGTTCAAACCTGTCTATATTGCATCATATTTGAGATAGCTTGTGCAATAGCCCTAAATAAAACAACATGCGGAGAGTTGATATCGCAATATATACGATTCCGAGACAATTGCTATTTGGAAAGGCTCCAATAGCATAGCATCAGCTTTCTAGAAACTTGCATTAACTCATTTTTATTAATCATTGAAATCATGTGGATTATAATAGTGAACGTCTTTTGTACAAGCTAATTATTTCATCAACTTAACTAAAAATTATTACGATATTCACAAAGCAACAATATTACTAGAATAATCAGTGGTAATGAAACAATAACAACACTAGAAAATGGCTAATCTCACGCAAAATCATAAGATATTTATATTATTAGGCAATTTTTTGATATTATTACTTTGGTTTGTGTCTCATTATTACTGTAAAATGATAGCATTTTGTAGTGCATACGCTAAGGTACTGCGATATTATCCATTAGCCAAGAATGTATTCAGTTAATTCCCAGTAGAGGCCAGCTGTTTCGAATATTTACCGTGAATTTGAATGTATCGTTGAGAATGTTCATTGTTCAATATTGGTTAGTGTCAGATCATAGCTTACAATCGAGTCACGATTAGTATGGCGATCATACAAATACATATGTTGCAAGTGGCATTGAGAGTCCGTGCTGTTGTATCATATGGATTTTGAAAGGAAATTGAGAGACACATCATATGTTTGCACGTACTACATAAAGGGATTAAGCTACAATATAGCGCTCGCGTTGAGTATAAGTGTGACGGTGGAGATATAGCGCCAGAAATTTCACAACGGGTTAACAAACACGGTAGCTGAAGCGTAGCCGATTGTATTCACAATATACATTTGAGTACACATCTAACACTTTACTATAGTACAGGGTGGACAGATCTGCTTCATGCGCGATCTGTATATCAAACAATCTTGTCTCAACACAAAATATACAATATACGAATTTATGACGTCACAATGAAGTCGTGAATATCGAATAAGGTTTATTATTGTGTAATGATACGATGCACCTTCATGAGGATTGCAAGGTGCTTAAATTTTGTGTAGTTCTAATTCTAATTAAACTTGGAGCTTGTACAAAAGATGTTCACCGTTATAAGCTACAATGATTTCAATGAATAATGGGAAAATATTATTATTAATTATTATTCCAAAGTTAAAACCAAAGTAATAATATTTAAAAAATATATATTTAATATTTAAAACATGTTTTTGTGCTTATAACAACGTAAGCTGATTATGTTCATCAAATTTCACGCAAAATCATAAGATATTTATGCGATATTATCCATTTGCCAAGAATGTATTCAGTTAATTCCCAGTAGAGGCCAGCTGTTTGGAATATTTACCGTGGATTTGAATGTATCGTTGAGAATGTTCATTGTTCAATATTGGTTAGTGTCAGATCATAGCTTACAATCGAGTCACGATTAGTATGGCGATCATACAAATACATATGTTGCAAGTGGCATTGAGAGTTCGTGCTGTTGTATCATATGGATTTTGAAAGGAAATTGTGAGACACATCATATGTTTGCACGTACTACATAAAGGGATTAAGCTACAATATAGCGCTCGCGTTGAGTATAAGTGTGGCGGTGGAGATATAGCGCCAGAAATTTCACAACGGGTTAACAAACACGGTAGCTGAAGCGTAGCCGATTGTATTCACAATATACATTTGAGTGCACATTTAACACTTTACTATAGTACTGGGTGGACAGATCTGCTTCATGCGCGATCTGTATATCAAACAATCTTGTCTCAACACAAAATATACAATATACGAATTTATGACGTCACAATGAAGTCTTGAATATCGAATGAAGTTTAATAATGTGTAATGATACGATGCACCTTCATGAGGATTGCAAGGTGCCTAAATTTTGTGTAGCTCTAATTCTAATTAAACTTGGAGCTTGTACAAAAGATGTTCACCGTTATAAACTACAATGATTTCAATGAATAATGGGAAAATATTATTAATAATTATTATTCCAAAGTTAAAACCGAAGTAATGTTATTTAAAAAATATATATTTAATATTTAAATCATGTATTTTGTGCTTATAACTACGTAAGCTGATTATTTTTATCAATAACACAAGATAATCGATAATTTAACTAAAAAAATCAATAGGATATTCAAAAAATAATGAGTGGTAAATTTTATTAATCATTGAAATCATGAAAATGTTTACGAACAATCGGGTGGTAATGACGCGACAAATGTGTAATTAGAACCGAACCGAAATGTGGTAATGACGCGATAAATTAGCGCGCGGGCGGGCGGTGCGACGCGACAATTTATTAATAGCGGCGCGGCGGTGTCGGCGGCGGATGATTACGTCATTATTGCCGGCTGAGATAACGTCATTTATCTCTCGTACTACACAATGGCGTAATGCAGTCCTAAGGCAATCATAATGACGTAATCATGACGTAATAAATATCTCAGCGTTACTGGACTGGAACTATGCCATCTCTCACACAACCAAAACCTCTCTCGTATTGGAACCACGCCCACATTGTTCTGCGTTCTGATTGGATAAGAGATGTCACGTGATAAAATACTCGACGCTGATTGGACCGGGTCAAATTGACCTCTCTTATACTACTTCTGCTTATCACTGTTTATACTGACCTCTTTTAATGGTGGCAAATCGAATGGTTAGTTTCTCATCCCCTTTCCAAGCCAAACTAATAAAGAAGTGCGATTCGTTGTTGTCGGAGCATGTGAATACGGAAGACAAAACTATAAAATTCGGTGAGATTTTTCTTTTTCGAATGAGAAAGGTCTGCTCTGCACAATATGTCGCGAAGCCAAAATAGCAAACGAACTTTGGGATGGTAAGGACACTGGACAGCATGGAGGTCAATAAATGGCATCCTTTACCAAAGTCATTATACCAACGGGTACGCCCGAAGACGCTTAATTATTATTTAGGGGTCCTACCTTTACCAACACGCCTCACTCGATCAGCTCTACCGGTAAATCTGATTACGTGAGCAGAGAGAGCATAAAAATTGATAGCAATATACCGATTCATTCATGAATTATAGAAAAGTTTCGCGCTTCGCGCGTTTAGACCGCAGACCCGCAAGACGGACACCCAATGCAGACCACAAGTAGCGGCCAAAAGCGAAGAGCCCGAGGGGGAGTCTGGGGACGAAGCCCCCCAGAAGTTAGGTTTATCACCCCATGTGGGGCCTGGTTGCGCACTGTTATCCAAGGGCCTGCGCAGTGAGTTGGCGTGTTTGCGCAGACCCGTGAAAAATTAGAGGGTACACAGACTACTAGGCAGCAGCTGCTGCTGAGGGTACCTGAGCATTTCACACCGTCAAACACCTGCAATCATTCCTCTACAACGATTGCACATCGCAATTGTTCAAAGCAATTTTCCTCGATTCCAACATCGCAAAGAAGTTTGCTTCGTCCAGGACCAAGACTACAAGCATTGTTACTGGAGCTCTTGCTCCATAAGCTCAAAAAATGAATTTGTCTAAACTTGATGTAGCATACAGCGTTTTTCCATCTTGGTTGACGCCTCTAGTCATAACGAGGTGAAGAAGTTTGGTTTATCACCCTGTGGGGACCACAGACTAATGTGTTTTTTTGGGTGGGGCTGACGAAGTGCTGTTTCGGCCCTAAGTGAAGAAAAACCTAGACCCGCGCTGTCGTGAGATCCATATGAAGCATATTCTAATAACAAGGAGTTGCAAGAGCAGGTTGTTTCTTCGAAACGTATGTAATGTGATATGCCACGGCTCATATAAATTAGGGTTACCATACGTCCTCTTTTAAGAGGATTTGTCCTCTTTTTTGACTTTTGACTTTTATGAAAGTGTCCTCGGAGGACGCCCTTTTGTCCTCTTTTTTGAGATTTTGTCCTCTTTTTTGAAAATTTAGGTCAGATTTAGAGCAAATTGCGAGTGATATGCCGTAAATTAGCACAGAAGTGACGCTCTTGCGGGTATTTCGAAGTGAAAAACGGTGATTTTAGCTCTGAGCGGAAATACGACCTTTTTTTTAGTCATCCACCTAGCAATGGGGAGAGAAAAACGGTATTTTGGGCTCTGATCGGAAAGATGACCTTTTTTTTAGTCAACCGATCACAAAGTGGGAAAAATGCGCCGGTTTTTGAGGATTCTTCTCCGGTTTTGCAAGTCTCAAATTTCTGAAAAAGTGTCCTCTTTTTAGATATCCAAATATCGTAAGCCTAATTTAAATACAAAGTATGAACAAAATCGCTTTTAATTGTAATCTAATTTTTCGACTGTCCTTATTTTTGGGTCCATGTCGATGGCAACCCTGTCGATAACACTAGGCAACAATTTTGAACGAAAAATTTGTTGACTTTTATTTTGCAAAATCGGTATGGTGATTGCAATAATGCCGCTGGTCTTCTTCTATCACGTCAAGTTTTTGCTCTACGGAATATGCCTAAAATATGCAAATTTTCACAAATTTAACATATTACTTTTCCAAAACATATAGAATTCCACACTTTTATCGTATAATAAGTTATAAAGCCAAGGTGTCAATTCAATTATTCGGAAAAATGTACTGATATCGATATAGGCCGATGCTTTCACCCTTTCTGGTTAGAGGATGCAATCATCCGAAGATATTTTAGACACATATTTGATGCAAACTGCAGGATATGGCAAGAAAGATTAACATTACATTCACCATCAGCTATAGGTCCAATGCCCAATTAAGCATATCCATTGTAACTCGAATCTCCTATAATCTCGATAATATAAATAACGATGAAGATCTTAGTGATGGCAGGCCTAATCATGAAAATTTTGAAATCGAAGATGATTCACCACGTTGAGTAGTCTATCAACACAAGTTAAATGATCTGAAATAGTCTTTGGGACTCGGAAGAGAAATATGCGGAACTTTAAGCATCGTTTAAGCACTTTCGACGTTTTCATCGACTACTTTCGGTAGATTTTTGTATTGCCGTGATTCATAGCATTGGCCAAATACTGCTACCAAGGGTTGTTGGAGGTGATAGGAATCCCGATTTACAACTCAGTGAATGACAAATGTCGATATTGGTTGCTCAAAAAGGATCCTAAAGTGTGACATCTTCCAAAATGGCAACGTAACAATAATTGCACACTCAGTTAGTCTTCGTGAATTATACGGAAACAATTAATTGTTGGAACATAACAAGCAAGATCGGGATAGGATCCTATGTGTCAGCTTTGAAATATTATGTTTTCTTGGTGGTCAGAAAATAAGAATGCACATGCGACCCTGACTAATGCGGCACTGCCATATGCTTATGTCGGACAGCAGGCAATAAAAAATATAATGTGACTAATATCCCAAAAAACCTTTGGCGAGGTCTCACCTATTACATTTGTGAAACTGTGATCTATGTGATATATATTTCAGGAAAACTCGCACAGGCAAAAAATTCAAAAGTTCATTTCTGCTACTGAATCTTTCCCTCGCTCTTCTTGGACTCAATATCACCATACTCGTCAGCGAAATGCCGTCCGTTGTATATGAGGAAGATTCATGTCGGTCGATAGCAGTCTTTCTGCATGCATTTCTACTTGCCTCGTGCGCGTGGATGAATTGCGAGGCAGTGATGCTAATTCTAGCGGTGGTCAAGGTAAATGGCATCATTGTTATAGCTTGACTCGGGTCGAGTCAAGTCACTCGATTTTTGTAGGTACGTCGAAAACTACATATTATAAAATAATTCGTACGTAACTTCATGAATATCCATCAGGAAGCAATGAAAACGATTGATGTCATATCTTCATATACTTGAATATTTGAACTGTGTGAAGATGACTTACGGCTCCATCTCGCTACGTCCCTGTCAGAGTTAACCAATGTCCTAGGTGAAGTAAATACGAAATTTCAAAACTATTCATCATCACTACTTTTGTAATTCGTTATTGATGCTTGCTTTGGAGCAAGGCAACGGGTCAATCGGGATTGTCTTCAGCAAAAGCTCCCAACCTCTTTTTCTATGTGTGTACATCATATTCACCCAATTTTTAAACCTTCAGATTTCATGGTTTCATTACCTCATATATCAGAATTGAAAAGTAAATACATTTTTGACAACCACACTCCTGCTTAAAGCTTTCATCGCATTCGGGGTGACACAGCCATTGCACAAATTGTGAAAAAATATTATTGCTAAATCCAAAAGTAAAACAAAGAAAGTAAACTAAAATCAAGAATTATCTCATTACCTCACTCCTGTTTCTGCGCGGCAGTCCGAATCTTGCGCTGCTGATTATAGGCGCAGAAGCCTGTCTATGGGGTTATCTACGGATGCTAATCGTTGTAATTCATACACGTGATCCATGACTTTAATAACACAATAGCACGCCCAACTTGATGATGATAGCTGACACTTAGCACAGCAACAGCAACAGCAACATACAGCCAGCGAACGTAACAGAATCAAGATAAACGTAACTAATGTAAGATCTACAATTAATTTTGCGTCAACGTAAATAACCAATGAATGGTGGTTCGCAGACGCTTTATATAGCGTTAAGAACAGCCTATATGAAAAGGCGTGATTACAAATGATTACTAAAATCAGGATTAACTAATGAAATGCGCAAGCGCAAACACTCCCCCATTTGACTGATCCCAGTCAACAGAATTATCAATGTATTGCACGTTCAAAATGAGTCGACTACTCCAATCACCATTCACATGGGCAAAGTGAAATAGTACAATAACCAACATACTAGAAGCTACTGAACCTCCGATCCAAATACGATCTATATATCACCATAAATAGTTGAGATGCGTTCACCACCTCTACAAGCGACGGGAATGAATCACTTTTTAAATGGTAGGGTGGCGTTCGACAGCTCTACAGGTGAGGAGAATAAATCATTTGGAATAATAGGGAAACGTTAAGCAACTCTACACGACGTGATGAGAATATATCACTTTGAATT
This sequence comes from Botryllus schlosseri, assembly GCF_051294905.1. Taxonomy (NCBI): domain Eukaryota; kingdom Metazoa; phylum Chordata; class Ascidiacea; order Stolidobranchia; family Styelidae; genus Botryllus; species Botryllus schlosseri. The sequence continues at coordinate 1,948,950 of NC_137239.1, forward strand.
GGTACAGAGGCGTTCAGCATCTCTACAAGCGACGAGAATAAATCACTATGAATGAGCGCAGACAATCGAACGCGACTCCAACTTGTACTTTCACTTAGGCGCGTGATGATGACTCTCGATGTCGTATGAATCGTATCACAATCTGGAAAATTCTTCAACATAGGAGAAGTCGAAATAATCTTAGAGGCGTCCCCGCAACGTGTAATAGCTCGAAATGAATATTTCGGAATCACAACAATATTACCGGCATTGCTCGGTAGAAATTCTTCAAATAGCCGAATTCTCCTTTCGATGCGAGGTGCCTGACACAAGTCTAACCCACGATGTAGGTCAATACTATGAGGGAACGGTAGCGAGGGCGAATCTGAAGATACTGCGCAGATGAACGAATGTCTGCAAAGAAATTGTTCCGTCTCGACCCTCTGCTGCCTTGAATGCCAATCCGCTTCATCGTCAGGTGCCGTTCTCGATCATCTCCAAGAGGCCGTTTCAATCTTACGCACCCAACGTTTGTACATCTTTGTCGGCAACTGTGACTCAAGCACCCGAGTGAATATGGTCCCTGGTGATATCATCTGGAGAGAGAAGAATATACTCTCCATGCAGTTGCGCTGCTATCTTTGCAAGGATCCTGAATGTGGCAGCCATGCAATCAATGCGACTTTCAGACAAACGGAGAATGCTGTAGACAAGATCAGTTGTTTCGACGAGGCACTCCGATGTTAATGAGTGCCGATTTAGCAGGCGTCGAACCCTGTCTGCTTCGCTGAATCTGCTACCTCGGACTCGGTAACCTTGCGTATCAGTCTTGTATTTCAACAGAATCAAGCAATCCAAATCGAATATTAACCAATGTGATCTTCGGAATTGTCTTAAGAATATCAACATAATGATACATTACAAGAGAGTGGGATTCACAATAGTGCTCGCTTGGCCGTTGCTCGGTGGTATGGAGCCCGGGACAACGGTAACGAGGCAATTTATACACTACCGAAAAGATAATTAAAGAGTAATCAAACAATCAAAATCACTAAAAAGCGTACAAATCAATTAGTAGAAACAATTCGCAATACGGTTGTCTGGAATCAATTAGCCAGGGAGTCTGGAAGCGATACGCATTGAAGCGAGTTCAAGCTCATGACTCTCCTCGGCTCGGGCGCAGGCATTCAGTCTACATTCAGGACTCTGCTGCCCGTCCTGGGTTGATCGCCTCTGCTTCGCATCGAATCTGCTACGTCTTATGGTGTAACAAAGTTGAATGCTGTCAGCGACGCCTCTACGAAGTTTTGCGACAGTAGTTAGTATGATCGGTCGTGAGCGGCTATTGGTTCTTATGGGTGCGGCGGTGATGTGCCTGAAAACTCGTGTTGGTGATGGCACCCTTTAGACCCCCCCTTCCGCTGGTGAGGTGCCATGTGTTCTTATGGACGCGGCGGTGACTCGTACTTTCAGGTATAGGCAGCGTCGGTGATGTGCCATGAAAACTCGTGTTGGTGAGTCGTACTTTCAGGTTTTGGCTGCGGCGATGACTCGTATTGAAAACTCGTGTTGGTGACTCGCACTTTCAGGTATGTGCTGTGGCGATGACCTGCCATGGATTGTTTGGTAGTGAACTAACGTTGTGGATATAGGCCGCGGCGATGATGTGCCTGCCATGTATTCTTACGCGGTCTCTGGTGATTCTGTATGTGTTGTTATGGGCGCGGTCGTGAATCGCCCTTTCGGGTATAGGTATCTCTAGATCGGTGTTGAATATGTATCAAGTAAAGAGTCACGTGATTGATCCTTAGTTAATGTGTATATCGCAAATTAATATATATGACCGATTCGAGTTATTCCCAGCGTTTATGGTGATTACGACATCAATATATCGTTATTCTTATGGCGGGGGTGGCATGCGGCTATTGTGTTTTATGGATGCGGCGGTGATTCGTACTTTCGGGTATAGACTGCGGGCGGCATGTCGTACTTTTAGCAAAAAAGGGTGTGAAATAGTTTTCTAAATCTAGGAATCACTTGCTTGGTAATATTTTGGTAATTAGTGTGCCACAGAGCCGGCGTAGACGGTGATTCAAATACCAACAATAGCCGCGTTCGCATACTAACACTTCAAAAAGGTGTGAAATATTTGTAAAATCCTACGATCGCCCACAAGATAACACCTCAGACACAGTCATCTTTCACGACTTGGTGTCATAGCCATACCGATCGCTCACGCGGTGAAATTTTAGTAATCAGTTTGTCACAGAACTTGATTTCGCTGGTAAGATTTAATAAGTAACGAATAACAGACCGCCAGTGTCGGTAACTTGAAGAGCGACAAATTGTCACTTATTTCCGCTCTAACCCTAATCCTTTGTGAAGTGAACGCTTATGCAAAAGGGTGTGATATAATTTTAAAATCCAACGACCACTCACCGGATAATGCTTCAGACATAGCAATCCCTCATGCCCGCTCGCAAGGTAATATTTTGGTTATTAGTTTGTCACAGAACCGTCGCAGACGGTGATTCGAAAACCAACAATTTGTCACTTGCCCGCGATCGCTATATGATTCACGCCTCCGGAATAGTGGCTGACTTTAGTTGCGTGATAAGATCCATGAAAATATTCAATCAATGCGTTAGTTTGTCAACTTGAAATGAAACTCACTACACAAATCAAGTTGAATCGTATTTGAATGTATTGATTCGACCCAACTCAAATCCTTTGACAAATCCTAATAACGCGATCTGTTGAATCGAACGTAACCTGAATATTACTGACGCCGGCTTTCAGCCACATCGAATTATTCGCGCATTCCGCGTCGCTGTTTCACGCCTATAGAATCAATACCAACTAACTCAATGAGAATCAGGAATCACAAGTATACAATAATTGTATTTAATACTGAGAAATCAAACGCTTAACAAAAACACGCAACTAATCATTTGCCAACTCTAGCATTGCCAAAAAAATTCAGGCATTGTTGATTGAAAATCCTTGAATCCTTATTATCAAAAAATGTTATAGTGTGGTGTCGGAATCCATTCCCGGGATGTACTAAAGGTAAATCTAAATAATCCAGAATGAAATATTTGGACTTTGACATTGTGTGAATTGAAATATGTTTGACAAACATGACTACCAACTTTCACCCAGTCACATTTCGAGATTATACACACATTGATTTGAAACAAGTCATGAAACATTACAACTCTATTCGCGACCTGTCTTTACGTTTGTCAAAGAGAGTTTCAGTAATTACTATCGCGATATTTTAATGTGTTACTACACACAATAGAATCAATCAATGAAATATCACCGTTGTTGTAAACATTTCCAACTTGACAACCGCTTGCACATAACACGATCGAGTTGCAATGCGATGAATCGGAATATTTCAACCTACTTTGTCATATCGCGATTTGAAGTAGGATTGCCAGACAAGCTGGGTAAACTTTCACTCCACTGCGTTTCAGATTAATTTATTCACACGATCACCATCTCGCTGTCTTCACACTTACACGATCGCGTACTGTTCCCACTCGCAACTTCGGTACGATATTTCAACTTGTCACAATAACTGATTATTCACATGTTGATTTGAAACAAAAGAAGCCTAGAACAAGTTATCTGGGTATTTTTTCGTCACAATTGAGTTAATGGAAATAGTATTACGCCTTGAAATTTTAACATCTCACCATACTCAAAAGAGTCAATCATGAAAACCTTGTCAAGTAAATCCGTTTGTAACTTGGCCAACCAACTAGACAGTTCCCGTACAGAAAGAAGACAAGATTACGCGAGTACATACAATCGCTACAATCTAAAATCCGTTGCAAGTTCGGTTGTAGTCATATACCGCCAAATCGTCTTTTTTGTTCAACTGTAAAAGTCGTTACTATTCTGTAAGATAAAGTAATTACTACTCGGTATATTTTACAAACCAAAGTAAATACTACTCGGTGGACGGTTTGAGATTAACATATTACATTTGAGTATACGAGATTTGAATGTCTGACCTACGTAGTTGAGAATTCATTTCTTACAATCGAACGCAGGCGTTATATTGAAAATTTTCACGATGTAAACATATGAATTGACACATTGATTTTGACATATGAGATTTTGTAATAGTCGATCATGACTTGATTATTAAATTATGACATTATTAGACCAGGGTTGTGTTGAAGGTTATTACGATACCAACAAACTTTTCAGAAACATTGTTATTGACATATCGATTTGTGAAACTAGATTAACATATCTGAAATGTTTTGATTGGGAAGATTAAGCCGTGTTCGTAAAAACCACGCAGCGTATTGTGGATATCAGGAAATATTTTACAAATGTAATTGTATCCACTAACCAAGACTAAAGATGAAACAACAATTTCCTTTGTTGAACAATAACCGGTACAATACTTTATCATCGTAATCTGCGGTGAGAATTGAAACACTTTCGCACATTACCCGGTGTCAAGATATCACACTAGGTGAATTGACATACCGCCGCTTGATTAATATCTAATCCGTTCGCACCATTTCACATACTTTGATCATTACAAAAGTAAATTGGAATATGTTTGCTAGATGCATTCAATTCAGTTAGAAATGTCTGGTGCACAACAATCGTAATATCAAGGAAGTACTTGCTACACTGTAATTCACTTAACGTGTTTTGCATTGTTGTTCATTTGTTGTATTGATTGTTTTTGAACCCCCAAATAATAATTCCCGACATGAAACCAAACCGCTGAAAGTCGTTACCATCACAACGAAACAATTTGTGCGATGTTTGCCAAATGTATCCTATAGTTAGGTGTACTAGAATTATTTGTCTAACACATACACCGACAATGCAATCGAAAATTTTTCCGTTGTCATTCTCTAAAGTAAATGTCATCACAATTTTCTGTCACTAAAAGACGTTACTTGTATGTGATTGAATCCCTAACAATTATCTCACTAAACCGAACTCCAAAGAAATTTTACTCACTCGACGGATATGAAACAGCGTCGCTTAATCGGTCTATATCGTTTTTCTAAAGGTAAATCATATCCATCCAATAGAAAACAATTTTCACTAGCTTGGTAACGAAACCGAAGTCTTCATTCGATATTTTGTTTGTGTCAAATAATTTGCAATAAACACACTGGAGTGGTTGAGCTTTACATCATCAGACTGTGATCTGTAAATCAAGCTTACATCCGATTTGTAACTGTATTGTTTACCTAGCCGAGTTGTATGCACAGTTTGATATTTTTGTCATTTAGTGATTGCTGAACATACCACTTCGAATCACTCCATTGATCGTAATTTCCATCATCGTGATAATCGAAGTACATTTGTTTCGAGTTCATAACAACCGACTATGACATGATAAATTATTGACAAGTTCTGCTTAGAAGATTGGTTGCATACCACGAAAAATAATATACAACTCATATTGATAGTGTTACTCCATTCATCGGTATTTTTTCCGTTGTCGATTTTCAAACGAGTAAAATTTATTACTTGAGTTGTTCTGCTTACTATATTTACATGTAAACTCACCCATCTTTCAACAACAAACAATGATAAAAAGTATGCAATCAAACACAACAAATTTTACTGTAGGGCACTAATTATTATCCCACATTACTCATTTCTTACCGAAGACATATGAAATATATTCATCTTACACGAAAATACTCGATATTCTCATGCTACCAACCTGTACAATGATTGTTGGTGCTTTCAAACTGTTTCGATACCTCAAGAACTTTATTGTATGAATGGTTGTTCAATGTTCATGTATCTTAATAATCAAGTAGTTCAACACAGAACTAGTACTAACAGAAACACCAGAGTTGTTTACACAAAAGTTTGTATGTGTAGAGTATGCGAATACCATGTGTAAGTCCAGGGCAATTGCGGTATCCATCCGAGTTTAGTTAACACAATATACGACACCGAGGTCACCTCATCTTTCGTAAGACAACAAACCAACCAAGGCTTCAGGATATGTCCATGTCATAGCAATACATCAGCTACTCCAACAACAGAGTACATATGTTTTCTAGTTACGGGGCTTACATCTTACACACAAATCAATCTACTTTGCTAATGAAAAGTGCTGAGTCATCACATGGTTGTCCTCACAACAATACAACTAAAACATACTATCATACAAAATGGTCGTTATAGTTTGCACACCAACGGTACATCGTACAAGTAGCAAGTCTCGAGAATCCAGTTATTCAAAAAAACGTGAAAGTGTTTCTACACCAAGTCGGTATGTTGACGAAAGCATATATTGTAATATCATGATCGATTTGCATTCGTTGGTCACAAAATGTCACTCCTCTAAATAATTATTTTTCACTCAAACACAAAAGCATACTTGTCGCCATTCGTTTTCATCTAGCACGAGTTCAATAAACTTACTTACTACGACATGAATTGGTATTTTTATGTTGTGTAAATAGGTAATAATTAATTTTAGTAACACTATACCAACATCATCGAGTTGTGCGAATAGATTTACATGTGGTGTTATGGTTTTAATCGAAGTACACAGCACGGTCTAATGTAGAGCCATCTCTATTGTACAGCAACTCGGTAATCGAAATGCACGCATTAACATTTAAACAGCGATCTTGTTTCGTCACGCGAAAAATATGTTCACTATCGCGATACTCTGTACAGGGAGTGCAAATCCTTTTCACACTCGTAATAGTATACCAACGGCTACCGGCGACAACGTTTAACAATACCAATGACACTAAACATACGATACCTACCCAAGTAAAATTACCATTTCACCTGGAGGCCAGCCGTTACCTGAGTATAAAAAACCATTATTCTTTGGAGATTTATCGTTTAATCAGAGTAACAAAACATTTTCACTTGGGGGTCTATCGTTTCCTTGGGTAACAAACCTTTTTCACTTGGAAATATATTTTTTCTCTGGGTAACAAACCTTTTTCACTTGGAAATATATTTTTTCCCTGAGCAACAAACCATTTTCACTTGGAAAGATATTTTTTCCCTGAGCAACAAACCATTTTCACTTGGAAAGATATTTTTTCCCTGAGCAACAAACCATTTTCACTTAGTGGGTCGTCGTTTACCTGCGTAAAAATATCATCTTCCTTTGGAGATCTGGCGTTTACCAAGTGTAACAATACATTTTCTCTTGGTCATCTTGCTTTTCCTAGAGTAACAAAACCATTTTCATTTTGAAATCTGACAAACACACCTGACAATTTGGTATTTGTTGTATTGACGATAGTTTGAAATAGATTACAACGAACAGTGGCGGAAATATACACGGACTACCGGTTTCAGAGTATACCCCCATCAGTCGTATCACATCAATATCATCGGTCAACCACATACAATATGCTCTTGTACACCGAAATGCATGTTTTGGAAAATTGGACAATAGGCTTCGATAGTTCTGTGATGTCCGGGTTCGTGCTTTGGATTTTCCAGAGTCATAATGTCTGAATAAAACACCTTCTCGACGATGGTTGGTATGTGGATAACGGTGTTCGGAAAACGGTTGGATTTATGTCACCCATCGCGATAACAATTCCAGGTCGAGTTTTCCCCCGCATGTTTACTATATTGTGTCTTTATTGGTCAATTTATGTCTCCACATTCAGTTTGAAATCGGAAACCCTGATAAAGTATGTAACCGGATCCGGATATCAACTCTGAATCGATAAACCAATGAACAATATTCAAAGTAAACATGTTACACCTTGTGTTTCCACGAAAAAATACCATCCAGACATACGTCGCGCTTGTTTGCCCACACCAGTATACGCGTAAATGGAGGTGTGTGACATTGCGTGCAATGTGTTGGTATACAAACATCGGGGAGTAATCCTTCGATCCACAGACATTATCATAGCCGGTAATTTTGATGCAGATCGAATGTCATCAAGCACACCCGATAACAATGAGTTTTCAGGCACATCATCGCCGCGGCCTATATCCACAACGTTAGTTCACTACCAAACAATCCATGGCAGGTCATCGCCACAGCACATACCTGAAAGTACGAGTCACCAACACGAGTTTTCAATACGAGTCATCGCCGCAGCCTATACATTAAAGAACGACTCACCATCACGAGTTTTTACGGCACATCACCGACGCAGCCTATACCTGAAAGTACGAGTCACCGCCGCGTCCATAAGAACACATGGCACCTCACCAGCGGAAGGGGGGGTCTAAAGGGTGCCATCACCAACACGAGTTTTCAGGCACATCACCGCCGCACCCATAAGAACCAATAGCCGCTCACGACCGATCATACTAACTACTCACGACTCTCCCGACAACTAGATCTGTCATCAAGCACTCAAGTAAAACGTTCACGTTGGAGCCGCATTCGATTCTCCGTCTCACCAACATTCTCGACACTTGTAGAGCTACCGGACGCCTACCTACTATTCAAGGTGATTTATTCTCGTCACTAGCAGATTTGCTGGATGCCTCTGTACGATTGAATGTGATCTATTCTTATCACTAGTATAGATTTACTGAATGCTTCTCTGCCATTTTATGTGATTGTTTCTCGCCTGTATGGTTGGTGAACGCTGCTTCACCATTCAAAGTGATTTATTGAACGTTCGTGTTATCGGAGGTTATAGCTTCTGATGCGAAAGATATTTGCCATTTAACTATGCCCTTGTGTATTGACATGACTCGGCAGTTCTGAACATTTGTACAGCTGCTGGACGCCTCTCTACAATTTAAAGGTGACTTATTCTCATCACTAGCAGAGTTGCTGGACGCCTCAGTATGATTGAATGTGATTTTATTCTGATCACTGATATAGATTTGCTGAACGCCTCTGCCATTTTAATGTGACTTGTTCTCGCCAGTAGGGTTGCTGAACGCTGCTTTACCATTTTAAGTGATTTTTCGAACGTCCGTACGATCCAATACGATGGACATTTTTCATTTATCTTTCCCTTCAATTACTGAAATGATTATTACTCTGGCATTAGTCGGGATGGAATCGTCCGTACGCCGTTAGACCACATTTCTCTGACCGAGTCGCTTATCTTGATGACTTCAATCGAACTATTCTTTGTTTCGAAATTGACTGGACGTGATATGCAGACTCAATTGACATTCCTTTTCACTCTAAATCCCATGGTTCTCGGACGATGTTAAACCACCACGCAGGAACGTTTGATTCCGAATTTATGTGGTCAAGGGTTATATTGGTGTACGCTTCCCGAGTATTAACTGCTCTGAACGGAACTTCCCGAGTATTAACTGCTCTGAACGGAACGTGAACTGAGTACATTTACTCCATTGGTGCAATTCTGTTGACTGGGTTCAGTCAAATGGGGGAGTGTTTGCGATTGCTCGTTTTTTTTTCTGTCCTTTATTTGATAACGTTTTTAGAGGAATCAGTTCGTCCTTCAACTGTCCTTATTTGTATTTCGTGTTTCTACTAATTGATTTGTACGCTTTTTAGTGATTTTGATTGTTTGATTACTCTTTAATTAACTTTTCGGTAGTGTATAAATTGCCCTCGTTACCGTTGTCCCGGGCTCTATACCATCGAGCAACGGACGAGCGAGCACTATTGCGAATCCCACTCTCTTGTAATGTATCATTATGTTGATATTCTTAAGGCAATTCCGAAGATCAGATTGGTTAATATTCGATTTGGATTGCTTGATTCTGTTGAAATACAAGACTGATAGGCAAGGTTATCGAGTCCGAGGTAGCAGATTCAGCGAAGCAGACAGGGTTCGACGCCTGCTAAATCGGCACTCATTAACATCAGAGTGCCGCGTCGAAACAACTCCTGTTAATATTATTTTCTAATCTATTTTTTTTATTATAATGGAGTAGATGTAGAGATGATAGAGTTTTTTTGTGGCCCCATGAAAAAGACTTATTGCCGCTCGATAAGTTCATGGCCCCGGTTTCAATCCCCGGTGTAGAGTGAACGGTAATGTATATTTTCAGCCTATCTACACAGCGCAGCGCCTGACAGATGTGAGGGTCGTTGTAGCGTCCATATCTTGGGGCTGGGTTATGCCGGCGATATTCGTCAGCATCGTTGCTCTCTACGATATGCATACTGACGATATCAGTGTATATGAAAATCCTCAGGAAGATGAATCCGTTATAACGTGAGTCCGAAATGCGATGATGAACTTTATTTAGCATTGCAATTCATTGATATTATTTCGCAATATTCAGATGTTGGATCCATCCTGACCACATCAACCTGGCCTATATTCCGACTGCCATAATGATCGGTGTCAATCTCATTGTATATGCCATCCTGACGTATCAACTATGCCTTAAGCAAAACGCAAAGCTGGTAAGTCCATGGCTATGAATAAAATTGTTGATGTTGTATTGCTGTTATATGGTTATTAAAAAGATCTTGCTTGGTTTAACACCTTATTTAACGTCCGCTTGTTGTTATTCTCAATGTTATTTACGGCGTTTCGGACCGTACCTAAGTAAGTCTAGACACAATGATTCGATTCTAGTAGTGAAAGATGAGTTTTTCAAACACATAAATTATATGCCGCTTGTAGATAATAATCAATTTATCAAAGATAATTATAGTTTCCATACTATTTCCGCTACGGAAAGTTGTAAACCTTGGTCGGGGGTATATGGCAACATACGAAACATGAAGTAGCCTACCAATCCACACAATGACACATCTGAGAGGTCAGGATCAAACCAGACCATTGTCACAAAGTGCAACGCATTAGGTGTGGTCGTAAAATTGTCAAATAATATTTAATGTCATATCGAACGGCCATTATATTCACAGTGGTGGCATAGCATAATTGGAACATAATTGAAATTTCCGAATGATTTCGACCCATTCAGATCGAATAACGTAAGTACTCCATTTACAAAGTCATATTGTCGCAGTGCAGTGCTTTTCAACCTTTTTGTGCTCCGTTCGCACTTTTTTTGTAAAATAAATTTCATTCGCACAAACTATAATCGAAAATTGTTATATAAAAAGTAGATGAAGATAGACCTACTTAACAACATTTTGTTCAGATATGCAACAAATTGGCTACTGTGTTACTTGTTGTTTGTTGTATTATTAACGCATATAATTGGCGCTTGCAACATCGTGGTTATTTGCGCCCACACAGTAAATTTCATACATTTCATAATGGCATGTCTTCAAGAACTTGAGTCTTTTTCGGCTCATTTGCTGCCTCCTTTCATGAGTTCGGCTCTCTCTTCGTCTGGGCTTTTTTTTCAACGCGCTGAATTACAGCGGGATCGGCGATGAGGAGCCCAGATAAACCTCGGACACATAGAAACATGGCAGAGCCGAGACTCGAACCATCAACCATCGATGTCGTGACTGCAGTGTTTAACCAACTGCGCCACTCGCTTCCCCTAGGCAACTTTTTTCGCTCGTTTTGCTTCCAATTATTTCACTAAAACCCTTCTCGGCCAAACAATGTTGTGGGGAATTTGTACAAAAACGTCTACTAGTGCTTGGATGGCCAGCTCTTAAAATCTGTTCTGCACTCCTATCCAAAATACAGCGTATTTTTCGCGAGTGAAAATGCTTGCTGGCAGAAATCGTATTTGAGAGCTGACACAAAAGTCCCGCGAGGCTCCAATCTGTCGAAAGGATGAAAAACCTACATGATTGTGTTGAGGCTTTCGCTTTATTTCTTTGGAACATAAGGTGCAAAACGATCAAGGAGAGTAGGCACATTAGAGCTCGCTACCTGATGATACGTTGCTCCAACTTCTGTCTCGCAAGTTTATGAGAAGAGCAAATAACTCATGATACTGGGTGTTCTACTCTTTAGCTCAATCTAAGTTGAGAATTCATGACAGTTTAATAACGATAAAGCAGCTTTTAGACTACCACCAAAATCTAAGTTTTGGTGACATCTCGCGACCCGAGCCTCACCCACGAAAAAGAATTCATTTTGAATATTACAGTTGTAAGCTACGGTTTTAAGGACATGATGACATAAAGAACGCGTACACCACAATTCTACCCACCACAGCGCTACAAAACATGTTTTACGCACGGGATTTCAAATTAGGGCAAATTAAATTCATCTGCGTATCGCGTTGTAATACTTGTCTACTCCGATTGCAAGAACGGGGCTATTCCGTGCCGACAACGGAGCATATCCATATCGAAAAGTTTGGCCATCCAGCATCGGTCATTTTTGACCAAGGTTTTGTCGCCGCTTATGTTTTGGCACCGCATTTTATCAGCGGTTTGTTGGCCAAACATTTACGTCTTCATGTGCCCCTACGCAGAAAGGGTTTGCTCGAAATGAATGAGTCCCATAGGCCTGAACTCGCTCGTTGCACACCCCTACACTATAGTTCATCCCAACGGACCATGTTCTCCAGATAAACCAGTCGGACAAATCTTATCAAGAATTCTCACGATGAAGCCATATATTCTGCGTGTCTCGCTGATTGGCTACAGTACCCAAAACAGTGTCTCGGATATGTAAAAACGATCGCAGAATTTTTTTGCAATAAATTCAACAAATATTACATACATACTAACAGATAGCTCTGGCACCGTGTCGACCCAAAATTATATACCCATTGCGGTACATACTTTAATATCTCGACGGGGTAAAATTTTCGTTCCAGGAACTTGCAATTGTGAGTCTGTAATGATGGTATGTACTACTATCCTCGTGCCTCGCGCTAATCGAACAGTTATTACGAAAATATGATGATTGTTTTGCGAAAGAAAACAAAGTCAATTTGACGTCATTCACAACGGCTTGTGAGAGCTACGATTAGCGGTGCGTCGTAAAAGCTACACAAGTTTTTACCATTGCGTCGCCACTGCAAAAGTTACACTGACCTTAAATTTTCTATTCGGTTTATTTTAATTATTCCAAGTCAGAAAAATTAACAATTATTCACGATTTTCATTCGCACTTGATCCGCATTTTCATTCGCACCGTTCGCACCACCTTCGTCATTCGCACTGCAATTTTTTTCATTCGCACCAGTGCGAACCGTCACACAGGTTGAAAAGCACTGTCGCAGTGGAATCAAAGTGACTTATGTCAATTTTACACATTTGAGAAAATTGACTTTACGTGAAGTTTTCATCCTCTTTCAGCCATATATTGGCCCCGATCAGCTATGAATTATTGAAGCAGGCACAACCATGGCAAAGATATGGCCAAAAACTTGATTTTATTCAGGTTTTAAAAATGGACCTCGAAATTTGAAAACTGGACATAAGTCACTTTGATTCCACTGCGACGATATATATCAGTGCAAACAGATGACCGATTTGACAGCAAGTCGGAGTTTTAAAATAACTACAAACTCGGTATAAAAGAAAGATAATTTCCTATTGCTCATTGCCAGATATCACACACTGAATATCTAAACTGTCCTGAATAATTTGCGTACACGCAGTACTTGCGCAGTACTTGCGCAGTACGCGTGTACGTATGTACTTTCGTCGCCGGCCGGATTCGAACCTTCAGATCGCTCGCGGGTCAGACCAAACAGTTACCTCAAAATCCACGCCTTTGTTTTTCTTTGTATACTTTATTATCGAGGCTATATTAGGATATTACATTAAAGTCCGCACCATACCATCACCTTGATTCGAGAAGAACATAATGACCAAAAGAAATAAGATGACTGGCCATTTAGATACCGTTATATATTACCTAATAGCGATTCTGGTTTCTCTGGACGCCGGGGACCTTTCGAGTTATAAATGATACAGCAGTGCGACCACAGATATTTGATTTATACTTCTCCGTTACTATTATATTATTCATGTACGCTGCATAAAACCAGGGTTGTAACTAGAGTTGGATCAATTACATCATTTTAGTTCAATTACAATTACAATTACTTTCATGAATGTTTCAATTACATTACAATTACAATTACTCCATGCGAAAAATATCAAATTACAATTACAATTACAATTACTCCTTGCATGCTTCAATTACATTACAATTACAATTACAATTGCTGCTGTTGAACATGTAATTTAATAATATAATAATATATATATAACAATCATAAATTCAACCGTGCTCTTTGACAACCGTAGCGTCGTATTTAACAACAATTCAAGTCTAGTTCAGATTGTGTGGTAATAAATGCGTTTATGTGCGTACATAGTATGCTATGTGAGATGTCATTGTGGCGTAATATAAGCGTGTTTTGAATGCTCGGTAATTATGGCTCACGTAATTGGAAATGTAAAATGTTGTTTACCTAATTTCCTATGGGTTAGGATTAAGGATAGGGTGCAGCATGTCGTTGAAAAATTATTATAATATATGCACATGTAGGATTTGCGTCTACAGTATATAATTAAAGAAATAATATTATTTTTATCGAGGGACGTAGGAATTAGGATGAGGAGTGAAAACAAAACTTTGTCAGATAAGACGTTATATAATATCCAGTGGTCTGGTTAGTTAGCCAGACGAAATAACGATGCAGCATCGTGATCTGAAATCGTATTGTAGATTATGCCAACCCACTGATAGATGCGCAAGATGTGAGTCACGGATGAATGCACCGACAAACATACTGCAGAGCCGGCTAAAAGCAGCAAACTTTGTAGTCCTAGAGCTGGCGACCCATGCGTCCAAATTTGAAGCTTCTGGTCTTTATCGTAAGCTATTGATGTACTAATTCCGAAAATACAAAATAAAATCTCGTAAGGGCAATGTAACTGCTCCAAAATAGCCGTTTAATGCCGACTGTTCTGAAAAGTGAGAGCGCTGCAGCAGCATGACCACAACAATTACCAATTACGCCCAGCGATTGTTCAGAACAATGCCGATTCCCAGACTTTCACGACTATTTTGGGATGGTACCATTGCCTGGAAATATACTTTTATTGCGGAATCAGTGCGACACTAGCTTTCGATTAGGACCATACATATCAAATTTCGACGGTTGGATCGCCAGCTATGGGAATATCAATTCTGCTGCTTTTAGCCGGCTCAGCAGTTCGCTTCTCGGCGTATTCAATCGTGAGTCACGTGTTGCGAATCCATCCGTTGGTTAGTAATCTAAAAATTGTATACAATGGCAGCCGAGGCCAGCATAGCGGTAAAAATAAAAAAACTTCGCCCGCAAGGGCGCAGTCAAGGGCTTCCGCGAAATGGATCCACCAAATTCCTTGTCGACATTTAAAGAGAATGCATTATAAGTCAATTGTTTTATGTTGTGCTTGTCAGGTCTCAATAGAAATTTAATGTAATTGAAATTGTAATTGAGGAAAATTTTTGTCAAATTACAATTACAATTACAATTACACAAAATGAAACTGCTTCAATTACAATTACATTACAATTACATTGAAAAATGTAATTAATTACATTCAATTACAATTACAAATTACAATTGATCCAACTCTGGTTGTAACCGAGTCACAGGGCACCGAGTCACAAGTCAATCTCACTTTTATGGTTTTCACTCGTGTCAAGTAAAGTCATTTTTAATTCACCACCGAGTCAAATTTGAGTCCAAGTCAGCGAGCAGAGGATCAAGTCCGAGTCGTGGTATTATGACTCGAGTCCGAGTCAAAGTCCTTGTGTTGACTGCTCAGTTACCAGTTAAGGTCTTGCTAAACCACTTTTTGTAACTCCGTTTCGTGATATCGAACGGTTCGCCTGTATAATTTTTCTCAGTTTAAGCAGTTTGTGGTTGCATTTTCAAGTACCAGTACCATCAGTAGGGTTAGTTCGGATATCAATAATTTTCACTATCCGGATAACGGATACATCCGTATATTTCGAACTTAGCTAACCGGTTAACCGGATAGTGAATCCTAAGTGAGATAATCGATTTCACAAGGTCTGCATGAAAAATGGACCGCAAAATCATTACACAGTGTAATTGCAGCTTCCTCCTTATAAAGCACACCGTATCAATAGTGGCATTCTGTAGCCGGGACCGGAGTTTTGTAACAAAGAGTCCACACGTATTAAATGCTCTTTCTGCTTCCACAAAATGGGTTGAATTATAGTAGGCTAAGCAAGGCTGAATATAGTAAGCAGCGCTTCATTTCTGCCCGTTCTTCTGTTTAGGTGTCCAGTACTGGAAGGACGAGTAGCTGATACCGGAATTGAGGCCGACATGATAGCTCGCTCTAATTCAGTGGTTCTTAACCTTTTTTCCTCCAGCGCCTCCTTTCAAAAATTATCGTGCTCCAGCGCCCCCCAACCTCATATTGAAAGGAATGTAATAAAGACAATGACTAAGAGGGAGGGCCGTAACAGCACTTCGTCAACCCGCCTAAAAACGATTGCCTTGCGCACCCATAGCGTGATAAACCAAACTTTTGAGGGCTTCGCCCCCAAGAACGCCTTATAGCGTGATTTCGATGGTAGGCAAAGTTTGTGTGGCCTTGTCGCCCTAAGGTACCAAAATTTTCTATAATGCATGAATGAATAGGGGTAATTACATATATAAGTCGCTATAAACTTTTTATCCTCTCAGCTCACGTAATCAGATTTACCAGTAGCGCTGAGTGAGCTGTTGTATGGGTAAATAAAGGGCACTTAATTATTAATTAATATATTCGGGCGTGCCCGTAGGTACAATTAATTCGTTACCAGGGCCGTAACAGCACTTCCTCAGCCCGCCCCAAAAAAAAACGTTGGTCTTGGGCCCCTCATCGGGTGATAAGCCAGACTTCCGGGGGGCTTCGCCCCCAGACTCTCCTTCGGCTATCCGCTATTTGCTGATACTAGTCATCTACATTAGGTGTCCGTTTACTGATCCAACAATTCTCGCCTAGACGCGCAAAGCGCGAAAAATTTCAATAATTAATGATTGAATCGGTCAATATGATCGGGAATTGCATTTATATTGATATCAATTTTTATCCTCTCTCTGCTCACGTAAACAGATTTGCCGGTAGAGCTGAGTGATGTGTGATTGAAAAGGTAGGACCCCTCAATAATAATTATACATCTTCGGGCGTATACCCGTTGGCAGGAACGAAACGGCACTTCGTCAGGCCCCCCGAAAAACTTGGGTCTTGGGCTCCCATAGGGTGATAAACCGACCGCCCCCCATCACGTTGTTCGCTCTAGCCACGAAATCAGCTGTACTGTTTAGCGAGCCAGTGCGAAGCGCGAAAACTTTCGATAATTCATGATAAAATCGGTCAGTAAGATCGGGAATTGCATATATATTGCAATCAATTTCTTGTCCCCTCTGCTCACGTTACCATAGATTTACCGTTAGAGCTGAGTGAGGTGCAATGTTCCCTCTAAGCTGCGCACGTGCGCAGTGCTGACACGGTCTCTGCGCACAGAAAATCTATACGTTGCGCACAACAAATACGAAGTTATGACCTCTTTTTAGTCGTTACGCACTGTTGTCCAAGGGTTTGCGCAGTGAGTTGTTGAGTGCGCGCAGACTCGTCAAAACGTAGAGCGAACATTGTGAAGTGTCTTGAAAACTGTAGGGCTCGTAACTAATAATTAAACATATTCGGGCGGGCGAACCCGTTGGTATGACTTCGTTGCATGATGTTATTTCGTGACCTCCTGTCTGCTATATCAAAAAGTATAGAATCCCCCAACAGGGATATCGCCCAACAGGAATATCTAGCTTTAGATATGACTGTCGCCCAATCGTACTGAACTAAAAGACACGCACGATTTCAAATTTGGATTTCTTCTGGTATGTAATTTTTCCCTGCCAGATGGAATTCGTCTTCTGGGGTTCAGATTGCCAAGACAGAAACATTCGGTGCCAGTCATTTAGGCGCCCATGGACAATTAAACCTATATGTCGAAGTTTTCGGTATTAATTTGCTCTGAATACTCATTAGGGAGATGTCCTACCACCGCATCATCTACTGCGAAGCCATTTTTCTCCAGCGCCCCCCATACCGCCCCCCCTGAGCCCAGCGCCCCCCATATCGCCCCTGAACGTTTCCGCCCCCTTCGAAATCGCCAGCGCCCCTTGAGGGGCGCTGGAGGCAAGGTTAAGAACCACTGCTCTAATTCCTCCATGAGAAATTCACATGATCAGGCCCGTAGCCAGCCGAAAAATAAGGGGGTGTTTTAAATAAAACGAGGTGGTTTCGAATTTAGTATCAGCGGAAATCAACGCTTGCACGCACGAACATGTTTCCGGAGTGCGAACATTCCATTTCATTCAGTTTCGCAATGTCACTCATTAATCACAATCTCTTAACATAATAGCCTAATCTCAGCGGCATATTGTCTCCAAGCCACCTAGAGATAGGAGCCAACGCATGCCAGGCCCGGGACTGTGGTTACGCCAGCGATGATATCGTTCGCTCCATGCCTATTGCACATGCGATTGCCCAATGCGCAGGCCAGCGATAATTTCGTGAGCACCAAGCCAATGCAGATGCGATTATGTAGGCCAGGGATGGTATAATGTCCACAGAGCCTATTGCAGATGTGATTCTGTCAGCGGAACTATAGGCTTGTTGAAGACTCGAAAAACCAGGCCAGCAAAGATAGACGAGTTCGCGACAATCAATGAACTAATTTGGCGATCTTCTCAGCGGGAGATTGCGTCGCGTTACACAGTGCATTGACGTATCCTGCTAATTGGCGACACGCTTCTTGCTAATTGGCCGCGCGAAACACTGATAAAACGACTTATTGAAGCTTCCTAAAAGTTTGAAACACATTATTAACGATAATATTTTATCTGGGTAACCGGCAGATTTATATCTGGATATCGGATAATAAGAAAACCTGCGCTTAACCGGTTAACCGGTTAACCGTTATCCGGATAATCCAACCCTACATCAGACGAATTCCCAATTGTGTTGTTACTTCACTATTCTTCGGAATTATAATGAAATATCGATCTTGGACGTCTGAGTCTCGAGTCATATGAATTGATACGAGTCAGTCGTATTTAGAGAAAATGCCTCGAAACAAGTCGAGTCATCAGAAAATCGTGACTCGAATCATTACAACTTTGCATGAAACGGTTTCGCATTGACGTTGTCGCTGCTAGGAATAACAAGTTTTAGGTTGGTTTGTCCTTAAGACTCTAAACTCGGTGAGTTGACATTTTTGCCTTCTCGGAATTGGGTGTCAATGTCAGCGTCTTTTTCCTATTAGCGAGTAGAGTAAAACCACGTGACCGCTGTCGAGTGGTTATAATGCGACCTATGAGCAATGAACACCGTCGATATTCCCTGTCTTGAGGGATTATTTATATTTAATGGACGTATTTCTTACTTAAAATCAAAGAATTTGTTAGAAATATGCAGGATAACATAGACATCTTTGCATCTACGCAGACTGGCTTCGCGGGCCGTAAGTTTGACACCCTGATGTACCGGGCTGGTTCGTTAATGGCACTATACGCCCTTACCATTTTGACTGGCCCGCGAGGTAATTGTCGAAATTAGTTATCATCAAAAAGTAAATTACTCCGGCAATTTAGTGTATAATTGCAAGGCAAACCATAAATTTGATCAGCCTGATCGCGAAATTTGGGATGTTGATGACTAAAATATTAGTTACGACGCATTAGCGTAGCTAGGAGCCAGCCACCATTTTTGTAGATTTTGGCATGTAAGCATAAAGCAGTAGAATCTTTCGCGGAATATTCATTTGAAATGACATTTATTAGCACTTAGCGCGAATTATTGTTGATAGGTGTCATGATATTACAATAACGTTTACAATAACGATTGGGCTAACATGCGACTCTGCGAAGTGTGCTGCCAAAATCTCAGCGCTGAGGAAGCCTCGACGGATATCGCCTAATATTCTTGTCTTGACAATGTGAGCCCCAAATTAGAAATGCCACTAGCAGAGAAAAATAGAAAAATTATGCGCATCGTGTAGAAATGCCACGTTGAGTCAGGTGCATCGCACGGATGAAATTCCTTACGTCTGGTGTTTTTCAGAGTTTCATAAATCTTTCGACTATACAGCAGACGGGAGTTACCGAAATAATAACACAAAACAAAGTAATTGATAACAACGGGCCTGCCCACACATATACCAGTATTAATTACGGCCCTAACTTATTAAAGCCACCGATTCCGACTATACTTACAGTGCATCTGAGCACCTGGGCTGGTAGTTACAAATAGCACGGATATATATGCAACTACGATTTCGTTGACAGAATTCTGCCATTAATTTGATTTCATTCACGATACGCGTAACTAGACAACAACAGTATGCTAACTACCGCTAACAAAAACACTTTCGTAGTGACAACGTTCGACGCACCAGGGTGGCGGGTCTGGTGGAGAACTACCCCAGAAGCTAGAATTATCACCCTGAGAGGGCCAAGACCAGGGTTTTGGGAGCCTGACGAAGTGCTGTTACGGTCCCGAGTCTTTTATGGGGCAGGTCTTCACAACCAATCGTACACTTGGACATTCTGTACCGACACGCGTATACCCTCCTTTCAGAACATCTCATTCGATGAAATCATATTATATGCAGAAGATAAAATATGGGCTTACTAAAATAACACAGAAATACCACTACTAAATTTAATGAGACTTTTATTTTTGTTGAATGCCCTGTGCAAATTAGCTAACAGCACATGGTTCCGTTTAAAACAAATGTTGCTTAAAACGCTTTCTTTAAAGCATGTTTTAAACACTGTGTTAAACAGAGCCCGCAAAAAAATTCAAGGCGTATGATTATGCCATAATTGTGTAAATACCTTCCAAAAACATGCATCATGACTGTACGGACTATTTACACCCGATATAACCGACGTATGCAATATGTAATGGATAGAACCTTCGAAATGGTCGGTTCAGCAGCTACATAGTTCGTAGATCAGGGTTCACCAACTTTTGTAAAACCAAGAGCTAATTCTTGGGTACTGATTTACAACGGGCTACCAGTTGTTACTCCCACCATTTATCCGTTCGCCGTTGGATTTGTTAACGTATACACATTCAGAGCACTGAAGAGGGTTTCCGCCCCTTACCAAGAACAGAAAACCCTCACTCACCTGGACTCACACCAACGTCTGTACAGGCTCAGTTGCGTTGCCTCACTACACGCCGAAGCGCCAATCTCCGAGTCGAGACTCCGGAACATGAATTAGATTCCCGTTAGGTTTCCGTGTGGTCGAAGACGAGCAACGCCCCGATTGCAAACGGCGTTCGTATGGTTATTAGTGTCGACTGACCCATGTTCAACTGCTGCTCATTTGAAATCCTTCTCCGCTTCGACCTTCAAATTTCGCATTTGAATATTTGCTACTGCGACCGCGGGCTACTCATTTGGTATTCGCGGGCTACCGGTAGCCCGCGGGCACCGCGTTGGTGACGCCTGACGTAGACATAGATCATTGGCAGGAAATGAATGTTATGATGATGATGACCGCCGACCGTAACAATGCTGTAAGACGATGTATAGTCCTGATTAAGAATATTTTTGGTCTGTATATTACTGAGGTTGGAAGCCAGTTTCGTCAAAGCAGCTATATTTGCCCTGTATTTTCCATAGTCAAGAACAATCGACCAGGATCTCACAATTGAATATTCGTGACGTCACGACTAAAATAAACATGTTTCAAACAAGGGACTAGTTTCAAATATTTTTGTTTTAAATAGATTTTGTTTTAAATGCAACCCTAATGATATATGAATAAACGGACGTAATATTTAAAATGAATCCGAGGCATACCTGAAAGATGAAATATGCAATTGTTACCTTATTGCTGATATGACAAATTTACATAGCATTAATATAACATTACTTATACACTATTTTACAGGGGAAAGCCAAGAATAGCTCAAAGGAAAGTTATGAGCGAAAACTAGGAATAAATTTCAGTATTCTCATGCTGTTGGGATTGACGTGGATATTCGGCCTTTTCTTGCCTATTGAAGATGAGACTACAGCGCTTGCATTTGCATATATATTCACCATTTTAAATTCTTTGCAAGGTATAAAATGCTTCCATTTTCATTACTGAACAATTCATCTAATATTCGCGCATAATATGTCTAGTCCTTCTGGAAAATACAGTACAAGCACTCATGATATGAATTATTCTGAACGCATATCAAGCTAAAATCGATGGATCTGCAATAGTATAGTCCGTGCAGTATAGTATATTCGTGACGAGTTACTGTATCCCAAAATGTGCATTGTATGTATTTGCACCTGAGTTCATTCAGAACATCAGATTTCATTGGCCAGACTGTATGTATAGTTAAGCAAGGTTAAAAGTGTGTATACTGCCCTCCTTTTTCTTGTCCATTCCAATCAGGAGTTTCGGCGGAAATCACTTATAGATATAGTTAACGTTTTTCATTATGTGGACAGTGGCGTGTCGCAGCCACAACCACAATTCACGGAGTGTCACAAAAAACGCTTGTGATGTTCAAGGCTATATGACAATTTTAGTAGTGAAACGGACCTCACCTTGTACTACTACCTCTATCCGGGATCAAAAGGGAGCCTTATCACTCTTATCAACCATGTCATTTATTTGTGCCCATCCCAATCGTAGACAGGGCAATTTCAACTTCATTATATTCATCACCTAGCTAAATTATATTCATTGGATACTTATAGGAGACAAGGTAGCTTCGAATCTTATGGGATAAACTGCCGATATATTTATATAGCATAATTTATTGATGTTACAGCGTAGGAATTGACAGTGCTCTTTCCAATAGGATTATTCCTACTACTGCTCTACATCGTGAGAAATGAAGACGTTCGCAAATCGGTCCAAACTAAGCTCACAACGTTTTCCGAGATATTCGCTCCCAACAATGCAACCTCAACAATATCAGATCAAAGCGGGTGAGAGTTTTATTAGGCATAACTTCACCTATACCATGTACAAGCACAGCTAAGTAAAGCCTATGGATTTCGACTCATGCGCTTTACTTCAAAAATCTCTAAAGAAACCGCATGAAGTTTGCTAAATTCTGGTTCGTCCACCATACCGTTGCTAACTGAACGACCTCACATAAACACTATATCTAGCTGTACATAAGGGCTCTTCAAAAATGACTTTTTTTTCTCAAATTGTACTGGCTACTTGATAAAATTGTTAGGTTACCTAATTTAGGCCTACACACAAAATTTGGTTCAATTCCAGCTAGTAACCGCTTTGCTACAGGAGAAGAAAGTTTCTATTTATTATATAAAAATAAATGATAAAAAATTTGAACATTTTCAGTTCACCCCATGAAAGTGTTGGGCTGTCTATAGAAACCATGCTCCCCAAATTTGGTTCAATTCCAACCCGTGAAAGCGGAGTTATTGCCGTCGAAAAATTTGGATTTGAATAACCGATTCTTTGTTTATTTATTATAGTTTTGCTCACCGTAAATACTATTTTATTCAAATCCAAATTTTTCGACGGCAATAACTCCGCTTCCACTGGTTGGAATTGAACCAAATTTGGGGAGCATGGTTTCTATAGACAGCCCAACACTTTCATGGGGTGAACAGAAAATTTTCAAATTTGTTATTATTTATTTTTATATAATAAATGGAAACTTTCTTCTCCTGTAGCAAAGCGGTTACTAACTGGAATTGAACCAAATTTTGTGTGTAGGCTTAAATTAGGTAACCTAACAACTTTATCAAGTAGCCAGTACGATTTGAGAAAAAAATTCTTTTTTCAAGAGCCTCACTGTACATGCCAAGCGTAGTAATTAGTGATGGTGTGGACGTGACATTCGCGTTACACGTTCGCCTTCTGTGCGTGAACCCCAGACATGTGGAGGTTCGCGTGCGCAAACGAACCTTGGTGGGCTCTGCACAGTGAACTTTTTCTATTTATTTCAATTGTACAAGCCATTATAACATATTAGGTTAAAATACTTCAGACCACTCTCCACATGGTATAATGGCAGCATCAAAATGCATTCAGCACTAAACTAGCACACACCTTCATATTCAGTTCAGAAATTTTATTTGCTTTTTTTGGTAAAGTTTTCCCGAAATGATCAGCTTTCCTTTGCGAATATTTAGTGACTCACTGCAGTGAGCTTGCTGCGCAATCACACAACATGAAGAATGAAATGCACTACATGTGGCGAGATAGCGTCGTGGTATCAACAACAGCTGAAACACGAAAAGGTTACGATTTAGAGACCGACCAGGATTGGATTTACCGATTTTCTGGGAGATTGATATGCCGTGTGGCGAATGCCGACAAACTTTATTCAGATCATTCAATAATGTACTTATGGTAGGCTTACCATATGTCCTCTTTTAAGAGGATTTGTCCTATTTTTTGGCTTTTTTGAAAGTGTCCTCGGAGGACGCCCTTTTGTCCTCTTTTTTGAGATTTTGTCCTCTTTTTTGAAAATTTAGGTCAGATTTAGAGCAAATTGCGAGTGATATGCCGGAAATTAGCACAGAAGTGACGCTCCGGCGGGTATTTCGGAGTGAAAAACGGTGATTTTAGCTCTGAGCGAAAAGATGACCTTTTTTTTCTAGTCATTCGATCACGAAGTGGGAAAAATTCACCGGTTTTTGAGAATTCTTCTCCGGTTTTGCAGATCTGAAATTTCTGAAAAAGTGTCCTCTTTTTAGAGTTCCAAAATATGGTAAGCCTAACTTATGGTGCACTACACTATGGTATACTCGTTGACAATTAGCATGAGAGGTACAGCCCTATGCCAAGTTATCTTAAATCAAGAGGATTGTTGGTTGTGGAAGAATAATTTAATTAAATAAATTAGCATTTTTTCTGAATTTCAAGTTGGAACAGGATTAGGATTGGACATGGACTTAAATATACATAAGTTATGGATTAGGATTTGAAACTTCGGATTTGGATTGGATTAGAACATAGAAATTCCAAATCCGCTAATCTCTGGTTCATACAGGCTTCTCTTAGTCATCGGATTCGAATAATCGGTGTCATAGAAAAATCTTAGAAATAATGGAGCGTGCTACAAACCGGCAGATACGAAATCATAATAAAGCATATTGGTCAGGTGTAAATGAACATTGCAGTAAAAACGCAATGAATATCATAAACAACAACAGTACATGTAGGTCAGTGGTTCCCAACCGGGGGGAATTCCCCCTTTGGGTGGAACTTTGAAATTTTTAGGGGGAATCTGGCTTTGGCTTTGTATCGGAATATACTGTGGGTTCGCAATGTGTGGTGAGATAGCGCACTGGTGTAATCCACTGCTGCAACACCAATGGGTTGTGGGTTCGAGTCCGACAGAGGTCGACTCTAGAATTCCTGCATAAGGGTTGGAGGTTTATCTAGGCTGCTCCCTGCCAACTCATCCGCGTAAGCGGTGTCTCATAAAAGCCTAGAAGTGGGCCGTGCTATAATTCAGCAGCCTCGGTAAAAAAATGACGGAAATTGGAATGGTGTAAATGACCATAGTAGTCAACGCACACCATGAACACCTCAATACAAAGATACTAGGTTCACAAGGTTTTTAGAATTTTATGGAAGAGCTGAAGTAGAAACTAGTTCTTTACAATTGCATGTTTCTTTGGCGGATTTTAAGCCGGG
Organism: Botryllus schlosseri; assembly: GCF_051294905.1. NCBI lineage: Eukaryota > Metazoa > Chordata > Ascidiacea > Stolidobranchia > Styelidae > Botryllus > Botryllus schlosseri. The sequence continues at coordinate 1,974,429 of NC_137239.1, forward strand.
TGTATGTTCAAATGCCTTCCGTAGATATTACACCCCCTGGTAAAGTGAGGCCCACGAGACGATTTCGTTGGGCTCGCGACAGCCTCGCGACCAAATTGCTACTAAACAGGAAAAAGTCAAGCCGAATTCTGCATAAGGACGCTACCTTTTCAAGCCAACATCTGAGCTAACGTGAAAAACATCAAATTCATCGATACGACTCAAGGGTATAGCAAGCGGACTTAATGATTTGTTTTTCGTCAGCGGCTAGCAGACCGGTAAAATGAACAAGTCAAATTTAGCCGTCCATTACCGGTGCGGTTCGCATTCGACATAGTTCAGACATATCTGCTGAATATGTTTGGCCAGTAATTCCTCAGTTAACAAATGGCCGAGCGTTGAAAAGCACCTTTTTTAGTCACAGGCACCTTTTTCATAGGGAGGGGGGGGATTTTAGATCAAATATCGGCCAAGGGGCCACGAGACGAAAAATGTTGGGTACCACTGACTGATGCAGGTAGTCAGCGAGTTGTGTTCATTCAACTAATCATTTATTGACATCAACGAAATTGATACAAAGAATACATCGTTATTTAATGTAAAAAACGTAGCAGGCTTATTGGATCTATCTTGACTTCATATGTTCATTGTATCACAAAAACCGAATTCGTCGGTCGGCTATTGGCTACTGAATAATTTAATTTAAAGGCAATATCCAAAAAGAATAGAAATGCATATTTTACTCAATTCATTGATCAATATCAATGAAGCAATAGTCTGACCCCGTAAGCATACTTTGTCCGGTCTAGCCTAGGCGTAGGGGTGCGGCGTAAGCTTATCTACTCTTGCGAGTCGATATCGAATTTGTGTTGAAAGCGACTGAATGCAATGATTTAGTGGAATTATTTTAGAATTAGATTTTTTTCACTGCCAGTTATATCCCGGTTGTAACCAGCGTTGCACAACCCTTTGCTAAAATACCATGATCGCGCAGACATCGGATTGAAGTCTGCCCCTACTGCTAAAACTATAAGCAATTGAAGATGTGACTTTAGCAATATGGAGGTCATGAATTACCAATATGGCGTCACGTGACGTCATATGCCCATGTTCCTCGTTTGCGTGCACGTAGAACCTTTTAAAGCAGTTACTACCAACGTGGGCGATATCACCCCCCTCCCCAAGGGACTGTTGGGGCGCGTGCAGATTATAGTTCAAAATCAAATCAAATAGATGATCATGATATTTTTGCTGCAATTGTATTTATTTGATAAAATATTTCTTTTTTTGTGGTAACTATATGCCCGTCGCTCTTGTTAGAAGCGAATCGTTGTACTGGCGTCAAGATTTGTAGACGTGGTTGTTAGTTGCTAGCACAGTACTTTATGGATTTTAGCTCATTATTGTTTTCAGAAAGTTGAATCTGTCGGCTACAAAAGAAGAATCTTCTTCAAATACGGATAAGTGGAAAAGCCCGTACGGTGAATACGTTTCGACTGAAGTGGCTGACCCGCGAACGACAGGAAATTACAATGATTAGTTTACTGTGTTCCTAGTATATCTTCACATGATCGAATTTATGCATGGCGCCGATAGATGATTTATTGAAAAAATGCAATTACTCATTTGGGAATTGATTGAAGTTGAAGCACGTTATTATTCGAGAGTTGGCCTGGGGATTGTGAAATAGACAGTTAAAATTTTGTAAAACTCATGTTTGGAAGATCGTTTTTAACAGAACACCGAGTATATTATATGAATAGATCAAACATATGTCCATATTACAGAAGATGAAAATATTATTAGGAAATTTCATGTCTAAGCAAAGTCGTGGACAAAAAAAAATCGTTGTGGATATTATGTGTTTGACCCTATCTAATTTAGTTCAACAATGCAATGTATTATTCAAATCACGCAATGCATATTTAGTAAATTATGAATATTTGCAGCGTCTGGCGTAAATAGCTTATAGTGACATAGACTAAATATTTTTTCTTATAGACGGCTACATTAATGCAACTGTATCCCATTATATCGAATAGGAGACAGCAATTTTATATCAATTCTATATCAATTGTAATGTAAAATTAACATGTAAAATATTGATGATACAATCCAGAACGTACAACAGTGTTTATCAACCTTTTTGTCTTCGCGGACCTTTTTTGGACAGTCACGGACTGCGCAAATCCCTCAAGTTTCCGATCAAAATTAGCCCAATTAAAGTGCAACCGTCATCTGTCTTGTACAAATATTAACTGTTGGCTTGTAATAAACAAAACGACTACTTAAACAGAATATCATACTATGTGTAGAAATTGGGTACACTTTTATTTTTTCGAACTAAATTTTGCAGCGTTATTTATTGCCCCGAAGATCCGCTTCTTCGATCTGATATGAACGAGTGCCGAAAATACATTTGGTGGCGAAAGTAATCTGGACGGGTAAAGCTTACGACGACATCTGTTGGTGCGATCGCAACATTTATGACACCAAAATTGAGAGAGTTTTAAATGAACATATCACGTCCAGCCTATAGTCCTTTCAATCTACCATCTCATGCTGAAGTAATTCTGGACTAGTGGTTATATATATCAGGGACAAAATAGACTTGATGGCGAGGTTTCAATATCTTCATTGTGAAGGATAAGAAAAAAATTAAATAAATTTTATTTCGAACGACCATTAATTTGCTGACACTGACAACGTCAAATCCAAAATGTTTTGTAAACAGTTCGAAGTCACCCTTACTATCTCAAAAATATCATTTCTCTAGAAGCCCCAACAAAATATCCTTAGACAGCAACAATGTGCTTAACTGCTTATATCAGTAGACTATTGGCAATTAGGCAATTAAAATGAGATTGCGCAAGGATATTTCCTCTCAGACGAACATTCTGAAATGTGAGTTTTACCAACTATGACTCGAAACTGACTTAGGCTTTACCTAAATTATAGGGAATTTGAATTAGGTCACCAATTATTTTGCAAATTTTTCGCGAACCCCTTAAAATCCTTCGCGTACATCCTAGGGGTCCGTGGACCCCCGGTTGAGAACCACTGACGCATAATGTTTGCTGTCCGATAAAAATAGGCTGCGCCACCCCGCCACACCGTACATATATATTATTTAATCAAATATCAATATTGAATTTTAGCTTAGTATCCCAATTTTATATACTGCAGCCCGCAAATGGATTCAAATGTTAAACCAGCCCCGAGCTAAAAAGTTTGCGTTCCCAGGTATATGCTAGATTAAGGGTCGGGAGCCTATGGATGACAAGCGATATATGTTTTTTTGGGCATAAGGTATGACTGGTTGCCAAACATTCATTTGTGCACTGATTTGATCAATATTGCAGCGACTTGCGGGGTAACTTCTCATCACGGCCAGAATAATTATTCTTTTTGCAGTATAAACGTGTCTTTGAGAGGTAACAACAATGCTGTCTTCGGGGTTAGGGGCGTGGACCTCCCTTAAAAATCATAAAATTTATGTTACTGTCGCTCCGGCGATCAAAATTTCTCACGGGCTAGATGTGCCCCGCACAAAATCCTGGATTGCACGATACGTTGAATGATCTAAGAGAATAATAGACATGTGGATAGTGGATACCCATATCACAACTTAGTTTTCAAATACACATCGTATACCTGATCTACGGTGCGAAATGAACCCCCGTACAAGTGACATACACAATTACAAACTGGAATTACAAACAACGCCACAGCTATCCACGTCCTTAATTGATAAGTAGTTTCGCAATACCGGTGCTAAAATGGAGGCCTGTAGCGCAACCTTAAATCTTTTCGCCGGATACTTTGAGAAGTAAGTAGTCGAGTAGTATTTAGATTTTCGGAATCATTGCGACAGTTACAATCGATTATTGATAGTTCCTATTAATTCTAAGCTATTTATGATGTATTGCGCTATCAATAGTGAAGCTAGGGACGTCCGTGCTTTACCCCTTGTTTCGGACTTTATTTTCTAAGAATGAATATACATATTGCGTGATTTAGGGTAAAAAAAGTTTAAAATCTGGTCATTCATGGATATCGGTAGAAAATACCGGGGCAAAAAGTATTAAAAAAATGATATGTGGGATCTATTTATGGGTATATCAGGAGCGTTAGGTCTAAAAAATTATTACGTTAGCCGAATTAGCTCTGCTTCTTGAGATCTTTCTATTTCCTACATATGCCATGAAAAATAATAATATAAGTTATCTCTCGTTCAGGAGGTAAATATGGGCTTAGATTAGTTAACGTCTACTCCCATCTAGTACTAACATATGCGTTGCAGTGCACTGAATAAACAATAATTAGTTTTGTCCTGAAAATGATCATTGAAAAAGTGATTTTTTTCGACAGATGACGTAAATAACCCCCAAATTTGAGGAACAGAAAGAGTCGAATGACACTTATCTAAAATTTAAACCTCTATCAGACGCTTGTTATTATTAGATACTCTCCCTTGCTATCATTTTCAGAAATTTCAATTGATGGGTATGTATGTACGTATAAACGGTTTTACGGTGCTCGGCTACTAGGGTCCTGTGAACCAGGCCTGAGAGAGTATAGTTAAATCAGATATATCTACACAGTACAGCAAATTCTACGACCGGAATAACCATGTGCGGATCCGTTAACATCCATTCCAAGGTCAAGCTCACAATGGTACATCTTTTATATATTGTCTCTGGTGATCGCTACGAGGACATGTCAGTAGAAAATGTTCGACAGTTTCTGGTAGGCCGCACGTTGCGCATTGACCACTGTCGTGACAACTCATGCGATGAAGGTGCGAGCTCAATATACAGTGTCCAGATTGTAGTCGCAATATAATTGATGATTCCCCCGTGAAAAATTTCGTGGACGAGGACTGCATGAGAACGGTTAGTGCATCCGAAGGTACGTGAAGTCTCGATCGATGCCGTTGAAATCCGGCATCACTTCTCAGCACATATTCCATTGGGGTATGACTTCATTTCGGGAAGTGACAGAATCACTCCGTTTTCGACACACGACGTACGAAACGAAACTCAATACACAAAATGCGATGTGATGAACAGATAATAAGAATCCGAAGCGACAAAGCACGGTGTCTCAATCTGGTATCCATCTCAGCCTATTGCCCGATGCAGCAGTGTTCTATCTCTAGCTATCTTCCCTCGGCTTCCAAGCTCTTATCATTCCCTTCCTAAAAAAACCTCTATGAGCTGGTCTTTGTCGTCGTTTTTATTTTGTGAAGAAGCGGTTGCCACAGCAATGTAGGAGATTACCCGAGATAAAGCGATGACGCTTCGTAAGGTGCTACCAGGGTTGTGATGACTCGAGTCATGACTCGACTCGAGTCAGACTCGAGTCACGATTTTTTTATGACTCGACCTGACTCGAGTCATTTTCTTAAAATGGGAAAATGACTCGACTCGACTCGAGTCAATATTTGGATTGACTCGACTTGTACTCGAGTCATTACGCATGACTCGACCCAAGTCATTGACTCGGCTTATTTTATATGACTTGAAGATGACGAAATTTGCGAATCATAATGGCTAGATCAACGCATCCGACGAATTCTGCCGACATCGCTATTTGTCACCACTGCTTTCGTTGCACTTGTCTGATATCAGATATGCCGCCGTAAAAACAACAGAAAATGATACATTTTAGCAATGCATTGTACAAAATCGTCCAGTGATGAAGAGGTAATAGATCCTCCGCAATTAAAGTACTCAATACTTTTCAATTATACAAGCAAACAATTGAATCAAAGTTCAATTAGAGCCAACGAAATGACTGGTGGAAATGGTGAAGAGACTGATAAGCTCATGTGTAGATTTGAAGGCGATGATTCTTTGCATTTTTGGGCGACTAGAAAGAATGAGTATTCAATGCTCTTCAGTGTGGTTCAAAAATGCTTGTCAATTCCTACATCTAGTGCACTAGTGGAACGTGTATTCAGTAGATGTGGATTCATTCTACGGCCATGCCGCTTTAACATATTTGAGGATCTCCTTTCTACATTAGTATTTTTGAGGTGTAACTCATTGATTTGATCTGCTGTCTGTGAAACACACAATGCGCCTCGTCCATTTGACGTTTTGTTAGGTATGTGCATTGTACACGTGAGTAATAATGAATGGCTAATGTTGTGTGATGTTTGTACAATATGGCTGTTCTAAAATAACTTCTTTTTTATTTTACTGGGTGGTTACTTGATAAAATTGTTATGTTGCATAAAAGGAACACTGAATCTGGCTTAGTTTGAAAAAAGTGGAATCAATGATGTGAGAGGAGAATATTTTGGATTTGAAAATAAATGGAGTATTTTAGTGAGAAATTCTTTCATATAATATAAATACATAGTAGTAAGCCAACTATTTTGTCATATCCAAAACATTCTACTCTAATAACTTCACTTTTTCTAGTTGGAATTGAGTCAAATTTGCTATAAATCATATTTTTACACGATGTAACAATATCATGAGATAGCCGGTAAAATTCGAAAATCTCTATTTGTAATTAGTCTAAAATTTTCTTTCATAGCATTGCATTCTACTGGTTGGAATTGAACCAAATTGGATTTTTTAAGCAATCTAGCAATTTTAAGAAGTAGCCGGAAAATTTGAAAAAATGGTTTTGAACAGCCCCATTGTACAGTTATTTCTCCAATGCTGTAACTGCGATGTAGTCTGTAATGCAATTGGGAAAATCTTTAGTATAATCAAAAGGTATCTGTTCTGTTGTCACTGCATAATGCACATAGTTGCACGCACGCTTTTACAGCATGCTGGCCTGTTGTAAATACCTCTACATAAACATGCATCTATTATTATTATTATTATATTCTTTATTCACAGTAAAACTGGTAGATACACACATAATCCGGGGAGCAACCTGCCCCCAAAGGAAAATGGCGAGATTGGAGTAAATTTTTAAAATTTCAGTAATACATTCAAATTGTTATTCCTATGCAATACACGGAGAAGTCAGATTACAGAATTGCAGCAGATGAAGAATTGGCAAGGGTTACAGAGCAGAGGTAGAGATGATTGAAGATGAAGAATCGAAATTACAGAAATTATGCTGTGATTCACAAGCGTAATTTTAGTCCAGTGGTGCATTCAAGGCCTTCCGAAGAATGTGCACAGTGCCCAATAATGTGATCTTTTGGATCATGTCGAATCGAACGTTACCCGGAATTTGTTGGATATGTCTCATGAGTTTTTTGCTCACGACCCCTGTAGCACCAATGACTATCGGTACAATGTTTATTTTGCATCGCCACATTTTCTCACATTATTATTATTATTATTATGTATTATTATGTATTATTATTATTATTATGTATAAAAACATTTAGTGGTGCTTTTCGCATCGAAGGCTTTTTGCACCACGGCGATTTAGATATTTTGATCAAAATGATAGCATGAAATGTCATGAAAATACAAGATGAGTACATAGCTAAATGCGACTCTTTGACTCTCGTATGAAGTCCAGTAGATCGGCAATAATGTTGATGTCCGTTAAAAGGTTATATAGCTGGAACGGTACGTTCTTTGTCTGCGCGATACGTTGTAGTTTTCTTCTTATCTCGGTCAGATGTGAGCAGGTCATAATATAGTGTTCGACCGTTTTTAATTCACCGCAATGCTCGCACAATGGTGATTCCGAGCAGCCAATGTGGTGGAGATGTGCATTGAGTCCGCAGTGACCGGTGCGTAGTCGAAACAACGTAGCTTCGCTGCGTCTTGGTGGGACTGATGGTAATTTCACCTCCAGATTTGGTCGGAAGATTTTGTAATGGCTTCCTGTTTCTGAATCGAGATATTCCCGGTTCCAAATAGCTTTGCATTTATGTAAAGCGATTTTCTTCGCATCGTCTATAGGGATGTCATGAATTGTGATGGCACGGTGTGACGACGTCGCCTCCTAGGCCAGACGATCGGCTAATTCATTGCCGGGAATTCCTGCGTGACCCGGAATCCATATGAGCGTGATTAATTTTCCTTCACTCGTCAACCTGTTGAGAACATTAACGATTTGATTAACGATAAAATGTCCATCTGTTCGATAGTTAGCTATACAGTCTAGTGCACTAAGGCAATCGCTGAGAACAACAGCTCGGGTAACGTTATTCGTTTCGATCCAATGAAGAGCGGATAATATTGCATATGATTCTACTGAAAATGACGACAGGGCTCCTTGGCATTTATGGGATATTGTTACATTCCGATCTTTTACGAATATCGCATAACCAGTGGCATCCGTGGTCTTCGATCCGTCTGTAAAAACATGTAAATGGTTTGGGTATGAGCCCATTAGTTCAGTATAGGCTACGTCCACAATGTATTGGAATGAGTGACGATTGATAATTCGTGATGATGACAAATCAACCTTTAAATCTGCGATTGTCCAAGGCGCTGCTCGAACGAGTTCCTTGCCGCGAATACACTGGTCGTCGAGTGGGTTTGATCTTGTTAGGAAGTTGAACGTACAATATCTGTTTCTTAATAGGCAGTATGTGTCTTCCCACGTTGTCTGGAGTAATTCAGAGTTTGGGTGGTTCGACTTAGGTAAAGTTTCATATCGGTATTTCAAACAAAGAAACTGGTGTCTTATGTGTATTGGCATCTCGTTGCACGACGCTTCTATCGAACATATCGGAGTGCTTTTCATCGCACCACAGCACACCCGTAATGCCTTATTAGTGATTGCCGCGATTTTCTTGAGGTACGTTACAGGCGCGAAGAAATACGCCTCCATTCCATAATCGATCACGGATTTTACTAGAGTTCGGTACAAAGTTAGAAGTACATGTTTCGAGGCCCCCCATTTCGTTCCAGACATCAGTTTCAGGAAATTTATCCGTTTTTCGCATTTTGAGCAATGTAGTCAATATGATACTTATAGTTTAGTCTTTTGTCAAATATTATTCCAAGGTATTTGTAAGTATCCGCAAAAGTGACCACGTGATCTCCCATACGTAGATTGGGAAGAATTACTTTCCTTTTCCGGGTGAAAAGCATTGCGACAGTTTTTTGACTGGCGATTTCAAATCCCCAATTCCTACACCATTGGTGTACTGATTCTAGTGATATCTGTATCTCAGAAGCGATAGCTTCAATGTTCAGGTCACTTTGCCATAATGCAATGTCGTCGGCGTATAATCAGCAGTGTGAAGTCACAGTGGCGGGGAACATGCATCTATTGATTCTCTATCAACTAGTATCTTGACGTGAATTTGTTGGTTCTCTATCAGATAGTATGTAGACGTGAATTCGTTGGTTCTCTATCAGCTATTCGTGAGCTATCGTCGATGTGTTCATAATAAAAACTGAATGCTTGTATTGGTGATGTATCAGACTGACAAGTGAAATATTTGATTTTAAGTTCTAAGATTGGTAAAGTTTTCTTTAGCATCGGTAAATGAGGCCAGGACCTGTCCGTTATCTGCCTAAATAAACACGTGCCAAGACTCTGATAGGGACAAAAAGAGCATGTTTCGCAAACAGGGAGTTCGATATCACCCAAGCAGGATTGAAAACATGAGTTGAACATGACTTCAATACTGTGACTTGGACTCGACTCGAGTCATAACACCATGACTCGGACTTGACCCTTTAAGCGGTGACTTGAACTCGGACTCGAGTCTGTGATGAATTGAAAATGACTCGACTCGACTCGAGTCAAAACCACAAAAGTATGATTGACTCGTGACTCGGAACCATGTGACTTGGTTACAACCCTGGGTGCTACTGCCGAGAATTCAGCGGTAGCCTTCCAAGTCGAAGGCATTGCAAGCCTTCACAGCTGCAACACACCCAGGTATAGTAGAATATGGGAATAAATTATTGGGTCATCGCGCGGGCAATATGTCCGTAGCGTTGGAACAGCGGGAAATCCCGATCGCGGGAAATCCCGATCCCGGGATCCCAGGATTTGAAGCAATCCCGATCCCGGGATTAATCCCAATGAAATACCGGGATTTGTAAACAGCATCTACCAAGACTTACGTAGCAAAGCAGTGTCACAAACTCAGCTGATTGTCTGAAACAATTATTATTTATGTGATATTAAAACCAACTATGGCATAGCAATGAACTACACAATCACTTGCGTCGTAGTCTACGGATCGTAGCAGTGTATCGGTGCGTTACAAAGACGGTGCTGTGGAGGTGAAATACAGATCGGAGTAAGGGCGAATTTCGAAGATGTCACTGTGTGGCAAGCTTTTTGTTTTGTAAATCTACAGAAAAGGCTAAATGCAACTTGTGTCAAGACTAGGGTTAGTTCGGATATCAATGATTTTCACTATCCGGATAACAGATATATCCTTATATTTGGAATTTATCTAAACGGTAAGCTGGATGATAATGCTGAGTAAGACAATCGATTTCACGAGGCTTGCATGAAAAAGGTATCGTAAAATCATTACACAGTGTTATTGTAGATCCACGTGTACGCGTAGTACGAGCGAATACGAGAAAAAAATCACGCAAATTTAATATTCACTGCTCCTGCAACGCCCTCTTTATAAAGCACAATGCATCAATTGTGGAATCTGGAGACATGGCACGAGTTTTTTAAACAAAGAGCCCACATGCACTTAATGCTATTTCTGCTTCCACAGATGTGGGTTGAATAGTAAGCAGCGCTGTGTAGAGGGTCTAAAGCTTGGCAGGCAGTTTCCCAGAAGCTTCAACTACCGTACATTGCTTTTGGTACTGGAAGGACGATAGCTGATACTTGAATTTATGCCGACATGATAGCTCGCTCTAATTTCTCCTTTAGAACTTCACGTCTCAAGTCATAGATAGACAGGAGCTAACACAGGGGTGGCCAACCTTTCTCAGCCAAAGGGCCATATTCGCTTGACAAGCTATTCCCAACATGCGTCAATCATTTTGTGCCTAGGTTTCATAGTCGGCGGTCGTTCTGCAAGCGTAGACGCAAGGTCGCATATGCTGAACGACACTTAGGCTCGAAATTGAATTAGGATTTCATTCATTTTCACAAAGGCATAACAATATTAAAAGCAAGAAATCAAGTGGCAACATGTTGCGCGAAGCGTGTAAAAATTTTTTACTTTTGATTAATCTATCGCAAATTATTCTGCTTTATTGTAGTGTACGAAGATCTTCCAAAATGTGAGTGACTCGTGGATCTGCCAATGTGTCGGAACTGATATTTTGACCATCACATCTCAAATGTTGCGGCCAGACTAATCGAATTTTTGGTTGGCCATGCAAGTTCACAATCTGTGCAACCCATTTTTGATAATATTGCTAATATCGGGAATTACCTCGTGGGCCACTCAAAACCTTCTCGCGGGCCACGGGGTGGCCTGCCCTGAGCTAACACATTCTAGACCCGAGACGCGATAGTTAGGCCAGCGATAACATCATGTGCACCAAGCCAATGCAGATATGATTGTGCAGGCCTAGAATGGTATGTAGTGTGCACAGGGCCTATTGAGATGCGATTCTTCAAGGCAGCGTAACTATAGGCAGGTTGAAGACGCGATAAATTAGGCCAGCGACCATTGCCGAGCGCGCGGAAATAAATTACCTAATTTCGTGATCATCTCAGCTGGAGATCGGGTCGCGTACATTTGCGTGCACAGACGAATCTCGTTAATTGGCAGCACGCTCCTCGCTAATTGGCCGCGCGCAAAACTGATAATACTTCTTGAAACTTACCAAAAAGTTCAAAACGCATTAGCAATGATACTCTTTTAACCGGTTAAGCAGCAGAATTATATCATATAGCAAAACAACCTGCGGTTATTCGGTAACTGGTTAACCGTTATCCAGATAATCCAACCCTAGACAAGACGTCTTGTAAGCTTCAGGGTCTATCACAGTAGTTCCCAACCTTTTTCGACACATCGCCCCCTCAACAATCCCGACAAAAATTTTGGCACGCCATATTTACGGACTTGAAAAAGAGGACGTATAATCTGGATATTTATTAACCTAACTCTGATCACTGGTGAATTTACTACAAAATGGTCATTTTTCTGAGCTGGTAGGAGCTCTCGGAAAACCGGTTTTTAGGTCTACTTTTCATCGTTTACTTTCGTTTGAGTTGAACCGTTTGAGTTTCGTTTCGTCGAACCTTTGTTCGTGTCATATGCAGAATAAGCCGTCTTCACGAGCATTTTTACCGTGTTAACTAAATATATTGCACTGGACGTTCGAACACTTTCGCCGCTCATCACCCCCAGTACGGAATCGAGCTCCAGATATGTTCGCCTGGTGAATTCGATCGGTACTACCTCCCCGCTACATGAACTGACGCAGCGTGAAAACTCTATCCTGATTCGTCTTCAAACAGAACACTGTCGACTAAATGCACACCTGCAACGAATAGCCCAACATGGCAATGGCCTCTGTGAACGATGCCATGTGCCCGAAACGTTAGAAAACGTCTTGTTTACATGCATGCGTTACCGATCACAAAGTACTTACCTACTCGTTACATGTAATGTACAACAACTTCCAACGGACCTTCATGTACTACTGAGCAATCCTTTAATGATATATCCGTTAATTGATTATGTGCTATTGACCGGAAGGGGAATATAACCCCTATCAGCCCCCCCTCAGGCATGGCGTACAAAGCCCTACTTGCTGAGTACCATAATACCCCATACCCACCCACCCACACACACACGCAGCCGCCCCATTTGATATTTTTGCCCACTTGTTTCCCAAAATCTACCACTTGTGGGCACACGTGATATCGCATCCGTTGGAAACCTCGTCAGTATTACAAGGGATAAATGTTGTTTGTGTAGCTTGTATGTGTATTTTACTACGTTGCTAATTCCCGGAAAACCCGGGATTGAGAAGCGAAAATCCCGATCCCGGGAGTTCAAATTTGATCCCGAAGTCCCAACCCTATTTGGCCATGTTAAATGGGGATTGGCCGAAGGTGATGATCATTTTTTCTAGTCACATGTCTAGCGAGTGACAATATGTAGTTTTATTTTATTCGAAGTAATCATCTTCCAGCAACAACCGCATTTGCGAACTACGGTGTTATAGTCTTGGAGAATAAGACCTAGTCGCAATGAATAATATGAGTCAATGCGCTGAATTTAAAGGTATCGGGTTTTGTTTAATTGCTTTGTGTGACTACTGAATCAACTGAGAATGTGGTAGAGATCTTTTCCCACATTAAATTTAGTATTGAACCAACTCCTAACTTGAACAGGAATGTGGGTCACAAGACTAAGCAGTATCAACCTTTATGATTAGATTAAGAAATATTATGATGATCGATTTTATAGCTCTCAAGTATTGGAGCTCACAAGTATATTCAGTTGATCATTTTGGCCAGAAGCTTCAAAGCATCATTAATGTACAAAGGGCATCACTCTCAAAAGTGGTGCCGTACCTTTTCGATTTCGGCACTCTGTGCACTGCAGGATAAAATACCTAGTTCGAAACATTTTGTGGAAAATAACCCGAGCTAGGTTGACGGGAGTGTTATAACGGGAACCGGTCATTCATAAGTATGCGCAATTCATGTCACATGAACTTAAATAAATCACTTCATTCATGGAAACATCTTCGGTGTATATTGCGCCTGGCCCGCGACGAAAAACGTCGTGATTTGGCAGATTTGTCGAATGTTAGTTTGCAACGAGAGCTCAGGAATATATAGAACTATTGTTCTACTGTATAATCATATTTCATTAAAATACTATCAACTGCGAGGCAATTTCCTTCAGCGACCTCAATACCCCCCTCCCCCCACGAGTCAAGCGCCCCAATATCCCCCCTGAGTATTCCACCCCCTTTGAAATCAAAATCCACCCTTAGGTGCGCTGGAGACAAGGTTAAGAACGACTGCACTAGATGACGTGGAACTGACCTCCAATTTTACCTTGAATCTGTTGATCGCAATATTTTACATGTGCCACTTGTAGACAGAGGCTAAAGCATTTTCCAGTCACTGCATAAGACTTGATTTAATGAAGATATTTGTTGTAAGGATTGTCAACTGAAAACAACTCTTTCTATTGACTCACTTGACCTTTCCTGGCCTGTCAATACGAAGAATTATGGACGTTGTATTTGATGGTTCATAAATTCGGCAACCCATCAAAGATTTGCTTTAAGTAAGTCACTCTGTTTTAGAAGAAATGCGTGGTTATCATTTGAAAAAAATCATGGGATAGCTTGGGAATAAATGGACTGAGAAATATTGCAGAAGCTAATGAAATCTAAAGCGAGCTTGTCTGTAATATAGGCACGCATAAAAATGCAACTGGATTTTGGCGCAGCCGCTCTCTAACTTTCCAGAAAATATTAACGAAGTAAGATATGCGTAAAGAGAATGAGCTCAATTATCGTTCAACCGTGTCTTGTGCGAATATCAAGTCTAGGCCAGTGATAAACAGCAACAAAATGACCGTTCTTGAAACCAATATCATACTATACATAGTATCGGTTTGATATGAACGAGTGGTAAAAATCCATTTCCAAAATGGTAGCTGGCGGTGAATGTAATATTAACGCCTGACGCTTCCGACGACACCTTTGACCACGATCGCAACATATATAGCACCAAAATTAAATAACAGATTTTCAATGAAGCTATCACTTTCCGACTAGTCATTTCTATATAGCAGCTCTTCTTCAAGATATTCTGGAATAGTGGTTATGTATATCACAGGAGAAAATGGATTCCTTGATGACGTTTTAATCCCTTCTTTTTGAGACAGACTAGAAAAAACTATTTTAACAAACCTCAACAAAACATAAACAGCAATTTGTTTGCATCAGTGGGCTATTGGCAACTTGAAAATTAAAATGAGTTTATACCAGGGGTGTCAAACATACGGCCCACCAGACGATTTTATCCGGCCCACAAAGCCATTCCGAGTAGATTGAAAAATATTTGAATTATCTAGCACATTTGTTACAAATGTTGACTTGAGCGGAAGAATATACTTCACATTCCCCCAAGACAGCAAATGTCGAGTCTGCTCATAAGCCACATTATCACCAGACTACCGGTGTTTTAGTTTCCAACTTGTTACCACTATAGGAACAAATCCAATTTCTGAAAAGGCAAAAAAGTGCTCACTGAGTTGAGTTTTATGGTATAATTTGCCAAAAAGTAGTTACTCATTGTAGCGAAAACGACAATGCCGGACCGTTATATGAATTTTACAAGGATAATATACTATTTACACAAAAATATATTTCAAACACCAGTGCATGGTCGCGCAGCTGAATCATTTCTGATTTCTGACTCAAAAGGTCCCCGCAATTTGGAGAAACCTGAATCGTGATTTATTATGAATACAACAAATTCAAAAGTCGGCGTTTACAGTTTAATCTCTTGTATTCCTCAAAACACAAGGCTAACACATGATCACGACTTAAGCAAATGGAGCATAGAAATAAGTGAACTTGTATCGTCGTTACCTCCATTGTTTTAGCAGCGGTTCAGCAGTGTATTCAACCAGCAAATCATCATCGTCAATTCCATTGTTCGCGAATAAATTGTTCGTAAATAAAGTGCCCCTATGATCAAGGATACAATTTTAATATACTTTTATTTATATATGCTTGGTAATAGGTGTTCAAGTGAATAGCAAAGCGCGCGGCGCCCGAGCATTTGGAATGTTTGAGTCCGACCCGCGACGTAATTTGAATTTGGCACCGCTTGTTTACACAGTAGGATATTTACTCTCATACGGATATTCTGCAGAAGTGTTTACTGAAGCATAAGCAGTTTGAAGCGAAACTGCTTCGAGATTTCCCTAATTTAAAAAAGGTATAAATTCGTTTCCAATTTATTTCGCATATTCAGAGGTCTCGCGGACCCCCTGAAAATGCTTCGCGGACCCCCGGCGGAGAACCACTGATCTAAAGGTTATGGGGGAAAGACATCGGGATAGATTTGAGGTCACACATGTTAGTCAACTATTAAATGGATGTCCGGCGATACAGCCCACAGTTTTACAGACGCGTAAATTTGTATCATGTGAAACCCTCACTTTATTTGTCCAGCAGAACCACTATCAATTAAACATTTAAAAGGTAAAGTTTAAATCAACCAGACGCAGCGGTACAAATGTTTGTTTCAAGGGCATAAGGTTTCTTCCGTATGCTTATGATTCTCGGAACGTTTTATGCAATTAATGAATAATTTGAAAGCGATATTTTCATGTGGGTTATAAGACAATCGAACGGGTGGCTAACCCAAAAACTTGACGTGACAGATAGAAACTGAATTAATTTGTTCATTCAGCCCCCCAAAATTAGGTAAACACTAAGAATAGCTTAATGGAGGTATAGAACATCGATAAAAAATTTAATGGTGTATTCATATTTAAATTTACCCGAATGTTTTCAGCTTACACTCGTCAGCAACTAGTAGAGAATAGGAAAGAACATCGTGTATCAACAATCGTATCTCAGAATATGACGACAACAGCATGTAATTTCGAATACGACAGCGTTCATTGTACTATATTTAGATGTACATTTTAATAATATATTCATAATAAAATATATTAAAACCCGAAGCTTTTCGAGCTGACACTTTTCAAGGGCAATCGTCAGCATATGTTCATGTGCATGCATGCATGTTCATGTGCATATGCATTCATGTACCGTCGCTATGTCGACGACACCTTCGTTATCTGTCAAGATGAGACGGAGTTCGATGACTTCTTTGATAACTTGAATTCTCTACACTCGTCTTTAAAATTCACATTTGAAAAAGAGCGTGCTAACTCGCTACCATTCTTAGACGTTCTAGTGGAAAAACGGGGTACTAGCTTTGTCACATCGATTTACCGGAAGCCAACGTTTACAGGGCATTATATACGCTGGAATTCTTTTAGCCCGAATCGCCGTAAACTAAATTTGATTGGCACGTTGGTGCACAGAGCCTTGATGATTTGTTCGGATGAAAAATTAAACGCGGAGCTAGAATATATCCGCAAAATTCTAATCGATAACGGGTACCCCGAACACATCATCAAGAGTTCTGTTGACAGAAAACTCAGGAATTTCAATCCGAACAAATCACAAAACACGAACACACGGTCTGAGGAAAATGTATATATACATTTACCGTGGCTGGGCCCCATCTCTTCCCGCTGTTACGATAATGTAAAAACTAATGTTGTGTTTACCACCAAACAAATGCTTCCTGCAACGCGCAAAGATGTTCTTCCTGCTTCTCAACAAAGCAATATAGTCTATGATTTCAAGTGCCACTGTGATTGTCGGTACGTGAGAAGAACAACTCAGCGCTTGCAGGAACGCATCAAACAACATGTTCCTAGCGTTATTAGATCACGCACATTGGACTCTCGCGAAGACGCAGCTTTAACTGATCTGCGATTACTAGAACGTAATCAGGCCATGGCTATGAACTCTGCCATCGGCAAGCATTTGGCTGAGAATGCAACTTGCGCTAAAAACTATCGCGATGAAAGATTTTCTATTTTAGGCAGAGGCCGCACTAATTTCCATCTGTCTGCACTGGAATCGACTTATATTAAAATCCACCGACCGCGCTTGTGTCAGCAGAAGGAATTTTTAGTGAATCTAAAAATTGGCCACTAGCTGCGCTCGCGGTTTGCCTGTATTTCATGTTGTTTGTTTCTATGACGTCATAATTGGTTGTTTGCAATGTAGCTAGATGCATGTTTTAGAAATCCTCCATATGCTGACGATTGCCCTTGAAAAGTGTCAGCTCGAAAAGCTTCGGGTTTTAATATATTTTATTATGAATATATTATTAAAATGTATATTAAAGTTCTGTACCCCAAAGAGTCTCTTCAAATATATTTAGATGGTACTCGATTTTTGTTGTTGTTGTTGACGCAGCCTAGGTTCCTGTATAAAAGTCGACTACAAGGCACACGAATGAAAGTGTAAGTGGCCCGTCCACGGCACGAAGTTTGTCGTCTCGATAGTCTTTCACACCAGCCGGATTATCAAAAAGGTGCGTTTGAATGTGTGCCCATTAATTTCGCTCTATGAATGGCACTTATAAGTAGTCTATTACTTGTGTTAATTGATTGTTTGGTTGATAAGAAAACTCATTATTGCATAACAATGAAGGTACGTGGAGGGCATTGATGACTATTTTCGATTGAATTTTCAACGACAACAAGCGATGTGTTCACATATCTATAAATCTGAGACTTTGATGGGCGGGGAGGGATAATACGTTATGAATTTTCCAATCTGTCTCACATAGTCTATATGCCTAAAGTTCACTCTCAGCGCCCCTTCTTCTCTCAACGCCTTCATCCTCAATCGCTCAATATGCAGTTAGCAACCCCTTCGAGGGGGAAAACGACCCAATCGGGCGGTGGCGCCCATTTTGTAAACCACTGGTTCAAATGAACAGAAGAGAGAAGTACGAATTCCAGTGGTTCTCAAACTTTTTTTATAAACAGTCTCATTTTATGATCGTAAAAATTTTCGCCCCCCCCCCCTTATCGTCATATCTCAAAATGCAACCAGAATGCTAGCAATGCCAACGAATAGTTTCATGGCATGGAAGGTTGTGACGGTTGATAAGAGAATTCCCAAATATGAAATTCGGACTACACACATTGCAATATCTATGAATTGGGGGAAAATCGCGCCGAGTGCGGAACAAATTTATAGTTGATCGCGCCCCTCTCCAGATGCTTTCACGCCCCCTCCAACGGAGGCGCGTCCCCCAGTTTAAGAACCTATGATCTATCATATACCATGTTTTAAATTTGGTGGGCCTACTTCTTCGTGGGTTATGAGACAAAGTGATGGGCAATTACCTCAAGAAATCCGTGTGAAGTGAAAAACTTATGTAATTTCAGATTCAGGGCTCAAAAATCAGTCGAAATCGGTCTTTAGATCAAAATTAACAAGTTATGCTCCACTGTGTAATATTATCACCAACACGCCACAATAAATGAAGTAAATTATGACAAAATTGCTATAACTGAGAGGGAAACTATCCCCGTAATTCCCATTTATATCTATCCCCTGTAGAAATCCTATTGTTTTCTATGCATATAAATATATTACTATTACTATAGTAATTGTCTCGCGAAACATAGGCGTTGTGCTGAAAGCATGTTGTAGAACACTGCTCTACCCAATCCAATTTATTTGTTCAGGTGAAGTCAAATAATACTTTTATTAAAGAAATTGAGATGTCGAAACTGATAGATGATTTGAAGCCCGAATTTCAAGCGAATACATAATATTGTTGATCGGCACATATAGACTACTCGCTGATTGAGATAGCCGTTTCTGCAATTAGATCTCCAAGTCAATTTTCTTCGACGCCGTTGTGGGCTGCAATGTAAAATGGTTGGCAAGTTAGAAGGGCTTCATTCACATGACATGTATGTTCTTTATGAGACCACGGGTAGCTATGACACAAACGAGCAATCATGCCTATCATTTAGCAATTATTGTTACTGCATTTCGGTACGTCAGAATTACAGCCCAATGTTCGGAAGATATGTATGTGTTTTGCATAGACTCGAATATATATATGAATGACATGGTTACATTATCGTGTCCTATATGGTGTGGACATAAGCAAATCTCACGGCTGACTGCGATTGGTCTACGGCACGCTTTCCATTTGGCCAAAGGGGTCTTCACGTAGATTTTTGACCGGCTTGCCAGGCATTAAATTTGATAAAACGGATATCAATCAAAATCCATCGATGTACTGATTACGGAAATTCCGCTCCTTGCCCTGGAACCCCACAATTAGCCTAAAATTGTTTCTGGAGATTTGTTCAGCAAGCGTCGCAGCAATGGGCAAAGAGCTTGTTTTTCGAATAACCATCGCGTCGCCGAGAAATGGTGCGCTGTCGATAAATCCTATATAGGCTCTTCGTTAGAAGAGAGCACACAATTAATGTATATAGTTGCCTAGATGGAAACATCTGTATAAGCCAATCACTGTGAGTCATGATATTTGCTTGTGTCCACACCATATATGTTCGAAACTTTCAGTTTTATATTGACAACTTGCTGCCTCAAATTCAGAGAGAGAGAGAGAGAGAGAGATATGGTATTCTTTTTCGCCTGCACCATCGAGATGCTTTGACGACGGAGATGCGATACGGCCTTTATAGTACGGTCATCTAGTCTGCACCCCCGGTTTTTTTCTCCTCCATGCTATCCGTGATTGCTGAGCGCCTAGGCGGATACCAGTTTTCGAGTCTTTGGTCTGACCCGGCCGGGGATCGAACCCACGACCTACCGATCGAGAAGCCGGACGCACAACCATTACACTATCTCGCTCGGCCAACCGTATTCCTTCTAGTTCATTAATTCCTGATATTTATTGCTACTGTAACATGTATGTTATTACTTGAAAAAAAAACTCACTTCCTACAGCAATGAATGAATATCCTTCCATGATTTGAACTTTTCCTCCAACTTCATTGGTAGCTTTGCAGACATACATCCCAGCAAAGCTAGAATCGACATCTTCAAGTATCAAAGTTGATTGCGCGATTCCCCGTTTTTGGTGCACTACGTAGTGGCCATTTCGATACCATTTAACCGTTGGTACTGGAATACCTGACGCTGTGCAGGTAACATGAAGTCCTGAACCAACTTCCAACGTTATGTCCTCCTCTGATACCTCTAATCCGTGGGAAGCAACTGCAAGACGGTAATATGCCATGCAATAAAACTGCAAAATCGACGTATGACATTCAGTGACAGGATGAATAGGAAAAGAAAAAAATAGTAAGCAACATAGTTCAGACTCACATCATATTTGGGGTTTACAGAATCCCCCCAAAAAATTGAAACGACTACAGGCTGAAACGCACTGAAAGGTACAATATACTTTGAATAACCTCGCCGTGTTTTAAAAGAGAAGCCTACAATTAAAATGTCGTAATTGACAACAAGCTAAAGCAGCAGAATTAAGCGGGTTACGAGCTCCTATAGTGTTGTTTAATCTGGAGGTGATCAATACGACGTACTCCTACGTTATCGAGGTACTCAAGTAGTTATCCACTACTTGCTGACCCGACTAATCTAATTTTCCGCGTCCTGTAAATCTATTTCGGCCATATGACATGTTTCATCACAGTAAATACGGCTCAGCAAAATTTTCGCAACGACCGTTGTGCAATCTAGCATCCACTTATCGAATATAATCTATCAGCAAATGGCGTGTCCTAATCTGAACAAGTGTTCTCTGACTTATTGAGCGCTTTACTTGTTAGAGCAGACAATCGTTGGAGTTATCTAGACAAAAGACATGAAATTTATTTTCATATTTTTTCAAATAGTATTTCTATTCCTATTTTAAACGCAGTATCATTTCTTTAGGGACTTCTAATTAATGTCATTTTTTTTGTCTTGAGAACATACATTTTCACGACCGCCATATTTTAATTACCGTATAATAATCTCGCTAATCGTTAACACCGTATCCGATGCAATTTCTCAGTATTGCTCTTTGTCTAACTCGGGGGTTGCCAACTCAAAACGGGTCGCGGGCCTCTTCTCACGTTTAGAAGAGGCCACGGGCCGCATGAATTCAATATCGAGATAAATTAGACCACGCCGTTTAGCAGCTACATTTAAAAAAACTTTGTAACAGTACAATGGTCTGCTCGCTAATATGGGCGACGGGCATCGTTACCACAAAATAAATGGTATGATAATAAAGAAATACAAATACAACAAAATATCATAATCTTCGCTTACATTCTAGTTTGATCTGTGAGCTGCGCACGATACTTGACAACACTTTTCAGCAACTGATGAATCGATATTGATATTAGCTATATAGACAATCCAGACACTTGATGTAGTCTTTGAATGCTTTCACAGTACTACTTCTACCCATACTTTAGTAGATTTTTGCGTCGCCACTTCTACTTGTGTGACTTTCTTGACTGGTTTGATCACCACTGGTGTGAACTGCTGTTCTGTTGCTGTAACCTCCATATAAAGCTGATTAGTGGCCGGCGGCATCTGACAATCTTTGCGTTGATCATACGTTCTTGAATCATCCAACTTCAAGTACACTATTGTGGCTTGCACAATAATTCGATTTCAATATAAACCAGATATGCGCTATCATATCTTGCATAGTTTGTTCCCAGAGCGTTTTATGCGTGGTATGTTTTCCAGCTGTATACCTTACTCGGCCTACTGGTGCGATATGCAAGGTTAGTTATTACCTTCCTCGCAGACGAAAGGCAGCAGATGGTCGCAATCTTCTGAAGAAACGCCGAAAGGGGAAGCAACGCTGCACAATCTCATATCGTCGTTTGTCGACACCCAGAGCTGGTCAGGCGACGAGCTAAATATGATGTAGTAGGATCATATGTCCGGTCATACTCAAGCTGTACATTTACGTTCCAGTTGTGCACGCAGGTGGACGCATGAAATATTTAATGTAAAATGTAATTGTGGTAGGATGAGTGGGCAATGTAGTTATGAACTTTAATACTTCTAACGATGTGATTTGCCGGGTATACTCTCTCTGCAGTCCAAGTATCAAAATGTAGTGGCATCAAAATAATAGTAATGCACATTGTCGCTGTATTTCTGAATTACAATTTCTTCGAAAGGGATTTCTGCGGGTCACGACTGATATCGCATGGAGACTTGTCGTTTGAACGATTGTTTTTTGTGTCATATGATAACTCTTCACAGGACACAATGTTATGTATTTCTAAATTGCTTTGCTGTGGTAAACAAGTGTGGTGTAGTCTGAACATTTTCTATACATTACATCATTTGACTTGGAACTGAAATGTTGTTGCCAGAGACTTACATGAGCTTTTGTTTCCATGATAGGATTTATGAAACTTGTAAAAAAAAATTATATCAAGTTCTTACTCTCCCATTTCAGACAACAAGCCTTCGTGGTCATCATCAGCAAGCAGCGCAAGACGAGATCTCCGATTTTTGCAATACCTCTCCGCCTCAAAATAGGATGTCACGTTCCTCCCCGAGTATACCGTAAACTTGCTGTTTTCGTACGGTACAGATTTTTTGTCCGCTGCATTATATTTAAACCAATAAACATGTTGGCGAGTCAGTAAAGATAGAAGAGTAATGAAAACATAGGTATTCAAATGAAGCTTTTCAACTTGCCTTACATCATCGTGGATTTCAACGTAAATATATAAGGCAAGAATCTGTGATTGCAAATGTCTGTTGCCCTTGCAAATCCATTCATGCTTTCCGTGTAATGGTGACCTTCGTGGTTTATCTCTTAATTGTAAACTACTTATCTGAACAAGGTGGGGATTTTGTTTATTGATGTGTTGAGAATCAAACAACAATTTCGCAAGAAATATTCATGGGACAGGTGGAGCTCCTTCAAGATTGAACAAATACCGGCAGCTCAGTACAACGTTCGAAACACCCTCTAATTCGATCATTCTAGAAAACAGCGTGGTATTGTATCATTCCATCGGTCAGGAATTGTCAATCAGAATTCGATCTAATGGGTAACTTTCGATGAAGCCGTTGAAGTGTTTCGGCCGCCGAAACATTAATCGAAAGACTAACGAGTTGCGAATCGGCGAATTGCTTTGGAATGCATTGCCCAGCTGAAAATTGATGCCGCACCCGATTTGATCGACTAATATTATGGAGCTGTGTACACAAACAGATTCACAATTAAAAGTCCTTCTCTGCAATATTGAAATAAGAGACCTATGCTTGAGGAAGTAATGAAACACGCCTCTGCTTTGCGGTAACAATTATTTGCAGTTGCTGAAAATCATGCAAATCACTTGGTGAGCTTTCGCTTCATCCTTGTTTTAGTATATATGACCAGCATTTTCAGACTCACATTAATAAGTTCAGACCGGCTAACCCGAGGCCCACAAGCCACATGCGGCTCTGAGGGGTCGGCTCGGTCATTTTCGAAATGAGTCATTGTTAATCACTCACACTTGATGAAGTTGCATTGCGCGAGATTTTTGGCATTTGTCTTGCTAACACCGCTCTGTATGATTATGCATTTATTCATACTGAATTGCATTTACTTGACTGTTATGTATTTCATGGGGATGATTACGGATGTAAGCAAATTTTTCACCAAACCTTTTCTGAAATAGTTGAGTAGCCGTGACGTACCAGAAGAATCACACTTAGCTTCGCAATATGAACCAAAACTTACGTATCTGACAAACGTAGCCGTGTTTATAACAGCACGGAGCGTCATTCCAGGTTCCTTTTTGATTACGGTTAATAGCCATGCAATGCTCATCTCCATTATTAGCGTTATTCGGCTCACCAGGTAGCCTGCGAAAATATGCGTATGAGTGTATACATATTTTGAATAGCTTCTTTGAGGTACCGAACTTCAATATACAATTGGATAGTATATTCATATTGAAATGAACCCGAATATTTTCGGCTGACACTCGTCAGGGGTAATCGTCAGCAACTAGCAGAGAATTCGAAAGAACAGCGTATATCAACAATCGTAACACAACATGACGTCAGCAGCATGAAATGACGAATACGAGAGCGTTCAATGTACTATTTTCTACTCTCGTTCAATGTACTATTTTCTACTCTCGTATTCGTCATTTCATGCTGGTGACGTCACATTTTGTGTTATGATTGTTGAAATACGCTGTTCTTTCGAATTCTCTACTAGTTACTGACGATTACCCCTGACGAGTGTCAGCCGAAAATATTCGGGTTCATTTCAATATTTTGAATACGCATACTACAAAGAAACCAATATAGAATGCTAATTACGGGGACAAACACTGAGCTTGGTGCCATTAAAACGTACAGAAATTCTACAACAATATTGAGTGTCTGTCTACTCAATCTATACGGCTCAGAAAAAACTTCTTCTATCTCACTACGTCTGTACAAAAGTTATTTCGTGAGCAAAATTGAGATTAGACGCGGACGTCAATTCGAAACTTTCCATGTAATAAAAATAAACATATCTTCACCAATGATATTGAAGCATCAAAATACCCAAAGTTAACCGTATTTTCATACCGAACCCTTACAATATCTCGTTACAAAACACTCGTTCACGGATATGAACTTTGGAATATGCATAATATAAGTAAACAGAGAATGATAAATATAGCGAGAAAAACACTGCCTGGTATTGCAGAAACTAAGAGAAATTCTAAAGCAATATTAATGTTAATCAGCAACCATTCAATATTATAAATTCGTCAATACAGTCACTAAGGTTATTTAAATAGATGACTTGGTTCCCGAGGTCTACCAAGACCACCTCTAACTTTTCAGCAATATAAAATATATTTCGTAAAAAGCATTAGGTTTAGGCGAGTGACCAAGAAAAACGCGATTGTTATAATGGCGAGCCGGTAAAATAGCTAGTGTCAAAAAACAATTGTCATATTGCTCAGTCGCTAACGCCTCACGTGGCTGCTGGGATCCACTTGGGAATCCTCTCATACAAGGCTGCCTTGTCAGTGACATCAACAATTTCATTTAGATGCGCACAATTAAATAGGAAACGGTCAATGGACATACAGAATCACGCACATTGCGCAGAAAGTACTCAACAGCAGTGGTTCTCAACCTTGTTCACCTCGCGGACCGAAAAAATCTCAAAAATTATTTGGCGGACCGGTGGACTCTCAAAAATTGAAATTATCCCAAAATGTAAAGTATGCCACCGTTTTCCTGCATGTATATGGTGCTAGACAGGCCTGGGCAAAGTGCGGCCCGCGGGCCAAATGCGGCCTGCAGAGCTATTCTGTGCGGCCTGCGTAAGGTTGCTTGGAATTTAAAACATAAAACTTGCTTTTTGAATGAGTAAAAACATATGCTGTATCAAATGAATCGTCAATTCGTTTACTTTGAAGCCTGACCATTAGTATGCCACGATTACGTTGCCTACGTACCTGGCATGCGTAATCAAGGCGAGTTATAATAAAGGCAATGTGGCAAAGTATGAGTAGCAATTGAAGTCACAAGAAATCACTCTTTCCATATTGTTTAGTTCGAACCTTCCTTGTTGACATTGTCACATTACGCATTATACGGCATGTGTTTCAATTTGTGACGTGATATGTTTCCAATCCCTAATTCGTAAAACAAGTCAATCAGTGCTCGCGATTACTATATGACTCAACTTATCTATCACTCATAAAGGATTAACGGGCATGCCTAAAAAACAAAAACCGAAAACTGAAATTCAAAGATGGTTTAGGTTTAGAAATTAGAGCACTAAATATTCGCATCATGGAGTCATGGTAAAACATATCCTTTCAGTTTTTGCCGATCATGTCGCCGACATTAAGGATTTTAATAAAAGTTGGTCTCATGACAAAAGTACGAAACAGTCGATGAGGGGATGGCGAAGTTAAACAAAAAACTGCAAGCAACATAAAGGCCATTTAACCTGCACACTGCTCGAAAGGCAGCGACCAAGAAAATATGCTTTGTACAATTGCATACATTTCAGTGCAGTGGTTCTCGGACTGGGAGACGTAAAAGCATCAGAAGGGTGACGCGAAGCTGAAGTTGATTGAAATTTTTTTCGCGCACGGTTCGATATACCGCCAGCTTAAAGTTGTTGCTCTGTGTATTGCCGACTCCGATATTTAACAATTCTATCATAAACAGCCATGATTTTCCATGCCATCCATCTATCCGTTGGGATTGCTAGCATTCTGGTTGCACTTTTTATTAATTTGTAATAGCATGATAAGTGGGCGCGAAATTGTTCACTATCATAAAGGGAGGCGTGCCTAAAAGTTTGAGAACCGCTGTTTTAGAGTCACTTTCACATTGCCTAATATCAACACATTCACTGAGCAGCATTTATTACCAATGTAATTTTGTAAATAAAATTAAAAAACGTTGGAGACTATAGCCAAGTTTTTTCACTCGGCCCGCCAACGTATTTATTTTTCTCATTTGGCCCGCGGAGGAAAATAATTGCCCACTCCTGTGCTAGAGAGTGTGACATATTGAGGGTTTTGATCGTAATTAATTATGTTCAAGATAAGGCATCCATGTGCTTTTACGGTAGTGAGTCTGTAGAGTCGAGGTATAATTGTCCTGGCAAAAGACACGTGCTACCGCCGAGAGTCGTTCACACACTTTCGTGCCGAAGCTCGTGGATTTAACCGACCACGCCAACTCGAATAATCTTCTCCTCTTCGACAATATCGAGAGGTAAAAGTTTCGGGGTTTAACCAAGCACCTTGTCGTGCTACCTTGCTCATTGCCCACTACCACCAGACGGAGGCTAGTCCGGCTACTACGTATACAATGCGCCAGACGAAAAACCCTAACAGGAGATATACCTGACTATCCACAAAACCAGGGCCGAAAATACACTTCGTCAGCCCACCCCCAAAACACGTTGGTCTTGGGCCTCCACAGGGGGATAAACCAAACTTATGGGGGGCTTCGACTGCCTATTTCTATAAATCAGGACATAGTGGCAAAAAATGGTCAGCTATTACATTGTGGGATGGGGATGCAGCAGTTACGGTTCTGTGCAAAATACATGAATCGAAAATGAATGATCGCGCAAACTGCGCGGTTTAGCGAGTCAGTTTTTGTTTGTCGCTCGCATGTCGTCAAATGATACGCCTTGAACATCAAGTCAAATCGAACATGTTACCTCATGAAGTTCTGAATCAGTACAAAATTTGATGTTTTATTCATTTCAACGATGGACAAGCCTTCAAGATATTGCATCTTGAAATTAAGGTATAAAATTGTAATGTACCTTGCGGACCGGTAGGTAAGTCGTCGCGGACCGGCGGTTGAGAACCTCTGCTCTATAGCAGTGCTCTTCAACCTTTTTCGACGTGGTACACCCTTTTAACGTTTGCTCAAAACTCGTACACCCCTGTTCATTAGAGGTCTTCAAAAATGACTTTTTCCCTCAAATCGTACTGGCTACTTGATAAAATTGTCAGGTTACCTAACTTAAGCCTACACACCAAATTTGGTTCAATTCCAACCAGTAGCCGCATTGCTACGTTAGAAGAAAATTTCTATCTATAATAAAAAAAAGAACTAAAATAAATAAATAACGAAAAACGTGAAATTTTTCTGTTCACCCCATGAAAGTATTAGCTGGTCTATAAAAATGATGTTCTTAAAATTTGGTTCAATTCCAACCAGTAGAAGCGGAGTTATTGTCGTCAAAAAATTTGGATTTGAATAAAATAGTATTTGGTCACAGAGTCTATTCGCAGCCAGTTAGGCCGCCCGCCACGCAAATTGGAATTTATTTCGTGTCAGCCACAAAACAGCATGACATTACGATCGATAATCAACCTAAATGTAACAGCATTGGGGACAGAGTAGGTAAAGCTACTGCTGCAGAAGCGGTAATTCAGATCAGCGATGATAGCAGGCGCACCAGCCTACACCGTATCAGGCCTGCCCCACACCACACAGAGTCGATAGTAGCACATGGGCTGCAAGAGAGGTCAGTAACCTCAGATCGTATGCCGCTATACACAGTCTATTGTCGCTAATTTGCATCACTAATAAACAAACACTAAATTGCAAATGTATGGCGAAATATTGGACATAAAATCGACATTTTAAAACAAAAGGGTTTCGATTTCAACATGGAAGCTGTTTCCACCCTGACAGGCTAAGTCACTTCATTTATGTGCATTGCGGTATTTATTAACGTCGGGTAGGAAGTACCGATTCAAGAAGTCTGAGCTATCGCGGCGGTTTCCTCAAAAATCACTAAAAGACAAATGACTAGCTGAACACATGTTTGTTAACTGCATACTTTCCAACACCAAACGGAACTGGTCTATTGCCGACGGCTAAATGAATAAGAGAAACATTTGCTTATGACATCACAATCAAGCGGTGTACGGTATTACACTTGAGATAACATCGTACCATATTGCTCAATGCTCATTAACCTGTGCGTCAACCTGTACTGACCCATAAACCTGTCTTTGTGATAGCTAGCCATCGACTCATTGTAATTCGGATCTGGTACACCCCTGTACACCCCATCCGAGTGGTACACCCTTTGCAAATTCTGGTACACCCTAGGCCCTAGGGTG
This sequence comes from Botryllus schlosseri, assembly GCF_051294905.1. Classification (NCBI taxonomy): domain Eukaryota; kingdom Metazoa; phylum Chordata; class Ascidiacea; order Stolidobranchia; family Styelidae; genus Botryllus; species Botryllus schlosseri. Next base: position 2,003,461 of record NC_137239.1, read on the forward strand.
TACGACAACCCCGGTTGAAGAGCACTGCTCTATAGCACAGACCAAGAATATTTTGAAGTATTAAGATCTTGTTTTAATACGACTCGTCTGGACAGCAGAATGAGAAATATAACTGACTGTTTGCGTCAGCACGAGAAGAGTGTGGTTACTGTCTAGCCAATAATCTAGACCAGTGGTTCTCACAGGGTGTGGTATAGCGTTATGGGGGTGATTTTGAGAAGGGGGTCGTTGTGGGAAGAAAACGACGCATGGGTCGATACATGTGCGAATATATTAGCATGATCAAGGTATCACGATAAAGCAATATAATGCTTTCTTTCCCAGTTCAATATGATAATATACTCGATGTTTGCTGAAAGAAAAGCAATACATGACACCTCCCATCGCCGAGAGACCAATGGGATGAATTCGGCGAAATTTCCTTTACATCGCAAAGGAGGTTTTCCAACAACGGGTCGGAAATCTTAATGGGTAGGGAGACCGGTGCCCACACTAATCGTTTACCGTAAGTAATAATAAATGAGTTTGTGGTAAAAAAAAAAAAATCTTTGGTCATTGAGGTATCTTTGATAACAATTTTGGGCGTTTTTAAGTCCGCTATGTTGGGTAATATAAACACGAGCGGGAAAAAAATAGGTATGATTATAGAGAATGATCGTGATCACATATGATTATATAGAATGATCGTGATCACATTTTCTTCACATTATGGCCGCAGCGGAAATCTTCAGCTTGGTTATGCCGACCAAAGTAACTTTTTCCAACTTGCTGATCATCAGATAATGCGGTAGCGGATAAAATGGGGCAGCAGCAATGTGACATCCCTGTTCGCATGCTACGGGGCACATTGTTGCTTAGTGCTTGGTTTTATATAATAAATCACCAATGTCGACGATTCATGCCTCGGTGAACTTGAAAACTTCGTACTGTGAGTCCTTGATTAGAAACCAAATCAAAACCAGTTCTGCGTGAAGATGAAATATTTTATAAACCTAAATAAAACGATGACGTTGCTTAAAATGAAACAGCATGCTACATAAACGTGCGTAGCGTATAAAATGTTATATGCTAATGTAATCTGCAAACGGTGATAAAACTGAAATTTGAGTCGGAATCATAATAGTTTGGTGGGCATTGCACTGCACAAATGAACTAGTTTATGAATTCTCTCAACGTTTTACCAACATATCGCTTCGCATTTAGAAACTACATATAGACACCTAACGTTAAAATATGCCAAAATGAGTATTTCAGCACCAGAAAACTGTTGAAGTGTAATTGGTTTGCAATCAAGACTACTAGAGTAAGTTAAACGAATACAATGACCTACTTGCTTACTAAGAAGTCATAGTAGGTTACCTCTTGCTCTACGGAGGTTATAAAGCAGGGATGGCCAACATAAGCCATGCGGGCCGGGTCTCGCTCGTGACGAGATTTTGAGCGGCCTGCAGACAGTTTACAGCACTACACGATAATGTGGCCCGCGGCCACTGTCTGCCACAATCTATCTCTACTTGATTACCACGTCAAATTTTAGTGACCGTAAGTTATTCTTGGGGGTCCGTGTGTGTATAGCGTGGGAGAGTGGATCTTACGCTTGAGCTCGTTGCCACGAGCAGGCTTGCATTACAGGCATTTATGGATGTACTCAACCCCAACGAATTGATAACTTTTTCGGTCAGCGGCCCAAATACAGTTATGCTTTTACATTATCAGTTGGTTGCTGATTTACTGTATCCAAGCCGATTTAGCCATATATTTAACCAAAATTCTCTAAAAAGGGGACATTTGGAAGTCATCCTAGAGCACATTCAATAAAGTCAAAAAAGAGGACGTATGGTAACCCTAGCATGTTCTACCATATTTCTCCACTATTTCCTATTTAGTCAATTTATAGTGGCCGTAGGTCATTCTTTCATTTTTCGGACCTTAATAATAGTAATTGTTAATTTAGTTCTCTGTTTTCATTGTATCCCACTTCAATCCTACATACAGCCATTATTCATAGAACCTGTTCAAAACTCGACCAGACGTTTCATTAAATTAACAGCTATACATTAAGTTCGTAAATTCATTGAATAATGTTTTGGTCTCCATGCTTCAAACCTGATATTTTCATTGAATACGATTAATTCTAAAGGCGAATAGATACGCGTTTAATGCATCGATTCGAGCCGGCCCGTCAAGTACTTCAATTTTCCATATCCGGCCCGCAGACTGCAGAAGTTGCTTATATAGAGAAAGTTACCAGTTTGCCCACTCCAAGTCTCTGCCGTCGTTCCATTCGAATCCCCCTTCCCCGAATAAATCATGTCCTCCAATCCAAACAATACGACCTCTGCAAAATATTTCATATTATAAATATTACCGTGCAAAAAGGAAAGTAATTATTCCAAATTGAATGGAATATAGCAATGGTTTCGAAACTGTGACTTGCGTTTCATGGTACTCGAATTTTCCTGAATGGTCATTGGTCTCACAAGTAATCCGTGAGGAAGTTTACTAAAAATTGGTGAATTTTGGATAATAATATAGAAGATAGGTAATATATATATAATATATGTATACATATATATTTAAGTATTTGTTATTATAGGCCAGCAACACAAAAATAATGAAACTATTTTATGAAAAGTTATTTGTGCCCGCTTCATATCGCCTGTATACGCTGTGTAGTGGATTTTGCGCTGAACGCAAGACTATCATTTTAACCGAGGGGTGGAACGTAGTCAAATATGGGTACTCTTCTGCCCAAAAATACGCCTATATGTTGAGATCAGCACAGAGTCGGTCGTTACCGCATCACAACACGCCAACAGGTTGATAATCACGTTTCGGCTGTCATGGGACTCAGTGAAGTGTGCTGCTAGAAAGCTTGGCAACGAGGAAACCTTGACCAAAAGTACCGCATTATGTCGACCTAACTAAACGGATATTCATCTCGATTTCACCAAACCGTAACTCTTCGGAAGGCAGTGATCAAGTCAATAAACTTTGTAATATCCCAAATACCGTTTAATGTCTTTATATAAAAAGTAAGATTTTAGAGAATTCAAAATGAATCATGTTTAACAGTGTTTCGAATTGTGACGGAAAATAATTGGATTATTGTGTTTTGCCCATCTAACGTCTTTTCTACATTATCGAATATCAACGCATCCACCGAGCAGCATTTATATCAACAATACATTTCGCTGGTTTGAATTTAGATATTAAATTAATACCCGGGAGAACATAGCTGAACATTTTGGTTCGGACCGCCAACGTATATTGTTCTACTCATTTGGTCCTCAGAGAAAAATAATTGCCCACCTTGATACTAACATAAAATACTTTGTATATTTCCAATACCACCTTTTCAGTTAACTTACTTAGAAATAAAAGAGCCCAGTATAAATTCACTGTATCATCCATCGCAGAGATCGAATCAAAATGTGCATATTGGGCTCGAGCCCGATAGATTTGAGATCATGCTCGAAGGCAGCAATGGCAATCTGTTTTGTGCCCGAATATAGTACATACATAGGCTTTTCGAAGTACAGAACTTCAATATTGCAGCAAACAATACGTTCATATTGTCATATTTATTCTACTGGAAGCTTTTCGACTGGTTCTCTTCAGCAGTGAACGCCAGTAAATGAGGTTAACCAAGTTCAAAATATAGAAAGAATATTGTCGTTGTGACGCAATAATGACAAGTACACGTATAGTCGCGAACGGCAGTAGACAGCGCACGGTTACGGTACAGCACACACAAAATCATCTGTAAAACAGCCGAATGACAAAACAACGCTAATGGAAGATTCCCAGCGTGTAGAGATGTTCCTTCTGGCCAATGCACTTTATGGTGGTGAGCTTCCATCTCCGCCATTTTACTAATCTTTGTTCGTGAAACTTATGCGAATGGCGACTTGCGGTGTTGAATTTAATTTTAATAACGCCATGTACAAACAGATAGATGGTTTGGCCATGTGCTCCACACTCGGCTCCAATTTGGCTAACATCTTTGTGAGGTTTCATAAAAAGAGATTGTTGGATAGTACCGATCGGCCATTGATGTACCATCGCTATGTTGATGACACCTTTGTCATGAAGCTCAATGTGATTTGTTTCTGACCAAATTAAATAACCTTCACCCTTCTCTGAAGTTTCCTGTTGAAAAAGAGAATAACAATTCGATACCGTTTTTGGATATCTTTGTTGAGAAGATGAACAATAATTTTGTTACATCTGTCTACCGTAAGACTACATTCAGTGATCAGTATCTTTCATGGGATTCGTTTTTCCCTGTGAAACGTAAAATCAATTTGATAAGAACCCTGGTACACAGGGCCCTGTTGATTTGCAGTAATGACAAACTGGATTTTGAAATCAATACCATCAAATCCATTTCCTTGCCAATGGCTATCCTGAGCATATTATCAAAGTAACTATTGAACGTAAAATACAAGGTTTCCATAAAGATAAGCCGTTTGGACCGAGAAGGTGCCCAGTTTAGTTGCATCACCCGTGGATAGGCACAGCTTGCAACAGGTTTGAAAAACAGATTAAGTCCTCCGAGAGTCATTGTTTTCTACAAATGGAACCCCGTGTCTTATTACTACGATATCTTTACTACCAGCAACACGTAAGGATGTGCTTCCTGCGATTGATCAGAGTAAGATAATTTACCAATATACGTGCCGATGCGACAGTCGGTATGTGGGTCGCACATCTCAACGCTTGCAACAAAAAATTCGTCAACACGTCCCACGTCAAATTAGGTACTCGCAGGGTGATGACATGTCTGCTTCATCATCACAGTCCCTAGTTACCATGCGTGATTTTGACCAAGTACCAGCATGTAATTCTGCCATCGGACAGCACCCATTGAAACACCCAGAGTGTGCAAAACATAACAATAACGATCAGTTTTCCATAGTTGCTCGTGGTCGTTCTCTTTTTCATTTGAAGGTCCTTGAATCAACCATTATAAAGCTGCAAAAGCCGTTCCTCTGTCGCCAGAAGGAACATCTCTATACGCTAGGAATCTTCCATTAGTGTTGTTTTGTCATTCGACTGTTTTTCGGCTGATTTTGTGTGTGCTGGACCGTAACCGTGCGCTGTTTACTGCCGTTCGCGACTATGTGTACTTGTCAATATTGCGTCACAACGACAATATTCTTTCCATATTTCGAACTTTGTTAACCTCATTTACTGGCCTTCACTGCTGAAGAGAGCCAGTCGAAAAGCTGCCAGTGGAATAAATACGACAATATGGACGTACTGTTTGCTGGAATATAGTACAATTTTACCGAAGACCAAAATAAGTTTTAAAGCCGCAACCTGAAAACTTGTCTTGACTTTGAACACTACCACATCGTCTACATATCATGAGGATCTCTAAAAAGGGGTGCAGGCAGAAACTGGTCAGGAACAAAAATGGGTGGTCACAGTTGCACAGATACAATTGCCATAAGTGGGAAAACTCTTGCTGAGCGGTCAGAGTGCTCATGCTGTGCGTATTGGGGTAACCCTTATTGCCAAGCAACATTACTTTGATTTTCACAAATATAAATCAGTGTGAGAAAATATGAGACAGCAGAGAAAGGCTATCAGGAACATGACTTGAATCAGGTCAGATGGAATGTCTCGAATCATACTACTTGGTCGGGTCCTGCATCACGTCATGTGTGGTCATGCGTAGAGTCACCCCGAAAAGTAACCGTTCACGACTTTCAAGATTAAAATACTTTTTCTTGACTAATGTATCTTACACCGTACGCCAAGTCTGCATGGAAGCTTTTGATGGTACGCGAGCAATTGACGTCCTAAGACACCGAAATATACAGTCTGAATAATATATATCATATATGAATTATATATATTAGAAACTCATCACGGTGACTAATATATAGGGATAAATAAATGAACGATTTTATTGAGCGATCAAATCATAATCTTCCTGACTGACGCAACGTAACTTACTTTGCAACATCCGCTACTGCTTGATTCAACTTCTTATTATCCGTCATCACCAGCTCTCCACCTTTTTTTTGACAGCTTAGGATGGCGGCGGCGAAAATTGTATAATCTTTCTGGTCATCATAGTACTTGAGTATTGTTCCGTGGTACGTACTAGTACCCTTGAGCTCTGAAATTTGCATAGATGATTTAACCGAAAGAACGGGTATTCCAAATTCTTGTGCTTGATGATAAGATTGTTTTGCGGCACCTACAATATTGGCACCGTTGTGGCCTTGCGGCAGACGTCATCTACCATAGTCCATAGTCATACTCGTACACTGTAAAAGCTGACATACTTATATTGTGATACATAGCCAATATATATTTGTATGTGAGCGTAGGCTACAGGAGTTTATAAATCCAACTTTACTGGGATGATTTGAGCATTTACATCAATGAAATAATTCTTACCTGCAAAAGCACAACTCAGATAGATGATGAATATAGCGACTCGGAACATATTCTATTCGTATTTTTATCTGTTAAACTATCAAAATAACTTAGCAAGTTGTAAGTCGAGATGAACATCTCCACGGTCGAACCTTAAAAATTACTAAGAAATTTTCTTCAGATATACAAATGATCAGGAGAACGAATTTACGAATGATACATATGTAAATAAAGGGGAGATGTATAAAAAACGTTTCGGATTTAGTTGCATTTATCACGCTAATGCCTTTCAAGGCGTGTCGGTAACGCGGATAAATTAATTAGGTCTACCTATAGCAAATTCGATCATTGTTAACGAAATATATGATATTATGTGTAAAATTTCAAGCCACTTATTTCTCAAGTCTTTTGCGTTCTGAAACAACCCACTTATATGTAAGCTTTCGGTCTTTTATTCATATTCAAATACATATTGGCCATACGATACGGGATGAACAGTTTGAGCCAGTCACTTTCCAATATGGCATACTGGTGAATACTGAAATTACAGGTAAGCTACAAAACGTACCTATGTCGTTTTTCTTAGAGGTATCTCTGCTTTATATGGGCCAGTTTCTACATTGACAAACACCAATAAAGCGTCGAATTAATTTGAACGTGTTATCGTCCGAGAAACTGTGACAACATGACTTATCTACTTCTCACAGAATAAACAGTTTAGCTCAACGCGTAACCTCCAGAAGTGTCAGCAGTGATAACGTCAGGTCGTATGCAAATATCCACAGTAGGGGCGATGTGGTACTTATGAGACACTGGGACCGAAAATACTTGAAAAATCCTCTGTGATAAATCCCATGATTACATTACGAGAATTTTTATACAATGGTATGCTTACGCGACGCATACATTTTTCTATAGGCTATCACCTTCCGCACTAAAAAAACGGCCATAATGGAGCCTGTAAATCAGAGTTACTTGTTGGGCTTCATCGCTATTACGAGGTATATTTGAAAGTCATAATGTCGATTTGCGCGTAATATGTATGCGCCATTAATTTTGTAAGTTTTGATCATTTGGTTGTAGGCTATCAATCTCGGCTATAATCTACGGCAGTTTTAAGACCCGAGTAAGTGTCAGATTGGCAACGGCAGCGAAGGGAGAGAGGATTTGCTGATACTGGGGACATTGACATAAAACTGGAACTGGCTGTTAGAAACGAAAGAAAATTTGGTCTTTTGTCTAAACCAGTCAGGAATTCAACTTCCGACATACCGATCAAGAATCTGGGCACCATCTCATCGCTGCAGTTGGTGTTTGACGTACGATGTCAATTCTATAGTGCGCTTGTATACCGTTAAATTAGTTCATTGCGCATATGCGATGCTATCTCTATGAAATAGAGAGACCAACGTGAGACGTCCGTGACGACGCTTCGCCAAGTTAAGTGTATTAGAATACATTAGATTCGGACCACGCGCATCGGCCTACACATGTCATCCGGCCTGGTCGAAGCAATTTTGAGTAGGCCTAAATGGATATTTTTTTACTATTTTCAAAACAGCCAGCACAGCCAGAGCTAAGAAAAATACAAATATGGCGACCTATATTGTGTGTAAGTGCTACTGATTCGGCGGTTTAGAGCATCGTATATTCACCAATTGCGTTGTTTGCGAACAAAGTAGTTAATAGAATAGAACGTATATTATGCGTATTATAATGCATAGTACTATTATGCGCCTAATTTAAAGCATTCTGTTAAAAAAAGTGCGTATTAGGAGGTAACAATTTGAAATCAGTTGACTGATCCTGTCGCCGAGCGATCAATATGCTCGAATCCGGCCCTCGACACAAGTTCAGTTTCACACCCCTGCCTTACACAGTGGTTACAAACTGGTGGGAAATTACCCACTCATGTGTAATTAGGGATTTTATTAGGGTCTTGGGTTTGAACATCTATAATTATCAAGTCCTTCTAAGACAGAGTATGACGAAGTTTATTAGAGAGAATTTTTAAGCGGTGATTTTAGGTCGTGGGGAATGAAGACTCGGAAAACATCGGAATTTGGGCGTCAAGAAGAAAAACTGGGAACCACTGGCCTACATCAATGCAGGCTTAGCACGTATGTTTCCGATCGGTGGGGAGTTAGTCCCTATTAAGGAATGCAGACATTTCCGGTAAAGAAACAGACGCAGTTGCAGAATAAATATATGCATTATCAACATCTGTACGGAGGCATGATAACACGAGTACGGTTACCAGCTCATTGTTCTCTGGACTATATGATCGGCTAATTGTATGGCGTGATGTTGACCGAAACTCATTTTAAGGACTAAATAACTAATACTGGGGTCCCCGGGTCACAATCACGTTTCGCACGAGCAGTATGACGCACAATATATCTTACGTAGAATTCTATGGGTTACCTAGATAAAAAAAAGATTTATGTTTCAGTAAACGTCGATTGTTCACGTCTCTGCCGGACGTTTCAGATATATTAAGTGCACTCAAATAGGCAAATACCTTGTGCCTGACGACAATAGTTAACACGGCCTTGGATTCACATTTGTTCTGAAACATTATGAGCAACTGCCACATTCACTGGTTTTCCTTACACGGGTCATCACTATTAATTCTGGGGCTCTAAACTTGCATCAATAAAAAGTCCTTAGATCAAACAAAGTTTGACTAAATTTGATTGGAGGGAACATTTCTAAGGGTTTGATGTAGGGATTTCAGTATGTAGGCACTGACGACACTGAATATAACCGACGTGTTTAATGATGAATAAAGGTTGTGAATCACTGAATTACCATGACAATATGGAGAATTATTCGCGAGCGAAATCAATCCTGTCTTGATCTGAAGCTACAATCGCATTTTAAATTGACTGTTATCAACTTTACATCGTCGAAGTCATATGAGTTACGAACAATCCACTTCAAGGATTCACATGTGCAAAATTTTCCAGGAAATAAACGTTGGTAATGCAATCAAGCCACGTATAATTGTAGGCATGTTTTCATACTTACTTTGCACTTTCCACCTCAAAATAGCACTTCACTACGAACTTCTATAAGCCCTCTTTAATAACTCAAACATTTCGTTGCTTCTTTCTGCTATGTTGCTAGACTCTGAGATACCACAGTCTAAATATTTATAGTAACTTAAAGCGTATATAAGCTTACCTCAAGTCTGGGATGGGCCTTGGCAGGTATTGCGGCAACAAAATAAAAGCAAATGATGGACGATAAAAGCCTTTATGTCTATATTGTTCAATTTCGAAATCATGAGCTAATGAACGCAGGGGACTTCACGATATCTCATAAGTGTTGGTTGAGTTCTGTACATATGACTTTGATTAGAATGAAACTCAACCTCCAGATGTATTGCGTAATGATCGGCGGTAGCATACATTAGCAATTCGCGACGCCGACAACCGTTGTAAAATTGCTCACAACACTATATACTTTTAAGTCCAACCTCTTGGAGTTGATGCGGAAGGTGGATACATAATATATATTGGAAGTCAGTCATATACAGATGTAAATCTGCACCTCTATATTTCATTTCCGAAATGCCTTTTATCGGCGATAATTCCAGACCACGAAAAGATGTATTATGCTATGCAGCGTTTTGAAGAGTGCATACACAAAATGAAACCATGTCGATGTCTGTTCTGTTTCAATAGAATTGAAAATACTCATGTCAATCGTTTAGGGCTAAAATTACAATAGCTCATTCCTAAAGGAGCAATCACGTTAATTTGATTCCATAAGGAACAACGACTTACATGATCACAAAAGTACTTCAATAGCATCTATCATAGTTGCTTATGTGATTGCGTCGCTGTGTTTGAAATATTTCTAGCTCCATATCTATAATTGTGTATTCATTAGGGCGATTGTATGTTTGGAACTTCAGTCAATTAACATATACCTTTCCATGCCAATCCAACATTGGTATACAGCAACCAAAGTGAGGATTGTGATTGAACAGTGTCCATTACGAGCATAGACCAAACAGGAAAATTGTTCCTAAAGTTCGGCTTTTAATTCAGTGTTCACCGCTTTTTAAAAATAAATGTTCACAGCGGATGATTTTATTTTACAGTATTTACATCAGTGTTTGCCAATCTTTTTTGAGCGACCGCCGACCTGGACAACGAATAAAGTGCCAACGCCCCCTCCCCCTCCCTCACCACGCTGAAATTGCAAAACGAAAGTTGCAATGCATTTACTACAGCTAGTAATGAGACGGATGAAGCTGGCGCATTATTATCCTCATTCTGATCATATTGGGATGGAATTTCGATAAGAACAGGGGTGGCCAATATTTTTGCCATTCACGGCCGTATATCTACTACTCATGTAGCCTACGGCCGCATTTCAGGTCATAGTCGTAATGAAGGAGCTGGATGTCAAATCCCCATGGTAAAGTGGCTATGTCTATTTCCGGTAAATTCCATACTAATCTATTTAATCATTATAAGCTATAGTAGGCACCCCAATCGCGAGTGATGACTGATGAGTGGTAATGTTAAGGGAGTGAACATAGTCGGACGAAGCGCGAAATTTTTTTTTCAGATTCAAGAATGAATTTCGTCATTAATATTAGTAGTTTTACATATAACTATCAAACATTTATCCTTCCTCAGCCCATGTGAGCGGATTCACCGGTAAAGTTGGAGCGGGTGTTTTCGAAAATTTGGGGCAAGTTATAAATGATGATGATGCATCTTCGAGTGGGCTAATTCTTATTAGTCACATTGTTGCATGCTGTTATTTTTTGACCTCTTGACTATCAGGACTGTCGGTCTAGTGAGAAGCACACGATTCCTAGTTGGTATGTTTATATGAGGCGCATAATGTTCCTCTGCTGTTTGCATCTGTTCTGTGGGATTCTGATTGCAAAGAGCGCTTTTATATTAAAATTGAAAAATGAAGTCACATTGAATTGCGCGCCCGGCACGAAGGAAAATTCAAGATTAATTAGAATCGGAAGCCGATTCGTAAATTCAAATTGCATTTCGACGGCCGCCAACACGTGCTAATTGAATTACGCGTCCACGGCCGACAAATTTCTTTCTGCGGTCGCAGGTTGGCCACCCCTGGATAGGAACAATCTCATTCTCAAATCTCCACGTCCTGTACTGTCAAGTCGGTTTTTGTTATGAGTCAGCAACTTGGTCACGGCACTGATTACACGTTCCATCAAATATGAGAGGATAATGGCAACGGCGAAAAAGTCAAAGCGACTCCAATGAGAGTATTTCTATTTGATTCAATTGTGTGTCATGAACGATTGATCGGAGGTATTGAACTTTGGGTTGAACTCAAACTTGTGCCACAATATAATCATCTCATCAATCATTTCATGCCCGGATACTTTACAGGATGGATTAATTGGTAAGGAGTGTGGCGAGGTAGCACAGTGGTATCATCCATAGCTACAGCACGAATGGGTCGACTCCTGAATTCCTACCAAGGTGCTGAAGGTTTATCTAGGCTCGTCCTCGCCATATCATCAGTGTAATCCAGATCCAGGCAAAGTGCGGCCTGCGAAGCTATTTTCTGCGACCCGCGAAGAGTTGCTAGTAATTCAAAATATAAAACCTGCTTTGTAAATGACTAAAACCATAGGCCCTATCAACTGAACAGGAAATTCGTTTACTTTGAAGCCTGTTCTTAAGAAATCACTCCATATAGTTTAGTTCAAACATTCCTTGTTGACATTGTCACATTACGAATTATACGGAATGTATTTCAATTTGTTACGTGATGTTTCAGCGCGGCTTTGATTGCCGATTTCCAGGCGCAGAAGCATTTCTAATCTTGAGATATCTTGACACAAACTGTTGCAATTCAACTGTCTGGCACTCCAATGTCAAATACTGAAGAAATGTATTATCCAAACGTGACGAGTACAGAGCAGGATTTACAATTAAGTAAGCGTCATCAAAAATCTCCAACTGAAAATGTTCCAACAGACGCTTTATATACCCCAACTGAAACGACGCGATGAAGAAGATCACTAATAATTACATTGGTACAACGATTAAATTGCGCAAAACGAAAATCATGGAAACAATGAATTGACAATCGTAAACACGTGATGTGCTTCCAAAATCCTAATTCGTAAAATACGTCAATCAGTGCATCCGTCACGATTACTATATGCCTCGTCACAGACATGGGGTGATTACTTCACGAATGTAATCGATTGCGATTACGATTACCTGTGAATCCCACGCTTACGATTACGATTACCATTACAGCAAAATCAGGAAGTAGTCGATTACGATTACGATTGCATTACAAAAGTAATCACAATTACTCGCGATTACATTTGTTTTGCTTCTTAGAACTAATTTCAGAAGAGATATTGGAAGACAATATAGGGCTTGCGATGAAAAGGTCTAATGAGATAACAACTTTCTTTATAAGTCATACGTTCTTTGCTTGTTACGTCATAATTTACCCATTGCCCAACTCTACGCAGGAATACTCGTCGCGCCCAACGATTTGCATTCTTGCCAGGTCCGTAACTGCCACACCCCAAACTTCCCAATGGGAGCGGGAGCGAGCTCCAACGGGCCTCAAAAGTATTTCGTACATCAACATAAATTATTATATAGTTTTTCAAGAGAGAATTACCTTGGAAATTTTCTTCGTGCTTCGGGATTTAATGTCTCTAAATAGCTAGATTTTAAAATGCTTACCTCGCCCCCTCAAGAAAAAAAAGCAAGCATAATTTATAGGAATAGGTATTTCGGTGGCGGTTATTGCTCCGCCACGACACACGAAAAGACGTATGCAATTTCGGCCAACATGCAACTACACAAAGTGTGCTACCAAAGAATGACCTTTGTGACAAAACTTTTGGTATGTGTCCGTTGTCAGTAGCCGCGCTCTGTGGGCGTGACGAATGGTACGTTCCTTCCAATCCGACTCAAGTTATGACTAGACTCGAGTCGCGATGTTTTAGTGACTCGACTTGACTCGAGTCATTTTTCAAATGCGTAAATTGACTCGACTCGAGTCAATTTTTGTATTGACTCGACTTGTACTCGAGTCATTTTGCATGACTCGAACCAAGTCATATGACTCGAGATTAGAACGGCCAAGACAGACATTCCACGTAACTTCGAAGAATAGTAAAGTTGCCACATTATTTGTATTTCGTCTATCAGTCCTGATACTGGGAAATAGGGCCATAAACTATAAAAACTAATGAAAATCACTATATTATGAATACGAGCCATTCTATATCACTCGAGCAGAGTTGAAAAAAGGGGATTGGACCGGATTGATCGAAAAACTGATCCGTGAACATAACGACTTGGCATCGTACACGAGTCAAACACTATGACTCGGACTCGGACTTGACTCGGGGTAGAATTGGAAATGACTCGACTTGACTCGAGTCAAAACTATAAAAGTGCGTTTGACTTGTGACTTGGAATATTGTGACTTGGTTACAACCCTACCAATACCAAGTTGGGAGTGGGACATGAATTGCTGATTTGGCCCTGATTGTGCCTACAACCCATGCTAACATGGTGTATAAGCGGATGGCCATGGCGACAGGTATAAATCTCGAGTGAAGAATTATGAAGTAACGATTGGCGGCCGTTTAAAGTAGAGTCTTATGAGAATAAGATAATGTGAACTTAAAATTCAACCATACACTTAATACAGATACTGAAAGCTGCTGTTACGAGAAACAGCAAAGAACGGGTCGGTTAATATCAGCAGCTTTTTATTTTAACCATTCTAATGTTTTATTTGAGTACAAAATTGCAAATCTTTGTCCGGTGTACGTACAATACATGCGTATACTACATAGATAGGCCTACTGCTCGCCAAACAGCAACGGTCAAACTGCGTTTAACTAAGCATAACCAAACATCAATACATAAGTTAATATTTGAAATTAGGCAGAGTGGTGATTATTATCTTGCTGGGAGGTAGTGGTGTCTGGAGTGTATTGATAACCTGATATACAGCATGGCTTACACTGTTTTAACAATAACGCAACAATGACCATCGAATATATATTTACTACGTGTGGATACTTCTTACGCAAGGACGAGCAAAGCTAATACTTGTGGCGTAATAATGAGCAGTGGCATAACATCTCTTCTCGTTCACGAATGTTCGGTAATGTCATATTCATTGTACAAATAAAAAATAATAGTTCTTTCACAAAGAAATCGATTAGATATGGGAAGTAGTCGATAACGATTACTTCGGAATTTTTTGGAATGAAATCAATTGCGATTACGATTACTTGGAAACTGCTGTAATCGTCGCAATCGATTACGATTACTAATCGATTACGATTACTAATCGCGATTACCCCATGTCTGGCTCGTCATATCTATCATGGGTACTAACGGGTATGGCAAAAAACGCCTAGAACTGAAATTAAAAGAAGGGTTAGGTTTAGAGTTTAAAGCACTAAATATCCGCATACTTATGTAGTCAGGGGTAAACCCATCTTCAGTTTTTGCTGAGCATGTCGCCGAGATTTAGGATTTCAAAGTCGGTATCACTCGGTCAAGGGCGGGTGAAGTTCAGAAAAACCGAAAACTTGGCTCAACATAAAGGTTATTCAAGCTACACACTGCTCGAAAGGCAGCGACCAAGAAAAATAGCTGTGTACTAGTGCATATACATTTCAGTGCAGGGGTTCTCGAACTGATGGGAGACGGGAAAGCATCAGAAGGGTGACACGAAGCCGAAGTTTACCACCAGCTTATAGGTTATTTTTCTGTGCATTGTCCGACTTTGATATTGCACAATTCTCTCATCAACAACCATAACCTTCGACGCCATCAAACTATCCGTTGGGTTTGCTAGCATTCCGATTGCACTTTTTAATATTTTGTGACAACATCATAAATGGGTGCGAAATTGTTCACTATCATAGTGGGAGGCGTGTCTATAAAAGTTTTAGAAACACTGTTTTCACTGTTTGGAATCATGACGGTAAATAGATACTTTTTCAATTAACCATCACTGCCTCATGACTTAATTTCAACACATTCACGGAGCAGCATTTATTAACAATATATGATTTAAACATAAAATTAAAATTCGCTGAAGAATAATTTTTTTTTCACTCGGCCAACGTATTTATTTTTCTCATTTGGCCCGCGGAGTAAAATAATTGCCCACCCCTGGTGTAAGCGGTATCATATAAAAAATGCTATAAATGGGCTGTGCTACAAGTCGGAATGAAGATTACGGAATAAAGATTAAGAAATTGGCTTGGTCTACCCTACATGACCATAGGAGTTAACTAACACTATGAATAGCTCAAACAAACAAACCCGGGAAGGAATTTCTAATTGGAAATTATCCTGGAATCAAAATCATCATATGCTCGTGCAGTTTTCTAAGATTATTGATTCATGCTTCTCCATCAAAATCGGGTATTCGAGCTGTACCGGTTGTTCATGCAAGCTTAAGAATTGGAACAGTCGGAGAAATATCACGGGCTTATCACTGAATTCAGACCGTGTCATTTTGACCTTTATCAAGTTTCATCATTACTAAGAACGTATATGTTCTACTCATAAATTATGGAAAGTATGGCCGTCAAGTATCGTTTCTCGCAACCATAACGCCGTGTCGAAATCCATGTGAAAAATCAACGATCATTTGAAATAGAGATTAAAATTGCGAAATAAAGTTTCTCTTAAACAGCGGTTACACGCTGCATGGAGCAATCACTGCTCAAATACTTCCTAGTTCTCTTGGCACATAGCGAGCCACGCTTTTTGGGGATTCTGCCGACTGCTAAATTAGTCCATTGCTCGGCAGGAAAAACATTGGCAGGTAACAATCATGAACTTTTCCGGTACAGCTGAACGGCCCTAATTTGCCCAAACTGAATCGATTTTACATTTTTACTGCGTATTTGACTGCTTTATTTATCAATCATTTCACCACTACGCAGCAGTTGCCTTTTAAACCAACATCTCCTCCACTTGCTTTCAGAGCCCCCGCCTCCTTACCGCCAAATGTTAAAGCCAGCGCCCCGCAAATCACACATTTCATGGCTAGAGCCCACCTCGTGCTCGCGAATGTGCCCACAGGAAACCACAGATATGAATCGTCAGTTGAGAAAAATATTGCGCATTCCTGACTCCCGCTATGCCGGTTTGTTTGTTTGTTTGTTTTTGGGGTATTCATGGTGTTTGTCGACTACTATGGTCATTTACACCAGGCCGACATTCTTCCTATTTTCCGTAACTGCCGACTTATAGCACGGCCCACCTTTAGGCTTTTGTAAGACACCGCTGACGCGGCTGAGGTGACGAGGAGGAGCACTCCTTGATATATGGAACTAATAAATAAATCCCAACCTAGCTTACTTCCCGGAAAAATAAATTACTAACTGATAAGCTCGCTAGGAAGCCATAATTAGCCTCCATGATTAACTCAAACATTCTGTTTGGTAATGGCTACTATATGACCATACGTAGAGATAACATGGCCAATATTTATGAAGCTATTCAATGCGCACATGGTTACCTCAAATCTAATATGGAGCTAGACAAGCATTACAGAACGAAACTACAAATAAATGAGGAGAGATAAAAGTCTTATTGTTTATATTTTCAAATTTCTAAATATAAGTAGCCTACCTGCAATTGTTGACTTCAGTAAACATAAACGGTGAAGAGAGTCAATCTATTATTCAATTAATTCTATAGCACTGTGTCTATTCTTCGTGTACAGCAGGGGTGTTCAAAATTAATATTTTTTCTCAAATTGTACTGGCTACTGCATGAAATTTTTAAGTTACTTACTTAAGGTCTACACACCAAATTTGCTTCAATTACAGCCAGTTGCCGCGTGGCTACAGAAGAAAGTTGCTATTTATTATAATAAAATTAAATGAAAAAATATTTCAAAATTTTCTGTTCACCCCATGAAAGTGTTAGGTTTTCTATAAAAACGATATTCACCAAATCTGGGTCAATTCCAACCAGTGGAAGCTGAGGTATTGCCGTCGAAAATTTGGGATTTAAATAAATTAGTATTTAAGGTAGGTACACCTATAATACAAAATTAGGGAAGTGGCCACCGTAAATACTATTCTTTTAATATTCCAAATTTTTCGCCGGCAATAACTCCGCTTCAACTGGTTGGAATTGATCCGGACTTTGTTAACACCGTTACCGTTGCCCAGTGACATGGGGTTAGGGAAGGCAAGTGAGATAGTGCCTCACCTGTCTACAAGATTTTGAACATTTTTACTATCAAAACCACGCAACTTGCCTATTCAATGTTCGAAAATACAGCGCGAAAGGAGAGGTAAGGCATCGGTGAGGCACGGCCGGGCCGGGCCATGCCTTGTCTGTGATAGCGCAACTTATCGTAAATATCACAGAATGTATAATTACTTGTTGTCGATTATTATTTGATTGGCGATTATAACGCAAGTGGTTTTGTTCGCCATATCCAAAAAGTCATTTATCATCTAGGGGTGGGTATTGCATTACAAAATATAAACTCAAATATATGACTTTGTTGCGAGAACGAATTCCACAACGTATGGAAAAATAGGCGTGTCAGTCAAAAAGTTTGTTACGGTGGGAGCGATATTCTTCCTCCGACACGTGTCCTCGAGAACTCTTCTCTGGTGTCTATAATTTTGACACGTCAATAAATAATGGGCGACACTCTCTTCTTGGCGGCACGTTGAGCAATTGGCTGAATCTGCTATTCCCAATTTGAATAGATGTGCTTTTAGTCCACAATGTCCGGTTTGTAGTCGGAACATAGTCGCTTAATACCTTTTCGGTAGTCCATTCACGTCTGCTATGTGGTAGACGGTTGGAAAACATTCCTTATATTGTTGTGACTTATCCGATTGTGAATAGCGGTTATTCCATAGTTCGATGCACGCCTTCCGACGCGAAGCAGCGATGTCTCGTACGGAAGGTTTGAATTCAATCGGTTGCACACTGGCCTGACTCGCTCGTCTGGCCAATTCATCTGCCTTTTCATTCCCGGGAATTTGATAATGACCAGGTATCCAAACAATAGCGATCTCGTATCCTGCCTCCGATATCCGATGGATCGTCTGTAAAATTGGTGCGAGGAGGTGATGTGATCGTATAATAACTGATATTAATCGAATGCAACTGTGGCAGTGGTTCGACTTCTCATTTTTCGAAGTATTCGGCGGCAACATAACATTGCGCCACAGGCCTATATTTTAACAGCGACTATAAAGTTATACGATATCAATCAAGAACGTGGATAGTTATGGCGATATTTGTAATTTGAATTTGTAATTGTGAATATCACTTCCACGGCAGTTCATTTGTCGCCGTAGATCAGAAAAACAATGTGTATTGAAAACTGCATTGTGATACAGACGCCGCCATGTCTCCTAGGGTCTCTTTGATCAATCCACGTATCGTTCAACCCGAAGATTTTGTGGTGGGTACATCGATCTTCGGCAGTGATATTACTCGCGGCGCGACAGCAACTTAAATTTTATGAATTTGAAAAAAGGGCCCGAGCCACTTACCCTGAATATGCACTTCTATGAACCTCTAAAGACATGTCTCAACTGCTATAAGAATAATTATACTGTTCGCGTTGAAGTTTTGATAACAAGTTGCTGCAATATTGATAACTTGAGCACAGAAATACAAAGTTCGCAACGAGCCATACGTTATGCCCAAAAGAGCAATGTATGGCTCGCGAGCCATAGGTTCCCGACCACTGCTATATAGCATGTGGCATCAGGTTTTATTCTATATTTCCTTGGCATTTATGTACTTTGATGATACTGATACTAAGATTAATCTTAACGTAAAAATTACCCATGTTAGCTGACCGTAAATAGCTGGTCAAAGTCACCCCAGAAATTTAAAAATAAAATAAAAAATTGATCGGCCCAATCATTTTGTGAATTTTGAAGTAGTGAACTGCAATTTCGAACAGGAAAACCAATAAATGCTGTCATATGCATAGTCTTTGTCGGCAAATGAAAAGAGACATGCTCGAATGCTTTCTTTGTATGTACACCAAACAAAAGTAACAGCATATAAAATTTGGGGTGGAATCTTTTACTTCACCTGTCATTATAACAAGGTATTTAAGTCTGTTAAAATGTTGTGTTAAACATAAATCTTGCCATAAGAGCACTCTATTGATGCAGATCATTCATAAATAGCAGCTCAAAATACTCCTACATTTATATCTTGTTCGATACTGGCCACTGAAACGAATATTGGTTTTTGGTCAAAGTCACCCGACAGTTTCAAAGCTACCCCGTCTTACGGTAGCGAAAACGGTCATTCCAATAAAGTATCTGGGGGTCTGCGTCTCTCAGATGTTTGGCCCATCACCCTAGGGGGCATGACCAACTATTCTTTTTTTCTTTTTTTTTTGGGGGGGGGGGGGGGCTGACGAAGTGCTGTTTCGACCCTGATGCTGTATAACGTTAATCGCTTCGAAGAGATTAATAGTTTAGTAATTTTATGTTGCTCATCAGGCACGGTTATCCGGTTTTCGTAGCCCTTTTTTCGGATTTCGGTCCGTCAGTAGTCATTCACTGAATATTATGATTACTTTATTAGCGCTATCTCAATGTTTGGTGCTTTGCTTCTCTACAAATAGTCCTGGTCGAGAAATACCAGATTATTTCGCTGTGTAGCAGCTGGCATTATTTTCCATGCAGTGACCAAGTAAGGTACAAATTACAACTTGAGAAGTCATTCATTAGGCTACGACATTATAACAGCAGGTAGTACCAGGGATGTAATGACTCGAGTCATTTTCTTCAAAATAAAAATAACTCGACTCGAGTCAATTTGTGTATTGCCTCGACTAGTACTCGAGTCATTGCGCATGACTTAGACCAAGTCTTATGACTCGAGACTAGGTCTACCAAGACATGTATTTCATTGTAATTTCGAAGAATAGTAAAGTTATCACGCCATTATTATTTCGTCTATCCGTACTGGTACTTAAAAATGTCACCAGAAACTGTTAAAGTGAGGAAAATTAGTATGCATGTTGCATATTGCATATTTGGAGTATTTGGTTATATTAAGACAAGCATCGTCTTCCTGGATGCGAAGCCCTAGTTGCTCAACGTTGAATACTGTCCAATCACTCCTATCACCCAGGACGAGTATGGCCGCCAGTCGGATCGGGATTCATGCCATGTACGTCTCTGTCATTCCGGGGCACAAGTATGGTGGCGAAAGGGACCAGTGACCGCAGACGCCCCCTTTCAAAGCCTGCTTGTGCCAGACGTTTGCACCTAACTGTAACAGAAACAGAAGGAAAAAGTGAACGAAGAAGCAACCGATTGGGAATTGATTACAATGAAACAAGTCGAAGTACGTTATTATTCGATAGTTTAACTGATGGTTGTCGAATAGACAGTGAATTCTGTTGCACTTACGTTTGGAGGATCGTTTTCACACTCCTGGTATAATACATGTATGAGCGAGACATCTGTCCATAGAAAATAATATTAGGGAATTTCACATCAAAGCGTAGTCGTGGATAAAAACTCGCTATGGATGTCATGAGTTGGATCCCATCTGATTTAGTTCAGCAATGCAATGTTTTGTTCAAATCATGCAATGCAGAGTAAATTAGGAATAGCCTATTTGCAGCGTATGGTGTGAATAGTTTTTGTAGGGTGACATAAATGAAAATGTATTTTAGTAGACGTCTACATCCGTGCAACTTTATCCCAATATAATGGTTATGATACATCAATTATGCATGAATCCTAATGTGAAATCAACATGTAAAAATATTAAGAATACAATTCAGAACGTAGGGCAGTGGTTAAAAACTTTTTTGCAGACCCCTTTTGGACCGTCACGGTCCATTACAGCGCACTAGTTGTTAGCATGCAATGCCGGGCTTCTTACTGACTGATATAGAGACAGATAACATGATGTCCAGTCTAAAGTGTGACGAGATTTATTTCAAAATTTGAGTTGGGTATGGTTGTATGATTTATGCAAACATGGTGTGAAGTAATACATTATATCTTAGTGCCGTCGTTCTCGACCGGGGGTCCACGAAGTATTTTCAGGGTGTCCGTGGAACCTCTAAATTTACACATTGGTTGATATCCTGATTCATACTTTTTTAGTTCGGAAAAGCACGAGGCAGTTTTGCTTCATAACTGGTAAATCTGGACTCACATAAACAGAATGGTCGTCTGAGATGAAATGTCTTACTGTACTAACTCACTTTAATTGCTGAATAGGCAATAGCCCACTGATACCAACATTTTGCTGTTTAGAGTTGTTTTTTAGGGATTGAGGTCATAATGTTCCGTCTGCGCTCGGGTCACTATAGGCTTAATGCTCATTGATTTAGAATAGGATGTTCAGATACTCCGCTCCGTAATCGTTGCAATAACACCGAAACCTTCAATCATTTTATCCTTAACTGTTCAAGTAATGATTTTTAGCGTTCCGTTCTCATCGAATCGTGTTATATTCGTAACATTTAATTCACAGCTTTTAACCTCTTAGTCCTGGGTGAGCTATTAACCCCTGTGACCCAGTTTGTGATATAGTGTGCTGGATTGCTTTTATTTTGACCCGTATGGTAAATTGTGTTCCGAAGTAACTTGTACCAGAAGGTTACTACCTATCGTGACGCACCAGTACCTTATGGGAGAAAAGCGCCACTACTATTTTTTTAAATGCTAATAATGATGTTAGAGATTGTGATCATAACTTCACGACGAGCTGTTTGATGAAAATTACTCGGCTCGACGTTATTTCTCAATTTTGATGCCATATCTGTTGCGATCATACCAAAATGCATCGTCAAAAGCGTTGCTGTTATTATCATATGCACCACCATCTATCTTTGGGCAAATGGATTAAATACACTCGTTCATATCAAATCGAAGGCGCGAGATTTCAAGACACGTTCACGCATTTAAAGAAATGCAGTTTCAGGATTCGTTTTGAAATATTAAAAGTCAACCCAATTTCCATATAAATAGTAAATAGTAAATAGAAAAATCATATCGTTGCTGTTTATTACTAGCCTACAGAAAATATTTGCACAGGACAGGTGAAGGTTACATAATTAAAGATTATGGATAATTAAAGTAAATTTGAACTAAAATGTGAGCTGGTCCGTGGCAGTCCGTGACGGTTCAGAAGGGGCCCGGGAAGACGAACGGGTTGTGAACCACTGTCTTAGTGGCTAGCTAGTGGAAATGAGATGTTTTAATTTAACAAGACTATTTTAGAAGTATTACCGCAATGCGATTCCTGCCCAGCAGTGCTATGAATATCAAAGTGGAAATTCAGTGTGGCACGGGTAAACGGCAGAAGTGAATGGTAGCTCATCACTTCAATCAGTACTAAATAAGTAGCTCTTGGTTGGAAAAAGGTTGGTGTTATGTTATTGATATTGTTTGAACAATAACTCTTATGACGAGGTTGCAATACGTAATCAGTATGTTATCAGTAGACCAACGTAAGACAGGCGACACGATCCATAGTGCAGTTAAACGACACACAGCTATACATCAAAACACAGGGTATAATACGAAGCACGACACACAAGGAAATAATGATCGGCGGTGATTACTAATCCTAGACAAAAAAGAAACAAACGATACCATCGTAAAAGGTACGAACATAACAGCTGCAGACCCCTGTTTTAAATTATTTCTCTGAAATCCTTCTCGGCAAAACAAGTTATGGGGCAAGAACGCCTACTAGTGCTTGAATGGCCAAGTAATAAGAAATGTTCTGTACTCTTATTCAAAATACGGCGTATGTACCGCGAGTGAAAAATGCTTGCTTGCAAAAATCGTTTTCGAGAGATAATACAAAAGTCCCGCAGGCTACAGTTTGTCAAAACGGTGAAAAATACATGTTTGTGTTGAGGCTTTTGAAATATGATGATTGTTCATTAGGACTCTTCAAAAATGACTTTTTTTCTCAAATTGTACTGGCTACTTGATAAAATTGTTAGGTTACCTAATTTAAGCCTAGACACAAAATTTGGTTCAATTCCAGCAAGTAAACGCTTTGCTACAGGAGAAGAAAGTTTCTATTTCATTTATAAAATTGAATATTGAAAAATTTAAAAATTTTCTGTTCACCCCATGGAAGCGTTTGAGAAATAAAGTCATTTTTGAAGAGCCCTATTGTTCATGTTCACCGAAAGAAAGCAAAAAGACAATGTGACGCTATTTTTCCAGCCTGTCACCGGCTCTGACGGGCTGATACACAGTATGTCTGCCACTCCACTGCAAATTTTTTCATTCGCACAAGGGCGTACCATCCCAACGGTTGAAAAGAACTGCAGTAGAAACCTGCGAATTACTGATTTAGTAATATAATGCATAAATCACTTGAAACGTATCGCACACTGAATGTTGGCTTACTGTACTTCGACATAATCAAATTTAATACCCACAGATCATCAGTTATTGTTTTTGATAGTAATGGTGTTCCACTACTATGGTCATTTACGCTCGGCAAATATTTCTGAATATGATTCATGATCGGCCGAATCGCAGCATCACCACTTTGATTTGAGGCATTTGCGAGATCACATGATGATCTTCAGTTGCTGTTGATCTCTCAATAAATCAACATTGATTAAATATTTGCAACCATGGCTGGATAGGTTTTATGAGGATTGCAACCGACCACCTATATTAAGATTATACGAGTGTCAATCTCACCTGACATAAAATGGGTGGAAGGAAGTATGAACGCGAAATCGCATAGTTCAAAGTATTACAAAGACTATATTGAAGAGGCAGGCACGACAATGAATTGCTTCAATATGTTTTAAATTTGTTTATGTACATTGTACAATTGTACATATTGAGCTATACTTGTGGCTTGAAGCAAGGTTTAAAGTTGATGACAATTGACCTCTGCATACCAAGTTGAGGCGATAAAATTTTGCTATTACGACAATGGCGTATTAGTGCTTTTCAATCTGTTGGATGGTACGCACTTTTGCAGATAAAGAAAATTGCAGTGCGGATGACAATCATGGTGCGGATGAAAACTCAGATAAGGGCATACGAAAACCGTCAATAATGACTTTTTCCGACGTGGAATAACTAAGAAAATACTAATAGTCTGGTCCGAAAGCGGATGTAGTGGCAGGCGCACAGTTCATCACTCCGTATGAGCCAGCGAGACGGTGGAAAATGACGTAGATAATTGACTTTCCGCTTTCTTTCTCTGAACGATGATCATATTTTTGTATTGCCGGTTTGATTAGAACGTGCCACGAAGATAGTAGTAAATATCATGATATCATTATAGAGTCACATTTGCAAGTTACTGTAACGGAATTTCCCCTTTTTCAAGGGTTATAGTATGGATCACAAAGGGTGTAATGTTTTGTCGCCGCGGTTCCAGAAGGAGCTGGTAATATGTACGTGATATTTGTTGAACCTCTGGCAAAGAAATATACTCGAGTGTCGCGAGATTTCCTGGGGATAGTTTTGCATATCCAACCTCTCTGTGTTGAGTACTATAGCCTAGTCTAGTTGTTCTGAAATGCCGATCCGGGGACCGGTCCCGGTCCGTGGCAAGTTTCCTGTCTGTCCGCTAGATATATTAGAATTTTATATCTCAATTCCAGAATGCAAGTTCGGCGCTTGTTCATTAAGCAGAGAAATAAAACATCAATTTTTAAACGTGTTTAGAAGTTTGGAACGTAGTTTTGTATAATGTCGCTATTATAAATTGTTTAAAAGTACACAACTAGTTTTCTACAAGTTATATGCGAAATCAAGAGATAATTTCAAACAAACTTCGGTAAATTCTAACAGAGGAAATAAGCTACACTTAGCAACATATTAGTGGCTATAGCGGGGGTCGCAAACTCAAAACGGGTCGCGGGCCACTTTTCAAATTTCGTTGAGGTCGCTGGCCACAAGTATGCAATATCGTCACAAAATAAGCCGCATAGTTTAACAGCTATGCTGTTCTCTTTATAACATGAGCGAAGGGCATATAGTTAACGCGCAAAAAGTAATATTTTATAGAAGAAGTACAGCTGGATCTAAAAGTATTGTGATTATCAAATTCATTTTATTTTGAACTATGAGCGGCGCACGATACCTGAAAACGCTTTTCAGAGACTAAAGAATCGATATTGATTTTAGCGATACACGTAACTAGCTGAAAGACTGCCTACTCCTAAAGGTTGATCTTGGGGAGAAATACTAAGCCATTTTCTGAGCGTCTCGGTCTTGTCAGTGTCTGGGCAAACGCACGTCAAGGCAATATCTTTACTCACATCAGCTGCTTCTTCCTCGATGGAATCATGTTGCCATAACTTAATCCGTTTCAGCTAGTGAGGAATAATGATGTTGAGCACAAGCGAATAGCTTATTTTGAAACAGAAATCAATTTCATTACAAAATCTTTCACTTAAAGTGCGTTCTTCCGAAATCAGATAACAGTTCACGGGCCGAAAAATATGACCTGGTGTTGGTGACCCCTGAAATATAGTAAATAGCAAACTTGCATTTCCTTCAAAGATGTCGAGACATCACAATCAGGTTAGTGGTCTTTAACAGAACTTCGTCTGATTTGGCTTGCAGAAACTCTAAAAGAATCACATAATAATATCCAGTGTAAAAAACATCACTACATGAAATTTCCAATTTATACCTCCTAGCTTTGGGCATTCCACGTAATAAATTTAGAGTCAATTTTGATTTTCGGAATTTCATGTTCAAGTTCAAAGACATACTTCGTAAATTGTTTTCTACGACTTCTGTATGTCATACATACGCGTAAAAAATGAAATACGATTTTAACATTAAAAATGCATTCTTATTGATGTGAGAGACTTGAGTTGACAGATGCCACTAAAGTTTGGATTTTTATCGCGGTCCAAAAAGTTTGGTAACCACTGATTTAAGGCTATTTAACTGCAATGATCCTCCATGTTAGATCGAGTTAAAGAGCCAAACACAGTGTATCGTGATTTTCTTTGTTCTATTTAAATTAACTTGCGTGGGAATTCATAGCGAAGACAAAGAGACAATATACTAAATGGTTTAGATGACTTCATTTATTTATCACTATATCTAGTCGATTAACAACAGTACAGTCGTGACGAAAAAATATATTAGTTGTTATATGCTAGGGTTGGCATACGCCCTAAATTTCCCGGACATGTCCGGAATTTAACTGTTCAAACTGCGTCAGGGAGGAAATGCTCAAATATGCCCATATGTAGAAAATTTTGAAGGCTTCAAGCGAGCCGAAAATTATGTCGTAAATCAACATGAAGAATATTTCATTTTGGTAAAGATTAATGCTACTTGATTTTTTTTCGCGCTGCGTGGAATTTAGTGTCAAGTATGTTTGCATTAGCATAGGTAGTCATTTACTGTAATAAGACTGATTGTATTTGCACTTTCAAGAGAACCGTATGTTTCTAGTGTTGGTAAGGCCGTTTGGATGCTTTATGAGAGTATAGTGGTTCACAAGCTTGGGTGGTCAGTCATTTTCTGGAGATCACGAAGATGTTCAACCTAATTAGCTTATAATGTCGGCCGTGAGTAAGTCTAGGAGAAGGTTCCGACCATTTTTGTAGTAATCAGACAGCCAAATTATGAGGTCGGCCACGAAAAAGTTTCAAAATGGAAATGTAGTCGCAGCGATAAAAGTTTTGGAACCATCGAAAGTGCGGCCTGCTGGCGCCGAACGGGATTTTATACCAATAATAGTCTGATTCGTGTGACATGAACAGCTATGTACCCTGTAGTTTCGGTGTCATCGTCTCCACCAGCTAACTTCGACCATGTAGGCTGAGTAAAAATATAAACTTCACAGTGATAGATTGAAAAACCAACATTATTGACAAAATTCGTTCTCGCACATAGAACCTAGATGCATATAGTAAGCTTATCAGAAAATGCACCCTATAGTGCACCCTAGAAAATTTTTTTATTTTTATTTTTATTTTTTTTGGGGGAGGGGGCAGGCGTTAGCATAAAAGTGTTGTTTCGGTCCCGGCTACCAACACAGACTCACATATCAACACCGACCAAACAATATATCAGTGCTGTCAGTGCGGGCCAGACAATTATATCCGGCCCGTCAAGAAATCTGTTGCAGACGAAATGGGAATACCGACACTATATTCAACAGAGCTCAAATTGAAGACAGCACTGTAATCTAGTTCCGTGGTGTCAAACTCAAATTGCTTCGCGAGCCGGATTCAAGCCTTCAGATCCCTCGCGAACCGGACCAGTCAACTGATTCCAAAATGTTAGCTCGTGCTCTTGCTTTTCACTTGACGACATTTAAATCATATATCGATAATACACGGATCATAGGGCTTTTAAAGTAGCAAGTCGCAACACCTTTATTCAAGATCAATGGTAATAAAAAATAGGATGATAGTCCGGTTGAATACAGGTAATAGCCGTTTAAAAGTGGCGGTAATGATGATATAAGGTGGCATATTTTATCCGCCGTTTGATTTAGTGTTAATCTGGCGTTAACCCTAGATAGTGCATATGCGTTGTGAGAAATACCAGTTATTTAATTGGAAACGCAGACGTTTGATTTTGTTTATTATAACCGCGAGTCTGGTTTCTCTCAAGTCTGGACATCTATCGGATCGAAAGCGACACAGCAGTGCGAGCATAGATATTTCAATTGTACATTTGTGTAACTAAATAATTTTCCATGTAAATCGCACGTTACGGTTCCGCATCGGCGATTTCGGTTCTGTGAATAACTACTGTTTGGTGAGCCTACATATTTGTATAACACTATTGGTCAAGTATGTACTTTTTGCTTTCTCGAAATTGGATGTCAATTTCACTGACTTGTCACTAGTGGTAGAGTGAAACCCCAGCGCCGTAGTCGGGTGGCGGTAATGGGGACATGAACTTGAACGCATTTCCTTCATAAAGTCCTAATTATTTTTACAAATGTGCTGGAAAATATACCAATTTTTCAATCTACCCAGAATTGCTTCGCGGGCCGGAGGAGATCGTCTGACTGGCCGGATGCAGCCCGTGGGCCATATGTTTGACACCCCTGGTCTAGTTAATTCACGAAATGTGTTAAAAAGTCCATCCAGTAATCAATCGATAGTTTAAGTATTGCGAGTGTGAAGTCATATGTGTCGATGCCGCATTTAAAACCAGCTTGGGGCGCTAAAGAGTGTCCGGAACTTGGTTTACAAAAATATGGTAACCCTATTATATGCCTCACTCAAATCGTATTTTAAATATAATAATAGTAATATTGTCTCCTGGGACAGAAAATGACTAATTTAAGGAAAAAAACAGAACACAAGTTGGAGCAGCGTATCATGAAATAGCGAATTCTGATGTGCTTACCCTCCTTGATAGTTTTAGAACCTATTTTCCAAGCATCAGGGAGAAGCAATATATTCACATGTGATTTTGGTACCCCTTAGAAAAACTGGAGTATCCAAAACCTGTGAGTCATATTTAAAAAAACGTTAGCTTCAAGCACGCATTTATCGCCCGAGGAAAATGCGCTGTATTCTGGATAGAAGGGCTCAATGGTTATTATAAAGACCTTCTTATCCACGCAATAAAAGGTCTGGTACAAAACCCAACACTAATGTGTCCGAAGAGGGTTATTGCACTTCAATTGAAACAAAATGATGGAAAAGAGCGACACTTTCAGTTAGACACATCATGGCTTAAACCGGCTGCCTACCAGTTGCACATATGAACAAAATGTCTCACCACTTTCTTTTTGTAAAACAATTTTCGATTGGTTGGTGCGGATGAATATTTTTGCAAAAAAGAGTGCGGATGCTGCTCAAAAGAGTTGAAAAAGCACTGGCATATCATCACTCTGACGAAACTTATCATGATTATGAGCGCACTTAGGAAATCGGTGATGAAAAGTTCGTTGGTAGCCCATGCTGTTAGATGAGTCTTTAGAAAAATATACGTATAGGCTTGTGAAACTTTTTCGTTTGCACATACGAGCTTTACTTATCAAAATTTATTCGATCTATATTCATCGTAATATAAGAAAAGCAAAAGCCTAATGAATGCTACTGATAATATGGTTGGATGATTAAATTTGCGAAGCAAAACATCCAAGTCCTAATCTCGAAAGAACATCGTTTAAATATCATTACGATTTCGAATCGCTGCATCGCATGGAGTTGAGGAGATTGAGCTCACATTACTTGCACAGCCAATATTGATTAGTAGTCGGAATCATTCTACCTCATCGACGTTAACGGTTTGTTTCCCATATATTTACCTAACGACAAATTTACAACCCGGTGAATAAAATTTCTATGCCTACTGGTAATATCTCTCCTAAAACAAATATTTGATTAAAGTTATAGGACTCTAACGAGCTAGTTCGACGTATAACATATTTGCTGTTCGAATTCTGTTGTTTGATCAGATTGGATGCAAACGAAAGCCATTGTCCGTGATTGCATGGAATAATCCTTCCTGATTTAGGCATGTTTCGAAGTGGTTTCTGCGACGCACTACAATGAACGTTTATACAGCGTTGTCCGTTAAAAGACACATATCAACATTTACAGGCAACTGTTTTCAATCGAAGTAAAAACTCCCAAATTAGTTTGCACTTTTTATTCAAGTGTAAACACCTTCACGGTAACGTCGCAAAGAAATCCCAGGGATAGTCATACTCGCGATTAGTTGACTTACTACGATTACAAGTTTTTAGTTTTATTTACGTTGAAACTTACCCATTGCTTTGGTATTTCACTGTTTGCTAATTTATCTCACTGTTAGCAAAAATCATGATTTGGTTCGCCTGTAAAATATACAGTTAACGACAAAACAAGGGTTTTGGTCAGCCACAAATGATTTACGATTTCTAGTATGATTTTAATTAATTTCTGGGCTTCACTTGGCTTTTATGAATATTTAATGTTGGTAATCCGTGGAAACAGCTCCGAAATTCCTCTTCCGTATTGGGGGATTAAACTACTTCTACTTGACAAACAGAAAATAGCGAAACGTAGATCACAAAATATTAGGAAGAAGAAGTAGAAGTATACAAAATCAGTTCTACTTGAGTAAGTACCAGAAGTAGAGTAAAACTACTTGAGTACTTCAGAAAAATGGAAGTACTTCGTTACTGACCACCTTTGTTCGAAATAGATCAACACATCCCGAATTCTCCTCTGCGTTTGGCAATACTGGGAAGTTAATCGTATTGGGTTTAGTTTTATTGCTTTGTATGACTACTATATCCAATGAGAATGTGGTAGGGATTTGGTCACATTAAATTTGGTATGGTACCAAGCTCTTAACTTTAACATGAATCGGGGTAACAACACTCAATAATATCATTTTTTATCACACGACGAAGAAATATTCTGACGATTTAATTTTGTAGCTCTCAAATACAAGCACATTTAGTTGATCATTCTGGCCGATATGCATCAAAACATCTTTAATGTACAGATGGCATCACTCTCAAACGTCGTACAGGTCCTACAGCGCCTTTACAATTTCGACAGGAAGTGCGCTGCCGGATACGATACCTAGTTCAACACTTTTTGTAGAAATAACCCGAGTTATTAGAGCAATGGATATTTTGGCACGGCCATATTTTAGAGCAGAGGTCTCAAACACGCGGCTCGCATGCGGCCTGTCAGAGCATTTTGGGTGGCCCGCGACGACATTTTAGATTTTTATTAATTTGACAAAATACAAGTGTCACATATATCTTTTCAGGTTATAAGGTGGAAATTCCCTACTAAATTGCTCCGAAAGCCTTACACTATTCATCAAACTTCACTATCACATCAATTGTAAACGCTACCATGCAGTGGAACATTCACTATTTCGCCACATTTCCAATTCCTGATGACAAAACCGGACGCTTAGACCATTCTAGACTGAAATTTGTGAGTTGGACTTCTACGCAACCTTTCCTAGAATTACTCAAACTCTGGCTAACTCGATGTCAAAATGAAAATGACTCAAGTGGACTTGGAGTGACTCGGAATGCCGTAAATTTGTTAGAACCATGGACGAAACAAACTAATCGCGTATAAGGGGAATGGTAATAAAGCAGAAGGTCGCAGCTTGGTATTTCGCTAACTAAGCAAGTATAGCTATGGCAACCATTGGCAATCTGTTAGTTACATCTTTGTTCGCTAAAACATTTGTCTGCTCCTAAATTTGAAGATGTCTGGTTATGAGATTAATAGGCTACTCAACAGAACTATACCCGACTCCTGGATTTGAATTACAATGCTCAACTTAAAAATGTTTTGAAATCAGATCAGTCTCTATTATCAATCTGTTGGATTCAAAATATTCATAGTAGCGGAAAATTATAACCCGATAGCTTTTATGATGGCATCATGCATTTGTCCGCCCATATGATGTCTATATCTTGTAGTTAATATATATCAAGTACAACAACAATTTTATTCAAATATTTATAAATGTGATGATTCTTTTCGTGCCAGTCCTAAATTGATACAAACGTAACTCACATTTTGACGATGTGTGTTTACTGTCAGTCTGCTGGATCGGCTCACTTTCAATAGGAATATTCATTTCCTCCAAATAAGGCCTACTTGGAAAGACATAGAATACCCCTATAAATGCTGTGGCCCGCGGCGTCCTCAAAACCGGAAAACTGTCCCGCAAGCACATTTGAGTTTGAGACCACTGTTTTAGAGAATAACTGTACTGGATCAGTATAAGTATCAGTTTATTGTTATTTTCATCATTTCAAAACACCACAAAACTGTGATTCAATGAAAAAATAGGAAGGTGTCGAAACAACTTGGAGTAGCTAGCGTGACGGGAGTGTTTTGACGGGGAATTGACAATTCAAAAGTACGCCAAATTCATTTTACATCAATGAAAATAAACCACTGCATTCATGGAAACATCGTCGATAGATATTTCGCGATGAGCGCAGCGAAAAATGTTGTGATTTGACCGATTTTGTCGAGTTTGTTTGCATATGTCCTTAATGCGCCATCTCCAGCGAGGCTACTTTTCCAGCGTCCCCCAAACCGCCTCTCTGAGCCCAGCACCCCCCCCCATATCGCCCGCTGATCGTTTTCGCCCCTTTCAAAATCCAAATCACCCCCTGGAGCGGGGCGGGGGGCTGGAGACAAGGTTACGAACCACTGAGCAACAGGAATATAAGCAAATTGATTTGTATTGTGTGGTAAAACAGCTTTTAGGCTTGATGCATAAATAGAAGGTGAAATTCACAGTTCCCAATTTCTCCATGAGACCTTATACATCCACACAATAACCGAGAGAGGGTTCGGTGGCAAAGAAGCGTGAGCATCCACTAACACGATGCATATGTCATGCGAAAGTGTTATCAGTGCTAGGCATATACGTTTCTCTTTCAATCTGAAACCTACTATAAGAGCAGACTCCTTTGGCAAATTCAAATTTATGAGAAAGTCATTTAGTTCAACTCGATTCAAGTATATATAGCTGCTGATAACCGTCACAGTCCTGCTGAGAACATTCCTCAAAAAGAGACTCCTATACATTGAGAATCTTCTTCAACTACTGGTAAAGCTTTTGAAAGCGATGAACTTGCTATATCTGGCCCATGAGGAATCGGTCGTATTGCGCAAGGCAGATTAGATATTGAATTTTATGCCCATCTATGACATCGAATCCAAAAACAACGCGTGAGCAGAAGTAACAATCTTTCTCCAAAGCAATAACACACCAAATTCTAAAGATATTTGTTTTCCAATGCTTCACCGCCACAATGTCACTTTATTTTCTTTTCAGTGTGCTGTGCATGCCTCTTCGTTACATCGCTTGTACCCAGGTGGGTGTCAGATTTCAAAAACTACTCCAAGTCGTTTTGACGCCTTCCTTTCTTTCATTGTGTCGCAGTCTTGTGATGTTTTGGAAGGATGGAAATAATAATAAACTGATTCTGAGACCGAAAACTAGGCTATAGAATACCTACTTTTACACCTACTTTTAAAAAGTTACTTTTACTTCTAGTTGAGTGGAAATAGATGTCGTTACTTCTACTTGTTCTTGAGTACCTATGGTGAGTACTAAAAAAAAGGAACTAAATTATTAAGAAATTAGCCGTCGATAGCATCCGCTTAATTGACATTCTTCTGATACTCATTGGTATTAAATTTTCGTCTCTCTGACCGTAGAGAATATATAGGCAAACGACCCCACCTAGCTTAGGATCCCCTGCTCCATAGAATTCTTTTACAGTTGATATCCATCAATGATATATATCATAAAAGATCGATTCGTGAAATCCAATTACTTATGTGTTGAAAAGTATGCAGAGTATGAAAACTGCGCTGTCCTTCATTATTGCAATATATCTTGCGAAGAATGCGTTTTCAATATGTGAGTAATGTATATTGAATTGAATTTGAAAGAATAATTCGTTGACGATCGCCCATAGGTCCAAATCCGGGTCTTCTATACCTCGACGGATATCGTTACACACGAATATTGTATCAATATTCGTTTCTTCAAGCGTCAGAGTATTGCAATGACAATCACGATTCCGGACATCTAGCTCATATAAAGTCGGAAAACGTGTCGCAAGTTGTGGACCAAATAATAAGGTGATACTAATGAATGCATCAAAATGCTAGCTAATATGAATGAATAAATGGTTTGTGAACATAAGCCCGCCGTCAGATTTCTTACGTTGCATTTTGACAAACGTGAAGAATGAAAGTTATATGGGATCCATTAGTAATGAAGGAGTAAATATATGCAACAAGATAAATCATATTATATAAGTGTTTATGCGGTCCTGAATTGTCACCTATCCGGCGCAGAAATATACATATATATAGTAGGCTAATGAATATTTGATAATATACATTCGTAAATCTCACATATTCATTACCTTACTGTTTACACTGATTGTTCAATTCCATTTCACACTGTCTAAATACGAAAATATGCTCAATTACAATGAATGATGATCGTTCGCGTACGTATTCATTTAATGAGCAATCGTCGACACCTGTATGCGCAGTGTATGTCATATGAAGATCGTAAGAGGGAATCAATATCAATATTAGGATATGACAGATGACACGAATATTGAATACCAAAATAACATTATTGATCCTATGTAGTGGTTGCGCTGGAGTCTTTCGAATTGGTTTGGAGTATGACACCAGGATCAATGGATCTGGATGGTACTGGACTGACAACGATATCGACGGTGAAATCGATCAACCTTTGTTAGAAGAGGAATCAAGATGGTGAGAATTAAATACGTGCCGTTTCTGAAGCTCAGTTACAGTTCTACTACACGACACGGAAATACACGGTGTCTCTCATCGTCAATATATTTCAGGGAAATGAATGAAGGATTTGGCGGTAATGGCAGAAGCGCATGCGTACTTCCCATTGACCGGACATGGATAGAAGTAGATGATAGCTCGTTACATTTGTTCATTTGCCAAACAAGTATACGAATTTATTTGATTGCGGCAATGTTACCAGCTATGATGACGATACATTCATATGTAGATATGCTGTCTTTGGAAGCTGATTCGGATAGAATTGATTCGAAAGTAGGCGGAATCGCTCCTCTTCAAATAACTGTCCGAAGTATCAATGGTCCAGCAGATATTACCTTGTATAAGGACCGAAACTACAGTATGGCGATCGTTTCTACTTCTGTGCAAAGCGGATCATGGACTTACGTGCTATATACGGGCACAACGGACGATGCGGGATTGTATGAATTTGTTGGAAGGCGTGACGACTATACGCGGTCAACGAGCACAAACGTTTTTGTGCTAGGTAATACTGGCAAATAATGTTTGTTTTGGGGTAATCGTGGTGTTTGTCGACTACCATGGTCATTTACACCAGGCCGATATTATTCTTATTTTCCGTAACTGCCGACTTATAGCACGGCCCACCTCTAGGCGTTTTGTAAGACACCGCTGACGCGGATGAGGAGGCGATGACTGGCAAATATAACATTATTTCGAATAAAAAAACGACGAATGCAAGTATTCTGATCATGGTCACAAGAGAAATGTATTTTTCTTGTTCGATCCCAATTTTTATTGCGTAAAAAATAAATACTTTCTTCTTCTTTGGAATGGATTGGTGTGGATGAGTGTACTCATACACCACATATGGATTCGTTCACAAATGCCACTCGGTCGTATCAATTTACTATTTATCATCCTCCAAGAAAGAATATCTTATAGAATAATGATAAAATAGTGTGGATAATATTATTTCAGCTCTTTTTATGTCAATCTTGTTTGCCAACCTTGTTGAAGATTTTGTTAATCGAACTATCATACATAATTGACATAAATGAAATTAATAAATTATGTTTTGATGCGATTTTTATTTTCGACAAGTTTTGAATCAGGGCTCTACAACCTTAATCGGGATGGTACACCCTATGAATATTTTCACGACAATTGTGGGCCTCAGTGCACGAATAATGTTGACGAGTATCCGCACGAGCAGCAAACTTTAGGATCGTAGCGACTACAAATGTCTACATAAAAAGTTATCAATTTTTTTGGTTTTTACGGTCACGTTCCCGTTATATATATGGCGCATCGTCACTTTACAGCGGACTGTCAAATTTCTATGGCAAGGGCACTCCGCTTCGCGGTCAGTCATTGTGATGTTCTCTGCGATCACTGTCTTCTTGTGAAATACCTTGCGCATGACAGATACTAATTGTAGAACCAGAACGCCCCGGCAGACTCAACATACACCGAAGATCGCGAGTAATAATGTTACGAAATGCTATTGGAATTCGTTGCATACGTTGCTTCCAACTTCATGATTAAGTTTCGTCGATAATATTGGTATCTGGGCATACAAATATCAAATACGTATCCTTTACCAAAGGGTTTTTATTTTGGGAATCGAGATAGAAGGGCACTTTTTCGAAATTTTCAAACTTAGAATACCGGAGGAAAATCTTGAAAAATGGTAATTTTTTCCTACTTCGTGATCAGTTGACTGAAAAAAGGTCAACTTTCCGGCTCAGTTTCCGAAATACCCACCGAAGCGTTGGTTCGGTGCTGAATTACTGTATCTCGGTCGAATTTTGTCATATGTTTAACCGAAATTTTCACAAAAGAGGACAAAAGCTCAAAAAGGAGAACATTTTCAAAAATCCTTCTATAGGAGAACGTCTGGTAACCCTACTTTACCATCCCTAAATTTTTAGCTCATAACTTTATTGATGTGTCTTGTTAATAATCAATTTTTCGCATGATGTTATTTCTTGACCTTCGGTCTGAATTGTTGGTAAATTCAAAAGGCATGTTCAAATTACCCAAACGTTACATAAAAGACTTCATTCGTGAGACGAACAAGATTTTAAACAGGCATTTCTTCATGAGGTCATCATGTATGTCTGTGGTTCCCAATTGTATATCAGGGCTCGGATTTTAAGGACACTACTATAGTAAATAACTGATCGTAATTAAAAAGCACTGATTGAAATCTATTTTACCTTTGTTCAGCTGTTACATGCTATGAAGTTCCGGATTTCCCTAACGCCAATGTTGGCCCCGGCTGCGATGCAAATAGTTCTTTTGGTACCACATGTATAATTACATGTAATTTTGGATATTATGTGGACGGCATTGCTCGCGCGACATGTGTTGACTCTGATCCAAGTAATCTAACCCAATCCGACGGAAAATTGGACTACGGGAATACTGCATGCACACGTGAGTCGATACAAATGTAAAGTGGTCTTTCACATATTTTTCCACACGCTTAGTGCTTAATCCTGAATTAGGGATATTACGAAGTCCTATACTTTATTGCAAGGGTTCTCAAACTGGGGTGTATGAAAACATCTGAAGGGGGAGCGAAGTCGACGGAGAGAAGTGAAACTCATGAAATCGTAATGAGTTTAATTTGTGTAGAGTGCTTAGAAAGACACAAAGTTATGGAGAAATAAGATGCTTGCTTTGAAGTGGTCCCAAACCTTTTTCATCACTCTGACCCATTTGCCCGAAATTAGAGCCAAAATTCTACAAGAGGAGAAGCTTGGCCGATGCTTACAAAAAGTCATATTTCCCGCGGAAGCAGATATTGACTGAAGAATATAACGGGCGCTACGGAGTGTTCGTTTCAAGGAGGATCGTAAAAATTAGAGCCCGACCGATTTTGAATTTTCGGGACGATACTTATAAAACCGATATCTAATACCTTCACCGATAACACCGATATATCCAGTTAATATTAAAATAAGGTGGAATCCATCGCAAAAGGCGCATTTTCAAAACTTCGGAGCATATATTTCAACATCTTCACAGCCATTGTCCTACTTGAAACATGAAATATACAAAAGAGGCTGCATCTAGACACCTTGAAAGATTAAATTATATGAAGTATAGCAATATGTTGGTCTAGCGGGCAAGGTTTATAGTTTTCTGCCATCCTACCATCATGTTGTTACATCACGAAAATTGCCGATATTTTTTCACCTTCAATAATTCTTTCAAAGTGTAATATCGACTTGATGTTATTGGCGAACCGATAACACTGGTCAACACATTTTTTTAGGCAGACAAAGTAAGAGTGGTTTTGGCGGTTCTGAAGGGCACTGATTCCGAATATGACGTTCGTTTTTTTCAAATTGGCTCCTGTTGTGGAGATAACCCATGGGGCTATTTTGACCGAAATCTCCCATTTTCGCGATAGTGACTAGATATAAAATCGGCTCAGTCGTACTATCAAGTGTAGAAAATCAATCTACTTGTTATTTTTACACAGAGAAGACTCTTTTAAATCAAAATACAGCAACAGCACTATATTTAGGGGGAATAGATTTATCATAGTTACAGATTTTCACGGATATCATGTACATAAATAAATTCCAGTCATGTACATAAGTATTTACCTTGACACTCAAATAACGTGGCATTATTTCGATCAGTTTTACGTCAACCAGCTATTGTAAAGTTGAAATAATCAGTTGGAATATAATATTATTGATATATTTTAAATCACAATTTTTTTTGTAAGATTTTCGCCTGTAAGCTATTTAGTGCAGTTTCTTGAAAGTTTGCGGCAATGGTCTGACATAATATGTTCAATTGTTCATCTCATCTGCCTTGGTATCTTTCTTTTGTTGTTCTGATGTCTTGGTAGAGCCTCTCCCCTTGCTAATCAACAAGATGATCGGGAATTAGATCAAGATTTCTGAACAGGAAGTGAACTTTTATGCCCCTGTTTGTGCTCAAGTGTTCGATATGCAGATACGAATTTTCGGACCAACTGTTTGTTATTGGGTGCTTATGATCATCTAAAAAGTTTTATTTACTACATCATAGGAGAAATTACATGCAGTGAACCAGTGTTGGGATGACTCGAGTCACCTTTTTCGTATGACTTGACTTGACTCGAGTCACTTTGCTAAAATGACTTGACTTGACTTGACTCAGCGTATCAAAAATGTGGATTGACTCGTGACTCGGAGCAAAGTTCACGAGTCAATTTCGAGTCATCAAGAAATCGATGTCGATAAAAATCATTGTATCTTGCATATGTTCGGATTGTACGCGAAACGCTGGTGTAACCCATGAGAGCGACCAATCATTCAATGATCGTGCGTTTTACTGAGCCTCCATTGTTCTCTCACAAATTAATTGATCGCAAACGAAGTGATCGAAGCTTACAGCTTACGTTGTCGTAAACTAGTATAGTGAAGTAATTTAATAGCAAAATGTCTATTTCTCTTCTCTGTTCTTAACCAAACCTCTTGTTTTATTGGAATTGAACTCCAATACAGTTTATATAGTCCTCAACCACCGGCGCAGGCTGGAATTGTATCATATCAATTCGTAACTGGGTAATGTATTGCATCTTATCAATTCGTTTCTCTATTCTCCATTTTGGCTGGTATCTATAATCCGAGGTCATGCAATTACTCACTTAGTTAAGAATGTCTACGTATATGTGAGCAATAAAGCGCCTTCCTGCGTTTATATTTAACTCTATATTCGTTCATAGGCCTAGAATCAATAACCACTCAATCTGTATTTCAGGCAGCTAGCAAAATGTAATGTCGTAATCATGCCTCATACTTCGATAAGGCAACTTGACTTGAATTGTGACTTGACTCGTGACTTGACTTGACTTGACTCGACCTGACTCGAGTCACCTCCAAAATTCGAGTGACTTGACTTGACTCGAGTCACCTTCGAAAATCGATTGACTTGACTTGACTCGAGTCAAAATGTGCA
The DNA here is from genome assembly GCF_051294905.1 of Botryllus schlosseri. NCBI lineage: Eukaryota > Metazoa > Chordata > Ascidiacea > Stolidobranchia > Styelidae > Botryllus > Botryllus schlosseri. The sequence goes on from NC_137239.1 coordinate 2,043,112, forward strand.
GTGACTCGAAATGACTCGTGACTCGAAGGTAGTGACTTGATCCCAACACTGCAGTGAACTCCTTCTTAATGTAAAATTGGAATCTTTCATCGGTATTCGAATATACCAGATACCAGATTCAAGCTTCTCGCTTGATAGGGTTACTCGGTATACCCACTTTGTCGACTCAGCGGGAAATTATCAATTTACCAGTCGAAAGAAAGGAGACGCATATGAGTATTGTAGTTAAGCCTTCCAAGGACAAATTTTAATAGTTTTATACACATCTTTAATCTTGGTAGAATGACCAGTTGATACGGGAGAATATGTATTTGCGTTGTGCAAAAGTACAAATTTTAGGCTGCAAACCCTGCTTTTTTGACAAACAAATATTTCGCATCATGTCCTGTGAATATTGATAGAACGACTTAGAATGACTTGAGGATTCTTTATAGTCAATTAGTTATTTATACGCAGTATTTCATTAGAAAAATCTACGATTTTCTTCGTACCAAGTGAAATATTTAGGGGCAAAAACAGTAATTTTGGGGTTTTTAGGGGTGTAAATATCTCCTGACAAAGAGCCTTTCTGACAAAACTAATGTGATATTCGTAATTAGCAACCTCAAAAACTCCAGAAACGGCTCTCAGATGTTCTGCCTAAAAACATTTTTTTTCATTTTGTTGACCAGTGTAATTAATCGGTCGGGCTCTAGTAACAACACTTTGTCGACATCCAAAAATCATGGCTTTGGTCCCAGTAAACACAACTAGTGAAGGGTTTCGTTCCCCATACCTTAATTGATGGTCACAATAAACAATAATACACATAGACGTACACACACAGTGTGTGTCTGTGTGTGAAGCGGATCGACAAATTCTCTAATCCTATTCCGATCCGATTTTAGAAACTCTGGCCCGACTTCTGTCCAACTCCAAGACCAGATTCCAGAAATGGTTGTGATCCGGTGCGGAAAAGTCACAGGGATGATATTAAATATTGATTGAAACAATGCCAGCAAGAAATCAAAAACTCAAATGTCAACCCCGACCCTTATGTGAAGTTATTATGCCGACTCGGACTTAGCATGTGGTTAATTTCCATGAACGTGTAACTTTAACAATTGATGAAAGGGTGGAAGGCGGTATGGCTGTCTTATTCTTACTTAAAAGTACTTATTCGGCTCTGAACCGGCTTCGGAAAAGAATGAAAAAATCCGGCCGGAAATCCAGTTCGGCTCTGGTCCGCGCCCTGCTGTAATATACACCCATTCACGTGGCGAGATAGCGCAGTGGTATAATCCACAGCTGGAACACGAATATGTTGTGAGTTCGATCATACTGAGGTCAACTCCAGAGCTCCTACGTAAGTGTTCCAGGCATATCTAGGCTACAACTCGTCATATCATCCGCGTAGGCAGTGACTTAAAAAAATTTAAAGTGAGCCGTGGCACAAGTCAGCAGGTGCGGAATCAAAAATAAACAATATTTTAGTCGACAAACACCAACCATGCTGTAATATATCTGTCTTTAGCCGAGACCCCAACATGCAGACAAGTGATTGTGAGCGAAAGTCCTTTATTACTCGGATGACACGAACGAGAACACAAGAAACCAATTATTAGGACTACGTATATCACATCCTTTTCACCCCAAGATGCTTAAGTTACGTAGTCCTCCAAGTATTTAGGTTTTCTTCACATCCTTTTCACCCCAAGATGCTTAAGTTACGTAGTCCTCCAAGTATTTAGGTTTTCTTCGGATACGCTCGGATCTTCGCGGTATGGGTTTCGGTGTAGTGGGTATATGCCTACTGGTTGCTTCATCAGCTACCACGAAGGGTGCTACATCATTGAAGCAAGACGGTTGTGGCGACGTCGATGTCTTCTCGGGTATAGTCGTCTCTACAACCGGTTCCAGCTTCAGTTCTACATCGGTTACAAGTTTCCGCAGGTGTCTCCGGTTTCTTTTTACAAGCATGCCGGATTCGAGTCGGATGAGGTATCTTTTTTCGTCATAGAAACATTCCAAGATCCATCTGCTTCTGTCCCATTTTCTTGTGATCGCATTCTGAATAGATACATAGTCACCAACATGCATTTTAGGTAAATACTTAACTCTCTGGTTATTGTATCTAGCAGACATCTGCTTTCGCTTGACAGCTTCCCTGTCAACACGAAGTTTTTCGTCGTGCCAACTTCGCATGAGCGATCGTTTGTGAAAAGGTATTACTTGGTTCCTCGAAAACGCGTCAGCAGCTTTGTTTTGGGCTCCTGATATATTAAACTGTGAAATTGAAATCCATCAATTTCATCAGTGATCTTGAGGAGTATTACATTCTCGACTTCATCGAGTCGCTTCCTATTGCATATGGCAACAAGAGGTCTGTGGTTAGTGAAGACCTTAAATTCTGTGCCCGCCAAAAATGTTTTACACGTTCACGTAGCGTACACAACAGCAAAAAGTTCCAATTCGATTGGTGCATAACGCGTCTCAGCGTCCTGCAATGACCGTGATCCTGTCTGGATTACCTGCCACTTGCCATCTTTCTGCTTCTGTTTCAAATGGAAACCAATTCCATTTTTCAAGCTCGCATCCGTATATAGATGTAGAGGAGAACCGGGCGTGTAGTACGCAATAACCTGTTCGCATACCAGCATGTCTTTGACTTTCTGAAATGCAGCTTTGTGCAAATCATTCATTTCAAACTTATCACTCTTTTTGAGCAACGGTCGCAGCGGTTCGGATCCATCGCTGTTGCCAAGCCTCGGTTGAACGGCGCTAATTGGTTGGCCATACCTTGAAATGATTTAAGGTCAGTTAAAGATTCGGGCGTCTTAAATTCGCGAATGGCCTTCAAGATCTTGTCTTGAATTCTGTAGCCATCCCCATTCAATACTACCCCTGCAAAGTTAATTTCACTTCGCGCAAGTTTGCACTTCTCTTTATTCAAACGAATTCCGCTCTCCCTACATCTCTGCAGGAAAGCACGCACGAGCGACACATGCGATGTTAAATCGTCTCCCGTATAAATGAGATTATCATCAACAACCTTAACGTGATTACGCAAGCCATTCAATTCCCCTGTCATCATTCGATTGAAGTGGTCACTAATCGAGTTGATTCCAATCGGAGCTCTCTCGTAGCGGAAACGCCCAAATGGTGTAATGAAAGTCGTCAGATTCTTACTTGATTCATCCAGTTGTATCTGGTGGAATCCCTTCCACGCGTCAAATACACTGAAAATCTTTCCTGTTATCTGCTGAACGGTTTCCAAAACACTTGGAGAAGAGTAAATCTCTCTGCGGCAAAATTTGTTCAGGTGGCGAAAATCACACATAGTCTCACCTTTCCACTGAACTTTCATTTGGCGTCCTTCTTTGACTCCACTACGATCGGGTTGACCCACTCGGTCGGTTCTGTAACTAGTGATATCACACCTTCTTCCAGCAGGGTGGCGAGATAGCGCAGTGGTATAATCCGCGGCTGCAACACCAATGGGTGCGGGTTCGAGTCCGACCGAGGTCGACTTCCGAATTCCGATACGTAAGTGTTGGAGGTTTACCTAGGCTCCTCCTCGCCACCTCATCCGTGTCAGCGGTGTCTTACAAAAGCCTAGAGGTGGGCCGTGCTATAAGTCGGCAGTTACGGAAAATAAGAAGAATAACGGCCTGGTGTAAATGACCATAGCAGTCGACAAACACCATGAATACCCCAAAAACAAACAAACAAACAAACCTTCTTCCAGCAGTAAATCCAATTCCTTTGACAAAGGATCTTTGAATGCTAGCGTAACATTCCTCGCTATCCTTACACAGCATGGTACAGCGTCGTTAGTCAGGTTTAATTTTTAATTTCTCACCGTTCAAAGGTTGCTTTGAGTCGAACACATCTTGGAATTCGCCCAATAGCTTCATCCTCTCAACTTCTACCGTTGGTAGCGGATTCGTTTTGTGGGGTCATAAGTCGTAGCTTCGGATTATTTCGATTGACTTCATCGGAGAACTTTACAAGACCAAGGTTTTCAGACGCATCAAGCGATAACAATGGCATCTTGATTCCCCGAAACACGATTTTCTCGTCGACCTGTCTCGATGCAATGGTAACGCGTGCGTAGAAATAACCTAGTGGCTTTATGAGTGTTTCTGCCGCTGTTCTGGTCTTGCGCATGTCATCGGTCGGATTGTGTAATGCGGATTTTTTCACTCCCAACACTTTCATATCTTCAACCCCGATTGCGATCCAGTCAGCACCAGAATCAATCGTGAATGTCATCACGATCTTCAAACGTCCAGTGTCTACTGTGGCTTGAATTGTCTTTGTTCTGATACCTGCTTTCTTTGCAACTGTACCAGACGAGCACGTGGATTTACCACCTTTTCGCTTCCTTTTGAAACAAAGTTTTGCGAAATGACCCATTCGTTCGCAACAATAACATTCCACGTTCTCTGCGGGACATGTTTCTTGCTTGCTGTGCTTTCTTCCACATGATTGGCATGGTTTAATCTTATTTACTTTGTACGTCGACTTCAGTGTCTTATTGTGTGGAGCAGCGATCTGGCTAATGTCGGGCTGAGTCGGAATTCTAGCGAAAGCATCTTCGGTTTTTTGAACTGATTCGAATGCTTCGAGAATTCGCCTCGCACGATCTAATGTCAGATACGTTTTTTCAAACAGTTTCTTCATCGCTGCTTGATTGTTTGTGTGAAACACCAATTTATGGAGTAACCACATGTCGAGTACTTTCTGCTTGTCCGCGTTGCAGATTCCATCGTCAAATTTGCATGGTGAGATCAGGCTTACGATTTCAGCATAGTATTGTTGGAACGATTGTCCAGCTTGTTGCTTGCATTCCTCAAACTTATGTCGTCTGATCCAAACGTTCTCCGCGGCGTCAGCGATACTATTAACAGCTTTCAATATCTCGTCAAGAGTTTCCCGATTGTCGATCTGAAGTTGCAATCGCAACGCTTCTATCTTCAAGAATGTGTCTTCGGTGACACAAGCTTCAAAAGCAGCCCATTTAGCGACCCAATCTACACCTTGAGCTGTCACTCCTGATTCCCCTGCAAAATTCTGGAACAGCCGTTTCCATGTTAGGAACGATTGACCCGTGTAAATAGAAAGATCGAGATCTTGCTTCACAAGAACTTTCGTCAGCGACCAATCTATCTTCGGCGGCATCGTATGTTCATTATATGCTCGCAGCGCCATGTAATATATCTGTCTTCAGCCGAGACCCCAACATGCAGACAAGTGATTGTGAGCGAAAGTCCTTTATTACTCGGATGACACGAACGAGAACACAAGAAACCAATTATTAGGACTACGTATATCACATCCTTTTCACCCCAAGATGCTTAAGTTACGTAGTCCTCCAAGTATTTAGGTTTTCTTCACATCCTTTTCACCCCAAGATGCTTAAGTTACGTAGTCCTCCAAGTATTTAGGTTTTCTTCGGATACGCTCGGATCTTCGCGGTATGGGTTTCGGTGTAGTGGGTATATGCCTACTGGTTGCTTCATCAGCTACCACGAAGGGTGCTACATCATTGAAGCAAGACGGTTGTGGCGACGTCGATGTCTTCTCGGGTATAGTCGTCTCTACAACCGGTTCCAGCTTCAGTTCTACATCGGTTACAAGTTTCCGCAGGTGTCTCCGGTTTCTTTTTACAAGCATGCCGGATTCGAGTCGGATGAGGTATCTTTTTTCGTCATAGAAACATTCCAAGATCCATCTGCTTCTGTCCCATTTTCTTGTGATCGCATTCTGAATAGATACATAGTCACCAACATGCATTTTAGGTAAATACTTAACTCTCTGGTTATTGTATCTAGCAGACATCTGCTTTCGCTTGACAGCTTCCCTGTCAACACGAAGTTTTTCGTCGTGCCAACTTCGCATGAGCGATCGTTTGTGAAAAGGTATTACTTGGTTCCTCGAAAACGCGTCAGCAGCTTTGTTTTGGGCTCCTGATATATTAAACTGTGAAATTGAAATCCATCAATTTCATCAGTGATCTTGAGGAGTATTACATTCTCGACTTCATCGAGTCGCTTCCTATTGCATATGGCAACAAGAGGTCTGTGGTTAGTGAAGACCTTAAATTCTGTGCCCGCCAAAAATGTTTTACACTTTCACGTAGCGTACACAACAGCAAAAAGTTCCAATTCGATTGGTGCATAACGCGTCTCAGCGTCCTGCAATGACCGTGATCCTGTCTGGATTACCTGCCACTTGCCATCTTTCTGCTTCTGTTTCAAATGGAAACCAATTCCATTTTTCAAGCTCGCATCCGTATATAGATGTAGAGGAGAACCGGGCGTGTAGTACGCAATAACCTGTTCGCATACCAGCATGTCTTTGACTTTCTGAAATGCAGCTTTGTGCAAATCATTCATTTCAAACTTATCACTCTTTTTGAGCAACGGTCGCAGCGGTTCGGATCCATCGCTGTTGCCAAGCCTCGGTTGAACGGCGCTAATTGGTTGGCCATACCTTGAAATGATTTAAGGTCAGTTAAAGATTCGGGCGTCTTAAATTCGCGAATGGCCTTCAAGATCTTGTCTTGAATTCTGTAGCCATCCCCATTCAATACTACCCCTGCAAAGTTAATTTCACTTCGCGCAAGTTTGCACTTCTCTTTATTCAAACGAATTCCGCTCTCCCTACATCTCTGCAGGAAAGCACGCACGAGCGACACATGCGATGTTAAATCGTCTCCCGTATAAATGAGATTATCATCAACAACCTTAACGTGATTACGCAAGCCATTCAATTCCCCTGTCATCATTCGATTGAAGTGGTCACTAATCGAGTTGATTCCAATCGGAGCTCTCTCGTAGCGGAAACGCCCAAATGGTGTAATGAAAGTCGTCAGATTCTTACTTGATTCATCCAGTTGTATCTGGTGGAATCCCTTCCACGCGTCAAATACACTGAAAATCTTTCCTGTTATCTGCTGAACGGTTTCCGAAACACTTGGAGAAGAGTAAATCTCTCTGCGGCAAAATTTGTTCGGGTGGCGAAAATCACACATAGTCTCACCTTTCCACTGAACTTTCATTTGGCGTCCTTCTTTGACTCCACTACGATCGGGTTGACCCACTCGGTCGGTTCTGTAACTAGTGATATCACACCTTCTTCCAGCAGGGTGGCGAGATAGCGCAGTGGTATAATCCGCGGCTGCAACACCAATGGGTGCGGGTTCGAGTCCGACCGAGGTCGACTTCCGAATTCCGATACGTAAGTGTTGGAGGTTTACCTAGGCTCCTCCTCGCCACCTCATCCGTGTCAGCGGTGTCTTACAAAAGCCTAGAGGTGGGCCGTGCTATAAGTCGGCAGTTACGGAAAATAAGAAGAATAACGGCCTGGTGTAAATGACCATAGCAGTCGACAAACACCATGAATACCCCAAAAACAAACAAACAAACAAACCTTCTTCCAGCAGTAAATCCAATTCCTTTGACAAAGGATCTTTGAATGCTAGCGTAACATTCCTCGCTATCCTTACACAGCATGGTACAGCGTCGTTAGTCAGGTTTAATTTTAAATTTCTCACCGTTCAAAGGTTGCTTTGAATCGAACACATCTTGGAATTCGCCCAATAGCTTCATCCTCTCAACTTCTACCGTTGGTAGCGGATTCGTTTTGTGGGGTCATTCGGATTATTTCGATTGACTTCATCGGAGAACTTTACAAGACCAAGGTTTTCAGACGCATCAAGCGATAACAATGGCATCTTGATTCCTCGAAACACGATTTTCTCGTCGACCTGTCTCGATGCAATGGTAACGCGTGCGTAGAAATAACCTAGTGGCTTTATGAGTGTTTCTGCCGCTGTTCTGGTCTTGCGCATGTCATCGGTCGGATTGTGTAATGCGGATTTTTTCACTCCCAACACTTTCATATCTTCAACCCCGATTGCGATCCAGTCAGCACCAGAATCAATCGTGAATGTCATCACGATCTTCAAACGTCCAGTGTCTACTGTGGCTTGAATTGTCTTTGTTCTGATACCTGCTTTCTTTGCAACTGTACCAGACGAGCACGTGGATTTACCACCTTTTCGCTTCCTTTTGAAACAAAGTTTTGCGAAATGACCCATTCGTTCGCAAAAATAACATTCCACGTTCTCTGCGGGACATGTTTCTTGCTTGCTGTGCTTTCTTCCACATGATTGGCATGGTTTAATCTTATTTACTTTGTACGTCGACTTCAGTGTCTTATTGTGTGGAGCAGCGATCTGGCTAATGTCGGGCTGAGTCGGAATTCTAGCGAAAGCATCTTCGGTTTTTTGAACTGATTCGAATGCTTCGAGAATTCGCCTCGCACGATCTAATGTCAGATACGTTTTTTCAAACAGTTTCTTCATCGCTGCTTGATTGTTTGTGTGAAACACCAATTTATGGAGTAACCACATGTCGAGTACTTTCTGCTTGTCCGCGTTGCAGATTCCATCGTCAAATTTGCATGGTGAGATCAGGCTTACGATTTCAGCATAGTATTGTTGGAACGATTGTCCAGCTTGTTGCTTGCATTCCTCAAACTTATGTCGTCTGATCCAAACGTTCTCCGCGGCGTCAGCGATACTATTAACAGCTTTCAATATCTCGTCAAGAGTTTCCCGATTGTCGATCTGAAGTTGCAATCGCAACGCTTCTATCTTCAAGAATGTGTCTTCGGTGACACAAGCTTCAAAAGCAGCCCATTTAGCGACCCAATCTACACCTTGAGCTGTCACTCCTGATTCCCCTGCAAAATTCTGGAACAGCCGTTTCCATGTTAGGAACGATTGACCCGTGTAAATAGAAAGATCGAGATCTTGCTTCACAAGAACTTTCGTCAGCGACCAATCTATCTTCGGCGGCATCGTATGTTCATTATATGCTCGCAGCGCCATGTAATATATCTGTCTTCAGCCGAGACCCTAACATGCAGACAAATGATTGTGAGCGAAAGTCCTTTATTACTCGGATGACGCGAACTTAAATACGAACGAGAACACAAGACACCAATTATATTAGGACTACGTATATCACACATACAATCACACACCTTTTTTGCAACGCATCTTGTCCGGAATCACGCGATTCGTATGTTTGGCCATGTTGGGTAACGGTAAACGCACAAATTTATCCATTTATGGTTCTCGGCTTACAATGCACCATCAGTATGCGTATATTTATTCGTCGCGTGATCTTCTGTGCAGTTTACCTGACTGGTTCTTGGTACAGAGCTTGAAGACAGCTTTTATTACAACTTGCATTGTAATGAATTATTTTTTGAAGTCGAATACTTCTTGGGTGCCTTTTTTCAAGAGTTAACGGCACACTAAAGAGATTTAAACAGGATGAAAAGACAAACCAAAAAGGCAAATTATGACGGAACCATCAGAATTAGGGGAGATGTGGTACCGATGGATCAAAAATTGGACCGGGGACCTATGACACATATACCCTAAAAAACTCAATTGTGACTACTCTTCTTGCTCAGTATTATAATCTAAGCTGCAGCAAGCCAAAGAAGAATGTTTGGTCGCAACTGTCACAAAATAGAAAGAATATTAACTGAAATGTTGTCATAAAATCACTTTTCGATTTAGGCTCGAACTTATAAATTTGTGGGTACATACATACTGCCCGAAAATCGACAGTGTGACTTCCAAATACCTCGTTTTAGCGATAAAACATCATATGCAATTATTAGATAAAGATTTTCTGTACGTAGGCATGTTTCATTTGTTTCATGATTTGTATGTTTGATTATTTTGCTTGATTTGGCTATTGTATCAACGGTCCCCACCCTACGAATTTTATACATCAATCGAAAAAAAGTCCACTCAAGGAAAGTACTGAAAAAATAATAGGTGCCATTATATAGCCTGATACAAGCCCTACACTTCACAATAAAAATGATTGCTGGTTTGTTCGTGTTGAAGGTTACAAAAAAAATGTCTATATGTCGATCTAAATTTAGTTTAGACCCCCCAAAACAAAAATCATCTGTGAGAGACCCCATAGCTCGCGCACGTCGAATTTTTTGTATTTGAGGAAAGATTTTGCCAGCATGCAATTGTAGACAAGTTCACGGAGGGTAATCATGGAATCATCATAGAGAATTTTCAAAGTATTTTCGGTCCCAGTGATCCATCGGTACCACATCTCCCCTACATATTATGAATTCCGCATTGAAACGATGGCAACAATAACAAACATTGAAATGTACGGTACTATAGTAACAGCGCAATTTGAAATTGAATATTAACAAACACGAATTAGAAGAAACAAATGGGAAATTTGTAAGTTATACAGAAAATCTTTTTGTCTACATAAAATAAGCTCGGTCAATTGAATAATGGTAGATTACAACACGTTGTAATGAAACAAGGATCTGCCGGTAAACAATTCGTCATTATAGTTCTGAGCGCAAGAAGGGTTTTCACTTAAATGTTGACCGATCGCTGAAGCGTATGCCTTATATTTGTTATAAGAGTCAGTCTTTGCAGCTAATTTGCATTGACGTGCGAACTCAGTAAGGTCATTGACGCAAGTTTCAGCGAATCAACTTGGGGATGTGCTGCGTTATCCGTTCAAATAATCTTTGTGATGTACGTCCTACATGCCTGCTATCACAGTGACAGTTTGACCATGAACAGTGGCACTTTATGTATGACCACTGTTTACGGTACCATAAACTACATGGGTATATTTATTTTCACGGTTATTCGTGAAAAAAAGCTAAAAATCGGGTAAATGCATGCAGTAGTGCTGGCCCTCATCCAATCAAATAAGGCTCTTTTAAATAGTGCGGAAAGTTAGTGAGTGACGACTTCTCATGCTACCATGTTCCGCATTTGTGCATTTGGTTCAATTTCCTCAAGTTTCATATTTTATTATGTATTTGGCGGACAGTTGCCGACGTGCGTGTATAAATGTGGACCATACAATGCCTCGTCAAAAGGTGTAATTAACTCGATATTACATACCATACTCGATTCCCAATTGATGGTAAATCATTCTGTACTGTGTGTAAGAAAATTAAATATAGTCCGGATCATTGGATATAGTCTTACTCCACTGGATAAAGTGGAGTGAAAGTGAAATCTCGACCTAAAGTATGAGGAACGCACATACAAAACATTCAACGCAAGTATGCTAGGTATTGATATTGGAATTGAATTGCCTATAAAAAAACATTCGTATATCGCACTAACTTGATCGAATCTATTACACTAAAATTGGTAAGTTCTTTCGCATAAGTGGAATGGCTATGTATTCACACTAGCTCACCTCTGTCTATTGTCAATACACGATCGCGGAGACAACGTATCCGATAAATATTAAATACAAAAAATCAGAGTGAACAAAGTTTGCTTCAACACTGACTCTGTTTTGATTCTGTTCAGCCGTGACATGCGACGAAGTACCAGAGTTTCGGAATGGTGAAGTTGCTCCTGGATGCGTTGGCGGTAGTAACTTCAATATCTCGTGTAACATAACATGCAATGACGGATACACCCTGAGCGGCACTGCAAGGGCGACATGCGTTGACGTCACTCCGACCGACGATACCAATGACTTAGGAGCGTGGGATTACGGTGATACTGCATGCACACGTACGTCGATAATGTATTTGATCATTGTAGTTGTTGTACCCGTTAGTATGGATATTTGTTTTGTAAAACTGGATGTTGAGCACTCCAAAGAGATCCGCGACACGCATATTTTGTCTTACTATAGTATACTATGCCTATGACACACCATCATATCAATCCGAGTTATTACTGTAACCTGCTCAACCCTTTTGAACTTCTTTTCGTGTTTTCATCAGTGACACGAAAATACATCACCACCTGTGTATTATGAATCAGTAGACAAACAGGCATATCATTCTTGTAATTCGAGGTAACGGGTCAATCCTCCTGAGATATGGTGGATTCATTATGTAAGTGTTAAGTATACACGATAAATAAAATCACTCAACATCCAACTGACTTGCTCGATGGTAAGTATATCAAGATTCAAAAATTTATACAATTATTGTGTTTATTATAGTCACTGCGTATAATCTAATCCTTCACAAATACACGAGCATTTATCATTCTCATATTTTTTTGGCAAAAGTAATTTAGATATTGATCAGTTAAAAATCCCTGAGATCTTTTGCTCAAGTATGAAGTTCATTGGTTAACGCATGCATCAGATTTCATGATTTAAAATTGTCGCTTGGAGCAGTTAGTTCCTCTGTGCCCAGAAAACAGTGTTGGGATGACTCGAGTTCCACGCGAGTCAACTTTTTCTATGACGTGACTTGACTCGAGTCACTTCGCAAAAATGACATGACTTGACTTGGCTCTTCAGAAATGTGGATTGACTCGTGACTCGGCGCAAACTGTACGGGTGAATTTACAATGCGCAGTGCTCACATTTACCGACTGTCTTGTATGTTTTAAATCGAACGAATATAGTTTATCCCTTTATATTCTCACGCATCTGTAGATTGGTAGTGAATTGTACAATATTCATTTGTTTCAACTTCCTGACAGTGTTGGGATCAAGTCACTACCTTCGAGTCACGAGTCATTTCGAGTCATTGCAGATTTTGACTCGAGTCAAGTCAAGTCAATTGATTTTCGAAGGTGACTCGAGTCAAGTCAAGTCAGTCGATTTTTGGAGGTGACTCGAGTCAAGTCGAGTCAAGTCAAGTCAAGTCACGAGTCAAGTCACAATTCAAGTCAAGTTCCCTTTTCGAAGTATGAGGCATGCTTACGTCATTGCATTTTGCTCGCTGTCTGAAATACAGCTTGCGTGGTCATTGATTCTGAACCGATGAACGAATATAGAGGTAAATATACATAGCTTCATTTTAGTTGGCCCGTCAAAATAGAGACCAGAGAAAGGAATTAGTAAGATGTAATACATTACCCATTACAAATTGATATGATACTATTCGAGCCTGCGTCAATGCTTGAGGACTCTATAAACTATATTCGATTTCAATAAAACAAGAGGTTTGGTTAAGGTATAAGAACAGAGAACCGAAATATACATTTTGCTATTAAATTATTCTACTATACTAGTTTACGACAGCGTAAGCTGTATGCTTCGATTACTTCATTTGTGGTCAATTCATTTGTGAGAGAACAATGGAGGTTCAGTAAAACGCACGATCATTGAATGATTGGTCGATTTCACGGGTTACACCAGCGTTTCGCGAAAAATCCGACCATTTGAAAGATAGAGTGATTTATCGACATCGATTGCTTGATGACTTGAAATTGACTCGTGAATTTTTCTCCGAGTCACGAGTCAATGCGCATTTCTGATACGCCGAGTCAAGTCAAGTCAAGTCATTTTATCAAAGTGACTCGAGTCAAGTCAAGTCATACGAAAAAGGTGACTCGAGTCTGACTCGAGTCAAGTCATGACTCGAGTCATCCCAACACTGCTTCCTGAGGCTCCGTATTTGATCCTCTATGTTGACTGATGATAACAGACTGTAGCATGGGGCTATACAGTTAGTCACGTACTTAATTCGCAGATCTACGTGTACTTGAGCGATACAACAACTTTTTGCACGTATATTTCACCTAATATTCGGTATTTGTTATATCACGAGAAGGAGGCACGAAATTTTTCACTATCATAAAGGGGGTGACTCTAAAAATGTTTCAGAACCACTGTACTATGGCGTCGCGACATTTTAACACGTTATTACACATAAACGAGTCAATCACTGAATTATCACTCATGACTAGGGCAATTTTTTTTTTGACATGTCAAAAAAAGTCAAAATTAGGTCAAAATTGTAGCGTTAGGTCAAAATTTGTCAAAATTGTTTACAATTTCAAACATTTTGTGACCTCTGCATTTCGTTTGTATCGTAGATTTTGCGCTGTCGGTGAACTTATCATTTGATATTTTACAGCTTGTAGCCTACTTTATAGGCCTACCGTTGTAAACGGACCATCGTCTGCTCATTGTGAATCATAAATGGTCAAATGAAACAAATAGTGACATGGTAGGGGAGACCGGGAACAAATGTAACTAGGGGCAAATGTAACAATCGACCTCACCGCTAGTAGGATGGAGAAATCAGCTTGATATTTTAAGTGCGCATGCAGTAGTTATCTCTCCTATTATACCTGGAGTTACGTTGAGCTACGATGCGAAACCCCGGAATAATTTGCAAAAAACGAAATTTTTGACCCTTGAGTAAAGTTTTTCTGGTCTGGAATAATTTGTCTAGACGAATAGTACCTCAAGTAGTTACAACGTAATATGTGTAGCTGGAACAATGTTACTATAGTCTACCGTGGTGATGGAAAGAATAGGACTTGCATCGCCGGGAAGGTACCATACTGTGACGCTAATCATGGTCGAGCGTGTCAGGGGCAATCGTAACACTCTGTTACTTTTGCCCCGTTACAATATGTTATCAATTCTGAATGTCTTTTTTCATATGTTGGCATTACCATTCATCTACTGCAGAATAATCTTGCAACAACCAGAAGTTCAACAGTACAGATACTGCCTTGCGATACCAATTCCAACATGATCATCTGGCGAAACGGCCATACAATAGTGATGATGTGAATCTGACGGTTCGGTTACTTTCGTGATTCAACCACCCTTTCTTATGTTGATCGACTTTTGGTGCATGTGTGGAACTTCAATATTCATGGCTTAATTCTCGTCCTCTGACTATGATCATGGCCACTTACATTTTGATATGTGATGTGAACAATTTATATTAATTTTCAACAGCAAAGATAAATGTCATTATAGCTTCGACGCCACACAATGTTGCGTCCTCGTTTTACTATAATATCATCGGCTGATTCAACCAAGATATGTTAGCCAGGTCGGTTTCGCACCTTCCCAGGTGACCGAATGACCAACCCATTATGCCCACGGAACAACAGAACCTTGGTAGAAGAGGCCGAATATGTGTAGGGAGATGATGGAATGAATGTGTCTCTTGTACACTTTAAGCTTGAACAAGACGCGAAGGGTGATATTGCATTCAGATGCCATAAATGCGATGGGGCGTAGCCTGGAAGCGTTCAAACGTCTCTTCCTTTAGTTTCATGCAATATTACAATTTGTGCGTCCGTTTTCGTTGTTCATTTAGTTTCTGTTTGGTTATAAATAACACTGTTACAATTGCCCCGCATGGGTGGTACAATTGCCCCTGGGTACGGGGCGATTGTAACATTTGAACAGCGATTTTTGCGACCCAAAATATCCATGATGGATTGTTGATTAAGTTCCAATTTAGTTTTCATATCAACTATCGAGTTGTTGGCTTCTTTATATAAAACTTTGGAAGTGAAATTTCCACGAGAAAAACACGTAATGTTGGAAAATACGAAAAGTGTTACAATTGTCCCCGGTCTCCCCTACTGCAATATCCTAGCTGAAGCAAGACTGCTTGGCCATTGCATGGTTCTTATATCAAAAGTCGCAAGCTGAAAAATTGTGATATAGACAACATTGTCAGAATGAAGCAACACGGTTTGTCACCAGCAGTGTGCACACAAGTTGAGTGTTGTCAGCCAACAAATGCTGCTTTTGAACGTTCTTTCTCCGTTCTTGGCAAGCTACGTAGTAAGGAAAGACACTTTCTACCCGAGAATGTAGGAAAGGATCTTTCGTTGTACTACAACAAATTTTAATTATTTCCACCAGAATACGTAATGTAACTACTGGAATTCTTCATAGGGCCAGATTTCGTTAAAATACTAGTTTTTCATGTAAAAATCAGTCAGTTTTTGAGCCAAAAACGTTTTTTCAGGCCAATCCACTTTGTAAGGACCGACAGTTCCAACCAGAAATGAAGATAAGTACAATTTTAACATTATATGCGAAAACACCTAATTTGCATACGTGAGGTCAAAATTTGGTCAAATTTCAGTTTTTTTAGGTCAAAAAAAGTCAAAATTTAGATTTTTTAAATCAAAATCTTCCGATTTTTAGGTCAAAAAAAATTGCCCTACTCATGACTTACTCGATTAATTCACAGAGTGTTGCGGTTAATCCTCTGCACATATCTCTAACAAGCTCGCGGTGCAACAAATTGAATCGTATCTGAAATGTGTCAATTTGTCACCATGAAATCAAGATAATATGTTTTCAAGTTTATCTGATCATCATTGCATCCGACAGTTAATGTGTCTACATGAAAAGTAGACAAGACCGCAGGAGTACATACTATCACCGCAACCTACTGTATTTCACATTCAACTCTAAGTGATGCTCATATTCCGTCCGACGCAAAATTATTGCTCGAAGGATATAACATGAGATTCCAATATTATGTATTGTGTATTCGAGATTTGAATGTCTGCAGAATGACAGACTGATTATAAATTTACCGTGAAAAAATCCTTTTATTTTAATGTAAGATATCATGATGCGAGCAAATTCTTTGCGGGCATACTCATAAGCAAATTGATTCACAACCCGAGATTCGACTGTTTGGTCACGATCGTTAATTTTGCATTAACCGCCCTTGTGTTGTGGTAATTGGTATATTGATATCAACAAAAATTACATAAACATCCTTATTAGCTTATCGGTTTGTAAAACTAGATTAACATGCTTGAAATGTACCTGATTGAAAAAAATCCAGCCCTCACAATCATGCAAGTGTATTACAGAATAGTATAATGCGCTTATCAACTAATAATTTACATATCAATCGTTCAAAATAATTTCGGTTAAAGATGAAATAACACCTTCGCTATTGATACATTCAACAACCGGCACATTATTTTATTGGCATACCCTGTGTCGAGGAATTGAAATACATACCCACATACGCCCTGTCAATATTTCGCAATATCCATCGGTTCCTTACCCCGAGTTGAAGCGCGTGATTTTTTTAAAAACTGTTGCGTTCCGTTAACACTGTCTACACAGCGCGTTAAATGTAAAATACGGCAGGTTCCTCAGATTTTGCAGACGCTTCAATCACCACAAAAAATCGACGAATTTTTTATGGATGCAGTTAGGTAGACTTGATAATCGAAAACACAGCCTACTTCCAAATCCGGTGAATTCATTTTGTACTCATATTCACTATAGTAATTTCCATATTGAAATTTCAATTGATCTGTTCTAAAATATTTATACGCGCAAAGTCAAAACGACTGAACGTATTGCTCGATAACACGAATTTGATTTATCGATCACAAGAGACAATAGCACCAGTCGATTATTAAATTCGTGCCGGACACCTGACTCGTGCAGTTTAGCGATCGCTTGAGAAAATACGTTCGATAATTTTCGTGGTATGCATTGGAGAAATTTAATGCATCGTGCTTGATACAAAATCTGTACATTTCGAAACACTTAGATAGGAATTCGGAAGTCGACCTCCCAATAACCAATTTGTCAAAATTAGGGATTACCATCGGCTATGCCAATTCTCAGTACATGACATTAACTTGAATCTGTAAGCAGCGATCTGTTCAATGATTCCAGTTTGAGTATGCATCAGCAAATAGCTTACTGTGTTAGTGTGTAAAATTCGCCTTCTTCACATTCTTTTGTAGGCACGACATCAACAGAATCTGCTATTGTTCCAATCATTTCATTAGCAGCCCAAAATTTATAATTAGTTCGTGTAATTTATATGCTCCGTTTTGGTGATCGTCTATTTTCGAGAAATGCATTGATACTAACAAACTTGCTGCAGTTGCATATCTATCTACCTTCAAACTCGTGATAGGAAAGAGACATTTCAGTTTAGACTTTGTTGAATGTTTTCGGGTCAATCCGTTCGAAATGCGTGGACCCCGAGGCTGGGTGAATTATTTGTAAAGGAAATTTAGTAGTAACGAGATTTGTACAACGCGTATGTCAATATTTTTATAACATTTCATGAGCATTTCGCACAGCGCCAAACCAATTTATATAATGTTGAATCAATCATGTTTTCTTGCAGCATCTTCATGTGATGAAAGTTGTCATTTTGAATGCAGGGACAATCGCACTTGTCTATGCATAGATGAAATATGCACTGAAGGTTTGTTTGAACCATTACTTTGAGTATGTTTGCATAACAAAAACGTACATAATTATTCATTTTGCCAGCGATGCGTAACTTACTGTTCAAAAGTAATTCCAAATGAGTGAAAAAGATGGGTTTGAATTTGACAGACAATACTCTTTTCGAAATGTACCGCGAGTTTTTGTCAGGGCTATAATGACTCGAGTCATGCTCTTGAAAATGAATAATGATTTGCTTCGACTCGAGTCAATTTGTGTATTGACTCGACTGATACACGGTACTCGCGCATGACTCAGACCAACTCATATGACTCGATACTGGCCCACCAATACAGACATTTCCTGGTAATTTCGAAGAATAGTAAAGTAATCACGCAAATATTATTTCGTTTATCAGTACTGTTTCTTGAAAATGCTACCAAAAAAAATGTTTAAACGTGAGAAAAATTATTATAATATGAAAGCAAAGCTTTCGATATCACGAAGCCGAGTGGGCGTCACATGACATTAATGAGGAACTGAACAGTCAACTCAATGACTTGGACTCCGACTCGAGTCAAAACACTATGACTCGGAATCGAAACTCTACTCCGTGACTTGTACTTGGATGTGGGTCGGTGGTGAATAGAAAACGATTCGATACAAAACTATAAAAGTGATGACCTCTGGCTCGAAACCTTGTCACTTGATTACAACCCTGGTTTTTGCTATCACGTGAAATCTCAGGAATGGCATATTTTGAAGTTCAATTTGCGATTATAAATGATACAATGTGAATGGGCGTTCATCGTTAAAAGTCATTGTGAAAGACGAAATCGACTGCACGAGGCTTGAATTTGAAATAGGAGTTGGATAATAGCGAGTCCGTCTAAGATAAGAAGAAAGCTACAACGCCTCGCGCAGACAAATGACGTACCTTTCCAGCTATAACGTTTTAAGGGACAGCAACATTATCGCCGATCCACAGGAATTTATACGAGAATAGAAGCGTCGCATTTAACTAATAGCTCATTTTGTGTTTCCTGAAATTGCTTGCTATCATAATGGTCAAAATGTCTCAATCGGCGTGGTGCCGAAATCATCGGATGCGAATAGCCCCACTAACTCTTTTTATACATAATTAAATGTAATAGCGAGTCGTTCAAAGTAGCAAGGGATGAAGCAACGAGCGACAAAGATTTTCTGATTGACACCTGCAAATTCTTCTGATGAATATATCACTCACTAATTTGAATGGGTCGCTGATATGACATTTGTCATATTTTTTTCGACAGTGTGCCCTCCGTGTCGGAACAATTCGGAATGTTTGGAGTTGCAATGTAGATGTAAATCAGGATATCACGGGATCAACGGCGATGAAGCCAACTGCATCGGTAAATCAACATGATTTCTACACTAGGCAATACATTTTATATGTACATCCTACGGGCGTTGTTGGAAGTAACAAATGATATGTTCCACTGGTGCATCACCTATTGGTTACGGGCTCGATTCCAACCGAGGTTAACTCCCTAATGCATTGCTAAATTTAGGACATTTAGGTACGACTCTTGCTTCCCATCGTCATCCGATTTGGGACATGACATTTATACTTATATTAATTAGTTAAATTAACATTTGAGTTGAACGTTCAAATATTTTTGCAATTTGAAATTGAAGTCCGATTTCTCAAATATATAACAATTCATTTCCAAATAATCCATAGAAAACTGCCAGAATACAGTGTAAATTCTGAATTTAGGTCGATAATAAAATATACAGTTCAAAACTTTTCTGCCAATTGAGTGCCAGGTACGCCATCAGCGCATTTAATTGAATGGATTAATGAAATATGGACATATGCCGGGAGCACGTTTACGGATAACACAATTTTACCATGCAGCTTGATATGTGACATAAGATATTGGTGTGGGTGAGGGTGTCGTGTAACAACTTTCGCAATGCAGCATCAATAAACTGCTCTAATTTACCATTTACTATTAAAAGATATCGACGAGTGCTTGGATGAGACATCTTGTGCTGCAGTCGGACAATCCTGCCAAAACTTACCTGGAACTTACCAATGCATCTGCACTGAAGGTTTCTTGCCGTCGGAAAATGGAGTCGATTGCATAGGTTGCTACGAGCCACTTCGCCGAAAATGAATAAGGGAATTATTGTCGATTTACGGAATTTAGAAAACTTCTGTGAGCCGACTGATTGTGGAGCAAACGCGGGTTGTTATGATGATTCAACAAACCATTGTTCCTGTTTTGTGGGATTCAAGGGCGATCCAGAACATGAATGCTCTGGTGAGTACACACAGTCCTACCCACGCATACTATCTCCACGCTCTCCGGATGAGGTTTCCAGGTTGCAACGAATCCGCGAGGCGTTACTGCTATTTACGGAAAATGTAAAATATTTAGAGTATGAGACTTGAAGGACTTTAAACTCTAATTCAGGCGTTCTTCGAAATTTGCGCACGGCTCAGTATATGGTTCAAACAAACTAATGTCGTTATTGTGTCACATCATGACTTGAACTTGATAAAATCGATTACATGAATGATAAGATTCTGAATAACATATTAGGCGTCGAGGCTATAGTCAAGTATTCCAGTATCATTCATTATGGTTTCATAACCGTACAGAAATTCTGAAAAATTAAAGTCAGCATCTTTCTGGTCTCATCAAACAATATAAGTGCCTGCTCTGCACAAGATTAAAACAAACAGGATTCTTTTTCGACCATGTACGTTATGACAATGCTGTGGTCGATCACGAATAATTTCATTTTTGGAAAGACTCCTCTTATACTGCTCGACACCAGTCATTAGAATTGTTGGCCGATTCAGATCGGGTTAATCGAATCATTGCGCCTAGCTCCAAAACTCATGATCCAGGACTAAATTTCAGTGTTCAGTATCCTCACTATGCCAAATACTTCAATAAATTCAAAGAAAGGCTAGCAAGAATTGAACGTTACTACAGAATATATGCCAGTCACCAAGCATATTACGGTAGGAATCAAAATAAAATATTTATATAACAATAAAAAATTTAATTCATACCCGTAAAATATTGGTGACGGGTTGCTATGCATCCGGATTGGCACTACCAATCCTTGAGTACCGCCTCAGGACCAACCTAATTTCAAATTAAAACATAAACTGCATATATTGTTAGCCAGAAACCAAAGCATAATATGGTGTATTTGAAAAAACCTCAGTTCGACCGTGATATATATCTCTATGCTTGTTGGTGCATTCACACCAAACGGGATAGGACTGAATAAGAAATCTCGTAACCGACCCTACGCAATGCTGAAAATCAATACAATCAATATTTATGATGGTATGGACAAGCATTTCTCCATCTCGTTTGCGATGAAATGTCACGCGTGTACCAGCTTTGAGAAGTTTCTCTCATGTGGCCTTGAACGCAATAACTCCGCTGATTGCTTAGGCAAATAAAGATCTCTCACTAATGATTATGGTTGTTCTTTTGCAAGCCCATTTTTTTATTCCAAGGCATGAAATTTTAATAGAGACAACCCAAATTTGTGTATATATAATACAGAATACTTGTTTGATCATTGAAGCTAGATTATTGCAGGTAAAACATGTTCCTTGCATCAGAATTCCTTGTTTTGACAGCAGAGGGGGATTGATTTTTTAAATTTGAGATATTTCATATATCAACTAGGCGATCTGACAGAAAAAAAAACAACTTGACTACCAGTAAAAAAAAACATTAAAAAAATTAAAATTTGTAGGCCAGTGCAAGTTTATTAATGATTCAACACTCACAAACTGTTTAGACATGTTAGACTTGCTACCAGATATGTTTTTACTAAATTCTGGATTATATGGGCTTATTATGATACCCATAGTCATGGAAAAGCATAGAATACTGTTTCACATCTTCATCAAAAGCTTTACGCTAATTGCGACCATATTCGCGTTAGAATAAATGAATTTTCGGACTATCGAAATTTCGGCGCAATATGGACAGGTTAGGCAGTAGTTTATTTTTGTACTTGGTTGTTTTTCCGACATAAACACCAGCTCATGATATTTTCTGAACGTCGCAATATTCATTGGTTTCGCACATTTGTCGACGTTTTCTCTTCAAACGTCTATTTATGGAATTGCATATGCTTGCTTTATTGAAATGCAATCCACACGCACACGGGATTTCCCACCAATTGTCGCTGCATCGATGATTTCAATTGTATCTGTATTGGTTTGGTATTCGACTACCTGGATTTGAGGTTTTATCAACTAATTTGGAATAGTGATTAATAATTGAGATTTCTATAGACATTGATGAATGCGCATCATATGTTGCCGCGTGCTTCGATACTGAAATCTGTCGGAATACGATCGGCTCCTATTACTGCGAATGTATTGTTGGGTACACAAGGAATGGAAATGGCGTTTGCATTCCAAGTGAGTAGCCTACTTATCCTATACCGCCGTTTATTACCCTTGAGTTAACCTACTATGCTGCAAAAGATGTTGGAGTAATGAGCATGAGTAATATGAAAGACCAACGTCTAACGACATACTAATACTAAAAAGTATCGTTGTTGCTGTTGTCAATTATATACAGGGTTGCCATACCGTCCATATTTCTAAGATTTGTCCTTATTTTCAAGGGCCACGTCTTAAAAAACACAACTGTCCTTATTTCTAAGAAATGTCCTTATTTTCGACTTGCGTCCTTATTTTGTCTTATTTTCAACAACCATAGTACTTCGATCGTTTTCCTGGTAATCTGTGTTGCAGAATATTCTTTAAATTATGCTATTGCGTCGAGATTTCATGACATCATATATGAAAAGAACTCCCGTGGCATACACATCACATGATTTGACTTCTAAGTGGTGAGATAGCTAGGGCAGTGAATGGTATAGTAGTTT
Organism: Botryllus schlosseri; assembly: GCF_051294905.1. Taxonomy (NCBI): domain Eukaryota; kingdom Metazoa; phylum Chordata; class Ascidiacea; order Stolidobranchia; family Styelidae; genus Botryllus; species Botryllus schlosseri. The sequence continues at coordinate 2,066,013 of NC_137239.1, forward strand.
CGGCTGTACCAAGCTATCGCAGCGGACGTCATTATAGTATAGTAAACAGCAGCACCACGTTTCAACTCACATCAGATACCCCAAAACACAAGAAGTGTGTCATTATGATTGATTTGAGCCAGTCAATGAATAATCTTTTCACAAGTCGATCAACACCAACGACCAAAGACTCCTAGGCAGCTGCTGCTGAGGGTACCTGGGCATTTCATACTGTCAAACACCAGAAATCATTCCTCTACAACGATTGCACATTGCAATTGTTGTAAGCAATATCCCCAGATTCCAACATCGCAAAGCAGTTTGCTTCGACCAGGACCAAGACAACAAGCATTGTTACCGGAGTTCTTGCTCCATACGCTTAAGAATTATTTTGTCTAAACTTTTATGTATAGCCTTTTTCCATCTTGGTTGACTTCTATCAGAACGAGGTGAAAAAGTTGGTTTATAACCCTATGGGGACCCCGGACCGATGTGTTTTTGGGGAAGGGGCTGCCGAAGTGCTGTTTCGGCCCCGAGCAAGGTAAACCTAGATCCATGAAGCACTTTTTAATAACAAGGCGTTGCAAGAGCAGGTTGTTTCTTGCGAAAAGTATGTAATGGGATATGCCACGGCTCGTATAAATACTAAGTATGTACAAAATTGCTTTTAATGGTAATCTAACTTTTCGACTCTCCTTATTTTTGGGCCCTGTCGATGGCAACCCTGATTATATGCATAGCAATAATCACACGCGCAGTGTTTACGCTTGCTGTATGAAATGCATTGCTATTAGAAAACTTGCGGTATGAATCTCTCATTATTATGAAACTCGTTGTTTGACTTTCCCATTTTCTCCCAGTTTTATATTATGGAAATAATTTTGGTTTTACCCAAATATTTGGATTTTTAGAGTCGCTCAATATCGTCGTTGCGTTTCGAATGCTCAATAAGGTGCAAGATTTCGTTGAGAAAATATAACAATATATGCACATAATTATAATATAGTGCTGGCCTGCCTGGCTAGACGATTACATAGCGACAATGGCGTGTAGCACCTTTTCATCATCTCTTCGGTGCCGGGTTATAAAATAGAAAATACCGGTATGAAAGCCCCTAAACTTCATTTCGTATTGTTTTTATGAACTAGACTCCCTGGATATACCGCGGTCGCCACTTACAGTTGCAGTGGGGTGAATCTAACAATGCAGTCACTTGTCATGTAGATTCACTGATCTCTATACTAGTTGCTGACGATTACCCCTGACGACGGTCAGCCGAAAATATTCGGGTTATTTCAATATGAATATACTATTTAATTGTATATTGAAGTTCTGTACCTCCGAGAAGCTTATCGGAAGTCATAAGAACGTTTTTTATTCATCGTATAGGGGGAGTTTCATTTTTGACGGAATCTGCTCTTGGTACTCGCGAACTTGTAACACTTGATTAGCAAAAGTAAATTAATTAAATCTATAAAACCTTTTACAGATCTGTGTCCGCCAGATGTCATCCTATGCAGCAGTCTGGATTTCCTGATTGATCTTTGCGACAGTGCGAAGGATGACGTCACAAATATTACATTTCCTTCATCTTTAGCTGGATATTCCTCGACTTCGGATACGACTTGTGGGGAAGATACCACAAACGGTTAGCTAAACAAGCATTCAATTCTATTTACTATATACCAATATTGCATGCAAATAAATTGACAGTGTTTACATTCACCATACCGTACCGCAGTTATTGCCAAATTACCGTGGCTCCCTGAGATTTCAATTGAAATGTTGGAGAATGCCGCCAGAAAATGTAGGTAGTATGATATTAAATAGCATTTGTTGAACCTTTCAGGTGTGGAGTTCAGAAGAAGTGTTAACTTTTACATAGTGCTTTACATATTCACCGACTCCGTAGTGTTATTATAGAATTTGAATCTTTTGAAAAGTGGCCTATTTTTTGGAGTTCAAAATATCGTGACAAAACTATAAGTACTCTAATAAGTCGTATACTTGCTCATGATGCTCATAGATTCTTAAAAAGTACATTGATACTACCATCCACAGGTAATACATATGCGTCAGCATTATATAGTGGATAATTGAAAATGAGACTTTTATACCCTTCAACAGTGCCTCAACACCTATTTAATGAGGCTGAATAACAGGCTGTTATCACCATCACATATTAGTGCGAAACATGGACTGGAGCCGGATTGGATAACCAGCTGGATTTTCTCAATTTTGGCTGGAGCCGGATCGTAGCCAGATCAGTACTTTTCTGATTTGATACGGCCGGAACCAGTTCGATACTTTGTTGATACGGCCCGAATCATTATTGAGTAACATGACTTCTGTAACAAAATAACTACCAACCACACGCAAGTAACCGCCACGCGAAGTCAGTGCGAAAATAAACGACCCATCTTTTAATATTCACGGAATCCCCGTACCGTGTAGGGCGGAGCATGGACCGGAGTCGAATTGGATGTTCGGCCGGACATTTTCATTTTTAGCCGGAGTCGGATCAGAGTCGGATAACTACTCTTCCCGATAGGGCCGTAGCAGGATCGCAGCCGGACCAGAGAATTGAAAAACAGGATGGCAATCGAAATCTGTCGATCCGCCCCGCACTATTACATTTCACCATTAAATTTTTCCCGTAATGTGCAAAGCTACTATATTTTCCGCCTATCTCTGTTCAAAGCTTGCGTGGAATTGTGAAATTTACTCGTGACTTCGTTTCAGCCAACACACCACTTGGATCACGGGTGTGTGAACTAGATGGAACCTGGTCGACAGTGACTTGGCTGACGTCTTGTGGAACTGGACTATCGGTGAGAACAACGCCAAAGATAACATAAGTAATACTAATGAGTGATGACCTTAATGCGGATAATTATCCAACAAAAAGTGAGAATTTGACAAGAATTTAAAAAAGAACAAAGTCTGGAATATGCTAGCATACCTACATGGTTACTTTTACTGTTACAATAGTGCTTTCAAACGCATGGTTGTTGGCACGATTGGTGTAACTGCGCGCGCAAGCAAAATTCTTTATGTGTAGAAAAACGTTTGTTCCATAGACTGGCATAACGTATCGCAATTAGAAAATCAGTGAAAATCTGATGATATCATATTGTCAATGGAACCTGAGCGAACTACTCCAAAAAATCGAGTTATAATTCATGTGATTTGATGTGGAATTGCACAAGTTTTTAATTATCAGAGCTGGCTAAAGTAGTCAAGATAGCAACGTAAGTAGAAACAGAAGTGGGGAAGCAAAATACTTCGAAAGCATACGTGTACAAATAGTGCATTTTTAACATAAAACGACTTGAAGACATATAAGAATTGGCCGGCCTCATATCTACCTAAGTAAAGACATAGAAGAATTGGCCGGCCTCATATCTACCTAAGTAATGTGGAAATCCGTCATGAACGGACCGTCTAATATTCGAAACAGACCTAAGCGATAGTTGCACAGTGCTAGGCGGGCAAGCCATGTAGTGCTGAATTACGATATGAAGGTTAGTTGCTAGATTATCATACAGCATCTCGAAACGTTTCGCTGGGCCATACTCCGACGGAACACGCGATATGGACAACTAACGTGAAAACAATTCGTCATTCCATATCTATTTTGCGCGAAGAACTACGTTCTTTCGGGACTTCATTAAACTTTTTTAAAAATCAAATTTATGTTCATTTTCTATTTAAATGTTTAATTTCAAAGCTTTTATTATTAGCGAGGTCACATATTTCTAAATATTTTTCAAGAGATGCCACGTTGTAAATAAGTTTTGGAACGCCATCGTTAAGGCAATATATTGCAAAAATGCGGTAATCGTCCTATATCTGATCGTTGAATTGATTCGTAGGAAATTGCAAGTCAGTCGACTGAAAGCGAGGAACAACGACAACAAGTTTCAGCCAGTCTACAAATCCTAACGTCCAATCCGGAAACAATCAATAGCGATGATGTGACTCTGACCTCAGGCGCTATACAAAATCTTACCAAGTCATCGGAGGATATCACAAAAACCGTGGGTATTTATTACCATTCGACATAAAGGCTTACGAAATGGAATAACTAAATAAATGTAACTTAATCGAGATACTCGTAGTCGAATACTAATATGTTTCCGTTTTATCAAAATGTTATTGAAGGACTTTATATTTCGAAATGAGCCAAGTTGTTGGACAAATATTTTCCATGCTATTGCTTCTGAGTGGGGCTATTTATTTTTGACATTGCAAAATAAAATCTAAATTTTGTCAAAATTGTAGCCTTAGAAGAAATTTCAAGCGTCGTGGTGATATGCTCAACGTACTGCAGTTTCCTAACTGAAGCACGGTGTTGGTACTTGTTCTTATATGAAGAAGCGTATGATTAAAAATTGCGATTTAAACAATATTGTCAGAATGACGCAACACGGGGAGTCACAAACAGTGTATGGACTTCTTCAGTGTTTCTAGCCAACTATACTGTTGCTCTTGTACGCTCTTTTTCCATTCTTGACAAGCTACTGATTAATGACGAAGAGTTACTACCCGAAAATGTAAGAACGTATCTGTCATTGTACTACAACAAATTTTAATTATTTCTATTGTAATGCGTGATGTAACTACTGTAATTTTTCATATGTCCAGATTTCGTTTTCTTCCTGCAAAAGCCAGAAATGAAGCTACGTATTACATTACTAACAGTAAGGGCGAAAACGCCGAATCTTCATACATGAGGGTAAAATAATGTCGAAATTAAATTTTTAAACATTTTTTTTATACAAAAATCCGTATATTTATGAGAATAAACTTTGATTGGGTATGCTGCCATTCTTTTGATTATGAATTTCAATCAGTTTACAAATTTTTGCGAATTAGGTATTTTAACCCTAATCGAATTTGGCCGAATTTTGCAATTGGAGGTGACACCAGCAGTTTTTGTTTTTCATTTAAAAAATTCCAACAATAAATGGTTTTCTGCTATCGAGATCAATCCTTATATACGACGAATACACCTATATTTACGCTCTTTTGTTACAGCTTCACTAGCTGCAGGTAGCACTGGTAAACGAATTTAAAAAATGGCAGAACCTTTGAGAGTCGTTTCTGGAGTTTGCAATGTTGCTGATTACGAATATCTCATTGTTTTTTTTCAGATTGACTCATGTTAAGAATATACTCATACCCCTAAAAATGCCCAAAATTACTGTGTTCACTGTAGAATATTTCACTTGCCAGGAAGTAAATCGTAGTTTTTTTTATTTTACACTGCGAAAAAATAGTTATTGATTATGAAGAACCCTCATGTCGCTACAGTCATTCTATCAATATTACCATGACCGGATGTGAAATATTAGTTTGTCGAAAAAGCAGTTTGTCTAGTCTAGACTTGTACTTTTGCACAACGGAATTATATATTCTCCTGTACCAATTGGTCATTCTACTAAGACTAAAGAGAAGTACGAAGCTATTAAAGTTATCCTTGAAGAGCTTAACTTAACTACAATACTCTTTTGCTCTAATCTCTTTGTCTCGTAACTGGTAACTTTTCCACCAAGTCAACAAAGTGGATATACCTATTATACCTATCAAACGAGAAGCAAAATCTGGTATCTTTGATAAATTTCAGATGTGAATACGAATGAAAGATTCCAATGTCATATTAGGAAGGAGTTCAATGCATGAAATTTATCATAAAATATAGTAAATAAAACTTTTTAGAAGATCGCAAAGCATCCAACTACAATCAGTTGGTCCGAAAATTTGTATCTTGATATGGAAACCCTCGAACAAACATGACCACAAAATTCCACTTACTGTCCAGTCATCTTGATATATTACCTGGCATCTTGTTGATTACCAAGGGGAGAGGTTTCACCAAGACATCAAAACAACAAAAGAAAGATCTCGGTGCAGATGAGATGAAAATACAATGGCACACCATTGTTGGAACCTTTCGAGAAACTGCACTAAATTGCTTGCATGCGAGACTCGTACAAGAAACAATTTTGCTTTAAAACAATTTAATAATATGATATCTCAACTGATTATTGTAAATTTACAGTAGGTTGTTGACGTAAAACTTATTGAATTGAGGTCATGTTATTTGAGTATCTCGCTAAATGCTTATATGCATGAGTGGAGTTTATTTATGCACAATATATTCGTGAAAGTCTCCAATTATGACAAATCTAACACCTCCAAATATAGTGCTGTTGCAGTATTTTGATTTAAGAGCCTTCAGTGGGTGAAAATAACTACTATATCGAATGACTGAACTTCACAGTACGACTGGGCCAATTTTCTATCTAGACATCAAATCGAAAATCGGTTATCTCCAAAACAAGAGACAATTTGAAATAAAACTAAGGACATATTCAGAATCAGTGCCATTCAGAACCGCTAAAATCACTCTTGCTTTTTCTGTCTATAAATATGTGTTGACTAGTGCAATCACTGGAACATATTCCCCGGTGTTATGAACTTATCGAAATGCTAATCCCCGATATCAACCCTCTATGACCGGTACCTTGTCAAGAACATATATGTGTTATCGTCATGGTGTAGCGTCATGATTTGTTTTGATCTATTTATTTATTTTTGGTAAGATCGTCGTCACCTTCATTAATTTGCAGACTGCAACTTCTGTTATCACCACTATTAGCAATTTGATGGAGTCACCAGGCTTGTACGAGAGCGGTCAGTCAGCAGAGTAAGAAATGGGAAAGGATATACATGCTTGAACGACCTCTATTTTATTCATGTTTTTAGACTGCTTACGCAGCTGGATTTTATTGCATCTCTCGTTCTATTGAACAATACCGATGTATATAAAGCTGTGAGCCGAAATATATCAGTGGTCGTGACGTCAAGTGAGTTGTAGTATTATTTACAATTATACGTGCCACTGCGACAGTCGGTATGTGGGTCGTACTTCACTTCGTTCGCAACAAAGAATCAACCAACATGTGCCCAAGCAGATTGGAAAACCTGACGTCAATGCTATTTCAGACAGTCAATCGCAGACAAGTAACCCTTTCTTGCGCGACTATGACCAGACCATGGCATGTAACTCTGCAATAGGTCAGCACCTTCTTACGCATCCAGAGTGTGCAAAATCGTATAAAGATAGCAGATTTTCAATTCTTGCTCGTGGACGTAGTCTGTTTTATTTAAAGGTTCTCGAGTCGACTATAATAAAACTCGAGCAACCGATTCATGTCGGCAAAAGGACCGACTCTATACTCTCCGTGTATTTCATTAGTGTTGCGTCTCTGGCTATATATTATAGCCAATTTGTATTGCAGTAATTGCATTTTTGCTTAACGCTCTCGTTTTGTGATTTCTCTCGTTGTTGTTGTTGTTATACCATTCTTACGTCACACTACCTATTTCATCTTTATATTTCGAATTGCAATCTCCGTATTATACTGACGGCCACTACCGACGAGGGTCAGTTGAAAAGCTTATAGTGAATAAATTGCGAATATGAATGTGTTGTTCGTTGCAATATTCAAATTCTGTACCACAAGGAACCAAGTGAGTTGTGTGATATTATTGGTATGTTGAGTGTGTTTTTGAATCCCGTTCTATAACTCTAAAACCTACCATTTGATGCAATATCGGATATTCGGACTAGCGCATTTAGCGTTGGTTTAGAGTAGGGGTGTCAAACTCAAATTACGTCACGGGCCGGATTCAAACCTTCAAATCGCTCACGGGCTGCACCAATCAACTGTTCAACTGCACCTTGCATACCTCTGCTTTTCCACCTAATACTTTATTATCCAGCATATATAAACAAACATCGTATCACAATAGGTTTTATTAGCGAGCTATAAAATTGGTTAAAATACGATGATTGACTGGTTGAATATATAATAATGAACCTTTAAAACAGTGATGACGATATAAGTCGGCATATTTCTATGCTGCATTTGCTTCAGCCGTAATCTGGCCTTAGCCATGTGTGTGCGTTGTGAAGAATACAATATGTGCAACTGCAAACGCGGTCGTTGGAATTTCGTTCAATAATATTAAATAGCGATTCCGGTTTCTCTTTATTCCGGGACCCGTTGACTTGTAACGGACACAGCAGTGCGAGCACAGATATTTGCATATTTTTGTGTAACTAATATATTCCTCATGTAAACTGCATATAGCGGTTCCGCGTTGGCGTTTTTGCGTCTGTGAATAACTACCGTACATGTTGTTCCATTCGTGCATAAAATTATGAAATATATGTGCGCTTTTTGTCCTCTCGAATTGAGTGTCAATGTGACCTACTTGTTATAATCCTAGTGGTAACTAGAACTAGAGTGAAACCACAACACCACAGTCGGTTGGTGACGATGTGGCCTATGAACATACTCAACATTTGCTATCTTGAGGGAATATTTTCTTCCTTCAAAATATCTCAACATTTGTTACAAATGTGCTGGATATGACAAGCCTTTTTCAATCTACTCAGAATTGCTTCGCGGGCCGGATGAAATCGTCTGGCGGGCCGTATGTTTGACACCCCTGGTTTAGGGTAAGCAATGCATATCCATCTATTTACATTTAGTGTGAATCGCTATAAATACCTAGTAAGGGGTGACCTTATTTGCACTTCCCTATATCTGCAACATTAACGTTGATTGCCAGTTCGAGTCCGACCGATGTCGAATCCAGAATTCCGACATAGTAGCTGGTGGCGTTACACCACTGGTGTATCTTTGCTCCTAGTTATGACCGGCTGTGAGTATGCGATATCTTATTTTATCCAAGACCTGTAGTTTCCAATCTTTTTAGACTCATCACCCCTTATCAAACTGAATAGATCTTTTGCCATTTTACATTTCCGTGGTATTCAACTAGACTATATTCACGTAACTAAAGTTTTGCATGTATACTACTAAGATTTCAACAACTTTTGTCTTATCTTAAAATTGCCAACCGGTATCGATATTGCCATACTCCTTGGAAAACGCAGGCCTCAACGGTGGGCTGAGCATGAAGAAAAAATAACAGCGGAGCTACCGACACAATTTGAATACTGAAACATAAGCAATGTGATTCTATCGGTGAAAAAAATTTGGAATCATTTTATTCTTTTATTTTCCGAGGGACCACGGTCTATAAAGGTTTGGGAGCCCCTGCTCCACAACATTAGTCTCGGTATAGGGTCTGAATGCTGATGTTACGAAGTGGTAGCCTATCCAATAATACAAGGGATTACACACATATATAATGTCGTGTGGCTAGGAGAATTTGCGAAACATCGATCTAGTCTTGTCTGACATATGTGTCAAGACATTTCCAGTGTGTTATCGTCTAGGGACGAAACAGTAGTTACCGCCTATTAGTTGGATTTATGTAGTGAAAATGGTACAAGTGACTTTTTATGTAAATAGTCTCTTATGTCAGCAGGAAGTTAGATGACGAATAATGGGTCATAATGCGTGAATACCTTCTACCCTTACCGATTCGACCACTGCAATCGCGCAATCCACGGCTACTATTGTGCAATTTCGTGCTGCCGATATTCATGTCGTCGAAGCTTTGTCCGAACTCTATACATAAACAAGAACACTACAAAATAAATCTCATCAAAATCCCAAATGAATAATAAGCTAATCTCTTCGCCAGCAGCAAATCATAAAGGAGGATAAGCAAATGCGATGAAGATATGTAGGCTAAGTATACCATCTATGTAATGATGATCATGAATGATGCTGTAGAAACGATCGGCATAACAATTGATACGAACTATACCCGACTCAGAACATATTTTTATAGGTACCTCCAATGAAGATGGTGTTGGAGTAACAATGCTCGTGAGGCCAAACTCAACTACAATCGGCTTCAGAAATGATCAATTCAACCTCACTACATCATCAGCAGTAGCTGGAAACCTCATCGATGGACAACGGATACAGGCATCCATTCACATACCCAAAATTGCATCACGAAATTGTAATGAGATATTAGATATGTGCATTCGTTGCGCTAAGTTAAGGCGGTATAAATATAATATTTGGATAACATGCGCATTTACGAAGTTTGAAAAAGTGTAAAGAGCAAATCAAGTTAGCATTGATTTCGAATGCATATCCTTTAATAACAGCCATATGGATACGCCAGACACGCGCCGTTTGTTATGTTGTTTGCACGAAGAAACGTGGGTTCCATTTCCGTATACCACAATTTTGTGCATTTCTGGGAGTGGTACATATATATAGAATATATCTCAAACATCATCGTCATGGTCATCGGAAAATATTTGTAGAAGTGGCTCATTCATCGTAGTGGTTTTTAACAATGGATCTGTTGCCGTCTCTGGATACATAAAATCAATATTAGTATGCTTTCATTGCAGATCTCCAATTGTTCATTATAAATTCAATTTAATCTTAGGACTTTCCGATTTCACGCTAAAGTCATAGTTTATCCAACTCGAAATTCCACGAGAGAAGGATATGTAGAGGTTGGATATTGGGAATTTTACCTCGTTGTTTTTCAACGCTAGTACTAAATGTAACCGACCGTTGGTTACGTTGAATTGCAGGGTTCAATTTAGTAGATTGTTTGCTTTTTTATTCACAATTGCCCTTATCGATTTTAACGTCATATGCGCCCAGCATGGTAATTTCATTAACATCAGTGTCTTTTGGGGGTCTTTTTGTCATATCAGGAACCACTTCCATCCTTGCGTTGTGTGGCGAGATAGCATAATGGTATAATCCAGAACTACAACACCAATTGATTGCGGGTTCGAATCCGACCCACGTCTACTCCGGTATTCCCTAGTTTTGGAGGTTGATGTAGTGTAGGCTCTTGCTCGCCATCTCTTCCGCTGAAGTGGTGTCTTGCAAAAAGCCTATAGAGGTGAGCCGTGTTACAAGTCAGCAGTTACGGAATCAAAAATTACGAATATCAGTCTGGTGTAAATTACCACTGCAGTAGACAAACACCATGAATACCACAAATAATAACATGCTCGCGCTTCGCCACCAACGGTCACTCTCGTTTGCCGTATCTTAACTCTTTGATGCCGAATTTTGCCTTCACTCACCTTCATTCTGGGCTTTTTCATGCACTGCAATTGCAGGTAAGTTAGCGACGAAGAGCCCACGTAAACCTTCGCCCCATAGAGGTTGGGCTGAACCGGGACTTACCAAATGTTTCGGACGCGTCCACGGGTGCGTGATTATCTGCGTTGTGTCAAACGGGGTATTCACTCAGTTTTTGGCTATTGCGATGAGAAGTTCGAGAGATTATTTTGTAGGAGCAAAACTGCATGAGACTGACTATTTATGATAATTGCAAACGTGAGGTCCAGTTGCAGATTCATTTTCATGGAAGTCTGACTTATATTGTTCTCGAAGGCGCCCCGAAACCAGTCGTATTGTTTGTCGTGCTTGGAACAGGGTCCAGCTAAATTGAAACTGATCGTTCGATATGCCCGCATTTCATTACCAGAACCCAGGCAAATATCTATGCATTTTTCAAACATTAGTTGATATGAGTGCATGATTTTTTTTCGTAAATCTCCGGAGTGTTCAACGAACCGCAAGTAACACCCAATTAGACTGCATATCGCTAGGAACTGTCTTTATTGTGTTGGATATATGTTATATAATTTTATATTGCATCCCCAGCACCGTTCATTGGTGTTAAACATCATTTCTAATTTTTAAGCGAACGGTCATACCACCGCGTCCTTGTAATATGAGGTGAAAAACAAGTAGCCACTGCAGCTGATATTTCAACTCCACACATATTGTTTCAAATTGCCATGGTACTTCATGCACGAATGCAATATCTGTGCGGATATATAGACCTTTGGAGTTCTTGATTTTGATGTTTGATTGCCAGACTTGAGTTTCAAATATATTATAAATATGTTTCTAAAATATATTATGATGACATTACGCTCGGTGAAACTCCAAAATTTGACATCATGGTGACTTCACGATAATCAAAATTTCCAACTTAGCGTTAGTGTAAAGTGTTACTGAGCATTTTTGTTCGATGATATGAGAGTGCTTTATTTTCAGCTTCGAAATTGTCCTTCAACATTATCGGGAACACAAATCTATTTTCAACAAACAGAACTGCAGCATCGCTAGAGAGTGCTGAAGTGGACGAAAATATCAATGTATCAATGCTGGTGCTTTCAGCCATCGTTGAAAACAAAAATATAACTAATCTTCCACCAGATGGACGTCTGACATACTCGGTATGATTGAATTACTTCGTGAAAGAAATTTTGGTAGAGCACTATGGTATAATGAAGACAATATAAAATAAGATTCGCCTCCCAAACATCGATGAAAGAAGATATTGCGAATTGACAAAAGTAACGTATCACTAAAACTACATATAGTCATGGAACTGCAGTAGGCTAGATATACTGAGAGTTGAATCCAATTTTTAGATCAATGTTGATTACGATTTTAAATATCGACTTTGTCCTAATTTTATGCGTTTGACAGAGTGTGTACAAACGCATGTTCAGCTATAGTTTCCATGTGAAGTCCTTTGAAAAGTAATTCACTTATGTAATGTTGTCAGAAACGTCCTTACGTCCTCAGTTGCTGTTCTTCATCATGTGCAATTATTTCACCAGTTACCAGTTCCGTATGACAATGAAACGCAGGATCGATCATGTGTTTATTGGTTGAAATCTGCAAGGAATTGGGATGACCGAGGCTGCTCCGTGACAGGAAGCACCCTGGACACACTGGCTTGCTCGTGCGATCATTTAACAAACTTTGCTGCTTTATTGGTAAGCAATTACAAATAATAGATACATTCATTATATAAATGTATGTAAAAACAACATGAACCGCATATCAAGCAACATAGGTACTAATACAAATGTTTCATTATGATGATTCCCTATATTTATACTCCTAAATTGCAAATATTGATCGAATTGACTTCCTAGCGTAAAATGCTATTACTGTTGTAGAATTGTATAGATGACTCGCATTGCAACAAAAAGAGGTTTAACTACGACATGTTCAGTATTTAGTTTCTACTAGTCTGCTGCCGTCGCTAGATATCTGGGGGATCTTGTGAGCCTGCGACAGTTAAATATGTGATTCTCACACCTAGACTTGGAAATGACTGTAGCCAAGTCGACTTATATATCATTAAGCTTATATAGCTTAGTATAGGTCAAGGGTTCTTGATGGGGGTTCACTGAGCAAGGCGTGGACACATCGGAATCACTAGTTTGCGGCAGATATAAATTATATACTTTTGAATTTGTTTGAAAATCATGCTTTATTAGTTTAGTTTTAACACTGTTGTTGATGCAGATGATGCACACATGTTGATGTTCAACTTGGACACTAGTATTCTATACTAATACATTAGATGCGTAAAATGGTGGACGTTTTGTGACGGAATGACCTAGGACGGCCTTGGTAGTTTATTTTTGCTGTCGATGTTTTTGCGGCATATACACCGACGCATGATACACCATGGTCTGTGCATATGCATACTATGAGTACATGATGTGCGTATGCCGCTGGACAATAAAGGTGCAGATATAGCATTTTATGGCTTTCTAAGTCTTGTACCACCCTCCATGCTATTCCAGTAATGCATGAGCGCCAAGCAGGGAAGTCTTGAATCACAATGTTACTAATCAGGTCTTTAGTCTGACCGAGCCGGGAATCGAACCCACAACCTACCGATGACGATGCCGTACTCTTCGCAATTACGCTATATTGTGGGCGAAAATAATAGGTTTGCTGCACGCATGCAGAGTGGCATAAGAGCTCCTAGATGATTAAGTTAAAGAACATCTGTCGTTCTCAAACTAGCAGGAATAATAATAGTTTATGACTGTTTGTAGCCTAGGACTGTGACATATCGTGTAATCTATTCAGGGGGATTTTTCGGGATCGACAAGTCTTCGTGTCATAACAATCGTAGGATGCTCGATATCAGCACTTGCCCTACTGATTCTGGTGCTGTTATTCTTTTGCATTCCGTGAGTATCGTGTTATTTCGAATCGTTTATTCAATCAGATTTTCTCAAGGAAATGCGACATATCCGCAATATAATCACGACACTGCTAAATGCGTAATGTCACGATATAAAATATTTACTTAGTAGCAGGGCTTTGAAACAGTCGCTAATTATTAACTGCTCCAGCTCCTGAGCTCATTGATATTAGTGCTTGGGCCTCAGTTCAGTCTCCGAAAACGACCGAGCAGTTCGGGCAGCAGTCAGTAACAACGATTCTAGCTGGTTGTGTGGTTACCCGAAGTCCGGTGACATTATCATCAGCCAATGACGTCTGTTGATGAAGTCATAGTCGCACGAGAACGCACTTTAATCCATGCCACTGACAATCTGGCAAAGTGTGCTGCTAGTTCACCCGACGGCGCGGTCATCTCTATTCCTATGTCGCTGAAGGAAGCCAAAGTTCGGGTCTCAAAACGCTGTCGGGAAAAATGGATTGGCAAGCTCAGTGAGCATACAGAAGATTCGTTATTCGGCTTATATTCTCGCAGCACAACGGAATACCTGTCTTTTCACCATCGCCACAAATACAATCGTCAATCCTTGTGCGTCTACAGACCAGTGTTGGGATCGTGTCACTACTTTCGAGTCATAAGTAATCTCGAGTCATTGCACATTTTGAGTCTGATCAATTCAAGTCAATCTATTTTCGAAGGTGACTCCAGTCAACTCAAATCCCTCGATTCTTTGCAGGTGACTAATGTCGAGTCGAGTCGAGTCAAGTCAAGTCAAGTCACGAGCAGGGCTGTGAAGTCTTAATTGGTGGAGTCGGACTCGTGGTGGAAATATTGACTGGAGTTGGAGTAGGAGTTTTTGAAAATGACCCTGACTCCGACTCCAGTTCTTTACTAGGAAAACAATTGCTTTTAATTGTATATTTAAATTACCAATAATACCAAAAACAGAATTTTTATGTACCACTAATCCCCGTAATTAGTACAGATACAGACTATGAGCGGCCCACCAGTGGCTCGCGAGGTAGTTTTCGAAATTAGGTATAACATCAGGTAAAATTACAAGACCAACAAAAATTTGTAAATTTGAAATTTTTCTTAGCACTTTGCATGCTTAATTTTTACTTGATTTCTTGCATTTGCTATTGACGCCGCCTCCGGAAAATTTTGAATAAGAATAATGTACAGAATCGAGTCTAAAGATATTCTCAATTGGGAGATAACGTGTCGTCCAATTTTTTGTGACTCGACTTGACTCGAGTCATTTTCTTGAAAAGGGAAAATGACTCGACTCGACTCGAGTCAATATTTGGATCGACTCGACTTGTACTCGAGTAACTACGCATGACTCGATCCAAGTCATTGGCTCGGCTTATTTTATATGACTTGAAGATGAAGAAATTTGCGAATCGTAATGGCTAGATCAACGCAGCTGACGAATTCTGGCGACATCGCTATTTGTCACCACTGCTTGCGCCGCCGTAAAAACAACAGAAAATGGTACATAGTAGCAATGCATTGTACAAAATCATCCAGTGATGAAGAGGTAATATATCCTCCGCAATCAGATACTTTTCAATTATACAAGCAAACAATCGAAGCAAAGTTCAATTGGAGCCAATGAAATGACTCAGATGGCAAAGAGACTGATAAGCTCATGTGTAGATTTGAAGGCGATGATTCTTTGCATTTTTTGGCGACTAGAAAAAATGAGTGTTCAATGCTCTTCAGTGTGGTTCGAAAATGCTTGTCAACTCCTGCATCTACTACCCTAGTGGAACGTGTATTCAGTAGATGTGGATTTATTCTAAGGCAATGCCGCTTTATCATATCTGAGGATCTCCTTTTCCCATTAGTATTTTTGAAGTGTAACTCATTGATTTGATCTGCTGTCTGTGAAAACACACAATACCCACCGTCCATTTGACGTTTTGTTAGGTATGTGCATTGTGCACGGGAGTAAAAATGAATGGCTAGTATTGTGTGATGTTTGTACAATATGGCTGTTCTAAAATAACTTATTTTTTATTTTAGTGGGTGGCTACTTGGTGAAATTGTTATGTTGCATAAAAAGAAAACTGAATCTGGGTTAATTTGAAAAAGTAGAATCAATGATGTGAGAGGAGAATATTTTAGATTTGAAAATAAATGGAGTAATTTTAGTGAGAAACTCTTTCGTAATATTATAATTACGTACTAGTAGTAAGCCTACTATTTTTTTCATATCCAAAATATTCCACTCTAATAACTTTGCTTCTTCTAGTTGGAATTGAGCCTAATTTGCTATGAATCATATTTTTACACAATCTAACAATATCATGAGGTAGCCGGTAAAATTCGAAAATCTTTATTTGTAATTAATCCAAAATTGTCTCTCATAGCATTGTCGTCAACTGGTTGGAATTGAGCCAAATTTGAGTTCTTTTAGGCAATTCAACAATTTTAAGAAGTAGCTTAATTTTTAAGGTTTTGTCCTCTTTTATGAGAATTTTTGTTAAATGTAGGACAAATTCGACGAAGATACAGTAAATCAGCACTGAAGTAACGCTCCTGCGGCTATTTCGGGAGCTGAGCAGGAAAGTTGACCTTTTTTTAGTCAACCACCTGATAACGTGAAAGAAAAACTGTACCCCCACATAAACATGCATTCGTTGATTCTCTATCAGCTGGTATCTAGATGTGAATTCGTTGGTCATCTATCAGATAGTATATGTAATTATGTATACGTGAATTCGTTGGTTCTCTATCAGATAGTAAATGTATACGTGAATTCGTTGGTTCTCTATAAGCTATTTGTGAGCAGTCGTCGATGTCCTCGCAATAATAACTTAATGCTTGTATTTGTGATGTATCAGACCGAGAAGAAAGATATTTGATGTAAAGCTCTAAGATTGGTAAAGTTATCATATTGGCGGCCTGTCTCGTCTATCTGTGACATCGGTAAATAGGGTCAGGAACTGTCCGTTATCAGCCTACATAAACATGTGCCAAGACTCTGATAGGGACAAATAAGCATGTTTGGCAAGCAAGGAATTCGATATCACCCAAGCCGGGTTGAAAACATAAGTTGAAGATGACTTCAATACTGTGACTTGAACTCGGGTCATCGGACTTGGCCCTTTAAACGGTGACTTGGACTCGGACTCGACTCGGTGATGAATTGAAAATGACTCGACTTGACTCGAGTCAAAACCACAAAAGTAAGATTGACTCGTGACTAGGAACCATGTGACTTGGTTACAACCCTGGCCCAAAGTGATAAAGCAAGCTCACCGAAACCTTCGATAGTGCTCTGTCTAAACCAGTGATTCCCAAGTGCGGCCCCGAGGACCACATGCGGCCCCAGATAGCCTTCTTGCGGCCCCCACAATATATTAAGAAATCGAATTATGACAAAAAATAAAATTTATATTTATAAAATACTCTATTTCAACTTGGCCTCTGTAGTTTTTGATTACAGAATTGCAGGAAAGTTGTGAGTATAGACCAGGGGTTCTTAACCTTGCCCCCAGCCCCCCCCCCCCCCCGGGGGGCGCTGGCGATTTTGAAGATGGCGGAAACGCTCAGGGGGCGATATGGGGGGCGCTGGGCTCAGGGGGGAGGTATGGGGGGCGCTGGAGAAAAATGGCTTCGCAGTAGATGATGTGGTGATAGGACATATCCTTAATGAGTATTCAGAGCAAATTAACACCGAAAACCTCGTTACATATAGCCTGCAAAATACATATAGGT
This sequence comes from Botryllus schlosseri, assembly GCF_051294905.1. Classification (NCBI taxonomy): domain Eukaryota; kingdom Metazoa; phylum Chordata; class Ascidiacea; order Stolidobranchia; family Styelidae; genus Botryllus; species Botryllus schlosseri. The sequence goes on from NC_137239.1 coordinate 2,083,704, forward strand.
TTAATTGTCCATGAGCGCCTTTGACACCGAATGTTCCTGTCTTGGCAATATGAACCCCAGAAGACGAATTCCATCTGGCAGGGAAAAATTATATGTCAGTGAAGAAATACCAATCTGAAATCGTGTGCGTCTTTTAGTTTAGTACGATTGGGCGACAGGGATATTCCTGTTGGGCGATATCCCCGTTAAGCGATTCTATATTTTTTGATATTGCAGACAGGGGGTCACGAAATAACATCATGCAACGAAGTCGTACCAACGGGTTCGCCCGCCCGAATATGTTTAATTATTAGTAACGGGCCCTACAGTTTCCAAGAAACCTCACAATGCTCGCTTTAAGATTTGATGAGTCTGCGGCCTGCGCACACTCAACAACTCACTGCGCTGACCCTTGGACAACAGTGCGTAACGACTAAAAAAATGTCATAACTTCGGATTTGTTGTGCGCAACGTAGATTTTCTGTGCGCAGAGACCGTGTCAGCACTGCGCACGTGCGCAGCTTAGAGGTAACATTGCACCTCACTCAGCTCTACCGGTAAATGTGTTTAGGTGAGCAGAGAGAGGATAAAAATTTATCTCAATTTACATGCAATTCCCGATGATATTGACCAATTCAATCATTAATCAGTGAAATTTTATGCGCTTCGCGCGACTAGGCGAGAATAGCTGCCTCAGTAAATGGACACCCAATGTAGATACCGAATAGGCTATCAGCAAATAGCGGACAGCCTAATGGGGGTCTGAGAGGGAAGTCACCCGGAAGTTTGGTTTATCACCCGATGGGGTCCCAGGACCAATGTTTTTTATTTTTGGGGAAGGGGGCTGACGAAGTGCTGTTACGGCCCTGATAACGAATAATAGTACCTGCGGGCACGCCCGAATATGTTTAAATATTTATTACGTGCCCTTTATTTTCCTATACAACAGCTCACTCAGTGCTACTGGTAAATCGGATTACGTGGGCTGAGAGGATAAAAAGTTTATAGCGACTTATATATGTAATTATATTCATGCATGCATTATAGAAAATTTTGGTACCTAGGGCGACCAGGCCACACAAACTTTGCTGACCATCGAAATCACGATATGGGGTTCGTGGGGGCGAAGCCCGCAGAAGTTCGGTTTATCACGCTATGGGTGCGCAAGGCAATCGTTTTTAGGGGGGTTGACGAAGTGCTGTTACGGCCCTCCCTCTTACTCATTGTCTTTATTACATTCCTTACAATATGAAGTTGGGGGGGGGGCGCTGGAGCACGATAATTTTTGAAAGGGGGCGCTGGAGGAAAAAAGGTTAAGAACCGCTGGTATAGACTGCTAACGTTACGTCACTGCTGTTTCGATGCGATGTACCCTAACTTTCCAGTTGAACGAGCACTAGCTATAGTTATAAATAGGAATTGATAACTTTCAAAATCGGAGGAAAATCCTTAAAAAATAGTAAATTTTTCCCGCTTGACTAAAAGAGAAAAAGAGGCTCAACTCCTGGAAAATCCAGTTTTTCTTTCACACTAACAGGTGGTTGACTGAAAAAAGCGTCAACTTTCCGGCCCAGCTCCCGAAATAGCCACCATTGCTTTCCTACATTGCTGACTTAATGTATATCAGTCGAATTGGGCCCTATATGTGACGAAAATCCTCAAAAAAGAAGACATTTGGGCGTCCTCCGAGGACACATTTAAAAAAATCAAAAAAAAGAGGACAAATCATCTTAAAAGAGGACGTATGGTAACCCTATGATGACTAGATGTGCAACACGTGACTCACGGATGAAAACGCCGAGATGCATACTGCTTAGCCGGCTGAAAGCAGCATAATTGGTAGTGTTGGGATCAAGTCACTACCTTCGAGTCACGAGTCATTTCGAGTCATTGCACATTTTGACTCGAGTCAAGTCAAGTCAATCGGTTTTCGAAGGTGACTCGAGTCAAGTCAAGTCACTCGATTTTTGGAGATGACTCGAGTCAAGTCGAGTCAAGTCAAGTCATGTCAAGTCACGAGTCAAGTCAAAATTCAAGTCAAGTTGCCTTTTCGTGGTAAGAGACATGATTACGTCATTACATTTTGCTAGCTGTCTGAAATACAGATTGAGTGGTCATTGATTTTGAACCGATGAGCGAATATAGAGTTGAATATACACCCAAGAAGGCGCTGTATCACTCACATATAATTAGCCTCAGTTTATAGTTACCAACTGAAATAGAAAATAGAGAAACAAATTTATAAGATGTAATACATTACCCGTTAACCATTTACATATTGATATGATACAATTCGAGCCTGCGCCTATGGCTGAGGAGTAGGCTATATAAACTATATTCGAATTCAAAATCAATAAAACAAAAGGATTGGTTAATGTAGATAATTTTCTATTATATTACTTTACTACTAGTTTACGGCAACGTAAGCTGTAAGCTTCGATCACTTAGTTTGTGGTCAATTTATTTGTGAGAGAACAATGGAGGCTCAGTAAAACGCACGATCATTGAATGATTGGTCGGTCTCACGGGTTACACCAGCGTTCGCGAACAATCCGAACGTATGCAAGATACAGTGACTTTGATCGACACCGATTAATTGATGACTTGAAATTGACTCGTGAATTTTGCTCCGAGTCACGAGTCAATCCACATTTCTGATACGCCGAGTCAAGTCAAGTCAAGTCATTTTAGCAAAGTGACTCGAGTCAAGTCAAGTCATGCGAAAAAGGTGACTCGAGTCTGACTCGAGTCAAGTCATGACTCGAGTCATCCCAACACTGCTATATAGTCAGGGCCGTAACTGCCGCACCCCAAACCCCCAATTGAGGGGGCCGAGCTCGGAAAGGGCCCAAAATTATTTCGTGAATTAGCATAAATTATAGAGTATTTTTGGAAAATTTATGCAATATTCTGAAACATTTTTCGCGCTATGCGCGATTTCAATTCGCCACATATCTTGATTATTGGGTACTCTTCCCCAAGAAAAAATACGCAAGATATATAGAAATGGGCATATCAGTGTTGGCCATGACCGCACCACAACGCACCAAGACATATAAAGTTTCAGGCCATATAACATGTGACTCCAAGAAGTGTGTCAGAACAATCGGCAGCGAGAAAGCCTTGGCCGTAAAGGACTGCTTTTATGCTGACCAAAAACTTCGTTATAATATACAAAATACTAACGGGTTAATTGTCCATATACGCGCCTAAATGACTGGCGCCGAATGATCTTGTCTTGGCAATCTGAACCTAGCAAGACATATACTATCCCGCACGAAAGAAAATTATATGCCAGTGAAGAATTACCAATCTGAAATCGTGTGATCTTTCAGTTTAATAGGTTTGGGCAATTCTACATTTTTAGATATAGCAGACAGGAGGATGTCACGAAATAACATCATGTAAAGGAGTCATACCTAGGGATCCGCCCGCTCGAAGATGTTTAATTTAACGGGGTCTGCAGTTTCAAAGACACCTCTCACTCAGTTCCACCGGTAAATCTGATTACGTGGGCAGAGAGAACATCTATGCAATTCCCGATCTTAGTCACCAATGTTATCATGAATTATCGAAATATTCGCACGTCGCGCGCTGTCTCGCTAAGCAGTACAACTTCAATTTCGTGGCAAAAGCGAACAACGTGATGGGGGTCAGTTTATCACCCTATGGGAGCCCTGGGTCCTGAAGAAGTGCTGTAACGTTCCTGCCAACGGGTACACCCCCGGATATGTTTAATTACTATTGAGGGGGACTATACCTTTTCAAACACACCTCACTCAGTTCTACCGGTAAATCAGATTACGTGAACAGAGACGGGATGAAAATTGATAGCAATACATGCAATTCCCGATCATATTGAGCGATTCAGTCATGAAACTAAAGAAATTGCTCGCGTTTCGCGCGTTTAGACGCAAAAAGCTGATTCACTCAACGGACATCCAATGCAGCAGATAAGTATAGCCGTAAACAGTGTACAGTTTTGAAATCTCGCCAGGGCAATAAAACTACTCCGAAATAGCCATGATGACTGTTTGGATCCGTTTCATAGCCGTAGTATTCGCGCGGCCCCGACCGTACTCTGAAATTCTAAATTTGGCCCTCACACCGAAAAAGTTTGGGAACCACTGGTCTAAACGCATAATGATCCTGTCCTTGCCAAATGAGCCCAGTATAGTAAATAGGGGCGACCCTCAATATGCTAATATCATATCTATTGATCGAATACATTCACACGTAAAATTTCTTGGTTCGCGCGACCAGAACATGAATGCACGCTGAGTTTTCATTAAATAATTGTGTCAATTGTAAACCATTTAAGTCTTGTTTTCAAATGTTACCTAATTCGGTTCGCTCCTATCCGACGAATAACAAAAAGGTCGTCATCGATTGGTTGATAATCCGAGGATTATCAACGAAAAACTCCAATAACTCCGCTTCTAATAGTTGGCATTGAGTCAAATTTGTTTTGAATCGTCTATGAAGACAGCCCAACAATTTCATTTATTTTTTATTTTCCTGTTTAAATTAAAAATTTTATTTGGATCTGCGGCGCCCTATACTTGTTAGAATTGAACCAAATTTGGTGTGCAGCGTTTTTTAGGATAACCTGACAATTTAATGACTGAATGGCTGGAATCCAGAAAAAAGGGTATTTTTGAACAGCCCTAATGTGCATTCATTGCCGACAAGGTAGCGTAATGGTGAAGCGTCCCCCTTCTTGATCGGCAGGTCGTGGGTTCGATCCCCGGCCGGGTCAGACCAAAGACCTGATCAGTAACACTGGTATCCATGACTTCCCTGCTTGGCGCTCATGCATTACTGGGATAGCATGGAGGGTTGGTGCATGACTTAGAAAGACGTAAAGGCTAAGTCTGCACTTCCTTGTCCAGCGGCATATGCAGAGATCGTGTGTCTGTGTATCATGAGTCGGTGTACATGCCGCAAAAAACATCGAGGACAAAAATAAACTATACGTCCTTTCCTTTTCCTTTCCTCCCTTTTTTTCAAACTTGCGGGACTGTGGTTTTTGCCGTGCCGTGTCGTGACATAGGACGTGGAAGGAGATTGCGAATCTTCTCATGCAACGTTGGCAAATCCCGCATTGTTTCGCCCATAATCCGTCCTATTTTTTCGACCCATGTCATACAAATTTTGAGGCCATCAATTTGTGTTGTTCTAATCCAGTGGTTCCGAACCTATTTCGACCCATCGCCCCCTTTTCAAGGTCGACACCGATCATCGCCCCCCAAATTTTGCGTGCCGAAAATTGGGCATACAAACTGTAATCACCGGCGGGTTGATGAAAAAAAAGGTCAAATTTTCAGCTCGATGTCTAATTCGATACACTTTTGTACCTAACTAAATTTCCGTGGGTTGACTAAAAAAATAATGGTCAGCCGTTTTAGCGCGTCATCTCCCCCTATAGCCCAGTTCGCTATTTTCACCCCGCGTCGCCCCCTTTGTCCATTTTCGCCCCCTTAGACCGCCACATCGCCCACGTTGGGAACCACTGTTCTAATCGAAGGATACGCGAGAGTCCGTGTACAACTTCAAGAACTTTCCTTCGCCAAGAGCGAGGGACTTCTGGTAGGCTTACCATATTTTGGAAATCTAAAAAAAGGACACTTTTTCAGAAATTTCAGCCATGCAAAACCGGTAAATTTTTCCCACTTCGTGATCGATTGACTAAAAATGATAATAAAAAAATAGGTCATCTTCAGAGCTCAAAATACCGTTTTTCTCTCCACATTGCCAGGTGAATGACTAAAAAAAATGCCAGGTGAATGACTAAAAAAAAAGGTCATCTTTTCGCTCAGAGCCAAAATCACCGTTTTTCACTCCGAAATACCCGCCGGAGCTTCACTCCTGTGCTAATTTGCGGCATATCACTCGCAATTTGCTCTAAATCTGACCTAAATTTTCAAAAAAGAGGACAAAATCTCAAAGAATAGGACAAAAGGGCGTCCTCCGAGGACACTTTCCAAAAAGTCAAAAATGAGGACGAATCCTCTTAAAAGAGGACGTATGGTAAGCCTAAATTCTAGACGTGGCGTACCTCCAGAAGCGTCGCAGAGTAAGGTAAGGCCAGCCGTTCCAAGCGGAACGTTTTCGATGGGTAGATTTGATATTGCCGTGCAGTATGCTTGCGCCTCCGGGTCAAGCTGGGCTTTCGCCATTGCCTAATAATCTAAGTCGAGTAATGGGTTAATGGGTTCTGTATATTAGAAATTGCAATTTGCGAAAGAGCGCCAGCTACACGATTGTTTTTCCCATAAATGTATTGAATATCTGTGGTATACTAAGAGATTGCCGATAGGCAGGCCGTGTTATTCTTGGCATATGCCAAAACTGCCAAAAAAAACTTATTTTTGGCATTTTTCGATTTTTATTTTTGGCAGTTTTGGCATCGTCCTCTAAATAGATAGTTTCAGCCTCGAATTAGTCACAAAAACGCTTTATTTGGGCTAGTTTGTCAAAAGACACCACAAAATCTGCAGCATCCACGTATAATCAGTGCCAACAAACAATAAGAAGAAAAAACCTTACGATTTCATAGGTTAATAATATCAAACGAAACCACGAAATGTGCAGTATCCATCGGAATGGGCGCCAATAAGCAAAATAAAAACCTAACAAACACGCTCAACAGCTGATTGTTACAGCTGTTGAGTAGACTTAAATCGTTTGCACTGTAACAGAGCATCCAAACTCAGGTCAGCTAAGTTTCTCCTAAATTCATTTCTCGCCCAGCGAATCTGGGAAATATCGGCTTCAACAGTAGCCGTTGAGGGAAAGAATGTTGCCAGTCATCCACAAAAGGTTTTCAGAGCTTCAAAATCGTTGGAGGGCCGAACCGGCTTCCAAGCATCATAAAAAGAGATCACTTCGCCAGTGCCATCGATCTCATCGCGGAAAGAAATTTCTCCCCGATCCTTTTCCAGGAGTTTCCTGCGTTGTCTCTCAACACATTCTATTTAGTAGCCCGACTATCATTTCTCGTTCAGTCTACCGATATATTTTCAAAGGACTTTTGTCACTTCAGGTGGCTTTAATATTACCAACTCGCATGGAAGAGTCCTGGGAAGGTTAGCTTGTTTAAGAACATTGACGCAACAAGACTGTCTGGCAAAACGAGACTATGCAGCTCAGAAATAGCCATTGTTGGGTCACAATGTTCAACTCGATCACAATGCAAAAATCGTGGTTGATTTTGGAGGTTCCAGTTCCATGAGCAGAATATAATTTATATTTTAATAATCAGCACTGTGACAGCTTCTAATTGATACCCGCTTTATCAAATTTAGCGCTCGACAAGCCGGTCAAAAATGGTCGTAAAATTGCCTTTGGACAAATGGAAAGTATGACGTAAACCAAATGCAGTCAGCCGTTGAATCTCGCTGTGCCCACACCATTTAGGACACCATGCTTTCACCCCTAATGGGTGGGCAGGACCCAGATTAAGAAACCTGCCTTTCACAAACGCTCTTATCGCTGGTAACGCGGTTCTGTTAACACAACACCATGAACAAAATACACTATTTGGCAGGCCGTGTTATTTTTGGCATATGCCAAAAATTGCTTATTTTTGGCATTTTCAAATTTTTATTTTTGGCAGTTTTGTCATCTGGCTCCTGAAATGCCAAAAATAACACGGCCTGCCGATAGGTGACGTTGCTGACGCGCCGACCAGGGCTCTGATATCTTCGCAAATGCGAATGTCAGTGGCTTGTGGTGGGTAAAGGCTGTAAAGTCCTGGCAGTCAAAAAAATATCAGAAATGTCGAATGGCAAGGTGCAGAGCCAATAATTCCCGATCAAAAGCACTGCATCTGAGCTCCGGTGGTCGAAGAGGTGTTTACTGAAGAACGCCAATGGCATCCAGCGTTGGTCTATGAGTTGTTCCAAGACTGCCTCAACCGCGTATTGCGAGGCATTACCGTCAAAGCAGTCTTTGCTTCTGATAAAGGATGTTGGAGAAGTGTGGAGCTGGCTAGAGCTTCTTTTGCTTTTGACCTTGCAGTTTCCATCTCAGTTTCCAAGTAGCGTTTTCGGATTTCCAGAAAGAGCACCATAGAGAGGCATCATGATTTTCGCTGCGTCGGGTATGAACCAGTGATGAGCGGAGTCTGCTTTTCGAGACTCCGAGTCCCTCCGACAACTTTAATCTCTGAGGCAAAGTCCCTCCGACTCCGGGGATCTCAATCCCAGACTCCGAGATAACCCGAAGAATCTTGTCCAGTCCCCGAAATATATTCAGACCATTGTCGAAGAATCCCAATCGATGTTTTCGATAGCCTGTCTGATATTCATACCAGTTTTTTTAGTATCCGTGAATTGCCGAACAGTCGCAACATTACTTCTGAGAGTCAAGTTCTCTCCAACAAAATGGACAGTCAAGCTAATAGAACTGCGACCCTTTAGATCGGTCCACATATCTGTGGTGATGCCAGCCAGCCCATAACACTTGATACTGTTGATAGCAACTCTTAGTTCCTCTGACAGCTTCTGCTTCAAAGATGAAGCCTCCTCATCGAACTTACGTTTCACCGTAAATCTGGATGGCAAAACGTCTTCTGCACAACATTACGGCAAACCGGCACTTCTTCGGTGTCCTCCACCCGGCGAGCGGCGATCAGTGTTCCCCATGATCACCTTCTCCTTTGATTACTCGCTTACTTGCAATCTTGCATTTCAACTGCGATCAATTCTTCTTACAAGCTTCGATATGTCTTCGAAGATGCGACGTACCACTTGTCAACTTGTGATGCTTTAGCTGAACATTGCAATTTTGACATCTCGCAAACCCAGTATACTGGCCGTTATTATCATGCAGCATCAGAGTGAAATCCTTCCACACGTCACTCTTTTTCTGCGTCTTAGTGAGTAACCCACTTGACGTCGACGGTGCTTCAGCCATTATATTAAAACGACGAAGGAAGACCAGTCAGTTCGAACTAACTACCACTAACACCACTGAAATCGACGATCACATCACAGGTTTCAGTAAATTAAGTTCCGCATCGCCATGAAACCAGTGTTGCCACTCTAGGTTCCCGGAAAAACACAAGATTATGTTCTGAAAAAACACTAGATTGACGAAAAAAACACTAGATTAGTAAATTGCTGGAAAAATTCGCCCTTGCCAAGTAATCATGAGGACCAAGGTCCAAATCCACAGATAAGAAGTGTTCCATGCACACATGAATTCGATACATATGCATGATATACTGCATGATCATTCAATGAAAATTAATGAAACGAATTCAACAGCGCAAAAAAAGTCAAATTTGTTGCTTTCGAATTGTGCGGCATCATAAAAATTATCTTTCGATTTCCACACCATCCATCAAACATAAGAATCAATTGTGGGGCATCTTGCTCACTACTGCACATCTTCAACCAAACAATGGGGAGGTTACCATATGCAGCATACTTCAATTCCATGAATGCAGTGCAATGTGGCAATGCCAAGAGATTCGTCATGAGCTTCCCCAGTAAATGGAATTTTGATTCACCGAATCCATTGTGCACGGATTTCAATTTTTGCAAAAATTCTTTTGGAGGGCATTGACTCATAAACTGCAGCTCATTTTGCGATCTTGCCAAAGTTCAAGTTCATCAAATAATATCACAGAGCGAAATTGCACAGCTAGAGGAATGATTGATTTTGCTATTCTTCTTCTTACTATTCTTCGGCCTGCTTACATTTTTCAATATTTATTGATGACGCGAGACTCGAATTGAACATAATGCTTGATTAGCACTCCATTAATGCAGCTGACGGGATGATCCGCAGGAATACCGAAGGATCGTATCGCTGCAGCATGAATTATATTTTTATTGCAATTTTGTTCAATAAAACTGTCTGTCTGTCTGTCCCGGCAAATGAAAATCTTGCCCGAATCTGCAGACTGAATTCAACAAGAAACGACAGAGCATCAGAGCGAAATCGCTCTTTATTTTTTCAGAGACTTTCGCTTATGAGTACGGATTTACAGCGCACCCTGTTACGTAATAATTGCTTTTTACTGCACCACCACATAGATTTGTTGAAAACAAACACAGCCAGACACCAAATCGCCTTATTAGCAACAAATTTAGCGTATAATCATAGCAATTTACAACGTAGCTACGTTGTAAATTGCTATGGTATAATTAAGTCGTCTACCGTTAGAATATTCATTATTCGCATAATTGCAGAAAAACACTAGATTAGCAAAATTTAGCGAAAAAAAAAACACTAGAACACTAGGACGACCAAAAAAACACTAGATCTAGTGTTAAAACACTAGGAGTGGCACCACTGCATGAAACAGTTGATGGAACTGCACTGCACTAAACATACATGATGCATCACTGACGCACCGATCGACGCTTCTTGAAGTTGACTAAATGACTAGTGACTTCCAATTTTGAAGCTGATACATGATATCTGGAATTTGTAGTCTGAGACAGACCAGCAGCAGAAACTTGATTGCGGTGCTGATTTTTCATATCACATCAAAGTCATTTCTCAATCAAACCAAACATTACATGACGAAAATTCAGAAGAGTTCTGGATGACTGACTACGTCAATCAATATTGAAGGAAGCGTAGTTGAGTTGATGCGAGCAGAGCAAAGCAGACGGTTGTAGTTATTTAGTGTGGCTGTTCAGAAATTCGGAATATTCTGTTTTTACAGGGTAAGATCAGCTGACCTTAGTGATTTATGTATTGTTGAAATCTTTAAAGCGGGCTTAGATGCTGGTATGCCTCTGTGAGCGGATCTTACTAGCGAAAATTCGTCGCAATGTCATTAAATCATGTAACACATTGCATAAGTTATTATTGTTTCCATCCAGATACTTGCTTGTTGTATGTATATTTCTCACAGATATAAAGGTAATATTGATGTAACACTTATTATCGATATCTCTCACTGCAAACTGCAAGTACGATGAAAGTTGCGAAAAGTTTATCACAAAAGTGGTATCGGATATTATCTTGTTTCAAATGATACCAACGTTGGGAATACATTTTCACAAAATGGACCTATTACTATATTGAATGTCATCAGGATAATGGGATATATTCCGTTATGATCATCAACTTGCTGGAAGAATCAGGGTAGCCAAAGGCTGTACCATAGGGAAGCCCCGCTGTATGTTGCTGATTGTAAATGTTTCGCACAATTACTGGGGTAGCATGAAAATTAGTCACGAAACAAATACGCAAGGAGGAATATGATGTGACTATAGAGGACTGCAATGACAGCAACGTGGAAGATTCTGGAGATCTTATCTTATAATATGGTGACATTCAGCAGTGGATTCAAAGACTGCATCTCATTGCAGGGAGAAAATGATATGCGAACGATATTGGGTGTTATCAAGTTTGTGAACTACAGACACTGCTCAGCGGAATTGCCTTGCTAGATCACTAGGTTACTCTCCAGTCCCCAATTGCAGTGCAGATGGCTGATTTTTATGCACTTGTCAATCATTTTTGCATGTTACCGGTCATATTACAACTTTACAAGGTGTCACAAGGTGTCAACTGTCTGTGTTTTGGTTTGTAATCAATAGTGTCTTCTGGTCAAAGCTATCGAAAGATATCGGGGGCAAAACTAACAATACTCCGTAAAACTCCGGAAAAATATCTGTTGTAAACTCCTACTCCACTCCGGGTATCACAAAATTAGCAAAACTCCGCTCCGACTCCGCTCCGGTGCTCATCACTGGTATGAACCGATGATAAAAATTGATCATCCCCGTAAATTCTTGAAGGTGGGTTTTCCGAACTGGCATTTATCGATGTTTATTACAAGTTCGTGCTTGGATAGCCTTCCAAAAAATTCGTAAAGATGTCGTTTGTGTTGTGAAAGTGATTCGCTCGCTACCCAGACATCGTCGAGGTAGACAAAGACAAAATCAAGTGACTGGCAAACCATGTCCATCATTCGCTGAAATGTCTGCGTTGCGTTTTTAAGTCCGAATGGCATGCGTAGGAATTCGAACAATCAGAATGGTGTAGTGATCAGACATGGGGTGATTACTTCATGAATGTAATCGATTGCGATTACGATTACTTCCGAATGACGCGATTACGATTACGATTACGATTACAGCAAAATCAGCAAGTAGTCGATTACGATTACGATTACATTGGAAAGTAATCACGATTACTCACGATTACATTTATTTTGCATCTTAGAGATTATATTGGAAGACAATATATGGATTGCGCTGAAAAGGCCTAATGAGATGACAAACTTCCATGAAAAAGATGCGTCATTTGCTTGTTACGTCATAATGTACATATTGCCCATTTTTATAATGGACGATTAATCGCACCCAGCGATTTGCATTCTTGCCAGGTCCATGACTGCCGTACCCCAAATTTCCCAATAGGGTGGGGAGCGAGCTCGAAAGGGACTGAAAAGTATTTCGTAAACCAACATAAATTATAGAGTATTTTCGAGAGATTTAATTAACTTGAAAATTTTTTTTTTTTCAAGTTGTAAAATTAGGCCATATTTGTGTAAGACTTTCGAAAAAACATGTTGTATAAGCCTACGGACAATTGCCGCTCGATTTAGCCGACATACATCGATATAGGTGGGTTGGAACCAGAGTTGGATCAATTGTAATTTGTAATTGTAATTGAATGTAATTAATTACATTTTTCAATGTAATTGTAATTTAATTGTAATTGAGGCATTTTTATTTTGTGTAATTGTAATTGTAATTGTAATTTGACAAAAATTTTGCTCAATTACAATTTCAATTACATGAAGTTGCTATTGAGACCTGACAAGCACAACATAAAAGAATTGAATTATAATGTATTCTCTAATGTCGACATGGAATTTGGTGGATCCATTCGCGGAAGCCCTTGACTGCACCCTTGCGGGTGAAGTTTTTTTTAATTTTTACCGCTATGCTGGCCTCGGCTGCCATTGTATACAATTTTTAGATTACTAACCAACGGATGGATTCGCAACACGTGACTCACGATTGAATACGCCGAGAAGCGAACTGCTGAGCCGGCTAAAAGCAGCAGAATTGATAGACCCATAGCTGGCGATCCAAGCGTCGAAATTTGATATGTACGGTCCTAACCGAAAGCTAGTGTCGCACTGATTCCGCAATAAAAGTATATTTCCAGGCAATGGTCCATCCCAAAATAGTCGTTAAAGTCTGGGAATCGGCATTGTTCTGAACAATCGCTGGGCGTAATAGGTAATTGTTGTGGTCATGCTGCTGCAGCGCTCTCACTTTTCAGAACAGTCGGCCTTAAACGGCTAATTTGGAGCAGTTACATTGCCCTGGCGAGATTTTATTTTGTATTTTCGGAATTAGTACATCAATAGCTTACGATAAAGACCAGATGCATCAAATTTGGACGCATTGATCGCCAGCTCTAGGACTACAAAGTTTGCTGCAATTAGCCGGCTCTGCAGTACGTTTGTTGGTACATTCATCCGTGACTCACATCTTGCGCATCTATCCGTGGGTTGGCAATCTACAATACGATTTCAGATCACGATGCTGCATCGTTACTTCGTCTGGCTAACTAACCAGACCACTGGATATTATATAACGTCTTATCTGATCAAGCACGGTTTTGTTTTTACTCCTCATCCTAATTCCTACGTCCCTCGATAAAAATAGTATTATTTATTTAATTATATACTATATACGCAAATCCCACACGTGCATATAATATATTACTTTTTCAACGACATACTGCACCCTATCCTTAATCCTAACCCATAGGAAATTAGGTAAATAACATTTTACATTTCCAATTACGTGAGCCATAATTACCGAGCATACAAAACACGCTTATATTACGTCACAATGACATCTTACATAGCATACCATGTAGTATGTACGCACATAAACGCATTTATTACTACACAATCTGAACTAGACTTGAATTGTTGTTAAATACGACGCTACAGTTGTCAAGGAGCACGGTTGATTTTATGATTATTCAATTACATGTTCAACAGCAGCAATTGTAATTGTAATTATAATGTAATTGAAGCATGCAAGGAGTAATTGTAATTGTAATTGTAATTTGATATTTTTAGCATGGAGTAATTGTAATTGTAATGTAATGGAAACATGTATGAAAGTAATTGTAATTGTAATTGTAATTGAACTGAAATAATGTAATTGATCCAACTCTGGTTGGAACCCCTCAAAATAGTCGGTTCAACAGTTATATTAAAGATATTTCGTCAAAGAAGCTATATTTACCCTATATTTTCAATTGTCAACGTCAATTCACATTCGTGACGTCATTGCTTAAAAAAGAAACAATAAAAAACATGTTTTAAACAATGGCCGTCTTTTAAACATGTTTGCTTTAAATTGATTTTTGTTTTGAAAGCAGCCCTAATTTATAGTAATAGGGATTCAGGTTCCAATCAATAACGTGCCACGACACACCAAAGACATATGCAGTTTCGACCAACACGCGACTTCACGAAGTGTGCTACTAAAGAAAGACCTTGGCCCAAACCTAGGGTATGTGCCCATTGTCAATCGCCGCGCTGGGTGGGCGTGACTAATAGTCTGGTCATTCCAATCTGAGCCCACAATGCAAATGCCACTCCTGGGCACCCGCAGAGCATTAAAGACATGACAATTTGTGTGTGCGTCTAACGAAAGTCTGCTTTTAATCTGCTACGTTTTGGATACAACAATATCTTTTGATTATATAGCAGACCGAATGCCATGAATTAACAACATACACCAAATTAATTATAACAAGATACCAGACGTAAATCTGACCATCGGAGGCAGAAAGAGGATTAAAAATTAATAATAATATAATGCAATTACCAATGTTATTGACAGCATTGAGTCTTCATCTTGAAAATATCACCCTATGGGGGCCAAAGACCAACGTTTGGACTGGGAGACGAATTGCTGTTTTGGTTCTGATTCTAGCTATATCCCACGCTTACATGATATATAAGCCCATGGCTATGACGGCAGGTCCCTATGTTGAGTAAAGGATAGTGAAATAACGATTGGCGCCCGTTTCAAGTAGAGTCATATGAGAATAAGATGAAGAGAACATAAAACTCTGCCTTCAACTTAATACAGATAATGTACTGCAAGCGGCCGTTACGAAAAACGACAAAAACGGCTCGGTTATGATATTAAACAGTAGCTGTTCATGTTTAATGCTTCGTTTTATTTGACGAGTACAAAATTTCAAATCTTTGTCCGGTGTACATCAGACATGGGGTGATTACTTCATGAATGTAATCGATTGCGATTACGATTACTTCCGAATGACGCGATTACGATTACGATTACGATTACAGCAAAATTAGGGAGTAGTCGATTACGATTACGATTACATTGGAAAAGTAATCACGATTACTCACGATTACATTTATTTTGCATTTTAGAAGTTATATTGGAAGACAATATATGGATTGCGATGAAAAGGCCTAATGAGATAACAAACTTCCTTCAAAACAGATGCGTGATTTGCTTGTTACGTCATAATGTACCCATTGCCCATTTTTATACAGGACGATTTATCGCACCCAACGATTTGCATTCTTGCCAGGTCCATGACTTCCGCACCCCAAATTTCCCAATAGGGTGGGGAGCGAGCTCGAAGGGGACTCAATAAGAGTATTTCGTAAACCAATATAAATTATAGAGTATTCTCGAGAGATTTAATTAACTTGAAAATTCTCTCTAGATAAGCTTGATTTTGGAATGCATACGTCTCCCCCTCAACAAAAAAAGCATAGATCATTTATAGTGGGCTTGTATTTAAAACAAATGGTTGTTTAAACACATTGTTTAAAACATGTTTTAAACAGTGTTTTAAACAAAGGCTTTTTTTTAAACTAAATTGTGTTTTTTCAAGTTGTAAAATTATGCCATAATTGTGTAAATGCTTTCCACAATTACCACCCGATTTAGCCAACGTACGTCGATATGGAATAGTCGGTTCAACAGTTATAGTACAGATATTTTGTCAAAGGAGCTATATATTTACCCTATATTTTCAATTGTCAATGTCAATCCACATCCGTGACGTCATTTTTTAAATCAACATGTTTTAAACAAGGGCCTTGTTGTAAACATGCTCGCTTTAAATTTATTTTTGTTTTAAATGCAACCCTAATTTATAGCAATAGGCATTTAGGTTCCAGTCAATACTGTGCCCGACACACCAAAAGACATATGCAATTTTGACCAAAACGCGACTTCACAAAGTGTGCTACTAAGGAAAGACCTTGGCTGAAACTTAGAGTGTGTGTCCACTGTCCAATGTCAGTAGCCGAGCTGGGCGGGCATGACTAATGGTCCGGTCCTTCCAATCCGAGCTCACAATGTAAATACCACCCGGACACCCGCAGAGCATTAAAGACATGACAATTTGTGTGTGCGTCTCACGAATTTTCTTCTTTTAGTCTGCTACGTTAGGGATACAACAATATCTTTTGATTGTATAACAGACCGGAAGTCATCAATTAACAACGTACACTAAAGTAATTATAACTAGATAACAGACGTTATAATTATGAATTACGTGCCTCCAGCTTTACAGGTAAATCTGACCATCGGGGGTAGAGAGAGAGGATTAAAAATTAATAATAATGTAATGCGATTACCAATATTATTGGCGAAATTCAGTCTTCAACTTGACATTATCACCTTATGGGGCCAAAGACCAACATTTGGACTGGGGACGAATAGCTGTTTTCGTCTTGATTCTAGCTATAACCCACGTCAACATGATATATAAGCCCATGGCTATGGCGGCAGATCCCAATGTTGAGTAAAGAATTATGAAATAACGATTGGCGCATGTTTCAAGTACAGTCATATGAGCAGAACATAAAATTCTGCCTTCAACTTAATTCAGATAATGTACTGCAAGTTGCCGCTACGACAAACGGCAAAAACGGCTCGCGCGCGGTTATGATATCAGCAGCTGTTGATTTTTATTGCTTCGTTGTGGGACCGTAATGTTTTATTTGACGAGTACAAAATTTCAAATCTCTGTCCGGTGTAGGCCTACGTATGTACTACATAGGCCTACTGCTCGCCAAGCAGCAACGGTCAAACTACGTTTGCATAACCAAACATCAATACACAAGGTACTAGGTAGAGTGGTGATTAATTATCCTGCTGCGGGGTACTGGCGTGTGGAACGTGTTGATAACCTGATATACCGCACTGCGGGTGTTCTTACAATCACACGAATGTACGTGACGTACATCGAATATCTATACTGTGGATACTTCTTACGCAATGACTAGCAAAGCTAATAGGCTACTTCTGACGTAATAATGGGCAATGACATTTAAAAATCAGACGTTTGCACCTGGTATAATACAACTTCCTTGTTCACGAATGTTCAGTTTATGTCATAGTCCTTGTACAAATAAAAAGTAATCTAATCGTTCTTTCACAAATAAATCGATTAGATATGGGAAGTAGTCGATTACGATTACGATTACTTCGGATTTTTTTCGAATGTAATCGATTGCGATTACGATTACTTGGAAATGCTGTAATCGTCGTAATCGATTACGATTACTAATCGCGATTACCCCATGTCTGGTGTACATACGTACTACATGGGCCTACTGCTCGCCAATCAGTAACGGTCAGACTGCGTCTAACTAAGCATAACCAAACATCAATACACAAGTTACTATTTTAAACTAGGCAAGTGGAGATTAATAATCCTGCTGCAATGTACTATATGGCGTGTGGAACGTGTTGATAAGCTGATAAACAGCACGGCGGGTGTTCTTACAAATTACAATCACACTGATGTACGTATATCGAATATCTATTTACTGTGGATACTTGTTACGCAATGACTAGCAAAGCTAATAGGCTACTTCTGACGTAATAATGAGCAATGGCATTTGAAAATAAGACGTTTGTGCTATCACATAACTGGTATAACATCTCTTCCTTGTTCACCAATATTCAGTTCATTTCATAGTCCTTGTCCAAATAAAAAGTAATCGTTCTTTCACAAAAAAATCGATTAGATATGGTAAGTAGTCGATTACGATTACGATTACTTCGGAATTTTTTCGGATGTAATCGATTGCGATTACGATTACTTGAAAATGCTGTAATCGTCGTAATCGATTACGATTACTAATCGCGATTAGCCCATGTCTGGTAGTGATAGCCATTTTCGGAATGTCATCAAGTGCCACGAGAACCTGATGGTAGCATCGCACCAAGTCGATTTTAGAAAAGACATTTGATCCCGCGAGGCGCGCGGTGAAGTCTTGAAAATGTGGGATTCGGGTAACGGTCTGGTGGCGTGACGGTATCAAGACGCCTGTAATCTCCACAAGACCGCCAACCTCCGGAACCCTTTGGGCCCATGTGCGAAGGCAAAGACCATAGGCTCCAGAACGACGGATGATTCCAAACTCTAGCATTTTATTGAACTCAATTTGTGCGATGGCGAGTTTATCAGGAGTTTGTGCGATGGCGAGTTTATCAGGTGCCAATCATCTTGTAAGAGAATGAATAGGCTGTCCTGTTGTTGAGATGATATGCTCCACCATGTGCCTGAGTTGTACAAATGTACATGCGTAAAATGCGCGGTAATATTCTTGGAAAATTCAGCCAAGATTTGCGCGTAGCAAGACCTTCCCGTGCTGACAGAATTAAGACCAAGCGAAACGTGTTCACTAGGGTTGTTCAGAATTGATCGACTTTCGAAATGTCGTGGTTTTCAGTCCGATTCCCATGCCTTACACCATAAAAACATATTCTAGGTACTTTTTTTCGTAATCCATCCCTTGCATCCGTGTGCACATTGAGCTGGAAGAATATCGGCTACAAATAGGGGATTCCCCTAAAATTTGAGTGTCGCTATTCGGACTAGGCTAGTAAAACGTCATATATAAGCTGGTTTTATGTAGCTATTGCGGTTGGAGTGCTACATAACCTCACTATAGAAAGTATTGTCAGTTCAGGAAACCATGTTCATGTCCCACACTGCCTTAGAACTCCTCAAAACTGCCTAAGACTGATAGTCATTTTGTTGGATCACCTATGGGCAATTCCATACACAGACAAACGATGTTCACATCACTACCTCTTCAAATCTCCTGAAATTTGGTACACGCAGAGATGAGCTTATTCCAAAGAGGATGAACTTTATTTTATGAAAATTGGACTTTGGGGTCAAAAGTTACGTCACTTTGAAAATTGACAATTTTCTGCTCATTTCGGGTCTGCACATCTCAGGTTTTATCAGTGAAATATTCAAGAAGGTGTAGCTAGATGTTGAACGAGAGTTGAGATACGGCACTTGGATTTATCTGAAGCTTGTCTGATCGTCTATATTTCCAAGTGAAATTTAATACCCTGGAGGTTAGGGTCAAAGGTTAAATTGAGGGGAAAATCTAAATTCAGTCAGGCGTCACACGATTTAGACAGCGGATTGCTCCAAAACATATTAAAATATTTTAGAAAAAACGATCTTAAATGAAAGCTTGCTTCAAGGAGAATTCGTTCATAGCTGTTTGATTTTGGTTTTGAAACTGTAAAGTGATGAAATTGCAGTTTTAAGAGCACACTTCATTTGTACATGGAAACGCAGTAGTAGTAGGGCGTTTTCGGACATCGAGTCTGGGGTGTGTGCGGACAACATGTCTGGGGTGTGTTCGGACTGTGTTGCCATTAGGACATCGTATCTGGGGTGAGTTCGGACTGTTTTGCCCCTCGGACATCGTGTCTGAGGTGTGTTCGGACAGTTTTGCAACTCGGACATCGTGCCTAGGGTGTGTTCGGAATGTGTTGCCATTTGGACATCGTGTCTAGGGCGTGTTCGTACATCATGTCTGTGTGTTAGGACTGTGTTGCCACTGGGACATCGCGTCTGGAGGGAGTTGTTCGGACATCATGCCTGGGGTGTGTTCGGACTGAGTTTTCACTCGGACATCGTGTCTGGAATATGTTCGTGCTGCACCAGGCATGCCTCAGACCTGACATTTGCGCACTATTTTTATCCGGACATGTTTCGGAGCTGATAACTGCGCACCAAATACTCCCAGGCATGGTCCGGACCTGATATCTG
Source organism: Botryllus schlosseri (assembly GCF_051294905.1). Taxonomy (NCBI): domain Eukaryota; kingdom Metazoa; phylum Chordata; class Ascidiacea; order Stolidobranchia; family Styelidae; genus Botryllus; species Botryllus schlosseri. Next base: position 2,103,774 of record NC_137239.1, read on the forward strand.
CGCGCTGAATGGACACAGACATGCTTCAGACGTGATACCCGCGTCCTAAATGACGCGTGACCTATATATGACCTCTATGTTTGCGGCTTTTGGTGATAGATATCTGCGATAGCTGAGTATATCCACTGTAGCGATAGCTGAGTATATCCACAATTCCTCATCCACAGTAGTGTTATCTGTGATGGCTGAGCATATCCACAGTAGTGATAGCTGTGGATATACTCAGCTATCACTACTGTGGATATACCCAGCTATCCCTACTGTGGATATACCCAGCTATCGCAGATATAAGCCAAAACCGCAGACATATAGGCAGGTTTGCCATCGACATGGACCCAAAAATAAGGACAGTCGAAAAATTAGATTGGCATTTAAAGGCGTTTTCGTGCATAGTGTATTTATACGAGGCGTGGCATATCATTTTTCATACTTTCGCCAGAAACAATCTGCTCCAGCAACTCCTTGTTATCAGAAAGTGCTTCATTGATCTCACGACCGCTCATGTCTAGGTTTACCTTTACTCAGGGCCAAACAGCACTTCGTCACCCACCCACCCCCAATAAACAATACGATGGTCTTGGGCCCTCATAGGGTGATAAACCAAACTTCTTCACCTCGCTGTGATTGGAGGCGTCAACGAATATGGGAAAAGGCTGTACACCAAGTTCAGACAAAATCATTTTTGAGTGTATGGAGCAAGACCTCCAATAACAAAGCTTGTAGTCTTGGTCCTGGCCGAAGCAAACTCCTTGCGATGTTATAATCGGGGAATATTGCGATGTGCAATCGTTGGGGAGGAAAGATTGCTGGTTTTTGTCAGCATGGAATGCCCCAGGTATCCTCAGCAGCAGCTTACACACTTCTTGTATTTTGGGGTATCAATATAAGTTGAAATAGGGGTCTTTTTCATATGGCTCCCAGGTCAATGTCGCAATTGCAGATATTGCAACACAGATACCAGAGGAAAATGATCGAAGTTTTGAAGTTGTTGAAAATAAGACAAAATAAGGACACAAGTCGAAAACCAGGACATTTCTTAGAAATAAGGACAGTTGAGTTTTCTAAGACGTGGCTCTTCAAGATAAGGACAAATCTTAGAAATAAGGATGGTATGGCAACCCTACATATAGGTCATGCGTCGTTTAGGACGCAGGTATCACGTCTGACGCATGTCTGTCGTCCATTAAGCGCGCAGATATCCGGTCCGGGCCATGCCTGGAGGTATTTAGTGCGCAGATATCAGCACCGAAGCATATGTCCGGATAAAAATAGTGCGCAGATATCAGGTCTGAGGCATGTCCGGCGCAGCACGAACATATCCCAGACACGATGTCCGAATGGCAACACAGTCCGAACACATCCCAGGCATGATGTCTGAACATCCCCCAGACACGATGTTCGAGTCACAATACAATCCGAACACACCCCAGGCATGATGTCCGAACACCCCCAGACACGATGTCCGAGTGGCAGCACATCCTAACACCCCAGACATGATGTCCGAACACCCCCTAGACACGATGTCCGAATGGCAACACATTACGAACACAGCCTAGACACGATATCCTAGTTTCAAAACTGTCCAAACCCACCCGAAACATGATGTCCCAAAGACACCCCAGACACGATGTCCGAGGGGCAAAACAGTCCGAACTCATCCCAGATACGATGTCCGAATGGCAACACTGTCCGAACACACCCCATACATGTTGCTCGCACACACCCCAGACTCGATGTCCGAACACGTCCTACTAGTACTGCATTTCCATGTACAAATGAAGTGTGCTATTAAAACTGCAATTTCATCCCTTTACAGTTTCAAAACCAAAATCAAACAGCTATGAACGAATTCTCCTTGAAGCAAACTTTCATTTAAAATCGTTTTTTCCAAAATATTTTAATATGTTTTGGAGCAATCTGCTGTCTAAATCGTGTAACGCCTGACTGCATTTAGATTTCCCCCTCAATTTAACCTTTGACCCTAACCTCCAGGGTATTAAATTTCACTTGGAAATATAGACGATCAGACAAGCTTCAGATAAATCCAAGTGCCGTATTTCAACTCTCGTTCAACATCTAGCTACACCTTCTTGAATATTTCACTGATAAAACCTGAGATGTGCAGACCCGAAATAAGCAGAAAATTGTCAATTTTCAAAGTGACGTAACTTTTGACCCCTAAGTCCAATTTTCATAAAATAAAGTTCATCCTGTTTGGAATAAGCTCATCTCTGCGTGTACCAAATTTCAGGAGATTTGAAGAGGTAGTGATGTGAACATCGTTTGTCTGTGTATGGAATTGCCCCTATCCTACACTCCTCAACCCTACCCGAGATTGTTTATCAATTGCCGGGATCACCAAGTTCAAGAATACAACTGTAAATGTATCATTCACTCACAGCCACATTATAAACATCACATTGTTCAAAGGAAACGAATCAAAAAGGCAAAGAAACAGATCAACTTGGCACATTGCATTGCACTGGGATGCAAAGCTCACTAGAAGTCGTTTCGGAGGGAAAATTGAGGCCTTGGCAGTGCTGGCATAGTCTGCGTATTCCAACGCATTTGAGAAAGGCAAACTTCTTGGCAATCGAACTCTGGAGAGTGCTACAGGAAAAGCACAGGCTGATCTGTCAGTTGAACTGCTGGAACTTTATAATTTAACAAATAATGTCAGAGCTCTTGTGTTTGACACAACACCCTCAAACGATGGAAAAAATAAAGGTGCGGTCCTGTTACTTGAAGAATTGATAAAGAGGAAAGTTTTCTACTTTCTACTTCTGCTTATCGCCATCATATTTATGAACTAGTCATTCGGGGAGGTCTAGAAGTGAAGTGTGTTTGGATCTGCGACCACAGGCCCTGAAAACACAGATTTTAATACCTTCCAAGAAGTGGAAAGATATTGATCAATTTGGAAGCTCTAAAACACTTCAGTTTGATGAATGCAGCTGGTTGGCGATCAAAGCTGATGAAGCTAAGCAAGAAATAATTCCACTGATGAAGCCATATAATGGAAAGCAGAAAGAAGTCTTGATAATAAATGACTACAGAGAATGAGCAACAGGCACCTTGGCGATTGTAGCTGCCCAATATATTGATAATCGTTTTCGCAAGCCTGGTGCTACTAATAGCACTGGATGGATGAGTCAAGTGCTGTACTGTAAAAAATGTTCATGTGGAGAGAGCAAATGGGCTATTCTGAAGAGTTCATTAGAAAGTTGCCCTGTTTTATGTCCCAGCTTGGTTGAAAACTGGTAATGCATGTGACGCACAGTATATTGATCTCAAATTCCTTCATGGCATGACAGACTTTTCATTGTGCGATTTCACAGTTGCTGATGTGGCATATAAAAAGATGCGAGAACATCATTGGCATCTCACCGAGGAAACGGTGGTATCAACAATGTTCTCGGCTAAACCAATGATTCCTGACAAAGTGAAGGAAGCGATGGCTGCTAAATTGCTGCAAATGCCAATGCTTGAACAATTTCGCAGAGGTAGGCGATACCTCCGAGAGAGAGAGAGAGAGATATGATATTCTTTCTCGCCTGCACCATCGAGATGCTTTGGCGACGGAGTTGCGATACGGCCCCATGAGGTCATCTAGTCTGCGCCCCCGTTTTTTTTTCTCCTCCATGCTATCCGTGATTGCTGAGCGCCTAGCAGGATAGCTGCGGATACCATTTTTCGAGTCTTTGGTATGACCCGGCCGGGGATCGAACCCACGATCTACCACTCGAGAAGCCGGACGCATAACCATTACACTATCTCGCTCCGAGTCTAATCTCGGACTCTTTCTCTGAGTCAATGAGTATGGTTGCTTTAATTGAACCGGAATCATGGTTTCTATCCAATGCTATACATGCTATATATGCTATACATGTCGAACATGATTGGTTTAGTCTTCCAGTTTCGGAATGGCATACTGATTCGCATTTCGTGACTGCTCAAGAATTTGAGAGTAGCGTTGAAATAGTTAACGGCGCAGCAGAGCGTTTGGTGAAATTGAATACCGACTTTGATGCTTTCAAAACAGATGACAAAGAACAGCGAGCGAGCCTCTTACAAGCCGTGGAAGATAACGGGAACAGATATGCCGATTTCTCTAAAGCAACCATTTCATCCGGACCTGATTTAAGTACTATTTGCCAAGTTGATCTGTTTCTTCGCCTTTTTGTTTCGTATCCTTTGAACAATGTGATGTTTATAATGATCCCGGCAATTGATGAACAATCTCGGGTAGGGTTGAGGAGTGTAGGATAGGTGATCCAACAAAATGACTATCAGTCTTAGGCAGTTTTGAGCAGTTCTAAGGCAGTGTGGGACATGAAAACGGTGTCCTGAACTGACAATACTTTCTATAGTGAGGTTATGTAGCACTCCAACCGCAATAGCTACATAAAACCAGCTTATATGTGACGTTTTACTAGCCTAGTCCGAATAGCGACACTCAAATTTTAGGGGAATCCCCTATTTGTAGCCGATATTCTTCCAGCTCAATGGGCACACGGATTCAAGGGATGAATTACGGAAAAAAGTACCTAGAATATGTTTTTATGGTATAAGGCATGGGAATCGGATTGAAAACCCCGACATTTTGAAAGTCGATCAATTCTGAACAACCCTAGTGTTCACTAATACCGAGAGGAACGCTGGTTAGGGAATACAAATGAATATGGCGTTTGACATCAACCAGCAAGTCTTGCGCCCTATGGCAATCTGCTCCCAGCAACGGCTGGGACTCGTCAGCCATGGTGAATTCCCAACCATATTTGCCTGACGGGAAAACCAAGGAAAGACGATTGGTCCCGTAAGTACGTATCATGCTTCAGTTAGCGGCCGTATGAAGAGGACCAGAGGTTTTGTGTCTCCGTTCAAGCCTGGTGGGTGGACATACGCTCACTTCCGCCCCGGTATCGACAAGAAAAAGGAAGTTAGACCTCAGGTCTTGCAGTTAAAATAATTGTTTGCCGGTTGCCCCGTTTACTTCGGACAACCGGCTTTGTCGTTTTCCTGGTGTCGAGCACAGGGCGGGCAAAATTGCCGTGCTTTCTTGCCAAATCGTCGATGGTAGAAGCACAAGTTTGAAACCGTTTCAATCGTATTCGGAACGGTCGGTTTGGCATTACTCAATTTACTTATACTGTAATCGCCGGATCTCGATATCCACGTTTGATCAGCGCGCTGAGCCACGTTTGATCAGCGCGCTGAGCCAAATCTCGAGAGTTATCGAGATCCTCTTTTGCCAGCACTACCCGTATGCTTTCTGGCATTTGCTGTAAGAATAAGTATTTGAAAAGGAAGCAGGGGTGATGATTCCGAAGCCGTGCGAGCATTTCGTCCATCATCTCTGTCGGTTTTCTGGCGCCAAGAGGTGACATATTCCACAGACGTGCAGCTCGCTCTTGTGGAGACAAGGCAAAGGACTGTAATAACCTGCTTTTGATTGTGTTGTAGGCTACTTCTCTGTCTGCGGAGGATTGTCCAGGACTTCTATCAGCCGTTTTGCTGTGGTCTGATCTAAAGCTGAAACTGCGTAATAGAATTTGGTTTCATCTGCAGTTACTCCTTTCAAGGCGAACTGTGCTTCTGCCTGTCGAAACCAAACTCGTGGTTCCTCTGCCCAAAAGGTTGGAAGCTGTACACGTACAGCTACCGCATTCTGCTTGCTGATCAATGCTCGTAGTGCAGGAATACGTTCCTGCCTGTTGGGGTCACCAATGAAGCGAAATCTCCATTTATTGCGAGCGAAGTTAGTAACTGACGAGTAAACGCATCAACAGGCATACATTGAGAAGGGACTCGGAAGCATTAAAAAAATGGTGATCAAATAATCAACACGACCGACGAGCGCGCCTTGAAGAGCCGCTACAAGTTTACCGAAATTGAGAATAGATGATTTTGTTATGTTTACGGCGAATCTGGTTGTGTGGAATTACCGGAATACCTACTTTGTACGACACTTCTGTGGTGTCAACCAAGAAAGTCCGTATTCCAGCGTAACCCGTCATTCATCTTTTACGCGACTTCAACGTCGTTCGTGTTATTTTGGGTAATTTCATGTTAAAAAGGAGTACATATGGGAAAAAAGGCGGACATTTGGGCGACAGGAGGACATTTCCTCTACAAGAGGATTGTATTGTACTGATATGGTACCGCATAGGTGCTGATAGTTTTATGAGGCTATGTACTCCACGACAATGACACGATGGCAATTTCAAGAGCACAGTTCTAATTTCAACAGTTCAGTGCATTTTTTCATGACGACTTTTCTTGCACTCTCTCTTCCACGAATCAGTCTCTCCCTCTTCCATGGGCCTCTCCTTCATTGGATCATTGCTGCCGACTTTCAAGCTCGGCTCACTGTACTTTCTGGGCTTTTTAAGTCACTGCAATCGCAGTGAGGTCGGCGATGAGTAGCCCAGAAAACTTCTTGAAAATCACGTAGATACTTGGTTGAGCCGAGAATCGAATTAACAACCATTGGTGTCGCTTTGCACACTGCGCGACTCGTTTCCCCCTCAAAAGAGGACAAATCCTCCTAAAAGAGAACGTACGGTAACCCTAGCAGTAAGGTCATGTTATATACTCTGGCGTCGCTTCTATATACTATATCTGTTGGATTACCAGTATGTGATGTTTTGCGATGTTTTTAGTACTTTTATAGTGCATTTTGTTTTATATTTTTTATACAACTGTTCACTGCATCTTTTATCAAGCATGGTGCAAAGTCGGAATAGTGATATGAAAACAAGGCATGAAACTATTTCCAGTATGGCTCTATTCTCTTCGATTTGCATAACAAAGACTATTTGATGTCAAGGTCATCTATGACGCAACAGTTGGCTTGCAAGCTGATAGTTCAAAAACCCAAGTCAAACACGACGGCGCTCAAACTAATTTCAAAGTGGGAGTGAGACTTGGCATTTGTCCAAGCCCGCACAAACGGAAAAGGGTTGTGTCTAATCTTTCGAGATCAAGTTTCGCCGAGATACGTGTTTATAAAAGTACATTCGTTATTTTACAAGTAAGAAACGTGAAATGAGTAGATGTCCTGCTAATGACGAAATTGTGGGTATGACGGAGTAGTAACGGGATGATGTGCCATATCTAGCCTACACATGTTCAGCGCCTATGTATGATCATGGTTGGTAAGAAAAGTTGGTTCCGACGAGGCAACCATTTCTAATTTTGTGAACGACCAAAGTAAAATTATGTGAATTCAGCCAATAGTAATAGCATATCATGTTATGTAGCTTCGTTTTAAACAAGAGGCTCCAAGCCAATGGTAGGAAACCCAATCTTTACATTCACTGTGACGTAAAATCGAAATTCAATATCATACGAGCCATGCCTTGGCTGTAACGGGAGGATTTATTCGAGTTCCGTGAGCAGGCATAATGGAAAAATATTTTACATCTACTTACACGGGGTTTTGCACCAATTTGATTTGTTGATTGATTCGATAACAAGCTCCCGAAATGATTCGAAACTGCGATAACAGATCAAAGAATCTAAACAGATAAAGTCAATAGAAATTCCACTGCCAAACAGTTGTTTTCCGGCATTTGACTAGCTGCTAGGTGATTTTTTTCAAATTAGACTGTATTTTGTCGAGGCCCTACCCATTCATTTTGTCAGAGTACAATATGTATGATATTTATTTCAGGAAAACTCGCACAGGCAAAAAATTCAAAAGTTCATTTTTGTTACTGAATCTTTCCCTCGCTCTTCTGGGACTCAATATCACTCTACTCGTCAGCGAGATTCCGTCCATTGTATCTGAGGAAGATGACGTGATTTCATCTTCATGTCGGTCGGTAGCAGCCTTTCTGCATGCCTTCTTACTTGCCTCGTGCGCGTGGATGAATTGCGAGGCAGTGATGCTAATTCTAGCGGTGGTCAAGGTAAATGATATCATTGTTTTACCCTGACTCGGGTTGAGTCAATTCAGTCAATTTTTGTACGTGAATCGAAAAGGATTTATTTAAAAATAATTCGTACGTTACTTCATTAATATCCATTAAGAAGCAATGAAACGAATCATGTCATATATTCATAAACTTTGATGTTTGAACCGTGTAGAGATGACTTACGGCTCCATCTGACTACATCCCTGTAAGAGTTACCAAATGTCCTAGTTGAAGTAAATTTAAAATTTCACAAGCTTGTCCTAATCACTACTATTTCTAGTTCGTTATTGATACGAGCTTCGGAGCAATACTCCGGGTCAATTGCGATTGTCTTCAGCAAGAGCTCCCAACCTCTTCCCCTCTTTGCGCCTAATATATGTCCCCTTCTACTTTTTTCAACCTTTAGATTTCTTGGTTTCATTGACTCATTAATAAGAAGTTTAAAGTAAATACATATTGGCAAGCACATTCCTTCTTGAAGCTCCCATCATATTAGAGGTTATATCGCCATTGCATAAAATGTGAAATAATAATATTGCTAAATTCAAAAGTAATACAATGGAAGTAAACTGAACAACAAGAATTATGTCATTACGTCACAATTTTTAATATTCTCTAATCTATTTCCTTTGTTATAATGAAGTAGACGTAGAGTTGATGGAGTTTTCTGCGGCCCAATGAAAAATCACATGGCACCCTGATAGGCTCGTGGGCCAGGTTTGGAACCCTGGTGTAGAGTGAAGGGTATTGTATATTTCAGCCTATCTACACAGCGCACCACCTGGAAGATTGGAGGGTAGTTGTGGCGTCGATATCTTGGGGCTGGTTGATGCCGGCGATATTCGTCTGCATCGTTGCTTTCCGCGATATCAGTGTGTATGAATATCCCCAGGAAGATGAATCCCTCATGGTAACGTAAGTCGGGAATGCGATGATTAACTTTAACATAGAAGTTCATGGATATTAATTCGCAATATTCAGATGTTGGATTCATCCTGACCACATCCTCTACCTGGCCGTTATCCCGACTGTCATGATGATCAGTGCCAATCTCATTGCGTATGCCATCCTGACGTATCAATTATGCCTAAAGCAGAAAGCCAAGCTGGTAAGACCAGCGCTATACATAGTACTGCAGATGATGTGTTGCTGTTGTTGTTGTTGCTGTTGTTGTAATTCTCCATAATATTTACAACATGTCGAACCGTGCGTAATAGGCCTGGGCACAATGATACGAGTCTCATATTAAAATAAGAGTTTTTCAAGCACCGAAATGACATGCCCCTTGCACGTAAGAATAAATTTATCAAACTGAATTATAGTTTCGGTTCTATTTGAACTGCGTAAAGTGGTAAACCTTGATCGCAATAATGGCAACATACGAAACATATAGTTCAAAGCTACACAATGGCACATCTGCCAGGATCAAACCACAACATTACACCATTATTTGAAAGTGCAATGCATTACGTATGGTCGCAGAAAAATCAAATAATCTTAAATCGCGTCGCGTAATTGGAACAAAATTGAAATTACAACATGATTGACACTGGTGTGACGTCATAACCAATGATACTCAAATAATCGACTAGACTCAAACCCGAATCCTCGATTCATAATCGAATAACTGAAGTACTCCATTTTGCCCAGGCGTATATATCAGTGCAAACATCTGGTCGATTTGACACTAATTCGAAGTTTTAAAGTAAATAAAATATTAAAACGTAAATTTGAATGGGGTCTAAGACAGATCACTTGATAATGGCCGTTGCCTGATATCACATACCGAAGGCAACAACGTCGGTATCCAAACTGTCCCGAAACATTTGCATTCAAGCCATACGCATGTGCAGTAGGAATGTCAAACCTGCGTCGCCGGCCAGATTCAATCCTTCAAATCGCTCGCGGGCCAGACCAAACTGTTACATCAAAATCAACGCCCTTGTTTTTCGTTGATTACTTCATTATCAAGCCTATAATCGCATATTACATTACAGTGCGGCTCGTAGAGGTTCAATTCTACCAACACCTTTAGTCGCAAGGAACCATTGATCAGTTGAACAGCTATTTGGATACCGCAATGTATTAATAAATTGCGTTTCGGGTTTCTCTGGAGGCCGGGGACCTTTTTAGGCAGAATTGATAAACAAGTGCGACCACATATAGTTGATGTGTTCACTGTTCAGCTCTGCAACTATTATATTCCCAATATATGCGGCATAAAACGGTTTCGCATTGTGGTTTTAGCTTCTGGGGATAACTAAATTTAGGTCCATTTGTCCATAACACTATGAACCCATTTTAAAAAAAATTTTGTCTTCTGGGAATCGGGTGCCAACTGCCAATATCAGCAAATAGTTACTAGTTGCGACTAGAGTGAAACCACATGACCTATGAGCAATGAAAATAGTCGACATTTGCTGTCTTATGGGATTGTGTATTGATCATCGGTTTCAGGAAATTAATATGGGTAACCCTCTCCCAGAAAAAACGATTAATAGATATAGGTAAACACTTCAGTTTCGGCCATTATTATGACACGCCAAAACGTTGACAATGACGTCTCGGTTAACACGGCCGTAACTTCCCAAAGACACCAATTCTGAACATAGTAGCACTAAATCAGAGCACATGGGCTAGTAGTTAAAAATGGGTTAATACATGCAATATATGCAACTCCAATTTCATTGAGCTTATTCAGTAATTATTGTGATTTCATTGGCTGGCGCTGCGCGCGACTCGATACCAACAGTATTCTAACTACCGACAACAAGAAGACTTCCGTAGTGACAATTTAAGACGCAACAAGGAGGGGAGTCTGAGGACGAAGCCCCCATGACTTGGGTTTAGCATTCAACGGGGGTCCAGGATTATGCGTTGTGGGAGCCTGACGAAGTGCTGTTACGGTCTTGACTGTACTATACGGCTGCTGTTCCCCAACTCTTTACCAAATCACGCGCACCCCTTATTTCAGAATAACTCATTCAATAGCAATTTATTCTACGCAGAAAATAGATATTGGCTTACTGAAATAACACAAAACTGCCACAACTAAATTTATTTATATTTCAATTTTTTTCAATGCCCCGTGTAGTATATCTGACAGCGCACCGCAAGTCTTTTATCTGCGCAGAACCAGTCGGTTTCGATTTTTTGGATTTGATGTTCGTCATGATCTCTGGAGGTCTGCGTGTCCGCTCTCACTTCGTCTTTTCCAGCCGAACGTTGAAATAAGATCACGTTGATGTTTTGTAAATAAAGCCTTAAAAAAATTATAAAGTTGCGAATCCACGTTTTGATGAAAAATGACATGCTAGACTGGATACCCCCTGAAAAATCTTTTAGTACAGTAGTTCTCAACCGGGGTCCGCGAAGCATTTTCAGGGGGTCCGCAAAACCTTTAAATTTGTTACGTGATTGATAACCTCTTTTTTGTAATTAGGAAAAGCATGGAAAAATTTCGCTTCATAATTGGTGAAACTTTAGGATGCACTTCAATCAAATGGTCATCTGATATGAAATGTCCGACAGTGCAAACTCATTTTAATTGCCAAATTACCAATAGCCTGCCGATACAAACATAATATTCCTGTTCAAAGCTATTTTGTTGGGGTTTGTAGAAAAATGATTTGCTGGGGATAGCATTTTTGATTTGGAGTTATCAATCGCCATTCATATATATTTCTTGAAATGGATTTTCGGCACTCGTTCATATCGCATCGAAGATACGGGTTTTCAAGACAATGAATACAGCTGCAATATTCGTTTCGAAGTAATAACAGTCTACCCAATTTCTACATATAGTGTGATCTGTGATGTTATATTCAAGATAAGTCATTTTGTGGCTGCTTATCACTGGCCTACAATCAATATACACAAGACAGAAGACGGATGCATGATAATTGGGCTAATTTTGAACGAAAACTTGGGGGTCCGCGGGGGTCCGTAGCGGTCCACCAAGACAAAAAGGTTGAGAGCCACTGTTCTAGTATCACTAGTGCCACAGTTTTGGAACCCCTGCGATATGGTGCTTGGGTGCTCGGCTATACTTTGTCCTTTTGCACCAAAATGAAACGTTCGATCGGAAAAAGTCATTGCAGAGAAGAGCATATTTTAATATATGAATTATTATATTTATATTAGTGGAGTATCTCGGGCATAATAGCACGAGATTTTCCAGTGATATATCATGGATGTTGCTTATAGATAAGCTGGCAATAAACATATATTCTGATTCAACCATCACAATTAAAGCATCATCGGAGTAAATGTAAAGGAAATGAAATATTGCGTGTTATATATATCTATAAATCTTTATGCTTGCCTTCTACGTCCACTATGACATATATTCCTGATGCAAAACAAGGACCGGATTGTCAATTGCGAGTAAAATTACATCCATAAACTATGTAATATTTTATAATAGTTCGCACAAATTTATTCAATATTGAGATTGGGACTGCGTCAGTGTCATTAGAAGTATATGTCGTCTTACATTAATATATATATTTCTATATGTCTAATTAAATTTGAAATATTTAAAATGCATAGCATATTTATGAAGTTGAAGTATAAACAGGTCCGAATTGGTTGGATGAAAGGTAGCGTCGTATTTAAAAGAAATGGTTGTTTAAAACATATTCTAAACAGTATTTTAAATGGGGGCCTTTAAAGAATGTGTTTTTAAGTTGTATGATTACGCCATAATTGTGTGAATACTTTCCAATATCCATGTAGTATTAGCCTACTGTCGATTTACATCCGACATAGCCGACGTATACGAAGTTGAATGGTTAGAACCCTCGAAATAGTCGGTTCAATAGCTATAGTACATAGATGTAGATCACTGGAACGGAGTGAATGTTCTTATGATGATGAATGCAAACCGTAAAAATGCTGTATGACGATGTATGGTTCTGGTTGAGAATATTTCAGTCTATATATTGCAGGGGTTGGAAGCCCCATTTTCAAAGTAACTATAGTATAGCTATATTTACCGTATATTTCCAATTGATAATAAAATCGGCCATGACGCCGCAATTGAATATTCGTGACGTCATCAATAAAACATGGTTTAAACATGTTCGTTTCAAATAGATTTTGTGATTGAAAGGTTATTAAACGGACGAAATATTCAAAATGAATCTGAGGCATTTCTAACAGATTAAATATGCATTTGCATCCTAATTGCGGGTGTTCACAGATCACTAATATAACATATTTTGCTACATCATTTTGCAGAGGAAAGTCCAGAATAGCTCAAAAGAGACTTATCAACGAAAACTTGGAATAAATTTCAGTATTCTCATGCTGTTGGGATTGACGTGGATATTCGGCCTTTTCTTGCCTATAGACGATGCAACTACAGCGCTCGCATTTGCATATATATTCACCATTTTAAATTCTCTACAAGGTATAAAATATCTGCAATTTCATTATTAAACAATCCACCAAATATTAATTCTCGAAGGAAACAATACCAGCACTAATCCTATGACTAATCCCAAACGCATATCAACATGAAATCGATGGATTGCTACAAGCATGATTTAAAATACCAAAGTATATGTTGCTTTTGTTACGTGCAGTATAGTATATTCAGGATGTATTAATGTATTCCAAAATTGTACATTGCATATATTTTCGCTTAGTTCTTACAGAACATTGGATTTTATTCGACAGACTGCATGCATAGGAGTAAGGTTGAAAGTGTATTTACTGCCCCTTTTCTTATCCATTCAAATCAGGGGTTCCGGTTCTAGTCACTTAAGATATATTTAACGTTTCCCATAATGTGGGCAGTGGCGGGTCACAGCCAAAACCACAATTTACCGAATGTCACAAACATCACATGTGATGTTCTGGACTATATCAAAAATTTTGTTGTGAAGCGGACAGGGAGTCAGTTACGAATTACTTCCTTCTTTTTGAAGTACTCAAGTAGTTTTCCGCAACTTGGGTACTTGCTCCAGTGAATCAAATTTCCCGCTATTTTTAGTTCGTAATATTTTGTGATCTACTTACATACTTTTGCTATTTTCAGTTCGTCAAGTAGAAGTAGTTTAATCCTCCATTCAGGAAGATTGCCTAAGGATGTTCGGGGCTGTTTTCACGGAGTATCAACATTTCATTTCCTAAAATTGGAGTAAGCCCGGAATTTTCGTCGCGCTTTGCGCACAATGGATATGAGTGACCAGCATGATTTCACCAAAGTATCGGTGAATATAATTTAGGTAGCTGCTTTCGTGGTTCCGTTCACACCTCATTGTCACCCATATGAAACATTCTATCACAGTATATTTGGGTCATCATAACGTTTGAAGCTGATGTTTCGCAATCTAGCATTTACTTATATCGTAATCTAGTAGTATATTGCGAGTCCTAATCCGTAAAAAGTGGATTTGACCTTTTTTTAGCTTTAGACCCGTTTTGGCCTAGAACACCTTTGAAATTTTTCTAGACTAAAGTCATGAAATACATTTTCCGCTTTTACAAGTAGCAATTATATTTCTCTTTCAATTCCCAGTATCATACTTTGAGCTGTAGTTGGTTTGACCTCTGTTGTCTGGAGATAATACAAGTATTGCCGGAAATAAAGCTATACACAATATGGAATTTTTACGATCCAGAATATTTTTATCAACGTTTACTCATCGTGAAAAGAGTTCATTAGGTATCCTTAAAACTTCTAGGTATTGCTCCTCGACTAAACTACGGACTTGTAATATGGGGAACAGTGCCATTACATGACATTTTTTAAAACGGGCTTTGTATTGCATTTCCGTATCAATTCTAGTATTTTTATCCCATGATGTTGGCGAAAGCTTATGCTGTCCGAAATTTGAAACTTGCTGGTATAGATCAATATGGTTCCAAGTTCTGCTCCTTTCGCATAGCTAAATTTCCAGCTTTTGACAATCGATGCGAGCGAAATACGATCGTTTTAACAACTATATAGTTACTAAGCTTTGAAGTCAGTCAATTCTACTTCTACTTCAAGTATTTTAGGTGGGTTATGGAAGAAGTACTTCCACTCGTATTTCAGTAAATTTTTCGTCGCTACTTAACCTTCTAATTGAATAGCTTCTTTGACTATTTTGACCACCTCCGACTACCACATCTATTGGTAGGGGATCGAATGGGAGCCCGTTCATTCTTACTATACGTAATCAATGTGTGCCCGTCGTAATATAAAGAAAGACCAATTGCAGATTCATGATATGAATCACCTAGCTAGAATTATTCGTAAATAATAGGGCACTTAAGATACAAGATAGCATCAAATCTTATAGAGTAAAATGACCATATAATAATATGACGTAATTCAGTGATGTCACAGCGTAAGATTTGACGGAAACTTTTTTCAATAGGATTTTTCTTACTACTGATCTATGCCTCGAGAAATGAAGATATCCGACAATCGGTACGAACCAAGCTCTCAACGTTTTCCGATAAAATCGCTTTCAGCAATTCCACTTTGATAATATCGGATCGAAGCGGGTGAGAGTTTTATTAGATATAACTTTAACTATGCCATAAAGCCAAACATACGCCTGTATTTAAATTTAAAACAAACATGTTCAAAACAAGGCCCTTATTTAAAACATATTTTTTGCCATGACGTCACGAATATTAAATTGAATTGTGATGTCATACAAAAATCGTTTCTTGAATCGTCAGGTTCATGTTCGCGTTCTGTATGCGAACTTCGGAAATTTAGAAGGCTCAAGTTCACAAGCGAGCTTTTGTAGGTTTTCCAACGTGAATATTTTCATATATCACAATTTTGACTTCATTATAGCATCTTTGGTTGAACTTTATTGCGTTTCAACTGCGAGCCTCTCTGTCCATGGCACCTTCAGCATAAAAAATCAGCATGCAAACGAGCATGCACCTGGATAATTCCAAATATTTTACTTAGTTTGTTACAAAATTTTGCTTGAAATATCTAGCATTCAGTTCGTGAATATTTAGTGACTCTCTGCTGTAAGATTGACCCGCAATGACACAACATCAAAAGCGATATACACTACATGTAGTCAGCGAATGATGCTTATTTAACCAATCAATAGAATTGATTGATCGTCTAAAGTCAGAAATTCAGCAGGTGTACGGTGTCAAT
The DNA here is from genome assembly GCF_051294905.1 of Botryllus schlosseri. NCBI lineage: Eukaryota > Metazoa > Chordata > Ascidiacea > Stolidobranchia > Styelidae > Botryllus > Botryllus schlosseri. The sequence continues at coordinate 2,119,815 of NC_137239.1, forward strand.
CTAGACTTCATTCGTTTATTGTATCATAAAAACAAAATCCTTTGGGATAGAGTGCTGGCTACTACTGTATAACTTGGTAATGGGGTAATATCAGTAGCAGGAATAGAAACCCCTTTTACACTCTGCTCAGTATCCACGTCGCAGTACCCAGACGTCGAATACATTGTTCTGTCTGGCCGAGACCGCAAAGGCGTGAGCTTACATTCCCTTGCAAGTTATCGTCAAAATTGCTGGTGAAGCGACGGATGATGTTGATTTTATGAGATTCATATATCATGTGATTGCCCCAATTGATACATTTTGCCACGTTTAAAGCGGCAATATATACTTCAGCATTGTGATATTATGTGGTCCGGGTCGTCGGTAGGTACGGTGTACATCAATATAGGCTATCACAGTGGTGGACAAACTAAAGCACGCGGGCTGCATGCGGCCCTTCACACCGTTATGTGCGGCCCGCGAGAGTGTAAAAAACTCATTAAAAATATTGATAAGATGCGTACTAAAAATCGAATGAATGTAGGGACTTCATTTAAACTTTTTCTTAGTACATTTCACAATGATAAGTATAAGGAAGTGGTTCTCAAAACTGGTGGGTGCACCCCCATAGGAGTTGGGAAATCATCTGAAGGGAGGCGCGACGCTAAGCTCAACTGAAAAATTCCTTGCCATCCTTCCATGCCATCAAACTATCTGTTAGGTTTGTCAACATCCTAGTTGCATTTTGTGATATGACGATAAGGGGGCAAGAAATTTATCACCATCATAAGTGGAGAAGGCGTGTCTTAAAAAGTTTGAGAACCATCCTGTTCTAAGGTAAATACTTCCTATATCATTTTTTTGTTTAATTTATTGCGCGACAATCCGATTACAAGGTCTGAAAGGTTTCAACTGCTAAACATCACAGAAATCCAAAACGAGATTGACATAACTCGGATCACGAGTGTGATTTCAGATTGGCCACTACAATTTTAATTATTTCACTGATGTGCTTATAAAAACGATTCGCGCGTGTCTTAGGTAAATTCGTTCTCTGTGTGCGTAGACCTAGGCTATTTATATTTTATCTACACATAGTAGAAGCGTGTGTGAAGTTAACGTGGTTATGATGCTGTCAGCATTGTGTGTCCTGGAACTGAACCAAAAGTGGAATTAGTAAATCTATGAACCGATCACTACTCACAGATTTAAATTTCAATTCTATTCTAAGAATCGGGACAACCGACTTTCATCTTTATGGTTTTGATAAATTGGTTATTGAGGTCGACCAGCCTATGAAATCTCGCCTCTGTTTCTGACGTATGTACGATATCATCCAAGCAATGTTTGGATTGTTTTAAATCAGCATATACATATATTATCTCCATTTCTACACTAATCAAATACCAATGCGTTTCAGTTTATAATACCATGTAATTTTATATCGTGCGGCTCCCGAATGGATTCAAATGTGGAATGCGGCCCTAAAGCTCAAAAGTTTGCCCACCCCTGGGCTATCACTTTACTGAAATGTAGGGTTGGTATTAGCAACGTGACGTCACGCGACGTCATGAGATTCACGTTCACGTTCACACAGAGCCTTCGAAATATTTCGCGAACCTGAATCTTTCAGAGGTTCACGCTATCCCTATACTGTTCATATAGGCTTCTCTCCGCCACCTGATCCGCATATTCGTTGTCCTAAAAATTCCTTGAAATGACCATCCGTGCTACAAGCCGACAGACAGCAAATCATAATAAAGCATATTGGCCTGGTGTAAATGACCAGTGTACTCAAGAAACATCATGAATATCACAAACAAGCGTGTAAGTAGTCGACAGGGTTTGTAATATAGTTACAAGGCTCCGATTCACAAGTCAATGTCAGTCTTATAGTCTTGACTCGAGCCACTTTCAATTCACGACCTAGTCAAGTCCGAGTCAAGTCAGCGAGCAGAATTTCGAGTCCGAGTCATGGTAACATGACTCTAGTCCAAGTCCAAGTAATTGGAAGGACTGTTCAGTATTCAGTAAATTCTTGCTATTCGCTTGCAAGTCGTCGTCGAAATTGTTGCGAAACCGACTCAAGTTATAGATTTTTATTGAAATAAAATAGAACGTGATTGTTTTTCACTATAATTTATATCCCGGTTGTAACAAGCGTCGCAACACCCTCTGGTAAAATATCACGATCACGCAGTGGAATCCTTAGCTAAATGCATTATTCTGAACGACATGTGTGACAAAATGAACGATATAGCCAGTCTTGTATGTGGACTTGGTAATGATCTGAATGTTAGAACGTAATTTTCAAAGGTTAAATAGTCTTCTCGAGCATTAAAATTGTATTCAATTCTTTGATTTACATACCGATGACCTTGCGACACACAACACTAAACACTGCCCCCAACTGCTAAAACGATAAACAATTGAAAATGTGACTTTAGGGAAATGGAGGGTTGGAATTAACAATATGGCGTCACGTGAATTGATAGGTTCGTGTTGACGTTCCCGTTCACGTAGATCCTTTTACCTGTTCGCGTTCACACCAGCGAGAAAATTTCAGAAGTTCGCACTTCCCTACTATTCAGTCTATATCAATCAACAAACTAGCGATGCTTCAAAAGTTCTAAATATTTCCTCGGAAATGTCATTTTATTCATATCCGCAATCAAATTTTAGATTTTGGAAAAGTGCTAAGTAGTGCATTTTAAAATGCTGGAATTGATTTTAGTTACCAAATATATTATTTTCCTGTGCCCCACACCAGTATTCCTCACTAGCTGAAACGGCTTCGGCGATGGCAACAGACCTACATCAATGTAGAATCCGCCGAAATGAATCTGCATATTACTCTGATTTGCAATGGCTCATCCCCTCCAAGACGAAACGCTGAAAAAACGACTATGGGATTCCGCACAACAACACGTTTTTCGAGAAATAGTTTTTTAGCTAGTAATAAGTCTCGCTAGAGCAAAGATCGATTCCCTACTCGCTGAAAGGAGTTTTCAGGTGTCGTGCGCAGCTCATATAGTTGAAAATAAAATGAAATTGATGATCATGCTATTTCTGTTGCATTTGTATTTATTTGACAAAATATTTCTTTGTTGTGGTAACTATATATGTCCGTCGCTCTCGTTAGAAAGCGTATCGTTGTACTGACGTACTGATTTAAAACCGTGGTAGCTAGTTGCTAGCATAGCAGGTAGCACAGCACTTTATGGATTTTAACTGATTATTGTTTTCAGAAAGTTGAATCTGTCTGCTACAAAAGAAGAATCTTCTTCAAATACGGATAAATGGAATAGCCCGTATGGTCAATACATTCTGAGTGAAGTGGCTGACACGCGGACGACAGGAAGTTACAATGATTAGTTTACAGTGGTCCCTAATACAATTTTACATTATCGATATTATGCAAAGCAACGACAAATGATTTCTTGTTATAAATGCATTTACTAATCTGAGAATTGAATTGACTGAAACAATTTGAATCACATTAGCATTCGAGAGTTGAACTGCGTGATTGTGGAATAGACAGCGGATTTTCTTTGCACTGATGTTTGTTCGATGGCATTTCACATAACTCCTAGCATAACATATAGAATAAATATTTGTCTATATTATTGAGTCTATAACAGTGGTTCTCAATCTTTTTGTCTTCACTCCCCACTTCAGATTTATTCCGAGCCCTCATTCCCCACCAGGACCGTAACAGCACCTTGTCAGTCCCGCCAAAAGAAAGTAGGTCTGGGGTCCCCAGAACCCCATCAGACTCGCTGTGGCTGTACTCCTTTTCCATGAAACGTAGAGCTACATTTGGTCTACTGTTAAGTGTGTCGCCAAATTTCGACTAAACGCGCGAAGCGCGAAAAATTTATATAATTCGTGTTTAAATCGGTCAACATGATCGAGAATTGCATATATATTTTGCTATCCATTTTTTATCCCCTCTCTGCTCACGTAATCAGATTTGCCGGTAGAGCTGAGTGAGGTGTGTTGGAAAAGGTAGGACCCGTGAATAAGAATTGAACATCTTCAGGTGGACCCGTTAGTATATTGACTTCGTTACATTATGCTATTTCGTGACCTCCTATATCTGCTATGTCAAAAGATACAGAAATCGCCAAAAGTAGAAGGCACACACGATTTCAAATTCGTATTGCTTTACTGGCAACTAATTTTTCCCTGCGGGATGGCATTTGTCCTGTATGGCCCATTCAGATCGCCTGGACAGAAACATTCGGCGCCAGCCATTTAGCCATTTATATATTTACCTATTAGACTACTGTGATGGACAGTCGTGTTTTCGAAGCAGTTGGGCGGCAATACGCGTCAACAGAAGGAGACAAGCTAGACGACTAAAAATCTCTGGATTAGATTTGACATATGGATTCCGTGCGTGGTCACTGGAAATTAGCAGTTTATATCGCAGCGTTTAGAATATACATGAAATGTCCGCCAACTGCGGTCGCCCTAATTTTTTGACAGTTTTTGCAATATCTAATAGACCACTTCAGTGGACATTGGACACTTAGGGAGACATTCCGCCATTTTGAGTAATCATGATCATATTCGTTACCGAGCCAAGATGGGCATTATCGTCGTATTATATGTTAAGGGTTGGGAATCAGTTTCGTCAAAGGAGTCATACCAGCCCCTACATATTCAATTGTACCTCCCAAGAATTCATACACCATAGTGGCAATCAATTTTGACGTCATTCTTTGAAATTCACGACGTCATCGTTAAACGATATCGATGATCACTATATAGAATTCGTTGTCTGCGCCATATCTTTTCGTTTAAAAGCTGTTGTTAAAATACGGAGCATTTGTCTTTATAGGAAGCTACAGTTGTCAGCCCTGCAGATAAGATCACCAGTTCTCTACGGCTAGTATGCAAATAACTACGACATTCAATGGCTACCTTGCTGCGATAGCAGATCTCAGTTACCATAAAATATTAAATATATTCGTTTATTTTAATCGGCCCTAATATCCATCAGAAGCTTCTTGTTGCATGGACTTGGAGTGTATTAGCAGGTATAAGGCAATTTTCGGTTTAACGTAAGGCACACTTTTTGATCCATTATTACTAGTGCTGCAAGGCATAGAAACCTTCGAATAAAGACCACTTTAACATGTCTCTACCTCCTATCTCAGACTCTCGTCATGTTAAAGCCGCTTCAAATTGTTATGGATTAGCTGGAAATTAGTCCACTTCATTAAAATAACTCCGTTAAAAGGGTGGTGAGATAATTTTTTGAAATTAAGGACGACGAAAATGAAATGAACTCACAAGCAGGTAAAATACGGGTAAATATATTTCTCAAGTGATAGTAACATAGTATTTTTTGTCAGACCAATTTAGATTTCATGAAATCCATCCCAGTTATACAGGGCATACCGATGTCTCTCTGCCTTGAATCGAAGTTTTTACTGATTGCAAAGTCGCCATTCCCAAAATCTCATCCACAGAGACATTAATTGCATTCCTCAGCAACTCAGCGTTAGAATATTTCTCTGCTACTTAACATTGACTGATCCAGGGCGTAAAATTGATGTTGATTGCAATTGAGAATGGGCTATGCCATTGCCAATGACTGGTATTTTGAAAAAGCATTTATGGTACTTCACATAAGCGTTGATACCAGAGCTTTGTATGTGCTGGAAACTTTGCGAGCTTCAGGGAAACTAAATGGTAATCCACTGAGCTTATAAAGCACATTCGATATTTTCTGGTCTTTCAATATCACCAGAACCCCCTTCTTGTCATAAAGTAATAAAAAAACATTAGTGATTTAACACGATATATGGATACAATTAGTTATTAGATGGTATTCACCGAATGTGGAGGATGACATGAAAAAGGACGATGATTTTTGATAGGAATAAGATCTGTCACGATGCCAATTAGTCTTATAATCCGCCTGTAAGAGTACTATAGGAGTGCTGCAGAGCAAATGATAAAATATCATAAATATCAAATTGTAGCGTGAAGGAATCTACCTTGGACCGATAAAGAATATAGATCTTGACTATCACTTGAAAAATATATTTACCCGCATTTTGCGTGCTTATTATCAGTTCATTTCCTTTTTGTGGTCGTGAGTTTCAGTGTGTAAAGTACGCTATTGGAAAATTATCTCACCATCGTTTTAACGTGTCTATTTCAATGAAGTGGACTAATTTACAGCTAATATGTGTCATCAATTTCTTTCATTTACTGGCGATGTAGGCCCTTGTCACGATCAAAACAAGTGTAAAAGATATCCCTGCCTCTTCAGGCATAAATGGAACACGATTTTTGGTCATGTCGGTGTGACGAAATTGGTCACCGTAAATACTATTATTTCAAAAATGACCGAAAATTCCATTTGACCGGCCTCGGCTTCTACGCAGCCGGAAATCCAGCAAACCTAACCGAACATTCGCCGCATTCACAGACACGCCTAGATCTCCAATTCAATCATGCTCGTTAGTGAGAGCGTGGCGAGATAGCGTATAGTGGAATAATCCACAACCGCAAGACCAGCTGGTTGCGGTTTCGGGTCGAACCGAGGTCGACTCCAGAATTTGTACTGAGGTAATAAAGGTTTATCTCGGCTTCTACGTAGCATCTCATTCGCGTAATCCTTTGTCTTATGAAAGTAAATATGGCATAAAAAACATCGGCATGGTGTGAAATGTGAACAATGTAGTCGAGCATCGTGAATATCAAACAATAACGACCAAAATTGTTGCGTTACGATATATTGCTGCGTGAAAATTGCTTTCATGAATCGCATCGATCTGATATCGTCTATGTTCAGATACGAGGCTTTCGCAGATGAAACACATTAACCTGGCTTTACTGGCTCGGAGTCGAATGAATCTTCACTAATCTATCCTAAAACAGTCAGAGTGGGTTTGTTGATGCAGCCATCCACCAGTCAAACCAGATTCGAAATAGTGAAGTCATGTAATATTGACCGATAGCTTTCCTTCGTGTGTAATTTCGTAACTTAAGCTATATTTGTCGGCAATACTACGTTAAATACGCGTTTTTGTAAGGTATCATAAATGTTACGGGTACCGTAATTTTCCAAGTATAGTACGCCCCCATGTATAATACGCACCCCTAAAATAGCATGTAAATTCTGGGAAAAAGCCTGTACCCATGTATAGTACGCACCCTGCATTTCAGTACATGAATAGTTCCGATTTCGTATACGATGTCATTCTGCTTTGCGATGTCACTCGTGAACAATCATTACACGACGATCGCTAATCATTATACAATTAGCGGGATTGTCTTTAAACCAGGGCCGGCCAACCCGTGGCCCGCGGGCCAAATGTGGCCCGCGAGAAGGTTTTGAGTGGCCCGCGAGGTCATTTCCGAAATTTCTAATATCAAAAATGGATCGCACAGATTGTGAACTTGCAAGACTAACCAAAAATTTGATTAGTCTGGCCGCAACACTTGAGATGTGATGACTAAAATATCAGATTCGACGCATTGACAGATCGATCAGCTATTCACATATTGGTATATCTTCGTACACTACAATAAAGCAGAATAATTTTCGGTAGATTTATCAAAGGTAAAAAATTTATACAAGCTTGGCGCAACATGTTGTCACTCGATTTCTTGTTTTTAATATTGTTGCTCTTTTGTGAAAATGGAAGTACACCTAATGTATCAGATTGAGTCTAACTATATTCGCGATTACGAGACAAAGTGTCGTTCAACATATGCGACATTGAGTTTGCGCTCGCAGTAAGACCGTCGACTATGAAACCTATAGGCACGAAATGATTGACGCATGTTGGTCGCATCTTTCGATATCGATATGTCCATGCGCCGAATAGCCCAGTCCTCGCAAACTTAGCCCAGCGATATACAACAGGCTCGCAATATAGTCAAATGACAATATTATTGACCTATGAACTTCAAAAAATTATCGCACTTCGCGCGGCTGGTGGCCCGCGCAATAATTCGTCAATCGAATGTGGCCCGTTGGCTGAAAAGGTTGGCCAGCCCCGCTTTAAACGATAGGAGATAGCAGCCAAAGCCTGCGAGGCCGGCGGCGAGTTAGTTTAGGCCAACGAACCGACATCTTGCGCACGATGCCTATAGATGCGATTGCGCCTAGGCTAACGGTTATGCCTATGTCATGCGCAACAGGTCTGTTGAAGATGCCACTGATTACGCAAGCGATTATATCTTGCGCACATGGCCTCTTGTGTATGTATAAATTGCGTATGCGATTGTTCGGGCCTGTCGTTGACGCGATGAATTGGCGAGAATCGCCACGCCACGCACGAGTGTCTATTAGTGACCTAATTTCGCTCGCGTACAAACTGCAAACCAACTCAGCAGGAGATCGCGTGCTTTTGCACACGACTCTCGTTAATTGGATACACACTTCCCACTAAGTACTACGCGCGATGGCTGAAAGTGATGCGCGATTGGAAACAAACATGAAGAATGAAGATAGGTGTGATTTCCAGTTTTTTATCGAGGGAGATTTTTTCAAGCGTGTTGTTCCCATGTATAATACGCACCCCCCGATTTAAGGGCAAAAAATCGTGAAAATTTTGCGCATTATACATGGAAAATTACGGTAATAACCCTGCCCGATCAATATAATTACAATTATCAACATGGCCAAAGCGCCAAATTCTGTATAAACTAATCCCAACCTATCTTCATTTCGAATTGCGAACCTCCTTGATTACCTTGGCGCTTGATGGGTCATCATCATTATAACCGAGGTATTGCACGCGACGTAATATGATTAGGCTCCAGGCTCCGCCCATGTCTGCAGGTCTGTGCTTCAAATCCCGCACTGATCATAAATGTCAAAAAAATAATTCCGGATTCCAACCCTTCACTTATTAAATTGTCAGGTTACTCTAAAAAAAAACTGCACACCAAATTTGGTTCAATTCTAACAAGCATAGGACCCCGCAGATCAAATTAGAATTTTCTATTAGGTAAAATTTTAAAAAAATTAAAATTTTTCTGCCAACCCCATGAAATTGTTGAGCTGTTTTCAAAGACGATGCAAAACAAATTTGACTCAATTCCGACCAGTAGAAGCGGAGTTATGTGAGTTTTTCGAATATAATACTCGAATTATGCTGGATCGGTGGATCATCCGATAAGTTCACGTTTTTCATAGGCGGGCTATCCGAGGTTCCGTCGCGGTCGTTCACGCCACTGGGCCATACGAGGTGCCGCTGTGTTCGTCTTCGGGCCCCGCGTAGACCGATACCCGATACGATCGTATCGGACTTTCAGTCGACTCGGGATCGGCCTTCAAAAAACAGTGTATAGCGCATTTTTCACAGTTTTTTAATTACCGATTTCTCGCCAACCGAATATCGTAGCCGGATAAATTTGGTACCGGAAGACGCGTAATTCGATTACGATTCCAACGATGCCCGGGAAATGGGGCTGGGACGCGTAGAAAAAAGTTTTTCACCAAAAACCCGTGACGGTACTCCAATACGGGTTACGCGTATGGTTTTTTGATCGGTCGGTATCAGAACAAAGATCGAAATACCGGTCGACAACCGCTGGTCTAAGGGGTTCGACAGAGTTATCCCCGTTTTCCTCTCGTCGAACTGAACGCGATGATATCCGATTCGACGGCGTGGGACCCGGGTTTGGCCCAGTTTTGGCGATCGAAAAGTCGGTTTTTGTCTCCCAAAGGCTACCGAATTCGCAGAATATACAGACCGATCAGTAGCTTAGGAATAGCCTACTTTTATCACAAAAAAATTAACATGCCGCCTTTCTTACAGAGATAGGCGCAATTCCCAATGTTGAATTAGGTCGATGACTTTAGTATTGTATACGTACGTACGCGCGACCAATTGCTTGCCATCAACTGGTAAGGTCTCATGTCCGCTGTCACGGAGTGATAGAAAGATTAGTTTCAGCGTATTAGCAGGTTATTGTAAATGGACGTTACTTTGGATGATGTACTAGCAGATGATGTAGAATGATGCAGAAGATGTATTAGCACCTCATGGCCCTAAAGTTTCATGACAAGTATATTAGCATGAATCCTATAAACACGAATCTTATAAGAAAAGTTTAAGATGCAAACATGCGTGAAGGAGTTACTTCCCAATCAGTGTTTTCATCGAACGATTCGTTCTGTGTATTGAAGAGTATTCCACATAGCTGCTGAATTCTGCGTACAATAGCGTATAAATTTAGATCGCCACGCCGACTCCATTTCCATGACAAAAAGTGAGTATTGAATATAGAACACATTTCTCTTCTGTTGTAAGTGTTATATTTCACGCGCAAGGGTAAATACTGGACAGGACAGTCGCCAAACGGATACTGCGGCCTATGACCTTTCCCTCACCAATTCAATTCATGTCGTAATAGATTTTCACTTCGTAACGCTCTTTCCGATACATTTTTAAACGTCTATGTGAGTAGCAACGGATTCAGAATCCTCCTTGATAACGTGTTCACATAACTCAATTAGTAAAATGTTGACTGCCCGCTCAATATATCTGAGAATATTTTGATCGCGTAACGTTAACTTTATATTGTTTCCCGATTAATTTCAAATAAATCAACTGGATACTGATAAATATTGATATTGATAAATCGTATTTAAACGCTGTGTGAGAGAGCATATAGTTACGATAACATCTGCCTTTTCGTTTTATTGATTCGTTTCAAAATCCAGTGTGTGGCCTATTATAAAGCTCAATCTTGATGAGGCAACTCATCATGTTGCATTTTTGTTTTGCAATTTACTGGAGTTGTGTATCATCTCCAAACTTGTGTACTGTGCATGTAGTTAACAATTTGGCATTACATCGCTGCCTTGTTTTTCAGCCACTGCAAACAATCGAGACGTTAAGGTAACTGGGAAGACACTCCAATGAATTTGCCGTCACGCAATTCTGTTCAATGCGTGACCGATAAGTGCCTGTGGAGGCTTCATTATAACCAGACGCAAATGTGAATATCACTCCCTAGTGTGCCATAATGAGCAACGATGATGACGTTATACCCTCTGAACACTTCAACATCAGTCATTCAATATATGTAATGTTGCCCTTGCCTTGACTTGAACAGACGGGGGCCGTAATCGATACCCGAATCAGACTGCTTCTTACCGTGTTTTAATATAAGGAAACTAAAATATCTGTACCCATGGAAAGTATTAATGTAACGCATATAATGTATGATTGTGGGTTTGAAGCCTATACTGAGCTTTGTAACCGGCGCTTCATGCGAATCCGACACTCTGGGTATTTATAGCTGATGCTGATACCACAATATGTTTGATAGCTGTTTGATTTGACATTCTTCTGTCGCAGCATTGTGACGTTATGAAATGCCAAACACGTCAACTAATTTACTATTTGCACTTGGCTGCTTTCCAATCCTATCTCGCCACATTTCAGCCTGATCATCATTATTTGTTTATGTTAACTTTGCAGAATCATTCTATCCTTGTATGTGATGACGAATAAACGAGCTCGATTTTTCGATCAACACTGCTGCATGATATGAGCGGATGACATGAGCTACTTCAGTTGAATTTATTGTTAAACGTACGCTAGCTTGATATCACGCGTTTTCAACTTGATGATATTCGTTTCTGGTGACCATGATAGGGTGATTACAATCATTTATGGAATTGCTACAAACTTACGAAGGTATGGAAAGCTGATTGAGGTCACATGGTCCGTTGGGCCTTGCGCATAATTCGAGAATTACGACGAGATATATTGTTATTACTAGCGCGTGTTACTTCGCAGACGGAGAAGCAGTTTCTATGGCGATGCTAGTCGGTGCTGTTCTTCTCTCTCTAGCAACGAAATTGGTGTGGATGCGGAGAGGGGATGATTACACCCGCGGCTATATTAGATCACATTTTATATTCATCTGCGTTGAATACTGCGTTCTGAGCAATATATTATTCTTGTATAGGGAAAAGCCATAAATCCAGTGACTGTTACATAGCATCACGCCTCCCATTGATACAATCAAGAATCCTATATCTATCCGGTGATCGCCACTTTTTACCTATGCAATTTCCACTTCGATGAACCATGTAAAATTATGTAGAATTAATGATTAATTCGGTCAATAGTATTGATAATTGCGTATATATTGCTATAAATTTTCTATCCTCTCAGTCCTCGTAATCAGATTTACCTGTAGAGCTGGATGAGATATTGTCTAGGAATATTCAGGGCACGTAATTAATAATTGAACATAACATATTCGGGCGGGCCCGTTGGTGGAATTACTTAGCTACATGTTGTTATTTCTTGACTTCATGTGCGCTATGTAATCAAAAGATATTGAACTCGCCTATATGTAGGCTACTAAACTAAAAAAGCACACGATTCAAAATTGGTATTTCCTCACTGTCAAATAATAATTTGGGATATGGGATGAAATTTTTCCTGTGAGGTCCAGATTGCCACGACATGAATGTTCGGCGCCAGCAATTTAATCACCCGGACAAAGACATTTTTATATCAAAGTTTACGGTCTTCATAAGGGCAATCCTGTTTGGATAATGCTTTCTCGCTGACGATCTTTTTGCCACACTTCTCTGAGACCAATGGTGGTCCAAACTTCACATGTCTTCTTACATCGTGGCGTGTTAATGGCCAACGCCTAAATGCCTACTTCCATAAATGATGCGTATTCATCGTGGAGGAAGGGTGCCTGATAATCAAAACATTTATCTACATGAAATCGCGCCAAGCCCGAGAAAGATTAAAAAGTTGCAAAAACTTTCAAATATAGAGCGTATCATTAATGTTCTTCCACGAAATAATTTTCGAAACCTTCGGCACCCCCTCCTAAGTGGGGCAGGATTATATGTGTGTGGCGGAACTGATGGCAGGAATGGGGGGGGGGGGGTAGCGTAGCAGTGCTGCGCGCCTCTTTTTGATCTGTAAATCATCGGTTCAATCTCCGGGCGGGTCAGACCTGAGATTCGAAAACTGGTATCCACGGTATCCGCTGGTTAGGATAAAAATAAGTTTGTTCGCTTCCTCTCTCTCTCTCTCTCTCACTCTCGCTCTCTCTTGAGCCTTTGCAAGGGAATCCTTTCTTATTGGTACGATCAGAGCAACAACCCTACTCGGTTTATCTGGGCTAATCCTTCGACAAATACATGGATTTGCGAATGCCAGGAAAGTGAACAGTGAATTGCAAGGACAGGCAACTGAAACACAGCTGAAGAGATCAAAATAGAAGCCAATCATTTTGGCTATTATTAGGCCGAGATGGATGCTAGATTGAAGACCGTGCTTGGTAGTTTCAGCATTATCCTCTCTGTTCAATATGTCGCAATGCATCTTTTGTACCGCATTGTACATTGTCTGGCTTGAGCGGAAACAATAATTTGAACTAAATTAGAAATAAAAGTAGGGGGTCCGCGGAGGCTCGCGACGGTCAAAAAGGGGTCTGCAAAGACAGAAACGTTGATAATCACTGACATAAAGTATATGCCCTCCGCTCGCAACTGACAGAGCATCTTCAAGCGGTCTTGACACAAGCAAATCAACGATCTATCAGCTCGACATATCGGGTGCGGAACATAATACAGAATATTTATCATGCTATAACCAATACATATATTTGATGGAGGTATATTAAGGTAAAGCAGTGATTCTTTTTAACAATATGTATCACGCGTGTTAAACAACAACATGTAACAATGATATAATGCCTTTTCGCCTTTGCTAAGAGCTAATCAGGGCCCAATATTAGGAGTCGACATTGAAATCGTACGACCCGCGGCGTCTACCAAGATCGCAGCGAGACTTTATGTCGAGTCATCACAATGGTAGTCAGCATTTTTTATGTCGCCATTTTTTAACACAGTGTATAAAGGCTTAAAATCCCTATATATACGGGAATGCTCTTAACTGAGTAATTCCCAAACAAAAACTATCATATATGTAAATTGGTGTCATTTTATACACGCGAAAAGTGGAAGAAAATCCCCCCTATCGGTTGTCGACTTAATGCCACTTTTCAAAATACGGGGTTTATACAGGGGTCAAAATGTCGCCATTGTAACTCAAAATTCCTGCTACTTCCTGGCTTGATTTCTTTTGTAAGGGACAAATGAGGGACCAATAACCGTGGTCCCAAACGGATTTGCTTGACAGACGATAACAACTGAGGGAAAAATGTTGCCAAGAATTAGGGGGACACAAAATTGTCTCCCAATTTTTTTCGTCCGCCAACTGCCACAAAAATAAGTACGATTGTCTCCCAAAGTAGCCTAATAGGTAAATAAACATATATATGTTTGTATATATTGTATATGTATCGAAGTTTGGGGTCACCACAAGGGCATTCCTTCTCTGCAAGGTCTTCTCGCTGCCAATCGTTCAGGAACACTTCTAGGAGTTGCATGTTAGTCTACATGGTCTATAACTTCATATGCCTTGGTGCGTCGTGGCGCAGTAATAGCCGAAGACGAAGTCTCCATTTCTATAAATTCTACGTATTTTCGTGGGGGAAGGGTACCTAATAATCAGATATTCAGCAATATTAAATCGCGGGGGAGTTGGCGTGAGGCAGTTACGGTCCTGTTCTCCACTACCCAGCACTTTTGTTACCACAGAGCAGCTATTTGCTGGTTTGTCTACACAAGACACTTAACCACACCAGTACGCAAGACAATCACCTATAACTGCAACATAAAACGTATTGCGAACGGATGCCAGTAACGCTCAACACTGCGCGAAAGCGTTATATCTCACGTCAAATGTGGATGCGTTTGTGACGCCATCATTGGCCCTTTGGCCATCCGCAGGTAAAAATGAGGCTTTGTGAACAACACGAAATATAATTTTCGATGCATACATTCCAGAGCGGTGTTAACTGGTAACGGTAATTGCGAATGTGTCTCCGTGAATATTTAGACTGACTTCTACATAATTTTGAACAAATGTTTCCATTCCCCACCAGAAACCATTGAATTCCCCACCACTGGGGAATTCCCCGCCGTTTGGGAACCACTGATCTATAATATAGACCAGTGGTCGGGAACCTTTTTCGTCCGAAGAGCCATATTGGCCCAATTTTTCCATTTTACCTCCCAAAGAGCCATACATGTCGATCAACTGTTACGTCACAATTGAAAATTTGTGACGTCATGGTAGCAGATGGGATTCGTCGTGTGCGCCTCATTTTCTCTGTAATACTAACCATGCTGGTAACCGTATTCAAGCATGCGAAATTTGAGTTACGATAACGTAGCTTCGTTGTGATGCTCCTTTTAAATGCGACAACCCATGATCGCATCCGTAAATGGAGCCAAACATGATCGCTACAGCCGTATATACCCAATGTAAGGTGTGATACATCAGTGACCTGTGGTTAGGGGAGGCAAGCGAGGCAGTTCGTCACCTGTCGCTACGATGAGTGAACGAAAATTGTGAAAATTTTCAATTAATATTGGTATTTTCTATCGATGTTAATGAATGACTGAATTTTGAACATTTTTCTCCCAAAATTAGGGGACTTGCATATTTATTATTCGAAAATCCAGCCTGGTGCGATAGGTAAGGCACGGACGGGCCAAACTTCGCCATTGATACCGCAATTCATCGTAAATAGTTTAGAATTTATGATAACTGATGTGAACTTGATTCCAGAAATCTAAATACTGACCGACTTCTCAATTCTGAAAGTATTTGGCGAGAACATATAACGTTGCGCTATATGCCTATATTTTATCGCTGGTGTCACAAAGCGACATACCAATCAAGAACGTGGATAGCTATTGCGTTGTTTGTAATTGTGAATGTCACTTCCACCGCAGTTCATTTCGCGCCGTAGATCAGGAAAATGGTGCGTGTATATATATTTGATAACTACGTTGTGATTTATGGGCATCCCCATGTCTGCTATTCTCTTTGATCAATCAACGTATCGTGCAATTCAAGATTTCGAGTCGGCTACATCGAATTCGCGAGTGATATTGGTCGCCGGCGCGACAGTAACTTCAATTTGGGGGTTTTGACAAGGGGTGTCCGAGCCCTTAACCCTCAAGACGGCATTGTCTTTACCTCTCTAAGACATGTTTATACGCTCACGAGAATAAATATTGTGGTCGTGATGAAAATTTACCAACAAGTTTCTGCAATATTGATCAATTCAGTAAAAAAAAAATATTTGGCAAAGAGCCATATCTTATACCCAAAAGAGCCATATATGGCTCGCGAGCCATAGGTTTCCGACCGCTGATATAGACAATGAATATATTATTAGGAAATGTCATATCTAAGCGGAGCCGTTGATTTAAAAATCCTTACGGATTTTCTATCCCATTTATCTAGGTTCGTCTATGCGATGAGTTGTTTCAATAAAGCAACATACAGTAAATTATGAATATTTGCAGCGTCTGACGTACATGGTTATTGTAGTGATTCAATTTTAATCCAGTATACTGAATAGGATTTTGACTAACTTATGAATGAATGGTAATATACAATGGAAATACAAAATATTGAGAATGCATCCCAGAACTTGGAATGTCTGTTGTCCGGTAGAAACATGTTGTAGTGCCGACATCTCAGATGAAACATCCGAACTTGCGATTGACGTTTCGGTGACCACTGCAGTGTGTATGTCAAGGCGACGAAACGTGCAAAATCAAAATAACTCGGATTAGTATGGAGACTGAGCTTATGTAAATATAACGGGTACATAGCATGTAGCTCTCTACTCTGCTCTGCTTCTCTGCTCCTACTCCGGTCCTGTTTTTAAAGCTCTTGTCCGACTCTGGTGACGCCTGGTGTTAGAAATGACAGTGATCCGGACCGAAAAACTCCGATAATAATTATCTACTCAGAGAATGCTATTGAATATTGATTGAAGCAATACAAACAGGTCGTCGAAACTCAAAAGTCCAACCCAATATATATCGAAATTATTAAGAACAACTTAGACTTAGCTCTTAGCATATAGTTTATTTCCAGAAACGTTACAACATTACTATTGATTCGACGGTGGAAGAGGGTAAGGCTGTCATATTCTTAGTAAAGAGAACTGATCCGGCTCCGATCCGACTCCGGACGTGTATAAACAAGTACTGATCCGGATCCAAACCAGTTCCGGCCACAAACGTAAAATCCGGCCGGATATCCAATCCGGCTCCTGTCCATGCTCTGCGCTATTTCAGGCGCACCCGATTTCCTTATCGCCAAAAAATCAGCTTGAGCCATGTCGTACAAAAGCTTTGAATCAAAGTGGGCATTTCAAATGATTGACTACCCGGATATGATTTGACATAGGGTGTTTATGCATTCGAAACCTGCCTACACATTACCCAGTTAATCCTGGAATTGACGATGCTATGGTACGTATCACGAACTAGTAAAGAAGCTTTTTTGACTACGACCAAAATCTGAGTTTGAGTTGTGTAGCAGACCGCTGGTCATTTTAATCCAATGTCCCTAGCTAACGCCAGCTATCTGTTATGAAGGAAATATACCGTGCTCGTATTAGGATTTTACTATATCATGACAACTTGTAGAACTCTACTATCTCTGCTAGTGTTGCGCAAGCTTCGTAAGCATTGTTACGCCAAACATAGTCCTAGCTAGAGTACTGCCTTTTTCCTGTCACTAGAACTTTACCAACCCGTTCTCATTGGCTAAAGCATTACAATCACATTAATTGTTACGTATTTTCGGGTATAAAAACCCACGTTTTTTCTGTAATGGCCCTTGAGATCTGAGATTCACCTCAGCGGCTGACGTACCATTCTCTGCAATACATCCGACCGAGTGAACTCGTGTGAGTTAAGGAATCAAGGTGCAAGACAGCAAGCTACCAGCAAGTCGTTCAGCTACACTGCTCCAGCACGACACAACCTTACTGTTACAGTTGCATCACGGGACCCGAGCCTAACACATGAAAAATATAGCATTTGCATTATTACAGTAGTATGCTACCATTTTACGGACATGTATGACATTCAGAACGCGCACACCACAAATATTCCCAAGCCATCACAGCTCTATGAAACATGGATGATGCATGCGATTTCAAATTCGCGTCGCATTTGTAGGCTACTACTGTCTAATCATATTACAAGAACGAGACTATTCAGTGCCACTGCCGACCATTTCGACATCTGAGCATAAACTTATCGAAAGTTTTTGCAAACCAGCAACGGTCATTTTTGGCCATGGTTTTGTCGCCGCTGATCTGTTTGGCACGGTATTTTATCAGTACCTCTTTAAATATATACTCATGCAAAAGTAGAAGTAGTCCATAATAATAAATAATTCAGAATATAGTGTGTGTAGGCAAAATCTCATTGGATTACTACGAAAAGTAAAACTACCTCGTTACCGAACGCATATGAGAAACAGCCATCACATTGGAACCATTGTGTCCTATATGGTGTCGACACATGCAAATCTCACGCCTCATTGAAATTGTATCACGTCACAATTTCCATTTGGCTACAGGCAATTTGACGGTCATTTTTGACCGGCTTGCCAAGCATTAAATTTGGTAAAACGGGTATCAATCGAAAGCTGACTTGGCACTGATTACGAAAATATAAATTTTGTTCCGCTCGTGGCCCTGGAATTCCCACAATCAGCCTCGATTTTTTCATTGTTAGTGAGATTGGCATAGGGACGCAACAATGCTGTCTGACGAAACGATAGAGTAGCTCAAGAGAAAAAAAGCCTGGCAGCATTGTTCAGCATTGTTGCGTGCCAATGCCAATCTCCATAACAATGAAATATTCGAGGCTGATTGTGGGAGTTCCAGGGCCACGAGCGGAATAATATTTATATTTCGTAATCAGTGCAGAGTCAGCTCTCGATTGATACCCGTTTTACCAAATTTAGTGCTCGGAAAGCCGGTCAAAAATGACCGTCAAATTGCCTGTAGCCAAATAGAAGTTGTGACGTGATACAATTTCACTGAGGCGTGAGATTTGCCTGTGTCGACACCATATAGGACACTATGTTGGAACTCTAGTAGGAGTATCGTCTCACAGTTTTACTCCACTGCAAGTAGAGATGATTGGGTAATTAAAAATAGGTATTCTAGTCCTATAGTAAAAAAAAACCGAACACTATTATGAAGAAACGGACTGTCGCTGTCTTGAAACCGATGTTTTTATCATGTCATATTGTTCGCCTGCTCCTAATGTCGTGCTTGACCCGAAAAATGCATTAATAAACGCATAAGATTCGCAGGACCCCGTAATGACGACCAAAGACGGAGAATATCAAACGAAGGTAGATTCGTTTTTAACATTTCAAGCTCCTTCCAATTTGTTACGTTGCCATGGACGGTGCGAAACAATCATCCAGCTCCGGCATCTACGAACTTAGTTTAAATGATTGGTTTTTTTTCACTGTGGTGGGGAATAAATATAACTGTGATAGCAAAACGATTCCTGTCCTGCTTCAAACATTTCTTACCGATATTTCGTTGAAGGGGAAACTGGAGAGAAGTGGAGAAAGAAAATACATTATGCAAACTGCGCATACGTCTCGTAAATACTGAAGTTGCGATGCCAGAACATGAAATCCAATGATACAATTAGGGCTGCATTTAAAACAAAAATCAATTTAAAACAAACATGTTTAAAACGCAGGTATTGTTTAAAACATGTTGCCATTGTTTTTCTGTTGTTGTTGTTTTGTCATGACGTCAAGAATATTTAATTGGGACGCCACGGTGGATTGTCATTGGCAATTGAAAATATCGGATGACAATGGCTCCTTCGACCAAAAGGCCTTCCGATCACGACATGAACCGACCAAAAATATCTTTAATCGGGTCTACATCGTTATGCAGCATTTTTTCGGTCGGCGGTCATCATCATCAAAACACCCATTCCGTACCAATGATCTATATCTACGTGCAAAAACTGTTGAACCAAAGACTATTTCGAGGGTTCCAGCCACTCCCCATCGTATACTTCGATTATTCTGGGTGCAAATCGTCGGTAGGCTCATACTACATAGTTTTCCGGACGTGTTTACACAATTATGGCATAATTAGACAACGCCTGAATTTGATTTTTGAAGGCATTTGTTTAAAACACTATTTAAAACGTTTTTTAAACAAAGTGTTTTAAAACACCGTTTGTTTTAAATGCAACCCTAGATACAATCAATTCATTCAACTCTTGCACACAGCATGTCCAACGATTTCAAGGCTGGACTTTTCAGAACGACTCAAAAGATTATTCAGCTGCGCTATATCCTCAATCTATTAGCATTCGTTACGGCAGTGCTTTATATTTCAAGAGGATATTGACATATGATAATAAAATGCAATTGAGGCTAATACGACCTGTTACTATATATGTAACAAAATTGCGAGTATATATGCTGGGAAAAGTTATCTGATTCCCTATTTTAGTCGCACAGACCGAGAAAAAAATGTACATCAGAAAATTAATTTCGTCGATAATATTGGCTGTCTCATATATCACTGTCCAATGTTTATCCATTCTTTCATTCGCGCCGTTCGCACCATGTTCGTTATTCTCACTGCAATTTTTTCTCATTCGCACAAGTGCGAACCGTCACACATGTTGAAGAGCACTGCACTATTATATCAAAAACGAATAATAAATCCTAGTTACCTTGAATCGCGCCTAGCGTGAATAACATTTTTAAGTTGACTTAAAATATCTCAAAGATTTGAGAATCAATTCGTTAGTTCATATTGCATATTGACGGCCGCAACCACGCGCTAATTTAACGATGTGTACAGGGCCGCATAATTGATGCTTTACGGCTGCATGCGACCGTACGTCTGCAGTTTGGCATGTTTACGATTGCCATTCGTTATTTTCCTTGCGTAATACAATCGTTGTAGTAATTTAATTATTATTAGTCATCTTAAATAGCTGGTTCGTGGTACAGAACTTGAATATAGCTTTCAATACAATATCCATTGTAAAATAATATTTATTGAACTCGAAGACTTTTCGGGTGCCTCTTTTCAAGAGTTAACGGCACACTAAAGGGATTTAAACAGATTTAAAAGCAAAACCAAAAAGGCATAGTCATCTTCTTTATCGCGTCTTTTCACTCAGGTATATAGAGCGTCTATCGGACATTTGAGTTGCGTATTTGTAATGACGCTTAATTTATTGTGAATCCTGCTCTGTACTTGCCACATTTGTATAATAGGCTACATTTGTTGGACGTTTTACATTGGAGTCTGACAGTTGAATTGAAACAGTTTTGCGTCAGGATTTCTCAAGAGTAGAAAGACATCCGCGCCTGGAAATCGGCGATCAAAGCCGCGCAGACACTTCGTGCCTGTTGAAATAAGGATTAGCAAGACTGCAACGTATTGAAAGTGCTGAATAGAAATCAGGGCTCGAGGTTACCGGACCACCATTTCCCACAGTGGTTCTCAAACTTATCACCCCTGGTTACGCCCCTACAATGTGTGGCGAGATAGCGCAGTGGTATAATCCGCGGCTGCAACACCAATGGGTGCGGGTTCGAGTCCGACCGAGGTCGACTTCTGAATTCCGATACCTAAGTGTTGGAGGTTTACCTAGGCTCCTCCTCTCCGCCTCATCCGCGTCCGCGGTGTCTTACAAAAGCCCAGAGGTGGGCCGTGCTATAAGTCGGCAGTTACGGAAAATATGAAGTATATCGGCCTTGTGTAAATGACCATAGCATTCGACAAACACCATGAATGCCCTAAAACAAACAAACAAAACAAACAAACGCCCCCACAATTATTTCCACTGCGATATATACAAGCATCTCGCAGGGAGTACCAATTCAAAATGTCTGAGCTTTTCTGGCGATATCCTCAACAATCGTTATGGACGGATATCACAACCTGACCACATGTCAACTACATCTCTTTCTATACTCCAAAATGAACCAATAACGACAGCACCAACGTTTAAACCAGGTTCGGGCAACTTCTCCAGTCGGCCGGCCTGATATCGAAAATGAGCAATGAGCATTCACTCGGCAGGCCGTATTCCCGAATCGATACATTAATTGCGTGTTTATCCAGCTATAAAAGGAATATATCGTATTTAATGTAAACTTGATTGCATAGAGCATAGTGAATAAAACAGTATTCGATGAATTTATTAGCGCAATGTACTTCAGTAGATGTTGAAGATCGATCAATGTTTTTAACAAGTTCTTTCAA
The DNA here is from genome assembly GCF_051294905.1 of Botryllus schlosseri. Taxonomy (NCBI): domain Eukaryota; kingdom Metazoa; phylum Chordata; class Ascidiacea; order Stolidobranchia; family Styelidae; genus Botryllus; species Botryllus schlosseri. The sequence goes on from NC_137239.1 coordinate 2,141,976, forward strand.
CCCTTGCGGCATGTCGACGTTGGACGTAGAACTGCACGTGAACCCGAACACCAGTTAGATTCGAACGGAGCTTTGTATTGTTAATATTCATGTTCGAAATTGTTTGCTCGAAAATGCATGTAGGCCAGAACATTCTGAGCTTTGCCTTAAATGTTGAGAATTCGTGAGAAAAAGTGCTCTTCACTTGAAGTCTGACGTTGAATTAATTGAAGTGTTCAAAGAGATCAAGTAAAAACGAAGAACAAAGAAACTAAGACCATAAATAAAATAAAAAACTAAAGAATAATCACGATAAGTCACTGTCGGCGGGCCGCTCAAAATTCCGTAGCGGGCCGTATGTTGCCCGCTCCTGGTTTAAACGACGAGAAGCTGTGACATAAAAAAGGAATGTAATTTACGAGCTGATGCGTACAATAACTTTAACAATGGGTTGGATATTGCACATCTTCTCAACGTGTTCTGAAGCATAAACTCGCCTATTCATTATGATCACTAGTCATTGTTTAATTTTCATGCGGATGTGGTACACCCCCACTACACCCCATCGTCGTGGTACACCCTTTTATAATTTTGGTACACCATGGGGTCTACGATACACCCAGATGAAGAGCCCTGGAATACTGTTATGTAAATTGCTATAACAGTCCCCTCAACGACGATATACGTTGGCATATTGCTATGATTGGTTTGTTTTGGTCGTAATCTGGCAATAGGCCGTGCATGCGTTGTGTGGAATACACAAAATTAAACTGTAAAAGCACATTTGGCTCGGTATTATAATATCGCGATTCGGGTTTTTCCGGAAGTCGGGGAGGGGGGGGCTGATAATTATTAATGGAAAAGAAAGTGCGACCACAGATATTTTAAATATATTTTTGTGTAACATTTATGTTTGCCATATTCCGGATTCCCACTGCCGTTTTCACTTGCGTGAATAACCACGTTTTAGCCCATTGTCCACACAACAATGAGCTCAGTGTATTCAGGATTCCGAGACTCACGTACATGTGTTACTTGAGAATATATACGAATGCAGGATATTCTAATATTGTCGTGGGCAACATGCAGCATCGCAAATTGCCCGTATCAGATGTAAGTTATAAGGTTTTTCACGACATATCGGATATACACCGTACGCATTCTTTGCTTCTGCTAATAAATACATATATAATATTTTAATCATCTTAAGGCTGCTGCACACTGGCCCTCGCGACACGATAAAACGAGAGAATCGCTGCTGTCTGTGACAAAACCATGCTCATAGCGTTGGGACCCCGAGAAATCCCGATCCCGGGATCCCGGGATTTGAAGCAATCCCGATCCCGGGTTTACTCCCAATGAAGTCCCGGGATTTGTAAAGTGCTTTTTCCAAGGCTTACGTAGCGCCATATCTCTTATTTTGGTAATAAAGCAATGTCACAAACTCTGCTGATTGTCTAAAACAATTCACAATTATTTGAATTTAAACCAGCTATGGCATAACAATGTACAACACAATCACTTCCGTCGTAGTCTACGAATCGTAGCAGTGTAACTCAGTATCGGAAAGTCACAAGGACGGTGCTGAGGAGGTGAAATACAGGTCGAATAATGGCGAATTTCGAAGATGTCAATGCAAAGAGAAAATCACATGTTTAGCGACACTGTTTGTTTTATAAATCTACATAAAAAGCCAAATGCAACTTGTGTCAAGACGCTTTGAAAGCTTCTAGCACAAAGGGACTAATAACGCATTTAAGGTCCGCACAAATGATAGTAATTAAATCGTGTATGATTCAATCGGACACGTCAAAGAAAGATCACCTAAAAATAAAGATGAGGAAGATCAATTCTTATAAAATAAATCGCATAAGCCTCGCCTCAATGAACTTCTTAACCAGTTAACTGCTGTGGACGGGTTAACATTTATTCAATTACCCAAAGTGAGTGAATTCGTCGGGCTTTCAAGGCTTATGGCTATGACTTGTCAGGATGTCGCAAACGGGTTCGTGACTTGGTGATCGCGCACAGCAAATAAATCCGTAAGTGTGTGGAAGAAGAGCTTATGGCAATGAAACGCAGCATTGGACGTTTTTCGATCATGTTTGACGAATCAACTTCTACACGAAGACGAAACAGGCGGTACATGAATTTAAACGCTCATTATCCGGGTGGCCTTCGGTCGCTGTGTTTCATACGTATTCACGGGAGCAAGTTTTTTCGTCAATACTACAAGGAATAAATGTTGTGTGTGTAGCTTGTATGGGTATTTTACTACTTTGCTAATCCCGGGATTGAGAAGCGCAAATCCCGGGAAATCCCGATCCCGGGATTTCAAATTTGATCCCGAAGTCCCAACCCTACATGCACACCGCGTCGCCAGACTACGCAACAAAGCGTCGGAGAGCGGGCTGCGCAACTCGCCGACAAAGTTGAAATATTCCAACTTTGTCGCGAGTTGCGGGCTCAGTAGCAGTAGAAAATAAACACGCGCTCTTATTTCGGCGGTGCTGTTGCAGTCTTTTCTAATCGTTCAACTTCCTAATTTAACATTCTCGTGTACCAGATGCGTAATTAATCTTGGGTTACACGGTGAAGGCTGAGCGGGAGTGACTCATGGCGCTGTACGATATCCAACAAGCCCAGAAAAAGAATGATTCAACCTCAAGTTGATAACTTGAAGATGGATGAACGAAATGAAGATATATTTGACAATTAAATCACTATATGTTCACAATACAAGATGAATAACAGAGAATATCATCGCTAGCCCGCCAATGCCACTGACATGCTTGACATTACGAAAGTACCGGTAGACCTAGAAGAGTAGGCCTATATATCATCAGTGGCGGCTCGTCCTACAGGGCAACTGGGGCATTGCCCCCACCTAAAATTCTGTGTAATAACAATTCTTTACCATTTATAGACGCACACCAATCTATATATACCGAGATCACAGCGAAAATCGTATTCTTCTTGTCCTTTCGCTTGTAAATGCCCATACATAGCGAAGTCTCTGCGAAAATCGAATTCTCTTCTGTGTTTTTGCTTTGCGAATGTCTAGCCGGGGCATGCCCCGGTAGCGCTCATAACAAGCTTTCACTGTCCATTCTTTCAAAGCCGCGCACAATAAAGAAACGGTGATTTACTCTCTCCTATTCATAAAATTACCGAGCAACCGGGGCACAATAGCTCTGTGCCCCTAAGGTGTGATGTAACAATCGTATCTATAGCTGAACTCGGTTACCGTCATATGCGTTTAGTCGACCTTTGCTGGTATAGATAGATTTTGATGGTGTTTCACACCATGGAAACTCTTGAAACTTGGTATGTCATGTCGTGATGGTGGCATTTAACACTGCCCCAAGTTTCAGGGTTTCTACATAAAGTTTAGGGTAGTAATTCCGTTTCCAAAGTTGAGTGTGTGCTGATCCGTCATGTATCGCAAACATATTTTACTCAAAGGCTGATATTGGTATCCATTGATTTTGACGATGTTCAATACTGAGATCGGTTTTGACATTTGGCACGGTAATTCTTAATGTTAGTATCGAACGCTGTGCCAAGTTTTTAGTTTGTCACTGAACTGTGTTAGTGGTAATTTCGTTTCCTAATTCGAGTTAGAGCTGACTCGTCATTTGTCGCTAACAGATTACACGCAAAGCCGGTATTGGTCTCTATTGATTTTACCGATGCTCCTTACCTAGATCCGTCATAAGCTTTTGCACGGTATGTCTTGATTTTAGTATCGAACGCTGTGCCAAGTCTTAAGGTTGACACTCAATGATTAGGGCAGTAACTTCGTTATCATGGTCGAGTATGGTAGAGATGTGCTCCGATCTAGCACTACAACGTATTGCGGATTTCACGCAAAAGCCGGTGATTCTGCGGTAACGTTACCTGAGAGGTTGAAATCATTTTCAGTTTGCATTCAAATATTTACTTTGATATTATATTCTCCAATGTCAATTTCACCGTGAAATTGTGGCCTTCAAGCCTTTTGCTTACAACCCCCTGTCAAGCGCGATAGCTATTTCGTTTTCGATGGCGGCTAACAGCTGATCACTTGTAAGGCCTATTCCTCAGTACATTTTACGCAAAATTCGGTGTTGGTCCATTCGCATTAATTTTGACAGTGCGCCATACCGAAAATGGCCATGAGGCCACTTCTCGATGATGTCATGTAACAGTGTTCATCAACGTATTTATTTGGTAATATATTTTCGAAAGGCAGTAATAAAGATGTATGTGTCGTGTTACAGTCTCCAGTCTCAAGCCCAAAATCTCCTACGCTGTACCGAGACCGAATTTCCGAGGCTGCTATTCTTTGTTCTTCAGAATGATGTTTTGATTTCAATATGACAGGCACAATCTATGAGATAACAATTGCGTATCAGTCCGAACTCGTTGACCTTTCCAATTTGGCTTACGCTGTCTCTCGAGTTATAGTCATTTCCATTTCTGCAGATAATTAGTCAGGTCTAGTGCGAACATGAACCATGTTCACTGTTCAATCTTTGTTCCGTACGCCGTTTACGCAGTTACCTCACTTCAAGTCACAGCTCACCGGCGGACCTCTCGTGGCACATACGTTAAAATCACTGTTGCCGAGAAATTCATATTACCGTACCATCATTAAGTTACTTGTTTACGTTGGAAAACGCCATGGTGACGTCATCTTGATAAAAAGTCGCGTGCAGCCCTTCCCCCACCACCCGATATTGTCACGAGCCGCCACTGTATATCATGCAGATGAAATCTCATTGATGGACTATGTCAGGGTGTTTCAACGATTAGACACCTTGTTTATATTCTTTGTATCTTGGGAACTGTATACTGTGCATCTGCGTCTTGAATTGGAATAATAAACTGAGTTTTCGACTTTGAGAATATCATAGTGGCATTATGGTGTATCAAAATTCGGAGCATCAGCAAAATGCTGTCAGTACATGTTCCCATAGAAAACACATATGTGTAGGAAGTATCATGATGTGTTCTTCAATAGTAATAACCAAGAACCTATACTGTTACGAAATCATTAAGTTGGTACAGAACAGATAGGCCAACGTTACGACTCGGTGTCACAGTGTGCAGCAGAACGCAACTACCGCGATCGTGAGCGCGACATGATCGGGGAATTACCTGTTTTAGTCGTGTCGCAAAGCCAGTGTGCAGCAGCCTTAAGAGTGGTTAAAATATCGTGTGTACTTTTTATGAGGGAACGCTGTTGTGACATAACAATGTCCCGGAAACTTCATAAAACAGGTATTCCTATATTATGGTTGACAACCCGAACATGGTTCACGGAGGGTCTAAATGTGGGTTGCGACCGCACCGGAGCGATCGTTTCATAAGTATGCATATTTGTTGGACTTCTTGTGACATAAAAACTATATTGACAAATGCTATTTAGAAAATTAATTCATGTGCAGAGAACTAGTGACCACTGATATTTAATAAGAATAATACGTTCCATTTTGGTGGGCATAGCAAGCTAATAGAAACAAATAAATAAGTCTAACTATCCGTTCCGGTTTGCTCGTGAATCGTGTCATCCATATTTGTGTGAATCTGCTTCAGTGTTTCATATTGTAAAATCGGTTCTGAGCTTGCAAATTAATTCCCGGTATGTAGTTCGTGAATTGAATTAGTTTGGAAACAATTTATTCACGCATAAAGCCCAATACAAAAGAGTTATCCATAAATGATACTGATAAGGATGAATATCAAGTGGCTCCAACGTCGTTGAATTGATTGTGAAATATTTATTTCGATGGATATTCCCTTTATTGACCATAGGATACATCTCAATTTGCCGTGTATAATATATTACAGGGAAAGTCTGGATCAGCGGTTCTCAAACGGGGGTTCGCGGACCCCTGGGGGTCCGCGAAGCATTTTCAGGGGGTCCGCAAAGCCTCAAAATATTTGATAACCTAATCTGTATTTTTTTTAAATTGGGAAAATCATGAGGCAGTTTCGCTTCATTACTAGTAAAAGTCCAGAGCTCACATACACAGAATGGCCGTCTGAGATGAAATATTAGGCTACTGTGCAGACTCAATTTAATTGCTAAATTGCCAAGAGCCCACCGATTCAAACATTTTGCTGTTTAGAGATGTTTTGTAGGGGAAAGTGGGAAAGAAAAGTTGGATGAGTAAGGTTAATCACGACGACTTCAAAATGTTTACAAAAATCCACTTTCTCCTGTGATGCACATCCATTTTTTATAATAACTTCAATTAAATAGTATATTCATATTGAAATGAACCCGAATATTTTCGGCTGACACTCGTCAGGGGTAATCGTCAGCAACTAATAGAGAATTGGAAAGAACATTGTATATCAACAATCGTATCACAAAATATGACGTCACCAGCATGAAAGAGAGAGCGTTCAATGTACTATTTTTAGGTGGTACACGAACTCCTTTTGTTGACCGAGTTTTATTTGGTGTATTTTGATAAAAGTTGATTCCAAGGCACACAAATGGAATTGTGAGCGGCCTCGCCCTACGATTCGAAATCGGTCGTCTCGATAATTATTCGCACAAATCGGATTATCCAACAGATGTTTGCCGATGGCAGAATTAATGGCCTTTGATCGATCAGCATCAATCTTAAGTGGATGAGTTAAGGGTGAGCTTTTCACTGAGCGTGTTCTGATAAATCTGGGGACATGTTGGTTTATGCGGTCCTGCAGACGTCTTGACGTTCTTCCCACGTAGCCACAATCACAGTGGCACCTATATTCGTACACTACATTACTTTGTTGAAGTGCAGGAAGCATGTCTTTGCGTGTTGAAGGGAGCAGTTGTGTTGTTGCATAAATCACATTGGTTTTGACTGTGTCGTAACACTTACTGACAGCAGAAATCAATTGTTTTTCAAAGCGGGTGGAAATGGGGCCAATCCAAGGTAGATGGATATAAACATCTTTTATTGTTCGTGCGGTGGGCTCTGTTCGTTTCTCTGCGTTGAATTGCGTTAATTTCCTCTCCATGCCGCGGCTGATGACGTGTTCAGGGTAACCGTTATCCAATAAGATTTTTCGGATGTAGTCAAGTTCTAAACTCAGTTTGTTACCCGAACATATCATCAACGCTCTATGCACGAGTGTGCCTATGAGGTTAATTTTTCTGCGCCGAGGACTAAATGAATTCCAGCGAAGGTATTGGCCTGTGAATGTCGGTTTCCTGAAAACAGACGTTTCAAATTTGTTGGTATTGCGCTTTTCAACTAATACGTCCAGAAATGATAATGAGTTATTGCGTTCTTTTTCTATTGTGAATTGCAAGGCCGGGTGAAGCGAGTTTAAGCGAATGAGAAATTGGTCACACTCCGATTCATTCCTGAAAATGACAAATGTATCATCTACGTATCGGCGGTACAATAGTGGTTTGGCGGACTCACGCTGGGAAAGAAGCTCGCCCTCGTAATACCCTACGAAAAGGTTGGCCAAAATAGGTCCCAGGGGACTACCCATGGCTAAGCCGTCTATTTGGCGAAACATGACCTCGTTAAAGCTAAATTCCACGGAGCAAGTTGCCGCTTGTAAAAGTTCAACAAAAACGTTACGCGGGATTGATGGTGGTGGTAACTTACCACCGTACAGCGCGTTGGCACAAATATCAATAGTCTCATGCAGCGGAACGTTCGTAAACAGACTAGAGATATCAAATGAGCTCAGAAACACGTTTGGATTCGGCAAATCCAGGTTTCGTATTTCACCAGCGAACGTGAACGAATCGCGAACACATTCCGTGCCGTACAATTCCCGAACCGGTTCCAAAATGTCAATAAGCCATTTTGCCAGCTGATGGTGAGCAGACCCGATCATGGAAAGTATAGGTCTCACTGGGACATTGTCTTTGTGAGTTTTTGGCAGTCCGTACATGCGTGGTCTTTGCGATCCCGTTGGTCTGATGGTGCTGTATGTTTCTGCCGTTAGGACACCGTTTTTCTTCAATGTCAGCAAACGGTTGGTCAGTCGTCTTTCAATTTTAGGTGTATTATCAAATTCCGAAACCGAACCAAGCGAAATAAATTTGGTTTTGTCATGCAATATTGATTCCATTTTCGAAATGTAGTCAGCTTTGTTCAGAATGACAACACCGGATCCTTTGTCTGGTTTGGTGATGTGAATTTCAGGGTTGGATCGTAATGCTTTGATGGCAAGGAAACACTCTTTGTTCATCAGGAAGTCCGCCTTGTCGACCGGGCATCCACAATACGAATGCGCCAAATCTGATAACCGAGCTTTGAGAGCAGGTATACCCTCGTCTGATTTAGGTTCGTGGTGTTTTAATTGGCCGAGGAGAACTTCAAATTCCGCAAATACCTCCTCATTCTTGACAGTAGTAGGCGGCAGGCAAAAATTGAGCCCATGGGATAAAACAAATTCTTCAGTCGGGCTTAGCTTATGATCTGATAGGTTGAGTATATTCTTCTTGCTTGGACTTGCATTACTACCGAATCGCTGGCTAACTAAGCGGTTAATGCCACGTTCGTTCCTTCTTGAATTCTGCTTTTCTGTGATAGTATCTATCGATGCCAAATAACGGCAGAAGCGAAATAAGTCGAAAAACGACAGGATAGAACGTACTTCCTTCTGCAGCGATTGACAAACACGGCGGAGAGTAGTAACCAACTTCTCATTCTTCCCAATCTCGTCATATAAAAACGCTTGTTCCATTCTAGGATTGAGGCGGGCGCGTGATTTTTCTATCCTGTTTTTGATAAATGCTGGTAACGTCTTTTTTGCGATACAAGCCTTCAAAAAGGCTGTTGTTGATACCGCAGTTCTCAATCTTCCCCTAGTCTTTATCAGCTGGTTTAGGATACGCAACTGACTTTCACTGTACCGCTTACGGAAATATTTGAAGAGCTTCTTGGAGGTACAGAACTTCAATATACAATTAAATAGTATATTCATATTGAAATGAACCCGAATATTTTCGGCTGACACTCGTCAGGGGTAATCGTCAGCAACTAATAGAGAATTGGAAAGAACATTGTATATCAACAATCGTATCACAAAATATGACGTCACCAGCATGAAAGAGAGAGCGTTCAATGTACTTCAAGATAACCTGCTGTACTTCAAGATAACCTGCTGGATAAAAATGACCAGGCTTGACGTGATATGTTCATTAAAAAATGTGTTTGTCAATTTTGGTGCCATATTGCGATCATATCCTAATGTGTCGTCGGAAGCGTTCCGTGTTATTATTACATTCGCCACCTTCTATATTTGTGGAAATAGATCGTTCATGTCAAATCGAAGGCGCGGATATTCAAGGCACGGCCACTTATTTCAAAGTATGCAGTTGCAGAATTCGCTTAGAAATAATAGAAGTCAACCCAATTTCTACACGAATAATATGATTTTATTTTCAAGAAAAGTCATTTTGTTGATGTTTATCACTAAGTCTATACAGTTATCATTTTGCACAAGACATATGACGATTGCACGATAATTGAGCTAAATTTGAACTAAATCTTCGTGGGGGTCCGCGGAGTCCATCAAGGTCCGAAAGGGGTCCGCGAAGACAAAAAGGTTGAGAACCCCTGGTCTAGCTAGAGGCGATATATTCAAAACGTCAACTCGTGTTCATTTTGATATGAATGACGATCCGTTGCAGGATCATAAATACTAGAAATATCGTCAAGTGCTCTTTGCATTTTCATTGGTATATCAAGACGATTGATCCGTTACGCACGCTATGATGGAACACCTACATTGGATATATCTGAATACGGTTTTTCTGGTTTACTTATCGAGGCTTGACACCGGACGGTATTGATCTCTAATGCAGAAGAAACCGTGATGCCAATGACAGAGATTATACACGAAGTCGGAAAAAAGAGCAGTAATATTATGGTTCCCAGTTACGAATACAAAGTGACATCACCCGCCACAATTTCGATTTCATATGAATGCATAAGTGAAGAAGTAGCCGACATAGTCAAGTAAGCTACTGAAGAAGAACTTGGAGTTGCGATGAAAAATTGTACTCAAATACGAGCCGAAATACCGCATTTAGTAGCAGCCCATTGGTGACACAATTGACTGTCTCTTTCCAAATTAATGTTGGGCTCTTACCGTAGGGTTACCATACGTCCTCTTTTAAGAGGATTTGTCCTCTTTTTTGACTTTTTTGAATGTGTCCTCGGAGGACGCCATTTTGTCCTCTTTTTTGAGATTTTATCCATATTTTTGAAAATTTAGGTCAGATTTAGAGGAAATTGCGAGTGATATGCCGTAAATTTGCACAGAAGTGACGCTCCGGCGGGTATTTCGGAGTGAAAAACGGTGAATTTACCTCTGAGCGAAAAGATGACCTTTTTTAGTCATCCACCTAGAAATGTGGAGAGAAAAACGGTATTTTGAGCTCTGAGCGGGAAGATGACCTTTTTTTAGTCATCCACCGAAAAATGTGGAGATAAAAACGGTATTTTGAGCTCTGGGCGGACCGGTTTTGCAAGTCTCAAATTTCTGAAAAAGTGTCCTCTTTTTAGATTTCCAAAATATGGTAAGCCTATCTTACCGGGACTTAAACAATGGCAGTTCCAGTGTAAACGTGAGCAGCGTATAGTCGTCTACCGGTTTCTCGTTCGGTCAACTCCCCACAACATGTCTAGCGCGTTTTACCAACTTATAAAAACTTCCTCATCAAAATATCACTCGCTTTCGGATGTCGCCGAAGTTGACCCTAAGGTAGAGTCGGGAACTCAAATACGATGCTTCAGCGCGTAGCCGACGTTGCCAGGTATTGAACAAGCCGTCAACCATGATCGTAGTACATACGTTTCGTAAGATATTGAAAGATGAAAAATTGTACGACTCATATCTGTCAGGGAGTGCTCGGGGAGTGGTGATTGAGTCAATATACCTTTGAGCCTTTACTACCAATCATAAATCTTGAAACTATGCTTTCCCTTCTCATGTATACAGCCATCTGCAAACTTACTCAACCGGTTTTTGGTTAATTTTCCATCGTGAACTTGAACTTGTTGCGGTGGCTGAACTGCCTATACCATCCACGTTGTAAAGCTGTAATCCCTTCAACAGCCAGTGCCGTCCTATAAGTTTCGCGAACGGAATAAACTCGATCCTGAGGTATTATTAGTATGCTGCTTCAAGATATCAATTCATCGTTGTTTCTTATGTATAAATGATAAGACAATACGGTAATAGATCAAAACCTTGAGGGTTATTACATGCTCTTGGTAACAATCGAAATCTTCGGTATTCGGGAAGTCGCCGAATATTTTTATGATCGGTATTCCGTGAGATCTTATCACGAACACGATAAAAAAATCCTCGGGAATTCGGACAATATCTTCGGCACACCGCGAACACTCAATACTAGGGATGGTGTGGACGCGAGGTTCACGTTCACGTTCTGTGTGTGAACCTCAGAAATTTAGAGGTTCACGTTCACAAACGAACCTTGGTAGGTTCTGCACAGTGAACCTTTTTTATATATTACAATTTTCACTTAATTATAACATCTTTGGTTGAAATTTATTGCATTTCCACTGCGCGGGCCACTCTATGCATGGCATTGGCAACATAAAAAATCAACACTGAACGACAATGCACCTTGGCAATCTCAAAAATCTTACTTGTTTTGTTACAAAGGTTTGCTCGAAATATCAAGCTTTCCGTTTGTGAATATTTAGTGACTCTCTGCTGTGAGCTTGGCCCGAAATCACACAACATCAAGACCAAATACACTATAGTCAGCGAATGATGCTTATTCAACCGATCAAGAAACTTGATACCGTTATCCGGTATAAAAAGTAATCCAGCGGTCGTACGGTGTCATTTTTCATATGTGCATTGTATCATAAAACCAACCCTCGCAAGTCCTCGTCGAAATTGTTGGCGAAGCGACAGAAGATATTGGTTTTATGGGATTATTATATCATTTGATTACCCTGGTTGATACATTTGTCGAAGTTTAAAACGCCAAAATGGATTTCAGCATTGGGGCATTATGTGGCTCGAGTCGTCGTTAGGTATCGTGTACAAGTACATCAATATAGGCTATCACTTTACCGAAATGTAGGGTTGGAATTATCAATATGACGTCACGTGACGTCATGAGGTTCACGTTCGCGTTCACACAGAACCTTTCAAAAAGGTTCGCGTTCACACGAACCTGAACCTTTCAGAGGTTCACATGGTCACATCATCCCTACTCAATACCATTCGTGTTCGTACGATCGCCATTTGGGAAGACTTGTTTGTTTCGGCAAGACTAATTTCGACATTGGCTGCCCGTTGCTTCGTTGTAAATAATCGCTCGTCGTACTTTGGAGGATGTCAAGAATGAGAATATTTTGACTTAAACGAATGGAGCGATAAAAAATCGTTACAGAATTTAAATGGGCATTGTTGAAATCGAATATTTGTATTCATTACCAACAGTAAAGCATAGCATGAGCCATTAGATCATCGTTCGGCACATCTAACCTTACAGCGCAAAGTTTTAGTATTTTTTGAAGCGCTCGGTTAAGGAGGCTTTCAAAATTGCAGCAAATATTTCTTGAAAGTGTTCCAGCAAACTTTGAGTAAAGTTTTGAGTGCATTTTGAGATACAATGTCATCTATAGCTCCAAATTTCATTTGCACGAGAACAAATAACATAAAAGTCGTTGCTGCAAAACGTTGTATTAGAGAACTTTATAACATTTCTAACTGGCTTGGAGACAATCATTTGCCATTAGCAAGCGCCCTTACTGTTTCAATAGCTGCTAGATAGCCGTGACAATGAAAACAATTATGGCATTGCCAATAGCGCAATGTAATTGTCATGTCATAATCGGTCTGCCATAAGGAAAATTTAGGTCTCATAAAGTCTTTGTGTTCGTTTCAAGTCTTAATTAATCCAGTCATAAAAACATCATCATTCCGCAAGTTTTGATCATATAGTATGGACCTCTGCTTGGACTTCAATATTAATTTCCGGAATTTGTCGTCAACAAATTTAGATGGGTAGTCAAGCAATCAAGGAATCCTTCTCAGCTCGTCGATGTATACCGAATGATGAGTTAAGTTTCCCACTTCAAATTCATCACGAGTACGAACAAAACATGGTATACGTATCCCGAAGATAAGTATGCTGTTCGGTTGAGCAAAGTCCCGAAAACGAACGCGATAACGAATGCTATCACGAACACGATTACGAATGAGCATGTAATGAAGACCAAACAAAATAAATACAGTGGAAGCGTCCTGTGCGCCGATTACTTTTGATAGACAGCTACTGCGTTTCCATGCACGGCCGACGGTCTCGTTTTCGAAAGACTCGGCCGACGAACGGGAGAATATTTGTTGTACAGCAAACTCACGTGGGCCGACTCGTCGGCTATCGACTTTGCCTTTGCCGGTCAGCCATGCTGTCGCGGTATCTTTGATCAGCTGATTGCAATTTACTATTATGGTACACTTTTTGTATCAAATTAACCACGGCTGACACTCCGGACAGGTCTTGGAAGCATTTAGAAACCAGGATTTAATTAGGATTGCAACGGAAGTTAGTATAGTAGTGGTACTCCTGCGAATCACCCCTAGGTTATCGAAAACTTCTTCGTGATCTGCTCACATATGCTGCTGCCATAATTCAAGGGTTTGTCTTCTGTTGAATTGATACAGAGTATGGTTTGACCACAGACTAGGTGAACTTATAAACTTATTCACAGTCCCCTGGTTGGCAAGTCATCAACAAGACACTCGGAGACCATTCCAGAGTCATGACGACGAAGCAGTAGTACCGGTAGACTTGACAACAAGTTACTACTAGTTTGTGCTCGAAATTATAGGACCACGATACCCAATACCTGTATCGCCCACATACCAAGATATATGCCACCTAATTTTCATCTTTTTCCATCTCATTTTATCTTCTGTTAGTTTTAATTAATTGGTTCATCATGACCATTTTACATGTTAAATTTGGGCCTGAGTGTTCCAGGTCAAAGCGGTTATTTGATTGAATGACCGCTACGAGTCGTCTCGGCTTATTCCTATCGACTCATTTTATCGCAATCTTGTGATATGGTGAAATTATTACTGAGTAAGTACGCCAAAAACGTCATCGCGGACGTTTCGCCCACCCAAGTTCGACCAAGTCACGGTCGTATACGCCGCGTCATCGAAACACGGCGGACATGTACAACGCATGCGTCATGGCCTTTCGGCCGTCCGTCGGCCGTACATGGAAACGAAGTAACAGTACCTTCTGACAGATGTCTGACAGTCTGATAATTCCCTCAGACACGACTGAGAAATGTGGTCAAACATGCGCTCTCTTGTGTATACAAATATGGCTCTTGAATTGTATAACCCCCTAAACTTTAGGGCCTAAAGAATCATGAAATACCCATAGTAACATATCCCTAGGACCCGGTTTATTGTTCGCAACGCTAGAAAATCACGCTGAGTGCCAATCCTCGCCATCTCATCCGCGTAAACGATGTCTTACAAATTGTCCAGATGTGAGCCGTGCTACAAGTCGGCAGTTACGGAATAACAATGGATAATATCTTCCTGGCGAAAATAACCATAGTAGTCGACAAACACTATGAATACCACAAACAAACCCAGCCGATTTATGATGTTCTGGCAGAATTTGGGGGATATTTTCTACCAGGAAATTTTAGTTGGACAACATATTATCCGAATTTTACCGGCATTTCATAGCAAATGGAAGACAGGTAGGTACTGATGAAGAGATTGCCATCGTTACCTGCGCCTTGAACTGATGCAAATATGCATCACCCTCTTTGAAAGGGTTAAAGTAGTAATTGTAAAACAGTTGGAGTTATAAGACAAGTATTTTCACAAACTATAACTCCGATACCAAAAAGTATTATTTCATGAAATCCTCCAAGATGATCCTTACCTAAAATCTGATTCAGTCCCCACAGCCCAACTGCCTGTAGCGAAGTATATACATCGCTAACTTATTATTAAATAAACTCGTAGAATAAAAACATGGTAATATCAACGCCACATCACCAGAATTCAACGGTTGCAAAATATGATATATTCCTCACTGTCCCTCATAAATCATTGTGATTTTATCCCGAAAAACTAACCACCACTGTACAAAGACATGAGTTTATTTAACAAAACATCGGGAGAACCTTTGGCCGCACATAATACGAACACCAAATAATATGTTCATGAAAATAAAAGATGTTTGAAAAAATTATCCAAGTAGAATTAAATCACACAAAAACACATGCTGAATTGAAGTGGCCTAAGCTTTGTACGTTCCTACTGTCCGCGTGTCCGCCACAATGTTCGATACGTAACCAGCATGCGGACTTTTCTGGCTGGACGAATGTGACGACTCATTTTCGAAAATTGCAGATAAATTTACGGTTCTGAACGCAAAATATGATCTTTCAATCATATTATGACAAGCATAAAGTCGGATTCAGACTGTCGTATCATGAGACCATATCATAATTGAAATGCAGTCCCGCCAACCAATTTCATGTGGACAGCATGTCACATTGAAAGGACATTAAACCCATTTATTGCACTACGGTGATACCTTGGGGGAAATTAGATCTCAGGAATTGAACTTTACTTTACTCTACATTATATTCAATTCATATTGAAATGAACCGAATAGTTGCGGCTAATATGCGTCAGGGGTATTCGTCAGCAACTAGTGGAGAATGCAAAAGAACATCGTAAATCAACAAACGTAAAATATGAAGTCACCAGTATGAAATTTCGAATAGGAGGGCGTTCAATGTAACATTTTTAAATGGTGCATGAACTCATTTTGTTGACACAGCCGCCTTGGCTGGTGTATTTTGATAAAAGTCGACTCCAAATCTCACAAATGAACGCGTGAACGGCCCCTCCCAACGACACTGTTCATTCATTCATTCAATATGAACATGAACATACTATTCAATTGTAGGTCTATATTGAAGTTCTTCACCTCCAAGAAGCTCTTTAATATTAGATGTATGTATATTATATTCCTGTTTACCATATATACCCCGTCATACTTTTAATAACTTATCTTATAATTTACTAATATTAAAACAAATTATATACTCATGTTGTAATAGGAACGTATTGTGTGTTGCGATAGTTTGCAAAATGATACAAATAAAGACTGCGGCTAAATAAGACACTTAACGTAATTATTTTCATTGCGCTCACCCGCTTCGACTTGATATATTTGATTTGGTACTGCTCAGGCCAAATTTCTCGTAAATTGTCAACATTTCTTTACGGAAAGTTTGTCGAGCAGCATCATTTCTCAAAACGTATAGAAGTAGTAGAAAGAACCCTGTAAATAAATGTTACAGACAGTTCAAACGTTGCAATGTCCATGATCGCCGTGGTAAAATGTAGACTGCTGTATAATTGCATGTAAATAAAGCCATTTGCATAGTGATTGATATCAGTTTTGAAGCTGTCTTTTTGACCGCATTCTCTGGTCTTTGGCAATAAAATGGATGCCTATGTCACTTGCCACAAGCCGCCTAATTATGTTCTAACAAAGACCCGATTGGTATCTGGATCGATGTATGATTGTCACCACTACGTTTCTTATAGAGGTCGACCGATATTGATTTTTACAGGCCGATACCGATACCGATATATCGGCTCACTCACAAGGCCGATACCGATATCATTGGCCGATATTAATATGAAAGGAGCAGAGAACAATTTTACCAAAAATATTATATATTATGCAAGATAGCACTTGTACATGCCACAGAAAGCTGAACAACAAACGAGAAAACTGAAATTGAAAAGAATTATTGCTTAATTGTGCACATTCGATGAAATTTGGGATAACCCAAAAAGCAAAATATGATACAGAATTGCAGATCAGTCCAGAAAAGGTAGATTGTAATGCAGGAAGGATAGTTTCTCTGCATGCTCACCCAGCTAAATTCGTCCTGCAAGGGTGGTAAATCTGTCATATATCGCCCTTTGCGTCGTCGATTTCTTGAGATTGAGAACACGGAGCATTGAATTTCCGAAATTTTTGAATTTTTTCAAATATAAAATATCGGCCGCGATATCGGCCTTCATAGGCCGATATCGATAATCGGGAAAGCTCTAAATATCGGCCTCGATAATCGGCCATATCGATAATCGGTCGATCTCTAGTTTCTACGCATCGGTGTTACAAGTGTTACGGATCTCAAGTGTGCTCGCGGGGTAACTTATTAGCTTTTGATGTCACCGCGGGCCACAGCATATAATGAGCATATGTTGTGTATTTTCAAATAGGCCTTATTTGACGGACCTTCCGGACTGGCTTTCCATACATATCGTGAAAACGTGATTCACTATTTATATATTCACGCTTGCGACAGAAAACTATTATTTTTTAATATATTTGAATAGCGTTATTGTTGTATTTGTTGGAATAATGAGTTATAGACACCATGCGAGAAGACTGATGCACCATGATATCGTAAAATCTGCATCGTTATAATTGTGCAGCTGACGGACATTTGACGTACTACAACCATAGGTAGAATATTTTACAATGTAACAAAGATTAATCTTATATTAGGGCATTTGAGCATAGTGTAGCGTATAAGCCGAGTTCCGGACATACTCCTTGTAAGTATGTCTATTGATTATGTCATTGCCAGCGTCAAATTAAAAATGTTATCAAATATTAAAATAGATCATATATATATAATATAAATGTCCGATTGCCGAAGAATCCATTGGTGTTACAGCTGTGGAGCGTACCCCTACTCTCCTTCGATTGGCGATAATGTCATGGATAAAGAGATCCATAATGTAATTAACTATACATCGAGGGGGTAACAATATGCAACTGGTTACCATACCGACGTGCTTAGACACCTAAATGCTACTAACGCCAGCTACCACCTTTTGATATATTGCTATATTCTCTCCGACATTCAGATAGCATGTTGCGCCCGTGATTATACCAATACGTCATGTTACGAGTAACACGTCCTTCTCTGATTTTAACGTTTGACCCGACTCAACTCGAGATATTTTTATTTTATGAATCAGTCAGTCCGGATTATATGAAACATCGCACCCGAGTCCAAATCACAATTTTTAGTCACGAATCATCATGATCGGGTATTGCGACCTGATAGCTGATGTTCCACCACATTTTAGCTTTTGAAAGTGCTGTGAGAGCCAAGTGTGAGGAGGAGCTTCAGTATTTTAGAGTGGGCCTAGTTTTAGACTGAATTTTATGTTCTCAAATTAGAAATAAGATAGGTGCCAGTTAAATATGATCGAACATGATACTTGAAAATCCAAAATACCGACACGGGCAGTACCAAATTTTTCGCGGGCCGCGTGTTTGAGTCAACTGTTTTATACTATTAAAATATAAAATATTCCACACGCGTTAGAAGATTTGATAGAAAATTGTAATTAGCTGACTTTCCACAATAAACAATTCGTCGGAATAGAGGATAAAGTTAATGTGTACTGATTTTGTGCAGATGTAAGAGAATAGTACTGTCACCAGCAATCATTTAATCCAGGATAAACACTATAAAAAACTGTTTTTGCAGGCTGACCCGTGGATGAGCATGAGCATCCTTCCTTTATTGCCGACGTGTTGAATATTTTCCACGATTTATTCATTTGGTAGTTGATATTTAGTAACTAGGTCAATATTATTGATTGTTACTTGCATATATTGCGTGTATTTTGGGTCGTATTTGTTTGGCCGTGCTGAGATCCCAAGGACAGCAGTATTCGTCGTCTAGACATATCAATGTAGAAGATTTTGACGATGACGCGTTGATCATTTCGGGTCAAGGTCTCATAGCCGACAAATATTTTGGGAGCGAAGTGACATGTTGACCGACATTTGATATATCTTGGTGTGTCATGGCTCGGACATGACTGGCAGCGAAATGCTGATATCGCTCTGCACAGGAGTTAAATGTGTAGCACCTTAACCGTTATAGCTATATCACGAATATTGCGTCTCATTATTGCTTATACAGTTTTAACTATATTCCATAAATTATGCAGATATTTGTATTGTTATTTCTCGTAAGGGATACTAAAGGCAGCTTATTTCGAAAATGACCGAACGGGGCAACGGGTTGGCTAACTCTTATAGAAATCATATGCCGGCAATGAAGTCAGATAGTTCTCATACCTTGCAATGAGTTCAGAATGGCGAATATGTACGCAAAAACGAGTGCTGCCGTTTCGTTTTCAACTCCGGGCAGGAAAAAGCCGAATATCCATGTTAGCCCCAGCATCATGAATATATTAAAATTCATTCCTAGTTTTCTCCTGTAAGATTCTTTTGAGTCGATCCGCGATTTCCCCTTTTAAAATTGCATACACTGATGTCAGTGATGCCAGTTGACATTTTATGATGACCATAACTGGTAATTGAAAATTTACACATGCCAATCTCGATGGATTGCGTATTAATCATTGTGTTTGTCCGTATTAGTGGCTGAGTTTATTACGGTGTACTTGAACATGGTGTTTGTCGGAAAAGGATTGAAATTTGCATAATCCTGCAATTTCGTTGCTTCAATAGGTAAATTTCAATGTGACAGCAGCCATTGATGACCATTGGATAACTGGTTCACCAACCGATAACTCTCAACAAATGCTATATTTAATGTCGTATTGATTAACTCGTCAGATGTTATAGCTGTAGCAATGCAATGGAGCAAAGCCACCTTTGCATGTGCATATTACACATTGCGCCGGTCCGCACCAGAGCACTTATATTCGGGCAATGTTGTGATGACTCGAGTCAGACTCGGGCGTATGACTTGACTTGACTGGAGTTACGTTGCAAAAATGACTTGACTCGACTTGACTAGGAGCTTCCAAAATGTAGATTGGCTCGTGGCTCGAAGCAAAATTTACAAGTCAATTTCAAGTCATCAAGTACACAGTGTCGAATAAATCACCGTATCTTATGTATATTATGAATGTTGCGATTTGACGGCGTCACTCGCGAGAGCAACCAGTCATTCACTGACTGTACGCCTTACTGGATCTCCATTGATACATCACAATTAAATTGACTGCAAACGAAATAACTACATCTTACGCTGTCGCAGTAGTAGTAGATTAATCTAGTAGCAACGTGTCTCTGTTTTTTAGACAGCTCAGTGATTACATTGTGGGGTGCTTTTCTTTACCAACCCTCTTAAATAGTTCGAATTGAACGAATATAGATTATGCGTTTATATTCTCATGGATGTGCAGATGGGTAGTGTATTGAACGATATCAATTTGTATCAACTTCTTACGGATTCGTGTTCGATCCTCTGGGTTGGCTGATATTACCAGACTGTAACATGCAGCTATGCAGTTACTCAGGTATTCGATTAGCAGTGCTTGCTGTGCGTGAGCGACACAACGTCCTTTTGAATGTATATTTACCATTATATTCGTTGTTTGATTCAAGATAAATGGCCAACTAAGATGTCTTTCACACAACTAGCAAAATTTATTGACATTAAAATTCATCAACTATACATCGACAATTGAATTTTACTTGACTCTTGATAGGGCAGGACTTGAGTCACCTTCGAAAATCGATTGACTTGACTTGATTCAAATGTGCAATGACGCGAGATGACTCGTGAGTCGATGGTCGTGACTTGATTCCATCACTGCATCCGGAGTATGATTATCAGTAGCTAGATCAAATAGTGCTTCTAACATTCTGACCCATACACTGATACGCTGTTACTAGAAGAAACAATAAATATTACAGTTGTAGTTGTAGATCTAAACTCGAATTATTATCAAACAAAACTATTCGCTGTCCACGTTCTATTATTAACGAGGTGTAAAGATATGAAGGAAGTCATTACATGGAATGTGTATTGTCCACTCACCAAAATGGAACTTCGCTTTAGGCATAATTAGTACGTTAAGATGCCATAGACAATCAGGTTGACACTGATCAGTATGACAGTAGGAATGACGGCCAGGTATAAGATGTAATCGGGATCAATCCAACATCTGTACGTTAGAAAAATGTTTATAAAATACGTATTCAACATTGATTCATCCATGTGACACTTACGTAACAATAAAACCATCTTCGTACGGATATTCGTAAACACTGATATCGACGAGAGAAACGATGCCAACGAATACGGCAGGCATGAACCATCCCCAGCATATTGACAACAAAATCACTTGCTGATCTTTGAGCCTTGTTCGCGTGAAAATGGGCTGAAAATATAGTGACATATGTTCCTTCACGTGGTTTCAGATATCTTCGAAGATGTCGCCCTTTTTAATTGGATAAATGATGAATGATTCTAACAGATAGCAGTACATCTGTGTATCAGAGGATATCACCAGTCCGTCCCGACTCGATTTACCTATTTACCACACCACATGTGATTGGATGGCATATCAATTTAGAATTTTGATTCCTTATGGAGCAACGATTAGTCCTCTATGCTATTCTATATATTTTACTAAATGATCGCGTGTCGGGTATATTCACATGGAAATAAAATGGTCATTTTCAGCCCTAAGAGCAAAAACACAATGTGTTTGTGCGTGTAGTAGGCTATCGGTAATATATCATCTGGTTATCTGGTTGATTCCCATGTTGAAAAGCTGTTTGGTGAATTGCATAAATAACACTGGCAACAATTTTGAACAAAAAATTGTTACTTTCGATTTATCACTTGATTTAGGCTAATTTTGGCGTGCTGATTCCAGAAATGCCACTGGTTTTCTTCTATCACTTTTTGCCCTACGACATATGTCCAAAATATGTAAATTTTCACGAATTTAGCCATAATACTTTTCCATACCATATAAAAATGCACACTTTTACCATATAATAACTTATCTAGCCAAGGGTCCAATTGAATTATTAAGAAAAAAGGCAGTGGTATCGATCCAAGCCGATGCTGTCTCCGATTTTTGGTTAGAGGATGCAACCATCCGATGATATTTCACAGACATATTTGATGCAAACTGTAGGATATGGCAAAAAAAATAAACATTCATCATCTGCTATAGGTCCAATGCCCCATTCAGCTTATCCAGTGTAACTTTAAACTGCTGCATGCTCGATACTTTGGATCAAGATGAAGATCTTAGGGATAGCAGACCTAGTGATATAGATTTTGAAGTTGAAGATGATTCAAAATGTAGAGTAGTCAATCAACACTAGTTATTGATCTGACATAGGCTTTGGGACTTGGCATAGAAATTTTCGGAACTTTGAACATCCTTACGAAGTGAGAAAAGATTACTTGGCAAGGTAGAGAAGGTATCTCACTTTCGATCGGGAGAATTGGCCTTTTCTTCGTCGGCCTAATTTCGGTAGCTTTTTGTATTGCTGTGCCACTGGTATTGGCATGATACTGTCACCATGGATTTCTGGAGGAGTTAGGAATCCCCATTTAGAACTCAAGTGAATGACAAATGCCTATAGGTAGCTCAAAAAGGATGCTAAAGTGTGGCATTCTCCAAAATGGCAACGTCTTAAGTGCAGTAACAATTGCACATGCACTCAGTCTTCGTGAATAATACAGAAACATTGAGAACAATTACAGATACATAGAATTGTTGCAATATCATGAGCACGATTGGATCGTATGTGTCAGCTTTGAAATATTGAGTTTTCTTTGTTTTTCAGACAATAAGGATGCACAGCACATGTAACCCTGATACACATGTGCCACTGCCATATGCTTATGTCGGACAGCAGACATTAAAAAAAAACTAAAATATCCTCATAATTTTCCTGAAACCTTGACATAGTCAGAGAAGGCCAAGGAGACAATGTCTCTCAACATCTGAAGATGATGGGATAAGATACCAGAGCTTACATATGTTAGCTGATTATTGCTCGTGTGTCAAAATAGACAACCTACAGAATTATGGGTTATTAGCGTGAATTTGGACCCTGAAACTCGCACTTTATTTGTACTGTACAAGTAATATCAGTTTAAATCAACCAAATAAACCAGTGCAAAATTATTGCTTATTTGAAGTCTAACGATTTACTTTCGACTGGTTGTAGTTTTTGAAACGTTTTATACAATAAACACCAAATGAATATTAAAAGTACTGCTTTTATGTGAGGTTCAGCTTTCAATACAATATCCATTTTAAATTAAAATTTATTGAACTCGAAGACTTTTCGGGTGCCCCTTTTCAAGAGTTAACGGCACACTAAAGTGATGAAACAGATTTAAAAGCAAAACCAATAAGGCAAAGTATGACGCAACAATCAAAATCATAGACCGTGGAATTCGCATTGTACCAAACCAATGGCAACAATAACAAACTATGAAGTATACGGACAAGGTACCATTGTAGCAGCGCAATTCGTAAATAAACAGTTACACGCACGAAACACGCACTAATGAGAAATTTCTAGGTTATAGAGGAAGTCTTTTTGTCTACATAAAATAGGTTCGTTCAACTGAATAATGGTAGACTCCAGCACTTTTAGATGAAACAAAGACCTACCACGCGCAATGACAGTGAACATATTGTCGTCAGAGTGCTGTGCACAGGCGAGGTTTTGAGTCAAATGCTGACCAATTGGCGAAGCATATGCTTGGTAAACGTAATAGCAGTCTGTTTTGGCAGCCAATTTGCACTGACGTGCTAGCTCCGTGCGATTATTCGCGCATGTTTTCGACCGAATCAATTTTGGGATTTGCTGCTTAATACGCTCAAACAATCTTTGGGATGTACGTCCTACATACCTACTATCACAGTGGCACTTGTATTGGTGAACAACATTACTTGCATTAAAGGCTCGAAGTACATCTTTACGAGAGTTGGGCAACAAGTGTTTAGTTGTGTACACGCTGTAATAACAACGGTGAACAGCCAATTTAATGAGTTTTTCAAAACGGTTAGACACGTTACCTAGCCAAGGTAGGTGTAAAAATGCCGGGCATTTTTCTGGTCAGAATTTGGGAGCTATATCTGATTCTTTCAAAACCCTAGAGATGGAGCATTTTATTACATGGTTCGGATAGCCATTTTTAGACCGAATCAAGTGGATATCGTCCAATTCGCGTGACCGCTATGACCATTACCAAGCATATGCTTCGTCAATTGGTCAGCATTTGAGTGAAAACCTCGCCTTTGCACAGCACTATGATGACAATATGTTCACTGTCATTGCGCGTGGTAGGTCTTTGTTTCATCTAAAAGTGCTGGAGTCTACTATTATTCAGTTGAACAAACCTATTTTTTGTAGACAGAAAGATTTCCTCTATAACCTACAAATTTCTCATTAGTGCATGTGTTTCGTGCGTGTAACTGTTTATTTACGAATTGCGCTGCTACTGTAGTACCGTATGTCCGTATACTTCATTGTTTGTTATTGTTGCCATTGGTACAATGCGAATTTCATGGTCTGTGATTTTGATTGTTGCGTCATACTCTGCCTTTTTGGTTTTGCTGTTAAATCTGTTTAAATCCCTTTAGTGTGCCGCCGTTAACTCTTGAAAAGACGCACCCGAAAAGTCTTCGAGTTCAATAAATATTATTTTACAACGGATATTGCATTGAAAGCTATACTCAAGTTCTGTACCACGAACCAGCTATTTATGTGAGGTTTGAGGCAATGTGGGGTGACTAACCTAAAAACTTTACGTGATAGAGAAAAATGGAATTCAATTTTGAATTCAGCGCCCAAAAGCTAGTTGCAATCAATTGCCAGATCAAAGTCAACAAAAACTGTGTTGACCAGTGTAATAATTCTCATATCAACTTACAAATGCAACACGGTCTCCAACTGAATATAACGCCGAGCGCTGTCACTTACCTTAACCACGGCTAAAAATAGCATAACTGCCTCGCAATTCATCCACGCGATGGAAGCAACCAGACAAAAATGTAAAATGACAGCTATCGCGCGACATGAATCTGAAATGCTGTCATAATCATCCGCAAAGATTATGAATGGCATTTCACTGACGAGCAATGTGGCGTTGAGCACGAGTAAAGCGAGAGAGAGATTCAGTAACAAAAATGCACCTTGAAACTTCCTTCCAATACGAGTATTCCTGCATAAAAATATAAACTTTATCGCCAAGCAAGACAAATGTGATCTATAGTATATTTTAACTGGACACACTCACACACACATGCATGCTGCATGGCCTCAAATTTCGAATCGATCATAATTTATAGCAACCTTTCAAGTGTATATGGAAAATTAAACTACAATGCGACTTTGGTGAAACGTTTTGTGGCAAAATATTTTGTAAATTTCGTTAGAAAGAACCAACAACTCAAATAAAGGTGCATAGTATCCATTATGTACTGACTTGATTAAAACCTAAATGAGAAGTAAGGGGGTAGAATGGGTTTCAGCATTATTTAGACCATCTGTTGAATGCGCAGAGGCCAGAGGGTGGGTTATTTATATGTATAGGTCCGCGGATTTGTAGCATTTCTGATGTTGGAATGTGGTGGCAGCCAGCTCGCGTTTACATACCCTAGTCCAACTTGAGAAACATAGCAGCAAGCGGATACTTACGGGACACACCAAAACAACAGCATCAGTATTACTAATGCAAACATTGAAATCGAGCATCCTACGATTGTGACGATATGTAGTGCTGCCGAGTCGGAAATATCCTGCCGCGGTCTCTGTAACAAATGAATGCGATCTATCGTACGTATCGCAGAGACATAACATAAGTGACTGAAATCGTCTAGGGCATCCGTGTTTCTCTGCGTTTCGAAACTGCCGAAATCATCGTTGCGTTCCTTATCTCGGGTGCATGATGCGATATATGCCATGTAGCGGACTTCGTACACATATATAATGGTTGTTTAGTGTTTAGTTTATCGCTACAAGTAAGCAGGTTGGCCATCATGCTCTACTGCAGAGGTTCCCAACGTGGGCGATTTGGCGATCTAGGGGGGCGAAAATGACGAAGGGGGCAACAGGGGGGCGATGACGCGTCAAAACGACTGACCTTTTTTTTTTAGTCAACCCACGGAAATTTGGTTACAGAAGTGTGTGAAATTAGACATCGAGCCGAAAATTTGACCTTTTCCGCAGGTGATTACAGTTTGTATGCCCAATTTTCGGTACACACAATTTTGGGGGCGATGATCGGTGTTGACCTTGAAAAGGGGGCGATGGGTCGAAAAAGGTTGGGAACCACTGATCTACTGTCACCGCCGACTCAAGTGGATATTCATTGTGAGTTCTTCAAAAACTAAACCTAACGATTTTGAAGTGAAACTACTACTATTTAACATTTTGGATTTCCTGAAGCACAAAGAAACTGTCAGATGGATATGCATGACTTGTAAGATCGAAATTGCCGTGAAAACAGTGAGAAATAAACTGTTTATCAATTGAACTCGACAAAATGTAGTTTAACTAGTCATTTTGCGAAGATGCACATTTCCATTTCATAATTTAGTTCTTTTGATTGTTCTTGAAGGTATGTAACACTGACAAAATATATTTTTCAGTACCTACTTCGGTACTTTGGAAATGTTAACATTTCTACGTTTACTTGAAATAATATGTTACTACTTTCACTTGTAAATAAGTAGCCTACATGTATACCAGTGGTTCCCAAACTTTTTCGGTGTGAGGGCCAAATTTAGAATTTCAGAGTACGGTCGGGGCCGCACGAATACCACGGCTATGAAACGGACCGAAACAGTCATCATGGGTATTTCGGAGTAGTTTTATTGCCCTGGCGAGATTTCAAAACTGTACACTGTTTACCGCTACTTATCTGCTGCATTGAGTGTCCGTTGAGTGAACCAGCTTTTGTCGTCTAAACGCGCGAAGCGCGAGAAATTTCTTTAGTTTCATGACTGAATCGGTCAATATGATCGGGAATTGCATGTATTGCTATCAGTTTTCATCTTGTCTCTATTCACGTAATCTGATTTACCGGTAGAGCTGAGTGAGGTGTGTTTGTAAAGGTATAGGCCCCCTCAATAGGAATTAAACATATCCGGGGTATACCCGTTGGCAGGAACGTAACGGCACTTCTTCAGGACCCCGGGCTCCCATAGGGTGATAAACTGACCCCGCATGACGTTGTTCGCTTTTCCCATGAAATTAAAGTTGTACTGTTTAGTGAGACAGCCCGACGCCCGAATATTTCGATAATTCATGATAAAATCGGCAATTGCGTGGTTCTCCTCTTTGCCCACGTAATCCGATTTACCGGTAGAGCTGAGTGAGAGGTGTCTTGAAACTGCAGACCCCGTGAAATTAAACATCTTCGGGCGGGCAGACCCCTAGGTATGACTTCTTCACATGATGTTATTTCGTGACATCCTGATGTCTGCTATATCAAAAAATGTAGAATTGCCCAAACCTACTAAACTGGAAGATCACACGACTTCAGATTGGTATTTCTTCACTGGCATATAATTTTCTTTCCTGCAGGATGGTATTTGTCTTGTGAGTTTCAGACTGCCAAGTCAAGATCATTCGGCGCCAGTCATTTAGGCGCTTATATGGACAAATAAACCTATATGTATTTTGTATATATGACGAAGTTTTGGGTATTTCGAAGTTTTTGGTCAGCATAAAAGCAGTCCTTTACGGCCAAGGCTTTCTCGATGCCGATCGTTAACACTTCTTGGAGTCACATGTTGCATGGCCTAAAACTTTATATGTCTTGGTGCGTTGTGGTGCGGTCATGGCCAACGCTGATATGCCCATTTCTATAAATCTTGCGTATTTTTTCTTGGGTGAGAGTACCCAATATTCAAGATATGCGTCGAATTGAAATCGCGCCCAGCGCGAAAAATGTTTGAAGAAGTGGCATAAATTTTCAAAAAATAGTCTATAATTTATGCCAATTCACGAAATAATTTTGGGCCCCCTTCGGGCTCGGCCCCCTAAATCGGGGGGGTTTGGGGTGCGGCAGTTACGGCCCTGAATATAGGGCTACCAATTATGCTGCTTTAGCCGACTAAGCAGTATGCATCTCGGCGTATTCAACCGTGAGTCACGTGATGCACATGTATAGTTACCATAGGGTTAATATATACGTCCTCTTTTAAGATGATTTGTCCTCTTTTTTGATTGTTTTTAAAGTGTCCTCGGAGGACGCCCAAATTTCTTCTTTTTTGAGATTATGTCTTCTTTTTGAGGATTTTGGTAACATATAGGGCCAAATTCGACTGATATACATTAAGTCAGGACTGTAGGAACGCTACGGCGGCTATTTCGGAGCTGGACCGGGAAGTTTTTTTTTCAGTCAGAAAGAAAAACTGTATTTTCCGGGGGTTGAGCCTCTTTTTCTTTTTTAGTCAAGCGACCATGAGGGACAGGTTTTCCTTCTGGTTTGAAAGTTATCGATACCTATTTATATCTATAGCTACTGCTCGTTCAACTGTAAAGTTAAGGCACATTGCATGGAAACAGCAGTGACATAACGTTAGCAGTCTATACTCACAACTTTACTGCAATTCTATGAATAAAAACCACAGAGGTCAAGTCAAGCAAGAGTATTTTATAAATATATATTTTATTTTTGTCAATAATCGATTTCCTAATATATTGTGGGGGCCGCGAGAAGGCTATCTGGGGGCCGCACTTGGGAATCACTGATGTATACGGTTTTACTTCTACTTCTACTCGAGAACAAATGCTGAATATTTGAACAACCTCTGCTAAAATGCATCGGTTCATTGACTTTCTACCGAAGAACATATTTATTCGATTGATAATGATTTGTGGATATAGAATGAATATATTCATATTGTTGATATATTTTAAGAAGAAGAATACGGTGGTAGGGGGCTTACCGAATTTGTACTCGGCTCATTTTACTTTTAATTTTCGTCCAAGTGATTGTGTTATACTTAATGTGCAAGATAGTTTTTTTTATTCTCTCACCAATAAGGCAGCGAAGTTTGTTAAATGATCACACGAGCAAGTCAACGTGTCCGTAGTGCTTCCTGTGAGTGAACATCCTTCGTCGCTCCAACTTCTTGATGATTCCACCCAAAAAACACAGGCTGGATCCTGCGTTGCATTGTCGTATTGTGCTGAAAGCTGATATAAATACAGCACTGCATTATGAATTGGAACACTTAGGTCATTCCGCAAATACCTGTTGATCTAAAAATTGATACCTATTAACTCAGATCAAACTATAGCGTATATATGCATTGTTGCAGGCGCTTCGTCTCCATATCAAAACAGCGATCCCCGAGAAAGCCGTACATGTTCACCATGAACACCAAGCTCGAATTCATAGACGTAAAACTCATTGTGTTGAAAGTTTGGCGTGAGGGAGATCAGAATTAGGGGTAACGGTTAGGTTGGGCATGGGGTTAAGCAGATTAGAGTTGCGGTAGTGGTTCCTAACCGGTTTGCTGCGGCACTGATGTAACGACTGAACTGCTCAGGGGTTCCGCGAAAAAATGTGGAACGAACAAAGTACAATACGATGCAACGAACAGATTGGAGCATGTCGAGTACCAAGTACGGACCGTCAATCTGGTACATCCATCAGCATAATGCCAGTTTTTGATTTTGAACTTTTATTTTTATTTTTATTTCATTCATTCTCTTTCTTGCATCGGCCCTGGATCTGTGGAAGGAGAATCTCAGATGAACATCCGGCGCTACGTAATATCCTACACCAAGAATCAAACTGGGACATCCACAGTTAATGGTTGTCCAAGCTAACTCGCCAACTAAAAAGTCGTATTTAGGAATAAGATAACTAAACAAATGGCCATCACTCATATAGAATTGTACCTTAATATATTTGAATTATACAATCGATACAAAGCGCCGTGTCCTGTCTGGAGGGATTTGAATATCGTAGCGGGATTGCTAAGTTAGGTGTTCTTGCTCAAGCAAGCGACCCATTGTTCTGTACATGCATGGGCATCGTGATTTGGTGTTTCATGAAATAGGAAGATACTATATGGTTTCAAGGAGCCTCTACAGCCGGAGCCATTACGGAGTACACTATGTAAAACTACAACTGAACAACTAAATCGTCAGCTGTAATATGTGTCATTATTTACGCGAAGCACAGATCACAATCAAAAGTATTGCTCCCTTTCATTCATCAGCTAGCTTTGAAGGCAACCAGACCTTTTTTAGTCAGACCTGATTGTTCAGCTTTGAAATACTGTTAGCAACGGTCACACTCAAGCACATGAAACCGATAGGAGTCTGCACTCGCATAAGACGTTGGCAAAGACGGCTCTACCAAATTAAGCAATGGGAACATACCGAGTAGGTAAGAAGTTCATCTGGAGGGAGATTGGATATATTTCTGTTTTCGACCGCGGCTGAAATAACCAGAGTTGGTACGTTGATCGTTTCCCTCGCGTCTGTAGACGGAACTGATTGCGCGTTGTTGTTTGGTCGAAACAGATTCGTGTTACCGATGACATTAAAAGATAATGTTGATCCTGAAAGTGATGAAACACCGTCTCATTTTACAAAAACAGAGTTAGATCGCGTTCGCGAATTCTCATGATCTCCAGCGAGATTGCGATTGTGTCTGATTTCCGTCAGTGTATTCATGAATGTTCACATGTTCAAGATGTCTTCGAAACGAGAGGCGCCAAATAAGAATACGTCTAGTCTCTATAATCGCTCAGATATCAATTTCGTGATATTTCGATATTATCTTTTGACTCACCGGATCTGTCGGTACATGTTCATCTTTATATTACATTCAGTGATCATGCACTTTCGGACATCTGTCACTGTTTTAAAGATTGATTGTCCACGCTGGTGGTAAAATGAATTTCATGTTCTAAGAGATCGCAATTTATTGATCAATAGTCGCCAAGTTTGTGATATGGCGGTAAATCAGAATGATGCCTAGGATTAATCTTTATTTTCCGTTATTTGTACTTACCACTATAGACAAATAAAAAAGTCGTACGCTCATGTATATAATATCGAGTCTGATTAAAAGTACTTATTCTGTGGTTTATGGATTTCTGAAGTCTCTTCCGAGCACATAGAATCGGCGTGATTCGAAAATTTGTCATTGCGCGCACAATGTAACCGATACATTTCTATGCATCGGAGATAGCAAATATTGGAAGATTAGTGCATTTCCATAATAAATTGCTACAATATACCGGAGATATATGTATCTAGTAAAAACAACATTTTACTATTTGCTGCAAGTTCGGGAACGTGAATAGATGCTTGTATCCGCTCTCCATTGATAACGCTTCCAGCTAATTCTGATGAATTCGTGAGCAATAATTGATCGCTTCTGAATCCAATCGTTGTTGAGTCGGGTCTTACGAGCACTGTAATGCCGACTCCACCATTCATTGCGTTACCTTTAAATACATATGATCCTGGACTTGTTAATATTTGTTAAGATTATGATTTCGCGGCTTATTGCATTTGCCTTCGAACATTTGTCATTTCTCAAATAACATAAATGATATATTTTATCCCAATAATCATACTTGTTCAAACAACGGTAATAGGAAAATTTATGTTAAAACCTCTTGATATGAAGTAGGCCTACCGCAAACGGTTTCTACTTAACTCTGAAACACGCTAACTAGATAACCAATCGAAAGTTAGATGAGATCTTTCAAGTTGCACGTTCGAGTTGGAAATTCAGCTATTTACGAAACTCACCTGAGGTTATCAGCACGGAGACATTGTTACTCACAGCTTTATATACCCCGCTATCGTTCAATGCCACAAGGGAAGCAACGCGATCAAGCTGAGCAAGCAACCTATAAAATATATTGCAATAGGAGTAACATTTATACTACTCGCAAGATATCTTACTCTGCGGCCTGGCCGCTTTCGTCCAATGCTGGTGATTCCATCAGATTGCTGATAGTCGAGATGACTGAGGTCGCCGTCTGTAATAGTTAATCAGGAAGACGATGCTAGCATAAAGATATATAATATAACTTAAGCCGGATAGAAGCGAGTACAGTGGTTCGATTGCGAGTGAAAGGTGAAAGTTCGGATGGAGACGAATATTAGAATGCCACTCGTCACAACGTCATAATAATGATCGAGAACTTGAGGTGTCGTATACATTCCATGTGATCAAGCCGTATATAACACCAACTAAGCTTGTATATGAAAATATTACAAGTCTTCTGATAGTAATTTGAGATTGTGTTTTCAAGCAATACTGCAAATCGATCACTATTAATGCAGGAATGCTGGCGTTGCCATTGATCCGGCGAGCCTTCTATATTGAATGATATTCTACAACGCATCGATCATGATGGATCACGGAGAGACAATAACTTACGAAACGACCATTTTCATTCATTAAATTATATGGAGCGTATTATTTCACTAGCTTAAAACATTGGATCTCACTATTCGATTCGAATCATCAATATTGATCATTCATTCGGATTTCAGTACTCAAATCAACATGTTCAATTTTAGTTCATTGTCTGTTTAGTCGGGTGCTCGCGAATGCCATGAAGTTCCCTTCTAATGAGTACCAATGCGCAATGTTAGTTTTGATTTTTTTCATTGGAATCAATGGATTGCAAGCGCACATGATATATTTATAGCAGTGGCTTTGCCCTTTACAAACTCCAAGGAACACCTACGCTAATCTGCAAGCTTTCGTGGAACCCAAAATTTTCGCACAGCCACAAAAACCAAACTCTGCCACAATATACATGTAACGTAAACTTTACTATCAATTACGGAGGCAAAAATGAACTGTAGATGGAAAGAGTGTCAAAACAACGAAATCATAAGGATATAATTTTCACACAAAACGAAAACATGTTGATGAATATTCATTGCAAATCAGGGTGACTCCTGCAGTTCCCTTTCAGATGCTAGTTCAGAAATGCAAGGCTTCACCTGGGATCGTGTAATCATAATTTTTTGTCAAAACGCAAGTTTGATACCAATTGCTTTTCACAAAATCAGCATAGTGGAGATAGAATTTGTGTTTCAGGATGTGGGTTTTTCGATATTGAACCCCAGCCTCTCTTGCGTATGCCAATGTTCCCGACTGTACTAACAGAACAGCCGCCTTTCACTACTGATCGCGCCTCGCTGCCTGCAACCAATGATGGCAAAACAAATCATATGTATTAGTTGAGTGCGTGTTGTGACATCCATGGAACCCATGGTACTCGTTCACAGAACTCTTATTGTTCCGTGGAACACCGGTTAAGAACCAATATTTTATAGTAATTTACATCGATCGTAGAACAGTTGCGCGAGTAGTTCAAGTCACCAGTTTATGAGCGTTAAATTGCAAGTATAAATGTTTTCGAAATACAAAGTATTGCATACTACCCCGATGGTATCGTAGCTAGGCCTATACATAACTAAAATCTACTGTTGGTAAAATGCACTGCTGTATCCGCTTTAGTACAAATTGGAAGAATAGACTCACAGTTGGTGTAAGAATATCGGCTGAACTGGTGACGTTATCTATGGCCACTGACGTCAGAACCACATCATCACTATCTACATTTTCGGGATTGGAAGTCAAGATCTGTAGACTGGCGGACACTTGTTCTCGTTGCTCTACACTTTCAATTGGTTGACTCGCAACTTCCTGCAAATGAATTCATCCACGGTATTGTAAATTTTCACTGTCTAAATATATATATATATATAATGAAATTCCTATTAACTCAACATGCATATATTCAATTGAAAGGTATATTCATAGTATACCCAAATGAACTCGACTAAATTCGGCTACACTGGTCATGTGATATCGTCCGCAACTACACTAGATAATTTGAAAAATATTGTAGGTCAACCATTGTAGTTTTTGAGATACCAGAGGGAATATAAATCAGTTTGGGAAATTTACATCTAATGCTATACAACATACGGCCATGGATTCGTCTTATTGTTGTTAATTACTTGACTGATATAACTTCTGACAATAGACCCTACACATGCGAGTTGGATGTTAAAATTGAATGTAGTTTTCGAAATATCAACAACTATTCATGTTTCTGTGAGACACACTTCTACGAAATTGTGATAATGGCATTGTTCTTACCGAAAGTCCCGTTCCACAAGACATCAGCCATGTTACTGTTGACCACGTTCCATCTAGTTCACATGCCCTTGAACCAAGAGCAGTATTGGCTGGAACAAAATATCGTCTATCTTTCACATTGATAGCCTACATACACCAAATATTTTACAGTCAACTACGCTTTACTCGGACACTGGATAACCCAGAAACCGCTTTAATCGACCGAATGCTTGGCGACGGATAAAAAATGTTAAATTACACGCTGAAAACTCTGGTTAGTTCGGACACTGTCTCGCAATTTCTATAGTGCTGGTTAGGTTATGACGAATTAAGCAGTACTTCGTTC
Source organism: Botryllus schlosseri (assembly GCF_051294905.1). Lineage (NCBI taxonomy): Eukaryota > Metazoa > Chordata > Ascidiacea > Stolidobranchia > Styelidae > Botryllus > Botryllus schlosseri. The sequence goes on from NC_137239.1 coordinate 2,176,284, forward strand.
GTTTTGCCAAAAGGTAGGTGATTATGATGAAACTAAGACGACCCATGCGTCAGCATATATGATCTATAGATCAGGGGTTCTCAACACGTGGGTGGCATGCGGCCAGCAGCATTTTCATCATAAAAGGAGTTACTACTTATATGGTATTATTACATATTAATTTAACCACTTAGCTCAATCATCGAACCGTCTCTGTTTTGTTTATTGGTGTTACAATTACAACTCACCATGTCTGGTTTGAATAAATCGCGACAAGCTATCGGAAATTAACGACGAAAACTGGGTTTTCGGCTCAGCGTGGAACAATGAATTTGGATGAAGTTTCCAAAGAGGAATTTTGATACCGTATGTATGGTGACCATGCCCTATTAAATATTTGGTACGCGCGTTATCTTGTCGGTTCAAAGACCGGAAGTAGCCTACAGGGGCTTGATTCAAGAGGGTGAAGCGAACTTTGATTGTTGTAAAAATTGCACTATATGACGCTGGCCACTCCCACGAGAGCCGCTCTCTCCCGTCACAACCGCGTAACTCACCGTTCGTCGTACTTTCGCCACAAGTCGTATCTGATGTTACTGAATATCCACCAAAAGTCGAGGGAAATGTGATGCTTGTGACCTGATCCATTGCACTTTCGCACAGTTCAACTAGAAAATTCAGACTGCTACACTGGACCGCAACTGGGGGACATGCAACTGCAATAAATGAGGCGAATGTTGCGTAAATTCGTTAATTTTACATTTTGATCGGATTTACAATCATAATTGCAAAATTTGCATATTTATTATCAATAACTGCCGAAAAGGAGAACTGAAACAGATGTAATACACGCATCACTTGCGAATTCACAATTGATTACAAGTCTAATACATCATGATGCATGTTATCTTTAGATACCCTTATTTTGTTCAGTCTCTGTCGTTATTGTCCGTAAATGACGTATTCGATATTATTGATGGACCATTGATCCGCAGTTAATCAACTCTGATTGAGGCACAAAGTAATTGCTTGTTGGTACTGCATGGATGACGATTACAATTGCCTCCTTTCATAATCTAGCAACTCCGTATATTCGAGACACCGAATACACGTCAAAATCACTAAATACGATGGACGTCGCTTTGGAAGTACAATCACTTGTCAGTTGTTATAGTAGGCGTAAGACACGTAAGTCAATCGGCTGCGGCGCAGGCCTGCAATCCGAAAAATCGCATTGCGCAGTTACGATACGCTATCGTATAGCGCATGGGCGGGCAACTTCTCCAGTCCGCGGGTCGGATTCATGAACAAGGGCGTAGCCACAAAAATGTAATTTTTTAGGGGTGGTTATGATGAGTTCAGGGGAGCTCTCTCACAGTGGAACGACCCCCCACTTTCATCACGACTCTTCATACATATGACGCACAGACTGACGCACGCCCCCTGTCCGTAGTGAAGCTAAAATAGTCCGTAGTCCGGCAATACGCAATAGATTCACGAACGAGCCCAAAATGCCAATGTTAATGTGATAGAAAATCAGTGTGCAATAAAATAAAATATATAATTAAAGTAATGCAGTGACGGTAATTCACGCAGTTCCAAAGTTCCAGGTTCATTTCGACTTCTCGATAATACTTTCATTTATACTGATTTACGAAAATTCAAGAAATATGGGGGGCATGACCTTTTGCCCCCCGGCCACGCCACTGCTCCTGAATCGATACATTAATCGCGTATTCATCCACTTTTACATGGAAGAAATCGTATTTATTGTGAGTTTTAAGTTGAAATTATAGAGATCAAAAGAAGTAGTCAATGACTTTATGATCGAAATGTACTTAAACAGCTGTTGAAGTCAATGAGGCATCTGTGGTCTATCAAAGTTCCCAAAAAGTCTTTTTTGAACTCTGGCGTCATGTCAGACATACAAACCCTAAGCAAAGACTTTACGTAACCATCAGACAGTTGCTAATCGAATTGCTATTGTGATAAGTATATACAGTTATCTAACCATTTATTACTGTGTCTTTGTCTTCGCTATGAATTCCGACAGCAAAGGTAATATCTAATCGGTATTTAATATATTCTCCATGGTGAAGGGTACTTTCAAGTTCAGTACGGCAGCTCTAAACTGGCATCTTTGGTTGGCGTACTGCGCACACTCGATAATAACGTGCTCTGCAGTTTCTTCATCATGGCATGTGGTACAATCAGGGGTATCGGAACATCCAATTTTGCTAAGATGGGAGTTGAGACGACAGTGTCCGGTCCGCAATCTGAAAATGGTGGTTTCGGCACGGCGTGGCGTAGTTATAATTGGTAGTTTCGTGTATATGTCAGGGCAGAACTGCTTGAAATGTGCTCCAGCAGCCCCGGTTTCGATGAAACGTTGGTTCCAGTTTTACCTTCAGTGAATTAAAATCAATGAGTCGGTCTCGCTAGAAATAATATCTACACTTTGGTCAGTGAAGTCATGGACCGCAGCCTCTTTCACAAGTCGGTTGGCGACTTCATTCCCTTTAATACCAGAGTGTCCTGGAATCCATATAAAAGAAATATATTTGTGGCTTTCATGTAAGAGATGATGAGTCAGTTCTAATATTTCATTGGTAACATTGGTAAAATAGTTGTAAATTGGCATTCTGTTTCGGTATTGCTCAAAAATATAATCATAAATATAATACACGATTGGCAATGTGCGGTGATGGATCACGTCCGAGGGCTGTTTGCAATGATGTATCAATCGTAGCGCATTTCAATAACCAAGGGCTTGTTGTAAGAGGATGGTTGCCTCTGACTTGTAAATCATCCAGTATTCGAAGTCGGGATAAGATATTGAAAGTCACAAATCGGTTTGAAAGTGGATTGTAAATTTCCTCCATGAACCCTCCAATAAACTACGTGCTGGGTTTGATTGTTCTGTTATGATCTTGGAACGATACTCTGATATTAGTGCAAAAACTGTCTATTTATTTAGTTTTGTTCAATATTTGTAACGCAGCTGCAACGCAACATGGGCGCAATAGCTTTTATTTTTTACGATAAGTACTCACTTGGAATGCAATCATCACTTTCGGACCTTGTGTATCCGATAATGTAGTCGCAGTAGTATGAACCCATCGTATTGTGGCAGATTTCAGCGTCGGAACACTCGAACATGCCTGCTTCGCATTCATCTACGTCTTGGTAAATCATAATAATTATATGATTAATCACGGTTAAACGACTCTGAACAATATTTATAGTGAAAATTCCTGAACGTTATTATAACGAATTCGATTCATTACGCCATGTTGTAACGCGGTAAAGTCATGTAGCCGATAAAAGGGTCGTAAACGTAGACAAATCGCCATGCATTATCTCAAAATACAAAATATTCCTCAATAAACATCCGATAGGATATTGGCAAGAATTGACACGCCAATATGTTATACTCTCGTATTGGTATGAATATATATACGTGCGTTGTTCCAAAATGATTACATTCATATACTGTTACATCATAGTGTCCTACATGGTGCCGACACAAGCAAATCTCAGGGCTCAGTAAAATTGTATTACGTCACAATTTCCATTTGGCTACAGGCAATTTGACGGTCATTTTGACCGGCTTGCCGAGCATTAAAAAACGGGTATCAATCGAAAGCTGACTCTGCACTGATTACGAAAATTTAAATTTTGTTCCGCTCGCGGCCCTGGAACCCCCACAATGAGCCTCGAATTTTTCATTGTTATGGCGATTGGCATTGGGACGCAACAATGCTGTCTGGCGAAACGAGAGAGTAGCTCAAGAGAAAAAGAGCGGACAGCATTGTTGCGTCTCAATGCCAATCTCCATAACAATGAAAAATTCGAGGCGGATTGTGGGGGTTCCAGGGCCGCGAGCGGAATAAAATTGATATTTTCGTAATCAGTGCAGAGTCAGCTTTCGATTGATACCCGTTTTACCAAATTTAATGCTCGGCAAGCCGGTCGAAAATGACCGTCAAATTGCCTGTAGCCAAATGGAAATTGTGACGTGATACAATTTCACTAAGCCGTGAGATTTGCTTGTGTCGACACCATATTAGGCTTACCATATTTTGGAAATCTAAAAAGAGGACACTTTTTCAGTAATTTGAAACTTGCAGAACCGGAGAAGAACCGGTGAATTTTTCCCACTTTGTGATCAGTTGACTAAAAAAAAGTCATCTTGTCCGCTCAAAACTCAAAATACCGTTTTTCTTTCCGCATTGCTAGGTGGATGACTAAAAAGAGGTCATCTTTCCGCCCAGAGCTAAAATCAACGTTTTTCACTCCGAAATACCCGCCGGAGCGTCACTTCTGTGCTAATTTGCGGCATATCACTCGCAAGTTGCTCTAAATCTGACCCAAATTTTCGAAAAAGGGGACAAAATCTCAAAAAAGAGGACAAAAGGGCGTCCTCCGAGGACACTTTCGAAAAAGTCAAAAAAGAGGACAAATCCTCTTAAAAGAGGACGTATCGTAACCCTACACCATATAGGACACTATGGTTACATATTCGAATATACGGTTGGTTAAAAAGCGAAGGTATGCTGTTGGACGTCCTGTGGTTTCTGTGTCTACAAGACAGTCTGGGGCGTGTTACGTCAAGAAATACCAAACGTAACGACTACGCATCCTTCAGGAGCTAGATTACACACTCTGTGTTATAGTTACTGAACCCATAATTTTGGCAGTTTATTTAAACCAGTGATGAGCATCGGACGGACTCGGATAGCATTCGGAGCGGATATTGGACGATTTCGTGGCAGTCGGATAGGATTCGGATATTATCACAATGTTTCGGATATAGTCGGATAGTTGTCACTTTTGATGCGGATATTTCCGAATAGTTGTAACCAGAAGTGACTTTGGATTACAAGACCACAGAAAGATGTCAACAATTCGATAACCAAACACAGACAGTTGACAGCATTCGATATAACTGCGGTAGCGATCGCGCATGTTTGCCAAGAGTCCAAGAAAATATAAATCAATTATCACCACTATACCATTGAAGGTCAACCATACTATCACATTTATTTGCTAAACCACATCAAGTATACCAGACTTTCCAGTCTAACGAGATATAATACTTGAAATAATAAAGATGGTATGATTGGACATCACCTCTCCTGACCCAGTAATGATCAGCAAGATATTCACGCAGAGCAGTGTCATAAGTTGACAAAATTGAAGGTATTATTTTAATATCAGTTGCAGAACTGTATTTGCTACCTGCCTTCACATGCAGTTTTTAAGCCCATAGCCTAATGTTACCATAGGGAATATGACATAAGATCTCCAGAATCATCCAAGTTGTTGTTGGTGCAGTCTTCTGTCGATTAATAGAAGTCATATTCCCCCTTGAATACTTTTTGCGTAACTGATTTCCATGCTACCACAGTATGACACCATTTCAATCAGCACTATACAGCGCTGTTTGTGTTATGGAACAACATATAGATATCGGTAGTTCATGATCATAACGGAATATTTCATGATGACGTTAAATGCTACATTAACATCATTTTTTCTGGTTAGTGTATTCGAATTACCAAACCTGGTACGCCGGTTCTACCGGCCTTGAATTAATCAACGTATGCTAACTAGTCGATTGATATACTTACCAAAACATGCAACTCCTGGATCCCCCGCGAATCCCACGAAACACGAACAATCATTTGCTGAATCCTCGTAACAGGCTGCATTCGCTCCACAATCGCTCGGCTCACAGAAGTTTTCTGAATTCAACATATGGAAAATCAACTTCTATCCCTGGTACCTTGGTAGTAGTTTTCTCCAACCTATGCAATCTTCTCCATTTTCGGATGGCACGTAGCCGTCATTGCAGGTGCATTGATAAGCTCCAGGAGAGTTGACACAAGATTGTCCGATTGAAGCACAAGTGTTGTTGTCCAAGCATTCGTTAACATCTTTTCATTTGTACATGATAATTAGGTATTGCTAAATGTATGCTTCTAAAATTGCTATTCGAAGAGCATATAATTGAATTACCAAATATAAAATGGATAACATCTCGAAATATTTGGCAGCCATGTGTCTTACAATACTAGAAGTAAGACAAATCAAGTCAACATACCTACGCAGATTGATTCGTTGCCATTTATCCCTTCATAGCCTCTTTTACATCGGCATTGAAAATCCAGACATTCGGAATTATTTTTACATATAGGACATACTGTCAAGAAAAGAAACGTTAAAAAATTTATCATAGAGAGAGGCATGGATACTGCATGAACTGGATTTGCCACGCACTAGTTTGTATTTGATCGGAGCCGGATTTATACTGTATCCAATGAGTTGGGTTAGCAGTAGGCTACTAGAGAGTAGTGTTCAAATAACATAATTTATTGATATATTTTAATTAGAGAAATCGCGAGACAGATTTGCTTCATTGCCGTTAAAACTTCAGAAAACTCGCATAAACAAAATGAGCGTCTGAGATAAAATACTCCCCAGTGTAACGTTTTTTTCAAATGCCAAAATGCCAATAGCCCACACATATTGCCGTCTAGATACTTTTTGTTCGGGTTTTTAAAAATTTTTTTGCTAAAATCCATTTTCTCTTCTGAAGTACATAACTGTTATTCAAGAATAACTTCAAGATGAGCAGCTGTTTAACAAAATTGGTGCCAAGTATGTTGCGATCATACGCAATAGTGTCGATGGAAGTGTTACGCGGCGTTACGTCTCGCTCCCTGAATGCAATACAGTATATCATCTATAGCGAGGCATTTTCGACACCGTCCTTATGTCACATCAATCTAAAATAATGAGTTACAATATATATTGGTTAAGAAAATAAAGTCAGTATTTTTACACTATGCTGCTTATGGATTGATGTTTTATGGTCTAGAAATACCTTCAGTCAGTGGCGGCTCGTCCTATAGGGCAACTGGGGCATTGCCCCACCTAATATTCTGTTCAATAACAATTCTTTACCATTTATAGACGCACACCAATCTATATATACCGAAATCACAGCGAAAATCGTATTCTTCTCGTCCTTTCGCTTGTAAATGCCCATATATAGCGAAGTCTCTGCGAAAATCGAATTCTCTTCCGTGTTTTCGCTTTGCGAATGCCTAGCCGGGGCATGCCCCGGTAGCGCTCATAACAAGCTTTCACTGTCTATTCTCTCGAATCCGCGCACAATAAAGAAACGGTGATTTACTCTCTCCTATTCGTAAAATGGCCGAGCAAGCGGGGCAAATATGCCTGGTCGCCCCTAAGGTGTGATGTAACAATCGTATCTATATCTGAACTCGATTACCGTAATACGCGTTTAGTCGACCTTTGCTGGTATAGGTCGTTTTTAATGGTGTTTCACACCATGAAAACTCTTGAAACTTGGTATGTCATGTCGTGATGGTGGTATTTAACACTGCCCCAAGTTTCAGGGTTTCTACTTAAAGTTTAGGGTAGTAATTCTGTTTCCGAAGTTGAGTGTGTGGTGATCCGTCATGTATCGCAAACAGATTTTACTCAAAAACCGGTATTGGTATCCATTGATTTTGACGATGTTCAATACTGAGATCGGTTATGAAATTTGGCACGGTACGTCTTAATGTTAGTATCGAACGCTGTACCAAGTCTCAAGGTTGATACTCAGTGATTGGGGCAGTAATTTCGTTATCAAGGTCGAGTATGGTAGAGATGTGCTCCGATCTGACACTTTGGCATACAACGCATTGCGGATTTCACGCAAAAGCCGGTGTATCTGCGGTAACGTTAACTGGGATGATGATATCATTCTCAGTTTGCATTCAAATATTTACTTTGATATTATATTCTCCAATGTCAATTTCACCGTGAAATTGTGGCCTTCAAGCCATTTGCTCACAACCCCCTGCTGTCAAGCTCGATAGCTATTTCGTTTTCGATGGCGGCTAACAGCTGATCACTTGATCAGCCTATTCCTCAGTAAATTTTGCGCAAAATTCGGTGTTGGTCTGTTCGCATTAATTTTGACAGTGTACCATACCGAAAAGGGCCATGAGACCACTTCTCGATGATGTCATGTAACAGTGTACTAAGTTTAAAGCTTTCATCCACGTATTTATTCGGTAATATATTTTCCAAAGGCGATTTCGCAGCAGACCTATAGACAGTAAAAAAGCCGTACGTGTCGTGTTACAGTCTCCAGTTTCAAGGCCAAAATCTCCTATGCTGTACCGAGACCGAATTTCCGAGGCTGCTATTCTTAGTTCTTCAGAATGATGTTTTGGATTCAATATGACAGGCCCAATCTATGAGATAACAATTGCGTATCTGTCCGAACTCGTTGACCTTTCCAGTTAGGCTTACGCTATCTCTCGAGTTATAGTCATTTCCAGGTCTAGTGCGAACATGATCCGTGTTGAATCTTTGTTCCGTACGCCGTTTACGCAGTTACCACACTTCAAGTCACAGCTCACCGGCGGACCTCCCGTGGCACATACGTTAAAATCACTGTTGCCGGCAAATTCATGTTACCGTACCATCATTAAGTTACTTGTATACGTTGGAAAACGTCATTGTGACGTCATCTTAATAAAAAGTCGCTTGCAGCCCTTGCCCCACCACCCGATATTGTCACGAGCCGCCACTGCCTTCAGTGCATATATCATCCCTGCATTCACAAGTGCGATTTTTCATGCATTTCGATTGGCAACTATCCTCACGTGTACCGCCTGCAATAAAATGTTGCTATAAAACAGAGAATCAGCGGCAATCAATGATATATATACAATGATTGGAAACTCCAGTGAGCTCTGCGTTTGAGCGCGTCGCGAGTCATGCTTCACTACAGGAATGAAATCGATGTAAACAAACGGTTCGCCAGCAATCTTTCTTCAGGAACTGGCGTTAACGTAGTGAAAAGTTTTTTATCGAGACCTCTTTTGCACGTGAAATGTGTGCATACTGTACAGGTTTTGGCCGATACCAGTAGCATGGCTTAATATTCAGACGAAACTGATGTACCAGTGTGCCTACGTGATGAACATTGTGATCGGAGGTGGTCTCGCAGTATCAAATAAAGGTGGATACTTCATAGTACGAGCTGGAGTTGGGATCAGGTCACTATCTTCAAGTCATTGCAAATTTTTAATCAAGTCACGAAGTCATTTCTAAATTTTTCAAGTCAATTCAGGCAGGTTCTAAAACTGACTTTGAAGTCAGGCCTTCTGAAGTTGTGAAAGTAGGCAAAACCTACTTGAGGATATCGCAAAAAGCATCACGTTTTAGAAGTAATAATAGTCATTATTCCTTTGTTACAGAGATTCATCTTGTGATCCGAATGCTCATATATACAATTGAATAAAAATAAAAATATTTTTATTTGATACATATCAGGAGTAATCGACAGCAGCTTGTAGATACAGTATACAATTGACTAACAGATGTATACAAAGTAAAGTCTAACTCATTTCTTCATACTACTCGAGTACTTTTCAGACCGTTCATTTTCTGCTTCAACAAGTAGATTTCAATATCCAATTGACTAAGAAACGTCTGCAAAACCTGGTCTTAACCTACTTTTTCAAACTACGGTACTTCATGAGCAATGTTCCCTCTAAGCTGCGGACGTGCGCAAATGCGCAGTGCTGAAGCGGTCCCTGCGCACAGAAAATCTAAGTTGCGCACAGAAAATCCGAAGTGATGTTTTTTTGAAGTCGTTGCGCACTGTTGCCCAAGGCACCACGCAGGCGCGCAAACTCGTGAAAAATTAGAGGGAACATTGCCAGGGGCAAATAGTGTTATCGCTGAAGTCTTACATTGAGGTACAAGTGCGACCAGCAAAGGTAAATACTGCACTCCGTGAAGAAATGAGACTTTGCAATCACGAGCGCCTAACGAAAAATCTTTTCTTTTAGTATGGTCTCGTACGCGTGAGCGATACTGATATCATTTCAATAGCGCATTATTTTCCGGGAATGGCGAAATAACATGGTTTAACATAGTTATAAATAACAATGGGCGAGCTCGAAGTTAATCTGCGAGAATCTAGCGCATAGTCTTCTCCGCGTGTCATGAACATTGCGTAAGATTTCCTCAGGACCGTATCTGCCGCACCCAAACCCTCAATTAGGGGGCCGAGATCGAAAGGAGCCCAAAATTATTTCGTGAATTAACATAAATCATGGTGTATTTTTTGGGAATTTTTCAAAATATTTATCGCGCCGCGCGAGAATTAATTTTGGCAAATGTCTTGATTATTGGGTAACCGTCCCACAACAAAAAATAGGCGTGATTAAGATAAATGGGCACTTGGGCGTCGGCCATTACCTTATGCCACGGCGCACCAAGACATAGATCAAGTTATAGCCTAAGTGACATGCGACTCCGAGAAGTGCGCCAAAACGATCAGCAGCGAGAAAAGCTTGGCCGAAAAGGACTGCCCTATATGCTGACCGAAAACTTCGATTCATACATATAAGTTTAATTGTCCACAGGTGCGTAAATGGCTGGCGCTGAATGTTCATGTGCTGGCGATCCGAGTCCCACAAGACAAATGCCATGTCGAGGGAACATTATTTGCCAGTTGAGAAATACCAATTTTAAATCGTGTTCGTGTTTTAGTTTAGTACGTTTGAGCGATTTCAATGTCTTTTGACATAGCCGATGGGAGGTCACGAAATAGCATCATATAACCAAGTCATTATACCAACGAGTGCGCGCGAAGATGTTTAATTAATATTTAGAGGACCTACCTTTTCTAACACACCTCACTTGATCAGCTTTACCGGTAAATCTGATTATGTGAGCAGAGAGATGATAAAAATGGATAGCAATAGATATATGCTATGTAATTCCCGATCATATTGACCGATTCAATCATGAATCATATAAAATTTTCACGCTTCGCGCGTTCAGGCGAGATAGCCACTAAGCCCCCCCGATGTAGATGATATCGGCAAAAAGCGCAGAGCCCGATAGGGGGTCTGGGGGACTTCGCCCCCGATAAGTTCGGTTTATCACCTTATGTGGGGGGCTGGTTGCGCACTATTGTCCAAGGGCCTGCGCAGTGAGTTAACGTGTTTGCGCAGACTCGTGAAAAATTAGAGGGAACATTGTTCATGAGTACAATTTAACATGATATGATGGTATATCTTATAAGTGTATGTGTGCGCAAGAGCGACCCACAATAGGTAGAAAGTTCCTGCCACTGTCCATGTCAGGTTTGATAGACTTGTGCACAGCCAATGATCTATAAATGATTGTTCACAGCATATACTTTGTATGGTCATTAAATTGTAATGTTGTCCATGTCCAGTCCAGTTTGTCAACTCTTACAATCATAGTTGACTTGCAAGATGGTGACTTCGAAGAATGGGACGGAATAGAGACTATCTAACAATCCCCTTCACTCAACAAATCTCCGAACTTACACATCACCATCTATTCCCTCAACGGTCGAGGTGATCATGGAAGAAGTTGGTTGAATCCGAGCATCATAACAATGTGTCATCGCATGGGTATTACAGAAGAAGGATTTTGAACAGCTTAAATACCTCACCTCTTCATGGACTCCTAAATGCTCTGATACTAGTCGTGTCTAAATTTCAATGAGGATACCAACACCATAATATCATTGAGAATTTTATACAGGGTATGGATATTTCATTTACTATAACACTTGAAAACTGCATAAACAACTTTTGTTATCATGTCAGACTTGTCTTCTAAATTCAGAATAACAAGAACCAAAATCCTAGTCAACGGAAAGCATTTAAGTCAAGTGAATATGTAGCAAAGGGATTTTCATGTTTATGCAAATTACAATATCAGATATACCTATGTTTAAGCCATTCGATAAATGTACTGTCTGCATCTATTTTTGTTGTAATTTATGAAACTGTGCTGTGCATTTATGAACAATCGAATAACTGTGCCTAGTAGTTGATAACGACAATGTTTCTAGTCACGTAACAAAAATATATATTCTCAAATGTTATTTTTTCGAGCTTTCTTATCCTCTCATAATGACAATAACAGGACAGCAGTTGGATGGCAGAGCAGCGATCTCACATGACGTTGAACATCGGAGGGCATTCAAGCATCAAGTACCATGGCATTTGAACACTAGTATGTTTCAAGCCTCTTTAGAAATCAATTATTCTTTGAAAGTTACCATATCGCAGGTGCGGCCAGATTTTCTGATCAGGATAAATATGATTCCAATAACGGATCAAGACTCAATCTCTTGGTGATAATGAGGTAGTCTGCTCGATGGATTGGCAAAAATGTCCGTATCAAATTTATCATTGTTGTTGTTTTCTTGTCTCTTTGATAAGCTTCCCTGCTCACGAATTCCGTTGCTGTTTCTGCGGCATAAGAATATCTCCCGTTTTGCAGTAGCGGCATATCTTTTTCCAGCTAGTACAAGTGAAGGAATATTATCTGGAATGCAATATGGCTTTAAATGGCAGTTGTAGCTGAACTTGGTTGTCATTTTCACAAGGCACACGAAATTATCCACAGGTTGCATTGTAGTGTCCATCTCTTCACCTCTCGTACTCGAATAATATGCATAGTCTTTCAGCAAAACTATTTTTCTCTGCATCAATCGATCCAATGAGTATCAATCCTATCCGGCACCATTCATCAAAATAATATTCATTTTGACTACAATCTTTGGAAATATCTCAATGTCTGAAGCAAAGTGGAACATGACATGGTTGCTTCTCATGGACGGCCTGGCGTGCCGAAATCCCATAAGATAATGATTTGCACTTTTATTAAGATCCCTGAATCCTTTTCAATTTCCTCGCGGCTGTGGGTTGCTTTGCGGCTGTTTCAATACACGAACAATCTTTTCTTGAAAGTTAGAATGGACTATAATTTATAAAAAAATGTTAACGATCTTATAAAAAATTTATGCATTAGACATTTACAGAATGGGAATTTGTTATGTCACAGTTTTACCAGTCAACTACAATTGAAATCAAGTTATTTATTCAATCCGTCAAGTGTTTTCCGTACTGCCGCATATGCAATATATATGAGCAATGTGCATATTCAAGAGAGAGAGATTTGGCATTGGATGATTGTGGAGTTACATTGCTGGAAAAATAACCTGGGTAGCGGCACATACAATGCAAGTTGATGCTCATGCTCAGGTCATAAAGCGTGATGCAAATGGCGAAAAGTTATGAAGGTTATACATAAAAAACCATAGACGTACACACTATACAATGACGAAGGTTACAAAATCATTTCCTAACCTTTCAATGAATAAGACACCATAGAATGTTGCTCGCAAATGCATAAATCATCTATTTTGTACAATCCTTCCAGCTATCAATCTTAACGAGTACTCCATGTTAATTTTCAAGGTTTACAGGCAATTCATGGGGAACACTTCACAACGGGTAGTTCATATCAAAGAAGTGCCAAAACGTTTACCAAGTATATTTTGAATAAATGGGCATTGGTAGACGCTTTCGGACACCCCGGTGTGAAAGATTCAGCTATTGAGAGTAGTACGACATATCACGCCAGGTCGATGTGCACAATACCAACTATGGAGTGATTATCCTCAATGTCATTCTAGTGCATTGTTTTGCCGATGGAATATTGTTTGGAACAATGCCGATTCTCATCACTCATGTAGAATGTGGATTGAACGGCCTGACCCGGTAAAAAGTTATATCTGTTAGCATTTTACCAATCAGTACAATGCTAGTTTTCGGATAGCTCCGATTTTATATTATATTATGAAGGTAAAATCGCTATACTGATACTATGGTTGCCAGTGAACTCGGCCCTACAATATTACAATATATACTATATAAAACAACTTAGTTGCTCACACAATTATCGTAATCAACCCTTCTCTTTTAAAAAATCAGGTGACATAAATGCTGCCAGAATATTTTAAAATCCTCTTTTAACAATCCTTCTAGGTTCTGCACATCTATATTGACGCTCACCCACAGTATCTATTAATTTTTTTTGGCTGTGTCGTACATGCATGGTTGCAACCGATGCTAAAATGCCTCAAAGCTAGTCGGTACTTTGATAAATGTGCATTGTTAAAAGTTATATTAGATCCTAATATGCAGCACTGTCTCACTATGCTCAAGAATCCAACAAACACTAAACCAATTGGGAAAAATCAGTGAATTAGTGCGCCAGAAAGGTCGATTGCAGCACTCCCCCACAGTCGACATACGCAATTCCGTACATCTACTCAAGCATATCCCGCGACGGACTGATTTCGCCGGGAATCTATCTTATAGCGTTAAAGGGCGTGGCAGTTTCCAATCATTGTATATATATCATTGGCGGCAATGAATTGTATTGTACCATATGATAAGAAGCATTTGGATTTTCTGTTCCTGCTGTTACAGATTTTGATCGAGTAAAAACATGCTCCATTTTAATGCAATATTGCCTTTACTTTTTCCGCATATTAATATCACGGTATGAATACAGGTAGCGGTTGACTCTTGATACGATTAACCGTCTGGTTTGGGGCCGCGGTACCATAATGTAGGATCAGCTAACAATGGTAGGGATTGGGATATATTATTATATAATACTGTTGAGTATTGGGTGAAAGTCCGATGTTGACACTACAACTAAAATACTGCATTAACCTTTCAAAGATCTGTCCCTACTTTTGACCATTGTTCTTGTTTTTCTTCTTATATCCATACGGTGCCCGCACAAGGCACAATAGCCCACTGACGACACGAACGGTACTAATTGTATCCCAACTGGTATTCAGTTCAAATTTCTCAGTTAGAGGGTCCATGGAGCTACCTAACAAGACTATGGTCCACACCGGCAAAACGGTTATGAACCTCCATACTATAGTAATAGCCGTTTTTTTGATATCAGAAAATGTTTGGCCATCTGCTCATCACAGAAACAATGCACGTCTATTACCAGTAGTAGAACTAATAAAGATATATCCTTTAACGCAGGGGCGGGTAACTTTTCCGGTCTGCCGGCCGGACATGGGAAACTCAAGTAATTTGCGGGCCAGATTACAGAATCGATACAACAATCTCGTATTTACCCATCTATACAAGGAATAAGTCGTCTTTAACTAGGGTTGCCATATGTCCTTCTTTTTTGAAATTAGTCCTCTTTTACGGCGAGGCTAATGGACAGGTGCAATGAAAAACCGCCAGGCACAATGCGAAATATCTAATGCGGAAGTCTGAGCAGTTCATGCGGGAGTCGAGACGAAGTGATGACTTATTTGTTTTAGTCTTCACCAGATAAGTATCGGTAAAAAGTGGGTGATCAGGGAGTCGAGTCAAAATGATCACATTTTTTTAACGCAGCAAAATTTCCAGAAAATATTTCAAATTTTCTATTCCCGATTCCAAAATCTGGTAACCCCAATTTCATGTAAACTTTAAATTTAAAGCAGAGACCAAAATCGGTAATTAAAAAATTTATTATTTTAATGTACTTCAATAGCTGTTGAGATCAAGTATACATCTGTGGTCAATCCAAGTTATGAACAAGTTCTTTGAACTCTGGCTGCATGTCGGATGTAGAAACCATTAGTAAAGACTGTACATGATCATCAGTCATATTGGAACGTAGCCTTGTCTTGTTAATGTTCATGTTCGAAAAGGTTTGCTCGCAAAGTAGTTTCATGTAGAGCCCGACCGATATTGGATTTCTGAGCCGATACCGATAAGACCGATATCCAGCACCTCCACCGATAACCCCGATATATTCAGTCGATAGTCAAAAGATATGGAATCCAGCTCAAGGTCCAGAGTATTTCTTTCAACAACTTTACAGCCATTGATATGCTTGAACATAAAATAAATAATCCAGGAACTATAAAAATATATCAAAAGCACCAATCCAGCAATTGCAGATTACAGTTCACGAAGCACAATTTCTCGGAGTGAACTTCTGTGGTCTTCCATAGATGATGTATATAGCAGAGATGAGCATGGATTAGGATTAGGTTTTGAAAAAACAGGATTTGTGAAATTTTGTCGGATTTGGATTGGATTTGGATTAGACATTTTTTTCAGAACGGATTAGGATTTGGATTGGATTTTCTTTTTTTCTGGGAGATTGAAATGTCATGTGGCGAATGGCGACAAACTTTATTCAGATCAGTTATTAATGTACTTATGGTTACTAGGTTATCTTGAATCAAGTGAATCGTTGGTTGTGAAAGAAAATTTTCGAATCCCTCCATTGCATAAATTAGTTTTTCTTCTGAATTTCCAGTTGGAATCGGATTTGGATTGGACATGGACTTGCATATGAAAAAGTTATGGATTAGGATTTGGATTTGGATTTGAAGGTTCGGATTTGGATTGGATTAGGATACATAAATTTCAAATCCGCTCATCTCTGGTATATAGTACTAAACACATTGAGCAGTCTTTCACTTGGTACCATGGTTAGTGGCACAGCAAGAATTGGAAATCTTTCTTCATTTCGGTTCCACCGCTCCCTTGCAGGGGATCTTTCCTTCAATGGTTTCACCATATATTGATATTAATCTTGATATTCTTCTGGCAATGCACCTGGAGCCTTCAGCACATCATTAACAAACAGCTGAAGAGAATGTGCAAAACAAGTCAAATTGTCCACGTCTGCAACTGGTCCACCCATTCCCCTCGGGCCTTGACCATGACCAGCATTTCAACAATCAACATTTTACGCTCTTTTGTCAGAATTGGCCAATGCCATCATGGAATCAAAAATTTTCGTATCAATTATTGGCTTTACTCCACGTTTGCTTGATTTTCTTGCCCTCTATGCTTGCATATTTCCTATCATGGTAGCCCCGCAGGCCTCAGTCAGACGACTTCACACATTACTGGATTATGTAGCTCTGTTGGTACCGAACCGAGAAATGTTTCGACGCGACGCTTTTCTCTATCAATACGAGGGTCAGTCCAGCATGATTGAAGTTCTCATTTCTTTTACTGATTGAAATCTTCTGCAGACAACTATCCATCCAGCTGCTCTCTGTCTTTGCTTTGGGGCCATTCCATACACAGACAAACGATGTTCACATCACTAGCTCTTCAAATCTCCTTAAATTTGGTCTACGCAGAGATGAGCTTATTCCGAACAGGATGAACTTTATTTTATGAAAATTGGACTTTGGGGTCAAAATTTACATCACTTTGAAAATTGACAATTTTCTGCTCATTTCGGGTCTGCACTTCTCAGGTTTTATCATTAAAACATTCAAGAAGGTGTAGCTAGATGTTGGATGACAGTTGAGATACGGCACTTGAATTTATCTGAAGCTTGTCTGATCGTCTATATTTCCAAGTGAAATTTAATACCAAGTAGGTTAGGGTCAAAGGTTAAATTGACGGGGAAATCTAAAATCAGTCAGGCGTTACACGATTTAGACAGCGGATTGCTCAAAAACATATTAAAATATTTTGGAAAAAACGATCTTAAATGAAAGTTTGCTTCAAGTAGAATTCATTCATAGCTGTTTGATTTTGGTTTTGAAACTGTAAAGTGATGAAATTGCAGTTTTAAGACCACACTTCATTTGTACATGGAAATGCAGTACTTGTAGGGCGTGTTCGGACATCGAGTCTGTGGTGTGTTCGGACTGTGTTGCCATTCGGACATCGTATCTGGGGTGAGTTCGGACTGTTTTGCCCCTCGGACATCGTGTCTAGGACATCATGTCTTGGGCGCGTTTGAACAGTTTTGCAACTCGGATATCGTGCCTAGGCTGTGTTCGTAATGTGTTGTCATTCGGAAATCGTGTCTAGGGCGTGTTCGGACATCATGTCTGGGGTGTTAGGACTGTTCTGCCACTCGGACATCGTGTCTGGGGTTTTTCGGACATCATGCCTGGCGTGTGTTCGGATTGTATTGTCACTTGGACATCGTGTCATGGGGGTGTTCGGACATCATGCCCGGGGTGTGTTTGGAATGTGTTGCCATTCAGACATCGTGTCTGGAGTGAATTCGGACTGTTTTGCCCCTCGGACATCGTGTCTGGGGTGTATTCGGACATCATGTCTTGGGTGCGTTCGGACAGTTTTGCAACTCGGACATCGTGCCTAAGGTGTGTTCGGAATGTGCTGCCATTTGGACAACGTGTTTAGGGCGTGTTCGTACATCGTGTATGGGGTGTTAGGACTGTGTTTTCACTCGGACATCGTGTCTGGAATATGTTTGTGCTGCGCCAGACATGCCTCAGGCCTGCTATCTGCGCACTATTTTTATCCGGACATGCTCCGGTGCTGATACCTGCGCACTAAATGCCCTCAGGCATGGTCCGGATTGGATATCTGCGCGCTTAATGGACACAGACATGCGTCAGACGTGATATCTGCGTCCTAAACGACGCATGACCTATATATGATCTATATCTGCAGTTTTTGCTGATATCTGCGATAGCTGGGTATATCCGCAGCAGTGATAGATGAGTATATGTTTGTGATGCGCACTATTTTAATCTAGACATGCTTTGGAGCTGATACCTGCGCACCAAATACTCCCAGGCATGGTCCGGACCTGATATCTGCGCGCTGAATGGACACAGATATGCCTCGGACGTGACACCCGCGTCCTTAACGACGCGTGACCTATATATGACCTCTATGTTTTCGGTATTTGGTGATATCTGCGATAGCTGAATATATCCACTGTAGCGATAGCCGAGCATATCCACAATTCCACATCCACAGTATTGGTATCTGTGATAGCTGATCAATTGATCATATACACAGTAGTGATAGCTGTGGATATACTCAGCTATCACTACTGTGGATATACCCAGCTATCGCAGATATCAGCAAAAACCGCACACATATGATATAGGTCATGCGTCGTTTAGGACGCAGGTATCACGTCTGACGCATGTCTGTCGTCCATTAAGCGTGCAGATATCCGGTCCGAACCATGCCTGGAGGTATTTTGTGCGCAGGTAATCAGTGAATGACTGGCTGTTCTCACAAGTAACACCGGCGTATCGCGAACATACACATGACACAGTGATATAATCAACAACATTTACTTATTGATGACTTGAAATTGACTCGTAAATTTTGCTTCAAGTCAAGTCATTTTTGCAAAGTGACTCGAGTCAAGTCAAGTCAAACGAAAAAGTTGACCCGAGTCATCCCAACACTGGATTCTAGGAATAACATAAGTGTGTATTTCCTCCATTTGAAGCACATTGAAGTCATGCGCTAAGAATAGACGGTAATTTGCAATCCTGACTGTTGCAGCACACACGTACCTTTCGTCGTCCAGCGAGTGAATGAGGGACTCAGATATCTTATTGTGTCGCGCTAGTTGGAAACACATATAGAAGAGTATTAATGGACCTATATCGGTTATTATGACGTTGACAGACGGCGAATGCCGAATGTCCCACAATAGGCCATTTGCAGGACTTCGATCACGTGACTAGATACGCATAGCAACCACAAATTGGTTAGCAAGCTACTTTCTCGCGCACCTGCTTCAGTGCTAAATATCGCATATTGTACTGTTGATTTCTGGTTGGAAACGTTTCGGAAATTTGTTGTAGAAGTCATCAGAGATTCACCTATGCTAGATGTCAATCCTGTACAAAGCATTTAGAATGATATCGTCAGAATTACGCAGAAATCCATCGGTAACGTAGTCGTATTACGGTACTCAACTCTGATCAAATGTACTTAAATTTATGAATTTGAAGTAAAGCGATATTTGTTAGTTCAAGCAGAACTATTTGTCTGTTGTGGAGCCTGATTTTGGATGGAAGATATGACTGAAGCAGCCGGGACCCGCAAGGATCAGGATATACTGTCTGCTGGTTTTGGTGCTGTCGTTCTGCTATAAAACAATGTCGCTGAACACATCGGAAGTATCTTTTGGGAGAACCTGCCATCAAGACTAAGCAAAGCAGTGCACTTTATTGTTGCCTTATACAATGCCGATTTTATTAGCACTACTTCGCAACTGCGATTGAAGTGGATTTGGCAAATCACACGCGATTTTGATAAATAGTTGATGTCACATGTGCGCTATTTAGCGAACTAAGGGAAGTACCTATCGAAGAACTCTTAGAGCAGCTCAAACGCAGTGACAAGATCGGTCATCCTATACCCAGAGGTGGTCAACGTGGTCATTGTTGGGAACCGAGTAGAAGTAACGCCTTAATTTATACTCCAATACAAGTAGCACTAATTACTTCCAGGACAGGTCCAAAGTACTTCAAGTGGAAGTGGAAATGAATTTCTGAAAAGTAGTCAAGAAATTCGTTACATGAAGTAGATTTGGTTGAGGGTCACTTAGTTTTAGAAATTAATGCCACGTGACAACTGTAAACATTGCATGTTGCATCTTCTTGATCAACGCAAAAGGGTAATGACACCACAAATAGGTGCAATTTTCAAAAATTAATTTAGTTACCGTGGTACTGGGGCTATTTTGCCCAGTTGTTATGACAACCTCACGCTTGAAGGGGATGCAATCATGCGCCAAAGCTACTTTCTAGTTGACAAAATCCCAAATCTGACAAAAAAGTACTACCTAAAAGTGTCAAGTAGAAGTGGAAGTAGCCTAAACTCATAATGACGCTAGTACTCAGCAGAGATGAGCGGATTTGAAATTTCGATGTCCTTATCCAATCCAAATCCGAACCTTCAAATCCAAATCCAAATCCTGTTTTTTCAAAACCTAATCCTAATCCATGCTCATCTCTGGTACTCAGGTAAAATAGTACTTCGTTGCTGACCCCCTCTGTGTATTGGTTCAACCAACTCAGAAACATCATCTAAAGACGACAAACATTGTTTCTTTTGCATTGACTCCGTAATATTCTGAACTTATGATATTCTTTGATTCATTGAATTTACAAATAAACTTGGAAAGAAGTGCAATTTATTAATTTTTTTTGCATCCGATACCCTGAGCATAAGAAATAGTTGAAGAAAAATGCATGTAAACCTTATCAAGTTCAATAACTGCCGGGACTCTTATGCCTATGTATTTTCCTCTACCTCCATAGCCACTTGTCTAGACAGATTCATAGCATCTACGAAAGAGCGCTTGTCTTGCTGTACACTAGGGTTATGACTAAAAAAAAATTTTTTGGCCTGTAGCAGGAATTGATGAACATTTTGGTATAAATTAATAAAATCATAATCATTTTGTTCAAATCGAAAAAAATGTCCCGCACAAACTAATATCAAATTTTCGACACTGGTCCAAATATGGAAAAAATTTAAAATTCAAAGATATTCTTTGCTACAAATTTAATCTTCAAATATATGTCCTTTTCCATTTATTGTAAAGTTCATTCATCAATTTGACCTCCCTTTCTGTTATTATGTTAGTGCCAGGGACATCTACGACGGACATATCCGACTTCAAATGGGGTTTTGGGGCACTTTATCGCTGCAGGACATTCGACCGCATAAATAGCAGCAAATGATCTTTGGTATATTCTAGAGCCCGACCGATATTGGATTTTTGGGTCGATACCGATAAAACCAATATCTCACACCTTAGCCGATAACCCCAACACATACAGCCGATATTCAAAAGAAGTTGGATGTATACATAAGCACATTTTCAAATCTTCAGAGGGCATCTATTTGAACATCTTTACAGCCATTGTTATACTTGAACATGAAATGAACTAGAAAGGCTGCATCTGGACACCTGTAAAGTGTAAGCTATATGAAATATATCAATATTTTCAGTCTAGCGATCAAAGATTATAGTTTTCTGGCTTCCTTCCGCCATGTTGTGACGTCACACGCAAATTGCCGTTAATTTTTCAACTCCAATGGCCGATACCGATAATTATTTCGAATCGATAATATGATGTTGGCAAGGGATATGAAAACCCATGCTCATCATTGCATTTCGCAGTTTCGAAATAACGCCATTCTGCCGTCCAGTATCAACAGATGCTACGGTGTCACATATGATATATGAGATTTTCAAATTTTCCTGTACATCATATTCTTCTAAGCGGTTTTCTAGACCGCTGAAAATACCTAGAGTTGTTCTACTTTTGCCTTTTCGAACACCCAGTTTGATTTGTGCCAGACAAATTGAAATTATACGATATATACAGTCTACATCTAAAATCGGAATTAATAATTATTTAATCATTATTTAATATTGACTGTAAGCGAGAACACGATAGGAATAATTCAATCTGGGCGGTCAAAATGTACCAAAATACTATTTTAAATCTTCGCAATTGGAATTGGGTCAGTTAAATTCAAATCAGTCGATAAATAAATTATATAGTCTGTATCTACAGAAGAAAACCTATCCTCCATACAGTGAAAACTGGAAAAATTTTGTGCGGGAGGTTTTTGTTCAAACAGTCTTAACTTTTGTGAGTTTTGAAATCAGGACACAAAAGCTCATCATTTGTGACTACAGGACACACAAAATTTTGAATTTTTTTTCTAGTCATAACCCTAGTGTACACAAATGAAATATCATTTTCAAAGCAGACATCAACATCGGGAAAGAAGTTCAGGACAGTTAGTCAGTGGTCAGATCATCTGCTGACATTTTCTGTTGGCATGAAACCACGCTGCCTTCTACCGCATGACCGAATTTCATGTGGTGATAATAATTGGCTCCAGGCTGAATTCTTGACGAGGGCATCATCAATTTCTTAGTTGCCTATGTTCGGCTCTCTTGGGATAATCCATCAGATCATTAATGCGTATGCATGTGGCATAGCCATGTCTTGAAACTCAAGATATTTGCACTGTGCCATTGAGTGAAGTAATCAAATCGAGGCAATCAATCAAGTAATCCAGGCCTCGGGACAGTTTGTTGCACCCTCAATTGGAGCTGATGATCATTTTTCTTCGGGTATTGGCACTTGGCAGCATGACAGAATGATCAATAACTTGTAATATAGGTGTAGAGGTCTAAATATTTTGAATTGTTTAACTGAGAAGCCATACAATAGCATAGGATGTTTAATATATATATGGTATGTAGCACATTGCATGAATTCATAACACAGCAGCGTACTGGCATTGGCAGTCATTGTCTCTAGGCCTAAAAATAGCAGTATCCTATATATATTGCAATCGATATCAATCATAAAAATGCTCCAATGATTACCAACTACCACTACAATACAACTATAGTATAGTATACTATCCACACCTAACTTAATGCTGCAATAAATATCACGCAGTCAATGTCCTGCAATGTCGAATTTTGTGTCATAAAATCATAGTTGACTACCAAATAACGGCTACAATGTCGATCATTTTGACGCAAGGAGTTTACATAGTTCATGAATCAAAGACATCAAACATATTTGAATCCTTGCGCATTTCCATGACACTTGCGTTTTATATAAAACGTTTACAGCCCGAAAACGATAATATACTGTATCCGAAATACGGTTACGTTAACGAGGGGTTTCTGCGTAATTCTGACGATATCATTCTATATGCTTGTAAAGGATTGACATCTAGCATAGGTAAATCTCTGATGACTTCTACAACAAATTTCCGAAACGTTTGCAACCAGAAATCAGCAATACACTATGCGATATTTAGCACTGAAGCAGGTGCGCGAGAAAGTAGCTTGCTAACCAATCTGCGGTTGCTATGCTTATCTAGTCACGTGATCAAAGTCCTGCAAATGGCCTATTTGGATTAGCCATGAGTTTCATGATTCAGATGGGCCATTGCTAGAATTACTTGGTTGGAGATTATAATATTATTCAGTGAAATGAGGTAATGACTTTCTTCAATAGCAAGGATTGGCGGCGATCACATTTATACCAGACAAAACTGTAAGCAAAACTAAATTCTCATGACGGACATGATCAGGCCGTGTTATTTTTGGCATTTCAGGAGCCAGATGCCAAAACTGCCAAAAATAAAAATTTGAAAATGCCAAAAATAAGCAATTTTTGGCATATGCCAAAAATAACACGGCCTGCCAAATAGTGTATTTCGTTCATGATGTTGTGTTAACAGGACCGGGTTACAAGCGAGAAGAGCGTTTGTGAAAGGCAGATTTCTTAATCTGGGTCCACCCCATCCATTAGGGGTGAAAACATGGTGTCCTAAATGGTGTGGGCACAGCGAGATTGAACGGCTGACTGCATTTGGTTTACGTCATACTTTCCATTTGTCCGAAGGCAATTTTACGACCATTTTTGACCGGCTTGTCGAGAACTAAATTTGATAAAACGGGTATCAATGAGAAGCTGCCGCAGTACTGATTATTAAAATATAAATTATATTCTGCTCATGGAACTGGAACCCCAAAAATCAACCACGATTTTTGCATTGTGATAGAGTTGAACATTGTGACGCAACAAACTGTCTGGCTATTTCTGAGCTGCATAGTCTCGTTTTGCCAGACAGTCTTGTTGCCTCAATGTTCTTAAACAAGCTGACCTTCCCAGGACTCTTCCATGCGAGTTGGTAATATTAAAGCCACCTGAAGTGACAAAAGTCCTCCGAAAATATATCGGTTGACTGAAGGAGAATTGATAGTCGGGCTACTAAGTAGAATGTGTTGAGAGACAACACAGGAAACTCCTGGAAAAGGATCGGGAAGAAAATTCTTTCCGCGATGAGATCGATGACACTGGCGAAGTGATCTCTTTTCATGATGCACGGGAGCCGGTTCGGCCCTCCAATGATTTTGAAGTTCCGAAAACCTTTTGTGGATGACTGGCAACATTCTTTCCCTCAACGGCTACTGTTGAAGCGGATATTTCCCAGATTCGCTGGGCGAGAAATGAATTTAGGAGAAACTTATGTAGCAGCCCCAGTGCTGCTGTTAACCTTGTTATTATGGTATCTGTGGTCATGAACTGTTCACGTGGTTTCTTGTAATGATGATATTCCCTCTTTCTGGTGTGGCCGGTCGTGTGACCGCCGGCTAAAGGTCGTATTGTGTTATGGTGTCGATACGTTGCAGTTTGCATGTGAAGCTCCGTAATAAAGCATTTCCAATCCGAGGACCGGGCCGTTACAGTGGCGAGCACGCCAGGACTTGGGTTGGAATGCTGCGGACGTTATGGAGCTGCAGTTGATAGGAAGAGAAATTGGCGATCGTTTGAAGAATACCGGTAGTGTGCGGAGACAAGTTTCGAACGTACGTGATGAAGTTGGTGACGCTGATGCAGATGATATGGGCTATGTCGGTGGACGTGATGCTTGCAGTGACCAGTGAAAGACATAGGACACTTGGGACGGATATCAGCAGCGTTTTGTATGTGTGGCATTCGTTGAAGGAAGACATTAAAAGGGCGCTCCCGGGTGAGGACGATCTCGGTCGATCAGAATTATAGCGTTGGACTCTTGACGTTTGGGATGGCTTTGTCCTTCGTCGACGCTTCATGTGTTGAGTGTGTTGCGGTTATCCCTGTAAGGATGGGATTGACTGAATTGTGTTTATGGTAGGGTATCCCTGTAAGGATGGGATTTATGGGCCGTGTATTGGATTTTAGTTGTTCCTGTGGATGGAATTGGCGGCGGCCTAGTGTGTGTATTGAGTTAGCTGTTGGTAGTGGAAGAAGTCCTAGATTGGGTTATGTAACTTTTCGCTGATTGCTGTGTTGTATCTGGTTATTTCTGGCAGAATCCAGGTTCCATGGGTTTATGGTATCATTGACATCTCGTGCTTTCATCTGTGCGCTTTGTTCTTGTGTAGGATTAATATGCTGTATATTCATTATAATTTGACATGTTGTGAGAGCGCTTTTCGTAGCGTCTCACTGATTTAGGGGAAGGTGATGTAGCAGCCCCAGTGCTGCTGTTAACCTTGTTATTATGGTATCTGTGGTCATGAACTGTGCACGTGGTTTCTTGTAATGATGATATTCCCCCTTTCTGGTGTGGCCGTCGTGCTGGCCGGTCGTGCGACCGCCGGCTTAAGGTCGTATTGTGTTATGGTGTCGATACGTTGCAGTTTGCATGTGAAGCTCCGTAATAAAGCATTTCCAATCCGAGGACCGGGCCGTTACACTTAGCTGACCTTAGTTTGGAAGCACTGTTACAGTACAAACGATTTAAGTCTATTCAACAGCTGTAACAATCAGCTGTTGAGCGTGTTTGTTAGGCTTTTCTTTCTTTCATTTTTGCTTATTGATACCGATTCCGATGGATACTGCACATTTTGTGGTTTCGTTTGATATTATCAACCTATGAAATCGTTAGGTTTTTTCTTTTTCTAATTGTTTGTTGGCACTGATTATACGTGGATGCTGCACATTTTGTGGTGTCTTTTGAGAAAATAGCCCAAATAAAGCGTTTTTGTGACTAATTCGAGGCTGAAACTATCTATTTAGATGACGATGCCAAAACTGCCAAAAATAAAAATCGAAAAATGCCAAAAATAAGTTATTTTTGGCATATGCCAAAAATAACACGGCCTGGACATGATCGACAATTTGTATTTCTTCTCGGGTAGTATTACTTTCGTCCGTGGCTGTCATTTATACCGAGCTGCCCACCAATTTCAATGATTCTCTTCGCTGTTCCAGTCATTTTGGTAAGTAGATGTGTCAATATTGAAGGCTGGAGACTGCCGAGTTCAGTGCTTCAACCACTCCCGTATACATATTAATGTCAAATGAACATATTGCATTTCCTAGTGAAATTCACATCCTGCGTATCAAGTTCGCGTAATGTGGGACCTTCCGGTTTTTTGATCGGTAGGTCGTGGGTTCCATCCCTGGCCGAGTCAGATCAAAGACATCGTTATGTCTAGAGCCCGACCGATTATCGGCTCGCCGATAATATCGACTCGATATCACACTTGGAAAGAAACATCGGTATCGGCCAATGGAGGTAAAAAAATATCGGTCATTTTCGTGACGTCATAACATGGTGACAAGAAGGAAGAGAAGACGCGAGTTCTTCAATGCTTTTCGGTAAATTATAAAAATATATGCCCAAGATACATATAGTGCATACAGGCCACATACAGGCCAGTAGACGTGCCTACGTGAAAAATATACTTTCACCGCTATGCCCCACTGACTTTATGGGAATCCCCCTGCACCCTGCAGTGATCGATCACCGATGACAGTAGCTGGCTGGATAGTTATCTGCAGAAGCTTTCAATTGATTAGAGTATGAGTACTTCATCCATGCTGGACTGACCCTCGTGATCATAAAGAAAAGCGTCGCGTCGAAACATTTTCTGTAGATAGTGCTGGTGGTGTCTGTGTAAGAAGCTGACAAGCCAAGGCTTGGTACCAACAGTGCGAAATATACCAGTAATGTATGAAGTCATCTGACTGAGGCCAGAGGGGCCAACGTGATAGGAAATATGCAAGCATAGAGGGCAAGAAAATCAAGCAAATGTGGAGTAAAGCCAACAATTTATACAAGGATATTTTTGATTCCATGATGACATGGACCAATTCTAACAAAAGAGCGTAAAATATTGATCAATTGATTGTTGAAATACTTTTCATGGTCAAGACCCAAGGGGATGGGTGGAGCGGTAGCAAACGTGAAAAATTTGAGCTGTTTTGCACATTGTCTTCAGCTAGTTGTTAAAGATGTGAAGAAGGCTCCATGTTCACTGCCAGAAGAATATCAATATTTGATGGAACCATTGAAGGAAAGATCCCTTGCAAGGGAGCGGTGGAACCGAAATGAAGAAATATATCCAATTCTTGCTGTGCCACCAACTATGGTACCATGTTAAAGACTGCTCAATGTGTTTAGTACTATATACATCATTTATGGAGACCACAGAAGTTCACTCCTTGAAGAGAGGGCCGAGAAATTGTGCTTCGTGAACTGTAAACTGCAACTGCTAGACTGATACTATTGATATATTTTCATAGCCACCAGATCATTTATTTCATGTTCAAGCATAGCAATGGCTGTATAGTTGTTGAAATAAATACTCTGAGGTGTTAAATATGGGCCTTGAGCTAGACATGATGTGCGATCGAAAACGCAGTTCGAACTTACTCCAGACATGCCTCAGACATGATGTCTTACTGTCAACGCATTTCGAACACACCCGTAACATGATGTTCGATTGACAACGCAGTCCGAACCTATCTCCAGACATGCCTCAGACATAATGTCCGAGTGTCAATACAGGCCCGACACACCCCAGACATGCCCTAGACATGACCCAGACAAGATGCTCAAATGCAAAATCGCAGTCCAAACACATCCCAAACATGATGTTCGATAGACAACGCAGTCCGAACCTGTTTCAGACATGCATCAGCCATAATGTCCGAGTGTCAACGAAGCTCGAACACCGACCCCCCCCTCCCCCGTCGACATGCGCAGACATGTCCCAGACATGATGTTCGAGTGTCCACCGCGCTACAAATATCCCCTGACATGATGCGTGATTAACAACGTGGTCCGAACCTATCTCCAGACAAGCCACAGACATGATATCCGAGTGTCAATACAGGCCGAACACACCCCAGACATGCCCCAAATGTGTCCCAGACATGATGCTCGAGTGTCATAACGCAGTCCGAACACATCCCTACCATGATGTTCGATAGACAACGCAGTCCGAACTTACTCCAGTCACGCCTCAGACATGATGTCCGAGTGTTAACGCAGTTCGAACACACCCCTGACAAGCCCCTAAGATATGTGAGTTGAAACGTTGTTCAATTAAATAGTATATTCATATTGAAATGAACCCGAATATTTTCGGCTGACACTCGTCAGGGGTAATCGTCAGCAACTAGTAGAGAATTGGAAAGAACATTGTATATCAACAATCGTATCACAAAATATGACGTCACCAGCATGAATTTCGAATCAGAGAGCGTTCAATGTACTATTTTTAGGTGATACACGAACTCCTTTTGTTGACAGAGTTTTGGTTGGTGTATTTTGATAAAAGTTGATTCCAAGGCACACAAATGGAATTGTGAACGGCCTCGACCTACGATTCGAAATCGGTCGTCTCGATAATTATTCGCACAAATCGGATTATCCAACAGATGTTTGCCGATGGCAGAATTAATGGCCTTTGATCGATCAGCATCAATCTTAAGTGGATGAGTTAAAGGGGCACTGCACTCAAAAAATGATGTGGTCTCAAATTGAAGGGCAGATCGAAAAAAATTTTTTGGCCGCAGCCGTTTTCTTCAGAACGCCACCGTAATGGAGCTGCAATTTATTGAAATTTCCAGAGTTGCATCCGGCTGCAGCTGTCGCGGCTCCGGGTAATTTCTTAACCCGTTACATGGCACAATGACTTTATCGCCGCACTTGCTCGACGCGATTACGCAGACGAACTTTAGATAGTTTTCAGTCGATGTTATGAAGGACTCATGTCTTGCACACCAAGGCGGCGCTCAACGTACGGTTTTAGGTCAGGAGGATTTGTGTCTGGAGCTTGTCATGACTCTATAGTATTTGCCGGTTGAATGATACTGAGATGCCGTTACAGTTGTAAATTGATGCAGATACAGCTGTCATTTTCAAGATGTATTAATGACTGCACAGTGCACAACCTTTTGGAGTAGTGGTCTTGCGGAAGAGACAGACACAGGATATTTTGCATCATTTATCCATGGCATAGCAACCATCTTGATACGGTCTAGTTTACTTGTTCAAGACACAGATGTATAGATAATCAACACGAAAATATCATTATTTCATTCTCATCAAAGTTCCAATATTGTTGTGGAAATTTTTATCGTAACATTGCTGTTCTCAGTTTCACATACGAATCTTCTGTCTCCATCAGTTCATTCATGCAATTCCTTTGACACGTAGTTAACATAAAATTGGTTAAAAATTATTTATGGTCTGGAAGAAGATTTTGTTGATGAATCAACTTCTGATGAAGATACAGATGTAGAAGATTTCGATGATATCACGATATTTGGTGAGAGCCTGCCGTATCAATTCGAGCCACAATATTCAGAGGAGGAATTCGCCCGTCTTGTTGCAACTCTAGAAGCACAAACTCATGTCTCTGTAAGTATTGTACCTGTGTTTCTTGAATGCAATTTATCAATCTCATTGTATTGGTCAAAGGAATCGTCAGAAAACCAGAGTCAACTTCGGACACTTGAACAATGAATGGTGCAGTTGCTTGAACTGTGCATCCATGACAAACCAGAACGAGCGCGTCTGCTGCAGGGAAATACAACTAATAATGGAGCTTCTGGGGAATGGAGGGTCGACTTGCATGACAGAACATGACGATTTTCTCCTACATATACATCCCTCCATTCTTGAAACGTTTTTCAAAGTGAACAGAAAAAATTGGAATAATAACAATCAACCACATGGTCCTGGCAGAAGGCTTTCTAACAAGTGGGTCCTAGAACATTTTGTGTTGTTTATTATTGGACCTATATGTATGCGACAGGGTCTTGGGACTTGTCATGGTTCCTGGATATAAACGGCAATTTCCTGCATTCTTTACCTTTTCTCGCATGCTTTTATATAAATGCCTACACTTTATAAATTGGGAGCATTATATCTCCGTCATATATATGCTGCTATTACTTATCAGCACTTTTTTTATTGCTGCAATATACTTTGATATTTTCCAATTGCAGACAATATCGCTTGGTGTCTTATCGACACACACTAGAATGGATTATTGATGGTGACGTTTTGGGTAGCAAAAACAGGATGCCCTTGCCAGCCTGCATCGTGACTGCTATAAGGAAAAAGTACCCTAGTAATGATGGACTGTATGTCGCTGTCAAATGGCCGATAGAAAACGAACTGTGATTGATAATACTGCGGCTATGCTATATAAGTCGAAATCAGTTCTGTTACTGTATGACTAGACAGTGAACTGGAACTGTTTGCATTGTATATTCCACGAATGGCTGCTGTGCCTGATACATCACTACTTTCTTTGCTTGCTCGTTATTTATTAAAATAAATAATAAAAAGAAACATCCGAGGACTATATAGCCGACTATATTACAACGGGGCAGTCAGGCAGTGTGGAAGAATGAAATTGAGCTAGTAAGCTACGCAGCACTGCACCACATGCCATTCAACTCGAAGATAGGGATGTATTGTAAGTTCAACTCGAAGATAGGGATGTATTGTAAGTAAGTCACGTTCTAGAACGACGTTTTGAAAGTAATTCCTCTTTAGAGGGGGCTGGTTCTGGTGCAATGCTGACTGGATGCACACTTCTTGAAATGTTACTGGGAAAGTTGATGCCAGTGCGATTCTCAGTAGTTCGCCTCAAAAGCTCTCTCGCATAGTGGTTTGTCTTCTTTTCATACATGTTCTTCAAGATCCACTCTTTTGCTGACCGAGAGTAACTTTTTTTGTATCGTGGAGCACCTGCTTAAACAAATATAGAGTAAGTAACTAAGTACCTTGACTTGCAAACATTTCATCTGCACTGCAAACCTGCTCGTGTCACCGCCTGAAATCTACCAACATTCTCATTGTGGTCCAGGACAGCCAATTTGGTTCGTGCAAGCATTGTGTAACGGCCCGGTCTTCGGATTGGTAATGCTTTATTACGGAGCTTCACATGCAAACTGCAACGTATCGACACCACAACATAATACGGCCAAGCCGGCGGTCACACGACCGACCAGCACGACGGCCAGACCAGAAAGAGAGAATATAATGATTACAAGAAACCACGTGCACAGTTCATGACCACAGATACAATAACAACAAGGTTAACAGCAGCACTTGGGCTGCTACATCACCTTCCCCTAAATCAGTGAGACGCTACCAAAGCGCTCTCAAACACGTAAAAATTATAATGAATATGCAGCACATTAATCATAAACAAGAACAAAGCGCACGGATGAATGCACGAGATGTCAATGATACCATAAACTCATGGAACCTGGATTCTGCCAGAAACAACCAGACACATCACAATAATCAGCGAAAAGTTACATAACCCAATCTAGGACTTCTTCCTCTACCAACAGTCAACTCAATACACACACTAGGCCGCCAATCCCATCCATACAGGGACAGCAACACCCAATACCCAGTCAATCCCATCCTGACAGGGATACCCTACCGTAAACACAATACCAGTCAATCCCATCCTTACAGGGATAACCGCAACACACTCAAACACACAAAACACTGCTGATATCCGTCCTAAGAGCCCCATGTCTTTCACTGGTCACTGCAAGCATCACGTCCACCGACATAGCCCATCTCATCTGCATCAGCGTCACCAACTTCATCACGTACGTTCGAAACTTGTCTCCGCACACTACCGGTATTCTTCAAACGATCGCCGATTTCTCTTCCGATCAACTGCAGCTCCATAACGTCCGCAGCATTCCAACCCAAGTCCTGGCGTGCTCGCCACTGTAACGGCCCGGTCTTCGGATTGGTAATGCTTTATTACGGAGCTTCACATGCAAACTGCAACGTATCGACACCACAACATAATACGGCCAAGCCGGCGGTCACACGACCGACCAGCACGACGGCCAGACCAGAAAGAGAGAATATAATGATTACAAGAAACCACGTGCACAGTTCATGACCACAGATACAATAACAACAAGGTTAACAGCAGCACTTGGGCTGCTACAATTGTGTCATAAGTAAAATGAAGACGTTTAGGTGCAAATTTCAATATGACGTTGTGATAAACTTCCAATGATCCTAAAAAAGGAAGGTGTGAATTGTAATGATCTGACTATGCTCCGATAACTGGTGTGCAGATGTGATGAGTCATAAAAATTACCAGTATGTTTGAACAGAGTCATCTGCTCCAAATCCCGGATCAAACTTTTGTTTTCTATCAAAGATTTCAATGCTTTGAAACTAGGAGATCCACATTGCAACCATATAGTTCTTAGGCACTGATCCCCAGTCAAAGTGCCATGGCTGCAGGAATATGTCTCCCCGTCAACTGTCCACTCATGTTCGCCGGTGATGTGATGCAGAAGAGATAACCATCTTCTTTTTAGCACCTGCAATTGCATATTGTTATATAAAAAGTTCCTAATATGTGATGTCAGACATAGTTGATATGTAGACTTACACTGCTATCTTGACCACAATACTGACAGCACCACCACAAGTGATTAGTGATGCTTCTTGTCCATAGTAGCAAGTCTTCCATACCTTTCTTCTTACCCAGAGACACCAACTTTTTTTTCAGTCCTGAGAAATGGTTAGTAAGAAGATTCAAATAATAACAATATTCAGTTACCTTTGCAGACATGCCACACATCAAACTGGTGATTGATTGATGGATATTTATCCTTCAACAATTTCCTGATGCTTGGTGCCCGGTCAGTCACTACGGTTTCAATCGACAAACCTTGAGCAAGTAATGCATCCAAGGCACGCTCCATACCAACTTTTTCCATTGCAACACTGCTGGAGCACTCTGTGTTTTGAACCAATTGGACGTGGACAATCTTCTCAGTCTTCTCCTTCATAAATGAATAAACCATATATTTTGCAGAAAACCCAGGTGAGTCCGATCGCCCATCACCCATCAGTGTAATTGGTTTACATTGACCCTTCATCTCCCGTAAGACATCCTCCATATGTTCCTCATAGTAGGTCGCAATAGTTGGCAAAATATATTGCGATTGTATATCATAAAAACGACGTTCCGAAATGTAGTTAGTGTCCATTATTTTGAAAAAATCTGCAATATCAGTGTACGTGGCTCCCGAATAGATCGTCGCGACAACAGTCGCAAGGTTCATTGCAGACATCTTTCTAATTTCTGGTGAAGAATTCCAGATCCTGGTTTCAGAGCAGTTGTGGCATACAATTGCCATGGACATATGAGAACCCTTATACGTCGTCTTAATTTCAGTCTTTGAACAGCATAGCTGAAAAAGGTGTACATAAAGAAGATGCACATGGCACAAAGTGCTGCAACATGACTTACTTCACACTTGCTAAATGCGTATCGAAGTAAATGTTGAAATACCAGAATTGTCCTACTTTCATCAATTTGTTGACTGTTTGTCGCATCCTCACTACACAGGCTTGTTTCAACATTTGAAAGAGGCTCGATAGTGCTGAGTGACGACGTAATGCTGAAGTCCTTGGTAACAAAATGATGGGTTGTTAGATGTACTGTGATTAGAAAAGTAGCAGGGCTATCTCACGTCACAATCACCTTTCCTACGTTTAGCAACGGGGCTTTCAAACGGATCAGGAAGAGTTCTCCTTGGTTCTTTCAACTTTATTGGAGTCTACCGAGAAATAAGTTATGGAACACATTAGCGTGACTTTGTAGAAAGTTGGTATACCCGTCACCACCTTGAACACAGGCGATTTTGTATTGCCGGATGGACGGCAAACTGGTGCCGTGAAGTCGGAGTCTGATGACTGAATAGAAATATGTTGAAGATATTAATACGCACAGTATGATATGGGATATCTACTTACATGACTCGATTCAGTAGCTGCACCAGCAAGAAGTTCGCGTGAGGTTCTTCTCACCACAATCTACAATATTTGTCAAATAATAACCATCAAGTGGACAAATTGGGGTCACTGTGCAAGTGCACCAACCGCAATCTTAGACGAAGCCTTTTTTCATGCAATTCCAATGACTACACAATAAAGACGATGCACACATATTCATGCAAGTATACCTTCTTAAATCAATTAACTCAAGTGTACTTACTTGTATCTTCTGCGTGGAAGGTCTTTTATTGATGGCTGTACTAGATTTCGATTCAATAAAATCTGAATCCGATGACTGAATAAAAACGTTGCAAATCCCTATGGAATCATTGTCATGTGAAATTGAAAACAAGGACTTACATTGCAAGATTCTGGAGTTTTAGTGACTGGAGATTCTTCAATTGCTGTTGTTTTCGCAACCGTCTGTCAAGATAAAAGTTATACAATGCATATAGGGAACTTTAAATATAGTTACCCACCAATGCCTTAGACTTGGTGGGCTTCCCACCAATCAATTTCGAACATGTTGAGCCCATAAAATCCGAGTCAGATGACTAAACAGAGAGGACCAAAAGTCAATCCAACACGTCTTAGGGAAAAGCAAATGCAGCCATACTTGACAAGATTCCTCCAAAGATTGATCTTCCTTCAAAACTATAGTCAATTTGTGATCTGTTACGTTCTTGGTTTTATAGAACTTCTTTGTAAGATCCAACGAAGGTACAGCTTCTGTCAATAAATACAAAGGAACATTTTATAAATATACACAAGAGTTTGCTAGAGATGATTGCCACCAACCCTTTTTAAGTCGTCGACGCTTGCTAGTTCCTTTACGATGACCAATAAAATCGCTTTTCTTGAAATGCTTACTGCATACAAAAATATTTTTCTGCTGTATCTTGGTCGACGAGATTCCTATGGCACTAAACCACTGTCGTCTTAGTGCAATTTCAGAAGGAATTTTATGAAGAGTATGCGATTCGTCATTCCTTTTGACATCACACGATGTAACGGCACAACTTCTCCATGTCATTGCAGCTTGCTATAATGTCGATGTATATTCTATATACTATTACGAAGACTCTGAGTAGAGCAAGACAATACCGTTGACAAGTGCTTTTCAACCTTTTTGGGCTCCATTCAAAAACAATTTAATTCGCACCAGCCAGCTGGAATTTATTACACAAAAAGAAAATGAAAAGCTTATCACTTTTTGTATTTGTAGACCTTCCTGTAGGTACAGAGCGTCATTATTTCACATTTAGTGTATCGTATTGCTGATTAATCAGATACTAAAATCACTGCAGTAGAAAAATCACAGATATCGCACTTCCGCTGTTCTCAAGGTCTTGGTACTTTTTCTGCGGGTATCGTGCACTTATTTCTTTCGAAGCTTAAAGGGCGAACCCATGAACAATATTCACTCGCAACAATATCACTTTTCCACTAAATCGACGTATTATGTCAACGTTCTATGAATGTGTGCCGAAATTCCAATACTTTGCATTCAAATCAACACTGGCATCGCACACTATTTCCTACAAGGTAGGGTTATCATTAGGGCCATTTAAAGTCATTAAAGTCATATTTTTTTCTATGCATCAGTAAGTCGTGAAATCAATTTTAACGCAAAAACCACATCCATATGGGGTATATTAAGAAAGTTATAAAGTCATATTTTCCTGGTTAGGTCATATTTGAGGTCTAAAGTCATATTGTTGTATACTTTAAATAAAAAGTGCCAATTGAAGCAAATACGCACTAAGAAAGTAAGGCAATTTCTGATTGAACGAAGGCAAACTGTAAGGTTAGCCTACATAACATTACAGTCGCAGACCTACGAGGTCACACATTGCATTATGAGGTCACACATTGCATGGTGTTGCTACACAATCTGTTTTACTTCTGTGTATTGAAGTGGGACGTCATTTGAAGTTCAGAGACTTCCACAAGTGAAAGAAATAGTCAACGCATGGGAAGGTGAAGTAGTTATTGTAAAGAGCGTCAAAGATTCAGTGAATGATCCAAAGTTGACGAGTTAACAGAAATATGCCTCCACTACAACAATATTTCAAACTTGATACTGAAAATGGAAAGTTGTACAATGTACAGTACATACACTATCAAAGAGGCTCATGCTGATCTAAATGCCCTCGAATTCGGAAAAGATCCGCTTGAGCTCAAAAATTACATTAAGAAGCGATTAGACAAAAACGATGTGAAACAAATTATGGAGCTACAAAGACAAGACATTTCACTAGCGCTGTATGCAAAACTGCAGAAGTGTCAACCAACATCAGCGTCTATGGGGCGCTCATTTTTTTACTAAAGTCATTTTTACGTCCAAATCGTAACTTTAAAGACTCCAACATTCCACACTACATGAAACTGTGCTACAAAAGTGGTTTAAAATAAAAATGGATGCGTATTACTGTTATGTTGTTCATGTTTTGCTCGTCAGTTCCATGAGTGACGTCGGTTACATGTAAAAATACACGATTTTCGCATAAAGTCATATAAAGTCATATTTTACCAGAAATAAAGTCATATAATTGATTTTTTAAGGTCATATAAAAATGGCCCTAGTTATCATATTTTGGATTCGGGAAAGGAAGACGTTCGCACAAGTACTAACCGTCACACAGGTTGAAAAGCACTTTATGCTGTAGCCGTTTTTCAGGGTAACAGTAATTTCTTATCCACAACACGAATACCACCATTCAGGGTTCCCCATGAACATGACAAAATTCATGACATTCAAAATTGGTGGTTCGGGTACTGTATAGGAAAATTCATCATCCTTAACCAAAATCCAACGGTACGCAAACCTAACCTCAACACACAACTCCGCAGCTGACCCTAAAACATATATATTCATTATATTGTAATCTTACTAATCCCCAAGCCATAATTTTAAGATACTCTCAAACCCTCATCTTATGATTCTCCAACCTGAATGCGAAACCAATTATGACCGCTCTGAATTTTGAAATATTCAGAGGGCACACTGATTGGTGATGGTAATGTTTTATACATAACATAAGAATAGGACATGATCTATTCCTGTCCTCAAGAAATAGAATACACTAGGCCCGATTAATAGAAAATCTACTGACTGAATATCGTCCGTGGAACGCCGTATCTACACCACCTTGGCGTGTAAGATATATTTGCTTCATAACATCGGCTGACAACTATCTGAAGTTCGTCCTCTGCGTGACTGCGTAATCGCGTCGAGCAAGTGCGACGATGAAGTCATTGTGCCATGTAACGGGTTAAGAAATTACCCGGAGCCGCGACAGCTGCAGCCGGGTGCAACTCTGGAAATTTCAATAAATTGCAGCTCCATTACGGTGGCGTTCTGAAGAAAACGGCTGCGGCCAAAATTTTTTTTTCGATCTGCCCTTCAATTTGAGACCACATCATTTTTTGAGTGCAGTGCCCCTTTAACTCATCCACTTAAGATTGATGCTGATCGATCAAAGGCCATTAATTCTGCCATCGGCAAACATCTGTTGGATAATCCGATTGTGTTGTGTTGTTGTAAAAATCACATTGGTTTTGACTGTATCGTAACGTTGTTCAAAAACACCCAGACATCATATCCAGCAATAGGAAGATGCACAAGACACAAATTACGATGCGATTCCAATGTTACTATTTTTCATTATCATCCTTTTGGTCATTATATTTCAATATAAACTCCCAATTCACCCTGTTTGCACAAAATAAATCCGCCGGTTTTGGTCGAGCGATTTATCAAAAAGGCGCGAGATCAATACGGGGAAGGATTTCGATTTCGATTTCAAATAATCGCAATTTATAATTTTTATCTGATTCAAGAACAATGGATATCGATTTTAGATTAATTTTACGATCAATATATGTAGAAATGAACTTGAAATATCACATAACTTTACACTTCAACGTGTTATTCGGATCAGATGCCTACCTTTTATTGATTTGGACTTTGATTTTAATCTCGAATTCGTAACAGGATTTGGATTTTACAATATTATATCCGCCCATCTCGGCGCGAACGCGAATGGCGAAACCAGCCAGTTTTGCGATGGTGCAGGTTTCTTACGTTTTGGTTTCTTCGTTTATTAACCTGATGAGGTTACGTCGCGGCGTATATAACTGATCAATATTTGTGATTTGATGTATTTCAGGTATTGAAATAGTCTTGATTGCTATGGCTAACGCTGAAGCACAGTAAAAGTTGAAGGTGACCGTTCAAAAGTGTTTAGAGTAAACTCTGTATTAGAAGTGAAAACTGCTGTATTACATAAATTTCCTGAAGTTCCCGCTGACAATGCCAACATTGAGTACCATGACAAAGATTTTGGCTGGGCTGAATTTGATTCTGGAGTGGAACTACGCAGTGGCGATATTTTGAAATTGAGTGAAAAAAAATCAGGTAATTTTGTCTCATGGTTATATGATCACCATAATATACATGCTTCGTTACTTGATATTTTTGTCTTGCAGAGCCTTCGAAAGTGACAGATTTGGTTGGTGCTGGTGTTTGTAATTCAAATTGCACCAGTAATGTGGATGTATCATTGACTGAAGAGCAGACGAATAGTAAGTTTTTTGCCACCTACTGCAGGACCGGCCAACTCGTGGCCCGCGGGCCACATGTAGCCCGCGAGAAGGTTTTGAGTGGCCCGCGAGGTTATTTTCGAAATTAATATTATCAAAAATGGATTGCCCAGATTGTGAACTTGCAAGGCCAACCTAAAATTCTATTAGTCTGGTTGCAACACCTGGGATGTGAAGGCTAGAATACCAGTTCCGATGTATTGGCAGACCCAAGGGGCCAGTCACATTTTTGGTAGATCTTCGTTCAATACAAAAAGCAGAATATTCTGCGGCAGATTCAACTAAAGTAAATTTTTTCTTCCCGCTTTCCGCAATATGTTGTCACTCGATTTTTTGCTTTTAATATTGTTACCCCCTCTTGTAAATGGAAGAACGCCTAATGTACTAGATTGAGTGTATTTATATTCGCAATTACGAGAGAAAGCGTCGTCCAACATGCAACCTTGCGTTTACGCTCGCAGAAAGACCTTCGACGATGAAACCTAGGCACAAAATGCTTTCGATATCGATATGTCCAGGAGCCGAATAGTCCGGTCCTTGCGAACAGAGTCCAACGATACAGGGCAGGCCCGCAATATATTCAAGTAACCATATTATTGACCTATTGCTGACTTATAATCTTTGAAGAATTTTCGCCCCTCGCGCGGATAGTGGCCCGCGCAACGGTTCGTCGCTTGCATGTGGCCCTTCGGCCGAAAAGTTTGGCCACGCCTGACCTACTGTTTGACGTGTATAGCAGTGTTCCCAAATACATTCTTACACAATGTGTAAGTGACATTCACAATTACAAATTCAAATTGCAAACCACGCCATAGTATAATCAAGAATATGAACACTGACAGCTATGGCGTTGTTTGTAATTTGAATTTGTAATTGTGAATGTCACTTACACATTGTGTAAGAATGTATTTGGGAACACTGCTATACACCGTCACGACTACATTTTAACGCCGGGACTAGAAAGCTGTACTTAGTATAATCAAGAATATGAACACTGACAGCTAAGTATAGCTTTCTAGTTCCGGCGTTAAAATGTAGTCGTGTTGCGCAACGTTATCTTACAGCCGAATACTTTGAGAATGGAGAAGTCAATCAATATTTAGATTTTTCGGAATCAGTGTGACAGTAACATTCGATTAATATCAATAATTTTTTAAATAATAAATAGAAACTTTCTTTTCCTGTAGCAATGCGGCTACTGGTTGGAATTGAACCAAATTTGGTGTGTAGACTTGAATTAGGTAACCTAACAATTTCATCAAGTAGCCAGAACGATTTGAGAAAAAAAGTCATTTTTTAAGAGCCCTAATGTCCATGTCAGAGAAACGTTTTAGGGTAGGCCTACTCACATGTCTCGCAGCGTTCTCTACATAATTGTCAAATGCGATACAAACTGTTCGCTTGTATTGGTAAAGCCATCCAACTTCGAATTGTAAAATGTTGGGAGTCTTGATATCAAATTTTTGAAAGGTGCACTTTAAGAAAATTTCGGAATCTGTCAAATTATACAAAAAGTTTTAGCAAATTCTTTGACATATTTCATCTATTTGGGACTCGATCAACGTAAAAGAATTGGTAATTATTTTATACAATATGTTGTATTTGTAGTTGAAGTACAGTAATAATTCTTATGGTTACCGCACTTGTAACGATTCACGGCCATAACTGGAACAATTAGAATGATGTAACTTTCAAATTGTCATGCATTTTGCAACAACATTGTTCTCAATTATCAAGGTGCTGACCAGTGGAGGAAGAATCACCCTGAAGCCGGGAATTCACGATCCGTAAACGCGGCTGACTGTTTCTTTCCTCAGGCGGAAGCGACAGAGAAGAGGAACGAAGAGAAAAAGGGATCAGAAATAGCAAGAGTGTGACAAGTCGCGTCCGTTCGCTAATGCGTATTTCCATCCGCGAAGCGCGAAGTAGTAGGTGGGAAAACTAATGGGCGTTTGGTTAGCGCTTATATAAGGTTGACTCCAGCGCTGTATTTGCTAAATGTTGCGGTGAAATAGGGGTGGTGTCATTTGGAATCAATATTGACTATTAAAAGACCATTTGTTAGTGGTCATGGATTTGTTCGGCCAGTATGCAGTAATTTCTGATGGTCACTTTCCGAGCTTCTGTTCTCTAACCCCTCATGATTGTTATTCTGCTTCTAGTAAGACTGTCGATTCTAATGTTTTATCGTATCATTTGTCGGAGGTTTCGCTCGCTTTATTTACAACGTTTTGCTCTCTGCTAGGTCAATTACTTTCCTGGCTGAGTATCACTACAGCCTGAGAAACTGCACTAATTCTCATTTTAATGTCTTGCTGGTTATCTTGCTGTCAATTCTAATAATTTGTTAATGTCTATACCAGTGCCGCCACCCAAATATTTTGTTCTCTGTACACAATATTGTTAGGTCTTCAGCCTTCCAGGCAGAGTATCATTCCACTTTCTAGACTTGAGTATATATCTCTCCAACTAGCTGCCAAATAACTGATTCATTTGGATTGTTGAATTGATCATTTTTGACAGATGTGAAGAAATTTTAGTCAAGAATTCTTTTTGTGTTAGTGGCTGTTTTCAAAGATTGCTGAAGTAGTCATCGTTGATCTTGATAATCAAGTAGAAGTGGCGATTGAAGTCAGTTCTCTAGTCATATAATAATAAAAAATATAATAAAAAAAACTTGAAAACTTGAGTGGAAATAGTCCAGAATCAAATCCATTTTAGTAAGTATGGGCGAAAAAATGTAGGAGTCATTCGTTACTCGCTACCTCTGCCATTTTCGCAGTACGAATGTCTTAGCTAATAATCGTCATTTTCATTTTATTTGTGCAGGGTGTTGAAAAGAAAACGCCAGAGGGATTATCATCATCAGACGATGAAACCTTCTGATTACTGACTGTTCTCATAGTTTCATTCATTGCTACTTGGCACTACCAATGATATATATACAATGATTGGAAACTGCCACGCCCCTTAACGCTATAAGATGGATTCCCGGCGAAATCAGTCCGTCGCGGGATATGCTTGAGTAGAGGTACGGAATTGCGTATGTCGACTGTGGGGGAGTGCTGCAATCGACCTTTCTGGGGTACTAATTCACTGCTTTTCCCCAATTGGTTTAGTTTTTGTTGGATTCTTGAGCATAGTGAGGCAGTGCTGCATACTAGGATCCAATATAACTTTTAACAATGCACATTTATCAAAGTACCGACTAGCTGTGAGGCATTTTAGCATCGGTTGCAACCATGCATGTACGACACAGCCAAAAAAATTAATAGATACTGTGGGTGAGCGTCAATATAGATGTGCAGAACCTAGAAGGATTGTTAAAAGAGGATTTTAAAATATTCTGGCAGCATTTATGTCACCTGATCTTTTAAAAGAGAAGGGTTGATTACGATAATTGTGTGAGCAACTAAGTTGTTTAATATAGTATATGTTGTAATATTGTAGGGCCGAGTTCACTGGCAACCATAGTATCAGTATAGCGATTGTACCTTCATAATATAATATAAAATCGGAACTATCCGAAAACTAGCATTGTACTGATTGGTAAAATGCTAACAGATATAACTTTTTACCGGGTCAGGCCGTTCAATCCACATTCTACATGAGTGATGAGAATCGGCATTGTTCCAAACAATATTCCATCGGCAAAACAATGCACTAGAATGACATTGAGGATAATCACTCCATAGTTGGTATTGTGCACATCGACCTGGCGTGATATGTCGTACTACTCTCAATAGTTGAATCTTTCACACCGGGGTGTCCGAAAGAGTCTACCAATGCCCAATTATTCTAAATATACCTGGTAAACGTTTTGGCACTTCTTTGATGTGAAATACCCGTTGTGAAGTGTTCCCCATGAATTGCCTGTAAACCTTGAAAATTAACACGGAGTACTCGTTAAGATTGATAGCTGGAAGGATTGTACAAAATAGATGATTTATGCATTTGCGAGCAACATTCTATGGTGTCTTATTCATTGAAAGGTTAGGAAATGATTTTGTAACCTTCGTCATTGTATAGTGTGTACGTCAGACATGGGGTGATTACTTCGTGAATGTAATCGATTGCGATTACGATTACTTCTGAATGACGCGATGACGATTACGATTACAGCAAAATCAGGAAGTAGTCGATTACGATTACATTGGAAAAGTAATCACGATTACACACGATTACATATATTTTTCATCTTAGAAGTTATATTGGAAGACAATACATGGATTGTGCTGAAAAGGCCTAATGAGAAAA
This sequence comes from Botryllus schlosseri, assembly GCF_051294905.1. Lineage (NCBI taxonomy): Eukaryota > Metazoa > Chordata > Ascidiacea > Stolidobranchia > Styelidae > Botryllus > Botryllus schlosseri. The sequence goes on from NC_137239.1 coordinate 2,219,465, forward strand.
CAACTTTCTTTAAAAAAAGATGGGACATTTGCTTGTTACGTCATAAAGTACCCATTGCCCATTTTATAGAGGACGTTTTATCGCAGGCAATGATTTGCATTCTTTGCCAGGTCCACAACTGCCGCATCCCAAATTTCCTAATAGGGTGGGAGCTAGCTCGAAGCAGACTCAAAAGTATTTCGTAAACCAACACAAACCAACTATTTTCGAGAGATTTCATGAACTTGAAAATTGTTTACGAGCATCGCGATTTAAATGTCTCTAGATAGCTTGATTTTGAAATACATATGTGTTCTCAAGAAAAAAGCATGCATACTTTATAGTAACCAGCCTTTAGGTGCCAGTCAATACCGCGCCACGACACACCAAAAGACATATGCAGTTTCGGCCAACATGCGAATCCACGAAGTGTGCTACTAATGAAAGACATGGGCCGAAACTTGGAGTTTGTGTTCGTTGTCAATAGCCGCGCTGGGTGGGCGTGACTAATAGTCTGGTCCTTCCAATCCCACAATGCGAATGCCACCCAGGCACCCACAGAGCATTAAAGACATGGCAATTTGTGTGTGCGTCTCACGCAAGTATTTCTTTTAGTCTGCTACGTTTGGGCCACAACAATATCTTTTCATTATACAACAGACCGGAGGTCACGAATTAACAACATACCTATGGCTATGGCGGCAGGTTTAAATGTTAAGTAAAGAATTTTGAAATAACGATTGGCGCCCGTTTAAAGTAGAATCATATGAGAATAAGAAAAAGCGAACGTAAAATTCTGCTTTCAACTTAATACAGATAATGTAATGCAAGCGACAATTACATGAAACGGCTCGGTTATGATATATATCAGCAGCTGGTGATTTTTAATGCTTCGTCGGGGAAACCGTAATGTTTTATTTGACGAGTAGGCTACAAAATTACAAACCTTTGTCCGGTGAACGTTCGTACTACATAGGACTACTGCTCGCCAAGCAGCAACGGTCAAATTGCGTTTAACCAAGCAAAACCAAACATCAATACAAAAGTTACTATTTTAAACTAGGCAGAGTGGTGATTAATTATCCTGCTGCGAGGTAGTGGCGTCTGGAATGTATTGATAACCTGATATACAGCGCGTTGAGTGTTCTTACAATCACACTAATGTACATCGAATATCTATTCACCATGTGTGGATACGTATATGCTTTTTACACAATGACTAGCAAAGCTAATAGGCCACTTCTGCCGTAATAATGGCAGTGGCATTTGAAAATCTGACGTTTGTGCTGTCACTAACTGGTATAATGCCTCTTCCTTGTTCACGAATGATCAGTTTATGTCATAGTCCTGTAAAAATAAAAAGTAATCGTTCTTTCACAAAGAAATCGATTAAATATGGGAAGTCGTCGATTACGATTACGATTACTTCGGAATTTTCTCGAATGTAATCGATTGCGATTACGATTACTTGAAAATGCTGTAATCGTCGTAATCGATTACGATTACTAATCGCGATTACCCCATGTCTGGTGTACGTCTATGTTTTTTTTTTATGTATAACCTTCATATCTTTTCGCCATTTGCATCACGCTTTATGACCTGTGCATGAGCATCAACTTGCATTGTATGTGCTGCTGCCTCAAATACTCAGGTTATTTTTCCAGCAATGTAACTCCAAAATCATCCAATGCAAAATCTCTCTCTTGAATATGCATATTGCTCATATATATTGCATATGCGGCAGTACGGAAAATACTTGACGGATTAAATAAATAACTTGATTTCAATTGTAGTTGACTGGCAAAACTGTGACGTAAGAAATTCCCATTCTGTAAATGTCTAATGCATAAATTTTTTACAGGATCGTTAACATTTTTTATAAATTATAGTCCATTCAAACTTTCAAGAAAAGATTGTTCGTGTATTGAAACAGCCGCAAAGCAACCCACAGCCGCGAGGAAATTGAAAAGGATTCAGGGATCTTAATAAAAGTGCAAATCATTATCTTATGGGATTTCGGCACGCCAGGCCGTCCATGAGAAGCAACCATGTCATGTTCCACTTTGCTTCAGACATTGAGATATTTCCAAAGATTGTAGTCAAAATGAATAATACTTTGACGAATGGTGCCGGATTGGATTGATACTCATTGGATCGATTGATGCAGAGAAAAATAATCTTGCTGAACGACTATCAACTGACTGAACGGCTTGAAACATACTAGTGTTCAAATGCCATGGTACTTGATGCTTGAATGCCCTCCGATGTTCAACGTCATGTGAGATCGCTGCTCTACCATCCAACTGCTGTCCTGTTATTGTCATTAAGAGAGGATAAGAAAGCTCGAAAAAATAACATTTGAGAATATATATTTTTGTTACGTGACAAGAAACATTGACGTTATCAACTACTAGGCACAGTTATCCGATTGTTCATAATAGCACAGCACAGTTTCATAAATTACAACAAAAATAGATGCAGACAGTACATTTATCGAAGGGCTTAAGCATAGGTATATCTGATATTGTAATTTGCATAAACATGAAAATCCTCTTTTGCTACATATTCACTTGACTTAAATGCTTTCCGTTGACTAGGATTTTGGTTCTTGTTATTCTGAATTTAGATGACAACCAAGTCTGACATTACCAAAAGTTGTTTATGCAGTTTTCAAGTGTTATAGTAAATGAAATATCCATACCCTGTATAAAATTCTCAATGATATTATGGTGTTGGTATCCTCATTGAAATTTAGACACTAGTATCAGAGCATTTAGGAGTCCATAAAGAGGTGAGGAATTTAAGCTGTTCAAAATCCTGCTTCTGTAATACCCATGCGATGACACATTGTTATGATGCTCGGATTCGACCAACTTCTTCCATGATCACCTCGACCGTTGAGGGAATAGATGGTGATGTGTAAGTTCGGAGATTTGTTGAGTGAAGGGGATTGTTGGATAGTCTTTATTCCGTCCCATTCTTCGAAGTCACCATCTTGCAAGTCAACTATGATTGTAAGAGTTGACAAACTGGACTGGACATGGACAACATTACAATTTAATGACCATACAAAGTATATGCTGTGAACAATCATTTATAGATCATTGGCTGTGCACAAGTCTATCAAACCTGACATGGACAGTGGCAGGAACTTTCTACCTATTGTGGGTCGCTCTTGCGCACACATACACTTATAAGATATACCATCATATCATGTTAAATTGTACTCATGAACAATGTTCCCTCTAATTTTTTCACGAGTCTGCGCAAACACGTTAAATCACTGCGCAGGCCCTTGGACAATAGTGCGCAACCAGCCCCCCACATAAGGTGATAGACCGAACTTATCGGGGGCGAAGTCCCCCAGACCCCCTATCGGGCTCTGCGCTTTTTGCCGATATCATCTACATCGGGGGGGGGGGGGTTAGTGGCTATCTCGCCTGAACGCGCGAAGCGCGAAAATTTTATATGATTCATGATTGAATCGGTCAATATGATCGGGAATTACATAGCATATATCTATTGCTATCCATTTTTATCATCTCTCTGCTCACATAATCAGATTTACCGGTAAAGCTGATCAAGTGAGGTGTGTTAGAAAAGGTAGGTCCTCTAAATATTAATTAAACATCTTCGCGCGCACTCGTTGGTATAATGACTTCGTTATATGATGCTATTTCGTGACCTCCTATCGGCTATGTCAAAAGACATTGAAATCGCTCAAACGTACTAAACTAAAACACGAACACGATTTAAAATTGGTATTTCTCAACTGGCAAATAATGTTCCCTCGACATGGCATTTGTCTTGTTGTGGGACTCGGATCGCCAGCCCATGAACATTCAGCGCCAGCCATTTACGCGCCTATGGGCAATTAAACTTATATGTATGAATCGAAGTTTTCGGTCAGCATATAGGGCAGTCCTTCTCGGCCAAGCTTTTCTCGCTGCTGATCGTTTTGGCGCACTTCTCGGAGTCGCATGTCACATAGCCTATAACTTCATATGTCTTGGTGCGCCGTGGCATAAGGTAATGGCCGACGCCCAAGTGCCCATTTCTCTTAATCACGCCTATTTTTTGTTGTGGGACGGGTACCCAATAATCAAGACATTTGACAAAATTAATTCTCGCGCGGCGCGATAAATATTTTTAAAAATTCTCAAAAAATACACCATGATTTATGTTAATTCACGAAATAATTTTGGGCTCCTTTCGATCTCGGCCCCCTAATTGAGGGTTTGGGTGCGGCAGATACGGTCCTGAGGAAATCTTACGCAATGTTCATGACACGCGGAGAAGACTATGCGCTAGTTTCTCGCAGATTAACTTCGAGCTCGCCCATTGTTATTTATAACTATGTTAAACCATGTTATTTCGCCATTCCCGGAAAATAATGCGTAGTATGAAGAAAAAAAATATTTTTATTTTTATTCAATTGTAGATATGAGCATTCGGATCACAAGATGAATCTCCGTAACAAAGGAATAATGACTATTATTACTTCAAAAACGTGATGCTTTTTGCGATATCCTCAAGTAGGTTTTGCCTACTTTCACAACTTCAGAAGGCCTGACTTCAGAGTCGGTTTTAGAACCTGCCTGAATTGACTTGAAAAATTTAGAAATGACTTCGTGACTTGATTAAAAATTTGCAATGACTTGAAGATAGTGACCTGATCCCAACTCCAGCTCGTACTATGAAGTATCCACCTTTATTTGATACTGCGAGACCACCTCCGATCACAATGTTCATCACGTAGGCACACTGGTACATCAGTTTCGTCTGAATATTAAGCCATGCTACTGGTATTGGCCAGAAACTGTACAGTATGCACACATTTCACGTGCAAAAGAGGTCTCGATAAAAAACTTTTCACTACGTTAACGCCAGTTCCTGAAGAAAGATTGCTGGCGAACCGTTTGTTTACATCGATTTCATACCTGTAGTGAAGCATGACTCGCGACGCGCTCAAACGCAGAGCTCACTGGAGTTTCCAATCATTCTATATATATCATTGGCACTACAAGTAATTTCGTTCGTTTCATTTTTTACACCGGCATTATTTACTTGCCAATTGGTTTTGAATTAAATTACAGCAAATGTGATTAATATGTAGTAGATAATGTGGTGTATGTGTGTTAGGGTTGTTCAGAATTGACCGACTATCAAAAGTCGTGGTTTTCAGTCCGATTCCCATGCCTTATACCATAAAAATAATATTCTAGCTACTTTTTTTCGTAATTCATCCCTTGCATCCGTGTGCACATGGAGCTGGAAGAATATCGGCTAAAAATAGGGGATTCCCCTGAAATTTTAGTGTCGATATTCAGACTAGGCTAGTAAACGTCATGTATAAGCTGGGTTTATGCAGCTATTGCGGTTTGGAGTGCTACATAACCTCACTATAGAAAGTATTGTCAGTTCACACTCCCTTAGAACTCCTCAAAACTGATAGTCATTTTGTTTGATCACATATCCTACACTCCTCAACCCTACCCGAGATTGTTCATCAATTTCCGGGACCACCATGTGCAAGAATACAACTGTAAATGTATCATTCACTCACAGCCACATTATAAACATCACATTGTTCAAAGTAAACGAAAAAATAAGGCAAAGAAATAGATCAACTTGGCAAATACTACGTAAATCAGGTGGATGAAATGGTTGTTTTAGAGAAATCGGCATATCTGTTCCAGTGATCTTCCACGGCTTGTAAGAGGCTCACACGCTGTTCTTTGTCATCTGTTTTGAAAGCATCAAAGTCGGTATTCAATTTTACCAAACGCTCTGCTGCGTCGTTAACAACTTCAACACTACTCACAAATTCTTGAGCAGTCACAAAGTGCGGATCAGTATGCCATTTCGAAACTGGAAGACTCAACCATTCAACCAATCATGTTCGACATGTATAGCATCGAAGAGAAACCATGATTCCGGCCCAATTAAAGCAACCATACTCATTGACTCAGAGACAGAGTCAGAGATTAGACTCAGAGGTATACCTCTGCGAAATTGTTCAAGGATTGGTATTTGCAGCAATTTAGCAGCCACCGCTTCCTTCACTTTGTCAGGAATCTTTGGTGTAGTCGAGAACATTGTAGATACCACCGTTTCCTCGGTGAGATGTCAATGATGTTTTCGCATCTTTTATATGCCACATCAGCAACTGTGAAATCGCATGATGAGAAGTCTGTCATGTCATGAAGGAATTTAAGATCATTACACTGTGCGTCACATGCAATACCAGTTTTCAACCACGCTGGGACATAAAACAGGGCAATGAATTTATTTATTCGTACCAACTTTCTAATGAACTCTTCAGAATAGCCCATTTGCTCACTCCACACTTTCAAGCGATCAAAAAACTATCATAGGTTTTTGTCGTTGAATAGGTTTACTGGAGTCACAAATTTAAAGGAATGACCAGATGTCGACTGCGCCACTTCGAAATCACTGCTGTGGGAAGTGTCAGCAACCTGCGAAGATATGGATGAACTCTTTGTAAATTCACCTTCATTACTTGATGCTGGTGCACTCTCTCGCACTCATGGTCCATCTCTTTTGTTGCATGGTTTTCACTGTCAATACTGTATCTGTGCCACCAATCGTTGCTAAGCATGGACCCCTTTGATCCTGATAAAATGTTATGTATTCATGTTTCTTATCGCCGGAGAGAAGTGTACTTGTTTCAATTGTCGCCATCGCGTCAGGGGCTTCAATGCCCATATCTTACTCAGCTTGGCTTCAAAGTCGCTTTGTTTTCTGATACATATTGCTGGCCTGCAGATTCCTATAGTGACAGCCATTTGTTTTCTGTTTTCATACTGTCTCTAATCTTTCAATGGCATTGACTTGTGTGATGGTCTTTGTGGCAGCCAGGAGTCAAAAACCTATTACTTCATCTCCTACGTCCTGGATGTGTACCTTTACTGGTTCATTTTTCGCATATGAATGCTCTCTTAGGTGTAACAAATACTGCATCACTTTCCTAAGAGCAGGCAGCTTCGATCCCGTAATGTTTCCTCAGATGGCCCAACTACGAAATAATGTGTCTGCGACCGTGATCTCCTAGTTTTCTTTGATACTGTTGCATTATATGACAATTGTCTTTTTTTTTTCTAAACATTTCGCACTAGAGCTAATCCTAGAAGAATGAATATACATCAACTCAGTTAAGCAACAAAGAATAGTTGGAAACAGTTCTCTTATGTCAAACACATACTGCACAACTTGCGCAAGAATAGCCGGATTAGATCCAGTTATTGATTCTGGAAGATAATTATTCCTAAATTGGAAATACTCCCACCAGTATATTGCTATCTTAGAAAATAACATAAAATTCAGAGCAGCTTTTCCACAGTCACTGGAAAAGACATATACAAGCATTGTTTTCTATCCCAGTACACATGAAAGAGTATCAGGTCCATTAGATCGAATAATGCAATGCTGCTACAATACTATGATCACTAATCCTGCGCTATACTCGCTAACAACATGAGTCAAAAAGCCACCTGATAAGTCCTGCACCTCAATCGTAAACACAGTTCTTCAACAACAAAGCAGCAAAACACCTGACTAATCAATGATCCCCATTTCACTGCCGTGCCTAGCGCGTCATCAACGCTAGAACATACGCTTCACGTCAGTGAGAACACATGCGATTCCTGTCGAGTCTCTAACAACCAAGAATCCTCTAATTCCGAAGAATTTTTTGGGTGTGTGAAAAAACGGCAAAATGCATGCGGATGCAGGGGATGAATTACAAAAAAAAGTAGCCAGAATTTGTTTTTAAGGTATAAGGCATGGGAAACGGACTGAAAACCTAGACTTTTTAAAAGTCGGTCAATTCTGAACAACCCTAATGTGTGTGTACGCAGCCGTGATCAGGTTATGTCCGGTGGTAGAAAACAGGTTATTATGTCAGGATCTTCTTCTAATGTAGGATCTAGATTCTACAGTCTTCTCACCATGTTTAAATGCTGTAGCATCTGCATAATATTTACATTATCAAAATACATGGAAGAGACATTAAATCGAGTCGACACAAAATCCCCCTTTCTACTACCTGCCGAGCTCTAATATCTACTAAATCAGCTCAGCTTTTCTACATCTTTGGTCTGTAAAGTGTTTATTGGGATTGTGCACTCACCCACCCGGCTACACAGGTACTAACATGAGATGATCATTGGGTGTTTTCGGTATGGAACTATAAATAAATCCCAACCTCGCTTACTTCGCGTAAAGATAAAGTCTTAATTGATAAGCTCGCCAGGAATTCACAATGAGCCTTCTTGATCAACTCAAACATTCTGTTTCCTCCTCTCTACTATATGACTATACGTGGAGATAACATATGTAAATATTTATATAGCTATTCGATGCGCACATAAGGATACCTCAATTCCAAGATTGACATTGGCAAGTATTAAAGAACGAAACTATAGATCAGGGGTTCTCAACTTCCCTTGTATAACGGGCCGCATTTTAACAGGAAAAGACTCTGTGGGCCGCAGAAAATTATTACCATGTATTTGTGGGCTACTATTAATTTTAGGCTATACTGTAGCCTTGCCAGTCGTATACGAACATTTTTATGCATTCCAAAGCATTAATGGACAGCGTTCGTAAGTTTGCAGTTGTTGTTTTTGTGAGAATATGTATCTTTCAGTAAATCCCTTCATGGAGCGTGCTTTACATTCGTTGCTAAGTCGGTATATGAGCCTCCAAACCCTTCCACCAGAGTGCCGGACTTCCCACGTCTTCCCTGCAAGCATTTCCTCTGCAAATATGTCTACACTGATAAAACACACCCAGATAATTAGCTGTGTAGTCGGAGTATTCGTCCAATGCTAGGCTAACCTAGTCTACTAGGTGACGTGTTTCAGAACACGCGATAAAAGATAGACTGAAATTGCTGTTACTCTTCTCGTCACGGTTGAATCAGACAACCGTAGGCTATAGCTTCGAAATTTGTCAGGTGATGATCTCCTGGCTGTTAAGTTCTGGAAACAGCGAATATTTGCACAGTAGGCCTATGTTAAAGATTTATTGAAATCACACCTTTTATAACAGATTTCATGGCTTTAGCGATATTCCAAGAAATTTGCAACGTCGTCGGCAATTTTAACAATGCCTCGAAATACGGATTGCTGGGCTTGACCCCTAGCTTGCAACGTTTATTTAATTGTATCAGGCGATATGTATAACTCCAGAAGAAACTGCCGTGGAATCGTTTTAAGCTTCAACGCTTCGTCACGACAACTGTTCTTCGACAAATATGACACATCGCTATTCGATTTATATCTGAGCAAGCAAATTCATTGTTCCATGCAGAGTTACAAAACAGGATTTCGCTGATTAATTTCCCGTTCCGTGTTCTTTTTGTATGTTCAGACCATTCGCGATGATTGAAAAACTCTGCATAGGTGTACTACGCAGCGGTATCCTCTTTAATCTAACTTGAGCATATATTACGAAACCAGGACACATCAAAGAATGAGTAATCAAACGAAACAGAGACGGTATACGATAAGATAGGAAAGTAGCTAAATTAATATATAACACTACTGTGCCAGTAGTAATTGCGTTCATAATGAAAGATGTCGCGGGTCGCAAAATAAACGTATGCGGGCCGCGGGTTGAGAACCCCTGCTATGCATTGATAAGGGGAGACCAAAGCCTTATTGTTTACATTTTAAATTTCTATTCATTAGTAAGTGTCCAGAAGAGACGCCGAAGTAGCCTACCTGCATTGTTGACTTCAGTACACATGAACGGTTAAGAGAGTCGATCTATTATTCTAGTAATTCTAGAGCTTGTGACTATTTCTCATGTACACTGCACTTGTTGGAGTATATGGATTTAAATTCTACTTGCCAATATATAGCATAGTTATGGTAAGTTTCAGATTGCTGTGACCCTTCTGACCTGCAGTGTATCACATTGGAGCGAAGGTGTATGCTCTAATACTCAATTGGAACACACAACTAGGGCGGCATTGAAACTCACAACAGTTCTATATAATACTGAATAAAGCACTACAATATTGCGTCACAATGCGAAACTCCGTTAGGCGTCTTCGGATGTCATTTTAGAATCAAACTATCCAAATCGATTAACCATGCTGGTTGGCTTAGTATCGTTGAATGTATTGCTTCATTTTGCGTTGCAGTCATCAGAGATTTTGTCATAAAGATAACCCTCGGCTCTACTACGGTAAAATAATGAATCACTGATGTTAAATTTGCTTATTAGGCTAACTGAACTCTTGATCCATCCAAGGAAGATGCACATACATTGATCAATTTCAGGGTATGTGCTAACATCTTCAATCGATAGCCAATTTAATGACATGTCCTTCAAACATAAAAATTAATCTAGTAAACTAGTTATCAATCAGGTTTGACATAACTGCAAGTCAGTTTAGACCTGCTAATTAGGGGTCGAGTCATGTAATAAATGAATCACATGAAATGTATTGCACACTGAATGTTGGCTTGTTGTACTTCGACGTAATGGTAATAATTGTATTATTGGTGTTTCGAGTACCATAGTCATTTCGAGTAGGCCGATATTTCTTATGATTCCCGATCTGCAGACTTGCAGCACGGCCCATTTTGGATTTAGCCATTTGCGAGACAGCGCTTACGCCAATCACATGATGATCGTAATATCGCTGTTAACTTTTCGATATATCAACATTGAATAAATATTTGCAAACATGGCTGGTTATGTTTTTTATGAAAACTGCAACTATCATGTTGCATGAGGAATAAACTGGTGTCAATTTTACAGCACAAGTACGGAGTTGAATGAATTATGTGAGTGAAACCGCGGAAAACGACAGGACAATCGAGTGTTGCAGACTCAGTTGAGGCGAGCTATTTGTGCTTCTTGCGACAGTAGCGTATCATCATGGAGATTGATATTATTCTGATTGTGAAGGCGCTTAGCAATCGATGATGCAAAGTTCGACTGTAGTATAGCTACATATGAGCTTGGATTAATATATGTATAGGTTTGGCAAGCTTTCAAACTGAATCGCTCAATAATTATCATCAAGTTCCCAAATCATTTGACGTATTTGGTACACTAGGTAACCTTATATGCGTTATTGAAACGTGAAGGATTGTTGTTGATTATGATTATTGAGTGAGACTACAACGCATATTATGTTTTTCGTCGTCAAAGGTTCTGACGTATGTACCTTTTTTGCTGTTCGATGAATCGCAATTAAGGAAAGACGGAATATTAAGTGGCTGTTACAGTTACAAGGGTTGGATGATTAAAACTTATTATTATTCCATTTTTAAATAATATTGATAATACTGATGAGATTTGACCCGAAATACTTTTACAATTAGAGTTGTATCCCAATTGAAATCACTCAGAATTATCCATTTTGAAGGGATTTTTCGCTATATATTTACTTAATGACAAACATACAGCCCAGTGAATAAAATTACTTAACCTTCCGATAATATCTCCCCAACGTCCATATATGATTAAAGCCATACGATTTTAACGAGCTAGGTCGACGTATAGCATGTTTGCTAATCGATTTGTTTTGTTGGGTCAGGTCGTATTCCGGATGCAAACGACATTCCTTGTCCGTTACCCATGTAATAAACCAGTCCGTCGACATATGAGCATGCGACAATGCGCCATGCTATACTCGACCATGTTGGTTACATTTCGAGATAGGGTAGGGTTCGATTTTGGGTTAAAGTAAGTATATAGAGTGGGCTAAATTTCACGATTAGGGTGAGTATTATTGCTAATTTTTGGGTTCCTAGGCAACTTGCTCAGGCTGTGGTTCTTACATATTCTAGAGCGCGACCCATAATAATGTTTTAGTGGCATTTCGCGACCCAAGCCTAACTCATCGAAAATAATGCTTTTTTAAATATTGGTTTATGCAAAGACTTCTCTATGTGGTTCACTTTTACGCCAAGTGACCAACACAGCGACCCGGAAAGGTACAAACCAGCCACGGGAAATCGCGTAAGCGCGAATAAATATTTTTGTTGCAAGAAATTTAACAAATTGTACATACATATATTAGGGCTGCGGAGTCGGTAAATTTTACCACTGACTCCAACTTCGACTCCAGACATTTCCATTATATCGAGTCCAACGCCGACTCTGACTCCCGAGTCTTTAAACGTACAAATCCGTTCCGGCTCCGACTCCGACCATTTTCTTGACAGAACTCCGACTCCGTCTCAAACAGTATTACCAATTTACTTCGAAAATTACATGCCACAGTAAGACATGACTATCATATAACCATTTAACATGTGCAAATATATGATATACAATGGTATGCAAAATTGATTTCTTGTGGCACAGCTCGGATTATTCACTATGCAATTACCGTGGAAGAAAGCCTTTCTAAATATCCTTACATGTCTAGTGAGTTGTCTTCCCACGATTAGAATAGTAAATACACATTGTTATCCCCCCAAAATAAGTTGTTTTCACGCCAATAAGCGCCACGTTCTCGTGCTCACAGAAATCTGTGACAGTCATTTTGATTGGAGCGTGAAAATGGACAGTGTGTATTAGAATTAATTCCTTCCTTCAAAGGTGTCATAATGAGCAAGTTGCCGCGACTCAAGCTTCTGAGAACCCCATTGTTTTCAATGTAAAAGATACGCGCTTTCTCCTTTGCAATCATCTGTTACGTTTATCAATCAATGTCTGCTGCACCGTATATTCCTGAATTATCGCCCAACTTGTCCCCACCCAGTTTAACTCGCACTCATGTGACGCATTGTGCGTGGCGAGAGTGCGAGTGATTCACAGCTGCAACACCAGGTTGCAGGTTCAAGTCCGACCTAGGTCGACTCCATAATCGCATTACAAGTTTTGGAGGTAGCCTATATCTATATATATCTATATATAGGCTCCTAATCGCCATCTCATCCGCGTTAGCGATTTATTGAAAAAGCCAAGAAGTAGGCCGTGCTAGAAGTCGGCAGCTATAGAATCAAAATAAGGAATATCGGTTTGGTGAAAATAACCATCGCAGCCGAAAAACATCATAAATGCCACAAACAACAACATCGATGCATGCTGCACTTAATCACGCTGTCATTCGTTTTGTCTTATTTTATGGTGGGTGACAATGAATTTTGGATTGAAGTGTGTGTCGCGAACTGAAAAAGGTTGGGAGGCACTGGCCTAAACCGTACCATCTAGTGATGAATAGTGATGTGATGATTCCGGAACACATACAGTATATACATGGGGCCTTTGCATTGATGCATAACTTCACGATTGAGATACCAGTTCACTGCTCTGGACAGCATGCGTCGCTAATTTGATGCAGTTTGTTTACAAGAACTAACAAACATGTTAGCACAGCGTGACGTGCAATAAAGCTTTCACAAAATTCTGCGGGATACCGGTACGCAGGAAATTTATGTTGCAATAAAGTATATCGTTCATTTCTACTGCCAGACGTCCCAGAGATATACTGCATGCTTTGCTTATACTCAAACAAGCAAATAGCTTTTGCGTGACATCGGTGAATTTGAAGTTTGATAAAGCGTAATGTATAAAATTAAAACAAGATATGACCATAGTTAACTTCACCCCGATTCATGTTTCTTCAGAAAAAATATGAACAACTGCAGCAGTCACTGGTTTTCTTTACTCGTATCGCCACTATTAATCCTGGGGTGTGTGTATTTGGACCATTGGAATGTCCATAATAAACAACATCTTATAAGCCAATTTTATGGAAAGGAGAATTTTAAGGGTTGGATTGAGGGGTTTTGGGTATAGAGGTATTAAGCTTGGGGAATGAAGTGAAAAAGATTGGGTAGCACTGGCATATAGTATTTTTTGTTGACACTGAACGAAATGGCGTATACACTAGGGTTGCCATACGTCCGGAATTTCCAGGACATGTCCGGAATTTCACTGTTCAAGCTAGCGTCCGGGAGGAATTTCTAAAATATGCCAAATGTCCGGAATTTTGAAGACTTCACGTAGGATCATAATTTTTCGTAAATAAGTATAAAAACAATATTTTTTGAGACTATTTATGCTAAGGCATGATATTTTTGATATCACATTTATTGATTTTAATATGGAGACTATACCATCCTTGAAAAAACTGCAATAAAATAGAAATAAAAACAACCTTCATTCACTGGAATAAGCCTAATTGTAATAGCAATTATAGGAGAACGGTATATTCCTAGAGATCGTTAAGGCCATTTAAATGCTTTATTCAAAGATAGTGGTTCCAAACGGGGGGGGGGGGGTCGTTTGCCTTTATTCTGGAGTTTGCGAATATGTTGAATGTAATCAGCTTCCGAAAGAGCCCGTGAGTAAGGCGTGGCAAGGGCGCTGACTTCTTTTAGTAATCAGCTCGTCAAATTTTAATCTGGGCCACGGACCATTTTCGAATTGGCGATGTAGTCGAAACCACTGGATATGGGGTGTTTATAAATCTCCGTGGCGCGGCATGAGGCTGATAACCAATCTTATCGATAGGACATGAATATGACTTAACGATGGGCAATTACGCTCCCTGTATTTACGAACTCATCACCCTCCACCTGCTGTACCGCTAACTCTGATCATGTGGGTGGAGAGTGGTATTTAAATAGTAATATATAGAACAACCAATTTCATTGACAGAATTCATTCAAATAATATAACGACCAGATGCATATAGAAACTTGATTCATATAGCAAGTACCCTCTCTCCCCAGAAGTTGAATCGATTACCCTATAGCGTGATCAAAATCATTGTTTATTTGGGCGGGAAGTGGCTAAAAACATGCGCTTTCGGTCCCGGTTACACAACACACAGCCACATACTCCTGAACCGGATCGTGGCCACCTCTGGTTCATGAACAAAGCTTTGCTAGTGTGACGTCAGAACTCATTTTGAAATCCACTATTGGGCGCTAAAGAGTGTTCGGAATTTGGGTTGCAGAAATATGGTAACCCTAGTATACACACTATCATGTAGGCGAATTTCATCCATCAACACTACGATAACAGGACCAGTTGGTGATTAGTATGACGCAGCACACGACGAGATAGCTTCAGAATGATGTTCTCGCCATTGCATACTCTATTCATATTATATTTCCGAAACCGCACATGTACGATAGATGGTCATAGGATGGACATAATCGTTTCACAGTTGTTTTGACCCCGTCAATTCGAATTGACGGTTGTGTTCTCTTGACATTTTAGTATACATAAAATCAGTGTTGGGATGACTCGAGTCACCTTTTTCGTATGACTTGACTTGAGTCGAGTCACTTTGCTAAAATGACTTGACTTGACTTGACTCGGCGTAGCAGAAATGTGGATTGACACGTAACTCGGAGCAAAATTCACCGAGTCAATTTCAAGTCATCAAGTAATCGGTGTAGTTAAAAATCACTGTATCTTGCATACGTTTGGATTGTTCGCGAAACGCTGGTGTAACCATTGAGTGCGACCAATAATTCAATGATAATGCGTTTTACTGAGCCACCATTGTTCTCTCACAAACAAATTGACCGCAAACGAAGTGATCGAAGCTTACAGCTTACGTTGTCGAAAACTAATATAGTAAAGTAATTTATTAGCAATGTCTCTTTCGGTTCTTTGTCCTTAGCCTCTTGTTTTATTGAAATTGAATTCGAATAAAGTTAATATATTCCTCAACCATTGGCGCAGGCTCGAATTGTGTGATAGATGGGTAATGTATTGTATCTAATCAATTTGTTTCTCTTTTCTCTATTTTGGCTGGTAACTATATAAACTGACGCTATGCAATTACTCAAGTAGTTTAACAGTTTTAGGTATATGTGAGCGATACAGCGCCTTCTTGCGTGTTTATTCAACTCCATATTCGTTCATCGGTTCGGAATCAATGACCACTCAATCAGTATTTCAGACAGCTAGCAAAATGCAATGACTTCATCATGCCACATACTTCTAAAAGGCAACTTGACTTGAATTGTGACTTGACTCGTGACTTGACTTGACTTGACTCGAATTGACTCGAGTTACCTCCAAAAATCGATTGACTTGACTTGACTCGAGTCACCTTCGAAAATCGATTGACTTGACTTGACTCGAGTCAAAATGTGCAGTGACTCGAAATGACTCGTGACTCGAAGGTAGTGACTTGATCCCAACACTGCATAAAATGTATCGTACCTTTACAGCAAATATCTATCACTTCAAGTGTTTCACTTATATTAGACTTATACGATTGATAATTTAGCAAATTCGTGTTTTGCACTTCTTGTGAAAAGTTTGAAAATGATGAAAACTATATTCTACTTTATTGCCACACTATTTCTCGCGAAGAAAGCCTTTTCAGTATGTAAGTAAAGTATATTGAACACTCCTTGAAAGACAAATGAAATTAAAGTGCACTCGTCTACATATAGGCACTTCAATTTTGATAATCATCGACGGCTATCGCTACACAAGCATTTTAGGGCGATATACATTTCTTCAAGCGTCAAAGTATTGCAATGACGTTCACCATTCCGGACATCTAGCTCATATAAAGTCGGACAATGTGTCGCAAGCTGTGGACCAAATAGTAAGGTGATACGTATTTCATTAATTGCATCGAATTGTTAGCTAATATAAATTAATAAAAGGTTTGAGAACACAAGTCTGTCGTCGGATTTCTTACGTTGCATTCTGACAAATGTGACAAAATGAAGGTTATAAACGATCCATCAAAAATAAATGAGTGAATATATGCCTCAAGATAAATAATTTTATATAAATAGATATACGGCTCTGAGTTGTCACCTTGCCGATGTGGAAATGTACATATATTTAGTAACAAATATTGGATAAAATTTGTTCGTAGAAACCTCACTTATCAATAGCCAAACTGCAGGACATTGTTTATTCGATGTCATTTCACGCTGTGTAAATACGAAAATATATCCTCCATTAAAATGAATGATGATCGTTCATGAACGAATTCATCGCGAGAGCAATCTTCTACATCTGAATACATGATGTCCTCCTTATGAAGATCCAAAGAGGGGTTTAATATGAATATTGGCGTATGACCGATGACATGAATATTCAATACCAATATAGTTCTATTGATGTAATGTAGTGGTTGCGATGAAGTCTTTCGAATTGGTTTGGAGTATGATACCGGGATCAATGGATCTGGATGGTACTGGACCGAGAACGATATCGACGGTGAAGTAGATCAACTTTTGATTGAAGAGGAATCCAGATGGTGAGAATGAAATACGAACATTTTTCTGAAGCCCAGTTAGATTCCACAATACGACACGAAAATACACGTCGTCTGTCAACAGCGATATTTTTCAGGGAAATAGGTCAAGGATTGGGCGGTCATGGCAGAAGCGCTTGTGTCCTACCCATTGATCAGACATGGATAGAAGTAGATGACAGCTCGTTGCATTTCATCATTTGCGAAACAAGTATAGGAATTTCTATGCTTGCCGCAATGTTTCAAGCTATGATGACGATAAATTTATTTGTAGACATGCTCACCTTGGAAACTGCTTCGGATAACATTGATTCGAAAGTCGGCGGAACCGCAACTCTTCAAATAACTGTCCGAAGTATAAATGGCGTAGCAGATATTACCTTGTATAAGGACCGAAACTACAGTGTTGGGATCGTTTCTGCTTCTGTGCAAAGCGGATCGTGGACTTACGAACTATATACGGGCACAACCGACGATGCGGGAATGTATGAATTTGTTGGAACGCGCGACGACTATTCGCGGACAACGAGCACCAATGTTTTTGTGCTAGGTAAAACTTGCAAATATAAGACCATTCCGAATAAAAAACGACGAATGCAAGTAGGCCTACCCTGATCATGTTGATATTAGAAATGTATTGATTATAACCAATCCCAATTTTTAATATGCGAAAAATAAATACTTTCTTCTTCTTTTGAATGGGTTGATGTGGTTGAGTGTGCTCATATACCACAATATGGATTTGTTCACAAATGCTACTCGGTCGTATGAGTTTGCTATTTACTTTACACCAAGAAGTAATATCTTTTAGAAAAATGATAAAATATTGAGGATGATATTACTTCAGCTCTTTTTTGTTATGTCCACCTTGTTCGCCAACTTTGTTAAAATCTTCGTTTAACGGACTATCATACATTATTGACAAAACTGAAATAAATATTAATTGTATCTTGAAGTGATTTTTATTTTCGACCAACATCGAAATCAAGGCTCTACAACCCTAATCGGGATGGTACACCCTTTGAATATTTTTACGGATGTTGTGCGCTCCAGTGCACGAATAATGTTGACAAGTAGCTGTGCGAGAAGAAAACTATAGTATCTTGACGACTAAAAAATATCCAAACCGAGGGTGTTCAACCTTCTTACTATTAACGGTCGCATTCGTATTGCATATGTAGCGTACCGTCATTTTACAGCGGATTGTAATAATATACCACATTGACGCCAAATGTCTATGGCTACTAGGGCACTCCGCTTCGCGGTCAGCCCTTGTAATTTTGTCTGATATCACTGTTTTCTTGCGAAATACCTTGCACATGAAACTTGCTAAGTGTAGAATCAGAACGTGGCGGCAGGCTCACTATACGATTCAAGGTCGCGAGTAGTAATGTTAAGAAATGTTATTGGAATCCATTGTTTGCGTTGTTTTCAACTTTATCATATCATTTCGTCGATGATATTGGTAGCTGTGCATGTGCATGTGCATGTGCAATGTAGGCCTACGTAAAGCAAATAAATACGTATCCTTTTCCAGCCCCTTTTCTAGCCGTATATTCAAAATATATATTCAAATTACTCGAACGTTCCGTAAAAGACTTCATCCATGAGACAAGCAAGATTTCAAACAGGCATTTCTTTATGGAGTCATCATGTATGTCTGTGGGTCCCAATTGTACGGTGTAGGTCAGTTTTAAGTGCACTACTATAGTAAAATGGTTGATCGTAATTAAAAAGCACTGATTGAAATCTATTTTTCCTTTGTTTAGCTGTTACATGCCATGAAGTTCCGGATTTCCCTAACGCCAATATTGGTCCTGGCTGCGCTGCAAATAGTTCTTTTGGTACCTCATGTATAATTACATGTAATTTCGGATATTATGTGGACGGCATTGCCCGCGCGACATGTGGTGACTCTGATCCGAGTAATCTAACCAGTTCCGACGGAAAATGGGACTACGGCAATACTGCATGTACACGTGAGTCGATGCAAATGTATAGTGGTAATTACCTTATTTTACACACGCTTAGTGCTTAATCCTGAATTACTTTATTTTAACGGTTTTCACACTGGGGTTGTATGAAAGCACATGAAGGGGGAGCGAAGTGGACGGAAAGAAATAAGGTTCATGAAATCGTAATGAGTTTAATTTTTGTACGGTGCTTAGAAAGACACAAAGCTATGGAGAAATAAGATGCTTGCTTATTGAAGTGGTCCCAAACTTTTTTCATAACTTTGACCCCTTTGGCCGAACTTTGAGCCAAAATTCTCCTCTAGGAAAAATTAGGCCGATGATTTAAAAAATTGGCTGCAACGCCAATGGGTTACGGGCTCGAGTCCGAACGAGGTCGACGTCAGAATTCAT
Source organism: Botryllus schlosseri (assembly GCF_051294905.1). Taxonomy (NCBI): domain Eukaryota; kingdom Metazoa; phylum Chordata; class Ascidiacea; order Stolidobranchia; family Styelidae; genus Botryllus; species Botryllus schlosseri. The sequence goes on from NC_137239.1 coordinate 2,239,049, forward strand.
ACCTAAGTGTTGGGGGTTTGTGTAGGCTCCTCCTGGCCACCTCATCCGTGTCTTACAAAAAGCGTAGAATTGGGCCGTGCTATAAGTCAGCAGTTACGGAATAAACATGAAGAATATCGGCCTGGTGTGAATTACCATAGTAGTCTACAAACACCATGAATACCACAAAAACTACCATTTTCGCAGCGCACTCTGTCCGGAATCACGCGATTCGTAGATTGTGCAGTGATTGGTAACGTTGAACGCAAAACTTTTCTATTTATGTCTGTCGGCTTACCATGCACTAATCGTTAATACAACTGCTGTGGAAATCAGTATGCATAGATCTACTGGTCGCGTGATCTTCTGTAAAGTTCACATGACTGGTTCGTGGTACGGAGTTCGAAGATAGCTTTTAATACAACTTCCATTGCAATAAATTATTTAGTGAACTCGCAGACTTTTTGGGTGTCTCCTTTCAAGAGTTAACGGCTCAGTAAAGACATTTAAACAAGATGTAAAGCAAAACCAAAAGACAAATTATGACGGACCAATCACAATTACATACGGGCTGAAACCGGAAGTTTGTAAGGACGCATTCTGATTGGCAAATGCGTCTCGGCGTTATCAACTACACTGTAAATCTAAAAGGTGGAGATTTCCTCCATTAAAAGTGGTTCACGCTTTTGACCATTTATGGTGGAGTGCAAATCCACCCCCATCATGGTGGAAATACCTTCCACCCTATATGGGGGAATACCCTCCACCCTATATGGGGGCTCTTTCCACCCTATATGGGGGACATACCCTCCACCCCAACGTATCCGTCAGCTGTCACAGATCGCTGCGCTATGCAATACCGAAGAATACAAATCCAATTGAAAACATACAAGTATGGTATTTCATGCATTTTATTAAGCGCAATCAAACAGCCATTACTATAGGGTTACCATATTACGGAATCTATAAAGTAGGACAATTTTACCAATTCAGAAAAGTTAGTTGATCAAGACTGACAGCCGATTTTGCTATTCTTTGCTGGAAAACTTTTGGTGTTGAATGAAAGTGATGACTCCAGAATTACCATCTTGTGGTGTTGACTAAAATAAAAAGTCGTCACTTACAATCGACTTCCGAATGACCCGCTCGAACCTCCGTATGGTAACCCTACATAACTATGATGACAGTTCCATTGTTTATGGCAACATATTGGTAGTCCTCACAACGGAATTTGTCAGCTTTAGCAGGTATGACGAAATGAAGGCAAGAGTGTGCTTGATATTCTTCTGAAACTTGATGTTAAATATCCAATGAGCTGCGATCAGAAGACCAAGTGCTTCATCAAAACTTTAAATCTTTTTTGAGAAGACGAGTCCATCCAAGTACAGGCTCCATTGCGAATTGTAGACCATCATTGGATATGGAGAGATAGAAACCTGAAAGATATATTACTATGAAATCTTCGGACTTCAGATCATTATTATATCGACTATCGAGATAGGTTTAGTACATAGAACAATTTATATTACCACTGCACAAGTTATAAACAGGACTTTGTGTCACAAGTTATAAACATGACTTTGTGTCACAAAGTGTTGCTCATTTGATTTATGCTTTTAAAAATAATCTTGACAGCAGTCAGTCTGCTTTAGTCGCGATGAAGTATATTTCAATCTCATGAGCTCCAATCCATTACTAAAGCTATGTGACGCCTGTACCAGGTCTACTTTGAAACTACTCAATTGAGTAATTTTGAAACTTGTCACTTTCTATTGCTAGAAGTTGTTAGGGCATATCAGAAATATGGATTGACTCGTGACTCAGTTATGAAAAACTAGTCTACCACTATGGTCATTTACACCAGGCCGGTATTCCTTATTTTTCATTCCGTATTTGCCGAATTGTAGCACAGCCCACTTCTAGGATTTTTGTAAGACACTGCTTACGCGGATGAGATGGCGAGGAAGAAACCAGACTCGTACAATTACTGAATTTTCAAAATCAGCAACTATAACTACAACTACTGAATTTTCAAAATCAAATCAAAAAAACGTTTGTTAGTTTACCATCAACTAACTAACCGTTTAGATTTAACAATGTGTATGATACATCACCTATCTATGAACAGCTTACCTTTCCAATATGAAGAAAATCGTCGTATCCTTCTCAAACATGGATGGTGCAGCACGCCAATCCACCATTCCATCACCTATAAAGCAGACGCAGTTTATTAGAGCCATCGATGATTACTTCTAGCGTTCCGAGATAATTATTTTGAACGCGTGTAATTTTCGGAAATTAATCCAACTGTAACCGGCTGGTACGAGACAATGTTATTGTGAAAGCCACGAATATTGGTGCGGCGCAAGTCACACAAGTTTCTACAATTGCCTCGCCACGGCAGAAGTTAGAGAGCCACTGCACTTGAATTCATTCGAAAAAATTATTTAGCGGAAAATTTGCAATGTCAATGAAATCATATTCTCACCTAGTAATCCTTGAATAGTCTCGGGAACTTTAGGCCACTTTATCTTGGCCTGAGCTATATTGTAGCGGCTATGTGTTGCGTGCTTCAAGATATCAAACCCAATCAAGGTTTCAGCCTCTTTCAACATCTAAATATACATCAAATATGATACACCTGTATCGATGACAATTCATACTATGGACCAGCGGTTCTCAACCGGGGGTCCGCGACGCATTTTTAGGGGGTCCGCTAAGCCTCTAAATTTACAAAATAGTTGATAAAATCATTTTTATTTTTTTAAATTAGGAAAATCACGAAGCAGTTTCGCTTCATCACTTCATCACCAACTCACATAAACAGAATGACCGTCTGAGATGAAATATCCTACTTTGCAGACCCATTTTAGTTGCTACTAATACAATATTTTGCTGTATGGAGGTGTTTTGTTGGTGATTGTGTAAAAATAAAAAGTGTAATTAGCCAATCACGGTGACTTCGAAATGTTTATATAAATCCATTCCTCGTGTGATATACATAACCATTTTCTATAATAACTTCAATATGAGCTGTCAGATAAAAATGACTAGGCTTGACGATATATGTTGAATAAAAAACAATAGTTTGTCAATATTGGTGTCGTATTTGTTGCTATCACACCCAAATGTGTCGTCGGGAGCGTTACGACTACGAGCTATCATTACATTAGCCACCACCTCTTTGTGAAAACGGATTTTCAACACTAGTTTATATCAAATCAAAGGCGCGGATTTTCAAGACACGACCACGCATTTCAAAACAATCAGCTTCAGAACTCGCTCTGAATTAATAAAAGTCTTCCAAATTTTTACATGAATAAAAGGCTATGATGTTATTCTCAAGAATGATCATTGATCAGTGATCACTTCGTTGTTGTTCAGTAGGCCTACTATCCCACAGTTGTAATTTGCACAAGACAGAAAACGGTCGCACGATAAAAGAGCTAAATTTGAAGTGAAACTTGAAGGCAGTTGCAGAATTCGCTTTGAAATAATAAAAGTCAACCCAATTCCTTCATAAATAGTATGATTTATATTGAAGAAATTCATTTTGGTACTGTTTATCACTAGCTACAGTTATCATTTGCGCAAGACAGATGACGATTGCACGATAATTAGGCTAAATTTGAACTAAAACTTCGGGGGGTCCGTGAGGGTCAGTGACGGTCGAAAAGGGGTCCGCGAAGACAAAAAGGTTGAGCAGATGAGCACCTCTGCTATAGACTACTGTACCTACCCATTGAGCATCCCATAGTGCTGGATAAATCACTAGTATCTCCGATAACTGAACCCCTTCTAAAATCTGATTTCTGCGGTGTTGGTGGGTTCTCTTCATTCGGTCTAGGAGCGTGTCTTGGCTTGACTCCCTCTTTTTGACTTCTCGTTGCATATCTTTTATGTGATTATCAATGCTGTGTTGATCTTCGACAAGATCCGGACAGAAATTATACTGAAAAATCAGAATTATCTAGCTCATCTCAAAACCAAGATGAAAATTAACCGGACTTACAGGCTCTTTTACATCTTGAGCTGCTGGTTTCTGCTTCTTCCTCAATAACATTCTTTCGTTTTGTACCATACTTCTGCTTCATCTGATTCACCAATTTAGTCCTTCAACTTCTGCCTCAAGGCAATATGCCCCGAACCCGGAAGAAATTGCAATTATTGTTAGACTCAACTCTGCAGAGGGTACTAATACTAAAAGCAAGGAAAAACCCCTAAACAACCTGCAAAGTCTGAAAATCGGCATTGTTTCAACAATGGCAGCGCCACGACACAATTAACATAACAATGGTCAATTTCGTCGAGCGATTGTTAGGAACAATGCCGATTTTCAGACTCTGAGGGCTGTTTTGAGGTGGCTCCATTGCATGGACGAGATAAGCGATTTTTTGGTGACTCGACTTGACTCGAGTCTTTTTTTTCAAATACGTTAAATGACTCGACTCGAATCAATTTTTCATTGCATCTCCGAAGAATAGTTATTTCGAGTATGAGTCCTGATACTTGGCAAAATAGGGCCAGAAACTGTTAAGACTGAGGAAAATTACTGTAATCTGGATGCGAGCCAATCACTCTAGCAGAATTGATAAAATGTGGATTGAACTGAAAACGGAACATTGAACATAACGGCTCGGACTCGGCTTATCTTGTAGGTATTCTGGAATTGTGGTTATTGCCTTCAGAACTACGTTGAAGTTGAGTACAGTGTACGGGTATAGTCATGACAAAAGATACCATAGGCGCCGACTAACGAGGTGGAGCAGGTTCGGACATTTTGATTTGCGAAAACTGTCGCCGAGGCTGCGTAATACCAGCGCGTATTTAATTGTTCATCAGACATCAGGGACTCGATAATTGTCAGCGCTTCCGGACTCTTTGGCAAGCTTATCATACGGCAAAAATCGTCAACCAGAATAGATTATATGATCGTCATTTACACATGCGCATATTTGTTCCTCTGACAAGGCTATGTCAGTGACATTAATCAGGAAATGCAGCAATACAGCTTAAACACTGATAGAATGAGAAAACAATTGTCGTGACGAAAGCTACTCAATATGGTGTTAGACTCAGAACCCATTCGTGGCGATACTCATTTGCCAACATCTATATTTCTTGTTATCTGCTTGATACATTCGTGCTCTGAAATTGTCGCACAATGTAATTTTGAGTGTTATTTTCGTTATTAACGTGCAGTATGCCATGCCATTGTCAAATATTGATGCATCACGAGATTATGGGTGGCACAAACTCTAAATTTATTCTTGATTGCTGGACGTACTCGTATCGAGGACAACAATATCGAATTTTAAACTATTGAGCATTTGGTATACAGTCGATTTCTATTGATAAGATTGCGGCATGCGCCCGGAGCTGGAAATAATTCTAGCCCAGGGGTGGTCAACCTGCGGGTTTAGAAGGAAGTTTGTGCGGCCGTCAGCACGTAAATCAATCAGTATGTGTTGGCAGCCGTCGATTTTGGTGCGTATAATACGCCGATATGAAAACATATATTAGTCCGGAATTCACCGGTAACGGGCAAGGACAGTTTACTATGGATATTTGGCGTCCACTTAGTGTATTATGACTATGCCCATTGCCCACTTGCCCAGGACTACAGTTACATGCAGCTTACCTGGCTGGAATTTTCTTCGATATTGTCTTTCAAAACTGGAGGGTTTCTTAATAATGCCAGACAGACAGACAGACATTTTTATTGCTTCGTCAAACAAAAAGTTGACTGGAGGTGACGATATGGCCTATAACAGCCTTGTTACTCGTCACCTCCATGGCAGTGAAGTAATCAAGTGCACTCATCCCAATAAATATAACAGTATACTTCTCGATATTGATGCGGAAGTGGGGTACCTGTTAGATAGATCCGCATATAGGTACCTGATATCTATCCAAACTAACAAAATGCATGCACGAGTTTCAAAACAAAATAGGATGGATGAATTGAATAGAATTATACTTACAAAGTATATCGCAAAAGATCTTGAAAGAGAATTGTCCCGATCTCTTCTCTCAGTCGTGATGGAATTACAATATTGCCAGCGCCAGGTATTGGGGGAAAGTTGGGATGTCGTAGACCACAGGCCATCGTTGTTATGAACGTGAAAGTCATGATTCAACTGAATCATTCGTCACAATAGATTCAGATGAATCCAGTAATGATTCAACTGAATCATCCATTACATTACGTTCATATGAATCCACAGTTAGGGAGTCGCTAGTGATGCTGCTGTCGCAAACGCTTTGTACATTTTCTAGGAAAATGGGGTATAGACAGGCCACTTTAAATTGTACTTTTGGGTCTCAAAAGTACAATTTAGTATAAAATAAAATTTCTGTCGAGTATAAAATAAGGATTTTTTTGTTTACCGTTTTCCGGTGTTTGTCAGTTCACCGGAGTCTCTAAGAAACGCATTGGCGGGTTTATCGCTTCCGTTCGGGCCCTGCTAGCTCCCACGGGGCAAGTCAAGTCCGTTGCGTGCAGTTTTGGCATCTTCTTTGGTCGCGAAGAAAACGTTGGCGCGAAGAGAGCCAGGACGTCGAACGTCAAGTACTGTTCTCTACCATTTCGTACAGTGAACTACAGGTCGCATTTGGAGAGCCAGCACAAGGCACGATGGAACGAGTACAGTACACTTTCAAAGGAAACTGAAGCTGACTTACTTCGACAACAAACAGGCCACTAGGAGTACTCTGAATGCTCATTGCTCATTTCGAAGGAGAAGGCAGTCTTAAGTTCAAGATTTGCAAAAAAAATAGTGGGGCAGATAATCGGGGAGCTGCTTTTCCACTCCAACGATCATGAAGGGACCACTCAAGAACGTGCTCTGAGTATTTTCAAACGATGTGATGAAGACGATTCTGTGTTTCTTGCTGAATTCAAGTCGGGGCGAATGTTCCAATTGGTGATGAAATTCATTCGTGACGGTGCGTCGTTTCAACAGGCTTGCAAATTCGTTGCTTCAGTCAAGGAAGAGACGGGTCTGGCATTCTATACGGGCTGCAGTGAAGGGTATTGTGCAAAAGTCGTTCGAATTATATCGCGGCTGTGAACTTGCAGGGTCTCAAAGATTTGTTGGAACAGTCCTGGGCATTTTCTGTTGCCGTCGATTGTTGTAACAAGCGGAGTACAAATTACTTGGATATTCGCATTCGATTGTATTCAACCAAGGATGATGAATTGGTGATATTCACAACATTCACGTGATTGCTCTTCCTGTGTTTGGAGCGAAAACTGCCAAACAAATTTGTCAACTGTTGACCTCTGTTCTTGAGATTTTGTGTTCGGATTGTAGGACCAAGTTGTTAGGGTTTACTTGCGACGGTGAACCGACAATGTCAGGCCACGTTGTTGGTGTTGGAACCCTGCTTCAAAAGGAAGCTTCACAAGAGATTTTCCACTTCTGGTGCGGAATACACCAACTCGACTTGGTTGTGCAAAAGGCATACTCGAAGCTTGCCAATGAAACTTTCATTACTCAAATGAACAGCTTGATCGGATTTCTGCGCCGACAGCAGAAGCTCCAGACTGAGATGCAAACGACATGCCCATGCTTTGTCGACACTCGGTTGGCTTCAATGAAGAGAGTGACTGGATGGTTTGTTGCGAACAAGATACGCGTGCTTCAGTATCTCGATGAAAAAAATCCTCTTGCACGCCCATCGCCAGAGTGGTGGATTTACGTTGTCGCTCTTGACGTTGTCGCCGGAGAGGTCCTGAAAGTGGTCAAGTCACTGCAAGGCAAGAAAACTCTGGTCACCGAGCAGCACGCCATAAGCTGATGAAGTTGCGTGACAACCTGAAGGACTTGTGTTCAGCAACTACAGAGCTTCGTGAGGAGGATGGCTTCCAGGGTGAATTAGAATACGTCAGAGTGGAATCAGTTTCTGTTTCCGTGACAAATGTTCAGGAGTTCATCCTCGACTTAGGACTTTTTGTGCAGGCCAAACTTGATGAAATCTCGGAGGCTACAAGGAAAACTGTTCAAAGGGGAGTCGGCATTCTGGTTTGCACCCTACTTCATGGCGTCTGTGATCTCCTGGCAAAGAACGCGGACATCAAAAACAACGAGATACCACCGACGCTCCCGAAGGAACTGGTTAAGTTGCGTCGTTCGGCTGTCTCTGACTTGGTTCGCGAACAGCCAGGACAGCTTCGAGCAGCTGGGTGGGCCGAAGAAAAACTCGAGGATGTCGAGACGGAGCACGCTCAACTGCGGGACTTTTACAGAGACCATGACAATTTCCGCATTACGTTGGAGGAGGAGGGCCCTGACAGCAGCTTCAGGGACGCTTGGGGTGTCCTCGAGGGTATGAGCATCCACCTGCCCACCCTAAAGGACTTCTGCGGAACGCTCTCGACCGCGTTTCCAACGACGGCACCAGTGGAGGCGGATTTTTCCGCCATCGGAATTGAAAATGATGATGACTACCGGGAGAGCCTGACCGATTTCTCGCTCGAAGGCTGCCTTCATGCAAAACAGTTTCAAGAGCTGCAGAAACTTGTGTGATTTTAGGTTAGATCATTAAACTTGAAACACCGGCAGGTGGAGTAACGCAAAACACGATGAGCTTGTTTTCACATAAAAGTCTCGGTATGGTACCCTCCTACGCCAGGAAAGCCATTTTTCATAAAAGTATAATTTAGTATAATTTAAAATTCTGGTTGAGTATAAAATAAGCTATTTTTGCTAAATTGTACTTAAGTACAACTTATAGACCCCTGGGTATAGAGGTGAAAAAATTGATAATTGAAGCCAAGCCTAAACTTACCCGTAACAAGAACTCTAATCCGATCATTGCCTTTTACATCAGCATCAGACAGATCAAACCAATCAGTAAACTCCTTATAATAACACTGAATATTCAAGAATTCCGGCGCCAAATCAAATTTCAGTGCAACAGATGATGGTATATCTTCTTTTGTGCACGCAGTAATGATCTTGTTGTTGGAATTGAATGTAGTTAAAAGTCTCATAATTATTTAGGACTGAAATCACAAGTTACAATTAGATATCAGAAGAGTTTCTTTCATTCAAACAAGATCTATCCTTGCAACAGTCATAATGAAAATCCAAATTATAAATATGCAGCTACTGATGGCACAGAACCAGTCTGAATACCGTTCCCAATAGCTCTATCTCTATGGTATGCATGCATATGAAAATGTACTCTTCCTAGCTAATTTCTTGCATTATAATCACCCGTTGGCTTACTTGAATTACCTTCCCACCAAACAAGGTATCAGCAAAAAAATAGTAGATCGGGTCATCAGATGCATCATGCTCATCTCTCAAGCAGGCACTGCTAACTGCTTATGGCAAGTTCATTGTATTTTCAGTCACGAGCGACACCGGTACTTCATACGAAATCGATTAAGCAGATGACATAACTTATGAACTAAAATCAACGATAATCAGAATTGTGATTAACTCAAAATCAACGAATATAGATATCTTTTTCTGTCGACTGACTGACTGACGACGCAGAGCGCGCATCCCCGTATATTGGAAATAGCACATTGCTAGAGTCCCGGATGCTGACTTACCGCCGGTCACGGTTCATTGGTGAGAATATTGGCAATAATAATTGTGATGCGCTTCATGCGAACCATCGTACAAAGAGACGCTTGGCGGCGGCTCGGAGTCGTGGGGTAGTGGAAGCGTGTAGTGGACGTGAGGGGTCTGTGTGTTGCTGTTTCAGTTGACGTGTTTTATTACTTCTTTGAATATATACATCTTCGAGTACAAGCTATCGCGGCCAAGATGACAAGTGTCAAGTTAACGGATATCGTCAAGAATTATGTGGACTATGGAACGTCAGGCGACTTTGCAGAATGGGCGGAGAAATTGGAATTGGTTGCCAAACTGCAAGATTCGACTGCGTCTCTCGTGAACACCCTACCTTTATTGCTGGACGGGCCGGCATTTGCGGTGTATAAACAATTGCCTGAGGCGACGAGGAAGGATTATAAATTGATTAAAAAGGGGTTATTGGCAGCTTTCGGAGTGGATTGCTATGTGGCATATGAACAATTCCGTAACCGTGTGCTTCAAGTCGGGGAATCGGTTGATGTATTCCTGTCTGATCTGAAGAGGTTGGCAATGTTGATAGGTCTGGAAGGGGATAAAGCTAATCCAATAATTAAGTGTGCATTCATTGCTGGTTTGCCTGCGGATGCCAAGACACAGCTTAAGTCTATGGCTGAGGTAGAGCAATTAGAGTTGGACCGTATTGCATCTCGGGCAAGTGTACTATTGCCCACAAAAGATGGTGAAAGTGTTTTTGTGCTGCTGGGGCTCAGCGTAGAGTATACGGCCCCTGCTACATATGTAAGGAAAAGGGTCACATCGCTAGAGACTGCCAAAGTAGAAATTCTACTGGTGCACAAAAATACTATGACAATGCTCCAAGGAAGTGCTTTGCTTGTGGACAATGGGGGCACATCGCCAGACAATGTAAAGGGAATCCGGCTGCGGGAAAAGGCCAGGGAGGGACGTTGGCACCGGACGCCCCCTCCGCATCGCATTAGGAGGACGAAAGGTGCTACCATTTGTGCCAGTGGAGATTTGTGGCATGGTGACAAATGGGCTGGTGGACACTGGTTGTGAGCGGTCAGTTATTCATGAGGACTTATGTAAAAAACTGGGTCTGACACCAAAAGGACCTTATATAGTTGTGGAAATGTTAAATGGGACACTCACTACTTGCCCAGGGTGGGTGCGGGCAATGGTGACGATTGATGGTATTGCTGTAGAAATCGAGTTTTTAGTGGCGTCGGATCTGGTGTACAATGCAAAGATAGTGCTGGGGATGATATTGTGAAAGTACTTGGTGGTGTTGAGGTTGATGCTGACCTAAACGCGAAGTTTGGACTTCGTGCGATTAAAGCATGTGTTGCAACGAAGGTTGCCTCGAGTATTCAGCCAGTGGAAGTAGTTGACTGCGATCTCAAAGCTGTTTTCGATGGGGAGAAGTGGACTGTGGAATGGGTGTGGGAGAACGAAGAAGAACCGGAGATAAGAAACCGCTGTGCAATGTACCCAGTTCCATCAGAGTGTCGTGAGGCCTTTACTGGCGAAGTTGATCAGTGGGTCAAAGATGGGTGGCTGCAAGAGTATTGCCCTGCAAAGCATGGACATCAAGACGGAATAATCCCGCTCATGGCTGTGAAGCAACCGAATAAGCAACGTAAAGTGCGGCCGGTGATGGACTACCGAGAACTCAACACTTATGTCACGAGTCACCCCGGTCTGGACACTGCGGTATGTCAAGAAAAGCTAAGGTCTTGGCGAACGACCGGTGAAAATGCATATGTCCTTGATCTGAGAAAAGCGTATTTGCAGATTCATGTGTCAGAGCGACTGCAGCGGTTTCAGGTTGTTGAGTACAAAGGAAAAAGATACGTCATGACGCGAATGGGATTTGGGCTGAACGTAGCTCCAACAATTATGTCAAAGATTATCGGCACGGTTCTAGGTCTGGATGAGGAAGTGGCTCAAGGAACAGATCACTATATCGATGACATATGGGTCGATGCGAGTGTTGTCGATGTTGGAAAGGTGAAGAATCACCTGGCCAAGTACGGTTTGCAGACAAAAGAGCCAGTGTCGATATGTGATGCTCGCGTACTGGGCCTTAGAGTCATGGCAGAAGAAGGCGGAGTGCGGAAATGGAAGAGAGATGGAGAACTTCCTGTGGTGGCAGAATCCCTGACAAAGAGAGCACTGTTTTCGCTGTTTGGGAAATTAATAGGACATTATCCTGTGGCGGGATGGTTAAGAGTGGCATGTAGTTATGTCAAAAGACTTGCCAACGAAGTTGAATGGGATGCAGTTGTTCCAGAGCAAGTGAAGACTCTGGCCGAAGATGTGATGGCCAAGGTGTGGAAAGAAGATCCAGTCGGTGGGATTTGGTGTGTGTCTCCTAGTGGTCAGGCGCAAGTGTGGTGTGATGCAAGCAATTTGGCTGTGGGGTGTTGCTTGAGAGTAGATGGTGCCGTTGTAGAAGACGCGGCGTGGATGCGTAAGCAGAGTGACAGTGGGCATATCAATGTTGCGGAGTTGGATGCAGTAGTGAAAGGATTAAACATGGTGCTGAAGTGGAATATAAAGAGCGTTGAAGTGATTACGGACTCAACCAGTGTGTACAATTGGGTAAGGTCTATACTGGAAGACAGTCACAGACCAAAAGTGGGTGGGATAAGCGAGATGGTCACGAAGAGACGGTTGGGAATAATCTCGCAGCTTATTGAGGAGTATGCTCTCAAGTTGACGATTCGTTTGGTTCCATCAGGTGAGAATATTGCTGATTCCTTGACAAGGGTCCTGCAGACCTGGCTGAAACGTGTGGGCGTGGCGTTTGGGGCAACAAACGCATTAAGGAATCAAGTGCGCGAGATTCATGAGAAGCATTACCTAGGAATCGCGAGAACACTTTTCCTCGCACAAAGATGTATCGCGGATGATGTGAGTCAGGAATTGGTGAAAAACGTGGTCGGAAATTGTAGAATATGCCAACAAATCGACCCTAGCCCTGTTAGATGGGAACATGGCCAGCTGTCAGTGGAGAACGTGTGGGAGCGTTTGGCATTGGATATAACTTACGTCGGTAACCAGCCATACCTGAGTATGATCGACTGCGGGCCGAGTCGATTCACAATCTGGAGAAAAGTGGCGAATGAATCAGCCGACCAGATTATCCGGAACCTTCAGCAGGTCTTCTTGGAGAGGGGACCGCCAATTCAGATCCTGACAGATCAGGGCGCTGGTTTCACATGCCAGAAGACAGTTCAGTTTCTCAAAGACTGGGGAGTTACGCATATGACGAGCTGTGGCTATAAACACTCTGGAAATGGGATCATTGAACGAAACCATAGAACGATTAAGAGAATGGCTGCTCGGTCTGTAAGAAGTGTGGAGGAAATGACGTTCTGGTACAATCACACTCCGAACGCAGAAGAAATTGTTCCGGTGGAAGCTGTCCTCCGTTATCCGGTAAGGTTGCCAGGATCTCCCGTGAACGAAATGAATAGATCAACCGATGCAAACCCATATGTGGTGGGAGAGGAGGTTTTTGTGAAACCTGGAAACGCGAGGTGTTTCACCCGTGGAGGGAGGGAACGGTGACAGGGATAGTTGCGGATGCTGTGGTGGAAGTGGACGGCAGAAACAGGCATGTTGCTGATGTTAGGCACATGGTGGGGGAGCGACGGAAAATTGCTGGCAGTAGTAAGGTTCCTTCAAGAATGTTAGAACTGGTGTTTGACGGGGATGAGGTGGGGGAGGTCAGGGAGTATGACAATCCTGAACCGCCTGATGCTGTCAGTCAAAGAGACCTGGTCTTCAACCAGGAGGAAGTGGGGCAGGAGAGAGAGCACAACAACCCTGAACCACCTGTTGAGGGTGTTCAAAGAGTATCGGAAGACCGTCAAGACACTGAACGCGCCTCTCGTGATAGGGTCCCGCCCAGATGGTGGGCCGATTACTTTGTTGACGTATGAGTGGACATTTTACCCTTGCTGGGTTTTTGTTCTTGCCTCGTTTTCTTTTTTGCTGTCGTTGGGGTTATTACTGTAACTGCAATTTTGTGATCTTTAGATCAGGGGGGGATGTGATGTGCTTCATGCGAACCATCGTACAAAGAGACGCTTGGCGGAGTCGTGGGGTAGTGGAAGCGTGTAGTGGACGTGAGGGGTCGGTGTGTTGCTGTTTCAGTTGACGTGTTTTATTACTTCTTTGAATATATACATCTTCGAGTACAATAATATACGTTAAAGGTTTTGGATATGCTACGGTCGTGCAGGATCTTGAAATAATTATCACAATCTATTAATTGTATTCAGACATTTTCAAATTTACTAATCCCCCTACTGGCTTGACCACTTGAAAAAAAAATGTTCAATATTTTATCAATATTCCAAAATGCATGCGACTATGACTTTATATTGAGTGAAAAAACAACAGTCGACTCCAAATTCATGTCTCATGACGTTATTAACTATAAGCCAGTATCGACTGTTATGTTTTAATTGGGCAATACGACAGTTTGCGAACAGTCATTTCTGATTTCCACCATGTTAATAATTGTTTTCCACCAAATATGGTAGACTATTCATTCCTCCCTCTTTCCACCCTCTAAATTCCCCCACATGTGGTGGAGATACGGTGGATAAAGGGAGGGAAAGTATCTTCCTCCATTTTCCTACCATTTTTCCACCTTTTAGATTTACAGTGTACCGATAGCAACGCAAGCGCCACGAATGTCATTATAGTTTTCGCGTATGATAGTACGAACATTTGCCATGAAACTGCAAAAGAGATGTTAGGATTGCGGAGTGTCTGGTGCTAAAGTTTCTGTATAATAATAATACATACTATTTCAGTGGCGGCTCGTCCTATAGGGCAACTGGGGCATTGCCCCACCTAAAATTCTGTTCAATAACAATTCTTTACCATTTATAGACGCACACCTATCTATATAAACCGAAATCACAGCGAAAATCGTATACTTCTTGTCTTTTCGCTTGTAAATGCCCATATATAGCGAAGTCTATGCGAAAATCGAATTCTCTTCTGTGTTTTCGCTTTGCGAATGCCTAGCCGGGGCTTGCCCCGGTAGCGCTCATAACAAGCTTTCACTGTCTATTCTCTCAAAACCGCGCACAATAAAGAAACGGTGATTTACTCTCTCCTATTCATAAAATTACCGAGCAACCGGGGCACCATAGCTCTGTGCCCTTAAGGTGTGATGTAACAATCGTATCTATAGCTGAACTCTGTTACCGTCATATGCGTTTAGTCGACCTTTGTTGGTATAGGTCGATTTTAATGGGGTTTCACACCATGAAAACTCTTGAAACTTGTTATGTCATGTCGTGATGGTGGTATTTAACACTGCCCCAAGTTTCAGGGTTTCTACTTAAAGTTTAGGGTAGTAATTCCGTTTCCGAAGTTGAGTGTGTGCTGATCCGTCATGTATCGCAAACAGATTTTACTCAAAAGCCGGTATTGGTATCCATTGGTTTTGACGGTGTTCAATACTGAGATCGGTTATGACATTTGGCACGGTAAGTCTTAATGTTAGTATCGAACGCTGTACCAAGTTTCAAGTTTGTCACTGAACTGTGTTAGTGGTAATTTCGTTTCCTAATTCGAGTGAGAGCTGACTCGTCATTTATCGCTAACAGATTATACGCAAAGCCGGTATTGGTCTCTATTGATTTTAACGATGCTCCTTACCTAGATCCGTCATAAGCTTTTGCACGGTATGTCTTGATTTTAGTATCGAACGCTGTGCCAAGTCTCAAGGTTGACACTCAATGATTAGGGCAGTAATTTCGTTATCAAGGTCGAGTATCGTAAAGATGTGCTCCGATCTGACACTTTAGCCTACAACACATTGCGGATTTAACGCAAAAGCCGGTGTATCTGCGGTAACGTTAAGTGAGATGATGATATCATTCTCAGTTTGCATTCAAATATTTACTTTGATCGTATATTCTCCAATGTCAATTTCACCGTGAAATTGTGGCCTTCAAGCCATTTGCGTACAACCCCTCGTCACTTGATCAGCCTATTCCTCAGTAAATTTTACGCAAAATTCGGTGTTGGTCTGTTCGCATTAATTTTGACAGTGTACCATACCGAAAACGGCCATGAGGCCACTTCTCGATAATGTAATGTAACAGTGTACCAAGTTTAAGGCTTTCATCCACGTATTTATTCGGTAATATATTTTTCAAAGGCGATTTCGCAGCAGACCTATAAGACAGTAATAAAAACGTATGTGTCGTGTTACAGTCTCCAGTTTCAAGGCCAAAATCTCTTATGCTGTACCGAGACCAAATTTCCGAGGCTGCTATTCTTAGTCCTTTACAATGATGTTTTGGATTCAATAGGACAGGCCCAATCTATGAGATAACAATTGCGTATCTGTCCGAATTCGTTGACCTTTCCAATTAGGCTTACGCTATCTCTCGAGTTATAGTCATTTCCATTTCTGCAGATAATTAGTCAGGTCTAATGCGAACATGAACCGTGTTGAATCTTTGTTCCGTACGCCGTTTACGCAGTTACCACACTTCAAGTCACAGCTCACCAGCGGACCTCTCGTGTCACATACGTTAAAATCACTGTTGCCGGGAAATTCATGTTACCGTACCATCATTAAGTTACTTGTTTACGTTGGAAAACGCCATTGTGACGTCATCTTGATAAAAAGTCGCTTGCAGCCCTTGCCCCACCACCCGATATTGTCACGAGCCGCCACTGTACTATTTTATCACGGTAATGTATATTTCTGCGACTTTAGTTGAATTTGAAACGATCTCTTATTCCTATAAATAGGTATACTTTTTAAGAGCGTAAAATTTGATGAAGAGAGCTTTACAGCACACTGTTGGCGTAGTCACTATGGTGTATTGTGTTGTATTTGGTTGTGCAGCTACGCAAAAAAGAAATCCGGATCGATCGTTTCACCAATTTCCAAAAGATAAAAAGCTTGAAAAGATGTGGATTGATAGGATAAATAGATAAAAATTGGTCACCCTGCCCTACTTCTCGAGTGTGCTCGTATCACTTCATAGTAGAAGATTACAGCCGTAACAGATTGTCAGATGTACCAGATGAGTTTCAAAAAAAGAGATTGAAAAAGGATGCTGTGCCAAGCTGCAATCTTCGAGATGAGGAAAGCGATACACGAATATACCAGCGTAAAACTTGTACATCTCAGCGTGCTAGTGGAACAGTGACTGCTGATGAAAAGCCAAGTTGCAGCACAGTTAGGGTGTCCAGTAACTCTAGTGATAGTTCTGTAAATGACAGTACTATCACTATCTCATCAGAAGGACAATACATACCAAAGCAAGAGGAATTGGAAAAGATTCCACAGCAAGATCATTTGGAAAAGCTTAAAGGAGAAATAGCTGTTGCCCATAGTGTGATTGCTGCCCTTGTGGATAAAACCAGAAGTCAGGCGCAGCAACTTGATTAGCTCAAGTGCGACACCGAGGCAAAACTCCTCTCTATGGCTGCACAGTCATCACGAATACTGTCAGCAGCAAATATGACCGATGCTGAAGTTCATAATTTGACTGGTCTAAGTAAAGATATTTTTGAACTTATTGTATAGCAGATTGACCGATTCCAGCCTTTGACTTACTGGGCCGGCAAAATTGTGCAATATGCAGGCCTGTTTATTTTTGGATATTGGGTTTTATTTTTGGAGATTCTCCAAAAAGAAGATTTGAAAACATCCAAAAATAAGATTTTTTGGATGATGTTTTTTCAAGTATTTTAGTGAAATAAACGAATCAGAGCAGCGTAAATACTGTTGAAACAACCGGGGAACTCACAAAAACACACAAGAAACAGCATGTGTGTGTGAGAGGGGGTCTCCGAAGCGCTAAAAGTACTTCCACTTACTGGATGGATCAGAGGCGTCGCGACAAGGGTTGAACAGGCGGCAGGGTATGAAATTGTGCGAGTGGGGTGCGAGCTGCACTGCTGGACCTTGTGGCGCAGGTCGAATACCGCCAGCTCTACAAGAATCACTTCGTCCACACGACAATGGGACTGAATGGCTACCTCAGACGGCAACAGAACTTGATCCAGGAGATGAAAAGTACCTGCCCCAAGTACGGTTTTCTGGTCAGAGGGTGCCGGGCAATCACGTTCACTGAGGCACGCAACTTCGTGGAGGATTAGGTGTGTACAGTCCTCGACCTCGAAGGCGTTCGACCAGGCGACCAGTCCTCGACGAAGAGGAGACACAGCCCACGTTCGATACAGCCGGGAGCCTTATTGCAGGGCTCATCGACGGCAAAAAGAAAATTGAAGTTCCCGACAAGGGTCCTGCCCTGTCTACCATACCAAGTGGTGCAACCTCGTGGGTCGTAGGAGAGAGGATACAACAAACACTTCTTGCTCTTTTTGATTCTAATAATATTAACAACAGTGATACATAAGCTACTTTATTTGCGGCTCCGTGAATTTATCCACAAACACCCAGGTCAGCTGTCGATCAAGTGAACATCCGAGTGAATACCGAATATCGAAGACCACTTCCAATCCATGTCTTTCCGATACAAAATGGACGTCACTTCCAAGCACATTATTGACCAGCGTTTGTCAGGAGCAAAGGCTTGGGAGATTGAAGAGTTTCAAGCCATCCGACATTTCTTTGGACCACTATAGTCTCGATGTTTCCCACAAATGCGACGGTTCAAGCCAATTTCTCGCAAAATCAAGTGGGAGAAGGGTCTCTGAAGGGCGTCTGTCACTGATTTTGGAGGGTATTCTCAAGGCCAAAGACTTTGTGATGAAAGTAGTGAGAAGTTAGATCAAGATCACTGATGATGTCGATATGTTGGAGGACATGAATACATGATAATAACATATTTTCGATCATGTTTTTCAGTGATATTAGGGATAAAGACACCTTCATTTCTTATTTTTGGAGATTCTCCAAAAATAAAATTTGAAAACATCCAAAACTAAGCTATTTTTGTTATTTTTGGAGAAATCCAAAAATGAACAGGCCTGGCAATATGTGAACACTTCTGACCAGTTGCTCATAATGCTGCTGAAAATGAAATTCGACCTGCCAAGTGTTTTTTAGAGCAAAACTGTTCAGTCTGAGCCATACCTCAATCAATAACATATTTCTGACGTACTTGCATGTCATGCATGAGCTTTTTTCAAAGAATTTTTGAACCAAGTTCCATCGGTTGCCAAGCATTTGTGCACAACTCCTCAGAAGTTTCATGGGATTTCAAATTGACGCATGATTATAGACTGCACAGAATTTTTCATAGAAACCCCAAGAAAAGATCTTGATGCAGCTTGCTTAAGTTTCAGTAATTACAAAAAACGACTGACAGATAAATATCTAATTGGAGTAGCTCCCAATGGAGCAATAACTTTCATCAGTGATTGATACCCTGGAAGTACCAGTGACAAAATAATCCCCAAGCTTTCAGGAGTATTAAAACATTTCCAGGTCTGTATCAGCATTCGAATCATAGACAGACACATATCGTCTATTTAAGATATTAAAGTTACAGGATTTCAGAATCAATCAAATGATTGTTTCATGAAATTTGAATCACCACTTGATGACAATAAGTCCAAGTCTGAAATAAGGTCAACTCCAGGCGTTCCATTGAATATTGTTTAGCTATTTAAACATTATAATCCGTAAGATTATATGATGATTCTTTATTACAGGTCGCGGGGATTTAGTTCTGGCAGACAAAGGATTTGTCATACATGAATTGATGCCAAGCGGAGTTTCGTTGAATCTACCACCATTCCTAGCAGGAAAGAAGCAATTTACAGAGAATGAGGCAAAGTTCTGCAAAAAGAAAGCTTCTTGTAGAATACACGTCGACAGAGCGATAGAAAGAATCCGCAATTACAAAATTTTATGTATGATTACTTGCACGAAGAGACCTTTCGTAGATAAGCTGGTGAAACCACGTGGAGTTCTAGTAAATTTGCAGTCTCCAACCATTGAAGGAGTGTTAGAGCGATACCTAGAATCAAATACCCCAGTTTAGATTCAATGCAGAATTTCTCGTAATGCTTTGAATCATAATAGTTGTAGTGCCTGCAGTTTCAGCTGATATTTTGGAAACCGCAGATCTCTTTCGTTGATTGTGTCTTTCCTGAATGAACAAAGAAAGTTAGCTTATGAAATTGAGTATGAGTATATTCAGTCAGAATTAATGATAGCCAGATCAAGAAATTTTTTTTGAAGATGTGACGTGTGGCAAAAACCTATCCAGATAGAAATTGGTCAATTTTGGAAAGTTTTCTTCGCCCCAATTATTGTCCTTTGTTACTGTTATGATTCGCATATCTTTTGTTGTCCACAGTAAAAAGTGACACCATAACGTCTTAGTAGCTACCATTCCCGCTTGAATTTGATGCCAATATTCGTGGTTTTTCATCAGTACACCGCACTGATCTAAGTATGTTGAAGTGTCTTTTTCTTGTTTCTCCGGCATGATTTGAATAAAAGTTTTGTTCCGGTGAGATCATGGACACCTAATTTCTAATACTCCTCTCATTCCATCAGCAGTAAATATAATGCCACCGGGTGTGCACCCAAGATATCCACAAGGGAATATAAATAACCCAGCCTTCTCAACAGTGTTGCCGATGAAGTCTTGATAAGCTTTGACCGCTGCAACCTCGTGCATCTGGCCCAACATTATCGCACTTTTGCACGATAAATTGTATTCGCCACAGAGGGTTTTAAATAAAGACTCGGGGTAAGAACCAGACAAACTATGCCCATCAAAGGCTTTGATGACCCTTCCAAAGTTACTTCCAGTCAATCTGTGACTGCACAACCGACCCCATAATTGTGATTTGGATTGCAGCTTAGTTTTTTCAGCCACAGTAGCATTTTCATCAGCATCTACCCGGCACTTATGCAAGAATTCGTTCCTGTCTGCTTGCAATAGTGGGAACAGATCGGAAATACTTTCTGTTATTCTAGCGGATGATGCTAAGTGTGATGGGGGCTCAGGGCCAGCAATCCATTTCATCGGGCACGTAGTCTCAGTTTTGAACAAATTCATTGGAAATATTTTATATCCTCCATCAGAGTAGGATCAATTACAATATTTTAATTCAATTACAATTACAATTATAATTACTTCCTTGCATGTTTCAATTACATTACAATTACAATTACTCAATGATAAAAATATCAAATTACAATTACAATTACAATTACTGTTAAAAATGTAATTATTACAATTACAATTACTTTTAAACATGTAATTGATTCAGTAAAGAGGTGTTCATTGTCAACCGTAGCGATGTAACTAGCAACAATCTCAAGCTATTCATGTCCCATTCATGATATTTAGAATGCCCTTTAATTAAAAAAAGCACGAATGTATTCGAACTATTCCTAATCATGAGTACTTAAAACTACAAGCACAGACAAATGTTTCAAGCGACTGTTAAGAACCACAGGTTTGAGCGACTAACAGCGAATAGGCTACAGGACAGTCAATGAAATGTAATCAAACGATTAGGCTACTCAGAGCTGAGTCATTTGTCGAATGTTAACTGTGCAATGAGAGATATGATATTCTGTTTTTGCCTGCACCATCGAGATGCTTTGACGACGGAGTTGCGATACGGCCGTGAGGTCATCTAGTCAGGATAATGAAATGTAATTGGTAAGTCGTCAGCGATAAGGATGATACCGATAAGTCGCGTAAAAATAAATGCAAAAGGAAAGAACCTCCTGATAACTAAGAATTACAATATTTTGATTCGCATTTACATTTTCAGTTGCTCGAAAACTGTTAGATTGCATTTGATGAACATTAGGGTGCGAAAAGTTTCTGGTCCCAGTAAATTTGGTCAAGATTAGAGGTAAGATTAGGATAACATCTCTACAAATGCGTGATCAAGTTTGATGAAGACTTGGTTGGAAACTTGAAGTTTTTTTTGCTATTGTTGCAACAAGCCTCGGTACTGGTCAGAGATTTAAAAAACTTTGACCGTGGTGTAGGAAATGGTTCAGCACAGGTTTCAGAAGAGTTTATTTGCTGTTCATCCTTTTTGAGATATTAAGATTTAGTTTAGCCCACTGGTTCTCTAACTTTTTTAGACACGCCCCCTTCATGACAGTGAATATTTCGTGCCCCCTGCTTATCGTAATAGCACACAATGAAACTAGAAAGTTAGCAATCCTTACATATAGTTTGATGGTATGGAAGGTTATCACTGTTGATGAGAGAATTCTCCAATACGAAATTTAGACTATACACCGAGCAATAACCATGAAACGGAGGTGAATCGGGCCAAAGGCGGAAAGGATTTCCGTTCACTGAACCGTCGCGCCCCGTTCAGATGCTTTCACGCCGCCCAATGGTGCACGCCCCCAGTTTGAGAACCACTGGTTTAGCCTATGTTGTAATTCACAAAGTTTTCTCTGTTGCTACTGAAGTATGGGAAACAGTTTAGCGTGACTGAATTATCTAGTTATAACGCAGCACGCATAGAACACCGATGTAAATAGGCTAATGTGGTGACTGCTTACTAAGGCCTTAAGGCCCCTCGTCGTCATCCTGGTTCGTACCGGATTTTCACTGGTGCGACGAATAAATGATTGATTAAATGATTATTTTATGTTGTGATTGTCAGGTTTCCATGAAAATGTAATTGAGCAAAATTTTGATCAAATTACAATTACAATTACAATTACACATAATAGAAATGCTACAATTACAATTACATGAAAAAATGTAATTAATTACATTCATCTCAATTACAAATTACATTTGATCCAACTCTGTCCTGCATATCTAATTTTCTTGGCAAGGCACTGTATAATGGTTTGGACGATGGAGAGAGAGAGAGAGAGAGTCTTTATTTTCATCCAACCAAAATACATAACACACGGCAGTGGTGGTGGTACAGAAAATATGCATGCACAGTATTCGGTATTAGATAAGAATGATCGATAAGACCACGAAGGTCATCTAGTCTGATCACACCGGCATCAAACAGGTACACTTGACTCTAAACAGTTTGGCTGTAAAAAATGTTACGGTAGTTAATAAAATAACTCTTTCAGTGGTTAAATATTTTCTTTATGCGCTCTTCTTGGATGTTTAATCCATGAATTTCTGAGGTCCGTTTTCGACATACCATTTTTGTTTACGTATATGGCTACTGTTGTCATGTGACTGCAGATCCATTTGCCTCGTAGGCATTCACATGCCGCACTACTAATGCCGCCTGTCCCATCTATATTGACAATAACATTGTACTCTTTGTCCTTCCACGATGCCCTGATCTTTGCATTAATTCGGAACTCGTCTATTTTCAATGAAACCACATGAGTTGATTTAATCTTCAGTTCAGCCTTTCCAATCACGCCCAGATCTTCAGAAAAGAAGGATAATGCTCCTGCTAGGATGATAATCTCCGTATCAATGAATTACTATAATATCTATCAATGTGACACTGCGACAAATCAGAAGTGATATATTGGGTAATATCACGATAAATGAACAGCAGATTTATCCTGACGGCAACTGGAACTTCATATTACTATAAAATAGCCTCAAAATGTTTTGTTTACATCCCTATTCCCTACTGTAGCATGGCATTACGCAGCCTATAGCTTACCTGACGACGCCGTAATCAGTAGTTACTAAGGACAACACTTATTGAACAATCAGAAGCTAGGTAGCGTACTTCCGGTTTCAGTCCGTATATCCTGAAGTCCCCAATGTAACAATGGCAACAATAACAAACAATAGGCCTTGCCAATTAAATAATGGTAGATTCAAACAGTTTGTAATGAAACAATGATCTGCCAGTAAACATTTCGTCATTATAGTTTTGAGCGCAAGAAGGGGTTTCACTTAAATGTTGACCGATCGACGAAGCGTATGCCTTATATTCGTTATAAGAGTCAGTCTTTGCAGCTAATTTGCTTTGGCATGCGAACTACGTCAGGTCATTTATGCAAGTTTTTGGGCGCATCAATTTGGGGATGTGTTGCGTTATCCGTTCAAACAATCTTTATGATGTACGTCCTACATACCTGCTATCACAAAGACACTTGTACCGTAAACAGTGGTGCTCTATATATTACCACTGTTTATGGTACCATATTCTACATGAGTACATTTATTTTCACGGTTATTCGAAAAAAATGTAAATTTAGTAGTACTGACCCTCATCAAATCAAATTATTCTCTTTTAATGGGTGTAGAAATTTATTGAGCGACCGCTGGTTATGGTATCATGTTCTGCCTGGGTGTATTTGGTTCAACTTTGTCAAGTTTCACATTTTATTATGTATTTGGCGAAAAGTTGCCGACGTGCGTGTATAAATGTGGGCCATACAAGCTGTAATTAGATCGATATTCCTTACTTGATTCCCAATTGATAGTAAATAAATCTGTACTTCAGTCATCTTCCCAAATCTTGTGTAGGAAAATAAGGTATAGTCATCATCATCGAATTACGTAGGTCTTATTTCACTGGATAAACTGAAGTGAAAGTGAAACTTGATCCGACGTATGAGGAACGTACATACAAAACATTCAACGCAAGTATGCTAGGTATTGATTTTGAAATTGAATTGCCTATAAAAACATGCATATATCGCATTGATTTGATCAAATCTATTGCACTAAAATTGGCAAGTTCTTCCGCATAAGTGGAATGGCTTTGCATTCACACTATACCTCACCTCTGACTATGGTCAATACACGATCGTGAAGCCAACGTAACCGATAAATGTTAACTACAAACAATCAGATTGAAGGAAGTTTGCTTCAACACCCACCAATAAATACGTTTTGACACTGTTCAGCCGTGATATGCTACGAAGTACCAGAGTTTCGGAATGGTGAAGTTGCTCCTGGATGCGTTGGCGGTAGTAACTTCAATACCTCGTGTAACATTACATGCAATGACGGATACACTATGCGCGGCATTGCAAGGGCGACGTGCGTTGACGTCAATCAAACCGACGATACCAATGTCTCTGGAGTGTGGGAATACGGTGATAGTGAATGCACACGTATGTCGATAATGTATTTGCAAATCTTAGCCTGGTAATATTTCATGTAAATGTAATCGGTTTACATTACAGCAAAGAAGATCAAATAATAGGTAAATATCTGCAAGCGGCCATTCCCAACCTGGGCAACAAACTTTGGAACCACCACATTTTCAAATCTTCTGAAATTTGGTACTCGCTTCGATGAGTAAATGCTGAACACAATAAACTTTATTTAAGGAAAATTGAACTCCGTGGTCAAAAGTTATATCATTTTGAAAAATTGACATTTTCTGCTCATTGTAGTTATTATGCCCGTAGAGATATTTCTTCCTTCCAGGTTGTTGAGCACTCCAAATCAATCCTCGACCTTCATATTTTGTGGTACTATAATATGCTGTGCCTATGACTGACCATGACCATCATATGATTCCGGTTTATTACAGTAACCTGCTCAACCCTGTTGAACTGCTATATACCGTTCACCCCACAATATTTCGTGTATTCATCAGTGAAGCGAAAATACATCACCAACTGTGTATTGTGAATCAGTAGACATACAGGCATATCATTATTGTAATTCGAGAATTCGAGGTAACAGGTCAATCTTCCTGAGATATGGTGGACTCATTATGTTAAGTATACACGATAAATAAAATCGCTCAACATCCAACTGACTGGCTGGATGGTAAGTAGGCTATATCACGATTCACGAATGCATACAATTATTGTGTTTAATATTGTCACTGCGTAATCTAATCCTTCACAAATACACGACCATTTATCGTTCTCGTAGTTTTATGGCCAAAGCAATTTAAATATGGATCAGTTGAAAATCCATGAGATCTTTTGATCAAGTATGAAATACAAATCGTTAACTCATGTATCAGATTTTATGCTTTAAAGTTGTCGCTTGGTAACTGTTGATTCCTCTGTCCCCAGAAAGCAGTATTGAGATGACTCGAGTCATGATTTGACTCGAGTCCGACGCGAGTAAACTTTTTCATATGACTTGACTTGACCCGAGTCACTTTGCAAACATGACTTGTCTTGACCCAGCGCTTCATAAATGTGGATTGACTCGTGACTCGGCGCAAACTTTACCGGTCAATTTCAAGTCCTGAAGTAAGCGGTGTCGAATAAATCACCCTATCTTATGTATGTTCGGATTGCTCGCGATGCGCCGGTGTCACTTGTGAAAGCAACCAGTCATTCACAGATTGTACGTTCCACTGATCCTCCATTTTTACAACACAAATAATTTTATCGGCAGTTACGGAGAATAATGACCATAGTAGTCGACAAAACACCATTAATACCACAGAACGAACAGCTCATTGCACAGTGCTCACATTTACCGACCCTATTGTATGTTTTAAATCGCACGAATATAGTTTATGCGTTTATATTCTCAGCGATGTGTAGATTGATAGTGAATCGTACAATATCAATTTGTGTCAACTTCTCGAGACGATAGCATCAGTCGATTATTGAAATCGCATCGGACACCTGACTAATGTATTTTAGCGATTGGTTGCGAAATTGCATTCAAGTATTTTTGTGGTATGCAGCGGACAAATTTAATGCATCGTGCTCTATACGTAATCTGTACAATTGGAAAATACTTAGATAGGAATTCTGAAGTCGACCTCCCAATAACCAATTTGTTAAAATTAGGGATTACCATCGGTTATGCCGATTCTCAGTACATGATTTTAATTTGAATCAGTAAGCAGCGATCTGTTCAATGATTCCAGTTTGAGTACGCATCAGCAAATAGCTTACTGTGTTAATGTGTAAAATTTGCCTTCTTCACATTTTTGTTGGCAAGACATCAACAGAATTTACTGTTGTTCCAATCATTTCACTAGCAGCTCAAAATTTATGATATGTAATTAAGATGCTCCGTTTTGGTGATCGTCTGTTTTCCAGAAACGCATTGATACTAACAAACTTGCTGAAGTTGCACATCTATCTACCTTCAAACTCGTGATTGGAAAGAGACATTTCAGTTTTAACTTTGTTGAATGTTTTTGGGTAAATCCGTTCAAAATGCGTGCACCTCGAGGTTGGGTGAATTATTTTTAAAGGAAGTTTAGTAGTAACGAGATTTTTACAACGCGTAAGTCAATATTTTGATAACGTTTCATGAGCATTTCGCACAGCACCATGCCAATTTATATTATGTTCAATCAATCATGTTTTCTTGCAGCATCTTCATGTGATGAAAGTTGTCATTTTGAATGCATGGACAATCGCACTTGTCTATGCATAGATCAAATATGCACTGAAGGTTTGTTTGAACCATTACTTTGAGTATGTTTGCATAACATAAAACGTACATATTTATTCATTTCGCCAGCGATGGGTGACTTACTGTTTAAAAGTAATTCCAAATGAGTGAAAGATTACATAGGATTTGAATTTGATAGACAATACTCTTTTCAAAAATGAGTAATGACTTGACTTGACACGACTCGAGTAAATTTGTGTATTGTACTGGTACACGAGTACGCGCGCATGACTCAGACCAACTCATATGACTCGATGCAGGCCCAACAAGACAGACATTTACTGGTAATGTCGAAGAATAGTAAAGTTATAACGCAAATATTATTTCTTCTATTAGTACTGTTTCTTGAAAATACTACCAAAAAACTGTTTAAAAGTGAGAAAACTTATTATAATATGAATGCAAAGCTTTCGATATCACGAAGCAGGGTGGCAATAAGTGGGTTTCACATGACATTAATTCGGAACTGAACAGTCAACTCAATGACTTGGACTCGGACTCGAGTCAAAACATTATGACTCGGAATCGAAACTCTACTCCGTGACTTGGACGTGGACGTGGGTCGGTGATCGATAGAAAACGATTCGATGTAACTCGAGACAAAACTATGAAAGGGAGATTGACTTGTTACTCGGAACCTTGTCACTTGATTACAACCATGCTTTTTGCTATCACCTGACATCTTAGGAATGCCATAGTTTGAAGTTCAATTTACGATTATAAATGAAACAATAGTCCTGTAGAATTTTCGGTCAACCTAGAAAAAATTCTTATAAAGACGTATTATATACCGTTGGGAAGATAATTTTATCGGCTTTTCAATGATGGGTTTTGTCACTTTTTTTACTTTGGGGAAAAAAAGTTATGACAAAAAACGTGCCAGGGGATAAAGCACTGTTTTGCCTAACATTAAAATACAATTATAAGCTGAAATACGATACCTTCGTACCAGAATACAACACCATAAATTGGAATATCACCCCCAGCAAAGCAAACTAACAATCGAACAGCAAAACAACGAAACATAACTTTATGTAAGAGGTATTTATCATACGCTGAAATACGATACCTTCGTACCAGAATACAACACCATAAATTGGAATATCACCCCCAGTAAAGCAAACTAACAATCGAACAGCAAAACAACGAAACATAACTTTATGTAAGAGGTATTTATCATACGTTAAGGGGGCAAAAGTTGACCGAAACGGAGATAACACTGGTTTACAAATTTCGAACAAAAATTAGGGTAAAAAATTTCAATGATTGATTTAGGCTAATTTATGGTTGCTGAATCCGATTCTGTGCTAATAATTTCTCCATCACGTCAGATTTTTTCCGTAACAATTTTTCTCATTTTCATAAATTAATCAAATTTCAGCTTTCGTTAGTGACATAACGGTTAGCATACAATATCAAAAATTCAAATATTGGTATTGAAATCATCTATCTTGAAACATGGGTTGTTGTAATGCAGAATGAGTGAGTTTTCGGTGAACTTGGCTACAGTGATTCTCTATAATCGTTCAATCAGAAACTCTTTTCGACCCATAAAATTACACTGGTAAACAAATTCAAAAACCCACACCAAATACCATATTGGAACAGAGGCAGAGATGTTTTTAAATGGTGTCGAGGCATTTTGTTTGTGTTTTGCAACATTAAACGCCAATTCTATATGCAAAAAGCTTTACATTTTTGGCGGTTTCTTATTTGCCGTAATATTTTAATATGAACTTGAGCAGTGATTTTCAACCTTTTTGTGTTCGCGGACCCCTTTTGGACCGTCACGGACCCCCCTCACGAAGTTCAAGTTCGAATTTAGCTCAGTTATCGTACAATCGTCATCTGTCATGTGCAAATGATAACTGTAGGCTAGTGATAAACAGCAACAAAATTATTTTTCTTGAAAATAAGAGCATTCAATGTATGCAGAAATTAGGTTGACTTTTATTATTTCAAAGCTAATTATTTAACTGTATTTTTTGAAATACGTGGTCGTGTCTTCAAAATCTGCGCCTTCGATTTCATATCAACGAGTGCTGAAAATCCATTTAGACAAAGAAAGGTGGTGGCGAATGTGATAATAGGGCATAAAGCTTCCGACGACACATTTGGGTATGATCGCAACAATGATGACACCAAAATTGACAAACGATTTTTTTATTGAACATATAACGTCAAGCCTGTTAATTTATATCTAGCAGCTCAGCTTGGAGTTATTAAGGAAAATGGTTATGTAGGCCTATATCACAAGCAAAAACGGATTTTTGCGAACATTACGAAGTCTTCATGATTGACTTTACTAATCCAAATATTTATTTTTTACACAATGCCCAACAAAACACGTATATACAGCCAAATATTTGTATCAATGGGCTATTGGCAATTTAGCAACTAAAATGAGTCCACACAGCAGGATATTCCATCCATCTCAGACGGCCTTCCTGTTGATGTGAGTTCTACTGTAATGAAGCAAAACTGCAGCCTCGTGATTTTCCTAATTTTAAATATATATATTAGGTTATCAACTATTTTGTAAATTTAGAGGCTTCGCAGACCCCCGGTTGAGAACCACTGAACTTGAGATTGTAAAAGTGATTGGTGTTGCTAAAGGTAGCACAAGTAACGCCCTATATTTTCTACTCAATTAACAGTATAAGCAGTAATTTCTAAGACACGTGAGAACTACTTCAAGTGGCAAAAATATCAAAGTATATTTGGTCGGGGGGAGGGTGGTTGCATACTTTCGACAGTTAGTCGGAGGTGGCTACATACGAAATCGCAACATGTATCTTCTCGGCTAACGCAAAATGTTTATAATAACACAATACCCATGCATTGGTAGAATATTCGAAAATATATTCAGTTACCGTGCTTTAGGGGCTGTTAAGGCTACTATATTTAAGAAATCATATGCAGTCAACATCGTCGCGGAGCGGAGCTTTGTTTGGAATAAATTCGTGTTAAAATGAATAACTGGGTGCAGTACCAAATTCAATATGGGCAGATATCTCCATGACATTCCCATGTTGATTTACTATAGTCACACAAAGCACTAAAACAAAACCCAATACATTTAATTTCCCGTATTGCCAATCACACATGGGAATTCGGATTGGGTACATCTGATTCGAAGCATATGGTATGAGCCCGACCGCGATGGCTGTTATAACAACCTTGATTTGACCCCGAATATACCACATGCAACCAATATATATATATGCAATTGAAGCGCAAATATTTCCAATAGTAAAATCTCAACCAGGAAACAGCGACCGAGCTTTGATCTCTTACCAGGACCGTAACTGGCGCATCCCAAATAGTCCAATTGGAGGTTCCGAGCTCGAAGGGGGCCCGAAATTATGTCGTTGAATGAACATAAATTATTTATACATCTCTTATTGACAATTTATGCAACTCTTTTCCATTTCTTTCGCGCTGGACGGGATTTCATGTTGCCAAACTTTTGATTATAGAGTACCCTTCCCCCACGAAAAAAAAACATGATTTATAGAAAATAAAAATAGGCATTTCGACGTCGACCATTACCACGCCGCGATGCACAAAAACATACGAAGTATTTGCCAATATCGTAATCTGAAAGATGTGCCAATAGATCGCCTGCGAGAAAACCTTTGGCAAAAAGGATTGCCCTTATGTTGACGGTGAACTTCGAAATAAATATAAGCCTATCTAATTGTCCGTAGCTGCCAAAATGGCTCAACAGGTCAAATAACATTTCTCAGAAAAAATTATTTGCAAGTGAAGAAATACCAATTTTTCGATAAAGCCACCACAAACGTTTCTTGGATCTCGCATTGTTTCCCAATAAATTACGGCATGATGTGTGGATGTACGTAATATGGCAATTTTCTTAATTTTTCTGAAAAGTTGCGATCAGCGTTTCACAATCCAGTTTCAATGAATGACCAATTATAGTGTCCAAAGTAGGGCTGCATTTAATGAAACACTGTTGTAAAACAATTTATTTAAAAAATATTTTAAACAAAAGCCATATTAAAAAAAAAGGTATTTTTTTAAGTTATAAAATTATGCCATAATTGTGTAAATACTCTCCAAAATCATGTTGCATGAGCACACAGGCAATTACCACCCAATTTAGCCGACGTATATCGTTATGGGATGGATGGAAGTTGGAACCCTCAAAATAGTCGGTTCAACAGTTGTAGTACAGATATTTCGTCAAATAGGTTATATTCACCCAATATTTTCAATAGTCAATTTCAATCCATGACGTCACGATTGAATATTCGTGACGTCATTGTTTAAAAACAAAAACAAAAAACATGTTTTAAATTAGGTCCTTCTTTTAAACATGTTTGTTTTTAATTGATTTTTGTTTTAAATGCAACTCTAGTCTAAAGGGTGTGTGGTACTATCACTCTCGCAGAAATAAGATCCAATGAAACACATTGAATCTCCAGTCCGATAGCCTTTTCTACACTTAACGCAAATTGCTGTTTCTTTTTGACTTAGCACTATCTAAAAAAAACAAGCAAGGTAAACGAGACGGACCATGGTAAATAAATAAT
This sequence comes from Botryllus schlosseri, assembly GCF_051294905.1. Taxonomy (NCBI): domain Eukaryota; kingdom Metazoa; phylum Chordata; class Ascidiacea; order Stolidobranchia; family Styelidae; genus Botryllus; species Botryllus schlosseri. The sequence continues at coordinate 2,270,447 of NC_137239.1, forward strand.
AACATAATGAAGTTATAACGAACAACGACAGCTCTACTTGCGCCCCCCCCCCACTTCCCCCTGTCCTGCTCACTCTTACTCTCTGAAACATATATATAATTATATTTTTGTTTTCATTTACTCCTTTTGCATCTATATCCTGCTTTTCCGTTAATAATTCATTAGTTTCTAGCCTTTTGTTCATATTTTTATGTTAATTTCCCCCCAATTTCAATTTTTAACCCTTGGCACGTTTTTGGTCATCACTTTTTTTCCCCAAGGTAAAAAAAGTGACAAAACCTATCATTGAAAAGCGGGTAAAATTATCTTTCCAACGGTATATCATACGTCTTTATTAAAAAAATTTCCAGGTTGACCCATTTTTAGACCAATTTCTACAGTACTACAATGTTAATGTTTGAGCCGTGTCAATAAGTAAAATTCATTGTGAAAGATGAAATCGGCTACACAAGGCTCGAATTCGAAATAGGAGTTGGATAATAGCGAGACCAACTGAGATAAGAAGAAAGCTACAACGCATCGCGCAGACAAATGAAGTACCTTTCCAGCTATAACGTTTTAAGGGACAGCAACATTATCGCCGATCTACAGGAATTTATACGAGAATCGAAGCGTCACATTCAACTAATAGCTCATTTTGTGTTTCCTGAAATTGCTTGCTATCATAATGGTCAAAATGTCTCAATCGGCGTGGTGCCGAAATCATCGGATGCGAATAGCCCCACTAACTCTTTTTATACATAATTATATGTAATCGCGAGTCGTTCAAAGTAGCAAGGGATGAAGCAACGAGCGACAAAGATTTTCTGATTGACACCTGCAAATTCTTCTGATGAATATATCACTCACTAATTTGAATGGGTCGCTGATATGACTTTTGTCATATTTTTTTCGACAGTGTGCCCTCCGTGTCGGAACAATTCGGAATGTTTGGAGTTGCAATGTAGATGTAAATCAGGATATCACGGGATCAACGGCGATGAAGCCAACTGCATCGGTAAATCAACATGATTTCTACACCAGGCAATACATTTTATATGAACATCCTACGGGCGTTGTTGGAAGTAACAAATGATATGTTCCACTGGTGCATCACCTATTGGTTACGGGTTCGATTCCAACCGAGGTTAATTCCCAAATGTGCTGCTAAATTTAGGACATTTAGCTACGACTCTTGCTTCCCATCGTCATCCGATTTGGAACATGACATTTATACTTATAATAATTAGTTAAACTAACATTAGAGTTGAACGTTCAAATATTTTTGCAATTTGAAATTGAAGTCCGATTTCTCAAATATATATAAATTCATTTCCAAATAATCCATAGAAAACTGCCGGAATACAGTGTAAATTCTTAATTTAAGTCGGCAATAAAATATACAGTTCAAAACTTTTCTGCCAATTGAGTGCCAGGCACGCCATCAGCGCATTTAATTGAATGGATTAATGAAATATGGACATATGCCGGGAGCACGTTTACGGATAACACAATTTTACCATACAGCTTGATATGTGACATAAGATATTGGTGTGCGTCAGGGTGTCGTGTAATAACTTTCGCAATGCAGCATCAATAAACTGCTCTAATTTACCATTTACTATTAAAAGATATCGACGAGTGCTTGGATGAGACATCTTGTGCTGCAGTCGGACAATCCTGCCAAAACTTACCTGGAACTTACCAATGCAGCTGCACTGAAGGTTTCTTGCCGTCGGAAAGTGGAGACGATTGCATAGGTTGCTACGAGCCACTTCGTCAAAAATGATTAAGGGAATTATTGTCGATTTATGAAATTTAGAAAACCTCTGTGAACCGACTGATTGTGGAGCAAACGCGGGTTGTTATGAAAATTCAACAAACGATTGTTCCTGTTTTGTGGGATTCAAGGGCGATCCAGAACACGAATGCTCTGGTGAGAACACACAGTCCTACCAGCGCATACTATCTCCACTTTCTCCGGATGAGGTTTCCACGTTGTAACGAATCCGTGAGGCGTTACTGCTATTTACGGAAAATGTAAAATATTTAGAGTATGAGACTTGAAGGACTTTGAACTCTAATTCAGGCGTACTTCGAAATTTGCGCACGGCTCAGTATATGGTTCAAACATACTAACGTCCTTATTGTGTCACATCATGACTTGAACTTGATAAAATCGATTACATGAATGATAAGATTCTAAGTAACATATTAGGCGTCGAGGCTATAGTCAAGTATTCCAGTATCATTCATTATGGTTTCATTACCGTACGGAAATTCTGAAAAATTAAAGTCAGCATCTTTCAGGTCTCATCAAACAATAGAAGTGCCTGCTCTGCGCAAGATTAAAACAATCAGGATTCTTTTTCGACCATCTACGTTATGACAATGCTGTGGTCGATCACGAATAATTTTGATTTTTGGAAAGACTCCTCTTATACTGCTCGACACCAGTCATTAGAATTGTTGACCGATTCAGATCGGGGTAATCGAATCATTGCGCCTAGCTCCAAAACTAAATTTCAGTGTTCAGTATCTTCACTATGCCAAATACTTCAATAAATTCAAAGAAAGGCTAGTAAGAATTGAACGTTACTACAGAATACATGCCAGTCACCAAGCATATTACGGTATGAATCTAAATAAAATATTTATAAAACAATAAAAAAATATAATTCGTACCCGAAAAATATTGGTGTCGGGTTGTTATGCATCCGGATTGGCACTACCAATTCTTGAGTACCGCCTCAGGACCTACCTAATTTCGAATTAAAACATAAAATGCGTATATTGTTAGCCAGAAATCAAAGCATAATACGGTGTATTTGAAAAAAACTCAGTTCGACCGTGATATATATCTCTATGCTTGTTGGTGCATTCACACCAAACGGGATAGGACTGAATAAGAAATCTCGTAAACGACCCTACGCAATGCTGAAAATCAATACAATCAATTTTTTTGATGGTATGGACAAGCATTTCTCCATCTCGTTTGCGATGAAATGTCACGCGTGTACCAGCTTTGAGAAGTGTTCTCTCATGTGGCCTCTATGGCAATAACTCCGCTGATTGCTTAGGCAAATAAAGATCTCTCACTAATGATTATGGTTGTTCTTTTGCAAGCCTATTTTTTTATTCCAAGGCATGAAATTTTAAAAGAGACAACCCAAATTTGTGTAAATATAATACAGAATACTTGTTTGCTCATTGAAGCTAGATTATTGCAGGTAAAACATGTTCCTTGCATCAGAATTCCTTGTTTTAACAGCAGAGGGGGATTGATTTTTTAAATTTGAGATATTTCATATATCAACTAGGCGATCTGACAGAAAAAAACCAACTTGACTACCAGTAAAAAAAAACATTGAAAAAAATTGAAATTTGTAGGCCAGTGCAAGTTTATTAATGATTCAACACTCACAAACTGTTTAGACATGTTAGACTTGTTACCAGATATGTTTAAACTAAATTCTGGATTATATGGGCTTATTATGATACCCATAGTCATGGAAAAGCATATTATACTGTTTCATGTTATCATCCAAAGCTATACGCTCATTGCGACCATATTCGCGGTAGAATAAATGAATTTTCGGACTATCGAAATTTCGGCGCAATATGGAAAGGGTAGGCAGTAGTTTATTTTTGTACTTGGTTGTTTTTCTGACATAAACACCAGCTCATGATATTTTCCGAACGTCGAAATATTCATTGGTATCGCACATTTGTCGACGTTTTCTCTTCAAATGTCCATTTTATGGAATTGCATATGCTTGCTTTACTGAAATGCAATCCACACGCACACGGGATTTCCCACTAATTGTCGCTGCATCGATGATTTCAATTGTATATGTATTGGTTTGGTATTTGACTACCTGGATTTGAGGTTTTATCAACTAATTTGGAATAGTAATTAATAATTGAGACTTCTATAGACATTGATGAATGCGCATCATATGTGGCCGCGTGCTTCGATACTGAAATCTGTCGGAATACGATCGGCTCCTATTACTGCGAATGTATTGTTGGGTACACAAGGAATGAAAATGGAGTTTGCATTCCAAGTGAGTAGCGTACTCATACTATACCGCCGTTTATTACCCTTGTGTTTACCTACTATGCTGCAAAAGATGTTGGAGTAATGAGCATGAGTAATTTGAAAGACCGACGTCTAACGACATACTTATACTAAAAAGTATCGTTGGTGCTGTTGTCAATTATATACAAAGCAATAATCACACGCGCAGTTTTTACACTTGCTGTATGAAATGCATTGCTATTAAAAAACTTGCTATATGAATCTCTCATCATTATGAAACTCGTTGTTCTGACTTCCCCATTTTCTCCCAGTTTTATATTATGGAAATAAATTTTGGTTGTACCAAAATATTTGGATTTTTAGAATCGCTCAATATCGTCGTGGCATTTCGAATGCTCAATAAGATGCGTGATTTCGTTGAGAAAATATAACAATATATGCACATAATTATAATATATTGGTTGCCTGCCTGGCTAGACGATTATATAGCGACAATGGCGTGTAGCACCTTTACATCATCTCTTCGGTGCCGGGTTATAAAATAGAAAATACCGGTATGAATGCCCCTAAACTTAATTTCGTATTGTTTTCATGAAGTAGACTCCCCTGGATATACCGCGGTCGCCACTTACAGTTGCAGTGGAGTGAATTTAACAATGTAGTCACTTGTCATGTTGATACACTGATCTCTATACTATAGTTGCTGACGATTACCCCTGACGAGTGTTGAACGAAAATATTCGGGTTATTTCAATATTAATATACTATTCAATTGTATATTGAAGTTCTGTACCTCCAAGAAGCTGATCGGAAGACATAAGAACGTTTTATATTCAACGTATAGGGGGAGTTTTATTTTTGACGGAATCCGCTCTTCGTACTCGCGAACTTGTAACCCTTGATTAGCAAAAGTAAATTAATTAAATATATAAAACCTTTTACAGATCTGTGTCCGCCAGATGTCATCCTATGCAGCAGTCTGGATTTCCTGATTGATCTTTGCGACAGTGCGAAGGATGACGTCACAAATATTACGTTTCCTTCATCTTTAGCTGGATATTCCACGACTTCGGATACGACTTGTGGGGAAGATACCACAAACGGTTAGCTAAACAAGCATTCAATTCTATTTACTATATAACAATATTGCATGCAAATAAATTGACAGTGTTTACATTCACCATACCGTACCGCAGTTATTGCCAAATTACCGTGGCTCCCTGAGATTTCAATTGAAATGTTGGAGAATGCCGCCAGAAAATGTAGGTAGTATGATATTAAATAGCATTTGTTGAACCTTTCAGGTGTGGAGTTCAGAAGAAGTGTTAACTTTTACATAGTGCTTTACATAGTCACCGACTCCATAGTGTTATTATAGAATTTGAATCTTTTGAAAAGTGGCCTATTTTTGGAGTTCAAAATATCGTGACAAAAGTATAAGTACTCTAATAAGTCGTATACTTGCTCATGATGCTCATAGATTCTTAGAAAGTACATTGATAGTACCATCCACAGGTAACATATATGCGTCAGCATTATCTAGTGGATAATTGAAAATGAGACTTTTATACCCTTCAACAGTGCCTCAACACCTATTTAATGAGGCTGAATAACAGGCTGTTATCACCATTACATATTAGTGCGAAACATGGACTGGAGCCGGATTGGATAACCAGCTGGATTTTCTCAATTTTGGCTGGAGCCGGATCGTAGCCAGATCAGTACTTTTCTGATTTGATACGGCCGGAGCCAGTTCGGTACTTTGTTGATACGGCCCGAATCATTATTGATTAGCATGACTTCTGTAACAAAATAACTACCAACCACACGCAAGTAACCGCCACGCGAAGTTAGTGCGAAAATAAACGAGCCATCTTTAAATATTCACGGAATCCCCGTACCGTGTAGGGCGGAGCATGGACCGGAGTCGAATTGGATGTTCGGCCGGACATTTTCATTTTTAGCCGGAGTCGGATCAGAGTCGGATAACTACTCTTCCCGATAGGGCCGTAGCAGGATCGCAGCCGGACCAGAGAATTAAAAAAACAGGATGGCAATCGAAATCTGTCGATCCGCCCCGCACTATTACATTTCACCATTAAATTTTTCCCGTAATGTGCAAAGCTACTATATTTTCCGTCTATCTCTGTTCAAAGCTTGCGTGGAATTGTGAAATTTACTCGTGACTTCGTTTCAGCCAACACACCACTTGGATCACGGTTGTGTGAACTAGATGGAACCTGGTCGACAGTGACTTGGCTGACGTCTTGTGGAACTGGACTATCGGTGAGAACAACGCCAAAGATAACATAAGTAATACCTTAATGCGGATAAGTATCCAACAAAAAGTGAGAATTTGACAAGAATTTAAAAAAGAACAAAGTCTGACATATGCTAGCATACCTACATGGTTACTTTTTCTGTTACAATAGTGCTTTCAAACGCATGGTTGTCAGCACGATTGGTGTAACTGCTCGCGCAAGCAAAATTCTTTGTGTAGAAAAACGTTTGTTCCATAGACTGGTATAACGTATCGCAATTAGAAAATCAGAGAAAATCTGATGATATCATATTGTCAATGGAACCTGAGCGAACTACTCCAGAAAATCGAGTTATATTTCATGTGATTTGATGTGGAATTGCACAAGTTTGTAATTATTAGAGCTGGCTAAGTAGTCAAAGTAGCAACCTAAGTAGAAACAAAAGTGGGGAAGCAAAATTCTTCGAAAGTATACGTGTACAAATAGTGCTTTTTTAGCATAAAACGACTTGAAGATATATAAGAATTGGCCGGCCTCATATCTACCTAAGTAATGTGGAAATCCGTCATGAACGGACCGTCTAATATTCGAAACAGACCTAAGCGATAGTTGCACAGTGCTAGGCCGGCAAGCCATGTAATGCTATATTACGATATGAAGGTTAGTTGCTAGATTATCATACAGCATCTCGAAACGTTTTGCTGGGCCATACTCTGACGGAACACGCGATATGGACAACTAACGTGAAAACAATTCGTCACTCCAAATCTATTTTGCGCGAAGAACTACGTTCTTTCGGGACTTCATTAAACTTTTTTAAAAATCAAATTTATGTTCATTTTCTATTTAAATGTTTAATTTCAAAGCTTTTATTATTAGCGAGGTCACATATTTCTAAATATTTTTCAAGAGATGCCACGTTGTAAATAAGTTTTGGAACGCCATCGTTAAGGCAATATATTGCAAAAATACGGTATTCGTCCTATATCTGATCGTTGAATTGATTCGTAGGAAGTTGCAAGTCAGTCGACTGAAAGCGAGGAACAACGACAACAAGTTTCAGCCAGTCTACAAATCCTAACGTCCAATCCGGAAACAATCAATAGCGATGATGTGACTCTGACCTCGGGCGCTATACAAAATCTTACCAAGTCAGCGGAGGATATCACAAAAACCGTGGGTATTTATTACTGTTCGACATATGGCTTACGAAAGCGAATAACTAAATAAATGTAACTTAATCGAGATACTCGTAGTCGAATACTAATCTGTTTCCGTTTTATCAAAATGTTATTGAAGGATATTATATTTCGAGATGAGCCAAGTTGTTGGACAATTATTTTTCATGCTATTGCTTCTGAGTGGGGCTATTTATTTTTGACATTGCAAAATAAAATCTAAATTTTGTCAAAATTGTAGCCTTAGAAGAAATTTCAAGCGACGTGGTGATATGCTCGACGTACTGCAGTTTCCTAACTGAAGCACGGTGTTGGTACTTGTTCTTATATGAAGAAGCGTATGATTAAAAATTGCGATTTAGACAATATTGTTAGAATGACGAAACACGGGGAGTCACAATCAGTGTATGGACTACTTCAGTGTTTCTAGCCAACTACTGTTACTCTTGTACGCTCTTTCTCCATTCTTGACAAGCTACTGATTAATGACGAAGAATTACTACCCGACAATGTTGTTGTGTTGTGCTACAACAAATTTTAATTATTTCTATTGTAATGCGTGATGTAACTACTGTAATTTTTCATATGTCCAGATTTAGTTTTTTTCCTGCAAAAGCCAGAAATGAAGATACGTATTACATTACTAACAGTAAGGGCGAAAACGCCCAATCTTCATACATGAAGGTAAAATAATGTCAAAATTTAATTTTTAAACATTTTTTAGATACAAAAATTCGTATATTTATGAGAATAAACTTTGATTAGGTATGCTGCCATTCTTTTGATTGTGAGTTTAAATCAGTTTACAAATTATTGCGAATTAGATATTTTTAACCCTAATCGAATTTTGGCCGAATTTTGCAATTGGAGGTGACACCAGCAGTTTTTGTTTTTCATTAAAAAAATTCCAACAATAAATGGTTTTCTGCTATCGAGATCAATCCTTATATACGACGAATACACCTATATTTACGCTCTTTTGTTACAGCTTCACTGGCTGCAGGTAACACTGATAAACGAATTTTAAAAATGGCAGAACCTCTGAGAATCGTTTCTGGAGTTTGCAAGGTTGCTGATTACGAATATCTCATTGGTTTTGTCAGATTGACTCATGTTAAGAATATACTCATACCCATAAAAATGCCCTAAATTACTGTATTCACTGTGGAATAGTTCACTTGCCAGGAAGTAAATCGTAGTTTTGTCTTATTTTATACTGCGAAAATATAGATAATTGATTATGAAGAACCCTCATGTCGTTACAGTTATTCTATCAATATTACCATGACCGGATGCGAAATATTGGTTTGTCGAAAAAGCAGTTTGTCTAGTCTAGACTTGTACTTTTGCACAACGGAATTATATATTCTCCTGTACCAATTGGTCATTCTACTAAGACTAAAGAGAAGTACGAAGCTATCAAAGTTATCCTCGAAAAGCTTAACTTAACTACAATACTCCTTTGCTCTAATCTCTTTGTCTCGTAACTGGTAACTTTTCCACCAAGTCAACAAAGTGGATATACCTATTATACCTATCAAACGAGAAGCAAAATCTGGTATCTTTGCTAAATTTCAGATGTGAATACGAATGAAAGATTCCAATGTCATATTAGGAAGGAGTTCAATGCATGAAATTTATCATAAAATATCGTAAATAAAACTTTTTAGAAGATCGCAAAGCATCCAACTACAATCAGTTGGTCCGAAAATTTGTATCTTGATATGGAAACCCTCGAACAAACATGACCATAAAATTCCACTTCCTGTCCAGTCATCTTGATATATTTCCTGGTCATCTTGTTGATTAGCAAGGGGAGAGGTTTCACCAAGACATCAAAACAACAAAAGAAAGATCTCGGCGCAGATGAGATGAAAATACAATGGCACACCATTGCTGGAACCTTTCGAGAAACTGCACTAAATTGCTTACATGCGAAACTCGTACAAGAAACAATTTTGCTTTAAAACAATTTAATAATATTATATCACAACTGATTATTGTAAATTTACAGTAGGTGGTTGACGTAAAACTTATTGAATTGAGGTCATGTTATTTGAGTATCTCGCTAAATGCTTATACACATGCGTGGAGTTTATTTATGCACATTATAATCGTGAAAGTCTCCAATTATGACAAATCTAACACCCCTCAATATAGTGCTGTCGCAGTATTTTGATTTAAGAGCCTTCAGTGGGTGAAAATAACTACTATATAGAATGTCTGAACTTCACAGTACGACTGGGCCAATTTTCTATCTAGTCATCAAATCGAAAATCGGTTATCTCCAAAACAAGAGACAATTTGAAATAAAACTAAGGACATATTCAGAATCAGTGCCATTCAGAACCGCTAAAATCACTCTTGTCTTTTCTGTCTATAAATATGTGTTGACTAGTGCAATCACTGAAACATATTCCCCCGGTGTTATGAACTTATCGAAATGCTAATCCCCGATATCAACCCTCTATGACCGGCACCTTGTCAAGAACATATGTGTTATCGTCATGATGTATCGTCATGATTTGTTTTGATCTATTTATTTATTTTTGGTAAGATCGTCGTCACCTTCATTAATTTGCAGACTGCAACTTCTGTTATCACCACTATTAGCAATTTGATGGAGTCACCAGGCTTGTACGAGAGCGGTCAGTCAGCAGAGTAAGAAATGGGAAAGGAGATACATGCTTGAACGACCTCTATTTTATTCATGTTTTTAGACTGCTTACGCAGCTGGATTTTATTGCATCCCTCGTTCTATTGAACAATACCGATGTATATAAAGCTGTGAGCCGAAATATATCAGTGGTGGTGACGTCAAGTGAGTTGTGTGATATTATTGGAATGTTGAGTGTGTTTTTGAATGTTGTACTAGAACTCTAAAACCAACCATTTGATGCAATATCGGTTATTCGGATTAGCGCATTTAGCGTTGCTTTAGAGTAGGGGTGTCAAACTCAAATTACGTCACGGGCCGGATTCAAACCTTCAAATCGCTCGCGGGCCGCACCAATCAACTGTTCAAATGCACTTTGCATACCTCTGCTTTTCCACCTAATACTTTATTATCCAGCATATATAAACAAGCATCGTATCACAATAGGTTTTATTAGCGAGCTATAAAATTGGTTAAAATACGATGATTGACTGGTTGAATATATAATAATGAACCGTTAAAACAGTGATGACGATATAAGTCGAATTTGATTCAGCCGTAATCTGGCCTTAGCCATGTGTGTGCGTTGTGAAGAATACATGTGTGCGTTGTGAAGAATATGTGTGTGCGTTGTGAAGAATGCAATATGTGCAACTGCAAACGCGGTCGTTGGAATTTCGTTCAATAATATTAAATAGCGATTCCGGTTTCTCTGGATTCCGGGACCCGTTGACTTGTAACGGACACAGCAGTGCGAGCACAGATATTTAGATATTTTTGTGTACCTAATATATTCCTCATGTTAACTGCATATAGCGGTTCCGCGTTGGCGTTTTTGCGTCTGAATAACTACCGTACATGTTGTGCCATTCGTGCATAAAATGATGAAATCTATGTGCGCTTTTTGTCCTCTCGAATTGAGTGTCAATGTGACCTACTTGGTATAATCCTAGTGGTAACTAGAGTTATAATCATAGTGGTAACTAGAACTAGAGTGAAACCACAACACCACAGTCGGGTGGTGATGATGTGGCCTGTGAACATACTCAACATTTGCTATCTTGAGGGAATATTTTCTTCCTTCAAAACATCTCAACATTTGTTACAAATGTGCTGGATATGACAAGCCTTTTTCAATCTACTCAGAATTGCTTCGCGGGCCGGATGAAATCGTCTGGCGGGCCGTATGTTTGACACCCCTGGTTTAGAGTAAGCAATGCATATCCATCTATTTACATTTAGTGTGAACCGCTATAAATGACTAGTGATGGGTGACCTTATTTGCACTTCCCTATATCTGCAACATTAACGTTGATTGCCAGTTCGAGTCCGACCGATGTCGACTCAAGAATTCCGACTTAGTAGTTGGTGATGTTACACCACTGGTGTATCTTTGCTCCTAGTTATTACCGGCTGGGAGTATGCGATATAATATTTTATCCAATACCTGTAGTTTCCAATCTTTTTAGACTCATCGCCCCTTATAGATCTTTTCGCCCCCACCCCATCCCTAAGAAAAGACTAAAATACTTGAAGTAATAAACAACCTTACCACTTTACATTTCCGTGGTATTCAACTAGACCAGTGGTTCCCAGCCATTTTCGACCCATCGACCCCTTTTCAAGCTGAAAACCGATCATCGCCCCCCAAATTTTGCGTACCGAAAATTGGGCATACAAACTGTAATCATCGTCGGGTTGACAAAAAAAAAGGTCAACTTTACGGCTCACAGCCTAATTTGGTACTTTTGTTACTAAATTTCCGTGGGTTGACTAAAAAAAAGGTCAGCTGTTTTGACGCGTCATCGCCCTCTATCGCCCCTTCGCTATTTTCGCCCCCGTCGCCCCTTTGTCAATTTTCGCCCCCTATCGCGCCTTTCGTCATTTTCGCCCCCTGGGGGGCGATATTGCCCAAGTTGGGAACCACTGAACTAGACTATATTCACGTAACTAAAGTTTTGCATGTATACTACTAAGATTTCCACAACTTTTGTCTTATCTTGAAATTGCCAACCGGTATCGATATTGCCAGCCTTGGAAAACGCAGGCCTAGACAACGGTGGGCTGAGCATGAAGAAAAAATCAACAGCGGAGCGACCGACACAATTTGAATACTGAAACATAAGCAATGTGATTCTATCGGTTAAAAAAATTTGGAATCATTTTATTCTTTTATTCTCAGAGAGACCACGGTCTATAAAGGTTTGGGAGCCCCTGCTCCACAACATTAGTCTCGGGATAGGGTCTGAATGCTGATGTTACGAAGTTGTAGTCTATCCAATAATACACTAGGGATTACACACATATCCAATGTCGTGTCGCTAAGAGAATTTGCGAAACATCGATCTGGTCTTGTCTGACATATGTGTCAAGACACTTCCAGTGTGTTATCGTTTAGGGACGAAACAGTAGTTACCGCCTATTAGTTGGATTTATGTAGTGAAAAATGGTACAAGTGACTTTTTATGTAAATAGTCTCTTATGTCAGCAGGAAGTTAGATGACGAATAATGGGTCATAATGCGTGAATACCTTCTACCCTTACCGATTCGACCACTGCAATCGCGAAATCCACGGATACTATTGTGCAATTTCGTGCTGCCGATATTCCTGTCGTCTAAGCTTTGTCCGAACTCTATACATAAACAAAAACACTACATAATAAATTTCATCAAAATCCCAAATGAATAATAAGCTAATCTCTTCGCCAGCAGCAAATCATAAAGGAGGATAGGCAAATGCAAGAAGATATGTAGGCTAAATATACCATCTATGTAATGATGATCATCCATGATGCTGTAGAAACGATCGGCATAATAATTGATACGAACTATACCTGACCCAGAACATATTTTTATAGGTACCTCCAATGAAGGCGGTGTTGGAGTAACAATGCTCGTGAGGCCAAACTCAACTACAATCGGCTTCAGAAGTGATCAATTCAATCTCACTACATCATCAGCAGTAGCTGGAAACGTCATCGATGGACAACGGATACAGGCATCCATTCACATACCCAAAATTGCATCACGAAATTGTAATGAGATATTAGATATGGGCATTCGTTGCGCTAAGTTAATGCGGGATAAATATAACATTTGGATAACATGCGCATTTACGAAGTTTGAAAAAGTGTAAAGAGCAAATCAAGTTAGCATTGATTTCGAATGCATATTCCTTTAATAACAGCCATATGGATATGCAAGACACGCGTGATTTGTTATGTTGTTTGCAAGAAGAAACGTGGGTTCCATTTCCGTATACCACAATTTTGTGAATTTCTTTGAGTGGTACATAGAAATAGAATAGATCTTGAACAATTCATAAGTCATCGGAAAATATTTGTAGAATTGGCTCATTCATCGTAGTGGTTTTGAACAATAGATCTGTTGCCGTCTCTGTATACATAAAATCAATATGCATTCATTGCAGATCTCCAATTGTTCATTATAAATTCAATTTAATCTTAGGACTTTCCGACTTCACGCTAAAGTCATAGTTTATCCAACTCGAAATTCCACGAGAGAAGGATATGTAGAGGTTGGATATTGGTAATTTTACCTCCTTGTTTTTCAACGCTAGTACTAAATGTAACCGACCGTTGGTTACGTTGAATTGCAGGGTTCAACTTAGTAGATTGTTTGCTTTTTTTATTCACAACAATTGCTCTTATCGATTTTAACGTCATATGCGCCCAGCACGGTAATTTCATTAACATCAGTGTCTTTTGGGGGTCTTTTTGTCATATCAGGAACCACTTCCATCCTTGCGTTGTGTGACGAGATAGCATAATGGTATAATCCAGAACTACAACACCAATTGATTGCGGGTTCGGGTCTTGCAAAAAGCCTATAGAAGTGAGCCGTGTAACAAGTCAGCAGTTACGGAATCAAAAATTACGAATATCGGCCTGGTGTAAATTACCACTGCAGTAGACAAACACCATGAATACCACAAATAATAACATGCTCGCGCTCCGCCACCAACGGTCACTCTCGTTTGCCGTATCTTAACTCTTTGATGCCGAATTTTGCCTTCACTCACCTTCATTCTGGGCTTTTTCATACACTGCAATTGCAGGTAAGTTAGCGACGAAGAGCCCAGTTAAACCTTTGCCCCATAGAGGTTGGGCTGAACCGGGACTTACCAAATGTTTCGGACGCGTCCACGGGTGCGTGATTATCTGCGTTGTGTTAAACGGGTTATTCACTCAGTTTTTGGCTATTGCGACCGTGATGAGAAGTTCGAGAGATTATTTTGTAGGAGCAATACTGCATGAGACTGACTATTTATGATAATTGCAAACGTGAGGTCCAGTTGCAGATTCATTTTCCTGTAAGTCTGACTTATATTGTTCTCGAAGGCGCCCCGAAACCAGTCGTATTGTTTGTCGTGCTTGGAACAGGGTCCAGCTAAATTGAAACTGATCGTTCGATATGCCCGCATTTCATTACCAGAACCCAGGCAAATATCTATGCATTTTTCAAACATTAGTTGATATGACTGTATGATTTTTTTTCGTAAATCTCCGGAGTGTTCAACGAACCGCAAGTAACACCCAATTAGACTGCATATCGCTAGGAACTGTCTTTATTGTGTTGGATATATGTGATATAATTGTATATTGCATCCCCGGCACCGTTCATTGGTGTTAAACATCATTTCTAATTTTCAAGCGAACGGTCATACCATCGCGTCCTTGTAATATGAGGTGAAAAACAAGTAGCCACTGCAGCTGATATTTCAACTCCACACATATTGTTTCAAATTGCCATGGTACTTCATGCACGAATGCAATATCTGTACGGATATATAGACCTTGAGTTCTTGATTTTGATGTTTGATTGCCAGGCTTGAGTTTCAAATATATTATAAATATGTTTCTAATAAATATTATGATGAGATTACGCTCGGTGAAACTCCAAAATTCGACATCATGGTGACTTCACGATAATCAAAATTTCCAACTTAGCGTTAGTGTAAAGTGTTACTGAGCATTTTTGTTCGATGATATGAGAGTGCTTTATTTTCAGCTTCGAAATTGTCCTTCAACATTATCGGGAACACAAATCTATTTTCAACAAACAGTACTGCAGCATCGCTAGAGAGTGCTGAAGTGGACGAAAATATCAATGTATCAATGCTGGTGCTTTCAGCCATCGTTGAAAACAAAAATATAACTAATCTTCCACCAGATGGACGTCTGACATACTCGGTATGATTGAATTATTTCGCGAAGGAAATTTTGGTAGAGCACTAAGGTATAATAAGGACAATATGAAATAAGATTCGCCTCTTAAACATCGATGAAAGAAAATATCGCGAATTGACAAAAGTAACGTACTACTAAAACTACATATAACCATGGAACTGCAGTAGGCTACATATACTGAGAGTTGAATCCAATTTTTAGATCAATGTTGATTACGATTTTAAAGATCGACTTTATCCTAATTTTATGCGTTTGACAGAGTGTGTACAAACGCATGTTCAGCTATAGTTTCCATGTGAAGTCCTTTGAAAAGTAATTCACTTATGTAATGTTGTCAGAAACGTCCTTACGTATACTAGTGTATTAACGTGTTATTGGTCTATCAGTTGCTGTTCTTCATCATGTGCAATTATTTCACCAGTTACCAGTGCCGTATGACAATGAAACGCAGGATCGATCATGTGTTTATTGGTTGAAATCTGCAAGGAATTGGGATGACCGAGGCTGCTCCGTGACAGGAAGCACCCTGGACACACTGACTTGCTCGTGCGATCATTTAACAAACTTTGCTGCTTTATTGGTAAGCAATTACAAATAATAGATACATTCATTATATAAATGTATGTAAAAACAGCATGAACCGCATATCAAGCAACATAGGTACTAATACAAATGTTTCATTATGATGGTTCCCTATATTTATACTCCTAAATTGCAAATATTGATCGAATTGACTTCCTAGCGTAAAAGGCTATAACTGTTGTAGAATTGTATAGATGACTCGCATTGCAACAAAAAGAGGTTTAACTACGGCATGTTCAGTATTTAGTTTCTACTAGTCTGCTGCCGTCGCTAGATATCTGGGGGATCTTGTGAGCCTGTGACAGTTAAATATGTGATTCTCACACCTAGACTTGGAAATGACTGTAGCCAAGTCGACTTATATATCATTAAGCTTATATAGCTTAGTATAGGTCAATGGTTCTTGATGGGGGGGGGGTCACTGAGCAAGTCGCGGACACATCGGTATCACTAGTTTGCGGCAGATATGCATTATATACTTTTGAATTTGTTTGAAAATCATGCTTTATTAGTTTAGTTTTAACACTGTTGTGGATGCAGATGATGCACACATGTTGATGTTCAACTTGGACACTATATAGTATTCTATACTAATACATTAGATGTGTAAAATGGTGGACGTTTTGTGACTGAATGACCTAGGACGGCCTTGGTAGTTTATTTTTGCTGTCGATGTTTTTGTGGCATATACACCGACGCATGATACACCATGGTCTGTGCATATGCATACCATGAGTAGGGGACATGTGGTACCGATGGATCACTGGGACCGAAAATACTTTGAAAATTCTCTTATGATAATTCCATGATTACACTCCGTGAACTTGTCTACAATTGCTTGCTGGCAAAATCTTTCCTCACATACAAAAAAATTCGACGTACGCGAGCTATGGGGTCTCTCACAGATGTTTTTTGTTTTGGGGGTCTAAAGTAAATTTATATCGACATATACATTTTTCTTTGTAACCTTCAGCACGAACAAACCAGCAATCATTTTTATTGTGAAGTGTAGGGCTTGTATCAGGCTATATAATGGCACCTATTATTTTTTCAGTACTCTCCTTGAGTAGAATTTTTTTCGATTCATGTATAAAATTCGTAGGGTGGGGACCGATGATACAATAGCCAAATCACGCAAAATAATCAAGCATACTAATCATAAAATAAATAAAAATGCCTACGTACAGAAAATCTTTATGTAATAATTGCATATGATGTTTTATCGCTATAACGAGGTAATTGGAAGTCACACTGTCGATTTTCGGGCAATATGTATGTACTCTCAAATTTATAAGTCCGGCCCTAAATCGAAACGTGATTTTATGACAACACTTGAGTTAATATTTATTCTATTTTTTGACGGATGCGATCAAACATTCTTCTTTGGCTTACTGTAGCTTAGATTATAATACTGAGCAAGAACAATTGTCACATCTGAGGTATTTAGGGTATATGTGTCACAGGTCCCCGGGTCGTGTGCCATTGAACCCACCGGGTGGGGACCGATGACACGTTCGAGCAACAAATTTTGAACGTCCATAAATATTTTTTGAAAAGACGGATGTTCATGTATATGTGCGCGATAGGTAGAGCTTGTATCAAAGTGCTCAGCCAGCAAATGACCTGCTGTTTTTGGCTGAACATTTTGGGGCCAGCGATCATTTTCCAATTTTTGATCCATCGGTACCACATCTCCCCTACATGATGTGCGTATGCCTCTGGACAATAAAGGTGCAGATATAGCATTTTATGGCTTTCTAAGTCTTGTACCACCCTCCATGCTATTCCAGTAATGCATGAGCGCCAAGCAGGGAAGTCTTGAATCACAATGTTACTAATCAGGTCTTTAGTTTGTCCGAGCCGGGAATCGAACCCACAACCTACCGATGAAGATGCCGGACTCTTCGCAATTACGCTATATTGTGGGCGAAAATAATAGGTTTGCTGCACGCATGCAGAGTGGCATAAGAGCTCCTAGATGATTAGGTTAAAGAACAACTGTCGTTCTCAAACTATCAGGAATAATAATAGTTTATGACTGTTTGTAGCCTAGGACTGTGACATATCGTGAATTCCATTCAGGGGGATTTTTCGGGATCGACAAGTCTTCGTGTCATAACAATCGTAGGATGCTCGATATCAGCATTTGCCCTACTGATTCTGGTGCTGTTATTCTTTTGCATTCCGTGAGTATCGTGTTATTTCGAATCGTTTAGTCAATCAGATTTTCTCAAGGAAATGCGACATATCCGCAATATAATCACGACACTGCTAAATGCGTAATGTCACGATATAAAATATTTACTTAGTAGCAGGGCTTTGAAACAGTCGCTAATTATTAACTGCTCCAGCTCCTGAGCTCATTGATATTAGTGCTTGGGCCTCAGTTCAGTCTCCGAAAACGACCGAACAGTTCGGGCAGCAGTCAGTAACAACGATTCTAGCTGGTTGTGTGGTTACCCGAAGTCCGGTGACATTATCATCAGCCAATGACGTCTGTTGATGAAGTCATAGTCGCACGAGAACGCACTTTAATCCATGCCACTGACAATCTGGCAAAGTGTGCTGCTAGTTCACCCGACGGCGCGGTCATCTCTATTCCTATGTCGCAGAAGGAAGCCAAAGTTCGGGTCTCCAAACACTGTCGGGAAAAATGGATTGGTAAGCTCAGTGAGCATATAGAAGATTCCTTATTCGGCTTATATTCTCGCAGCACAACGGAATGCCTGTCTTTTCACCATCGCCACAAATACAATCGTCAATCCTTGTGCGTCTACAGACCAGTGTAGGGATCATGTCACTACTTTCGAGTCATAAGTAATCTCGAGTCATTGCACATTTTGAGTCTAATCAATTCAAGTCAATCGATTTTCGAAGGTGACTACCGTCAACTCAAATCCCTCGATTCTTTGCAGGTGACTAGTGTCGAGTCGAGTCGAGTCAAGTCAAGTCAAGTCAAGTCAAGTCACGAGAAGGGCTGTGAAGTCTTAATTGGTGGAGTCGGACTCGTGGTGGAAATATTGACTGGAGTTGGAGTCGGAGTTTTTGAAAATGACCCTGACTCCGACTTCCAGTTCTTTATTAGGAAAACAATTGCTTTTAATTGTATCTTTAAATTACCAATAATACCAAAAACAGAATTTTTATGTACCACTAATCACCGTAATTAGTACAGATACAAACCATGGGCGGCCCACCAGTGGCTCGCGAGGTAGTTTTCGAAATTAGTTATAACATCAGGTAAAATTACAAGGCCAGCAAAAATTTGTAAATTTGAAATATTTCTTAGCACTTTGCATTTTTTATTTTTACTTCATTTCTTGCATTTGATATTGACGCCGCCTCCGGAAAATTTTAAATACGAATAATGTACAGAATCGAGTCTAAAGATATTCTTAATTGGGAGATAACGTGTCGTCGAATATGTGACTTCGTTGTGTGCTCGCAGCGAGATCGTCGGCGATTAAACATTTGCCCAAAGCAGGGTTGTAATGACTCGAGTCATGACTCGACTCGAGTCACGATTTTTTTGTAACTCGACTTGACTCGAGTCATTTTCTTGAAAAGGGAAAATGACTCGACTCGAGTCAATATTTGGATTGACTCGACTTGTACTCGAGTCATTACGCATGACTCGATCCAAGTCATTGACTCGGCTTATTTTATATGACTTGAAGATGAAGAAATTTGCGAATCGTAATGGCTAGATCAACGCAGCTGACGAATTCTGGCGACATCGCTATTTGTCACCACTGCTTGCGCCGCCGTAAAAACAACAGACAATGGTACATAGTAGCAATGCATTGTACAAAATCATCCAGTGATGAAGAGGTAATATATCCTCCGCAATCAGATACTTTTCAATTATACAAGCAAACAATCGAAGCAAAGTTCAATTAGAGCCAATGAAATGACTCAGATGGTCAAGAGACTGATAAGCTCATGTGTAGATTTGAAGGCGATGATTCTTTGCATTTTTTGGCGACTAGAAAAAATGAGTGTTCAATGCTCTTCAGTGTGGTTCAAAAATGCTTGTCAATTCCTGCATCTAGTACCCTAGTGGAACGTGTATTGAGTAGATGTGGATTTATTCTAAGGCCATGCCGCTTTATCATATCTGAGGATCTCCTTTCCCCATTAGTATTTTTGAAGTGTAACTCATTGATTTGATCTGCTGTCTGTGAAAACACACAATACCCACCGTCCATTTGACGTTTTGTTAGGTATGTGCATTGTGCACGTGAGTAATAATGAATGGCTAATATTGTGTGATGTTTGTACAATATGGCTGTTCTAAAATAACTTCTTTTTTTATTTTAATGGGTGGCTACTTGGTAAAATTGTTATGTTGCATAAAAAGAAAACTGAATCTGGGTTAATTTGAAAAAGTAGAATCAATGATGTCATCGATTGGCTGATAATCCGAGGATTATTAACGAAAAACTCCAATAACTCCGCTTCTAATAGTTGGAATTGAGTCAAATTTGTTTTGAATCGTCTATGAAGACAGCCCAACAATTTCATTCATTTTTTATTTTCCTGTTTATATTAAAAATTTTAATTGGATCTGCGGCGCCCCATACTTGTTAGAATTGAACCAAATTTGGTGTGCAGCGTTTTTTAGGATAACCTGACAACTTAATGACTGAATTGCTGGAATCCAGAAAAAAAAGGTATTTTTGAACAGCCCTAATGTGCATTCATTGCCGACAAGATAGTGTAATGGTGAAGCGTCCCCCTTCTTGATCGACAGGTCGTGGGTTCGATCCCCGGCCGGGTCAGACCAAAGACCTGATCAGTAACACTGGTATCCATGACTTCCCTGCTTAGCGCTCATGCATTACTGGGATAGCATGGAGGGTTGGTGCATGACTTAGAAAGACGTAATTGCTAAGTCTGCACTGCCTTGTCCAGCCGCATATGCACACCATGCGCTCATGGTATGCATATGCACAGATCGTGTGTCTGTGTATCATGAGTCGGTGTACATGCCGCAAAAAAACATCGAGGACAAAAATAAACTACGTCCTCTCCTTTTCCTTTCCTCCCTTTCTTTCAAACTTGCGGGACTGCGGTTTTTGCCGTGCATTGTCGTGGCATAGGACGTGGAAGGAGATTGCGAATCTTCTCATGCAACGTTGGCAAATCCCGCATTGTTACGCCCATAATCCGTCCTCTTTTTTCGACCCATGCGATACAAATTTTGTTCTAATCCAGTGGTTCCCAACCTTTTTCGACCCATCGCCCCCTTTTCAAGGTCAACACCGATCATCGCTCCCCAAATTTTGTGTGCCGAACATTGGGCATACAAACTGTAATCACCGGCGGGTTGACTAAAAAAAAGGTCAAATTTTCTGCTCGATGTCTAATTCGACACACTTTTGTAACTAACTAAATTTCCGTGAGTTGACTAAAAAAAAGGTCAGCCGTTTTAGCGCGTCATCGCCCTCCTATATCCCCCTTCGTTATTTTCACCCCGCGTCGCCCCCTTTGTCCATTTTCGCCCCCTTAGACCGCCAAATCGCCCACGTTGGGAACCACTGTTCTAATCGAAGGATATGCGAGAGTCCGTGTACAACTTCAAGAACTTTCCTTCGCCAAGAGCGAGGGACTTCTGGTAGGCTTACCATATTTTGGAAATCTAAAAAGAGGACACTTTTTCAGAAATTTCAGACATGCAAAACCGCAGAAATTTCAGACATGCAAAACCGGTAAATTTTTCCCACTTTGTGATCGGTTGACTAAAAATAATAAAAAAAAGGTCATCTTTTCCGCTCAGAGCTCAAAATACCGTTTTTCTCTCCACATTGCCATGTGGACGACTGAAAAAAAGGTCATCTTTTCGCTCAGAGCTAAAATCACCGTTTTTCACTCCGAAATACCCGCTGGAGCTTCACTTCTGTGCTAATTTGTGGCATATCACTCGCGATTTGCTCTAAATCTGACCTAAATTTTCAAAAAAGAGGACAAAAGGGCGTTCTCCGAGGACACTTTCACAAAAGTCAAAAATGAGGACAAATCCTCTTAAAAGAGGACTTATGGTAAGCCTAACTTCTGGACGTGGCGTACCTCCAGAAGCGTCGCAGAGTAAGGTAAGGCCAGCCGTTCCAAGCGGAACGTTTTCGATGGGTAGATTTGATATTGCCGTGCAATATGCTTGCACTTCCGGGTCAAGCTGGGCTTTCGCCATTGCCTAATAATCTAAGTCGAGTAATGGGTTAATGGGTTCAGTATATTAGAAATTGCAATCTGCGAAAGAGCGTCAGCTACACGATTGTTTTTCCCATAAATGTGCTGAATATCTGTAGTATACTAAGAGATTGCCGATAGGTGACGTTGCTGACGCGCCGACCAGGGCTCTGATATCTTCGCAAATGCGAATGTCAGTGGCTTGTGGTGGGTAAAGGCTGTAAAGTCCTGGCAGTCAAAAAAATATCAGAAATGTCGAATGGCAAGGTGCAGAGCCAATAATTCCCGATCAAAAGCACTGCACCTTAGCTCCGGTGGTCGGGGAGGTGTTTACTGAAGAACGCTAATGGCCTCCAGCGTTGGTCTATGAGTTGTTCCAAGACTGCCTCAACCGCGTATTGCGAGGCATTACCGTCAAAGCAGTCTTTGCTTCTGGTAAAGGATGTTGGAGAAGTGTGGAGTTGGCTAGAGCTTCTTTTGCTTTTGACCTTGCAGTTTCCATCTCAGTTTCCAAGTAGCGTTTTCGGATTTCCAGAAAGAGCACCATAGAGAGGCATCATGATTTTCGTTGCCTCGGGTATGAACCGATGATAAAAATTGATCATCCCCGTAAATTCTTGAAGGTGGGTTTTCCGAACTAGCATTTATCGATGTTTATTACAAGTTCGTGCTTGGATAGCCTTCCAAAAAATTCGTAAAGATGTCGTTTGTGTTGTGAAAGTGATTCACTCGCTACCCAGACATCGTCGAGGTAGACAAAGACAAAATCAAGTGACTGGCAAACCATGTCCATCATTCGTTGAAATGTCTGCGTTGCGTTTTTAAGTCCGAATGGCATGCGTAGGAATTCGCACAATCCGAATGGTGTAGTGATAGCCATTTTCGGAATGTCATCAAGTGCCACGAGAACCTGATGGTAGCATCGCACCAAGTCGATTTTAGAAAAGACATTTAATCCCGCGAGGCGCGCGGTGAAGTCTTGAAAATGTGGGATTCGGGAAACGGTCTGGTGGCGTGACGGTATCAAGGCGCCTGTAATCTCCACAAGAACGCCAACCTCCGGAACCCTTTGGGCCCATGTGCGAAGGCGAAGACCATAGGCTCCAGAACGAAGGATGATTCCCAACTCTAGCATTTTATTGAACTCAATTTGTGCGATGGCGAGTTTATCAGGTGCCAATCGTCTTGCACGAAAATGAATAGGCTGTCCTGTTGTTGAGATGATATGCTCCACCTTGTACCTGAGTTGTACAAATGTACATGCGTAAAATGCGCGGTAATATTCTCGGAAAATTCAGCCAAGATTTGCGCGTAGCAAGACCTTCCCGTGCTGACAGAATTAAGACCAAGCGAAACGTGTTCACTAATACCGAGAGGAACGCTGGTTAGGGAATGCAAATGAATATGGCGTTTGACATCAACCAGCAAGTCTTGCGCCCTAAGGCAATCTGCTCCCAGCAACGGCTGGGACTCGTCAGCCATGGTGAATTCCCAACCATATTTGCCTGACGGGAAAACCAAGGAAAGACGCCTGGTCCCGTAAGTACGTATCATGCTTCCGTTAGCGGCCGTATGAAAAGGACTAGAGGTTTTGTGTCTCCGTTCAAGCCTGGTGGGTGGACATACGCTCACATCCGCCCCGGTATCGACAAGAAAAAGGAAGTTAGACCTCAGATCTTGCAGTTAAAATAATTGTTTGCCGGTTGCCCCGTTTACTTCGGACAACCGGCTTTGTCGTTTTCCTGGTGTCAAGCACAGGGCGGGCAAAATTGTCGTGCTTTCTTGCCAAATCGTCGATGGTAGAAGCACAAGTTTGAAACCGTTTCAATCGTATTCGGAACGGTCGGTTTGGCATTACTCAATTTACTTATACTGTAATCGCCGGATCTCGATAGCCACGTTTGATGAGCGCGCTGAGCCAAATCTCGAGAGTTATCGAGATCCTCTTTTGCCAGCACTACCCGTATGTTTTCTGGCATTTGCTGTAAGAATAAGTATTTGAAAAGGAAGCAGGGGTGATGATCCCGAAGCCGTGCGAGCATTTCGTTCATCATCTCTGTCGGTTTTCTGTCGCCAAGAGGTGACATATTCCACAGACGTGCAGCTCGCTCTTGTGGAGACAAGGCAAAGGACTGTAATAACCTGCTTTTGATTGTGTTGTAGGCTACTTCTCTGTCTGCGGTGGATTGTCCAAGACTTCTATCAGCTGTTTTGCTGTGGTCTGATCCAAAGCTGAAACTGCGTAATAGAATTTGGTTTCATCTGCAGTTACTCCTTTCAAGGCGAACTGTGCTTCTGCCTGTCGAAACCAAACTCGTGGTTCCTCTGCCCAAAAGGTTAGAAGCTTTACACGTACAGCTACCGCATTCTGCTTGCCTGCTTGCTGATCAATCAATGCTCGTAGTGCAGGAATACGTTCCTGCCTGTTGGGGTCACCAATGATGCGAGATCTCCGTTTATTGCGAGCGAAGTTAGTAACTGACGAGTAAACGCATCAACATGGCATACATTGAGAAGGGACGCGGAAGCATTAAAAAAATGGTAATCAAATAATCAACACGACCGACGAGCGCGCCTTGTAGAGCCGCTACAAGTTTACCGAAATTGAGAATAGATGATTTTGTTATGTTTACGGCGAATCTGGTTGTGTGGAATTACCGAAATACCTACTTTTTACGACACTTCTGTGGTGTCAACCAAGAAAGTCCGTACTCCAGCGTAACCCGTCGTTCATCTTTTATGCGACTTCAACGTCGTTCGTGTTATTTTGGGTAATTTTATGCTAAAAAGGAGTACATATGGGGAAAAAGGCGGACATTTGGGCGAAAGGAGGACATTTCCTCTACAAGAGGATTGTATTGTATTGATAAGGTACGGCATTGGTGCTTATTGCCTCATGAGGCTATGTGCTCCACGACAATGTCACGATGGCAATTTCAATAGCACAGTTCTAATTTCAACAGTTCAGGGCATTTTTTCATGACGACTTTTCTTGCAGTCTCTCTTCCACGAATCAGTCTCTCCCTCTTCCATGCGCCTCTCCTTCATTGGATCGTTGCTGCCGACTTTCAAGCTCGGCTCACTGTACTTTCTGGGCTTTTTAAGTCACTGCAATCGTAGTGAGGTCGGCGATGAGGAGCCCAGACAAACCTCTTAAAAATCACGTAGATACTTGGTTGAGCCGAGAATCGAATTAACAACCATTGGTGTCGCTTTGCACACTGCGCGACTCGTTTCCCCCTCAAAAAGAGGACAAATCCTCCTAAAAGAGAACGTACGATAACCCTAGCAGTAAGGTCATGTTATATACTCTGGCGTCGCTTCTATATACTATATCTGTTGGATTACCAGTATGTGATGTTTTGCGATGTTTTTAGTAATTTTATAGTGCATTTTGTTTTACATTTTTTATACAACTGTTCACTGCATCTTTTATCAAGCATGGTGCAAAGTCAGAATAGTGATATGAAAACAAGGCATGAAACTATTTCCAGTATGGTTCTATTCTCTTCGATTTGCATAACAAAGACTATTTGATGTCAAGGTCATCTATGACGCAACAGTTGGCTTGCAAGCTGACAGTTCAAAAACCCAAGTCAAACACGACGGCGCTCAAACTATTCAAAGTGGGAGTATGACTTGGGCATTTGTCCAAGCCCGCACAAACGGAAAAGGGTTGTGTCTAATCTTTCGAGATCAAGTTTCGCCGAGATACGTGTTTATAAAAGTGCATTCGTTATTTTACAAGTAAGAAACGTGAAATGAGTAGGTGTCCTGCTGATGACGAAATTGTGGGTATGACGGAGTAGTAACGGGATGATGTGCCATATCTAGCCTACACATGTTTAGCGCCTATGTATGATCATGGTTGGTAAGAAAAGTTGGTTCGACGAGGCAGCAATTTCTAATTTTGTGAACGACCAAAGTAAAATTATGTGAATTCAGCCAATAGTAATAGCATATCATGTTATGTAGCTTCGTTTTAAAGAAGAGGCTCCAAGCCAATGGTAGAAATCCCCAATCTTTACATTCACTGTGACGTAAAATCGAAATTCAATATCATTCGAGCCATGCCTTGGCTGTAATGCGAGGATTTATTCGAGTTCCGTGAGCAGGCATAATGGGAAACTTTTTTACATCTACTTACACGGGGTTTTGCACCAATTTGAGCTGTTGATTGATTCTATAACAAGCTCCCGAAATAATTCGAAACTGCGATAACAGATCAAAGAATCTAAACAGATAAAGTCAATAGAAATTCCACTACCAAACAGTTGTTTTCCGGCATTTGACTAGCTGCTAGGTGATTTTTTTCAAATTAGACTGGATTTTGTCGAGGCCTCACCCATTCATTTTGTCAAAGTACAATATGTATGATATTTATT
The DNA here is from genome assembly GCF_051294905.1 of Botryllus schlosseri. NCBI lineage: Eukaryota > Metazoa > Chordata > Ascidiacea > Stolidobranchia > Styelidae > Botryllus > Botryllus schlosseri. Next base: position 2,296,930 of record NC_137239.1, read on the forward strand.
TCAGGAAAACTCGCACAGGCAAAAAATTCAAAAGTTCATTTTTGTTACTGAATCTTTCCCTCGCTCTTCTGGGACTCAATATCACTCTACTCGTCAGCGAGATTCCGTCCATTGTATCTGAGGAAGATGACGTGATTTCATCTTCATGTCGGTCGGTAGCAGCCTTTCTGCATGCCTTCTTACTTGCCTCGTGCGCGTGGATGAATTGCGAGGCAGTGATGCTAATTCTAGCGGTGGTCAAGGTAAATGATATCATTGTTTTACCGTGACTCGGGTTAAGTCAATTCAGTCAATTTTTGTAGGTGAATCGAAAAGGATTTATTTAAAAATAATTCGTACGTTACTTGATGAATATCCATTAAGAAGCAATGAAACAAATCATGTCATATATTCATAAACTTTGATGTTTGAACCGTGTAGAGATGACCTACGGCTCCATCTGACTACATCCCTGTAAGAGTTACCCAATGTCCTAGTTGAAGTAAATTTAAAATTTCACAAGCTTGTCCTAATCACTACTATTTCTAGCTCGTTATTGATACGTGCTTCGGAGCAAGACTCCGGGTCAATTGGGATTGTCTTCAGCAAGAGCTCCCAATCTCTCCCCCTCTTTGCGCCTAATATATGTCCCCTTCTACTTTTTCAACCTTTAGATTTCTTGGTTTCATTGACTCATTAATCAGAAGTTTAAAGTAAATACATATTGGCAAGTACATTCCTTCTTGAAGCTCCCATCATATTAGAGGTTATATCGCCATTGCATAAATTGTGAAATAATAATATTGCTAAATTCAAAAGTAAAACAATGGAAGTAAACTGAACAACAAGAATTATGTCATTACCTCACAATTTTTAATATTTTCTAATCTATTTCCTTTGTTATAATGAAGTAGACGTAGCCTAGAGTTGATGGAGTTTTCTGCGGCCCAATGAAACATCACATTGCACCCTGATAGGCTCGTGGCCCAGGTTTGGAACCCTGGTGTAGAGTGAAGGGTATTGTATATTTCAGCCTATCTACACAGCGCACCACCTGGAAGATGTGAGGGTAGTTGTGGCGTCGATAACTTGGGGCTGGTTGATGCCGGCGATATTCGTCTGCATCGTTGCTTTCCGCGATATCAGTGTGTATGAATATCCCCAGGAAGATGAATCCCTTATGGTAACGTGAGTTGGGAATGCGATGATTAACTTTAACATTGAAGTTCATGGATATTGATTCGCAATATTCAGATGTTGGATTCATCCTGACCACATCCTCTACCTGGCCGTTATCCCGACTATCATAATGATCAGTGCCAATCTCATTGCGTATGCCATCCTGACGTATCAATTATGCCTAAAGCAGAAAGCCAAGCTGGTAAGACCACCACTATACATAGTACTGCAGATGATGTGTTGCTGTTGTTGTTGTTGTTGTTGTTGTTGTTGTTGTTGTTGTTGTTGTTGTTGTTGTTGTTGTTGTAATTCTCCATAATATTTACAACATGTCGAACCGCACGTAATAGGCCTGGGCACAATGATACGAGTCTCATAGTAAAATAAGAGTTTTTCAAGCACCGAAATTACATGCCCCTTGCAAGTAAGAATAAATTTTTCAAACTGAATTATTGTTTCGGTTCCATTTCAACTGCGTAAAGTGGTAGACCTTGATCGCAATAATGGCAACATACGAAACATATAGTTCAAAGCTACACAATGGCACATCTGTCAGGATCAAACCACACCATTACACCATTATTTGAAAGTGCAATGCATTACTTATGGTCGCAGAAAAATCAAATAATCTTAAATCGCGTCGCGTAATTGGAACAAAATTGAAATTACAACATGATTGACACTGGTGTGACGTCATAACCAATGATACTCAAATAGTCGACTAGACTCAAACCCGAATCCTCGATTCATAATCGAATAACTGAAGTACTCCATTTTGCCCAGGCGTATATATCAGTGCAAACATCTGGTCGATTTGACACTAATTCGAAGTTTTAAAGTAAATAAAATATTAAAACGTAAATTTGAATGGGGTCTGAGACAGATCACTTGATAATGGCCGTTGCCTGATATCACATACCGAAGGCAACAACGTCGGTATCCAAACTGTCCCGAAACATTTGCATACAAGCCATACGCATGTGCAGTAGGAATGTCAAACCTGCGTCGCCGGCCGGATTCAAACCTTCAAATCGCTCGCGGGCCAGACCAAACTGTTACATCAAAATCAACGCCCTTGTTTTTCGTTGATTACTTCATTATCAAGCCTATAATCGTATATTACATTACAGTGCGGCTCGTAGAGGTTCAATTCTACCAACACCTTTAGTCGCAAGGAACCATTGATCACTTGATCAGCTATTTGGATACCGCAATGTATTAATAAATTGCGTTTCGGGTTTCTCTGGAGGCCGGGGACCTTTTTAGGCAGAATTGATAAACAAGTGCGACCACATATAGTTTATGTGTTCACTGTTCAGCTCTGCAACTATTATATTCCCAATATATGCGGCATAAAACGGTTTCGCATTGTGGTTTTAGCTTCTGGGGATAACTAAATTTAGGTCCATTTGTCCATAACACTATGAACCCATTTTTTAAAAATTTTTGTCTTCTGGGAATCGGGTGCCAACTGCCAACATCAGCAAATAGTTACTAGTTGCGACTAGAGTGAAACCACATAACCTATGAGCAATGAAAATAGTCGACATTTGCTGTCTTATGGGATTGTGTATTGATCATCGGTTTCATGAAATTAATATGGGTAACCCTCTCCCAGAAAAAACGCTAAATAGATATAGGTAAACACTTCAGTTTCGGCCATTATTATGACACGCCAAAACGTTGACAATGACGTCAGTAGTATAGTAGATCGGTCGTGAGCGGCTATTGGCTCTTATGGGTGCGGCGGTGAGGTGCCTGAAAACTCGTGGTGGTGATGGCACCCTTTTAGACCCCCTCTCGGTGGTGAGGTGCCATGTGTTCTTATGGATGCGGTGATGAGGTGCCCACGGATTCTTGTGTCGTAGTGAACTAACGTTGTGGATATAGACCGCGGTGATGATGTGCCTGTCATGTATTCTCACGGGATCTGTGGTGACTCGCCATGTGTTCTTATGGGCGCGGCGGCGAGCGGCTATTGCGTCTTATGGCGGGGTGGCGAGCGGCTATTGATGCTAACACGAAACCCGGGGTGGCGAGCGGCACTTATTTCTTATGGCGGGGGTCGCAAGCGGCTCTTATTTCTTATGGCGGGGATCGCAAGCGGCTCTTATGTCTTATGGCGGGGCGGCATGCGGCTATTGCGTCTTATGGATGCGGCGATGATTCGTACTTTCGGGTATAGACGGCGTGCTAACGTGAAAACCGGGAGGTGGCATGCTAATGTTTTTAGGTACACGCGCGGCGACATGCTAACGATGATAATGTGTCTGTCATGTATTCTTACGGGATCTCTGGTGATGTGCCATTGTTTCTTATGGGCGCGACGGCATATCGTACTTTCGGATATAGGAATCTCTCACACGGTGTTGAATATGTATCAAGTAAATAGTCACGAGTATCGCTAAACAGGAAATTCACTAAACCGCAGTGCAATGTGCGACTTTGGAAAACAGATGTTCGCGACCGCGTTTTGATATTTGTGACCCACTAAATACATCCGTTTTGGAAACGCGTCCTGTTGTGAGGATTTCGAGCGCGCACTATCGTATCGATTATCACACTAATCCAGTCAGTACTATTACATGCAGGACTATTCAGTATTCAGCAGCGACACGAAAATCGACCAACAAATAACCGCACTCGTAAATTAACACCTCAAAAAGTGTAAAATAGATTGCAAATCCCGCGATCGCTAACAAGATAATGGCTCTGGCATAACCATTTTTAGTGACTTGGTGTTAAAGACATACCGATCGCTCACAAGGTAATATTTCGGTAATTAGTTTGTCACAGAACCGTCGCAGTCGGTGATTCGAAAACCAACAATTTGACACTTTCTGGTGGTCGCTATATGTTTTGACACTTCGGAACGCGGTTGACTTTAGTTGCGTGATACAAATCATGAGAATATTCAATCAATGTGTCAATTTGTCAACTTGAAATGTAACTCACTACACAAATCAAGTTGAATCGTATTTGAATGTATTGATTCGACCCGACTCAAATCCTTTGACAAATCCTATTAACGCGATCTGTTGAATCGAACGTAACCTGAATATTACTGACGCCAACATTCACCCGCATCGGATCATTCACACATTCCACGCCGCTGTTTTAACACTTATAGAATCAATACCAACTATCTCTAACCCGATAATATTCAATCATTTTGGTAATTTGCCAACTTTAAATCCATTCGCGGGATGTACTAAAGGTAAATCCAAATAATCCAGAATGAAATATTTGGACTTTGACATTGCGTGAATTGAAATAGGTTTGACAAACATGACTACCAACTTTCACCCAGTCACATTTCAAGATTATACTTTGAAACAATCCTTGAAACTGACAACTCTATTCACGACTCCGTTTCCGTTTGTAAAATAGAGTTTCAGAAATACTATCACTATGACAACTCAACATTTTAACATCTCGCCATGCACAAACGAGTAAAATACAAAAACCTTGGTTAGTCAATCCGTTTGTAGTAACTCACCAAACCAAAACAAAAAGTGTCCGTATGAAAAGTAGACAAGACTACGCGAGTAATCACTACAACCCACAAACATACCAACTCAGTTGTATCCATGTCCCATATTTTTTTATTCAACTGCAAGATGAAGTAATTACTACTTGGCGCGCGGTTTGAGATTAACACATTACATTTGAGTATACGAGATTTGAATGTCTGACCAACGTAGTTGAGAATTCTTACAATCGAACGCAGGTGTTATATTGAAAATTTTCACGAATTGACACATTGATTTTGACATATGAGATTTTGTAATAGTCGATCATGACTTGATTATTAAATTATGACATTATTAGACCAGGTTGTGTTGAAGGTTATTACGATACCAACAAACTTTTCAGAAACATTGTTATTAACATATCGATTTGTAATACTAGATTAACATGTCTGAAATGTTTTGATTGGGAAGATTAAGCCGTGTTCGTAAAAACCACGCAGCGTATTGTGGAAATCAGGAAATAATTTACAAATGTAATTGTCTCCAGTTCTTTGTTGAACAATAACCGGTACAATACTTTATCGTCGTAATCTGCGGTGGGAATTGAAACACTTTCGCACATTTCCCGGTGTCAAGATATCACACTAGGTGAATTGACATATCGCCGCTTGATTAATGCTTAATCCGTTCGCGCCATTTCACACACTGTGATCATTACAAAAAACAAATTGGAATATGTTTGCTAGATGCATTCAATTCAGTTAGAAATGTCTGGTACACAACAATCGTAATATCAATGAAGTACTTGCCACACTGTAATTCACTTAACGTGTTTTGCATTGTTGTTCATTTGTAGTATTGATTGTTTTTGAACCCCCAAATAATAATTCCCCGACATGAAACCAAACCGCTGAAAGTCGTTACCATCACAACGAAACAATTTGTACGATGTTTGCCAAATGTATCCTATAGTTAGGTGTACTAGAATTATTTGTCTAACACATACACCGACAATGCAATCGAAAATTTTTCCGTTGTCATTCGCTAGAGTAAATGTCATCACAATACTCTGTCACTAAAAGACGTTACTTGTATGTGATTGAATCCCTAACAATTATCTCACTAAACCGAACTCCAAAGAAATTTTACTCACTCGACGGATATGAAACAGCGTCGTTTAATCGGTCTATATCGTTTTTCTAAAGGTAAATCATTTCCATCCAATAGAAAACAATTTTCACTAGCTTGGTAATGAAACCGAAGTCTTCATTCGATATTTTGTTTGTGTCAAATACTTTGTAATAAACACATTTGAGTGGTTGAGCTTTACATCATCAAGCTGTTATTTGTAAATCAAGATTTCGGTAAACTTGTAAATGTATCGTTTAACTAACCGACATTTAGTGATTGGTGAACATACCAAACGATACACATCCATCTCCGAAATACTGCATTGATCTTAATTTCCATCATCGTGATAATCGAAGTATACATTTCTTTCGAATTCGTAACAACCGGTGTTTCTACGACACGATAAATTTTTGACAAGTTTGCTTAGAAGATTGGTTGCATATCGCGAAAAATAATATACCACTCATATTGACACTGTTACTCCATTGATCGATATTTTCAAACGAGTAAAATTTATTACCTGAGTTTCTCCGCTTAACGTAAATGAAAATTCAGCCGTCTTTTAACATCACAAAGACATTGATAAAAAGTAGGCAATCAAACACAACACTTTGTACGACACTAATTATTGTTCCACACATCTCATTTCATACTAAGTGTATACGAAAGATATTCACGACACATGAAAATATTCGCTCATGCTACGAACATACGCAATGATTGGTGGTGCTTTCAAACTGTTTCGATATCACAAGAAGTTTATTGTCTGAATGGGTGTTCATGTATCTTAATAATCAAATAGTTCAACACAGAACTAGTACTAACAGAAACATCAGAGAGTTGTTTACACAAAAGTTTGTATGTGTACAGTATGCGAATACCATGTGTAAGTCCAGCACAATTGCAGTATCCATCCGAGTTTAGTCAACACAAATTTATTACAACGGAGCCACGTAAACTTTCGTGAAAGATAAGCATACTCACTTCCAGAGGGTTATGTCAACACCATAGCAGTAAATCAGCTACTCCAACAACAAAGTACATATGTTTCTAGCCACGATCCTTACATCTTTCACATAGATCAATCTACTTTGCTAACGAAAAGTGCTGAGTCATCACATGATCGCCCTCGCAACAAAACAGCTAGTAGATATTATCATTCAAAATATTCCTAACCCTTTACACACCAGTGACAAATCATACAACGAATATGTTTTGTGGGTCGAATTGTTGTTCAGTGTCAAGTCTACCTGTTGAAACGTACATTAAAACAACACAGTCACAATTCAATTAAAACCACGAATCTATTTTCATTTCCTCACAAACTGTCACATACAGAAAAATAAATTTTATTCCGCCAAAACATACTTGTAACCAATCGCTTTCATTAAACACACAACACCATAAAAGTATTTACTTTCGACAACATAGACATTCCGATGTAGTCAAGAAATATTTTTATTAATCAAAATCATCGACTTCTGTTTACGGCGTTAGTGTGTGCATGTCATACATGTGGGATCCGTATTAAAATGGACACGACACGACTGAATGTAAGGAGATAGAAGTCTATCGCATAGATTTACATGTGGTCTTCGCTACGGTTTCAAAAAACTAATCATCTCTTTTGCATTGATCGAGACCGAGCAAGTTAGTTAATGGCCATAATTGTGTTTGTCATATGCGAATGATAGGGTTACTGTCAAATCTACATACAACAACCTTCTGGCACTCATAATAGCAATTTTATTCTCTCCCTTCGTAATTGTAGACTCACGACAAGTATATTGTACAACTCGACAGCTACGTTTAACAACACCAACGACACTAAACATACGCTACCTACCAAAGTAAAATTACCATTTTCACCTGGAGGTCAGTCGTTACCTGAGTAAAAATACCATTATTCTTTGGAGATTTATCGTTTAATCAGAGTAACAAAACATTTTCACTTGGGGGTCCATCGTTTCCAAGAGTAACAAGCCCCCTTTCCTTTGGAAATCTATTTTTCCATGGGTAACAAACCTTTTTCACTTGGAAATATATTTTTTCTCTGGGTAACAAACCTTTTTCACTTGGGAATATATTTTTTCCCTCAGCAACAAACCATTTTCACTTGGAAATATATTTTTTTCCCTGAGCAACAAACCATTTTCACTGAGCAAAAAACCATTTTCACTTGGCGGGTCGTCGTTTACCTGAGTAAAAATATCATTTTCATTTTGGAGATCTGGCGTTTACCCAGTGTAACAATACATTTTCTCTTGGTCATCTAGCTTTTCCTAGAGCAACAAAACCATTTTCATTTTGAAATCTGACAAACACACCTGACAATTTGGTATTTGTTGTATTGACGATAGATTACAACGAACAGTGACGGAAATATACACGGACTACCGGTTTCAGAGTATACCCCCATCAGTCGTATCACATCAATATTATCGGTTAACCACATACAATATGCTCTTGTATACCGAAATGCATGTTTTGGAAAATTGGACAATAGACTTCGATAGTTCTGTGATGTCCGGGTTCGTGCTTTGGATTTTCCAGAGTCAAAATGTCTGAATAAAACACCTCCTCGACGCTGGTTGGTACGTGGATAACGGTGTTCGGAAAACGGTTGGATTTATGTCACCCATCGCGATAACAATTCCGGGTCGAGTTTTCCCCGCATGTTTACTATATTGTGTCTTTATTGGTCAATGTATGTCTCGAAATTCAGTTTGAAATCGGAAACCCTGATAAAGTATGTAACCGGATCCGGATATCAACTCTGAATCGATAAACCAATGAACAATATTCAAAGTAAACATGTTACACCCTGTGTTTCCACGAAAAAATACCATCCAGACATACGTCGCGCTTGTTTGCCCACACCAGTATACGCGTAAATGGAGGTGTGTGACATTGCAAGCAATGTATTGGTATACAAACATCGGGGAGTAAGCCTTCGATCCACAGACATTATCATAGCCGGTAATTTTGATGCAGATCGAATGTCATCACACCCGATAACAATACTAATAAACCACATTGCAATGACTCTGAGTCTGCGCTATTACATCGATATTTCGACACCATTCACTGATTTATTCGATGGTGTTATCGTGTTGTAACATTACAAGATAGTCATGACCCTATCTGCAGACGGACCACCCAGACCAATTGGATACATCGGTCAATATCCGTCGTGTTGTCCGAAGTTTTCCGCTGTACAGCATTTGACCAATGTGAACTATCGAAGTATGGGTGCTCGAAATGATTGCGATCAGTCTTTCAGTCACGATGCATCGATGTCGCTACTCCCACATAACGACTCCAGATAAATATCGCGAACAGTGATTCTGAAAATCTCGGGCTGATACTGTGATCCAATAAGGTGTGTTTCTGTGGAATGAAGACTGCAATCGTACACCACAATAGAACACTACCTCGTGATTTCACACGCAATCATAAAACACACCATCGTAAGGGTCCATTTCGTCCGGTAACATTACAAAAAACGGTCGTCACCACGCGAGATCGGTTTTGGTCTCGTCATATCGAGGAACATTTTGAAACGGTATCGTCACAAGGCTATTGACGTTGGTTTCTGTTGGTCATGTCAATCCGTTTCACAATCCACCGCTTTTCATCTCCCCACACCATAGTGTTACGACACAGACAAGATGCGATGGTGGAAATAATAAAACACGGAAGGCACACTTTGGTGTTATTTGACATGGATTTTACACCCGACGAACCTCACATTCGAGCGATGCATTGGAACGCCACTTGTATTATTGACATCGAAGGGAAAGAAATGTATCGATTTATTGGTTTCGTACATATCCAACAAAAACCAGGGTATATGATTGTGCATGGTTCGCATATTCGACTGTGAACGCTCTATTGGTATATGTTGTACAGTTCACTTTCGGCGTCGTGCGAATAATCCATGTTACGGCTCCATGTTTTTGTGTCTGTATGTCATGCTTCAGATTGACCCAGAGTCATTGCAATGTGGTTTATTGGTATTGTTATCGGGTGTGATGACATTCGATCTGCATCAAAATTACCGGCTATGATAATGTCTGTGGATCGAAGGCTTACTCCCCGATGTTTGTATACCAATACATTGCTTGCAATGTCACACACCTCCATTTACGCGTATACTGGTGTGGGCAAACAAGCGCGACGTATGTCTGGATGGTATTTTTTCGTGGAAACACAGGGTGTAACATGTTTACTTTGAATATTGTTCATTGGTTTATCGATTCAGAGTTGATATCCGGATCCGGTTACATACTTTATCAGGGTTTCCGATTTCAAACTGAATGTCGAGACATACATTGACCAATAAAGACACAATATAGTAAACATGCGGGGAAAACTCGACCCGGAATTGTTATCGCGATGGGTGACATAAATCCAACCGTTTTCCGAACACCGTTATCCACGTACCAACCAGCGTCGAGGAGGTGTTTTATTCAGACATTTTGACTCTGGAAAATCCAAAGCACGAACCCGGACATCACAGAACTATCGAAGTCTATTGTCCAATTTTCCAAAACATGCATTTCGGTATACAAGAGCATATTGTATGTGGTTAACCGATAATATTGATGTGATACGACTGATGGGGGTATACTCTGAAACCGGTAGTCCGTGTATATTTCCGTCACTGTTCGTTGTAATCTATCGTCAATACAACAAATACCAAATTGTCAGGTGTGTTTGTCAGATTTCAAAATGAAAATGGTTTTGTTGCTCTAGGAAAAGCTAGATGACCAAGAGAAAATGTATTGTTACACTGGGTAAACGCCAGATCTCCAAAATGAAAATGATATTTTTACTCAGGTAAACGACGACCCGCCAAGTGAAAATGGTTTTTTGCTCAGTGAAAATGGTTTGTTGCTCAGGGAAAAAAATATATTTCCAAGTGAAAATGGTTTGTTGCTGAGGGAAAAAATATATTCCCAAGTGAAAAAGGTTTGTTACCCAGAGAAAAAATATATTTCCAAGTGAAAAAGGTTTGTTACCCATGGAAAAATAGATTTCCAAAGGAAAGGGGGCTTGTTACTCTTGGAAACGATGGACCCCCAAGTGAAAATGTTTTGTTACTCTGATTAAACGATAAATCTCCAAAGAATAATGGTATTTTTACTCAGGTAACGACTGACCTCCAGGTGAAAATGGTAATTTTACTTTGGTAGGTAGCGTATGTTTAGTGTCGTTGGTGTTGTTAAACGTAGCTGTCGAGTTGTACAATATACTTGTCGTGAGTCTACAATTACGAAGGGAGAGAATAAAATTGCTATTATGAGTGCCAGAAGGTTGTTGTATGTAGATTTGACAGTAACCCTATCATTCGCATATGACAAACACAATTATGGCCATTAACTAACTTGCTCGGTCTCGATCAATGCAAAAGAGATGATTAGTTTTTTGAAACCGTAGCGAAGACCACATGTAAATCTATGCGATAGACTTCTATCTCCTTACATTCAGTCGTGTCGTGTCCATTTTAATACGGATCCCACATGTATGACATGCACACACTAACGCCGTAAACAGAAGTCGATGATTTTGATTAATAAAAATATTTCTTGACTACATCGGAATGTCTATGTTGTCGAAAGTAAATACTTTTATGGTGTTGTGTGTTTAATGAAAGCGATTGGTTACAAGTATGTTTTGGCGGAATAAAATTTATTTTTCTGTATGTGACAGTTTGTGAGGAAATGAAAATAGATTCGTGGTTTTAATTGAATTGTGACTGTGTTGTTTTAATGTACGTTTCAACAGGTAGACTTGACACTGAACAACAATTCGACCCACAAAACATATTCGTTGTATGATTTGTCACTGGTGTGTAAAGGGTTAGGAATATTTTGAATGATAATATCTACTAGCTGTTTTGTTGCGAGGGCGATCATGTGATGACTCAGCACTTTTCGTTAGCAAAGTAGATTGATCTATGTGAAAGATGTAAGGATCGTGGCTAGAAACATATGTACTTTGTTGTTGGAGTAGCTGATTTACTGCTATGGTGTTGACATAACCCTCTGGAAGTGAGTATGCTTATCTTTCACGAAAGTTTACGTGGCTCCGTTGTAATAAATTTGTGTTGACTAAACTCGGATGGATACTGCAATTGTGCTGGACTTACACATGGTATTCGCATACTGTACACATACAAACTTTTGTGTAAACAACTCTCTGATGTTTCTGTTAGTACTAGTTCTGTGTTGAACTATTTGATTATTAAGATACATGAACACCCATTCAGACAATAAACTTCTTGTGATATCGAAACAGTTTGAAAGCACCACCAATCATTGCGTATGTTCGTAGCATGAGCGAATATTTTCATGTGTCGTGAATATCTTTCGTATACACTTAGTATGAAATGAGATGTGTGGAACAATAATTAGTGTCGTACAAAGTGTTGTGTTTGATTGCCTACTTTTTATCAATGTCTTTGTGATGTTAAAAGACGGCTGAATTTTCATTTACGTTAAGCGGAGAAACTCAGGTAATAAATTTTACTCGTTTGAAAATATCGATCAATGGAGTAACAGTGTCAATATGAGTGGTATATTATTTTTCGCGATATGCAACCAATCTTCTAAGCAAACTTGTCAAAAATTTATCGTGTCGTAGAAACACCGGTTGTTACGAATTCGAAAGAAATGTATACTTCGATTATCACGATGATGGAAATTAAGATCAATGCAGTATTTCGGAGATGGATGTGTATCGTTTGGTATGTTCACCAATCACTAAATGTCGGTTAGTTAAACGATACATTTACAAGTTTACCGAAATCTTGATTTACAAATAACAGCTTGATGATGTAAAGCTCAACCACTCAAATGTGTTTATTACAAAGTATTTGACACAAACAAAATATCGAATGAAGACTTCGGTTTCATTACCAAGCTAGTGAAAATTGTTTTCTATTGGATGGAAATGATTTACCTTTAGAAAAACGATATAGACCGATTAAACGACGCTGTTTCATATCCGTCGAGTGAGTAAAATTTCTTTGGAGTTCGGTTTAGTGAGATAATTGTTAGGGATTCAATCACATACAAGTAACGTCTTTTAGTGACAGAGTATTGTGATGACATTTACTCTAGCGAATGACAACGGAAAAATTTTCGATTGCATTGTCGGTGTATGTGTTAGACAAATAATTCTAGTACACCTAACTATAGGATACATTTGGCAAACATCGTACAAATTGTTTCGTTGTGATGGTAACGACTTTCAGCGGTTTGGTTTCATGTCGGGGAATTATTATTTGGGGGTTCAAAAACAATCAATACTACAAATGAACAACAATGCAAAACACGTTAAGTGAATTACAGTGTGGCAAGTACTTCATTGATATTACGATTGTTGTGTACCAGACATTTCTAACTGAATTGAATGCATCTAGCAAACATATTCCAATTTGTTTTTTGTAATGATCACAGTGTGTGAAATGGCGCGAACGGATTAAGCATTAATCAAGCGGCGATATGTCAATTCACCTAGTGTGATATCTTGACACCGGGAAATGTGCGAAAGTGTTTCAATTCCCACCGCAGATTACGACGATAAAGTATTGTACCGGTTATTGTTCAACAAAGAACTGGAGACAATTACATTTGTAAATTATTTCCTGATTTCCACAATACGCTGCGTGGTTTTTACGAACACGGCTTAATCTTCCCAATCAAAACATTTCAGACATGTTAATCTAGTATTACAAATCGATATGTTAATAACAATGTTTCTGAAAAGTTTGTTGGTATCGTAATAACCTTCAACACAACCTGGTCTAATAATGTCATAATTTAATAATCAAGTCATGATCGACTATTACAAAATCTCATATGTCAAAATCAATGTGTCAATTCGTGAAAATTTTCAATATAACACCTGCGTTCGATTGTAAGAATTCTCAACTACGTTGGTCAGACATTCAAATCTCGTATACTCAAATGTAATGTGTTAATCTCAAACCGCGCGCCAAGTAGTAATTACTTCATCTTGCAGTTGAATAAAAAAATATGGGACATGGATACAACTGAGTTGGTATGTTTGTGGGTTGTAGTGATTACTCGCGTAGTCTTGTCTACTTTTCATACGGACACTTTTTGTTTTGGTTTGGTGAGTTACTACAAACGGATTGACTAACCAAGGTTTTTGTATTTTACTCGTTTGTGCATGGCGAGATGTTAAAATGTTGAGTTGTCATAGTGATAGTATTTCTGAAACTCTATTTTACAAACGGAAACGGAGTCGTGAATAGAGTTGTCAGTTTCAAGGATTGTTTCAAAGTATAATCTTGAAATGTGACTGGGTGAAAGTTGGTAGTCATGTTTGTCAAACCTATTTCAATTCACGCAATGTCAAAGTCCAAATATTTCATTCTGGATTATTTGGATTTACCTTTAGTACATCCCGCGAATGGATTTAAAGTTGGCAAATTACCAAAATGATTGAATATTATCGGGTTAGAGATAGTTGGTATTGATTCTATAAGTGTTAAAACAGCGGCGTGGAATGTGTGAATGATCCGATGCGGGTGAATGTTGGCGTCAGTAATATTCAGGTTACGTTCGATTCAACAGATCGCGTTAATAGGATTTGTCAAAGGATTTGAGTCGGGTCGAATCAATACATTCAAATACGATTCAACTTGATTTGTGTAGTGAGTTACATTTCAAGTTGACAAATTGACACATTGATTGAATATTCTCATGATTTGTATCACGCAACTAAAGTCAACCGCGTTCCGAAGTGTCAAAACATATAGCGACCACCAGAAAGTGTCAAATTGTTGGTTTTCGAATCACCGACTGCGACGGTTCTGTGACAAACTAATTACCGAAATATTACCTTGTGAGCGATCGGTATGTCTTTAACACCAAGTCACTAAAAATGGTTATGCCAGAGCCATTATCTTGTTAGCGATCGCGGGATTTGCAATCTATTTTACACTTTTTGAGGTGTTAATTTACGAGTGCGGTTATTTGTTGGTCGATTTTCGTGTCGCTGCTGAATACTGAATAGTCCTGCATGTAATAGTACTGACTGGATTAGTGTGATAATCGATACGATAGTGCGCGCTCGAAATCCTCACAACAGGACGCGTTTCCAAAACGGATGTATTTAGTGGGTCACAAATATCAAAACGCGGTCGCGAACATCTGTTTTCCAAAGTCGCACATTGCACTGCGGTTTAGTGAATTTCCTGTTTAGCGATACTCGTGACTATTTACTTGATACATATTCAACACCGTGTGAGAGATTCCTATATCCGAAAGTACGATATGCCGTCGCGCCCATAAGAAACAATGGCACATCACCAGAGATCCCGTAAGAATACATGACAGACACATTATCATCGTTAGCATGTCGCCGCGCGTGTACCTAAAAACATTAGCATGCCACCTCCCGGTTTTCACGTTAGCACGCCGTCTATACCCGAAAGTACGAATCATCGCCGCATCCATAAGACGCAATAGCCGCATGCCGCCCCGCCATAAGACATAAGAGCCGCTTGCGATCCCCGCCATAAGAAATAAGAGCCGCTTGCGACCCCCGCCATAAGAAATAAGTGCCGCTCGCCACCCCGGGTTTCGTGTTAGCATCAATAGCCGCTCGCCACCCCGCCATAAGACGCAATAGCCGCTCGCCGCCGCGCCCATAAGAACACATGGCGAGTCACCACAGATCCCGTGAGAATACATGACAGGCACATCATCACCGCGGTCTATATCCACAACGTTAGTTCACTACGACACAAGAATCCGTGGGCACCTCATCACCGCATCCATAAGAACACATGGCACCTCACCACCGAGAGGGGGTCTAAAAGGGTGCCATCACCACCACGAGTTTTCAGGCACCTCACCGCCGCACCCATAAGAGCCAATAGCCGCTCACGACCGATCTACTATACTACTGACGTCTCGGTTAACACGGCCGTAACTTTCCAAAGGCACCAATTCTGAACATAGTAGCACTAAATCAGAGCACATGGGCTAGTAGTTAAAAATGGGTTAATATATGCAGTATATGCAACTCCAATTTCATTGAGCTTATTCAGTAATTATTGTGATTTCATTGGCTGGCGCTGCGCGCGACTCGATACCAACAGTATTCTAACTACCGACAAGAAGACTTCCGTAGTGACAATTTAAGACGCAACAAGGAGGGGAGTCTGAGGACGAAGCCCCCATGACTTGGGTTTAGCACTCAACGGGGGTCCAGGATTATGCGTTGTGGGAGCCTGACGAAGTGCTGTTACGGTCTTGACTGTACTATACGGCTGCTGTTCCCCAACTCTTTACCAAATCACGCGCACCGCTTATTTCAGAATAACTCATTCAATAGCAATTTATTATACGCAGAAGATAGATATTGGCTTACTGAAATAACACAAAACTGCCACGACTAAATTTATTTATATTTCGATTTTTTTCAATGCCTCGTGTAGTATATCTGACAGCGCACCGCAAGTCTTTTATCTGCGCAGAACCAGTCGGTTTCGATTTTTTGGATTTGATGTTCGTCATGACCTCTGGAGGTCTGCGTGTCCGCTCTCACTTCGTCTGTTCCAGCCGAACGTAGAAATAAGATCAGGTTGATGTTTTTGTAAATAAAGCCTTAAAAAAAATCATAAAGTTGCGAATCCACGTTTTGATGAAAAATGACAGGCTAGACTGGATACCCCCTGAAAAACCTTCTAGTACAGTAGTTCTCAACCGGGGGTCCGCGAAGCATTTTCAGGAGGTCCGTGAAACCTTTAAATTTGTTACGTGATTGATAACCTATTTTTTGTAATTAGGAAAAGCATGAGAAAATTTCGCTTCATAATTGGTGAAACTTTAGGATGCACTTCAATCAAATGGTCATCTGATATGAAATATCCGACAGTGCAAACTCATTTTAATTGCCAAATTACCAATAGCCTGCCGATACAAACATAATATTCCTGTTCAAAGCTATTTTGTTGGGGTTTGTAGAAAAATGATTTGCTGGGGATAGCATTTTTGATTTGGAGTTATCAATCGCCATTCATATATATTTCTTGAAATGGATTTTCGGCACTCGTTCATATCGCATCGAAGACACGGGTTTTCAAGACAATGAATACAGCTGCAATATTCGTTTCGAAGTAATAACAGTCTACCCAATTTCTACATATAGTGTGATCTGTGATGTTATTTTCAAGATAAGTCATTTTGTGGCTGTTTGTCACTGGCCTACAATCAATATACACGAGACAGAAGACGGATGCACGATAATTGGTCTAATTTTGAACGAAAACTTGGGGGTCCGTAGCGGTCCAAAATGGGTCCACCAAGACAAAAACGTTGAGAGCCACTGTTCTAGTATCACTAGTGCCACAGTTTTGGAACCCCTGCGATATGGTGCTTGGGTGCTCGGCTATACTTTGTCCTTTTGCACCAAAATAAAACGTTTGATCAGAAAAAGTCATTTAAAATTAGTCTATTGCAGAGAAGAGCATATTTTACAGCAGGCGTAATAGTTAATCAGTGAGTGTGGAAGTAAAATATCACAATAATAACAACGTCATGATTTCTGGCGACTTCGGTAAATATATTTATATTAGTGGAGTATCTCGGGCATAATAGCACGAGATTTTCCAGTGATATATCATGGATGTTGCTTATAGATAAAGTGGCAATAAACAGATATTCTGATTCAACGATCACAATTAAAGCACCATCGGAGTAAATGTAAAGGGAATGAAATATTACGTGTTATATGTATCTATAAATCTTTATGCTTGCCTTCTACGTCCACTATGACATATATTCCTGATGCAAAACCAGGACCGGATTGTCAATTGCGAGTGAAATTACATCCATAAACTATGTAATATTTTATAATATAGTTCGCACAAATTTATTCAATATTGAGATTGGGACTGCGTCAGTGTCATTAGAAGTATATGTCGTCTTACAATAATACATATATTTCTATGTGTCTAATTGAATTTGAAATATTCAAAATGCATAGCATATTTATGAATTGAAGAATAAACAGATCCGAATTGGTTGGATGAAAGGTAGCGTCGTATTTAAAAGAAATGGTTGTTTAAAACATATTCTAAACAGTATTTTAAATGGGGGCCTTTAAAGAATGTGTTTTTAAGTTGTATGATTACGCCATAATTGTGTGAATACTTTCCGATATCCATGTAGTATTAGCCTACTGTCGATTTACATCCGACATAGCCGACGTATACGAAGTTGAATAGTTAGAACCCTCGAAATAGTCGGTTCAATAGCTATAGTACATAGATGTAGATCACTGGAACGGAGTGAATGTTCTTATGATGATGAATGCAAACCGTAAAAATGCTGTATGACGATGTATAGTCCTGGTTGAGAATATTTCAGCCTATATATTGCAGGGGGTGGAAGCCCCATTTTCAAAGGAGCTATAGTATAGCTATATTTACCGTATATTTTCAATTGACAATAAAATCGGCCATGACGTAACAATTGAATATTCGTGACGTCATCAATAAAACATGGTTTAAACATGTTGGTTTCAAATAGATTTTGTGATTGAAAGGTTATTAAATGGACGAAATATTCAAAATGAATGTGAGCATTTCTAACAGATTAAATATACAATTGTAACCTAATTGCGGGTATTCACAGATTACTAATATAACATATTTTGCTACATTATTTTGCAGAGGAAAGTCCAGAATAGCTCAAAAGAGACTTATCAACGAAAACTTGGAATAAATTTCAGTATTCTCATGCTGTTGGGATTGACGTGGATATTCGGCCTTTTCTTGCCTATAGACGATGCAACTACAGCGCTCGCATTTGCATATATATTCACCATTTTAAATTCTCTACAAGGTATAAAATATCTGCAGTTTCATTGTTAAACAATCCACCAAATATTAACTCATAATATATCTTGTCTTTCTCGAAGGAAACAATACCAGCACTAATCCTATGATAGGGTTGCCATACGTCCGGAATTTCCCGGACATGTCCGGAATTTCACTGTTCAAACTAGCGTCCGGGAGGAATTTCTAAAATATGCCAAATGTCCGGAATTTTGAAGACTTGACGTAGGCTCATAATTTTTTCGTAAATTAACTTGAAAACATTGTTTTTGGCAATATTTATGCTAATGCATGATATTTTTCTTCGCGTTAGGCGCGATTTACTATCACATTTATTGTTATTAATATGGGGACTACCACCCTCGCAAAAAGTGCAATAACATATGAATAAAAACAACCAATTCATTTACTGGAATAAGCCTAATTGTAATCGCAATTATAGGAGAACCGTATATTCCTAGAGATCGTTAAGGCCGTTTAAATACTTTATTCAATGATATATAGTGGCTCCAAACTTGGCGGTCGTTTGCCTTTATTCTGCGGTTCGCGAATATGTTGAACGTAATCAGCTTCCAAAATAGCCCGTGAGTAAGTCTGGGCAAAGGTGCTGACTTCTTTTAGTAATCAGCTCGTCTAATTTTGATCCGGGCCACGGAACATTTTCAAATTGGAGATGGAGTCATGACCATAAAAGGTTGGAAACCACTGGATGTGGGGTGTTTATAGCGCTCCGTGGTGCGCACCGGCATAAGATTGATTAACAATCTTGTCGGTGGGACATGAACATGACTTAACGATGTACAATTACGCTCCCTGTATTTTCGAACTCATCATCCTAGACCAGCTCTATCGCTAACGCTGATGATGTGGGCGGAGAGTAGTAACTATAACTATATAGTAATATATGGAACAACCATTATTATTGACAGAATTCATTCCAAAAATTTACGATAAGATGCATATAGAAACCAGGTTTATATAGCAAGACCTCCCCGCCCTAGACGTTGCATCGATTACCCTATGGTGGGCTCAAGTTCATTGTTTTTTTGGTGGGAAGGGGCTGAAAAATGTGGTTTCGATCCCGGTTTCACAACACACAGCCACATACTCCTGAACCGGATCGTGACCACCTCTGGTTTCTGAGCAAACCTTTGCTAGTGTGACGTCATAACTCATTTTGAAATCCTCTAGTGGGCGCGAAAGAGTGTCCGGAATTTGTGTCACAGAAATATGGTAACCCTATCCTATGACTAATCCCAAACGCATATCAACATGAAATCGATGGATTGCTACAAGCATGATTTAGAATACCAAAGTATATGTTGCTTTTATTACGTGCAGTATAGTATATTCAGGATATATGAATGTATTCCAAAATTGTACATTGCATATATTTTCGCTTAGTTTTTACAGAACATTGGATTTTATTCGACAGACTGCATGCATAGGAGTAAGGTTGGAAGTGTATTTACTGCCCCTTTTCTTATCCATTCAAATCAGGGGTTCCGGTTCTAATCACTTACAGATATATTTAACGTTTCCCATAATGTGGGTAGTGGCGGGTCACAGCACAACCACAATTTAGCGAATGTCACAAACAACGCTTGTGATGTTCTGGACTATATCAAAAATTTTGTTGTGAAGCGGACAGGGAGTCAGTTAGGAATTACTTCCTTCTTTTTGAAGTACTCAAGAAGTTTTCCGCAACTTGGGTACTTGCTCCAGTAAAGCAAATTTCCCGCTATTTTTAATTCGTAATATTTTGTTATCTACTTACTTACTTTTGCTATTTTCAGTTCGTCAAGTAGAAGTAGTTTAACCCTCCATTCAGGAAGATTGCCTAAGGCTCTTTTCACGGAGTATCAACATTTAATTTCCTAAAATTTGAGTAAGCCCGGAATTTTCGTCGCGCTTTGCACATAATGGATATGGAGTGACCAGCATGATTTCACCAAAGTATCGGTGAATATAATTTAGGTAGCTAGTTTCGTGGTTCCGTTCACACCTCATTGTCACCCATATGAAACATTTCATCACAGTATATTTGGGTCATCATAGCGTTTCAAGCTGATGTTTCGCAATCTAGCATTTACTTATATCGAATTCTAGTAGTTCATTGCGTGTCCTAATCCGTAAAAAGTGGACTTTGATCTTTTTTAGCTTTAGACCCGTTTTAGCCTATACCACCTTCGAAATTTTTCTGGACTAAAGACATGAAATACACTTTCCGCTTTTAGAAGTAGCAATTATATTTCTCTTTCAATTCCCAGTATCACACTTTGAGCTGTAACTAGTTTGACTTCTTCTGTCTGGAGAATATACAAGTATTGCCGGAAATAAAGCTATACACAATATGGAATTTTTACGATCCACAATATTTTTATCAACGTTTACTCATCGTGAAAAGAGTTCGTTAGGTATCCTTAAGACTTCTAGGTATTGCTCCTCGACTAAACTACGGACTTGTAATATGGGGGACAGCGTCATAACATGACATTTTTTAAAATGGGCTTTGTATTGCATTTCCATATCAATACTAGTATTTTTAGCGCATGATGTTGGCGAAAGCTTATGCTATCCGAAATTGGTAACCTGCTCGTATGGATCAATATGATTCCAAGTTCTGCTCCTTTCGCATAGCTAAATTTCCAGCTTTTGACAATCCATGCGAGCGAAATACGATCGCTTTAACAACTATATACTTACTTAGCTTTGAAGCCAGTCAATTCTACTTCTACTTCAAGTATTTTTAGGTGGGTTATGGAAGAAGTACTTCCACTCGTATTTCTGTAAATTTTTCGTCGCTACTTAACCTTCTAATTGAGTAGCTTCCTTGACTATTTTGACCACCTCTGACTGCCACATCTATTGGTAGGGGATCGAATGGGAGGGAGCCCGTTCATTCTTACTATACGTAATCGATGTGTGCCCGTCGTAATATAAAGAAAGACCAATTGCAGATTCATGATATGAATCACCTAGCTAGAATTATTCGTAAATAATAGGGCACTTAAGATACAAGATAGCATCAAATCTTATAGAGTAAAATGACCATATATTGATATGACGTAATTCAATGATGTCACAGCGTAAGATTTGACGGAAACTTTTTTCAATAGGATTTTTCTTACTACTGATCTATGCCTCGAGAAATGAAGATATCCGACAATCGGTACGAACCAAGCTCTCAACGTTTTCCGATAAATTCGCTTTCAGCAATTCCACCTTGATAATATCGGATCGAAGCGGGTGAGAGTTTTATTAGATATAACTTTAACTATATGCTATAAAGCCAAACATACACCTGTATTTAAATTTAAAACAAACATATTCAAAACAAGGCCCTAATTTGAAACATATTTTTTGTCATGACGTCACGAATATTAAATTGAATTGAGATGTCATACAAAAATTGTTTCTTGAAACGTGAGGTTCACGTTCGCGTTTTGTATGCGAACTTCGGAAATTTAGAAGGTTCAAGTTCACAAGCGAACTTTTGTAGGTTTTCTATTGTGAATATTTTCATATATCACAATTTTGACTTCATTATAACATCTTTGGTTGAACTTTATTGCGTTTCAACTGCGAGCCTCTCCATCCATGGCACCTTCAGCATAAAAAAATCAGCATGCGAACGAGCATGCACCTGGATAATTCCAAATATTTTACTTGGTTTGTTACAAAATTTTGCTTGAAATATCCAGCATTCAGTTTGTGAATATTTAGTGACTCTCTGCTGTAGGATTGACCCGCAATAACACAAAATCAAGAGCGATATACACTACATGTAGTCAGCGAATGATGCTTATTTAACCAATCAATAGAATTGATTGATCGTCTGAAGTCAGAAATTCAGCAGGTGTACGGGGTCAATCTAGACTTCATTAGTTTATTGTATCATAAAAACAAAATCCTTGGGAATAGAGTGCTGGCTACTACTGTATAACTTGTTAATGGGGTAATATCAGTAGCAGGAATAGAAACCCGTTTTACACTCTGCTCAGTATCCACGTCGCAATACCCAGACGCCGAATACGTTGTTTTGTCTGGCCGAGACCGCAAAGGCGTGAGCATACATTCCCTTGCAAGTCCTCGTCGCAATTGCTGGCGAAGCGGCGGATGATATTGATTTTATGAGATACATATATCATGTGATTACCCACTTGATACATTTGGCCACGTATAAAACGGCAATATGTACTTCAGCATTGTGATATTATGTGGCCCGGGTCGTCGGTAGGTATGGTGTACATCAATTTAGGCTATCACAGGGGTGGGCAAACTACGGCACGCGGGCTGCATGCGGCCCTTCACACCGTTATCTGCGGCCCGCGAGAGTGTAAAAAACTTATTAAAAATATTGATAAAATGCGTACTAAAAATCGAATGAATGCAGGGACTTCATTTAAACTTTTTCTTTGTACATTTCACCACGATAAGTATATGGAAGTGGTTCTCAAAATTGGTTGGTGCATCCCCCTAGGTAGCGTGAAAGCATCTGAAGGGAGGCGCGACGCTAAGCTCAACTGAAAAATTCCCTGCCATCCTTCCATGCCAGCAAACTATCTGTTAGGTTTGCTAACATCCTAGTTGCATTTTGTGATATGACGATAAGGGGGCACGAAATTTATCGCCGTCATAAGGGGAGGGGGCGTGTCTTAAAAAGTTTGAGAACCATCCTGTTCTAAGGTAAATACCTCCTATATCATTATTTATGTTTAATTTATTGCGCGACAATCCGATCACAAGGTCCGCGCAGTCTGCAAGGTTTCAACTGCTAAGAATCACAGAAATCCAAAACGAGATTGACATAACTCGGATCACGAGTGTGATTTCAGATTGGCCACACCAATTATTTCAGTGATGTGCTTATACCAAGGATTCGCGCGTTTCTTAGGTTAATTCGCTCCCTGTATACGTAGAACTAGGCTATTTATATTTTATCTACACATAGTAGAAGCGTGTTTGAAGTTAACGTGGTTATGATGCTGTCAGCATTGTGAGTCGTGGAACTGAACCAAGAGTGGAATTAGTAAATCTATGAACAGATCGCTACTCACAGATTTAAATTTAAATTCTATTCTAAGAATCGGGACAACCGACTTTCATCTGTATGGTTTTGATAAATTGGTTATTGAGGTCGACCAGCCTATGAAATCTCGCCACTGTTTCTGACGTATGTATGATATCATCCAAGCAATGTTTGGATTGTTTTAAATAAGCATATATATATATATATTATTTCCATGTCTACACTAATCAAATACCAATGCGTTTTAGTTTATAATACCATGTAATTTTATATCGTGCGGCCCCCGAATGGATTCAGATGTTGAATGCGGCCCGCCAGCTCAAAGGTTTGCCCACCCCTGGGCGATCACTTCACTGAAATGTAGGGTTGGTATTAGCAATGTGACGTCACGCCACGTCATGAGATTCACGTTCGCGTTCACACAGAGCCTTTCAAAATAGTTCGCGAACCTGAATCTTTCAGAGGTTCACGCTATCCCTAGACTGTTATTATAGGCTTCTCTCCGCCACCTGGTCCACATAATCGTTGTCCTAAAAAATCCTTGAAATAACCATCCGTGCTACAAGCCGACAGACAGCAAATCATAATAAAGAATATTGGCCTGGTGTAAATGACCAATGTACTCAAAAAACATCATGGATATCACAAAAAAGCGTGTAAGTAGTCGACAGGGTTTGTAATATAGTTACAAGGCTCCGATTCACAAGTCATTGTCACTCTTATAGTTTTGACTCGAGCCATTTTCAATTCGCGACCTAGTCAAGTCCGAGTCGAAGTCAGCGAGCAGAAGTCCGAGTCATGGTAATATGACTCCAGCCCAAGTCCAAGTAATTGTAATGACTGTTCAGTATTCAGTAAAGTCTTGTTATTCGCTTTCAAGTCGTCGTCGAAATTGTTGCGAAACCGACTCAAGTTATAGATTTTTATTGAATTAACATAGAACGTGATTGTTTTGCACTATAATTTATATCACGGTTGTAACAATCGTCGCTAAACCATCTGGTAAAATATCACGATAACGCAGTGGAATCCTTAGCTAAATGCATTATTCTGAACGACATGTGTGACAAAATGAACGATATATAGCCAGTCTTGTATGTGGACTTGGTAATGATCTGAATGTTAGAACGTAATTTTCAAAGGTTAAATAGTCTTCTCGAGCATTAAAATTGTTTTCAATTCTTTGGGTTACATACCGATGACCTTGCGACACACAACACTAAACACTGCCCCCTACTGCTAAAACGATAAACAATTGAAAATGTGACTTTAGGGAAATGGAGGGTTGGAATTAATAATATGGCGTCACATGAAGTGATAGGTTCGTGTTGACGTTCCCGTTCACGTAGATCCTTTTAACGGTTCGCGTTCACACCAGCGAGAAAATTTCAGATTTTGGAAAAGTGCTAAGTAGTGCATTTTAAAATGCTGGAATTGATTTTAGTTACCAAATATATTATTTTCCTGTGCCCCACACCAGTATTCCTCACTAGCTGAAACGGCTTCGGCGATGGCAACAGACCTACATCAATGTAGAATCCGCCAAAATGAATTTGCATATTACCTTGACTTGCAATGGCTCATCCCCTCCAAGACGAAACGCTAAAAACGGCTATGGGATTCCGCACAAAATCACGTTTTTCGAGAGATAGTTTTTCAGCTAGAAACATGTCTTGCTAGAGCAAAGATCTATTCCCCACTCGCTGAAAAGAGTTCTCAGGTATCGTGCGCAGCTCATAGTTAAAAATAAAATAAAATTGATGATCATGCTATTCCTGTTGCATTTGTATTTATTTGACAAAATATTTCTTTTTTGTGGTAACTACATGTCCGTCGCTCTCGTTAGAAAGCGTATCGTTGTACTGACGTACTGATTTAAAACCGTGGTTGCTAGTTGGTAGCATAGCAGGTAGCATAGCATTTTATGAATTTTAACTGAATATTGTTTTCAGAAAGTTGAATCTGTCTGCTACAAAAGAAGAATCTTCTTCAAATACGGATAAATGGAAAAGCCCGTATGGTCAATACGTTCTGAGTGAAGTGGCTGACACGCGGACGACAGGAAGTTACAATGATTAGTTTACAGTGGTCCCTAATACAATTTTACATGATCGAGATTATGCAAAGCAACGACAAATGATTTCTTGTTATAAATGCATTTACTAATCTGAGAATTGATTAGACTGAAACAATTTGAATCACAATAGCATTCGAGAGTTGAACTGCGTGATTGTAGACAGCGGATTTTTTTGCACTTATGTTTGTTCGATCGTATTTCATATAACTCCTAGCATATTATATCGATTAAATATTTGTCCATATTATAGACCAGAGGTCTCAAACTCAAATGTGCTCGCGGGTCAATTTCCTAATTTTGATGACGCCGCGGGCCGCAGCATTAATAATAGGGATATTCAATGTATAATTTTAAGTAGGCCTTATTTCACAGGACCTTACAGACTGGCATTCCACAAACATTGTGGAAACGTAATTTCCCATTGTATTATTCACGCTTGACACAGAAAAAAATCACATTTTCAAATGTTTGAATGAAATTGCTTTTGTGCCGGGAATAATTTTTCAATTAATGAGTTATAGACATCATGCAAGAAGATGCATCATGACATCGTAAAAATGTCAGGTTATAATATTGCAGCTAGTGAACCTTTGACATGACACAATTTCATGTAGAATATTTTAACATCTACTGAAGATTCATCTAACATCAGAGCATTTCAACGTTGTGGCCTAATCCTGGCTTTGATATAGTCGTGAAAAGTATTGGCTATTGTTACTGCCATTGTCAAAGTGAAATTAAATCACCGTTAGATTTTGCGTCCGAAAATATTTGGAACATAGCAACTTAAATATAATAATTATTGAGTCATGGTGTAGCATTGCCTTTTTAGCGATCGTGCCACGTGTGCTTCCAATAAGATTTCTCGTAGCCCCTGTCCATTTTCAACACAATTTCTGGTGGTACCTATATTAAAAATCAGAAATCCCAATAACATGGCGCGAAGACTATATTCCAGTTCAATAAATTGGCCACGAAAATATTCCACAGCATATAGGCCTAATTCCACAATGAATCTTGTACACCGTGATGTGGTGCTTCGTACCCCGAAAGAATATACGGACCCTGGTTAAGAACCCCTGGAATAGAAATGTCCAATCGGCGAAGAATTCATTGGTGTTACAGCTGTAGAGCGTACAACTACTTTACTCGCCACCGATTATAATATGGATGTAGAGAACGAACAACAAGTTTGTTGAGATTTCAGTGATTTTTATTGTAGTTTGAGCGTGAACTTTAAACTCTTATATCTGAAAAAGATATATGGCACTTGAATATATTGATGAATGCTTAAAATTCCAAAATGCCGTCGCGGGCCGCACAACATGCTCTCGCGGGCCGCATGCGGCCCGCGCGCCGCGTGTTTCAGACCTCTGTTATTGACAATGAATATATTATTAGGAAATGTCATATCTAAGCGTAGCCATTGATTTAAAAATCCCTACGGATGTCATATTTTCTATCCCATTTATCTAGGTTCGTCAATGCGATGTGTTGTTTCAATAAAGCAACATACAGTAAATCAGTGGTTCTTAACCTTGCCCCCAGCGCCCCCCGGGGGGCGCTGGCGATGTTGAAGGGGGGCGGAAACGCTCAGGGGGCGATATGGGGGGCGCTGGAGAAAAATGGCTTCGCAGTAGATGATGTGGTGATAGGACATATCCTTAATGAGTATTCAGAGCAAATTAACACCGAAAACTTCGTTACATATAACCTTCAAAATACATA
Organism: Botryllus schlosseri; assembly: GCF_051294905.1. Taxonomy (NCBI): domain Eukaryota; kingdom Metazoa; phylum Chordata; class Ascidiacea; order Stolidobranchia; family Styelidae; genus Botryllus; species Botryllus schlosseri. The sequence continues at coordinate 2,324,412 of NC_137239.1, forward strand.
TAGGTTTAATTGTCCATGGGCGCCTAAATGGCTGTCACCGAATGTTCCTGTCTTGGAAATCTGAACCGCAGAAGACGAATTCCATCTGGCAGAGAAAAATTATATGTCAGTGAAGAAATACCAATCTGAAATCGTGTGCGTCTTTTAGTTTAGTACGATTGGGCGACAGGGATATTCCTGTTGGGCGATATCCCCGTTGAGCGATTCTATATTTTTTGATATTGCAGACAGGGGGTCACGAAATAACATCATGCAACGAGGTCATACCAACGGGATCGCCTGCCCGAATATGTTTAATTATTGGTAACGGGCCCTACAGTTTCCAAGAAACCTCACAATGTTCGCTTTAAATTTTGATGAGTCTGCGCACACTCAACAACTCACTGCGCTGACCCTTGGACAGCAGTGCGCAACGATTAAAAAAAGGTAATAACTCCGGATTTGTGGTGCACAACGTAGATTTTCTGTGCGCAGAGACCGTGTCAGCACTGCGCACGTGCGCAGCTTAGAGGGAACATTGCACCTAACTCAGCTCTACCGGTAAATGTGTTTACGTGAGCAGAGAGGGGATAAAAATTGATCTCAATTTACATGCAATTCCCGATGATATTGACCAATTCAATCATTAATTAGTGAAATTTTTCGCACTTCGCGCGACTACGCGAGAATAGCTCCCTCAGTAAATGTACACCCAAAGTAGAGACCTAATAGGCTATCAGCAAATAGCGGACAGCCTAATGGGGGTCTGGGAGCGAAGTCCCCGGAAGTTTGGTTTATCACCCGATGGGGGCCCAGGACCAACGTTTTATGTTTGGGGAGGGGGGCTGACGAAGTGCTGTTACGGCCCTGGTAACGAATAATTGTACCTGCGGGAACGCCCGAATATGTTTGATTATTAATTACGTGCCCCTTATTTTCCTATACAACAGCTCACTCAGTGGTACTGGTAAATCTGATTACGTGGCCTGAGAGGATAAAAAGTTTATAGCGACTTATAAATGTAATTACCATGCATTATAGCAAATTTTGGTACCTAGGGCGACCAGGCCACACAAACTTTGCTGACCATCAAAATCACGATATGGGGTTCGTGGGGGCGAAGCCCTCAGAAGTTCGGTTTATCACGCTATGGGTGCGCAAGGCAATCGTTTTTAGGGGGGTTGACGAAGTGCTGTTACGGCCCTCCCTCTTACTCATTGTCTTTATTACATTCCTTACAATATGAAGTTGAGGGGGGCGCTGGAGCACGATAATTTTTGAAAGGGGGCGCTGGACGAAAAAAGGTTAAGAACCACTGCAGTAAATTATGAATATTTGCAGCGTCTGACGTACATGGTTATTGTAGTGATTTAATTTTAATCCAGTATACTGAATAGGATTTTGACTAACTTATGAATCAATGGTAATATACAATGGAAATACAAAATATTGAGAATGCATCCCAGAACTTGGAATGTCTGTTGTCCGGTAGAAACATGTTGCAGGTGCTGACATCTCAGATGAAACATCTGAACTTGCGATTGACGTTTCGGTGACCTCTGCAGTGTGTATGTCAAGGCGAAGAAACGTGCGAAATCAAAATAACTCGGATTAGTATAGAGACTGAGCTTATTTAAATATAACGGGTACATAGCATGTAGCTACATATAGATTCAAGAGTAGTGCGGAGTGGATCGACAAATTCTCTGGTCCTACTACGATCCTGTTTTTTAAAGCTCTTGTCTGACTCCTAGGCCTGGTGATAGAAATGACAGTGATCCGGACCGAAAAACTCCGATAATAATTATCTACTCAGAGAATGCTATTGAATATTGATTGAAGCAATACAAACAGGACATTGAAACTCAAAAGTCCAACCCAATACATATCTAAAGTAATTATAACAACTTGGACTTAGCATATAGTTTATTTCCATAAACGTTTCAACATAACTATTGATTTGAGGGTGGAAAAGGGTAAGGCTGTCATATTCTTAGTAAAGAGTACTGATCCGGCTCCAAACCAGTTCCGGCCACAAACGTAAAATCCGGCCGGATATCCAATCCGGCTCCTGTCCATGCTCCGCGCTATTTCAGGCGCACCCGAGTTCCTTATCGCCAAAAAATCAGCGTGAGCCATGTCGTACAAAAGCTTTGAATCACAGTGGGCATTTCAAATGATTGACTACCCGGATATGATTTGACATCTAGGGTGTTTATGCATTCGAAACCTGCCCACACATTACCCAGTTAATCCCGGAATTGACGATGCTATGGTACGTACCACGAACTAGTAATAAAGATTTTCTGACTACGACCAAAATCTGAGTTTGAGTTGCATCTCGGGACCCGAGCCTAACACATGAAAAATATTGCATTTGCATTATTACAGTAGTATGCTACCATTTTACGGACATGTATGACATTCAGAACGCGCACACCACAAATATTCCCAAGCCAACACAGCTCTATGAAACATGGATGATGCATGCGATTTCAAATTCAGGTGAATTAAATTCCCCTTCTCGTCGCATTTGTAGGCTACTACTGTCTAATCAGATTGCAAGAACGAGACTATTCAGTGCCAACTGCCGACCATTTCGACATCTGAGCATAAACTTATCGAAAGTTTTGGCAAACCAGCGACGGTCATTTTTGGCCATGGTTTTGTCGCCGCTGATCTGTTTGACACGGTATTTTATCAGTACCTCTTTAAATATATAGGCCTACTCATGCAAAAGTAGAAGTAGTCCATAATAATAAATAATTCAGAAAAAAAGTGTAAGTAGGCAAAATCTCATTGAATTACTACGAAAAGTAAAACTACCTCGTTACCGAACACATATGAGAAACAGCCATCATATTGGAACCATTGTGTCCTATATGGTGTCGACACAGGCAAATCTCACGCCTCAGTGAAATTGTTTCACGTCACAATTTCCATTTGGCTTCAGGCAATTTGACGGTCATTTTTGACCAGCTTGCCAAGCATCAAATTTGGTAAAACAGGTATCAATCGAAAGCTGACTCTGCACTGATTACGAAAATATAAATTTTATTCCGCACGTGGCCCTGGAACTCCCACAATCAGCCTCGATTTTTTCATTGTTATGGAGATTTGCATAGGGACGCAACAATGCTGTCTGGCGAAACGAGAGAGTAGCTCAAGAGAAAAAGTTTCAGGCAGCATTATTCAGCATTGTTGCGTCCCAATACGGTAATAGATCAAAACCTTGAGGGTCATTACATTCTCTTGGTAAGAATAGAAATCTTCGGTATTCGGGAAATCGCCGAACATTTTTATGATCGGTATTCCGCGAGATCTTATCACGAACACGATAAAAAAATCTTCGGGAATTCGGACAATATCTTCGGCACACCGCGAACACTCAATACTAGGGATGGTGTGAACGCGAGGTTCACGTTCGTGTTCTGTGTGTGAGCCTCCGACATGTAGAGGTTCACGTTCACAAACGAACCTTGGTAGGTTCTGCACAGTGAACCTTTCTTATATATTACAATTTTCACTTAATTATAACATCTTTGGTTGAAATTTATTGCATTTCCACTGCGCGGGCCACTGTATGCATGGCGTTGGCAACAAAAAATCAGCACTAACGACAATACACCTTGGCAATCTCAAAAATCTTACTTGCTTTGTTACAAAAGTTTGCTCGAAATATCCAGCTTTCCGTTTGTGAATATTTGGTGACTCTCTGCTGACAGCTTGACCCGAAATCACACAACATCAAGACCAAATACACTATAGTCACCGAATGATGCCTATTCAACCGATCAAGAAACTTGATTCCGTTATCCGATATAAAAATTAATCCAGCAGGCGTACGGTGTCATTCTTCATATGTTCATTGTATCATAAAAACCAAATCCGTGTGACTGGGGTGTTAGCTACTGCTGTGTAACTTGGTATTGGGGTAATATCGGTAGGAAGTATAGAAACCAGTTTTACACTCTGCTCAATATCAACGTAGCAATACTCAGACGCCGAATACATTGTCCGGTCTGGCCTTGAACCGTTAAGGCGTAAACTTATATTCCCTCGCAAGTCCTCGTCGAAATTGTTGGCGAAGCGACGGAAGATATTGGTTTTATGGGATTATTATATCATTTGATTACCCTGGTTAATACATTTGGCGGAGTTTAAAATGTCAAAATGGATTTCAGCATTGGGCCATTATGTGGCTCGAGTCGTCGTTAGGTATCGTGTACAACAGGGGTCACCAACACGCGACCTGATTTGGAGAAATTTCAGAATAACGCTTACTAAAGCATTTTGAAATGCTGAAATTGATTTCAGTTTAACCATATTGTTGTTGGTGATCAAAGTAAGCCATTCTACTATGCCCAATATCACTATTCCTCACTATCTAATACGGCTCCGTATGGTAATATCATTCCAAGGAGGAAGAATTTGCTGATATGAATGGGCATATTGCCTTGATGTGCAATGGCCCACCATTGCCGAGACTGATGCGCTTGAAAAACGATTTCGGGCTCTCCAAAAGACCATGCTTTACGAGGAGACAGTTTTCCAGCTAGTAGGCTACCGTGTCTAGCTAACCCCAATATCGATTCTTTAATCCAGGGGTAGCCAATCTGCGGCAGTAGAAGGAAATGTATGCGGCCGTCGACACTTAATTCAATTAGGATTGTTGGCGGCCGTCAATATGCAAATTGAACTTGCGAATTGACTCCCCACTTAATGAGAGGTTTGACTTATTCTTGAAGTTTTCTTCGCGCTAGGCGCGGTTCAATACGTGTTAATTTTCGGTTTTAATATAGTAGTGTCCTTTGTAATCTGAGTCCTACAGTACAGACGCAAACAGCAGAGGAAAATGATGCGTGCGTCCCATAAAGAAATACAATTTTTAATCGTGTTCTCCTCATCATGAATGAAATTTATTTCTGGTAGGCCAGCATTTGGGTGAATCAAATAGGCTATATCTCCACTATACCGACAAATCTGATGGGAGGTCAAGAAATAATTGCATGCAACAAAGGGGAGTAATAAGAATTGGCACACGAAGATGTAGCACCTTATTATTAGTTTCCATAAGTTTTCGAATACACCCCCTGCATCAACCCTGCCGGTGAATCTGATCACAGTGGCCGAGAAAGGATAAATATTTGATTGTAATATGTCAAACTATGCTATATTAATTGACAAAATTCCCTAATGAAAGTGAAAAAAATTTCGCGCTTGGAGCGACTACAGAACTAATCCCTGTGGCTCTTCATAACATGACTACTCACGATTTCGGTGCGCATAGTACACCGATATAAGTAAATAGATTAGTCCGGAGTATACCGGCAACGGAACAGTTTAACGTGGGTATTTGGCCCCATTTAGTTCATTATGCGGCCGCAAGCTACATGAGTCATCGAAATGCGACCGTGAATAGCAAAAAGGTTGGTCACCCCTGTTATAGTTGCTTCAGAGTGTTGTCAGGCATCGTGCGCAGCTCATAGTTCAAAATATAATGAAATTGATGATCCTGATATTTTTTGTTGTATTTGTGTTTGTACAATAAAATATTATTTATTTTGTGGTGACTATGACCGTCGCCCATGTTAGAGAGCACGGAATTGTACTAATTGTACTGACGTAGAGTTATGAAACGTGGTTGTTAAACTGTGTTGCCTATTTCAATCTCGCTATTGAAGTCTTGCGGCCCGCGGCCTCCAGGAATTTTGAAAAGTGGCCCGCGACCCATTTTGAGTTGGCGACCCCTGGTGTACAAGTACATCAATATAGGCTATCACTTTACTGAAATGTAGGGTTGGAATTATCAATATGACGTCACGTGACGTCATGAAGTTCACGTTCGCATTCACACAGAACCTTTCAAAAAGGTTCGCGTACACACGAACCTGAACCTTTCAGAGGTTCACAGCATCCCTACTCAATACCATTCGTGTTCGTACGATCGCCATTTGGGAAGACTTGTTTGTTTCATTTAAATGGGCATTGTTGAAATCGAATATTTGTATTCATTACCAACAGTAAAGCATAGCTAGAGCCATTAAATCATCGTTCGGCACATCTAACCTTACAGCGCAAAGTTTTAGTATTTTTTAAAGCGCTCGGTTAAGGAGGCTTCCAAAATTGCAGCAAATATTTCTTGAAAGTGTTCCAGCCAACTTTGAGTAAAGTTTTGAGTGCGTTTTGAGATACAATGCCATCTATAGCTCCAAATTTCATTTGCTTGAGAAGAAATAACATAAAAGTCGTTGCCGCAAAACGTTGTATTAGAGAACTTTATAAAATTTCTAACTGGCTTGGAGACAATCATTTGCTATTAGAAAGCGCCCGCACTGTTTCAATAGCTGCTAGATAGCCGTGACAATGAAAACAATTATGGCATTGCCGATAGCGCAGGGTAATTGCTATGTCATAATCGGTCTGCCATAAGGAACATTTAGGTCTCATTGGGCTCGAAAGTCACGTGACTTGTGGTTCGCTGGGGCCAAGCAGCTATCTTAGATAGCCGCTCCCTGTGTTAATTTGCGATATTGGTCTGTTTTCAAATCGTATTTTCTGTCTCAGTGAGGTTGTTTGAAGTACAGTTCTGGGTTTTATGTTATCTTCTATGACTTATTAGCTAGTTTCAGGACTTTTAGACACTAACTAGGTAGGTTTATGTTGTTTTGCAGCCGCGCAAAATGCCAGGGTATAACGTGCCAATTTGTTATAATGGATGAGAAAGCAGTTCGGAGGAGTCTTCCCATCGACTTCTGAATTGCCAGAAAACGACAGGAATGTGACTGAAATTAATAAAGCTAGTGGGGATGATAAATATAATTAACATTTGATCTATGTTGACTTGTTTGTTTGGTGGTATCAAATGTCACACCGGTATTTTGTGTGCCCCAAGACAGCGTAATCGAGTCAGCTTCAATAGCAAATGATTTAAGATAACCCACAATTATTATATTTTTATTAAAGTGTTTATATAGTGAAATTGGCCTAAGAATAGATGCATCAACTGCAGGCATCGGTTAGCTCTTAAGATATCTGTGCCATTTATCGAAAAAGATAATCAAGAATTTCGGTCAGCCAAATTTAAGTTTAACCATGCCAATCAGAAGGAAGTTATTGATTGTTTCAAGGATAGTGCTGAGAAGACTGCTATGGCCGGACAAGGACAAGAGTACCGTACTTTCGACTTGGTTTTTGTGATGATGCAGCCATTTACAATTTGGTATCATTCTAACTGGAATGTAAATATCCTTTTAATGGAAGACCAGGTCTTGCTGTTACTCATGACACTACTTCGTATAATTTAGTACTGGCACTGTTGCCAATGTTTTTTCTAAATTTTGGTCAAGTTTCTATACATCAGTGTTGTTCAAAAACAACTTTTTTCCAAAATTCACTGTCTCATGAACAAAATTGTTAGGTTGGCTTGAAAAAAGGTTGCACACTAGATTTGGCTCAATTCCAACATGCAGAAGTGAAGCTATCAGATTTTACAAAAAAAATAATTTATTGAAAAAATAAAATAGTTTTATAAAATTTTACTGGCTATTCCATGAAATGGTTGAGTTTTCAAAAAAATGTATAGCAAATTTGGCTAGTTTAGCCAAATTTAAAATTTTCTACCTTCAGTAGCTTTTGCATTGCCCTATACAAAATTTACACAAATTTCTTGAACAAAAATCAGAGCGTAGGCTAATTCATAACCATTTCTTCTCTTTATAGATACTTTTAGATGTTTAACAAATCAATGCAAACATTGATGCTAGCCTAACTAATCTGTACCTGATTGCTGTGCTAGTGAAGTTGCACTGTGCGCTATACGTAAACCATACCCGGGTTATCTCTGATCCCGGCATCTTGTATGATGCAATTGGTATCTCTGCCAAAAACTGCTCTCCGAAGACACGATCTCTTTTATCGCAAGAACGAGAAGCACAGGCACGCTATTTACCCCTTGAACTGTGAGAAAATGCAGCTCAACTGTCCACTCTATGGAATGACGTCACCGTAGGGAGGTGGAGCGAACACAAGACGCTACCGGCCTTAAAAGTCGGGACCACATATACTTCCTGAACTTGGTAGAAATCCACCCAAAACGCTGGGAAGGAACTGACGTTGTTGTCGACATACGATACATCAATGCCACCAGTAGGTCATTTGTGTGAGACCAGCCTCGTAACCATACGGACCCAACAACACTTTCTCAGTGCCAGGGCCAGAGCACCCTAAATTTACACAGACGACATTCAGGATCTTGGTTTGTCATTGGAAGATACTAACGTCGACGCGATGCAGCAACGCAATAACTACAGATTGCCATGGAGTACTCACAGTTACACTGCTTGCTGTTATTCTCGTTTACGTCAATTTCGATATACCAACACAGTCCTCTCAATTGTATTGCTTATGCCTGCCCATTTTCAAGCCAACTCCATGTGTTTAAGTGAGTAGTCAGTTTAAGACTACCTACACAGTAGCAGTGTATAGCTTAAGTCAACACTGCATTCGTTCATGGCAAGTTGGCAACATTAATCAGGAATACCTAATCTGTGACCAATACCTACATTCTATTTGTTTCATTCTCGGTACAAAGGAAATACATTCTCAAGTTGTGAATTTGTCGAATTTATTGATTTTGTAAGCACTCTCAGAGCACTCTTAGAATTTTGTAAAATCAAGCGAGAGTATGCAAGATTTAGAAAGTATTGTTGTGGAAATATTATTATATCAGAATTAGGTAGTTCTTCTATTCAGAATCTTAGGGTATCGCCGGGTCCAAAACGAATAATTGGCATAAGTTTTGAGTATGCAATGCACAAGCTGCCCTGCACCTGTCAAAGTACTTGTTATGCTGGGCAAGTACTATAGTATCACCGGCTCATTTCAAAATGAAGAATTTCTTCTAAACGCTCAAGTCTATTAATGATCTTGATTTGGTAGAATAGGGACACTTGATATCTATCAATACACACATCACAAAAGTGCCGCAAACATGTCCTAAAACTACTTTAAAAAATATAACACTCCGGCAAGTATGCAATATTACATAGTACTCTGAAAAGGTGGAAATACTATCTTCTTTACTTTCATTCAGTGTGCATGCCTCCTCTTTACATCGCCTAGATGGGTGTCTGATTCCATAGACTACTCCAAGTCGTTTCGACATCTTCCTGTCTTTTCATTGTATCGCATTTTAGGGTGTAGTGAACAGATAAAATTGCTAAGAAACCAATGGTGATGATGATGATCGTCTGTTTGCACCACAACATAAATGCTTTAAAGTTCAAAGGTCTCTTTGCTTTTTGATAAGCTTTTTCTGAGTTTCTGTCACCCATTCGTTCGCCATCTTTCTTGTCTTGCTTGCTTCCATACGTCCTCGTCAGTGGTGCCGATTTTCGAGCCTCATCGGCTTTACTTAGCCATCTAGGCTTGATTACATGACGCTGCTCATGTAGTTAGGTAAGCAGTGGGGAGTCCAGATAAGCCTCCGACCCAGTTGCGTCAAGTGGGATTCGAACTCAATTCCAACGCTTCCCCAATCTTTCAGGTAATTTTGCAGTTACCAACCTCTACGTCAGTGGTTCTCAACCTTTTTGGCTTCACGGACCCCTTTTGAGCGTCACGGACTCTCGCGGACCCCCTCAAGTTTTAGTTCAATTTTAGCTCTATTATGGTGCAACCTTCATCTGTTTTGTGCAAATATGAACTGTAGGCTTGTGATAAACAGCAAAATAATAATTATTCTTGAAAATAACATGATGCTATTTATGTAGAAATTGGTAGCCTTTTATTATTTTATTAATCTTGCTGCTGTATTTCTTGAAGTACGTGGTCGTATCTTGAAAATTCGCGTCTTCGTTTTGATATGAACGAGGAGTGCCGGAAACCATTTCCGCAAAGATAGATGGAGGCTAATGCAATATTAACGCATAACGCTTCCTAAGATACTTTTGGTGTGATCGCAACATTTATGGCGCCAAAATGAGGAAACATATATTTTATGAACATATCACGCCCAGCATCTATAGCGCAGCGACGGGCAACATACGGGCGGCACGTCGGATTCGGCCCGCGACGGCATTTTGATCGACCCGCAGAGAGTTTCTAACGTCAAAGTGAAATCCTAATCTAAAAGTATAGACAAATTTTATGAGCCAAAGAATGGATCCAAGTTTTCCAACCTGAGAAAGACTGTCATGAAACGACTGGTTCTGTTCGGGTTTACATATATATATTTACGAGGAAACATTTTCGACCATGAACAATGAAACATTAACAAGACAAGGCTGCATACCAATATAACTGGTGATATGAATGACAGGGCTGGAGCGTAATGCTTTGATAGCGACGAAGCACTCCTTGTTCATCAAAAAACCAGCCTTGTCGATAGGGCATCCGCAATAAGAATGCACCAAATCTGATAGCCAAGCTTTAAGAGCTGGTATATCATTGTCCAATTTATGACGAATGTCCGCCGAAAATATTCGGGTTCATTTCAATATGAATATACTATTCAATAGTATATTGAAGTTCTGTACCTACAATAAGCTGTTCAAATAGTGGTTATGTAGCCTATATTACAGGATATAATGGGTTTGGTGGCGAGGTTTCAATTCCGGCAACGGGACAAATTAGGGAAATGCTCCGGAAATTTTTATTTCAAGCCACTGTTCACTGATTTGATGAGACTGACAACTTCAAATCGAGAAGGTTTCGCAGACATTACGAAGTCACCCTGATTGACGTTACTATCTCCATATTTTTATTTTTTCCACAAACCCCAACAAAGCGTCTCTAAACAGCAATATGTTTCTATCAGCAGGTTATTGGAAAATTGGCAATGAAAATGAATTTCGACACTACGATAGTTCATGTCAGACGATTATTATGATGATATGAGTCATGAGGTTTTAGCAGTTGTGGTGCGAAACTACCTCATGCTTTCAAAAATAAAAAATAAGGTTATCAACCATTCTAAAAATTTATAGGTCTCGCGGACCCCCTGAAATTGCTTCGAGGACCCCCGGTTGAGAACCGCTGCTCTACTTCATTAACTTTCATTCTACTCATGGCTGAACTGAATATTTCCCAATTCTCTGCCATTACCACCATACATTGCTGATATTGGATGGTCGTTGTCTAAATCATTTTGACTTCTTCTGACCAGATTCGGATTATTTTTGAAGAACTCGCAAATCGTAAAAGTAGCTTAACCAAATTCATCTGAAATCAAATTTAACACGGTAAGGTAATATTACAATATTACTAATCTCCGATGTTGACTGATCACTGTCTCCTTGTCGATAAGTATACACTTGAAGCATAATAATGCTGCAGCCATACGATGAATAGTTAGTAGGTCCAGATGAAGGTACTAAACCTTGGAATTACCTGTTTGACATAGGCTATCTTAAACTGCTCTATACTCCATCATGTTAATTGAATACTATACATTATGTCATCTATCTGCACGGAAAAAATCAATCCTGTAACACCAACACATAATGTGACAGCAAAGACCAGCGGAGTAGCAGAAATTGCGACATACAAATGCATTACTGTCGCAGAGAAGATGATACCAGAAACGCGCTTGGCCCCAGACGGTGGTTGTTATGCTGAAAAGTCTCGTGACTTTCGAGCCCAATAAAGTCCTTGTGTTCGTTTCAAGTCTTAATTAATCCAGTCATAAAAACATCATCATTCCGCAAGTCCTGATCATATAGTCTGGACCTCTGCTTGGACTTCAATATTAATTTCCGGAATTTGCCGTCAACAAATTTAGATGGGTAGTCAAGCAATCAATGAATCCTTCTCAGCTCGTCGATGTATACCAAATGATGAGTTAAGTTTCCCACTTCAAATTCATCACGAACAGAAATCACGAGTACGAACAAAACATGGTATACGTATCCCGAAGATAAGTATTCTGTTCGGTTGAGCAAAGTCCCGAAAACGAACGCGATAACGAATGCTATCACGAACGCGATTACGAATGAGCATGTAATGAAGACCAAACAAGATAAATACAGTGGAAGCGTCCTGTGCGTCGATTACTTTTGATAGACAGCTACTGCGTTTCCATGCACGGCCGACGGTCTCGTTTTCGAAAGACTCGGCCGACGAACGGGAGAATATTTGTTGTACAGCAAACTCACGTGGGCCGACTTGTCGGCTATCGACTTTGCCTTTGCCGGTCGGCCATGCTGTCGCGGTATCTTTGATCAGCTGATTGCAATTTACTATTATGGTACACTTTTTGTATCAAATTAACCACGGCTGACACTCCGGACAGATCTTGGAAGCATTTAGAAACCAGGATTTAATTTAAGATTGCAATGGAAGTTAGTATAGTAGTGGTACTGCTGCGAATCACCCCTAGGCTTTCGAAAACTTTTTCGTGATCTGCTCACATATGCTGCTGCCACAATTCGAGGGTTTGTCTTATGTTGAATTGATTCAGAGTATGGTTTGACCGCAGACTAGGTGAACTTATAAACTTATTCACAGTCCCCTGGTTGGCAAGTCATCAACAAGACACTCGGAGACCATTCCAGAGTTATGACGACGAAGCAGTAGTACCGGTAGACTTGACAACAAGTTACTACTAGTTTGTGCTGGAAATTATAGGACCACGATACCCCATACCTGTATCGCCCACATACTAAGATATATGCCACCAGATTTTCATCTTTTTCCATCTCATTTTATCTTCTGTTAGTTTTAATTAAGTGGTTCATCATGACCATTTTACATGTTAAATTTAGGCCTGAGTGTTCCAGGTCAAAGCGGTTATTTGATTGAATAACCGCTACGAGTCGTCTCGCCTTATTCCTATCGACTCATTTTATCGCAATCTTGTGATATGGTGAAGTTATTACTGAGTAAGTAAGCCAGAAACGTCATTGCGAACGTTTCGCCCACCCAAGTTCGACCAAGTCACAGTCGTGTACGCCGCGTCATCGAAACACGGCGGACATGTACAACCCATGCGTCATGGCCTTTCGGCCGTCCGTCGGCCGTACATGGAAACGAAGTAACAGTACCTTCTGACAGATGTCTGACAGTCTGATAATTCCCTCAGACACGACTGAGAAATGTAGTCAAACATGCGCTCTTTTGTGTATACAAATATGGCTCTTGAATTGTATAACCCACTAAACTTTAGGGCCTAAAGAATCATGAAATACCCACAGTAACATATCCCTAGGACCCGGTTTATTGTTCGCAAAGCTAGAAAATCACGCTGAGTGCCAATCCTCGCCATCTCATCCACGTAAACGATGTCTTACAAATTGTCCAGATGTGAGCCGTGCTACAAGTCGGCAGTTACGGAATAACAATGAATAATATCGTCCTGGCGAAAATAACCATAGTAGTCGACAAACACTATGAATACCACAAACAAACCCAGCCGATTTAGGATGTTCGGCAAAATTTGGGGGATATTTTCTACCAGGAAATTTTAGTTTGACAACATATTATCCGAATTTTACCGGCATTTCATAGCAAATGGAAGACAGGTAGGTACTGATGAAGAGATTGCCATCGTTACCTGCGCCTTGAACTGATGCAAATATGCATCACCCTCTTTGAAAAGGTTAGAGTAGTAATTGTAAAACAGTTGGAGTTATAAGACAAGTATTTTCACAAACTATAACTCCGATACCAAAAAGTATTATTTCATGAAATCCTCCAAGATGATCTTTACCTAAACTCTGATTCAGTCCCCACAGCCCAACTGCCTGTAGCGAAGTATATACATCGATAACTTAATAATAAATAAACTCGTAGAATAAAAACATGCAATATCAACGCCACATCACCAGAATTCAATGGTTGCAAAATATGATATATTCCTCACTGTCCCTCATAAATCGTTGTGATTTTATCCCAAAAAACTAACCACCACTGTACAAAGACATGAGTTTATTTAACAAAAAATCGGGAGAACCTTTGGCCGCACATGATACGAACACCAAATAATATGTTCATGAAAATAAAAGATGCTTAAAAAAATTACCCAAGTGGAATTAAATCACACAAAAACACATGCTGAATTGAAGTGGACTAAGCTTTGTACGTTCCTATCGTCCGCGTGTCCGCCACAATGTTCGATACGTAACCAGCATGCGGACTTTTCTGGCTGGACGAATGTGACGACTCATTTTCGAAAATTGCAGATACATTTACGGTTCTGAACGCAAAATATGATCTTTCAATCATATTATGACAAGCATAAAGTCGGATTAAGACTGTCGTATCATGAGACCATATCATAATTGAAATGCAGTCCCGCCAACCAATTTCATGTGGACAGCATGTCACATTGAAAGGACATTAAACCCATTTATTGCACTGCGGTGATAGCTTGGGGAAAATTAGGTCTCAGGAATTGAACTTTACTTTACTCTACAATATATTCAATTCATATTGAAATGAACCGAATAGTTGCGGCTAATATTCGTCAGGGGTATTCGTCAGCAACTAGTGGAGAATGCAAAAGAACATCGTAAATCAACAAACGTAAAATATGAAGTCACCAGTATGAAATTTCGAATACGAGGGCGTTCAAGGTAACATTTTTAAATGGTGCATGAACTCATTTTGTTAAAAGTCGACTCCAAATCTCACAAATGAACGTGTGAACGGCCCCTCCCAACGATACTGTTCAGTGTTCATTCATTCATCCATTCAATATGAACATGAATCATACTATTCAATTGTAGGTCTATATTGAAGTTCTGTACCTCCAAGAAGCTCTTTACTATTACATGTATGTATATTATATTCCTGTTTACCATATATACCCCGTCATACTTTTAATCACATATCTTATAATTTACTAATATTACAACAAATTATGTACTCATGTTGTAATAGGAACGTATTGTGTGTTGCGATAGTTTGCAAAATGATACAAATAAAGACTGCGGCTAAATAAGACACTTAACGTAATTATTTTCATTGCGCTCACCCGCTTCGACTTGATATATTTGATTTGGTACTGCTCAGGCCAAATTTCTCGTAAATTGTCAACATTTCTTTACGGAAAGTTTGTCGAGCAGCATCATTTCTCAAAACGTATAGAAGTAGTAGAAAGAACCCTGTAAATAAATGTTACAGACAGTTCAAACGTTGCAATGTCCATGAGCGCCGCGGTAAAATGTAGACTGCTGTATAATTGCATGTAAATAAAGCCATTTGCATAGTGATTGAAATCAGTTTTGAAGCTGTCTTTTTGACCGCATTCTCTGGTCTTTGGCAATAAAATGGATGCCTATGTCACTTGCCACAAGCCGCCTAATTATGTTCTAACAAAGACTCGATTGGTATCTGGATCGATATATAATTGTCAACACTACGTTTCTACGCATCGGTGTTACATCTTCGCTCCTTGAACATGTCCCTCGCCATTCCCTGCTAATTGAAACGCTCAGAGTATGACTAACCCGAACTCAGATATTGACGGCTGCAGCGAAATGACAGAGTGAGGGTGGAGTTGGATATCGCAAGAGAGAGACTTATTCAAGTGAAATTACAAAATGTTGCATAGTCTCGGGGCCTGAAAAGGCCAATCGCTTTACCGTCACTTTATACCAGGGATGTCAAATGTGCTCGCGGGGTAACTGATGTCACAGCGGGCCACAGCCTATAATGAGCATATGTTGTGTATTTTCAAATTGGCCTTATTTGACGGACCTTCCAGACTGGAATTCCATAGACATCGTGAAAACGTGATTTACTATTTAAATATTCACGCTTGCGACAGAAAACTATTATTTTTAAATATATTTGAATAGCGTTATTGTTGTATTTGTTGGAATAATGAGTTATAGACACCATACGAGAGGTCTGATGCACCATGATATCGTAAAATCTGCATCGTTTTAATTGTGCAGCTGACGGACATTTGACGTACTACAACAGGTAGAATATTTTAGAATGTAACAAAGATTATTCTTATATTAGGGCATTTGAGCATAGTGTAGCGTATAAGCCGAGTTCCGGGCATACTCCTTGTAAGTGTGTCTATTAAATATGTCATTGTCAAAGTCAAATTAAATCAGTTATCAAATTTTAAAACAGATCAAAAACAACTTAAATATAATGATTGTGCAATTTTAATATAAATGTCCGATTGCCGAAGAATCCATTGGTGTTACAGCTGTGGAGCGTACCCCTACTCTCCTTCGATTGGCGATAATGTCATGGATAAAGAGATCCATAATGTAAGTAACTATACGTCAAGGGGGTAACAATATGCAACTGGTTACCATACCGACGTGCTTAGACACCTAAATGCTACTAACGCCAGCTACGACCTTTTGATATATTACTATATTCTCCCCGACATTCAGATAGCATGTTGCGCCCGTGATTATACCAATACGTCATGTTACGAGTAACACGTCCTTCTCTGATTTTAACGTTTGACCCGACTCAACTCGAGATATTTTTATTTTATGAACCAGTCAGTCCGGATTATATGAAAGGTCGCACCCGAGTCCAAATCACAATTTTTAGTCACGAATCATCATGATCGGGTATTGCGACCTGATAGCTGATCTTCCACCGCATTTTAGCTTTTGAAAGTGCTGTGAGAGCCAAGTGTGAGGAGGAGCTTCAGTATTTCGGAGTGGGCCTAGTTTTAGACTGAATTTTATGTTCTCAAATTAGAAATAAGTTAAATATGATCGAATAGGATACTTGAAAATCCAAAATACCGACACGGGCCGCACCAAATTTTTCGCGGGCCGCGTGTTTGAGACCACTGTTTTATACTATTAAAATATAAAATATTCCACACGGGTTAGAAGCTTTGATAGAAAATTGTAATTAGCTGACTTTCCACAACAACCAATTCGTCGGAATTGAAGATAAAGTTCATGTGTACTGATTTTGTGCAAATGTAAGAGGATAGTACTGTCACCAGCAATCATTTAATCCAGGATAAACACTATAAAAAACTGTTTTTGCAGGCTGACCCGTGGATGAGCATGAGCATCCTTCATTTATTGCCGACGTGTTGATTTTCCACAATTTATTCATTTGGTAGTTGATATTTAGTAACTAGGTCAATATTATTGATTGCTACTTGCATATATTGCGTGTATTTTGGGTCGTATTTGTTTGGCCATGCTGGGATCCCAAGGACAGCAGTATTCGTCGTCTAGACATATGAATGTAGAAGATTTTGACCATGACGCGTCAATCATTTCGGGTCAAGGTCTCATAGCCGACAAATATTTTGGGAGCGAAGTGACATATTGACCGACATTTGATATATCTTGGTGTGTCATGGCTCGGACATAACTGGCAGTGAAATGCTGGTATCGCTCTGCACAGGAGTCAAATGTGTAGCACCTTAACCGATATAGCTATACCACGAATATTACGTCTCATTATTGCTAATACAGTTTTAAATATATTCCATAAATTATGCAGATATTTTTATTGTTATTTCTCGGGAGGGATACTAAAGGCAGCTTATTTCAAAAATGACCGAGCGCGGCAACGGGTTGGCCAACTCGTATATATATCATATACCGGCAATGAAGTCAGATAGTTCTCATACCTTGCAATGAGTTTAGAATGGCGAATATGTACGCAAAGACGAGTGCTGCTGTTTCGTTTTCAACTCCGGGCAGGAAAAAGCCGAATATCCATGTTAGCCCCAGCATCATGAATATATTAAAATTCATTCCTAGTTTTCTCCTGTAAGATTCTTTTGAGTCGATACGCGATTTCCCCTGTTAAAATTGCATACACTGATGTCACTGATGCCAGTTGACATTTTATGATGACCATAACTGGTAATTGAAAATTTACACATGACAATCTCGAAGGATTGCGTATTATTCATTGTGTTTGTCCGTATTAGTGGCTGAGTTTATTACGGTGTACTTGAACATGGTGTTTGTCGGGAAAGGATTAAAATTTGCATAATCCTGCAATTTCGTTGCTTCAATAGGTAAATTTCAATGTGACAGCAGCCATTGATGACCATTGGATAACTGGCTCACCAACCGATAACTCTCAACAAATGCTATATTTAATGTCGTATTGATTAACTCGTCAGATGTTATAGCAGTAGCAATGCAATGGAGCAAAGCCACCTTTGTATATGCACATTACACATGGAGCCACTGGCGTAGCAGCATGTGCTGCCGCCCCTGGCTCTCGCTTAAATTGCCGCTCCCTAAGCAGACAGAATCAAATTTTGACATAAATTGATTTTTAAGCAATATTGTCAATGCAAATAATTACAAATAATATGCCGCATCTCAGCCTCACCGTCTCAGCGTTAATAAGGCTAAAAATAATACAGACAAGAAATAGCGAACGAACGTATTGTGCAAATAAAAATCAATAGCCGCCTCATAACTTAACTTGTCGGGCTGTCACTGAAGCAAAATCAGCGATAATAACTTCAAATTCAAGTTTTTGAACGTACAGTCTCTTTCTAATGACAGAATGGATAAAGCTGATAGTCGATCATCATTCATGGTAGAACGTAAATAAGACTTAATCAGTTTGAGCTTCGAGAAGCTCCTCTCACAGCTTGCAATTGAAACACCAATGGTCAGATGAAGTTTCAGCCACGAGCATAAATATGGTGTCGAATCAAGTAGCTATGCATTAAAACTAGTCACTGCTTCATACCAGCCTCTTAAATCTGTCAATTTCCACAGTTAACTCCAAAAAGTCAACCTCGTCGTCATAGGTGCTTTTAAAAGCGCTGGTGAATTAATTGTGACTTTCGCTTTTCAGCAGGGCGTGGGGATTAAAAAATCCAAACATATCTTCAAGTGGTGTATGACTGTATGCTATACCGGTAAACCTGGTTTCAGCTTCAAGTTTACTTGTCACATTTGAATACCCAGACAGGCCTACTGCTGAGCTAGCTAAAAGCAGCATAATTGGTCATGGTCATCCTATAGTTGGCCAGGCCCCCCGAGCGCTCAAATTTAACAATACTGATCTTAATCGAAAGCTATTGTTGACCTGATTCCGGAAATACAATTTAAATACTGGTCTGAAAATCGGCATTGTTCCAAATAATCGCTCGATATAATTTTCATTATCATGGTAAATTAGTCAGTGTGTTGCGGCGCTCCGATTGCTAGGAACAATCGGCCTTGATGGCTCTTTTGGAGTGGTTCCATTGCCATGTTAACATATTAATTCGTGTTTTCGGAATCAGCGCGACACTAGCTTTTGTTGAGACCAGTTTGATTAAATTTTACCTCACGGGATGCCAGCTATAGGACTACCAATGACGCTACTTTTAGCCGGCTGTGTACACTGTGCACTGCGCAGCCTCAATTGCCGCCCCTTGGAGCCTGCCGCCCCTGGCGCAGAGCCAGAACCGCCAAGTGACTGCTACGCCACTGCATGGAGCTGGTCCGCACCAGAGCACTTATATTCGGGCAATGTTGTGATTGACTCGACTTGACTAGGCGCTTCCAAAATGTGGATTGGCTCGTGGCTCGAAGCAATATTTACAAGTCAATTTCAAGTCATCAAGTACACAGTGTCGAATAAATCACCGTATCTTATGTATATTAAGAGTGTTGCGATTCGACGGTGTCACTCGCGAGAACAACCAGTCATTCACTGATTGTACGCCTCATTGGATCTCCATTGATACATCACAATTAAATTGACTGCAAACGAAATGACTACATCTTACGCTGTCGCAGTAGTAGTAGATTAATCTAGTAGCAACGTGTCTCTGTTTCATAGACAGCTCAGTGATTGCATTGTGCGGTGCTTTTCTTTACCAATCCTCCTGAATAGTTTGAATTGAACGAATATAGATTATGCGTTTATATATTCATGGATGTGCACAGTGGTGGCCCTACGAACGGGGGGGCCCTGCGCGAGACTTACCGGGTGGCCCCTATAAGTATCTATCCGTAACTTCAGGGGGGCTCTGCCCCCCAGACCCCCCTTTCGCAGCGGTTATTATTGTCTATCTTTCACCACCGCAAAGGGTTGCCCAGGTGCTGGATTCGGCCACGTCTATTTTGCATGTGTGCAAGGACAGACTACGTCAAAACTAAGTAATTCTACCGCGTGCAGAGACGTGATGATTATCGGGATACTGGACTTTTCTAACAAATGCAGTGATTTGATGATGATTGACAGATCTGAATCATATTCTTGCTTGGTACACGGATTTCCATGTTTATTCGTCATTATCCTTGAACAAAAGCGCAAAAACCAAATACGGGGGCCCTTCGACCAGGGGGGGGGCGGGCGACCGCCCACCTCGCCCACCCCAAAAGCCACCACTGGATGTGCAGATGGGTAGTGTATTGAACGATATCAATTTGTATCAACTTCTTACGGATTCGTGTTCGATCCTCTGGGTTGGCTGATATTACCAGACTGTAACATGCAGCTATGCAGTTACTCAGGTATTCGATTAGCAGAGCTAGCTGTGCGTGAGCGATACAGCGTCTTTTTGAATGTATATTTACCATTATATTCGTTGTTTGATTCATGATAAATGGCCAACTAAGATGTCTTTCACACAACTAGCAAAACTTATTGACAATAAAATTCATCAACCATACATCGACAATTGAATTTTACTTGACTCGTGATAGGGCAGGACTTGAGTCACCTTCGAAAATCGATTGACCTGACTTGACTCGTGTCAAAATGTGCAATGACGCGAGATGACTTGTGACTCGCTGGTAGTGACTTGATTCCAACATTGCATCCGGAGTATGATTATCAGTAGCTAGATAAAATAGTGCTTCTAAAATTCTGACCCATACACTGATACGCTGTTACTAGAAGAAACAATAAATATTACACTTGCAGTTTTAGATCTAAACTCGAATTATTATCTAGCAAAATTATTGGCTGTCCACGTTCTATTATTAATGAGGTGTAAAGATATGAAGGAAGTCATTACATGCAATGTGTATTGTCCACTCACCAAAATGGAACTTCGCTTTAGGCATAATCGGTACGTTAAGATGCCATAGACAATCAGATTGACACTGATCAGTACGACAGTAGGAATGACGGCCAGGTATAAGATGTAATCGGGATCAATCCAACATCTGTACGTTAGAAAAATGTTTATAAAATACGTATTCAACATTGATTCATCCATGTGACACTTACGTAACAATAAAACCATCTTCGTACGGATATTCGTAAACACTGATATCGACGAGAGAAACGATGCCAACGAATACGGCAGGCATGAACCATCCCCAGCATATTGACAACAAAATCACTTGCTGATCTTTGAGCCTTGTTCGCGTGAAAATGGGCTGAAAATATAGTCACATATGTTCCTTCACGTGGTTTCAGATATCTTCGAAGATGTCGCCCTTTTTAATTAGACAAATGATGAATTATTCTAACAGATAGCAGTACATCTGTGTATAAGAGGATATCACCAGTCCGTCCCGACTCGATTTACCAATTTACCACACCACATGTGATTGGATGGCATATCAATTTAGAATTTTGATTCCTTATGGAGCAACGATTAGTCCTCTATGCTATTCCATATATTTTACTAAATGATCGCGTGTCGGGTATATTCACATGGAAACAAAATGGTCATTTTCAGCCATAAGAGCAAAAACACAATGTGTTTCTGCGTGTAGTATCGGTAATAGATCATCTGGTTATCTGGTTGATTCCCATGTTGAAAAGCTGTTTGGTGTATTGCATAAATAACACTGGCAACAATTTTGAACAAAAAATTGTTACTTTCGATTCATCACTTGATTTGGCTAGTTTTGGCGTGCTGATTCCAAAAATGCCACTGGTTTTCTTCTATCACTTTTTGCCCTACGACAAATGTCCAAAATATGTAATTTTTCACGAATTTAGCCATAATACTTTTCCATACCATATAAAAATGCACACTTTTACCATATAATAAGTTATCTAGCCAAGGGTCCAATTGAATTATAAAGAATAAATGCAGTGGTATGGATCCACGCCGATGCTGTCTCCGATTTTTGGTTAGAGGATGCAACCATCCGATGATATTTCACAGACATATTTGATGCAAACTGCAGGATATGGCAAAAAAATAAACTTTCATCATCTGCTATAGGTCCAATGCTCCATTCAGCTTATCCAGTGTAACTTTAAACTGCTGCATGCTCGATACTTTGGATCAAGTTGAAGATCTTAGGGATAGTAGACCTAAGGATGTAGATTTTGAAGTTGAAGATGATTCAAAATGTAGTGTAGTCAATCAACACTAGTTATTGATCTGACATAAGCTTTATGGCTTGGAATGGAAATCTTCGAGACTTTTTGACATCCTTACGAAGTGAGAAAAGATTACTTGGCAAGGTAGAGAAGGTATCTCACTTTCGATCGAGAGAATTGGCCTTTTCTTCGTCGGCCTAATTTCGGTAGCTTTTTGTATTGCTGTGCCACTGGTATTGGCATGATACTGTCACCATGGATTTCTGGAGGAGTTCGGAATCCCAATTTAGAACTCAAGTGAATGACAAATGCCTATAGGTAGCTCAAAAAGGTCCTAAAGTGTGGCATTCTCCAAAATGGCAACGTCTTAAGTGCAGTAACAATTGCACATGCACTCAGTCTTCGTGAATAATACAGAAACATTGAGAACAATTACAGAAACATAGAATTGTTGCAATATCATGAGCACGATTGGATCGTATGTGTCAGCTTTGAAATATTGAGTTTTCTTTGTTTTTCAGACAATAAGGATGCACAGCACATGTAACCCTGATACACATGTGCCACTGCCATATGCTTATGTCAGACAGCAAACATTAAAAAAAATTAAAATATCGTCATAATTTTCCTCAAACCTTGACATAGTCAGAGATGGCCAAGGAGAAAATGTCTCTCAACATCTGAAGATGATGGGATAAGATACCAGAGCTTACATATGTTAGCTGATTATTGCTCGCGTGTCAAAATAGACAACCTACAGAATCATGGGTTATTAGCGTGAATTTGGACCCTGAAACTCGCACTTTATTTGTTCTGTACAAGCAATATCAGTTTAAATCAACCAAATAAACCAGTGCAATAATGCTTATTTGAAGTCTAATGATTTACTTTCGACTGGTTGTAGTTTTTGAAACGTTTTATACAATAAACACCAAATGAATATTAAAAGTACTGCTTTTATGTGAGGTTTAGCTTTCAATATAATATCCATTTTAAATTATTATTTATTGAACTCGAAGACTTTTTGGGTGTCTCTTTTCAAGAGTTAACGGCACACTAAAGTGATTAAAACAGATTTAAAAGCAAAACCAAAAGGGCAAAGTATGACGAAACAATCAAAATCATAGACCATGGAATTCGCATTGTACCAATGGCAACAATAACAAACTATGAAGTATACTGACATGGTACTATTGTAGCAGCGCAATTCGTAAAGAAACAGTTACACGCACGAAACACGCACTAATGAGAAATTTGTAGGTTATAGAGGAAATCTTTTTGTCTACATAAAATAGGTTTGTTCAACTGAATAATAGTAGACTCCAGCACTTTTAGATGAAACAAAGACCTACCACGCGCAATAACAGTGAACATATTGTCATCAGAGTGCTGTGCACAGGCGAGGTTTTGACTCAAATGCTGACCAATTGACATAGCATATGCTTGGTAAACGTCATAGCAGTCTGTTTTGGCAGCCAATTTGCACTGACGTGCAAGCTCCGTGCGATATTTGCGCATGTTTTTGACCGAATCAATTTTTGGGATTTGCTGCATAATACGCTCAAACAATCTTTGGGATGTACGTCCTACATGCCTACTATCTCAGTGGCACTTGTATTGGTGAACAACATTACTTGCATTAAAGGCTCGAAGTACATCTTTACGAGAGTTGGGCAACAAGTGTTTAGTTGTGTACAGTGTACACGCTGTAATAACAACGGTGAACAGCCAATTTAATGAGTTTTTCAAAACGGTTAGACACGTTACCTAGCCAAGGTAGGTGTAAAAATGCCGGGCATTTTTCAGGTCAGTATTTGGGAGCTATATCCGATTTTTTCAAAACCCTAGAGATGGAGCATTTCAATATATGGTCTGGATGGCCATTTTTAGACAGAATCAAGTGGCTATCGTCCAATTCGCGTGACCGCTATGACCATTACCAAGCATATGCTTCGTCAATTCGTCAGCATTTGAGTGAGAACCTCGCCTGTGCAGTGTGCACAGCACTATGATGACAATATGTTCAGTGTCATTGCGCGTGGTAGGTCTTTGTTTCATCTAAAAGTGCTGGAGTCTACTATTATTCAGTTGAACAAACCTATATTTTGTAGACAGAAAGATTTCCTCTATAACCTACAAATTTCTCATTAGTGCATGCGTTTCGTGCGTGTAACTGTTTATTAACGAATTGCGCTGCTACTATAGTACCGTATGTCCGTATACTTCATAGTTTGCTATTGTTGCCATTGGTACAATGCGAATTTCATGGTCTGTGATTTTGATTGTTGCGTCATACTCTGCCTTTTTGGTTTTGCTGTTAAATCTGTTTAAATTACTTCAGTGTGCCGTAAACTCTTGAAAAGAGGCACCCGAAAAGTCTTCGAGTTCAATAAATAATATTTTACAACGGATATTGCATTGAAAGCTATATTCAAGTTCTGTACCACGAACCAGCTATTTATGTGAGGTTTGAGGCATTGTGGGGTGCCTAACCTAAAAACTTAACGTGATAGAGAAAAATGGAAGTCAATTTTGAATTCAGCGCCCAAAAGCTAGTTCGAATCAATTGCCTGATCAAAGTCAACAAAAACTTTGTTGACCAGTGTAATAATTCTTATATCAACTTACAAATGCAACACGGTCTCCAACTGAATATAACGCCGAGCGCTGTCACTTACCTTAACCACGGCTAAAAATAGCATAACTGCCTCGCAATTCATCCACGCGATGGAAGCAACCAGACAAAAATGTAAAATGACAGCTATCGCGCGACATGAATCTGAAATGCTGTCATAATCATCCGCAAAGATTATGAATGGCATTTCACTGACGAGCAATGTGGCGTTGAGCACGAGTAAAGCGAGAGAGAGATTCAGTAACAAAAATGCACCTTGAAACTTCCTTCCAATACGAGTATTCCTGCATAAAAATATAAACTTTATCGCCAAGCAAGACAAATGTGATCTATAGTATATTTTAGCTGGACACACTCACACACACATGCATGCTGCATGGCCTCAAATTTCGATTCGATCATAATTTATAGTAGCCTTTCAAGTGTATATGGAAAATTAAACTACAATGCGACTTTGGTGAAACGTTTTGTGGCAAAATATTTTATAAATTTCGTTCGAAAGAACTAACAACTCAAATAAAGGTGCATAATATCCATTATGTACTGACTTGATTAAAACCTAAAGGAGAGGTAAGGGGATAGAAAGGGTTTCAGCATTATTTAGACCATCTGTTGAATGCGCAGAGGCCAGAGGGCGGGTTATTTATATGTATAGGTCCGCGGATTTGTAGCATTTCTGACGTTGGAATGTGGTTGCAACCAGCTCGCGTTTACATACCCTAGTCCAACTCGAGAAACATAGCAGCAAGCGGATACTTACGGGACGCACCAAAACAACAGCATCAGTATACCTAATGCAAACATTGAAATCGAGCATCCTACGATTGTGACGATATGTAGTGCTGCCGAGTCGGAAATATCCTGCCGCGGTCTCTGTAACAAATGAATGCGGTCTATCGTCCGTATCGCAGAGACATAACATAAGTGACTGAAATCGTCTAGAGCAGTGGTTCCCAACGTGGGCGATATCGCCCCCCAGGGGGCGATTTGACGGTCCAGGGGGGCGAAAATAGCCTAGGGGGCGATAGGGGGGCGAAAACGGACGAAGGGGGCGATAGGGGGGCGATGGCGCGTTGAAATGGCTATATTGGCGTCCATGACCGTAACTGCCACATCCAAACCCCCAATTAGGATGGGGGCCCGAGCTCGAAGGAGCCCACAATTTTTTCGTGAATTAACATTAATTATAGAGTATTATTTTCGAAATTTACGCCACTTTTTCAAAAAATTTTCGCGCTGCGCGCCATTTCGTGGTTGCATATTTCCTGCTTATTGGATACCCTTTCTCCAAGAAACAATACACATGAGTTATAGAAATGGGCATCTCGGCGTCAGCCATTATCACACCATGACGCACCAAGACATATGAAGTTTCAGGCCAGGTAACATGCGACTCCGAGAAGTGTGCCAGAACGAGAAAACCTTGGCGGAAAAGGACTGCCTTTATATGCTGACCGACTTCGATATATATATTCTATAAATGTATATATTTAATTATATATAGGCGCCTAAATGGCTGGCTGGTGCCAAATGTTCCTGTCCTGGCAATCAGAACCCCACAAAAAATGCCATAACGCAGAGAACAATTTATTGCCGGTGCAGAAATACCAATTTGAAATCGTGTGCGTCTTTCAGTTTAGTACGTACGGGCGATTTGAATATCTTTCGACATTGCAGATAGGCCACGAAATGTCATTACGTAACGAAGTCATTATACCCACTGCTCCGCCCGAATATGTTCAATTATTATTTACGGGCCCTACATTTTCCAAGACACCTCGCTCAGCATCACCGGTAAATCTGAATACATGAGCAGAGAGAGGATGAAAATTGAGAGCAATATATATGCTATTCCCGATCATATTGACCGATTCAATCATGAATGATAGAAATTTTTCGCGCTTCGCGCGAATTACGCCGACTAACCAAAGAGTCCAACAATTTGTGCTGAGAAGTAGCGGTAAAGAGGTATCGGAGTTTGGTATGAGGGGTTCAGAAGTTTGCTTTATCGCCCTATGGAGGGGGGGGGCAAGACCAGCGTATTGGGGGGGGGGGCTGACGAAGTGCTGTAACGGTCCTTTGGGAATCAAGTCGGAGAAATCACCTTTTTTGTTAGTCAGCTCACCAAAATTTAGCTGGAAAAGTGTAATTTCGAGGTCGAGCCGAAAAGTTGACCTTTTTCATAGTCAATTCGCCGGTGATTTCAGTCTGTATGCCCATTTTTCGGTTTCCAATATTTGGGGGGCGATGATCGGTGTGGAGTTTGAAAAGGGGGCGATGAGTCGAAAAAGGTTGGGAACCACTGGTCTCTAGAGCATCCGTGTTTCTCTGCGTTTCGAAACTGCCAACATCATCGTTGCGTTCATTATCTCGGGTGCATGATGCGATATATGCCATATAGCGGACTCCGTACACATATATAATGGTTGTTTAGTGTTTAGTTTATCGCTACAAGTAAGCAGGTTGGCCATCATGCTCTACTGCAGAGGTTCCCAACGTGGGCGATTTGGCGGTCTAGGGGGGCGAAAATGACGAAGGGGGCGACAGGGGGGCGAAAATGGACAAAGGGACGACGGGGAGCGAAAATAGCGAAGGGGGCGATGACGCGTCAAAACGGCTGACCTTTTTTTCAGTCAACCCACGGAAATTTAGTTACAAAAGTGTGTCAAATTAGACATCGAGCCGAAAATTTGACCTTTTCCGCAGGTGATTACAGTTTGTATGCCCAATTTTCGGTACACAAAATTTGGGGGGCGATGATCGGTGTTGACCTTGAAAAGGGGGCGATGGGTCGAAAAAGGTTGGGAACCACTGCTCTACTGTCACCGCCTACTCAAGTGGATATCCATTGTGAGTTCTTCAAAAACTAAACCTAACGATTTTGAAGTGAAACTACCACTATTTAACATTTTGGATTTCCTGAAGCACAAAGAAACTGTCAGATGGATATGCATGACTTGTAAGATCGAAATGGTCGTGAAAACAGAGAGAAATAAACTGTTTATCAATTGAACTCGACAAAATGTAGTTTACCTAGTCATTTTGCGAAGATGCACATTTCAATTTCCATATTTAGTTCTTTTGATTGTTCTTGAAGGTATGTAACACTGACAAAATATATTTTTAAGAACCTACTTCGGTACTTTGGAAATGTTAACATTTCTACGTTTACTTGAAATATTATGTTACTACTTTCACTTGTAAATAAGTACATGTATACGATTTTACTTCTACTTCTACTCGAGAACAAATGCTGAATATTTGAACAACCTTTGGTAAAATGCATCGGTTTATTGACTTTCTACCGAAGAACATATTTATTCGATTGATAATGATTTGTGGATATAGAATGAATATATTTATATTGTTGATATATTTCAAGAAGAAGAATACGGTGGTAGGGGGGCTTACCGAATTTGTACTCGGCTCATTTTACTTTTAATTTCCGTCCAAGTGATTGTGTTATACTTAATGTGCGAGATAGTTTTTTTATTCTCTCACCAATAAGGCAGCGAAGTTTGTTAAATGATCACACGAGCAAGTCAACGTGTCCGTAGTGCCTCCTGTGAGTGAACATCCTTCGTCGCTCCAACTTCTGGATGATTCCACCCAAAAAACACAGGCTGGATCCTGCGTTGCATTGTCGTATTGTGCTGAAAGCTGATATAAATACAGCGCTGCATTATGAATTGGAACACTTAGGTCATTCCGCAAATACCTGTTGATCTAAAAATTGATACCTATTAACTCAGATCAAACTATAGCGTATATGCATTGTTGCAGGCGCTTCTTCTCCATAACAAAACAGCGATCCCGAGAAAACCGTACATGTTCACCATGAACACCCAGCTCGAATTCATAGACGTAAAACTGATTGTGTTGAAGGTTTGGCGTGAGGGAGATCAGAATTCAGGGTAACGGTTAGGTTGGGCATGGGGTTAAGCAGATTAGAGTTGCGTGTTACGTTGCGGTAGTGGTTCTTAACCGGTTTGCTGCGGCACTGATGTAACGACTGAACTGCTCAGGGGTTCAGCGAAAAAATGTGGTTATCACTACCTATAAAAAATTCCGAATGCGTAGCCTACATAATCGGTTGTTAAATTATATCTCGCCGCTCAAGAATAACAAAGTACAATACGATGGAACGAACAGATTGGAGCATGTCGAGTACCAAGTACGGACCGTCATTCTGGTACATCCATCAGCCTAATGCCAGTTTTTGATTTTGAACTTTTATTTTTATTCTTATTTCATTCATTCTCTTTCTTGCATCGGCCCTGGATCTGTGGAAGGAGAATCTCAGATGAACATCCGGCGCTACGTAATATCCTACACCAAGAATCAAACTGGGACATCCACAGTTAATGGTTGTCCAAGCTAACTCGCCAACTAAAAAGTCGTATTTAGGAATAAGATAACTAAACAAATGGCCATCACTCATATAGAATTGTACCTTAATATATTTGAATTATACAATCGATACAAAGCGCCGTGTCCTGTCTGGAGGCATTTGAATACCGTAGCGGGATTGCTAAGTTAAGTGTTCTTGCTCAAGAAAGCGACCCATTGTTCTGTACATGTATGGGCATCGTGATTTGGTGTTTCATGAAATAGGAAGGTACTATATTGTTTCAAGGAGCCTCTACAGCCGGAGCCATTACGGGGTACACTATGTAAAACTACAACTAAACAACTAAATCGTCAGCTGTAATATGTGTCATTATTTACGCGAAGCAAAGATCACAATCAAAAGTATTGCTCCCTTTCATTCATCAGCTAGCTTTGAAGGCAACCAGACCTTTTTTAGTCAGACCTGATTGTGCAGTTTTGAAATACTGTTAGCAACGGTCACACTCAAGCACAGAAAACCGATACGAGTCTGCACTCGCATAAGACGTTGGCAAAGACGGCTCTACCAAATTAAGCAATGGGAACATACCGAGTAGGTAAGAAGTTCATCTGGAGGGAGATTGGATATATTTCTGTTTTCGACCGTGGCCGAAATAACCAGAGTTGGTACGTTGATCATTCCCCTCGCGTCTGTAGACGGAACTGATTGCGCGTTGTTGTTTGGTCGAAATAGATTCGTGTTTCCGATGACATTAAAAGATAATGTTGATCCTGAAAGTGATGAAACACCGTGTCATTATACAAAAACAGAGCTAGATCACGTTCGCGAATTCTCATGATCGCGAGATTGCGATTGTGTCTGATTTCCGTCAGTGTATTCATGAATGTTAACATGTTCAAGATGTCTTCGAAACGAGATGCGCCAAATAAGAATACGTCTAGTCTCTAATCGCTCAGATATCAATTTCGTGATATTTCGATATTATCTTTTGACTCACCGGATCTGTCGGTACATGTTCATCTTTATATTACATTCAGTGATCATGCACTTTCGGACATCTGTCACTGTTTTAAAGATTGATTGTCCACGCTGGTGGTAAAATGAATTTCATGTTCTAAGAGATCGCAATTTATTGATCAATAGTCGCCAAGTTTGTGATATGGCGGTAAATCAGAATGATGCCTAGGATTAATCTTTATTTTCCGTTATTTGTACTTACCACTATGGACAAATAGAAAAGTCGTACGCTCATGTATATAATATCGAGTCTGATTAAAATTATTTATTCTGTGGTTTATGGATTTCTGAAGTCTCTTCCGAGCACATAGAATCGGCGTGATTCGAAAATTTGTCATTGCGCGCACAATGTAACCGATACATTTCTATGCATCGGAGATAGCAAATATTGGAAGATTAGTGCATTTCCATAATAAATTGCTACAATATACCGGAGATATATGTATCTAGTAAAAACAACATTTTACTATTTGCTGCAAGTTCGGGAACGTGAATAGATGCTTGTATCCGCTCTCCATTGATAACGCTTCCAGCTAATTCTGATGAATTCGTGAGCAATAATTGATCGCTTCTGAATCCAATCTTTGTTGAGTTGGGTCTTTCGAGCACTGTAATGCCGACTCCGCCATTCATTGCGTTACCTTTAAATACATATGATCCTGGACTTGGTAATATTCGTTAAGATTATGATTTCGCGGCTTATTGCATTTGCCTTCGAACATTTGTCATTTCTCAAATAACATAAATGATAAATTAAATCCCAATAATCATACGACTAGTTCAAACAACGGTAATAGGAAAATTTATGTTAAAACCTCTTGATATGAAGTAGGCCTACCGCAAACGGTTTCTACTTAACTCTGAAACACGCTAACTAGATAACCAATCGAAAGTTAGATGAGATCTTTCAAGTTGCACGTTCGAGTTGGAAATTCATCTATTTACGAAACTCACCTGAGGTTATCAGCACGGAGACATTGTTACTCACAGCTTTATATACCCCGCTATCGTTCAATGCCACAAGGGAAGCAACGCGATCAAGCTGAGCAAGCAACCTATAAAATATATTGCAATAGGAGTAACATTTATACTACTGGCAAGATATCTTACTCTGCGGACTGGCCGCTTTCGTCCAATGCTGGTGATTCCATCAGATTGCTGATAGTCGAGATGACTGAGGTCGCCGTCTGTAATAGTTAATCAGGATGACGATGCTAGCATAAAGATATATAATATAACTTAAGCCGGACAGAAGCGAGTACAGGGGTTCGATTGCGAGTGAAGGGTGAAAGTTCGGATGGAGACGAATATTAGAATGCCACTCGTCACAACGTCATAATAGTGATGAGAACTTGAGGTGTCGTATACATTCCATGTGATCAAGCCGTATATAACACCAACTAAGCTTGTATATGAAAATATTACAAGTCTTCTGATAGTAATTTGAGATTGTGTTTTCAAGCAATACTGCAAATCGATCACTATTAATGCAGGAATGCTGGCGTTGCCATTGATCCGGCGAGCCTTCTATATTAAATGATATTCTACAACGCATCGATCATGAAGGATCCCGGAAAGACAATAACTTATGAAACGACCATTTTCATTCATAAAATTATATGGAGCGTATTATTTCACGGGCTTAAAACATTGGATCTCACTATTCGATTCGAATCATCAAAATTGATCATTCATTCGGATTTCAGTACTCAAATCAACATGCTCAATTTTAGTTCATTGTCTGTTTAGTCGGGTGCTCGCGAATGCCATGGAGTTCCCTTCTAATTAGTACCAATGCGCAATGTTAGTTTCGATTTTTTTCATTGGAATCAATGGATTGCAAGCGCACATGATATATTTATAGCAGTGGCTTTACCCTTTACAAACTCCAAGGAACACCTACGCTAATCTGCAAGCTTTCGTGGAACCCAAAATTTTCGCACAGCCACAAAAACCAAACTCTGCCACAATATACATGTAACGTAAATATTACAATCAATTACGGAGGCAAAAATGAACTGTAGATGTAAAGAGTGTCAAAACAACGAAATCATAGGGATATAATTTTCACACAAAACGAAAACATGTTGATGAATATTCATTGCAAATCAGGGTGACTTCTGCAGTTCCCTTTCAGATGCTGGTTCAGAAATGCAAGGCTTCACCTGGGATCGTGTAATCATAATTTTTTGTCAAAACGCAAGTTTGATACCAATTGCTTTTCACAAAATCAGCTTAGTGGAGATAGAATTTGCGTTTCAGTATGTGGGTGTTTCGATGTTGAACCCCAGCCTCTCTTGCGTATGCCAATGTACCCGACTGTACTAACGGAACAGCCGCCTTTCACTACTGATCGCGCCTCGCTGCCTGCAACCAATGATGGCAAAACAAATCATATGTATTAGTTGAGTGCGTGTTGTGACATCCACGGAACCCATGGGACTCGTTCACAGAACTCTTAGTGTACCGTGGAACACCGATTAAGAACCAATACTTTATAGTAATTTACATCGATCGTAGAACAGTTGCGCAAGTAGTTCAAGTCGCCACTTTATGAGCGGTAAATTAAAAGTATAAATGTTTTCGAAATACAGTGACAAAATATTGCATACTAGCCCGATGATATCGTAGCTATACATAACTAAAATCTACTGTTGGTAAAATGCACTGCTGCATCCGCTTTATTAGAAATTGGAAGAATAGACTCACAGTTGTTGTAAGAATATCGGCTGAATTGGTGACGTTAGCTATGGCCACTGACGTCAGAACCACATCATCACTATCTACATTTTCGGGATTGGAAGTCAAGATCTGTAGACTGGCGGACACTTGTTCTCGTTGCTCTACACTTTCAATTGGTTGACTCGCAACTTCCTGCAAATCAATTCATCCAAGGTATTGTAAATTTCCACTGTCTAAATATATATATATAGTGAAATTCCTATCAACTCCACATTCATATATTCAATTGAAAGGTATAAGATACCCAAATGAGCTCGACTAAATTCGGCTACACTGGTCATGTGAAATCGTCCGCAACTACACTAGATAATTGAAAAGAATATTGTATGTCAACCATTGTCGTTATTGAGATACCAGAGAGAATATAAATCCGTTTGTGGAATTTCCAACTAATGCTATACGACATACGGCCATGGATTGGTCTTGTTGTGGTTAATTACTTGACTGGTATAACTTCTGGTAATAGACCCTACACATGCGAGTTGGATGGTAAAATTGAATGTAGTTTTCGAAATATGAGTATCGACTTCAACAACTATTCATGTTTCTGTGAGACACACTTCTACGAAATTATGATAAATTCATGTTTCTGTGAGACACACTTCTACGAAATTATGATAATGGCATAGTTCTTACCGAAAGTCCTGTTCCACAAGACATCAGCCATGTTACTGTTGACCACGTTCCATCTAGTTCACACGCCCTTGAGCCAAGAGCAGTGTTGGCTGGAACAAAATATCGTCTATCTTTCACATTGATAGCCTACATACACCAAATATTGTTCAACAACTCCGCTTTACTCGGACACCGGATAACCCAGAAGCCGCTTTAATCGGCCGAATGCTTGGCGACGGAAAAATTGTTCAATTGCACGCTGACAACTCTGGTTAATTCGTACGCGGTCTCGCAATTTCTATCGTTCGGGTACGGTTGTGACGAAATAAGCAGTACCTTGTTCGTTATACCACAAGATGAGTGATTATGATGAAACTAAAACGATCAATGCATTAGCATAGATCAGAGTGCTCAACACGCGGGTCGCATGCGGCCGGCAGCATTTTTCATCATGAAAGGAGTTACTACCAGAGGTGGTCAAAGTAGTCAAGAAATCTACTCAATTACGAGTAGAAGTACTTCTTCCATAAGCAACCTAAAACTACTTGAAGTAGAAGCAGAATTTACTGACTTTAAAAGTACTCAAGTAAGTAAGTAGTTATGAAAACAATCCTAATTCGTTCACATGGATTGTAAAAAGGTGCAAATTGAGCTATGCAAAAAGTGACGAGCTTGATTGAT
Organism: Botryllus schlosseri; assembly: GCF_051294905.1. Lineage (NCBI taxonomy): Eukaryota > Metazoa > Chordata > Ascidiacea > Stolidobranchia > Styelidae > Botryllus > Botryllus schlosseri. The sequence continues at coordinate 2,358,629 of NC_137239.1, forward strand.
ATTGATGCATACCAGCAGGTATCCAATTTTCGACAGCATAAGTATTCTTCCACATCATGGGATGAAAATTATAGTATTGATATGAAAATGCTATGCTAATCCTCTGTTTTCTGGAACAGCGCGTTTTAGAAAATAGCATGGTATGGCGCCATTCCCCATATTATAAGACCCGTAGTTTAGTCGAAGAGCAATGCATAAAAGTTGTATAGGATACGGTGTAAACACTTTGCGCGATTAGTAAACGTCAATAAAAAATATGGTGAACCGTAAAAATGCCACATTGTGTAGCTCTATCTCCAGAAATTAAAGGCATTACTACACTTTCTTTTATATTTCAACATGTAAGTTATCTAGAAAAAAGAACTGATAATAATTTTAACTCAAAGTATATGATACTGGGAATTAAAAGCGAAATATAAATACTGCTTCTAAAAGCAGAACATGTATTTCATGTTTTTAGTCCAGAAAGCTCCAAAGGTGGTATGCTAAAACAGCTCTAAAACTAAAAAAAGTCAGAGTCTACTTTTCCAGATTTGGACACGCCATGGACATGCTAGATTACGATATGACAAGTAAATGCTAGATTGCGAAACATCAGTTTCAAACGTTATGATGAGCCATATATACTGTGATAAATTATTTGATATGGACGAAGGGCGACAATGTGGTGTGAACGGAACCGCGCCAACCCTCTACCTAAATTATATTCACCGATACTTCCGTGCAATCATACTGGACATGCCGTAACCAGCACTGCGCGCGAAGCGCGACGAAAATTCTGGCCTTTACTAAACTTTTATGAAAATTAAATGTTGATATTCCGTGAAAACTGCCCCGAAATTCCTCAGGCAATCTTCCTGATTGAAAGATTGAACTACTTCTACTTGACAAACTGAAAATAGCAAAGAGTAAGTAAGTAGATAACAAAATATTACGAAGTAGAAGTAGAAGTAGCGAAAATCAGATCTACTTGAGTAAGTACCAGAAGTAGAGGAAAGAGTAGAAGTACTTCGTTACTGACCACCTCTGGTTACTACTGATATGGTATTGTTACGTATTAATTTAACTACTTAGCTCTCTCATCTAACCATCTCTGTTTTGTTTATTGGTGACTCATTTGAGTGTTACAATTACGACTCTCCACGACTAGCTTAAATAGATCGCGACAAGGCATGACAAATTAATGGCGAAAACTGGGGTTTCAGCTCTACGTGGAACAATGAATTTGAATGAAGTTTTCAAAATGGATTTTTTATACCGTATGTATGGTGACCATGCCCTAATAAATATTTGGTAAGCTCGTTATCTTGTCGGTTTAAAGACCAGAAGTAGCCTATAGGGGCTTGATTCAAGAGGGTGATGCGAACTTCGATTGTGTTGTGAAAATTGCACTCTATGACGCCGGCCACTCTCACGAGAGCCTCTCTCAAGCGGCTATCTACTGCAGCAGACCCGCTGGTGACACCATACGTCACAACCGCGTAACTCACCATTCGTCGTACTTTCGCCACAAGTCGTATCTGATGTTACTGAATATCCAGCCCAAGACGAGGGAAATGTGATGCTTGTGATCTGATCCATTGCACTTTCGCAAAGTTCGACTAGAAAATCCAGACTGCTACACTGGACCGCAACTGGGGGACATGCAACTGCAAGAAATAGGGCGAATGTTGCGTAAATTCGTTAATTTCACATTTTGATCGGATTTACAATCATAATTGCACAATTTGCATAGTTATTATCAATAACTGCCGAAAAAGAGAACTGAAGCAGAGGTAATACACACATCACTTGCGAATTCACAATTGAATACAAGTCTGATACATCATGATGCATGTTATCTTTAGATACCCTTATTTTGTTCAGTTTCTGTCGTTATTGTCCGTAAATGACGTATTCGATATTATTGATTGACCATTGATCCGCAGTTAATCAACTCTGATTGAGGCACAAAGTGATTGCTTGTTGGTACTTGATGACGATTATGATTGCCTCCTTTCAGAATCTAGCAACTCCGTATATTCGAGACACCGAATACACGTCAAAATCACTAAATACGATGGACGACGCTTTTGAAGCACAATCACTTGTCAGAGGCGTAAGACAGGTAAGTCAATCGGCTGCGGCGCAGGTCTGCAATCCGTAAAATCGCATCGCGCAGTTACGATACGTTATCGTATAGCGCATGGGCGGGCAACTTCTCCGGTCCGCGGGTCGGATTCATGAACAAGGGCGTAGCCACAAAAATGCAATTTTTTAGGGGGAGTTATGATGAGTTCAGGGGAGCTCTCTCACAGTGGAACGACCCCCCACTTTCATCACGACTCTTCATACATATGACGCACAGACGCACGCACGCCCCCTGTCCGTAGTGAAGCAAAAATAGTCTGTAGTCCGGCAATACGCAATAGATTCACGAACGAGCCCAAAATGCCAATGTTAATGTGATAGAAAATCAGTGTGCAATAAAATAAAAAATATAATTAAAGTAATGCAGTGGCGGTAATTCACGCAGTTCCAAAGTTCCAGGTTCAATTCGACTTCTCGATAACACTCATTTATACTGATTTACGAAAATTCAAGAAATATGGGGGTATGACCTTTTGCCCCCTGGCCACGCCACTGCTCCTGAATCGATACATTAATCGTGTATTTATCAACTTTTACATGGAATAAATCGTATTTATTGCTACTTTTAATTTTAAATTATAGAGATCAATAGAAGTAGTCAATGACTTTGCGATCGAAATATACTTAAACAGCTGTTGAAGTCAATGAGACATCTGTGGTCTATCAAAGTTCCCAAAAAGTATTTTTTTGAACTCTGGCTTCATGTCAGACTTACAAACCCTAAGTATAGACTTTACGTAACCATCTGACAGTTGCTAACCGAATCGATATTGCGATAAGTATATACAGTTACTCACAAAAACTCACAAAGACAATGTCCCAGTGATATCTATATTTTCCATGATCGGGTCTGCTCAACATCAGCTGGCAAAATGGCTTATTGACATTTTGGAACCGGTTCCGGAATTGTACGGCACGGAATGTGTTCGCGATTCGTTCACGTTCGCTGGTGAAATACGAAACCTGGATTTGCCGAATCCTGACGTGTTTCTGAGCTCATTCGATATCTCTAGTCTTTTTACGAACGTTCCGCTGCATTAGACTATTGATGTTAGTGCCAACGCGCTGTACGGTGGTAAGTTACCACCACCATCAATCCCGCGTAACGTCTTTGTTGAACTTTTACAAGCGGCAACTTGCTCCGTGGAATTTAGCTTTAACGAGGTCATGTTTCGCCAAATAGACGGCTTAGCCATGGGTAGTCCCCTGGGACCTATTTTGGCCAACATTTTCGTAGGGTATTACGAGGGCGAGCTTCTCTCCCAGCGTGAGTCCGCCAAACCACTATTGTACCGCCGATACGTAGATGATACATTTGTCATATTCAGGACTGAATCGGAGTGTGACCGACCAATTTCTCATTCGCTTAAACTCGCTTCACCCGGCCTTGCAATTCACAATAGAAAAAGAACGCAATAACTCATTATCATTTCTGGACGTATTAGTTGAAAAGCGCAATACCAACAAATTTGAAACGTCTGTTTTCAGGAAACCGACATTCACAGGCCAATACCTTCGCTGGAATTCATTCAGTCCTCGACGCAGAAAAATTAACCTCATAGGCACACTCGTGCATAGAGCGTTGATGATATGTTCGGGTAACAAACTGAGTTTAGAACTTGACTACATCCGAAAAATCTTACTTGATAACGGTTACCCTGAACACGTCATCAGCCGCGGCATGGAGAGGAAATTAACGCAATTCAACGCAAAAAAACGAACAGAGCCCACCGCACGAACAATAAAATATGTTTATATCCATCTACCGTGGATTGGCCCCATTTCCACCCGCTTTGAAAAACAATTGATTTCTGCTGTCGGTAAATGTTACGACACAGTCAAAACCAATGTGATTTTTACAACAACACAACTGCTCCCTTCAACACGCAAAGACGTGCTTCCTGCACTTCAACAAAGTAATGTAGTGTACGAATATAGGTGCCACTGTGATTGTGGCTACGTGGGAAGAACGTCAAGACGTCTGCAGGACCGCATAAACCAACATGTCCCCAGATTTATCAGAACACGTGCGTCACGCGATGTCAAAAGCTCACCCTTAACTCATCCACTTAAGATTGATGCTGATCGATCAAAGGCCATTAATTTTGCCATCGGCAAACATCTGTTGGATAATCCGATTTGTGCGAATAATTATCGAGACGACCGATTTCGAATCGTAGGGCGAGGCCGTTCACAATTCCATTTGTGTGCCTTGGAATCAACTTTTATCAAAATACACCAACCAAAACTCTGTGAACAAAAGGAGTTCGTGTACCATCTAAAAATAGTACATTGAATGCTCTCTCAATCGAAATTTCATGCTGGTGACGTCATATTTTGTGATACGATTGTTGATATACAATGTTCTTTCCAATTCTCTACTAGTTGCTGACGATTACCCCTGACGAGTGTCAGCCGAAAATATTCGGGTTCATTTCAATATGAATATACTATTTAATTGTATATACAGTTATCTAAACTATTTTGTAGTGTCTCTTTGTCTTCTCAATGACTTGCCAGAGCAAAAGTAATATCTAATCGGTATTTAATATATTTTCCATGGTGAAGGGTACTCTCAAGCTCAGTACGGCAGCTCTAAACTGGCATCTTTGGTTGGCGTACTTCGCACACTCGATAATAACGTGCTCTACAGTTTCTTCAACTGCTTGAAATGTACTCTACCCCGGTTTCGATGAAACGTTGGTTCCAGTCTTGCCTACTTAAAATTAATGAGTCGGCCTCGCTAGAAATAATATCTACACTTTGGACAGTGACGTCATGGACCGCAACGTCTTTTGCAAGTTGGTCAGCGACTTCATTCCCTTTAATTCAGTTCTAATGTTCCATTGGTAATATAGGTATTTTCACCAAGATGTTTTTTTAACGACAGCAATGCACTCAAAGAGTCACTCAGGATAGCAACTCGTTCGATGGATTTTTCTGAAATCCATATCAATGCATCGAATATCGCTCTCAGCTCAATTGAGAAAATTGATATTGAGATTTCGAACATATTTTTGATGTTCTTATATTGCGATCGGGGATGTAGAAGGAGTACCCAGGACCATTGACGCCTTTAGATCCATCGGTGTAAATTAGCATTCTGTTTGGGTATTGCTCGCGTCCGGGGGCTGTTTACAATAATGTATCAATCATAGCGCATACCAATAACCAAGGGCTTGTTCTAAGAGGATGGTTGCCTCTGACTTGTAAATCATCCAGTATTCGAAGTCGGGGTAAAATACTGAAAGTCACAAATCGGTTTGAAAGTGGATTGTAAATTTCTTCCATGAACCCTCCAATAAACTACGTGCAGTACTCACTTGGAAAGCAATCATCTCTTTCGGACCTTGTGTATCCGATAATGCAGTCGCAGTAATATGAACCCATCGTATTGTGGCAGATTTCAGCGTCGGAACACTCGAACATGCCTGCTTCGCATTCATCTACGTCTTGAAAAATCATAATAATTTTATGGTTAATCACGGTTAAACGATTCTGAACAATATTTAGTTGAATATCTTGAACGTTATTATAACGAATTCGATTCATTACGCCATGTTGTAACGCGGTAAAGTCAGGTAGCCGATAAAAGGGTCGTAAACGTAGACAAATCGCCATGCAGTATCTCAAAATACAAAATATTTCGCAATAAACACCCGATAGGATATTGGCAAGAATTGACTCGCCAATATGTTATACTCTCGTATTGGTATGAATATATATACCTGCGTTGTTCCAAAATGATTACATTTATATATTGTTACATATTCGAATATACGGTTGGTTAAAAAGCAAAGGTACGCTGTTGGACCGTCCCGTGGTTTCTGTGTCCACAAGACAGTCTGGGGCGTGTTACGTCAAGAAATACCAAACGTAACGACTACGCATCCTTCAGGAGCTAGATTACAAACTCTGTGTTATAGTTACTGAACCCATACTTTTGGCAGTTTATTTAAACCAGTGATGAGCATCGGACAGACTCGGATAGCATTCGGAGCGGATATTGGACAATTTCGTGGCAGTCGGATAGGATTCGGATATTATCACAATTTTTCGGATATATTCGGATAGTTGTAACTTTTGATGCGGAAATTTCCGGATAGTTGTAACCAGAAGTGACTTTGGATTACAAGACCACAGAAAGATTTCAACAGTCCGATAACCAAACACAGACAGTTGACAGCATTCGATATAACTGCGGTAGCCATCGCGCATGTTTGTCAGGAGTCCAAGAAAATATAAATCAATTATCACCACTATACCACTGAAGGTCAACCATACCAGACTTTCCAGTCTAACGAGATATAATACTTGAAATAATAAAGATGGTATGATTGGACATCACCTATCCTGACCCAGTAATGATCAGCAAGATATTCACGCAGAGCAGTGTCATAAGTTGACAAAATTGAAGGTATTATTTTAATATCAGTTGCAGAACTGTATTTGCTACCTGCCTCCACATGCAGTTTTAAGCCCATAGCCTAATGTTACCATATGGCATATGACATAAGATCTCCAGAATCATCCAAGTTGTTGTTGTTGCAGTTTTCTGTCGATTAATAGAAGTCATATTCCCCCTTGAATACTTTTTGCGTAACTGATTTCCATGCTACCACAGTATGACACCATTTAAATCAGCACTATACAGCGCTGTTTGTGTTATGGAACAACATATAGGTATCGGTAGTTCATGATCATAACGGAAAATTTCATGATGACGTTAAATGCTACATTAACATCATTTTTTCTGGTTAGTGTATTCGAATTACCAAACCTTAATGGTAGGATGTACGCCGGTTCTACCGGCCATGAATTAATCAACGTATGCTAACTAGTCGATTGATATACTTACCAAAACATGCAACTGCTGGATCCCCCGCGAATCCCACGAAACACGAACAATCATTTGCCGAATCCTCGTAACAGGCTGCATTCGCTCCACAATCGCTCGGCTCACAGAAGTTTTCTGAATTCAACATATGGAAAATCAACTTCTATCCCTGGTACCTTGGTAGTAGTTCTCTCCAACCTATGCAATCGTCTCCATTTTCGGATGGCACGTAGCTGTCATTGCAGGCGCATTGATAAGCTCCAGGAGAGTTGACACAAGATTGTCCGATTGAAGCGCAAGTGTTGTTGTCCAAGCATTCGTTAATATCTTTTCATTTGTACATGATAATTAGGTATTACTAAATGTTTGATACTGAAATTGCTGTTCGTAGAGCAGGTAATTAAATTACCAAATATAAAATGGGATGACATATTTGGCAGTCATATGTCTCACAAAACTAGAAGTAAGACTAATCAAGTCAACATACCTATGCAGATCGATTCGTTGCCATTAATCCCTTCATATCCTCTTTTACATCGGCATTGAAAATCCAGACATTCGGAATTATTTTTACATATAGGACATACTGTCAAGTAAAGAAACAAGAAAAATTGTTTTATAAAGAGAGGCATGGATACTGCAGGGACTGGATTTGCCACGCGCTGGTTTATATTTGGTCGGAGCCGGATTCATACAGTATCCAATGAGTTGGGTTAGTAGTAGGCTACTAGAGAGTAGTGTTCAGATAACATTATTTTTATATTTTTTTAATCAGAAAACTCGCGAGACAGTTTCACTTCATTGTCATTAAAAATTCAAAATACTCGCATGAACAAAATTACCATCTGAGTTGAAATATTCCACTATACAAAGTCATTTTAAATGCTCAAATGCCAATAGCCTAAACATATTGCTGTCTAGATACGTTTTGTTCGGTTTTTAAAAATTTGTTTGCTAAATTCCATTTTCTCTTCTGAAGTACATAACTGTTACTCCAGAATAATTTCAAGATGAGCAGCTGTTTAACAAAATTGGTGCAAAGTATGTAGCGATCATACGCAATAGTGTCGATGGAAGTGTTACGCGGTGTAATGACTCGCTCCCCGAATGCAATACAGTATATCACCTATAGCGATGAATTTTCGACACCGTCCTTATGTCACATCAATCTAAAATAATGAGTTACAATATATATTTGTTAAGAAGATAAAGTCAGTATTTTTACACTATGTTGCTTATAGATTGATGTTTTATGGTCTAGAAATACCTTCAGTGCATATATCATCCCTGCATTCACAAGTGCGATTTTTCATGCATTTCGACTGGCAACTATCCTCACATGTACCGCCTGCAATAAAATGTTGCTATAAAACAGAGAATGAGCGGCAATGAATTGTATTGTACTATATGATAAGAAGCATTTGGATTTTCTGTTCCTGCTGTTACAGATTTTGATCGAGAAAAAAACATGCTCCATTTTGATGCAATATTGCATTTACTTTTTCCGCATATTAATATCATGGCATGAATACAGGTAGCAGTTGGCTCTTGATGCGATTAACCGTCGGGTTTGGGGTCGCATTTCCATAATGAAGGATCAGCTAACAATAGTAGGGATTGGGATATATTATTATATATTACTGTTGAGTATTAGGTGAAAGTCCGATGTTGCCACTACAACTAAAATACTGCATTAACCTTTCAAAGATCTGTCCCTACTTTTGACCATTGTTCTTGTTTTTCTTCTTCTTATATCCATACGGTGCCCACACAAGGCACAATAGCCCACTGACGACACGAGCGGTACTAATTGTATCCCAACTGGTATTCAATTCAAATTTCTTAGTTAGAGGGTGCATGGAGCTACCTAACAAGACTATGGGTCCACAGCGGCAAAACGGTTATGAACCTCCATACTATACTAATAGCGGTTATTTTGATATCGGAAAATGTTATGGGCATCTGCTCATCACAGAAACAATCCACGTCTATTACCAGTAGTAGAACTAATAAAGATATATCCTTTAACGCAAGGGCGGGTAACTTTTCCGGTCGGGCGGTCGGACATGGGAAACTGAAGAAATTGGCGGGCCGGATTACAGAATCGATACAATAATTTCGTATTTACCAATCTATACAAGGAATAAGTCGTATTTAACCAGGGTTGTCATATGTCCTTCTTTTTAGAAATAAGTCCTCCTTTACGGCTTTTACGGCGAGGCTAATGGACAGATTCAACGAAAAACCACCAGGCACAATGTGAAATATGTAATGCGGAAGTCTGAGCAGATCATGCGGGAGTCGATGACTGAGTGATGACTTATTTGTTTTAGTCATCACCATATAAGTATCGGTAAAAAGTGGGTAATCAGGGAGTCGAGTCAAAATGATGACCTTTTTTTAACACAGCAAAATTTCCAGAAAATATTTCAAAACTTTCTATTCCCGATTCCAAAATCTGGGAACCCCAATTTCATGTAAACTTTAAATTTAAAGCAGAGACCAAAATCGGTATTTAATAAATTTATTATTTTAGTGTACTTCAATAGCTGTTGAGGTCAATAAGACATCTGTGGTCAATCAAAGTTATGAACAATTTCTTTGAACTCTGGCTGCATGTAGGTTGTAGAAACCATTAGTAAAGACTGTACATGAACATCAGTCATACTGGAACGTAGCCTTGTCTTGTTAATGATCATGGTCGAAAAGGTTTGCTCGCAAAGTAGTTTCATGACCATATTTCTCAAGTTGGCCAACTTGGATTCATACTGTGACGCATAAATTTGTCATTACTTTCGGACTAATAATTTGCTTTCAGGTTATAAACTCTCCGCGGGCCGCTCAAAATCCCGTCGCGGGTTGGATCCGGCCCACGGGCAGTAAGTTGCCCACCCCTGCTTTAACGTGATCACCATTGAGTGTTTTTTGTTTATTTATCATTGACGTTACAGTATATCGAAGTCAGAAAGCAATTTCCGCATAACCACCGAATGAATTACTAATATGCGGATACTCAATCGTCAAAATACCCAACTTACCTGTTGGGAGTGAAGCCAAAGTCGTGAAGTCTGTTGTATTTCCTAAATTCAAATAATTGGTGCAGATTTATGACAAATCCGCCCATTCCGTCAGTTTACCGTGAATAATAGAATGTTTATCATTAAATGTATATTACAATTCAATGTTCATGAGATCCAGAAAAATTGAAAGCATCTGTTACACCTGTTTCAGAGGGGCCTGAATTAATGAATTGGTCAAACGTAGTCATTGGTGAATTTGGATTGCGTCTAACCATATACAGCAGGCATGCAAAATAAAATTTAATCCCGGATCACATCAGTTTACAGGCCATCTCATTCATACTTCATATAACATATCCTAAATATAACAATGACTCATAGATAAACAAGGTCAAGGTTATTCGTGGTACATTAATCTGGGGTTTGATAAACCGTGTAGACGTGGCAAGTCAGTTACATAGCAACAGCCGGTCATGACATTGTTTGCAATAAGTTTCCATGTATGCAGCAGTGTTGGGATTAAGTCACTACCTTCGAGTCACGAGTCATTTCGAGTCATTGCACATTTTGACTCGAGTCAAGTCAAGTCAATCGATTTTCGAAGGTGACTCGAGTCAAGTCAAGTCAGTCGATTTTTGGAGGTGACTCGAGTCAAGTCGAGTCAAGTCAAGTCAAGTCACGAGTCAAGTCACAATTCAAGTCAAATTGCCTTTCTGAGGTATGATTAAGTCATTGCATTTTACTAGCTGTCTGGAATACAGAGTGAGTGGTCATTGATTTTGAACCGATGAACGAATATAGAGTTAAATATACACGAAGAAAGGCGATGTATCACTCACATATAAGTAGAACTAATAAACTACGTAAGTAATTGCATAGCCTCAGTTTATAGTTACCAGCAAAAATAGAGATAAGATGCAATACATTACCCTTTTGTAAATTGATATGATACAATTCGAGCCTGCGCCAATGGTTGAGGACTATATAAACTATTTTCGAATTAAGTTTCAATAAAACAAGAGGTTTGGTTAAGTTAAGAACACAGAACAGAAATATACATTTTACTATTAGATTACTTTACTATACTATAGTTTACGACAATGTAGGCTGTAAGCTTCGATCACTTCGTTTGCCATCAATATATTTGTGAGAAAACAATGGAGGCTCAGTAAAACGCACGATCATTGAATCATTGAATGATTGGTCGCTCTCACGGGTTACACCAGCCTTGCGCGAATAATCCGAACATATGCAAGATACAGTGATTTTTATCGACACCGATTACTTGATGACTTGAAATTGACTCGTGAATTTTGCTCCGAGTCACGAGTCAAACCACATTTCTGATACGCCGAGTCAAGTCAAGTCAAGTCATTTCAGCAAAGTGACTCGAGTCAAGTCAAGTCATAGGAAAAAGTGACTCGAGTCTGACTCGAGTCAAGTCATGACTCGAGTCATCCCAACACTGGTATGCAGTGTATTATTTTAATTCATGTATAATTAATTGCGCTTACTTTTAGATTGCCAATTCTCCGTTAAACTACTCCCATCACGGTATCTCGGTTAACTTTCAACAAAATGTCTGGAACTAGGTATTTTATCCAGAGGTGGCCAAAGTAGTCATCGTCGCTACTCAAGTAAAAGTAGAAGTAACGCCAGAATTTCTACTCAAGTAGAAGTAGGAGTGCTGGTTCACAAGTAAGTAAGTAGTTATTCAACGCCTAATTTTATCTACAAAACTGAAAACTGTCAAGTAGAAGTAGTCTAAAATCATAACTACTTAAAATGTAGTGTGAGTAGGCAAAATCTACTTCAAGTACTTCAAAAGGTAGAAGTACTTCGTTACTGACCACCTCTGATTTTATCCCGCAACCAACAGCGTGTCAAAATCGAAGAAAGAGGCACTATGCCACATTTGAGTGTGATCCCTTTCTATAATATGCTCCGAAGCTTTTTGGTCAAAAGGATTAACTAAATATATTTGTATTTCAAAGCTACAAAATTAAATCTTCAGAATATTACTTGATAAATGATGGTGCAGTTTAGAGTTGTCACCTGCAAACTCACATGAACGTTATACAATACAGTGATGTTCAAGCCATTTACTGGGTGCATGACTGAATTCAATTTGAGCAAAGACCTCTACCACTATCTCAGGTAATTTACTGATCATGGAAACCAATAAAACAAAATCTAACAACACGTACTCATATTGCCAGTCGCATAGGTGAATCCGGGATATGTACACCGGGCTCGAACCAGATGGTTTTAGCAAACTCGTACCCGATGGTTGCTATAATTAACTTGATTTGATTCCGAATATAGCACATACAATTATAATTGCGTTAAATGGTCGAGTGGTCCTCGACGGATTCCAGGTATTTCCAATAGTGAAGTCCCAGCCCAAAAAGACTGACCGGACTTTGAAATCTTATAAGCCCTTGATTTACTCCCGTCCTTAAAAATGTGTGTGTGGGGGGATTCAAAATCTCCGCGGTCAGAAAAGTACGCCATGTCCGACCACTAATATCAAGTAGAAGCCATGAAAATATGATGAGAAACGAGAAAACCTTTGTGAAAACGGAATTCTAGCAGTGTTGGGATCAAATCACTATCTTCGAGTCACCAGTCATCTCGAGTCAATGCAGATTTTGACTCTCGAGTAAAGTCAAGTCAGTCAGTTTTCGAATGTGACTCGAGTCTAGTCAAGTCACTAGATTTTTGGAGATAACTCGAGTCAAGTCGAGTCTAGACAAGTCAAGTCACAAGTCAAGTCACAGTTCAAGTCAAATTGAATTTTCGAATTACGAGTGGTGATTCAAAGTCACAACATTTTGCCAGCTGTATGAAAAACAGATTAATAAGCAGTTTATCTTTAATCAAAAACGGATATAAAGTTAGATCTACATGCAAAACGGCGTTGTGTCGGACACGCACACTTAGAACTGCTAATAAAATATGTGAGCAATTGATTATAGTTACACGCTACAGTCTGCTATTATCAGATAAAGTAGAGGATCGAATGCGAAGCATCGAGAAGTTTAAACCAATCGATATGGTGCAATACACTACCCATTCACACATCTGTGAGGATATGGGGAGGCGAGTGGCGCGGTTGTTTAAACACTGTAGTCACGGCACCAATGGTCGTTGGTTCGAATCCCGGCTCTGACCAACGTCTACGTGTCGGAGAACTCTCTGGGCTCCTCATCGCCGACGACCTCACTACTACGGTAGTGCATTGAAAAGTGACTGACTGAAAGTGAGCCGTGCTATAAGTCGGCAGCAGAGACCACGATGAGGACGCATGGGAACGAGAGACAACGAAGATGACTGCGACAGAAAATGAAAAAAGACGTTCCCAACAAGACAAAAGACCAATGAACTTTATGAAATTCGTGTCGTGAAGCACAAGGCCTAGAAAAGCGATATCCTCTACTGTGTTGTGCCGATTAATACAATACAATACAGTTTGTGAGAATATAAACCCATAGTTATATTCATTCGAGATAAATCATATAAGAGGGTTGATAAAGGTAAGCACTGAGCCGTCTACGAAACAGAGATATGTTTTTATTATTCATCTACTAAAGTGGTCGGGAACCTTTTTTGTCCGAAGAGCCATATTGGCCCTATTTTTTCCGTCTCAACTCCAAAAGAGCCATACATGCCGAACAACTGTTACGTCACAATCGGAAAAACGTGACGTCACAGTGACACTCATTCGAACTCACTACGTTGGATTCCTCGTGTGCGCCACATTTTCTCTGTAAAAGCTGGTACTTATTGTTCAAATATAAAGCTCGAAACGAGAGGTAAGACGCATACGGGCCAAGCCTCACCAATGATAAGGCAATTCATCGTAAGTAGCTTAGGATTTATTTTATAACTGGTATTAATCGAATGTGACTGTCATACTGATTCCGAAAATCTAAATGCTTATCGACTTCTCAATTCTCAAAGTATTCGGTGGTAACATGACGTTGGGCAACAAGCTTACATTTTATCACCGGTACTACACAGAACGTGCAACGTGGATAGCTATGGCGCTGTTTGTAATTCGAGTTTGTAATTGTGAATGTCACATCCACAACAGTTCATTTTGCGCCGTATAGATCAGGAACATAATGCTCTTTGATTCAACGTATCGCACAATTCAAGATTTCGATTCGGATACATCGCCACGAGGTTTGAGTCACCAGTCATTTCGATGGCGTGGGTTCGAATCCCATCGCTGCCACCACGGATAAAGAGCCTGTACTCTCTGCTGCACCACGAAACGATGTCTTGTCTACACACGATGAACGTTTATTACCGAAGAGACATCCCATAACAGCACGAGTAGCCGTTATATATGGCAACTAAATGAACGGCGCAATCGCAATCAGAAAACTAATCATTAGCCTGCCAATTAACAGGAGCCGAAGTTCCACTCCAGTATAACACAAACAATATTGGCGCTTACAATTCACGAGTGATACTGGCCGCTGGCGTGACAGTAACTTAAATAAGATAATTTTGAAGGGGGCATCCGAGCCCCTAAACCTGAAGACGACATTATCTTTACCTCTCAATGTCATGTTTATATTGCCACGAAAATAATTATTTTGGCAGTGATGAAAATTTACCAGTCGCTACAATATTGATCAATTCAGTACAAAAATAAATATTTGGAAAAGAGCCATATCTTGTACCCAAAAGAGCCATATATGGCTCGCGAGCCATAGGTTCCCGACCACTGATCTACTATTTCTACAACGCAAACTGTGATCGTTTGCGAACAATTGACTTGTGATGTAACAATGGAGGACCAGGGAAACGTACAAGCAATAAGTGAATGACTGGCTGTTCTCACAAGTAACACCCGCGTATCGCGAATATCCCGAACATACACCTGATACAGTGATATAATCGACAACATTTACATATTGATGACTTGAAATTGACTCGTAAATTTTGCTTTGAGTCACGGATCAATCCACATTTCTGAACCGCCTAATCAAGTCAAGTCAATTTTGCAAAGTGACTCGAGTCCAAGTCATCCCAACACTGGATTCTAGGAATATGTATATCACTCCACTTAAATGTAGGGTGGAATAAACGATATGATGTCCCGCGACGTCATGAGTTTACGTTCGCGTTCACACATAACCTCTCAAAAAGGTACGCGTTCACACGAACTTGCACCTTTCAGAGGTTCACACCATCCCTACAAAATACTGACCTTACCTGCTGGAAGTGAAGACAAAGTCGTGAAGTCTGTTGCATTTCCTAAATTCAAATGTGTGTTGCAAATTTATGACAAATCCGCCCATTCCGACAGTTTACCGTGAATTAATATAATGTTTATTATTAAATATATTTTACAATTCAATGTTCACAAGATCCAGAAAAATTGAAACAAGTACTAGAACTAATAAAGATATATTCTCTGACCCGATCACTGTTAAGTGTTGTGCGTGTATTCATCATTTACTTTCCATTATATCAAAATCAGAAAGCAATTTCCGCATAACCACCTAATGAATTACTAATATGCGGATACGCATTTGTCAAAATACCCAAATTACCTGTTGGCAGTGAAGATAAAGTCGCGGAGTCTGTTGCATTTCCTAAATTCAAATAATTGGAGCGAATTTATGACATATCCAATCAATCCGTCAGTTTACCGTGAATAAATTGAATGTTTATTATTAAATATATTTTACAATGAAATGTTCACAAGATCCAGAAAAATTGAAAGCATCTGCTACACCTGTTTAAAAGGGGGTTGTATTGATGAATTAGTAAAACGTAGTCATTGGTGAGTATGTATTGCCTTATTTTGACCAGTAATTTTTATGGTCCTGTGCTAATCACAGAAACAATAAATGTCAGTTACAAGTAGTAGGCCTAGAACGAATTAGGACATATCCTCTTATGTTACGACTGTTGAGTGTTGTGTGTTCATTTAACATTCGCTTTCCAGTATATCGAAGTGAGAGCAATTCCCGCAAAACCATTGAATGAATCACTATTATATGGATGTGCAATGTGCATTCGTCAAAACAACCTACTTACCTGTTGGCATTGCAGTTGATGTAGCTGTGTAAGACGAATTCGTGAAGATCGTTGTATTTCCTAAATTCAACCAATTAGTTCAAATTGATGAGGAAACCGACCATTCCGTCACTTAACCCGGAATTAATAAGAATGTTTTATATTTTACAACTCAATGCTGAGCACATCCAGTAAAATTGAAAGAATGTTGAAGAGAGGCCTGAATTAATTATTAGCGGAGACCGGGGACAAAAGTAACACGGGGTAAATGTAACAATCGACCTCACCGCTAGTAGGATGGATAAATTGCCCTCATAGTGTGAGTGCACAGGAGGTAGTTATGTCTTTTAACATACCTGAAGTTACATTGAGCTACGACGTGAAACCCTGGAATAATTTGAAAAAAAGAAATTTGGACACTTGAGTACATATTTTCTGCTCAGGAATAATTTGTTCAGAGGAATAATACCACAAGTGGTTAGAACGTTATGTATGTAGCTGTAACGATGTTATCACAGTCTACCGTGATGATAGGAAAACTAGGACTTGCATCACCGGGAAGGTACCATACTGAGATAATAATCATGGCCGAGCGTGTCAGGGGCAATTGTAACACTCTGTTACCTTTGCACCGTTACAATTAGGGTTGCATTTGAAAGAAAAATCAATTTAGAACAAGGCCATAATTTGAAACTTTTTTCAAGACATGACGTCACAAATATTCAACTGTGACGTCATAGTGAATTGACATTGACAATTGAAAATGTAGGGTAAATATAGCTCCTTTGACGAAATATCTTTAATATGAACTGAGTATTTTGAGGGTTCCAACTATCCCACATCAATATACATTCGGCTCTATCTGGTGGTAGTTGTCCGTAACCTCATTCAACATGTTTTTGAAAGGTATTTACACAGGTATCGCATAATTTTACAACTTCAATTTTTTTTCGTTAAAAGGCCCTTTTTTATAAACACTGTGTTTTTTAAACAAAGTGTTCTAAAACACCGTTTGTTTTGAATGCAACCCCAGTTACAATATCTTTTCAATGCTGGATATCTGTGTGCATATATTGGTATAACCATTTATCTACTGCAGATGAATCTTGCAACAGCCAGAAGTTCAACACCAGAACAGACACTACTTTACCATACCAATTTTAATATGATTCTCTGTCGGAATGACCACACAGAAGTTGTGATGTGAATCATAGGGTTTGGTTATTTCCGAGATTCTACTACGCTTTCTCCTGTTGATCGACTTTTTGTGTATTGACAATCAATGGTCACTTAGGAACTTGCCCGTGATTGAATCCTCATCCCCTGACTTTGAGCATGGCCAGTTTGCATTTTATCATTTTGTGGGAACAATATATTTTAATTTTGTACTGAACAGAAGAATTCCATTAGCTTTGACACCACACAATATTGCGTCCTCGTTTTACTACACTATCAGCGGCCCATTCCATCAAAATATTTCACCCAGGTCGGTTTCGCACCTTTTCAGGTGACCGAATGCCTAACCCATTATGCACGCGTAACGACAGCACCTAGGACGCTGAATATTTGTAGGGAGATGATGGAATGAATGAGTTTCTTGTCCACTTTTTGCTCATGCAGAAGACACGAAGGGTGATACTTTATTCAGATGCAAAAATACGATGGGGCGTAGCCGGGAAGCGTTCAAACTTCTCTTTTTAGGTTTAATGAATTATTACAATTTGTGCTCCCGTTTTTGTTGCTCATTTCGTTTGTTCAGTCATAAATAACACTGTTATAATTGCCCCTGGGTACGGGGCGAATATAACATTCAAGCTTTGATTTTGGCGACCTAAAATTTCCATGATTGATTGTTGATTGAGTTTCATTTTAGTTTTTATACCAACTATCGAGTTGTTGGCTTCTTTTATTAAAACCTTGGAAATGAAATGTCCTCGTAATGTTAGAATAAACAAAAAGTTTTACTTTTGTCCCCGGTCTCCCCAAGTCAAACGTAGTCATTGGTGAATAGCGATTCCGTCAAATCAAATACAGCAGGCATGTAAAATAAATTTTCATCCCGGATCACGTCGCTTTGCGCGCCACATCAGACTCACTTTATGTAACATAGTACAAATATAACAATGAAATTCTCGATAAACAAGGTCAAGATCATTGTGGTACGCTGTCCTGGGACTTGATAAAATGTGTAGACGTGGCAGGTAAGTTACATAGTCCTGATAATACGTAGAAGCGACAAAATGTAGCATGACATGGCAAGTGTAGTATAGCAGTAACGATTTTATTTCTGTGGAATATAGGAAGATATGACATTGTTTTCATAGATACGATAGTGGTTGAAAAACATGTTTGGCATTCATACAGATCCGTCCTACTGAACTCTTTGAATCTAGGATATTTATATTTGTGTTCCGAATTACTAAAGAGATATTGATATAGCTTACCACTAAGATGGATTTTTTTTCTTCATTTAGAATTTTGACGATTGTGGACACTGACGCCAATGCGTGTCCATATCAACATGAAAACGCGCCGTTTATTTTATTCTGATTTGTTTCTTTTTCATATCAAGCGCGATATCATTTTGCCTAATGCTGAATGTGACACTTTAAATATCATGCCAGTAAGATAGCAGACCCTCACATATGATTCGTGATTGAAAACTGAAGACTAATCTATGTTAAAAGAAGATTCCGGAAGTTCCCGAAAATTCAGGCTTACAACAACAATAACAACGACAACTGCATAATGCAGTTACGCTTCATTTCTGGAACCCAGCTGGTTATTGGTCACGTCGCAGTGGCTGGATGCTCCACCAGTCAATAAGCTTCTAGTGCATACCCGTGTGTGTGCACCACAAAATATACCACGAAAAGTGGCGCAACAGAAAGGAATTCTCGTCAGTTTGCAAGCCTGGCTAGTGGTGGCCATATCCAGGCACTAGAATATACAACGTGGATGCAACGTATGAACTATCCAGTTTATGCAATATTGTTAACAAGCTTGTGAGTTGTTCGATGTTAATATAGATGCTTTTTTCAATTTTCACGAATAATGATAATATTTTGACTCTCAAGACACGGCTCTGTATGTTGAATCTTGGTTGACTTTAGAAAATATGTGTGTGGTTCGATCTTATTCACGACAGCCTATGTGCGTTAACAGTAGGCTACATAATAAATATTTTCATACCTTGACAACAGACGGACGCAAACAGACAGAAAGTGAACGCTGAACGAAATACGTTGTGATTCCTTTTCGTTCCAGACCCCATGATGTATTTATCATAGCCCTGTTCAAATCAATATTATAATTTTCTTTATTATGGGATATACATCATTTTTGTGAAGTCGGGACCTGGCGTAAGTCACATTTGGTCAATGGCTTGACCTAATTTGACTCTGACTCGGCATATTTAAAATAGAAAATGATTTTCTATTCAATTTCGAACTCATGAAATATCCCGGAAACGGCCGAATCCAGCCGCGGCAGGATTTTGAGCAACGCGTGTACAGATTCCGCTCTCACACGGTAATATGGCGCGCAACCAGGGTCTACATACATTTGCGAGCAAACGATTTCGACCATGAACAGTGGCGTTCCAGTATAAGTTATGTCCACGTGCAGTTTTGATTAAGGGTTGTTCCGTTTGACAAGCAGCCAGAGTTCGAACAACTTGTTAACAACTTTAATCGACCACAAATGTCTCATTGACTTCATTAGCTATTTGAAGTAGGCTACATTACGTTAAGAAATTCACCACTGTTTATGGTTTCTATACTTTACGCTTAAAGTTTACATTAAATACGATGGCTATACTGGTGGCTAGATACGCGATTATTTTATCGATTCATGAATCCGGCCAGCCAATATTTCAATTTTCCATATCCTGTCCGCCGACTGATGAAGTTGCACCACCCTGTCTTGAAAACATAAAGTAGTCCATTGTCTGCGATTCCCGAGATATATGGTATCAAATTTCTTCTGCGCAATAAAACATGTATTGGTCCACATAAATTTAATGTTTGCGCTGCCTACATAAATCGGGACCAAGAAATTCTGTCCATTAACGGTACCTTACGAATTGATTTATACTGCCGTGCTATTTTGAAAGAAACATACCGCGCGGACAGCAGCCTCCTCAATATATATCGTGTCCAGGTAACCCCAACATCGATTCTTTGGCGCTGAAAAGTGCTAACAGCTATTGTGTGCAGCTCACAGAGAAACCCGAATGAAAGTGATGATCATGATATTTTTTTTGTATTTGTACTCCTTTATTAAAATATAATTTCTTTTGTGGTAACTATGCCCATCGTCCATATTAGGGACCACAGCTTCGTCCTGACGTACAGTTTTAAAAACGTGGTTGGTAAACTGCGCGGCATATTTTAACGCAATATTGAATTCATGCTGTCCGCGGCCTCTGCGAAATTTGAAAAATGGCCCGCGACCCGTTTTGAGTTGACGACCCATAGTTTTATGGAAGTATCTACTATGAGAAAACCTAGAACATTTTTTACACATGTGCTGGATAATATATGCATTTTACAATTTACTCATAATTGTTTCGCTGGACGAATGATATCGTCTGGCGGGCTGCATGCGGCCCGCGGGCTGTATGTTTGACACTCCTGATTTAGGGGATCGCGTCATCCTTACTATATAGGCGTATATATCTATCTATCTGTAGCGTATCGCCAAATTTCTATCGATACGTTTTTGCTGACCAAATTCTTACTGTCCTTCCGACTGACCAATTTAGTACTTGCCAGTCGCATGTTTTACCGCACCGCTACAATCAAATCAAACTTTCGCCAACCAATTCACTCTTAGACTATGTTATATGGAATTGCTACGTCCTATCGTACCTATGGTATTCAACATGAAGAATTTGGCAAATGTATTTATCAAGAGTCGTAAAATCCTTTACAGTCATCAAGAGTCGTAAAATCCTTTTCAGTGAACAAGTCATTCTAATTTATATTTGTACTATAGCAATAAAAACCTCGATGTTACGTCTTACGAACGCTGCAGTATATTTTTTCAAAGTCGTCATGGCATATCAACCTATCGAGCTAACATTACAGATTCAGACGTGTTCAATGGAGAAGGCTTAGGTTGCATACCGATAACGCAAAAGCATGCGAAATAGTAATAATACGACTGTTGCTCAATAAAGAGATGTACACTCTAAATTCCAAGCGTTAGATTAAAACACGAAATGACTTTTTTCCCTCTCTCGAGTTGCGTGATATCGAAGTAAACACCGTTCAAGCGAGAGAGCGAGGTCTGTTTTCGCGGGAGTGGCATATATCGTGCTCATTCCTCATTTTCCTCTTATCTCCTAACATAAACTCACAAACGAAATGCGGTATCACGCGCTCGCTGGTGTGTCAGGCGCGGGAATTCAGAGAGCGTTGATCGCATATTCTGTCGCATTTATCACGAGTGTCGAGTTCAGTGTTGCCAATTTAGCGATTTTCGCGCTAGATCTAGCGATTTTTCATCCGGTTTAGCGCCTAAAAATATGGATCTAGCGCCTAGCGATAAATCTAGCGATTTTTGAAGAAGTATTTAGCGATTATTTAGCGCTTTTTTACCGAAAATAACCAATAAAGATCAGTTCTGACTGACGACTGCATTGGCTATACCGGTCACCAGAGTGCGGACTCCGATGATATATAATTAATATAGATGGCTAATAGAGATGTACGGATCATGGTTTTTCGGGATCCGGATCCAATCCTGTTCGATAAAATGGAATCCTGATCCAATCCGGATCCTGTTTCCGACTCAAATGTTAGAATCCGGATCCAAAAATATCCTGCACAAGGTTGAGCAATTTGAGCATCCATTTGCCCCTGTCGTCGATATTTTTTTTGAATTACACCTCGGTAATGAATTGAAGTTTGCTGTTAGGGATTTTTCGAAATAATGGTGAAACTCTGAAGCCAGCTGAGTCAAAGTTCATACAAAATATCGAAGTAAACACACAGAAAGTCACTTTCATGCACTAGAAATTTAGAATCCTGTCCTGATCCGGATCCGGCAGTCGGGTAAAAATATGAATCCTGATCCGATCCTGTTTGAAAAAAACTTGCCGGATTCCTGTCCGGTTAGAATCCAAAATCCTGATCCTTGTACATCTCTAATGGCTAACCTACGCAACTCCTGGCGGTTACGCATGAGCAAACACAGTGTCTCTTCTTGCTGAGTAATCTAAAAGTTGCATAATTGGCTGTGCTACATCTGGCGACCTGAGCGCTGAAATTTAATATAATTAACCGTGATCGAAAAATAGCGTCGCAGTGATTTCGAAAATAAAAATAAAATCTCATCCGGACAATGGAACCATGCACCCCGCAACAGCCCTCAAAGTCTGAAAACCGGCATTGCTCCAACAATGGCACCGCCGCAACACAATGAACGTAACAATGACCAATTTCGTCCTGCGATTGTTCTGATCAATGCCAATTTTCAGACTTTGGGGGCTGTTTTGAGGTCGTTCCATTGTCCTGAAAAGAATTTAATTCGTAATGTCGGAATCAGTGTGACACTATATAGCTTTCGTTCAAGACCAGATTAATTACATTTCATACCCCGGGTTGGTCATCGGATTATTTTCTTAAGGACTCTACTTATAGTGGCTGGCAAACCCGGTTCAAGTCGTGTTGTGTCGGTTCAAGTCGCATGTCGTGTACAGTGTACACGTGTGTCAAGGCGCATGTCGTGTTCAAGTACTCCAACACAGTTTAGAGAAGAAGTCAAGCGCATTTCCACGGTACATCGCATCACGCATTCACGGACGCATCGAGAAAGGCACGCTTATATAGTGAGCGGTTATGCCTGCAAACCTAGTCAGTGGTCATGGTCACGTATAGCGATTATTGCGCAACGCGATCTGCTTTATAGAAATGCATTGCACATTTTGTCCCGCTTAGAGATGACTATTACGTATTATGAACTAGAAATATGATAAGTGACTTTGGCCCCAGACGGGTAAAATATAGCTGAGAAGAATGTATTGATATAATGGTTCAATTTAACACCTTTAGTAATTAATGCAGATTTAGCGCTATTTTCTAGCGCTTTTTTCTCAATATTTAGCGACATCTAGCGATTTTTGACACCCGTTTTAGCGATTTTCTTCCATCCGGAGTTGGCAACACTGGTCGAGTTGCGAGTCTTCTGTGCTAAGTGTCGAGTCGAGTGCGAGTATTATTAGTGATCCGTTCGTGATGGATTACGAATTTGCTGAATTCTTATTGGGAGACGGCATAGAACAAAGAGATGTCGACGTATTGAAAGGTAAGTGTTAAGAATATCCATTACCTGAATCAAAGCTATAAGACAGTTCATATTTACTACCGATATGCCAAAGTGCTGTCTTCCATTTCAACAACTCGACTGTTATTCGTTAACGTGCAATAACGCATTTTGGTTCAGTGTAAGCTTTCAGATGCAGATATAATACAGCACGACAACATAGCAGCACATGATCACGTTTTTGTAGCAATCGGCAGAATGCAAAATTGTACAGTAAAAACTGGCTTAAGTTCCTGGCAAAAACAGTGTAGTATGGTATGATAATCCTTAAAATTGGAATATAACATCATGAAAAAATTACTAATATTGATTTTATTTAATATAGAGCCCGCGCAGACAAAGTTCAGCAGCACCCTATCGAGTCGGTATTCTGGCTCAAGCAGCTTTACTGTTGCGACTATACTATTCATAAACTGAGTGATTCTGGGCTTACTGATGTTTTGTCATCCAATGTCAACTTGTTTAGTAGCATTTCTGCAGATACACTCATTCATCCTCAGATGCACTGTGCTTGTTGCAAATAAAGGAAGCAAGAAAAACTTCTTATAAGGAACATTTTGGTCTTATTGAACCTGAAAGTGTCGAATTTGGGAGATGGTTTGAAAATATTTTAACTCGAGATGGTTATATGCTCCAGACTGCTTCTGCATACTGGTACTTTGTACCTTTTATGCAGCAGTTGGAAGCACTGTTAATGTCACTGCCGAATCTCTCATTTCAAAGCCTACTCCGTTTCACGGGTGTCATACCATGACAGATGCTTACATGGAGATTATCTTAAAAGTAATCTTGGGATAGCCAGTCACCCTGACTGCCTGCTATTCTCCCTGTATTTTGATGAATTTGAAGTAGTTGATCCAATCGGATCCCACCGTGAAAAACACAAAACATCGGCATACTATTACTGGTCGCTTTAATGTTCTGTATTTTGAGTCCAAATTCAATGCATTTGCTGTAGAAAGTAGTCGCGTTGTTGAGTTTTGTAAAGTTTCCGACTTAACCTATCCACGGCCACAAATTAGTCCCAAAATTGGCGACATTCAGTATATTATAACCAAGTGTGTTGATCAGGTGTGGTGTCTTTACAGGTAGTCCTGCTAAAGCTAGTAGAGTATTTGCTCAACATGCCATACATTTGGAAGTGAAATGTAAATTTGTATTTTGTTTTCTCAGAAAATGAAGTATGTAGCATGGTTTTCGGTTTGCTGGCTGATGAGGATTTCGTTAAAATGGATTTCAAAGTTGGCTTGATGTGCCGTTTGATTGCCCTGAGAGATGTGAGTACGTTTTTTCCGCATTCGTAGCTATGAATTTCCCATCGTGGAAAGGGAGCGATCTGCATCATCTAATCTTGTCATGCAGAAGTGGTTGAGGTCGATCAAACACAGTG
This sequence comes from Botryllus schlosseri, assembly GCF_051294905.1. NCBI lineage: Eukaryota > Metazoa > Chordata > Ascidiacea > Stolidobranchia > Styelidae > Botryllus > Botryllus schlosseri. The sequence continues at coordinate 2,383,374 of NC_137239.1, forward strand.
GGACCGATTTAGTGCCGCATGTACCTGCTCAGAATAATGATTTCGAAAATCCAGTGACATCTACTCCTGATGTGCGTAGAACTTATTAAAGACAATATTTCATGCACTATTACATGGAACTATATTTTACAGCAAATTGAACCCATGAAGATGCAAGTAGATTTCATTACGGAGGACTCGCCTGCATCAAATACTGACGTTTTGGTATGAACATTTACATCACTATAATCTACCAATCAGTGTTGGATCATTTTGAGTCATTGTACATTTTGACTCGAGTCAAGTCAAGCGATTCTCGAAGGTGACTCGTGTCAAGTCACGTCACCCGATTTTTGGACCTCGAGTCATCCCAACACTACTACCAATACACCTGAATTGAGTATGATATTTCATTTTAGGACGGATATGTTCAAACGATTCCAGACGACACTGAGCTGGGAATTGCTCCTGTGTCAGACGATAGTGAGCTAGGAATTGCTTCAATTCCAGAAGATTGATAGTCTCCTGGGAATTGCTCCTGCCCAAAAGAGATTTACATTACCGAAATTCAATGCCCGTGTTGCATCCGAATTGCAACATCAAAAGGCTGGACATTTACTAAATGCCGTGGTGGAAGAATGCGCATACCACATCCGATTACATGGTGTTATGACATGCAAAAGAGCATATGCCGAATTCTCCAGGCATCTGTGCGAAAAGTATCCATGCCTACAATATGATGGAGTTGGGTGCCCTCACTGGGTAAGTGTTCATTGCATGTTTTTCGGCCTATGATCATGCAACGACCTTCTCAATTACAGCCATTACATATATCAATACCGGGATTGGGCTACACCGCTCAAATGCTCCGATATCAGATTTATTAAGTAGAGTGTAAAATATACTACGTATAATTGTGGCACGTCAAAGGTCCACTAGCTGCAATATTATAGCCCGGCAGTTTTACGATGTCATGATGCATCCTCTCGCACAATGTCTATAACTCATTAATTTGAAAAAATTATGGCCGGCACAAAAACAATTTTATTCAAACATTTGGAAATGTAATTTTTTCCTGTGTCGAGCGTGAATAATACAATAACAAATTACATTTCCATGAGGTCTGTGTATTGCCTGTCTGCAAGGTCCCGTCAAATAAGATCTACTTTGAAGTTATACATTGAATATCCCTATTATTGATACTGCGACCCGCGACATCATTAAAAACTAGGAATTGGCCCGCGAGCACATTTGAGTTGGAGACCAGGGCTCTATAGGGCATGGGTGTCAAACTCAACTGGTGTCTCGGGCCGGATTCAAACCTTCAGATTGCTCGCGGGCTACACCAGATGAATGATTTTTATACGTAGCCGCGAAATTCATGTCATTGTTTTCACGTGTATACTTCATCAAATCATCTAAGCCAGTGGTTCCCAACTTTTCTCGGTGTCAGGCCCAAATTGGCATTGTTCCGATCGATCGACGCCATTGGCCGCGAGCTATAGGACTATATCAGGGTTGTAACCAAGTCACAAGTCAATCTCACTTTTATAGTTCAGACTCGAGTCAAGTCTGAGTCGAAGTCATCGTGCAGAGATTCGTGTCCGAGTCATGGTATTATGACTCGAGTCCAAGTCATTGTGTTGACTGCTTAGTTTCCAGTTAAGTCTTGTCGAACCCACTTTTTATAACCCTGTTTAGGGATATCGAATGGTTCGCATTTATAATATACTAATTTTTCTCACTTTTAGCAGTTTCTGGTCGCATTTTCAAGTACCAGTACCAATAGACGAAATGCCATTCGGGTGGTTACTTCACTATTCTTCGAAATTACAATGAAATGTCGGTCTTGCCGTCTGAGTCTCGAGTCATATGACTTCGTACGAGTTATACCCAAAGATTCGAGTCCAAGTCGAGTCAATACACAGATTGACTCGAGTCGATTTATTATGTATTTTGAGAAAATGACTTGAGTCAAGATGAGTCATCAGAAAATCGACCCGAGTTGTTACAACCCTGACTATATGCTGCTTCTGCCGGCTAAGCAGTACCCATCTTGGCGTATTCAACAGTGAGTCACGTGTTGCACAACTATCGGTAGATTAGTTATCAATACCTATGTCTATCTATAGCTACTGCTCGCTCAACTGGATAGTTAGAGCACATTGCATTGACAGAGCAGTGACGTAACGTTAGCAGTCTACTCTACAACTTTCCTGCAATCCTAAGTTGAAACTCCAGACCTCGAGCCAAGCAAGAGTATTTTATAAATATAAATTTTGTTTGAACAATGTTTTCCAGGGAGAAGATGAAAGCAAAGAAGTCAAAAGTCTGCTATTTCTTCAGAAACAATTGACTTACTTGCGATTAAGATCAAAGTCAACGTTGCTGGCTATCGACGCAAAACAGGTATAATTCTATATAGGTCACAGGGGACCAAACAATTACCCACTATGTGTAGCGGCAACATGTATTCTGCGAGAAGGTTTTGTGTGCATGGCCAGCGAGGTATAATTAGTGATAACATCAGGTGAAATTGTAAGGTCAACCAAAATTTGATCAGCCTGACTGGGAAATTTGGTAATGATTAAAACATCAGTTCTGACGTATTGTTGTACCCAGGGCCTGCCTCATTTACCGCAGATCTTGGTATATTCATGATCATGAAGTAGAATACTTCGTAGCAGATTTATTTTAACTTGAAATTTTTATTAGCGGTTCGCATGATTTATTGTCACTCGATTTATTGCATTCAGGCTTTCAGCCCCCTACTTCTCGTTAGCACAACACCACGCTCACTTGCATGGACCATGTGCATGGTTACCACAAAAGAAGTAACTAGGGTTAGGGTTAGGTTTAGATACAAGGGTTAGGTTTAGATACGAGGGTTAGGTTTAGATACAAGAATATTATGAACATAAACTTCATTTTATTTTGAACTATATATGAGCTGCGTACAATAACGGATCACGTTTTTCAGCGACTAATGAATCGGTATTGGGACTAGTCAGTAGTCATGCATGCTAATAGCTCGAAGAATATTCCATCCTAAAGATTTATTATGGGAAAGCCCTAGGCCATTTTCTCGGCGTCTCAGTCTTGGCATCAGTGGTCCAAGTATATAGTCATCGTCAGACTGCCCAGTTTCAGGGTGCATTTTTGCGACTATAACATGCTAGGCATGGAGGTGTTCGCAAGAAAATTTGTTCTAAACCCCAACAAAACCTCTCTGATAAGCAATTTCAGCAAGCTATTGGAAAATTGACGATTAAAATGGGGTTTGCACAGTAGAATATTTCATCTCAGACAGCCATCTGTAAGTTTTAATAATTATGTAGTAAAATTGCTTTGTGAATTCTCTTAGCAAAATAAAATGATATTAAATTATTATAAATTTTGCAAATTTGGAGGATTCGCAAAACTCTGGATTTGCTTTGTGGATCCCGGTTGAGAACCGCTGTTGTATAGAAATGATTGAAACTACTTCGATACAAACGTTATTCTGAGCGTGCCCTTTTGAGCTTTGTGGATTGAAGTTGGAGCTTAGAGTGTTCTTTTTTATTCTTGCTCAGCAGCCCCTTGAACAGTCGTTTGATATGCTAACTATATGATTTATATACATTCGTATTATTTCAGGCGCATGATGCTGAAGTTGCATGCTTGACATTGGATCCACCACACCTACTGATCGTCTGCCACGAGTCGGGCGTACATCAAGGATGGGCATTGGTTGACAACACCTGTATATCATGCACAAAAGGGCAAGGAATCCTAGGCATGGTCATTGACCTCATGTCTCGTTACTATGCCTGGTACCTTGGATACCCTAAAACGTTTATGGTCCTTGGATTTCTACAAAAGATGATGATCGAGGACGAAAGAAATGGTTTTCACTAGAACTCCAAATATGTTCAATTCGAAAGAAAATACCGCGAAGCGTGTTAGTAAGATTGCCGGAAATGCAATAAGGTTGGTGGTTCACCAACTGGAGGGCATGTGCATCTGAAGGAGGCGCCTGTTGCCTGACATTTGAGCGCGGGACAGTATTTACTGTGCTTGCAGCATAATAACCGTATTTTGCAATAAAATTTGTTATCATTTCAAGCTCTGTGTCGTTTTTCAGCATGCCGGCGTAGCTATTTTCATTTTGAGCTCTGCGTCGGTATTTAACGCATGAGCGTTTAATTAAAACGTAAAAGTGTGAGACGTAATATGAGACACAATCGGACAGTTAAAAGGGGCTCACTTTTGGCGTTTAATTTTCCGTCTCATAAACGCTTTTGAAATTTAGAGTGTAGGCTCATCAAACATTGATCTTTGTGAAAATATTGACGGATGTGTGTATGCTGCATGTTGTTTAACCAAGAACATGTGACTATAAAGATGTTTTCGATATATGTTGAATTAGGGAAATAAGAAATGATGTATTTAAAGTTATTCGGTAAAACATTATCTGCTTCTAAACTATATCCTCCCTGCTTATTCGATACATTTTCGATAAGTCAAGGCATAGTACTTTTAGCTTTACGACCGACTCACCTGAACTTATCCCCGGTCAGCAAAAAGTAAAGCCATTGCCCGGCGTATCATAAACTTTCGATGGAAAAATAATGCTTCTAAAGATGCAATTCTCGCTGTTCAGCTGCAGACTCATTACCCCTTATTGCCCCACATTAACCGTCTGGCTATGGCAGCTTACAACCGATAATAACCCTACCGCTACCTCAATCAGTGTCGATTTCTGGCTGACATGTCACCCCTTCTGTAGCACGACATCACAATGTGAGAATATGATTTCATTATCGTGTTAGATATAATAAAATCCACCACAATCATACATACAAAATACCAGTAAAATGCGGACACCGGACAGTCATATAAAATGCCTAAAACGACACATTGACTTCAGTCGACATACAAAGAGATCTTCTTTTCTGGACAAGTTTGGTGCAACTATTCCAGTTCTTAAGATACACATATATCCACTCTTGAATTCGAATATAGACGAAATATGGTTTATCAAACTAGTTTGTGCCTTGGCGGGAAGATTATGATCAAGGCAACGCAGAACTTCCAACAGCAGCATGCTCGCTGTGTGACATGCTAACTTCATAGAGAGCCCAATTGTGACAGATTTCTGCCAGTTTTCGGTTTGGTGGGGTCTCTGATGTCTGGGTATTTCCACCGTCCCCATATTCGTGCGATGTACTGTCAGCCAGATTTCATTAGTAGTGATAGTCAGCTGATCATGGACATCGTCGCATGAGGTTGAATCAAGGATTGGAGGAGGATATTTTATAAACTGATGCCAACGTTGCATTCTTTTCAATTCACCATCAGATTTATACGGTTATTAGAGCATATCGTAATCAAGTCATGGCTTCAGTCTCTATCGTAAACTAAAGGCTAAATATAACAACAACAAGACTCGGAAATTAACTGAAATGATTATCACAAATTTTAATCAAAAATTATTACAAGATAAAGAATTCTACTCAACAGCTGAAATGCGAACCGCTGTAGTGGACATCAATGATTGTAAATTCATTCACGGACATTACAGCCAATGTCCCTTCTAATTTTTGACGAGTCTGCGCAAACACACCAACTCACTGAGCGGTCCCTTGGACAACAGTGATCCAATAAAACAATATTATTTATTGAAAGAATCAAATCAATTTGTTACCAGATAATAACATTATGAGCGAGGAAGAGGAACTGGGCTTTAAACATGATGTGATGTCAAATTGAAGTTAAGCCGAAGCAATGACCCGCAATGATGATAAACCTCTACATCACGGATATTGCACATGTGCTATGGTACATATTTTTAAAAACCTTTCAGGTGCAGTTCGAATACGGTGACATTCTTACGAAAACGATTGCTGCCAAAATATGCCTCGCTGTTGCATAGTTTTATTCCTGGACCTCCTGTCACAATTGTCGGTATACTGGAAAGATATTGCAATCGCCAAAATGTACGGAAAACAAGTATCTTTCGTGAGGAGCACACGATTCTAAGTTAGTATTTTTGTTGTTGTGTTTCATATTCATGGTATTTCGACTACATTGGTCATTTCACATCGGGTCGAGATTCTTCGTTATCATTCCGTATTCACCAACTTGTACCCCGTTCCACTTCCATGCTTTTCAAGATGGCGAGAAGGAGACTAGATAGACCCCGAACACTTAGGTGGGAATTTTGATGTCGACATCGGTCTGACTCGAACCTGCAACCACTTCGTGTTGCAGCTGTAGAACGGAGTACTACGCTATCTCACCACCGTTCGCATCTGTACAGTAGGAGTCAGATTGCATTTGAATCGTGACAAGCAGGAACATATTTCAAGGTTAATTATAACGGAGTCAATTCCTAAAGTCAATTTTCATGTCGACGGCCTCCAACACATACTAATATAATTACGTGTTGACGGCCGCACAAATTTCCTTCTACGGCCGCAGGTAGGCCACCCCAGGTGTAAAGGCCCACTGCGTTGATACAGTAATACAGGCAATGCAGTCATTACTATAAACTAGAGATGATGTGAACCTCTGAAAGGTTCAGGTTCGTGTAAACGCGAACCTTTATAAAAGGTTCTGTGTGAACGCGAACGTAAATCTCATGAAGTCATGTGATGTCATATTGCTAATGCCAACCCTTCATTTCAGTGAAGTGATAGCCTATATCAGAAATTGACGCGAGAAATTGACGAAGTCCCTAATAATTTTGACTGAACATGTGTTTCACAACTATTCTGACTTCACGATTGTTGACGATGAAACTTATTTTGTGTTCAAGAACGCTCGCCAAATTTAAACTCCAGCAGTCGCGCTCAATGGAGGATAAGCCGATTTCAACTTCATTTGAGCACATTTTTAATATTCTTTGAAGATTTGAAGCAATTCACACGTGTACGTCATTCATTAATTCATAGCTTTGGCAGTAGCATTATCATTTATAACTGGCCCCAAAATTTTCGAAAGCACTCACCCCATGAACCCCACCGGTGAATCTGATCACATGGGTGAAAAAAGAGAAATGATTGATAGTAATATGTGATACCGCTACTATTAATTACGAAATTCATTCCTGAATCGGAAATATTTTCGCGCCCGGCGCGACAAAATGAAATCGCAGCAACTATTCATAACACAGCCTCTCGAGATTTCGGTGCGTACAATGGGCCATTGTAAAAGGTGGAATAGTCCGGAGTTCACTTTTTAAATGTCACCAAATGTATCAACGGAGATAATGAAATTATATAATGATACCATAAAATCAATACTTTCCGTCGCTTTGCCAACAATTTCGACGAGGACTTGCAAGGGAATATAAGCTTACGCATTAACGGTCTTGGCCAGATCGGACAATGTATTTGTCGCCTGAGTATTGAGCAGAGTGTAAAACGGGTTTCTATACTTGCTACCGATATTTCCCCATTGATAAGTTTTATAGCAGGACCACATACCGCAATCGCATGGATTTGGTTTTTATGATACTAAACATATGAAGTCAAGATTGACCCCTTACCCCAACTGGAGCCACTAAATATTCACAAACGGAGAGCTTGATATTTCGAGCAAACTTTTGTAACATAGAAATAAAAAGTATTCGAGATTGTCAAGATGCATGCCCGATGATGCCTATGATGTTGATTTTGTATGCTGCCAGTGTCCTGCATAGAGTGGTCTGAAGTTTAAATACAATAAATTTTATACAAAAAGACTATAATTAGTGAAAATTGTAATATATAAAAAAGGTTCACAGTGCAGAACCTACCAAGGTTCGTTTGTGAACGCGAACCTCTAAACTTCGGCGGTTCACACACAGAACGCGAACTCGAACCTCACGTTCACACCATCCCTACTATCAACACATACAGCCAGATTTGAAATACAAATATTGTAACTGAAGTAAGAAGTATGAACGTATGACCATATCAATTGAAATCCGATTTCTGGCAAAGGCGCAATTTCACGAAATTTTATATTGATACAGAGGCCTAAGTTATCAGTTATTTTGAATATAGAAGATTCCCGTTCAATTTCAAACGAATGAAATAAAATCTGAATTTTGCTACTAAGAAGCTGATGTAATTCAACGCCATACATTGCACAGTTGCAGCATTTACCGATCAATGTTTCCAACGCTCTCTCGGGCAACTCTGATGCGCAGGAATGAACTGCAATTCGCAGGCATATGCAATAACACACTGTCCAATTTCGAACTCCAACAAAAAAAAATTAAACGAAATCACTCACGGAATATTTTAAGCACGGTATTGCGATTTTCATGTGTTTAAATGCAATAAAATTTCGAGAATAGGAACGTGAACGTGATCGTCCGACGGAGGGAGGAGATGGTGCTTATCAGATCACTAGGATTGAAATCTACGCTTCTACCGAGGTGGCGTCGCTTCTTATGATTACGAATGACTGATTAAAAATTGGTGATGTGCATTTGTACATCTAAAATTGCCGTTAGTTTGGACATATGAGCATCAGTGCCTTCTGCGAAAGACATCATGTTTTTTTTTCAGACTACATATGAATTTTTTGAATGGACACTTACGTGACCTTTGACACGAACCAATCAGGTTGCAGCAGGATGTAAACAAAGAACAAGGCCGGGCAATCTCACTATGAGCGCTTTTGGAGAAGGGTTGGAAATGAAGGTTTTTCGCAAAATTACATTGAATTGGGAATAGCTGGCTTTGGTGAATGGTAATAACGTAGAGCTAGTATGTATTTGCAGTGTTCTAACCCAGGGTTGTAATGACTCGAGTCAGACTCGAGTCACGATTTTTTTGTGACTCGACTTGACTCGAGTCATTTTCTTGAAATGGGAAAATGACTCGACTCGACTCGAGTCAATATTTAGATTGACTCGACTTGTACTCGAGTCATTACGTATGACTCGACCCAAGTCAATGACTCGGCATATTTTATATGACTTGAAGATGAATAAATTTGCGAATCGTAATGGCCAGTTCAACACATCTGACGAATTCTGCCAACATTGCTATTTGTCACCACTGCTTTCCTTGCACTCGTCTGATATCAGATATGCCGCCGCAAAAGCAATGGACAATGATACCATAGTGTCCTATATGGTGTCGACACAAGCAAATCTCACGGCTCAGTGAAATTGATTCACATCACAATTTCCATTTGACTACAGGTAATTTGACGGTCAATTTTGACCGGCTTGCCGAGCATTAAATTTGGTAAAACGGGTATCAATCGAAAGCTCACTCTACACCGATTACGAAAATATAAATTTTATTCCGCTCGTGGCCCTGGAACCTCCACAATCAGCCTCGAATTTTTCATTGTTTTGGAGATTGGCATTGGGACGCAACAATGCTGCCTGGCACTTTTGCTCTTGAGCTACTCTCTCGTTTCACCAGACAGCATTGTTGCGTCCCAATGCCAATCAGGGTCGTACCAACCCTGCTCTCACTCTACAACCATGCGAATAGGCACACCCTCACTGTCAATTACTTGCGCGCATTAGTTATTATTATTATTATTATATTTAAAAGCAATTTTAGTGACGCATATAACAACAATGGTCTTTTGCGTCACGACGTAACGGTTGCTAATCGAATCTATATTGCGATAAGTAAATACAGTCAACTAAACATTTAGTACTGTCTTTTTGTCTTCGCAAGGAATTCCCACAGCCAAGGTAATATATAATCACTAGTTATTATATTTTCCATGGTGAAGGGTACTCTCAGGTCCATTACGGCAGCTCTAAACTGGCATCTTTCGTTAGCGTACTTTGCACACTCCATAATAACGTGCTCTGCAGTTTCTTCAACATGGCATGTGGTACAATCAGGGGTATCGGAGCATCCAATTTTGCTAAGATGGGAGTTGAGACGACAGTGTCCGGTGCGTAATCTGAAAATGGTCGTTTCGGCACGGCGTGGCGTGGTTAAAGTAGGTAGTTTTGTGTATATGTCAGGGCAGAACTGTTTGAAATGTGCTCCAGAGGCGGTTTCGATGAAACGTTGGTTCCAGTCTTGCCTACAGCGACCTAGAATCAATGAGTTGGCCTCGCTAGAAGTAAGATCTACACTTTGGTCAGCTAAGTCATGGGCCGCAGCCTCTTTCGCAAGTCGGTCAGCGACTTCATTCCCTTCAATACCACAGTGTCCTGGAATCCATACAAAAGAAATATCTCTATGGCTTTCATGTAAGAGATGGTGAGTTAGTTCTAATATTTGATTGGTAATATAGTTATTTTCACCAAGATGGTTTTTCAACGACAGCAATGCACTCAAAGAGTCACTCAGAATAGCAACTCGTTCGATGGAATTTTCTGAAATCCATATCAGTGCATCGAATATCGCTCTCAGCTCAATCGAAAAGATTGATAGGAGTTTCGAACATACTTTTGATGTTCTTATATTGCGATCGGGGATGTAGAAGGAGTACCCAGCACCGTTGATGTTTTTAGATCCATCGGTGTAAACTAGCATTCTGTTTGGGTATTGCTCAAAAATATAATCTCTGAATATAGCATCGACAATGTGACGTGGTGGATCGCGTCCGAGGGCTGTTTGTAATGATGTATCAATCATAGCGCATTTCAATAACCAAGGGCATATGGTTAGAGGGTGGTCACCTCTGACTTGCAAATCATCCAATATTTGAAGTCGGGATAAGAGATTGAAAGTCACAAATCGGTCCGAGAGTAGATTGTAAATTTCCTCCCATGAACCCTCCAATAAACTACGTGCAGGGTTTGATTGTTGTGTTCTGATCTTGGAACGGTACTTGAGACAAAGATATTGGTGCCTTAGAAAAAGGGGCATGTCGTTACACGAGGCCTCTAATACGCATATAGGGGTGCTGGACATGGCACCGCAAGAAAGTCTCAGAGCTTGATTGCGGATTGCAATTATTTTCGCGAGGTGTGATTTCGGTGCAAAGAAGTACGCTTCCATGCCATACTCTATGATGGATCTTATCAGGCTCCTATACAGGGTTAATAGCGTTCGAGTGGATGCACCCCAAGATGTGCCGGATACCATTCTGAGTAAATTCATGCGCTTTGCGCATTTGGATGCAACGTTAGATGTGTGTATTTTATAGTTGAGTCTTTTGTCAAAGGTGACACCTAAATATTTGAAGGATTCCACATACCTCAGTTGATGACTTCCTAGTTTGAGTACAGGTTGTACATAATTTCGCTTTTTCGTGAAAACCATTGCTACGGATTTCTCGACCGATACCATAAAACCCCACTTTACACACCATCGATGGATCTGATCAAGGGATGACTGAATGTTTTGAGCAAGTTGGTCAACAGCAAGACCGGCCTCCCAAATGGCACAATCGTCCGCATAGAGCCCCATGTCTGACTCGATAACTGTTGGAAGGTCATTTATCATAATGCTGAATAACAAAGGGCTAAGCACACTCCCCTGCGGAATACCATTTTCGGTGAGGAAAATGTCGAATAACGTTGTCCCGATTCGAACTTGAAAAGTACGGTCGTGTATGAAATTGTTGATCCAAGAAAGACAAGGCCCCGAAATACCCATTTCCCGTAAGTTATGGATGACAGCAGCCCTCCACACCATGTCATATGCTCTCTCGATGTCTAAGAAGACAGCTAAGACCGATCTTCCATTATGGATAGCTTTGTAAGTGGCATCGTGTAATCGGAGCACATGATCCAGGGCCCGCCGTCCCCGACGAAAGCCACTTTGAGCTGAGTGGAGTAAGCCGTGCTTTTCTAGATACCAAGATAGTCGCTTCATAATCATCGTCTCCATCACTTTACAGACTTGGCTGGTCAAGGCTATAGGACGATATGACTGTTGGTCTGATCGGTCCTTGTTTCCTTTGGGAATTGGAATAACAATCGAGTGCTTCCAGCTGCGAGGGACAGTCCCATTGCGCCATGAGTTATTTATCACCGAAAGCATGCTGAGTAGGGCATCTGGCGGGAAGTTTTTGAACATGGAGTAGCAAAGAGTGTCATGTCCCGGGGACGTGTCTTTTTTCGACTTCAGTGCTTTCTCAAGCTCTGCAATCGTGAAAGGATTGTTCAGAAGAGTATCGTTCCTATGGTGTTCGACTTCTATGAGGAGTGAAGCTCTCAAGTCCAACCTATGACGGTAATTCAAAGAGCTGCTACAACGTTGGAATGTCTTCGCTAGTATTTGTGCTTTTCCTCTTTCATCAGTAATATAATTGCTCTCAACTTTCAAAGATGCCACCGAACTATTCGAAAGATTGCCCGAAATAGAACGGATGACACTCCACACTTTCTGGAAATTTCCCCTGGCGCCAAGTGTTTCACAAAAGGATCTCCATGAATCACGTTTCGCTGTTAGTATCACTCGTCTGCACTGTGCACGACTACGTTTAAATTCAGCGATGTATTGCGCATCAAACGTTTGCCTCATTTTCAAAAATGCTGCCTTCTTCTTTCTCACAGCCCTGGCACAATCGTCGTTCCACCATGGTACTGATGAGCGACTGTGACTTCTCTTGATTGGAATGGACAGTCTGGCCGCACATAATACATCACTAGTGAATTTGTCGACCATGGCGTCAATGTTGTTCCCTGAACTTGGCACCTTGGGTAGATCAATCATCTGGCGAAAGCTCGCCCAATCTGCCTTCGAAAGGGCCCAAGTAAGCGGACGTTTGTTAGAGCGGGGTAGTTTAGCCAATAAAGATGTCAGTATGACAAAATGATCACTGCCTAATAGGGAGTTTGTCACGTTGGTAGTGCACGAGTGTGCGATATCTGCCGACGCCAGTGACAAGTCGATGAGTGAGGCCCTGCTCACTGCGTTGTATGCAGTATTGATGCGAGTTGGACTCGTTGCGTTCAGGGTTACCAATCCATGCCGATTTATCGAATCATACAACATGTGACCTCTGCGATTCGAGTTTCCAGCACTCCATGACCAGTGATGGGCATTGAAATCACCTAATATCAAAGACCTGTCCGACAGGTCACCCAAGAAGTCTAAGTCACCATCAACAACTCGGTACTCGGGAGAGCAGTATATGTTACAGATCCGCAAACCGTTCACTTCGATGCACAGCGTATCTATTAAGGATGGTGTGAACGTGAGGTTCACGTTCGCGTTCTGTGTGTGAACCTCGGATATTTAGAGGTTCGCGTTCACAACAGAACCTTGGTAGGTTCTGCACTGTGAACCTTTTTCATGTATTACAATTTTCACTTCATCGTTGGTTCAAATTTATTGCATTTCAACTGCAGGCCACTCTATGCATAGCGCTATAGGCACAAAAAATCAACACTAAACGAGCATGTACCTTGACAATCTCAAAAGTTTTACTTGCTTTGTTGCAAAAGTTTCCTCGAAATATCCAACTTTCCGTTTGTAAATATCTATTGACTTTCTGCTGCCAGCTTGACCCACAATCACAAAATATCACGAGCGAAATAAGCTACGTAGTCAGCAAATGATGTTTATTCAACTAATCAATCTAGCAGGCGTATGGGGTTAATCTTGACTTCATATGTTTACTGGATCATTAAAACCAAATCGGTGCGATTGAAGTGTGGGCTACGGCTGTATATCTTGTTAATGGGGTAGGCCTACTATAGGTAGCAAGTATAGAAACCCGTTTCACTCTCTGCTCAATATCAATGTACTCAGACGCCGAATACATTTTCCGATCTGTCATACGAAAAAGGTGACTCGAGTCTGACTTGAGTCAAGTCATAACTCGAGTCATCCCAACACTGCTACAAGGCTATATCTGCATCTTCCTTGCCCGACGGCATATGCACATCATGTAGGCCTACTCATGGTATGCATATACGCAAATCGTGTGTATGTATATCATGAGTCGGTGTATATGCCGCAAGAACATCAAGGACAAAAATAAACTACGTCCCTTCCTTTCCTTATATTCCCCGGTAAGTCCTCGTCAAAATTGTTGGCAAAGCGACGGAAGATATTCCTTTTATGGGATTATTATATCATTTGATTGCCCCAGTTGATACATTTGGCTGACGTTTAAAACGTCAATATGTATTTCAGCATTGTGACGTAATGTTGCCGAGTCGTCGCTAGGTATCATGTACATTAATATAGGCTATCATTTCATTGAAGGATAGATTGAAATTAGCAATATGACGTCCCGTGACGTCATGAAGTTCACGTTCGTGTTCACACAGAACCTTTCAAAAAGGTTCGCGTTCACACGAACCCGAACCTTTTAGAGGTTCACACCATCCCTAGTATCTATACCACCACCGGGTGACTGAATATCGAGAATTCGATAAGACAATTGCTTATTAATTAGAATGGCTAGCCCACCACTGCGAAGTGTTTTATCTTTTCTTTCCATGATGTACCCTTTAATCTTTGGAACATATTTATCAATAAGATGTGTCTCTTGAATTAACATAATATCAGGACGCCTAGGGAGTTGCTCTATAAAGTTTTTCAGTTCAGGTAACTTCCTGTATATTCCTCTGCAGTTCCATTGCAGTACAAGAACACCAGCGTTCTTATACATTTTGTGGAACTGCGCTCAAGAGGCTTTTCAGTGATTCAGGGTCGAAAGAAACGCTTAGCCACTTCTGAGCCGCGGAGGTAATCAATGACGGAAGATCGATATCATCGCTTGAACGACAAGTTTTAGCTGTGAGGTTCACAATTTCGCATATGAATGCGAAGAATAGTAACGGATGTGTAGAAGACATGATAGATAGAATTGACGAGTCGTGATCTGATTCGGACGGGGTACTGTCGGCCTCGGTGGCCTCGTTTACATGAGAAGAGGTTTCCAAAAAGGATAAGTTCGCATCATTTGGAAGGGGTTGTCGCGGTGGACTGATTTTCACCGACGTTGACTTAGCAGAGGCATTCTGACGTTGATGTACAGCCTGCCGTCTGTGTATAGCCTGACTATAAGTTTTACCGCTGGGAGTTGGCGACAATTGTGTGTGTGAAGATGTTTCCGGTGCATTCGCTTTAGCATCGACATGCGATACTTTGGCTTTAGCATCGACATACGATAGACCAGGGGTGGGCAAACTTTTGAGCTCGCGGGCCGCATTCAACATATGAATCCATTCGCGGGCCGCACCATATCAAATTGGGATTATAATAAACCAAACCACAATATTGGTATTTGATTATATAGCGAGGACATGGATATAATATATATGCTTATTTTAAACCAACCAAACACTGCTTTATATTGACGAAATCGTACGCGCGTCAGAAACCGTGCAAGACTTTATAGGCTGGTCGACCTCAAAAACCAATTTGTCAAAAGTATATAGGGGATAAAAGTCATCGGTTAGCCCGATTCTTAGAAAAGGGGTTGAAATTTGAATCGGTGAGCAGCTATCTGCTCATAGATTTGCTGATTCCACTTTGGGGTCAGTTCCAGGACACACAATGCTGACAGCATCATAACCATGTTAGCTTCAAACACGCTTCTACTATGTGTAGATAAAATACAAACAGCCTACTTTTACGCCAGATGTGGCCAACCTTTTGGCCATTCACGGCCGCATTTCGACTACTCATGTAGCCTAAGGCCGCATTCCTGGGCATATCCGTAAAGAACGAGCTGGGCGCCAAATACCCATGTTACAGTGTCTATTTTTCAGATGCACTAATGAATTTTGTCATTAATATTAGTAGTTTTACATATCATTATCAAACTTTAACCTTTCTCAGCCCACGTGATCAGAGTCACCGGTAGAGTTGATGAAGGGGGTGTTTTCGAGTATTTAGGGCAAGTTATAAATCATGATGCATCTCCGGGTGGGCCAATTGCTGTTATTCATTTTGTTGCATGCCATTATTTCTGGACCTGCCATCAGGATTGCCGGTATAGTGAGGAGCACACGATTCCGAGTTGGTATTTCTCAATGAGGCGCATCATTTTCCTCTGCTTCTCGCCTCTTTGTGGGGCTCTGACGGCAAAGAGCGCTACTGTATTAAAATCAAAAAAGGAAGTGAAATTGAATCGCGCGTAGCGCGAAGAAAATTCCAAGACTAATTAAAATATTTCAAGAAATCGGGAGTCAATTCGTAAATTCAAATTGCATGTCGTCGGCCGCCAACACATACTAATTGAATTGCGTCTCCACGGCCGCACCACTTCCTTCTACGGCCGCAGGTTGGCCGCCCCTGTTTTACGTATACAGAGAACGAATCTACCTAATACACCCGCGAATCGTTTTCTCCAAGCACAGCTCTAAAATTAAAAAACGTTGCTGGAGTGGCCAATCTGAAATCACACCCGTGATCCGAATTTTATCAATCCCGTTAAGGATTTATGTGATGTTTAGCCGTTCAAACCTTTCAAAACGCGTGGGCCTTGAGGTCGGGCTGTCGCACCAGAAATTATACATAAAAATAATGTAGGAAGTATTTACCCTAAAATTAACATGGTTAAATATATTAGGAAAAAATTTAAGTCCCTGTAGATTTTTAGTACGCATTTTATCTATTATTCATCATTTATTTATAATATTTTCAATATTTTATTGAGACTCTCGCGGGCCGCACAAAACGATGTTGCGGGCCGCATGCGGCCCGTGGGCCGTAGTTTGACCACCCCTGCGATAGACTCTCTCGTTCTCGAATTATTTGTATTTTGGCTTCCCTCTTATACACTGGGCACCCACCGTAAGCTGCGCTATGGGGCATTTTACAATTGACACACCTCTTTTCCTGATCGCACTGATGATGTTCATGCTCATGACTCCCACATTTGGAGCACGTTTTTCTTCCACCGCAATTTGCCTTCGTGTGACCGAATCGATTGCATCGGTGGCACCTCAATGGGGAGGATTATAGGGATTGGTCTTGAATCGAAGATATCCAATATACAACTCATCTGGAGGTGTTGGAACATCAAACCCGAGCAGCATTGACAAACTAGCAACATAGCCATCAGTGGACTTGCGTTTTAGACGTTTGGCAAAGCACACGTGTGATTCGCTGAGGAATTCAACAACTTCGTATTCTGACATGTCAGCTGGCACACCTCAGATAACGGCCCTGGACGCATGCTGATGCAGTTTACTCTCATCGTAACATCCCGTATTAACTGGAATTGACACTACTCCGTCCGTAAACATATCTAGAGATAGGATCTTATCGGCCTGCATGCGATTGTGGCAGGTGACGAGTAAGTCTCCCGACGGGAAGACACGGATCCCTTCATAATTACCAATCACTGCGTGTAAGCACTTGTTCACTGTGGTAGGATGATAGTGTTTCATCTTCCTATCCTTACCCGAAATTTGCTTTCCATTGGCTGATGGATCTAAATTGCTCAGAACAATCCCGAATTGCACTGCGGCAGAAAATAATCGAGTTGATAAAGACTGAGGCTGACACTCATTCATACGATATGACCAGCCAAGGTACAAAATCATCCAGTGACGAAGATGTACTTGATCCTCCGCGATCAAAGTACTTAAGACTTTTCAATTACACAAGCAAACAATCGAAGCAAAGTTAAATTAGAGTCAATGAAATGACTCAGAAGGTCAAGTACTTTGAAGAGACTGATAGGCTCATGTGTAGATTTGAAAGCGATGATTCTTTGCATTTTTGGGCGACTCGAAAGAATGAGTAGGGGAGATGTGGTACCGATGGATCACTGGGACCGAAAATACTTTGAAAATTCTCTATGATGAATCCATGATTACACTACGTGAACTTGTCTACAATTACATGCTGACAGAATCTTTCCTCACATACAAAAAAATTCGACGTGCGCGAGCTATGGGGTCTCTCACAGATGTTTTTTGTTTTGGGGGGTGAAAAGTAAATTTATATCGACATATACATTTTTCTTTGTAACCTTCAACGCGAACAAACCAGCAATCATTTTTATTGTGAAGTGCAGGGCTTGTATCAGGCTATATCATGGTACCTATTATTTTTTTCAGTACTTTCCTTGAGTGGAATTTTTTTCGATTCATGTATAAAATTTGTAGGGTGGCGACCGATGATACAATAGCCAAATCAAGCAAAATAATCAAGCATACTAATCATAAAACAAATGAAACATGCCTACGTACAGAAAATATTTATGTAATAATTACATATGATGTTTTATCGCTATAACGAGGTGTTTGGAAGTCACACTGTCGATTTTCGGGCAATACGTATGTACCCTCAAATTTATAAGTCCGAGCCTAAATCGAAACGTGATTTTATGACAACATTTGACTTAATATTTGTTCTATTTCTTTACGGTTGCGATCAAACATTCTTCTTTGGCTTACTGTAGCTTAGATTATAATACTGAGCAAGAAAAGTTGTCACATCTGAGGTATTTAGGGTATATGTGTCATAGGTCCCCGGGTCGTGTGCCATTGGACCCACCGGGTGGGGACCGATGACACGTTCGAGCAACAAATTTTGAACGGCCATAAATATTTTTTGAAAAGACGGATATTCATGTATATGTGCGCGATAGGTAGAGCTTGTATCAAAGTGCTGAGCCAGCAAAAAACCTGCTGTTTTCGGCTGAACATTTCGGAGCCAGCGATCATTTTCCAATTTTTGATCCATCGGTACCACATCTCCCCTATGCAATGCTCTTCAGTGTGGTTCAAAAATGCTTGTCAATTCCGGCATCTAGTGCACCAGTGGAACGTGTATTCAGTGGAGGTGGATTTATTCCAAGGCCATGCCGCTCTAGTATATCTGGGGAGCTCGTTTCCACTTTGGTATTTTTAAAGTGTAGCTCATCATTGATTTGATCTGCTGTCTGTGAAAATAGACAATAATACCCTCTGTCCATTTGAGGTTTTGTTAGGTATGTGCATTGTGCACGTGAGAAACAATGAATGGCTAATACAGCGTGATGTTTGTACAATAGGACTGTTCCAATGCAATTGGGAAAACCTTAAGTAATATCAAAAGTTATCTGTTTTTTTTTTCACTGCACAATGCACATAGCTGCATGCGCGCTTTTACAGCAAGCTGGCCTGTTGTAAATACCTCTACATAAACATGCATCTGTTGATTCTCTATCAGCTGGTATCTTGGCGTGAATTCGTTGGTTCTCTATCAGCTATTTATGAGCTATCGTCGATGTGCCCATCATAAAAACTAAATGCTTGAGTTGGTGATGTATCAGACTGACAAGACAGATATTTGATTTTAAGTTTAACTTAGTGAAGTTATCTGTAGCATCGGTAGATGAGGCCAGGACCTGTCCTTTAACTGCCTAAATAAACACGTGCCAAGACTCTAGTATGGACAAAATGAGCATGTTTGGCAAGCAAGGAATTCGATATCACCCAAGCAGGATTGAAAACATGAGTTGAACATGACTTCAATGCACTGACTTGGACTCGACTCCAGTCATAACACTATGACTCGGACTAGACCCTTTAAACGGTGACTTGGACTCGGACTCGACTCGGTGATGAATTGAAAATGACTCGACTTGACTCGAGTCAAAACCACAAAAGTAAGATTGACTCTTGACTCGGAACCATGTGACTTGGTTACAACCCTGTTCTAACCTACAATAAACATGAATGGTGGCAAGCACTCATCAGCATGGTATGTCCAAATGAATGGATTTCTGACAACTTTTCGGATGAAGCAACTATTGTTGTATTATACTTAGTCCTTAGTCGTACACAATGGGATTGTCGTCCGAAATCATGTATTAGATTAATCTTGAGTCAGGATATGTGGGGTATTCAGCATGTGGGCTTGGCGTTATAAGCGTTCTATTTATGAAATCGTATAGTACAGTCTACAGTCTGCATTATTAACCAGCAAATTACTGTTACACTGGACACTTGTCTGCGTATTCAATGATCATATTATTATGATATATGTTAGGCAACATGATCAGTTCCCAGCTGAAATCGTCAGTTTTTGTTCTAGCTCATGTATTGAATCAATCAGGACAAATGGCGGATAACCACTGCGCTAATAGCCTGTGTAACTTGGAGATGGCTACTCAGACCGTTCCTGGTGTGCGCTTGTACCTTTCCCAGAGCCAATAACATGCATGGAAGAATGTAAAATCTGGATAAAGGCATGTGGACTTCCTTGTAGTCATCTGAATCCTCATTTTATTAATAAAATATCATATATATCATTGCACCAAATATATGGAATCGTGACATAATTTAGATGAAACAATTCTGTGTTTCCAAATGAGTCCAATCTGAAATGCAGTCACACTTGATGCCACAATCGACTTGGAGTGTGTCTCATTTTATTCCACTCCAGTTTTGTTGCTTGATAGTGTGTAATGGATTGAAACTGCTGAGAGCAATATATTCAATAATGAGATGAGTAGTTGAAATTGGTAGCACTGATACGTTGCATGAGTCGGACGAGTACGCCGTGATGGGTGCCTGCATAGCAGTGTTGCTCTGTAAAATAAACATATTATATATTTTGTGCAGGCTTGACGGATATCTTATATGAAGCTGCAGAAAGAGGAATTTGATGGATAAAACGCAAGAAAATCAAATAATTTCTGGAAGAAGTAGAAGCACAAAACAGGAAACCCGTCATGGAAAATTACAAATTGACGGACAATTATTGCTGCTGAAGTTTAGTTCTCAGAGCAGCATCATAATGTCAAAAGATGCGGAGAAGCTGAAATTTTATGCTAGACTATATTAAATTCTTTCTGAATTGCCCGACTTATCATACTGACGTCAAATCTATAGTCTTGCTGTAAGCATAGTATTAAACCATTGGGTCAACCGTATACAACTGCTTCATTAGATTTCGATTTGGCCATGTAGATATGTGGTTCTTAAAAAGGCACCATTTGCATTCATTCATGATTTCTCAAAACTAGAATGATTATTGACCGTCAATAAATCACATACGACTTTGAAAGGATTGATGGATTGTGGTGCACTTACTTTTGTGCAGGAACTGTTCACAGGGACCATTTCAGATGGAAATATTAGTGAAATATGTGGATTCAACAAGAAATGTGAGACAATGATGGAGTTCAGCTATGGTGAACCAGGAAATGCTATCATGGCAGAAAAGGGATTCACCATTGAGTCGGAAATCAAGAAATTGAATCTAGATTTAAATATTCCTGCGCATGATTTGGCGCACCGTCGAATGCCTGAGCCAGACTGTTCCACAACAAGAAAGATGGCGAGACAACGTATTCATATTGAACAGCTGATCGGATGCAGCATTGTGTATCAACTAACCAAATATGGACTAATTACTTACTCTAATTCGCGATTGAAAATTAAAAATGACCGACGCAACATATTCGGCAATTGTGGAAATTCAGTTCCATTGTGAATACCGTAATGCCTAATAGCATGCTACGGATCGTAATTGCGCGGTGCCATGGTCAATGTGTACCAACAGTGCATGTCTATTCATACTATACTCCAGTGGTGTGCATTGAAGCTCATTTAGAGGCCCAATTTGTTGAATGAACAATTCTCCAGGTGAAAATGTACTAGGATTATTTGTGTTTGGTGGAATGATATAAAACTGAAGACACCAGATACACCAAAATCTACCTTGAGGCAGGAGTTGATCGGTTGCGAGCAAAGTTCCCTCTAAGCTGCGCACATGCGCAAATGCGCAGTGCTGAAGCGGTCCCTGTGCACAGAAAATCCGAAGTGATGTTTTTTTGAAGTCGTTGCGCACTGTTGTCCAAGGCGCCACGCAGGCGCGCAAACTTGTGAAAAATTAGAGGGAACATTGCCAGGGGCAAATAGTGTTATCGCTGAAGTCTTACATCGAGGTACAAGTGCGGCCAGCAAAGGTAAATACTGCACTCCGTGAAGAAATGAGACTTTGCAATCACGAGCGCCTAACGAAAAATCTTTTCTTTTAGTATGGTCTCGTACGCGTGAGCGATACTGATATCATTCCAATAGCGCATTATTTTCCGGGAATGGCGAAATAACATGGTTTAACAATAACATAGTTATAAGTAACAATGGGCAAGCTCGAAGTTAATCTGCGAGAAACTAGCGCATAGTCTTCTCCGCGTGTCATGAACATTGCGTAAGATATCCTCAGGACCGTATCTGCCGCACCCAAACCCTCAATTAGGGGACCGAGATCGAAAGGAGCCCAAAATTATTTCGTGAATTAACATAAATCATGGAGTATTTTTTGGGAATTTTTCAAAATATTTATCGCGCCGCGCGTGAATTAATTTTGTCAAATGTCTTGATTATTGGGTACCCGTCCCACAATAAAAAATAGGCGTGATTAAGAGAAATGGGCACTTGGGCGACGGCCATTACCTTATGCCACGGCGCACCAAGACATATGAAGTTATAGGCTATGTGACATGCGACTCCGAGAAGTGCGCCAAAACGATCAGCAGCGAGAAAAGCTTGGCCGAAAAGGACTGCCCTATATGCTGACCGAAAACTTCGATTCATACATATAAGTTTAATTGTCCATAGGCGCGTAAATGGCTGGCGCTGAATGTTCATGTGTTGGCGATCCGAGTCCCACAACAAGACAAATGCCACGTCGAGGGAACATTATTTGCCTGTTGAGAAATACCAATTTTAAATCGTGTTCGTGTTTTAGTTTAGTACGTTTCAGCGATTTCAATGTCTTTTGACATAGCCGATAGGAGGTCACGAAATAGCATCATATAACAAAGTCATTATAACAACGAGTGCGCGCGAAGATGTTTAATTAATATTTAGAGGACTTACGTTTTCTAACACACCTCGCTTGATCAGCTTTACCTGTAAATCTGATTATGTGAGCAGAGAGATGATAAAAATGGATAGCAATAGATATATGCTATGTAATTCCCGATCATATCGACCGATTCAACCATGAATCATATAAAATTTTCGCGCTTCGCGCGTTCAGGCGAGATAGCCACTAAGCCCCCCCCCCCGATGTAGATGATATCTGCAAAAAGCGCAGAACCCGATAGGGGGTCTGGGGGACTTCGCCCCCGATAAGTTCGGTTTATCACCTTATGTGGGGGGCTGGTTGCGCACTATTGTCCAAAGGCCTGCGCAGTGAGTTAACGTGTTTGCGCAGACTCGTGAAAAATTAGAGCAGTGGTTCTCAACCGTTTTGGCTTCGCGGACCCCTTTTTACCGTCACGGACCCTCACGGACCCCCTCAAGTTTTAGTTCGATTTTAGCTCTATTATGGTGCAAACTTCATCTGTCTTGTGCAAATATGAGCTGTGGGCTCGCGATAAACAGCAAAATCGTGATTTGTCTTGAAAATAACATCATACTATTTATGTATAAATTGGTAGACTTTTATTATTTCAAAGCTAATTTTGCAGCTGTATTTCTTGAAGTAGCCTACGTGGTCGTGTCTTGAAAATCCGCGTCTTCGTTTTGATATAAACGAGGAGTGCCGAAAACCATTTCCGCAAAGATAGATAAAGGCTAAGGTAGTATTAACGCATAACGCTTCCGACGATACTTTTGGTGTGATCGCAACATTTATGGCACCAAAAGGAAGAAACATATATTTTATGAACATATCACGTCCAGCATCCAGCGCAGGTACGGCAACATACGGACCGCGGGCCGGATTCAGCCCGCAGAGAGTTTCTACCGTTGAAGTGAAATCCTAATCTAATAGTATAGACAAATTTTATGCGCCAAATAACGGAACCAAGTTTTCCAACCAGAGAAAGACTGTCATGAAACGACTGCCGTGTGTTATGTATTTTGGTCTGATGAAAAATAAAGACTCTCTCTCTCTCACTTGTTCTGTTCGGGTTCACATATATATTTACGACAAAACATTTACGACCATGTACAATTGAACATTAAAGACAAGGCTGCATGCCAATATAACTGGTGATATAAATTTCAGGGTTGGAGCGTAGGCCTAATGCTTTGATAGCAACGAAGCACTCCTTGTTCATCAAAAAATCAGCTTTGTCGATAGCGTATCCCCAATAAGAATTCGCTAAATCTGATAGCCGAGCTTTAAGAGCAGGTATACCATCGTCCGATTTATGACGAGTGTCAGCTGAAAATATTCGGGTTCATTTCAATATGAATATATTATTCAATTATAAATCGAAGTTCTGTACCTCCAAGAAGCTGTTCAATGAGTGGTTATGTATATCACAGGATAAAATGGATTTCGTGGCTAGGTTTCAATCCCTACATTGGGTCAAATTAGGGAAATACTTCGGAAATTTTTATTTCAAACGACTGTTCACTAATTTGATGAGCAATGTTCCCTCTAATTTTTCACGAGTCTGCGCAAATACGCCAACTCACTGCGCAGGCCCTTGAACAACAGTGCGCAACCAGCCCCCCCCCCATAGGATAATAAACCGAACCTCTGGGGGCTTCGCCCCCCACCCCCCCCTCAGGCTACGCGCTTTTCACCGCTACTAATCATCTATGCCCGGTCTTCGTTTAGTGGTGTTGCGACTAAACGCGCTATGCGCGAAAATTTTCTATTATTCATGATCAAATTGGTCAATATCATCGGGCATTGCATATATTTCTATCAATTTTAATCCTGTCTCTTCTCACGTAATCACATTTACAGGTAAAGCTGATCGAGTGAGAAAAGGTAGGACCCCTAAATATAATTAAACATCTTCGGGCGTACCCGTTGTTATGACTTCCTTACATCATGCTATTTCGTGACCTCCTATCTGCTATGCCAAAAGATATTTAAATCTGGACATAAGTCACTTTGATTCCACTGCGACGATATGGTGACATACTATAGATTACTAGAAGACAGACATACACGCACGAGAACGCACTTGAAATCAAGACATGCCATCGATGTAGGCCTATCGCGTCAAAACACTGATGTGACGTCTTAATACCGGCCATGCACTCATTACTATCAAGATATAACATACGAATTTATAATGATACGATATATAATGACACGAATATTGAAGCAAGAACAAGATCAGCGTATGACCTTATCGACAGAAGATACCCGTTCAAACGAATCGAATAAAATCACAAATTTGTGCTGCTAAGAAGCTGAAGGCACGAAGTGCACAGTGCATATAATTGCTGCATTTCCGATCAACGTTTGCCAAGGGATGGATTTTTTCAACAATATTGATGCTTGTACTTGAATATTCTGCATATTATCCTATATCACCATACGTGATCAGATTCGCCTGATGGAAGTGATGACTTCGAACATTCGCGGCATGTAATTGTACATTAAATCTTACACAATATTCATGCCACGCGGAGAAGACTATTCGTTAGTTTCTCGCAGTTAACTTCGAGCTAGCCCATTGTTATTTATAACTTTGTTAAACCATGTTATTTCGCCATTCCCACAAAGGATTGCGCTATTGATATGATATCAGTATCGCTCACACGTACGATACCATATTAATAGAAAAATCTCTTTCTTGAGCCGCACACGATTGCAAATTCTCATTGATTCGCGGAGCGCAATATTTACCTTTTCGGGCCGCTCTTGTAGGCCTACCTCGGTTTCAGACTTCAGCAATAGCACAATTTACCCCTGGCAATGTTCCCTCTCATTTTTCTCGAGTCTGAGCGCCTGCGCAGTGCTTTGGACAAGAGTGCGCAACGATTAAAAAATAGTCATCACTTCGGATTTTTTGTGCGCAGCCTGGATTTTCTGTGCGCAGAGACCGTTTCAGCACTGCGGATTGGCGCACGTGCGCAGCTTAGAGGGAACATTGGTTATCACGTTCCCACATGCTACTATATGTAGGCGAGTTGATGTTATACTGCCGTTGATATTGGGGTCTACCAGTTTCATTCTTTGATGTAGAATCTTACGATACCGCGCTGCTGATTTGAGATTATCCTCCCCTACGTCGCTGTGATCACATCCAATGTTCCCTCTAATTTTTCACGAGTCTGCGCGCACTCACAAACTCACTGAGTCCGTACCGACTAAAAAACGGTCATCACTCAGGATTTTTTGTGCGCAGCTTAGATTTTCTGTGCGCAGGGATCGTGTCAACACTGCGCAATTGCGCACGTGCGCAGCTTAGAGGGAACATTGTTGATGAGAATGACAACTTCAAGTCGAGAAGACATTACAAACCAACAAAATGTCTCTAAACAGCAATATGTTTGTATCAGCAGTAGGTTATTGGAAAATTGGCAATAAAAATGAATTTCCACACTACGATAGTTCATGTCAGACGATTATTATGATGATGAGTCAGGACGTTTTAGCAATTGTGGTGCGAAACTGCCCCATGCTTTCTAAAATTAAAAAAAATTATTAAAAATTACGTTATCAACCATTTAAAAAATTTAGAGGCCTCGCGGACCCCCTGAAATTGCTTCGCGGACCCCCGGTTGAGAACCGCTGAATTAGAGGGAACATTGGTTGCGAGCAATGTTCCCTCTAATTTTTGACGAGTCTGCGCACGCTCACCAACTCACTGCGGAGACCCTTGGAAAACAGTGCGTAACGACCCAAAAAAGTTCACCACTTCGGATTCTTTGTGCGCAACTTAGATTTTCTGTGCGCAGAGACCGTGAAAGCACTGCGCATTTGCGCACGTGCGCAGCTTAGAGGGAACATTGGTTGTGAGTACGGTCGAGAAATTGATTGTCAATCACGGCCGAGCTCACTGAGGCTGATGCAAATCACAATGTAGTCCTTGTAGCTCCAGGCTCTGGATTGTCTTAATCAATGCATATATGCATGAGAGCATATATCAGAACCTCATGTGAAAATAAATCATAGTTACAACTTCTATTGCAGAAATCTTTAAAAAAATGTCCTTTGCTTTACTTACCCTGTCTTACAAGTGCTAGACGAATCAATAACGGATTTTCTGAGAACGTGTATTTCCATTGAGTATATCTCACTTTACACCTCAATCTTTGTCCCTAAGTCGTGTACGTAGCGCTCCATGAAATATTTCGTAGCTTTCTCTGCGGTGTTAGAAGAAGATGCTGTTCCACTCAAATCCAGAAATTCGATAGAATCTCCATAGCTTTCAAGTTTCATAATCAATACACCAAAATTGTGATGCGTGGCAGCAGCTGTATTTTATAGCATATATTTCTGAACATGAGATATGCTTGAAAATTTCGCTCGAGACCGGCAGCCTATGAAATCGTCAAAATATCCATTACAACAATCTTATTGTATAGTATAGTATAGTGACAGTCATCGCTTAATCCGAAAAGTTGTCAAAAAACCATGCATTTGGACACAGCACGCTGATGCGTAGGCTACTTACCACCATTCATGTTCATCCTAGACTAAAAGCTGCAAGTACATACTAGCTCTACGCTATTACTATTTATTAAGGCCAGTCATCGCCAATTCAACGTAAATTTGCTTAAAACCTTCATTTTTCAACCATTTCCCATAAGAGCTCATAGTAAGCTTGCCCGGCCCTGTTCTTGGTTTACATTCTGCTGCAACCTGATTGGTTCGTGTCAAAGGTCACGAAAGTGTCTATTGTGTGTGGCACAGGTATTTTATTCATGCAGACTGTGTCAGAAGTGCTTTCGGCGAAAACTATCAAAAACGGAAAAAAAGTACAAATTACACGTAAAAAGCTCCGGTTAATTCGGAAAATTATCCGCCTAATTTTTACTAAGAGTGGCACTTCGTTCGTTTAAATACAAGATGAGTGATTTAGATGTAACAAAGTCGGTCTAACCATTACCCATTGATAATAATATGATATAAGGCAGGCCGCCCGCCAGACGATCTCATCCGGCCCGCGGAGCAATTCCGAGTAGATTGAAACATTATTATATTTTCCAGCACAATTGTAACAAATGCGGTGATTCATTTGCAGAAAATACTTCCATGTTCATAGGCCTCATTAAAACCCCCTGACTAACACCCTAATTACCACTAGTAAAATATCGGCGAAATTGAGATCCAATTTCAAGAAGCCAAAAAGTGCACACAAAGTTTTGAGTTTTATACAAATTGGACCAGAAATAGTTATTCACAGAAGTTAAAACGTCAATGCGGAACCTTTATATGCAGTTTATATGGAAATATATCAGTTAAGCAAATATATAATTGAGATATCTATGATCGCGCTGCTGTGTCACTTTCGATCCAATAGATCCCCCGACATGAGAGAAACCGGAATCGCGGTTTAATAATTATAAACCAAATTCCAATCTCCACGTTTCCAATTAAATATCTTGTATTCCTCACAATGCATATACAGGTCGGACGCCAGATTAATCAAACGGAGCATAGAATAAGCCAACTTATATTGTCGTTAACCTAACGCCACTGTTTTATCGGTTCCTTACTGTATTCAATGGACAATAATCGAATTTTTGCAAATTCCATCGTTCGCGAGTAAAGGTGTTGCGACTAGGGCTGGGCAAAATCGAGTACCTGAGTGATTCGATTCTGAATCACGTAATATGCTTCGAGTCGAGTCGAGTAATCGAGTATCACTCGTTATAATAGAATGTAATATGTCAAAGCTCTAATATGTACCTTTTATGCGATCTCAAAGAATATAATGCCTGTTATCCATCACATTAAAGATACTTTGGTATTTTTCGACCATACCGATTTCATTGCACTTGGTGACAATGTTGTGGGATGATCATGACTTCAGAAACATGCTATTCCCAGTAACGTTGGTAGCTTTGTACTACATGTTACGTATGGTACGATACGGGCAGTCAAGGTTTCAAGGCTCCAACAGTGAAACATCGAAACGATGATTCCCGTTGATAAATTAATTTTCAGTGGCGAGAAACGTATAATTTCAGTACTCGAAAAAAATCGACTTTTACTATTCGACTCGAATCATTAAACTTAATACTCAATTTAGATTCGAGTACTCGAATCATTGTGCCCAGCCCTAGTTGCGACTTGCTAATTTGAAACCCCCATGATCCATGTATTATCTATACATGCTTTAAGGCAGTGGTTCCTAACTTTTTTTCCTATCGTGCCTCCATTGGACGAAATTTAAGCCAAAATTCCTTCCTTAGGAGAAATCTGCCCGATGATTATAATAAGGTCATGTTTACCGCGCAAACACCTATTGACTTAGAGAATAAGACGGGCGGTAACGAGTGTTGGTTTCTAGCAGTGCTGTAATAACACTTTGTAGACCTCCAGAAACAATGGTCTTGGTCCCAATCACATAAATTCTGGAAGGATTAACTCAACAGACCCTCACACTTCCATTTGTGTTTTCGGCTTACCATGCACCAATAGCTAATATAACTGCTGTGAAAAATCATGCATAGACTTACTGGTCTTGCGATTTCTTCTCAAGTTTACGAATATGTATTTGGTCAATAATATTGACACTTTCACATATAGCTGGGTCGACCAGACGCGACGACGAGTCGAGTCAACATTTTCTTACGACTCGACTTGACTCAAGCTATATTCTCAAAATACGGAAACGACTAGGATCGACTCGAGACAATTTGTGTATTGACTCGACAAGGACTCGAGTCATTGTGCATGACTCGGACCAAGCCATATGACTCAGACTATAAGACGGCCAAGACCGACAATTCATTGTAATTCCGAAGAACAGTAAAGTGACCACCCTATTGGAATTTTGTCCACTGGTCCTGGTACTTGAAAATGCGACAAGAAGCTGCTCATAGTGAGATAAATTAGTATATCATAAATTCAAATCATTCGATATCACCAAACACAGTTATAAAAAGTGGGTTTAACAAGACTTCGACTGGAAACTGAGCAGTAAACAAAATGACTTGGACTCGGACTCGAATCATATTACCATGACTCGGACTCGACCCTCTGCTCGGTGACTTTGATTCGGACTTGACTCAATGTGGAATTGAAAATGACGCGAATTGACTCGAGTCAAAACTATGAAAGTGAGATTGATTTGTGACTCGGAGCCTCGTGATTTGGTTGTTCAGATTCGCTGCTGGAGCTCATTGGAATTTAGGACACCTATTACGTTTCGGCAACATCGCACCAATTTAACATGTCTTTTACTAAAAATAAAGCTAGTTTAGCGATCTCTTTGACTTGAATCGATGACGTTGGAATACTTTGTCACTGTCTAAAAATGTTGAATTGAACATGTAATACAAATGCTTTAACTAGAGGCCTTGTTGTGATAAATTCGGCACGACAGTTGCTCGCTTAGGATATATTTGATTGAGAGGCCTACAAAATTGTCTCGCAAATTGCAGCACATCTGAACTAGTTAAAAAAAACAAGGGGGAATTGTATGTGAAAAAGAGATTTCAAATAGCATTTGAACATACTTTCAGCAAAAAAAAAACAACCATAAGGAGCATGCGTTCGGATATACATGGTTGACTACATGACAGCTCGGACATGAACAATTTGGGAACTCCGTTACAATTCTGAAGTGGAATTCCTCCCTAAAAATTGCAAAATTCCCCCGAAGGGAGGAAATTCCTCCCCGGTTGGGAACCACTCCTTCAATGTATTCAAGGGAAAAGCAATAGTACGGGGTTCCAATTTGGAATCAGTTGACTCGTCCGGCCAGCGAGCGATTTGAAGACTGGAATCCGGCCCGCGACGCAATGAGAGTTTTACACCCCGGATATAAGGCCTTGCCAGTATACTATTCGCTTCAACTGCGGTAAAATTGCGTCTTTTAGAACATAATGGCACGGCAAAGTTTTCCGGCCTAGCTGAAAGCTTCTTGCCTTTATTTTCCCACCACCGTTTCATGGAGTGCTTCAAGCAGGTGAAAATAGTCCTTCCACCGTTGAAAAAATACTGTACTATTTCAATCACATGTCTGTATTTTACAAAGTAATATAGTAAATAGTATATAATAATTTTTGAATCGTTCGTATGCGTTTTATGTAATTAATACCAATTGCTGCTGTATACCAAATCTGCAATTCATTAACTACGTAACATGACAATATTTTACCGCGTTGTCAACCTTTACGCATGACCAGGGGTCTCCAAGAATTTCTAAATGTAATAGTTTTTTCTTCAATTTGCCAAATATGCAAAACACCTTATCTTCTCACGAGTAGACGGGCTAAAATACCATGCAAAATCTTCTCGGATATACTTGAAAAAAGATAGAAGTACTTGACTATTCAATCAATTATATCGTCCTGAAGAAGAGTACTTGAGGAACTTATTATAAATCATTTTGGGTGTTGTAAGCAGTGCATTCCACGAATTTAAGTTGCATATAATGCATATTATGACTTTCATTGAAATTCTTCCGACTGGCCTTACTAACACTGCAAGCTCGAATCAATGACTTAATTCCGAGACACAGAGTCACAGGAATAAATCCACCCGACATCAGGCCTACATCTTGAAACATCGCATTTCATATCACCAATTGTTTAAGGGCAGACATTGCATACCATAAGCTCCTTGACTTCAGATGAAATTGCTTCATGTGTGGCAGTGGTTCTCAACCTTTCTAGACTAGTGCCCTTTTTAAGAAATTTTCATGGTCTCGCGGCCGGCCCTCCCTCCATAAATCAAGGACTTTACTATAAACAATGGAAGACCTTGAAAACTGGTCAGTCTTTTATGGCTTGGACTTTGCTATTGGAAATATTTCGCACTAGAATCGCACATAATATCCACGCGCTTAATTAGCGACCTGATAAATGTACGACACGTGTTACATTCGAGATCACATCAAGGTTGATATGACAATAATCTGGTCCTATGTAGGGGATATGTGGTAGCGATGAGACACTGGGACCGAAAATACTTGAAAGATTATCTGTGATAATCCCATGATTACAGTACGCTACTTTGTCTACAATAACATGCTGACAGAATCTTTCCTCACATGCAAAAAAACTTCGAACTGCGTGAGTTAGGGGGTCTGTGAAAATTGATTCACGTTTTAGGGGGTGTAAAGTAAAGTTGGATCGACAGATACATGTTTTCTATATCACCTTTCAGACTAACGAGCTCGCAATAATTTTTGATGTGGAGTGTAGGGCTTGTATCAGGGTATAAAATGGCACATATTTTTGAATCAATACCATGCGCGAGTGGACTATTTTCAATTCAATTACAATATTTTTAGCGAGGGGACCTATCGTACCATAGCCAAATCAAGCAAAATAGTTGGACCAACTAATCACTTAACAACAGAAATACGCCTACCCTGCATATATAGAGGCTGTAGATCATACTTACCTGTGGTGTTTTGTCGCTATTACGAGGTATTTAAAAGTAAAAATGTCGATTTTCCGGCAATATGTATGTGGCATTAATTTTGTAAGTTTCGGCAGAAATCAAAACATGATTTTATCCCAACATTTGAGTTGATATAATCTATTTTATTCTTGAAGGTAGCGACGAAACATTCTTCATTGGCCCGATGTGGCTTATATTATGGTACACAACAAAACAAGTTGGAAAACTTATGTCTCATAGGTCCCATGGTCTGCGCCATTGGACCCACCAGGTGGGGACCGATCATACGTTCGAGCAAGAATTTTAAACGTTTAAAAATATTTATGAAAAGGAAGATATCCATATTGATGCCCGCGATAGGTCGAGCTTGTATCAAAGTGTGGAGTGTCGGTCAACGATTTGAGGGCCAGAGATCATTTTGCAATTTTTGATCCATCAGTACCATATCTCCCCTACATACTCCGAATCCATCTCTGCGATTAACGATGCGGGGAATGTAATTGTATTGGGTTTTGTCTCATTGCTTTGTGCAAATAGTAAATCAAATTAAAGGTCGGAGAGACCTTTCCTAACATTGAATTTAGTTCGCAAAATTATGGGAAATATTGCACCGAGTTAACGTACATCTGAGGTTGCCGGTCACAACAATTAACAGGCGGCGAAGAAATATCGAGGTTGCCGGTCACAACAATTAACAGGCGGCGAAGAAATATCCTGACCATTCCATCTTGTAACTCTAAAATACAAGGATTTTTTGTTGATTGTTTTGAAAAAAAAATGTGTCCAAGTTTCTTTCATGTACAAGGGGCCCTCAAAAGTGGTACAGTGTCTCTATCTCTACGATTTCGACACGCTGTGTGATGTAAGTTAAATAGCCCAACTCGTTCGAAACAGTTTGTTGAAAATATCCCCATCTAGCGAGATGCAGGTGGGTTAAAAGGGAGGAACTGCGATCAAAAACTATCCGCGCATGATGCATGTTATCTTAGGGTTACCATATTTTTGTTTCACGAATTCCGGACGCTCTTTGGCGCCCACTAGCGGATTTCAAAATGAGGTGTGTGCATTGTCGATAAATATGACGTCACACCAGCAACGCTTTGTCTATCGACTAGAGGTGGTCGCGATCCGGTTCAGGAGTATGTGGTTGTGTATTGTATGTTGTAACCTGGGCCGAAGCCACATATTTTCAGCCCCATCCCGCCGAAATAAACACTGGGCCCATCGTAGGGTATTCGATGCAACTTCTGGGGGTTTACTATATGCATCTGGTCGTTAAATGATTTGAATGAATTGTGTCGATAATATTGGCTCTTTCATATATTACTGTATCATTTTAATCCTCTCTTCGCCCACATAATCAGAGTCAGCGGTAGAATAGAGCTGGTGTAGGATGATGACTTCTGAAATGCAAGGGGCGTAATCGTATATCGTTAAGTCATGTTCATGTCACACCCATAGAATTATATATCAGCCGAATGCGGGTGTGCACTTCACCACTGAGCTATATAAACACCGCACATCCGGTGGTTTCCACCCTTTTAAGGTCACGAATCCATTTCCAATTTGAAAATGTGCCGTGGTCCAGCTCAAAATTTTATGAGCTGATTACTAATTAAAGGTCGGCACATTTGCCCAGACTTACTCACAGCCTATTTTGTAAGCTAATTACGTTCAATATCTTCGCGAACCCCAGATTAATGGCAAACTACTCCCAGGTTTAGAACCACCATCTTTGAATAAAGCATCCAAACGACACAAAACGACGACTCTATGAATACCGTTATCTTGTAATTGCGATTACAATATGACTTCTTTTTGTAAATGAATGTTATTTTTTATTTATTTTTTGGTCGCAGTTTTTTGCGAGGGTGGTATTCCCCATATTAAAACCAATATATATGATACTAAATCGCGCGCAGCGCGAAGAAAAAATTCATGTAGCAAAAATCTGCCCAAGAATAGTCTTTAGGTTGATTTAAAAAAAAATATGAGCTTACTTCAAGCCTTCAAAATTCCGGACATTTAGGCATATTTTAGAAATTCCTCCCGGACGCAGTTTTAACAGTGAAATTCCGGACATGTCCGGGAAATTCCGGACGTATGGCAACCCTATGTTATCTTCATCTTACTTGAGTTGCAATAATGAACTACTGCATTCATGAGAACATATAGCAAACATCGGCGGTATATTTCACGGGAGCGCGACTAAAAATTCCCCTTACTTGGAAGATTTTGTCGAATGTAAATTTTCAGCGATATATAAAACTCATGTTCTACT
Source organism: Botryllus schlosseri (assembly GCF_051294905.1). Classification (NCBI taxonomy): domain Eukaryota; kingdom Metazoa; phylum Chordata; class Ascidiacea; order Stolidobranchia; family Styelidae; genus Botryllus; species Botryllus schlosseri. The sequence continues at coordinate 2,417,733 of NC_137239.1, forward strand.
CTACTATATAATAATATGCCCATATGGAAACCACTTCACCGTCTGCTGCGACGCCACTTTTCTTCAACGCTCCCATATCGTCCCCTCGGTGTTTCAGCCTCTTTAAAACCCGAATCACTCCCCGGGGGGGGGGGCGCTGGTGCTCCGATTTATAACCACTGATAAATGGTTGCCAACGTGAATAGAGCTATATGGTATAAGAATGATAAGATTGTTTGCTACCATCATATGGCAATGGAAATGTACGACAAAACGGTTTCCCCTGACGATTATATGTATATTTATTTATATATCAATATGTAGACTAGCAAACATCGAGTGAGGTTTAAAAACTATACAGCAAATTCATTCGGCAATTTCACTTGAATGCCATCAGGAATTTGTCGTTACGCGCAATTTATTTCTCGGTGTTATATTTACTTGCCATTCCCATTACTACTAATTTATTCGTCAATATGCACCGAAATCAATCATTTAACTACCGTATTCGAGGTGATAATCACCAGTGTTTCTTTGAATATTGATGAATAATAACCGTTAATAACACTGGCCAACAAAATGAAAAAAATAATTTTAGGCAGACCATCTGAGAGCCGTTTCTGGGGTTTTCGCGGTTGCTGATCACGAATATCACATTAGTTTTGTCAGATTGGCTCTTTGTCAGAAGATGTTTATACTCCTAAAAAAGCCCAAAATAACTGTATTTACCCTTAAATATTTCACTTGGTTGGAAGAAAATCGTAGTTTTTTTCTAATTTTATACTGCGCATAAATAGCTAATTGACTACGAAGAACCCGCATGTCGTTCTCAGTCATTCTATCAATATTAACATGACATGATGTGAAATATTTGTTTGTCAAAAAAGCAGTTTGTCCAGCCTAAAAATAGTACTTTTGCACAACGAAAATACATATTCTCCTGTATCCATTGCTCATTCTACCAAGATAAACGATGAGTATAAAGTTGTAAAATTTGTCTCTGAAAGCCTTAACTACAATACTCATATGCGTCTCATTTCTTTTGGCTGGAAAATGGATAATTTTCCGCTGAGTCAAAAAAGTGGGTATACCTAGTTAGTAACCCTATCAAACGAGAAGCTTAAATCTGGTATCTGGTATATTCGAATACCGATGAAAGATTCCGATTTCACATTAGAAAGGAGTTCACTGCATGTAATTTTTCTTAACATGTAGTAAATATAACTTTTTAGATGATCACAAAGCACCCAACTACAAACAGTTGGTCCAAAAATTCGTATCTGTTTATCGAAAACCTGAGCACAAACATGAGCATAAAAGTTCACTTCCTGTTCAGTCATCTTGATATATTTCCTGATTCCCATGTTTTTTAGTAAGGGTAGAGGTTCTACCAAGACGTCAGAACAACAAAGGAAAGATATCAGGGCAGATGAGATGAACAATTGAAAATATTATATCAGACCTAATTCACCGCATTTGCTCATGGGCACAGCCAGCTAACGATTCATATCAATTTGATTCCTGTATTAATACAGGTGGTTCGTTCAACACAGATAAATACGGAGCAATGATTCGAGTACTCTCGTCTTAATCCTAATGATCCGATTAGAATAGCAAGAGCTGATGTTTTCGAGTATTGAAATTATACGCTAATCATCACCAGGAGTTGATTTATCCACGATGAGTTTAACACTACATTTTTCTCGCAGAATTTTTCCGGAGAAACCTTGCAACCTCGATTCATCATATCGCACCATAAAATAGTGTAGTAAAAAGCTACACAAATCTGTTGAATGACATATCTGTGAAGTCGTGATCATATCAGCGTGGCTGTAAATGACTGTCCCAATTCCGTTGTGCGCGAAAGCGTAAATAGGTCGCTCTCGAAGTCACAAGCTGTGACGGCACAGTTAGTCTGCGACGCACGTGTTCTCAGAGCCCGCATAAGAGGTCGACGCGCTCGCGCTTCAGTCGTAAGATAGACAATTGGCTCCATTTCGCTTCATTTATTCTTTCTATTTCTTGTTTAACCGCAGTATCATTTGAACCTGGTAAATCTACAAGTTTCTGACCACTAATTACTACTATTTGGCTGTTCTGTGCTAGTAAAGAAAGCTCCTTGGATCTGCGTGTGTGATCAGGATTGCAAGAGTATACTCAGAGCGGTCATCAGTCAGTGACTAGTGCGTACAACAGGAACTGTAAGCTGTAGCGTCGACTCCAATCAAGCACTATACCAGCGTGTCTTGCAACAAGCCGTTGCAGCGACCGCTACAGTCAGAAACTTTACCAGTCATAAAGTTGAAAGTCGGAAACGTTTAAAATCATGGAAGCTGCAGCAACGTCAGAGAAAGCTGACTGCTCAGCCGCACAAAGTCAAACTGTGGCAACGTCAGAGAGTGCTGACTGCACAGTTCCATCAAGTTCGGAAAATGTTAAAGACGAACGTGGAAGTGTCAAAAAAGAAATTGTTGACCAGAACCCCGTGAAGAGCAAGTCAGTGGGTTCTGATGTTTCAACCAGTAGTGACGGCACTTTCCATGGATTCGATCAGAGATTGGTTGAACTTGAACGTCAGTTCCATGAAACAAAAGGCGAAGTTGAAAGATATTTTGACGCAACTGAGACTGCCATAGCGCTATTCGCAAGTAAAGAGGAAATACGTGAAGCAATGAAAGGAGTTGTGTGTCATCGAAACGAATTGAAGAAAATTACTGGAGAGATTACTTTGAACTACGCCGAGAATACGGAAGCAAAGGAATTCGCCAACAGCATGAGGTTGGTTGAAATAAAATTTGAAAAGGTCCGGCAAGAAGTGAAAGATTACATGATGCTTCCATCCGAAAATGGATCCGTACGCAGTCGAGCGAGATCTGGAGCCGGCTCAAGATCGAGTCGTCATTCACAAAACAGTCGCACCAGCTTCACCAGCAACAAGGAGCTACGTCATGCAAGCATAAGGGAAACAGCCGCTTTGGAAGCAAAACTGGAATTTTCAGGCCAAGAAGCTGAAATGAAAAGGAAGCTAGTTGAAGATGAAGCAAAGATGAAAAGACTTGAAGCTGAAATGAAAAGGAAGCTAGTTGAAGATGAAGCTTAATTAAAAAAGGTTAGTTGAAGATGAAGCAAAGTTGTCGCAATTGGCTCTGAAGAGTCAAATTGCTGAACAACGAGCCGTGATCAAGGCTTGTGAGCAAATAGAAAGGGAGGAAAACGAAAACCTCTTTGGTTTTGATGACGATGAAGATGTCGTAGGTGAAGAGCCAAGTTATACAGATATACGGTGCAAGGTTCCCGTATTGAGTTCGGAAGAGAAGGTACAAAACTTCGTTATTAGTAACCCACATGTGTGCCCTCAAGTAAGGCAATGTAATGTCAAATCTAGTGAACCCGTATCCCACGGCCCAGTTATTGATAAAACTCCTGTGCAAATGAACAATGTCCGACGTGTTGAACCGGAAGAAACCGGCCGAAACACGTTTGTAAAGATGCCCGTTAATCAATCTATCGATATACCAATTGATCGTCAATACAACATGAAACCATTGATGCGAATACCTGATATAAAAGTTTGGGTTTTTGATGGCGATGAAACTAATTATATGGAATGGGAAAATTCGTTTAAAGCGTTAGTTGAAGATAGAGTGTATTGTGTTCATGAAAAGATGAATTTGTTGAAACAACATCTTGGTCCGGGCCCGTTGAAAGTTGTAGAATGTTATTTTTTGCATGGTACCGAGGAATCTTATCGAAAAGCAATAAGTGACTTGCGAAGTAGGTATGGAAGCCCTGTCGTTGTTGGGCAGGCCTTCCTAGATAAATTGAAAGGTAGGCGTCATATAAAGGAACATGATAGACTTGGGCTGCAAGAATTCTCTGATTTCTTGGAGCAAGTTTTTGTGAACAAACGGTTTGTGCCAGAGTTAGGCACTCTTGATTACCCGTCAAATCATGTTTACGTTGTGAAAAAGTTACCTCCGTCACTTATTGATAAGTGGCGTTGTAAAGTGTCAAAGTACAAGGCACAGATGAATGATGTAAATTGCTACCCTCCATTTGAGTATTTTGTGTCATTTGTGAGAGATCAGTCTGAACGTCGAAATATGCCAGAATTCAGAATGTTGGATGAAAACCGAAATAGTAATATCACGCAATCTGCTCAAAAGTATGGCCGTGATAGGCCATGTGTTTCATTTGGAACTAATGTTATGTCAGGTGAATATAATTGCATGTTTTGTGGAAAAAATGACCACCATATCCCAGATTGTGTGGATTTTGAGAATTTACCGTTTTCTGAACGAATATCGTTTATGCGTGACAAGTTTTTATGTTATGGATGTGGGGAAAGATGTACTAGAATGCACCATGGTAAAGATTGTCCAAACCGCGTAGTTTGTAGGAAATGTGACAAGTTACATTTAACTAGCTTGCATCCGTGCTCTGCTCCCGCTGTTTCGAATTGTATTGAAGTGTCCGAGCATGAAATTGTAGGTGATTAATGATAGTATTATTTGTGATTTGGTCTCAGATCATCCTTGTCTGTTTTGTATTATCGCTGTATAATGTATGTGATTAGCATTTGTTTGTGTTTGTTACCTGTTGCCTGTTAGGGTGTATTCTCTCCCTTTGTGTTCGATGTAATGTTTGTAAAAGTCCGATGCCCGACGTGGAGCCACATTGTTTACGACAATAGTTGTTAAGACATTTGTGTTGCACAAAAATGTCCTTAAGTGGGGAGTGTAAATGACTGTCCCAATTCCGTTGTGCGCGAAAGCGTAAATAGGTCGCTCTCGAAGTCACAAGCTGTGACGGCACAGTTGGTCTGCGACGCACGTGTTCTCAGAGCCCGCATAAGAGGTCGACGCGCTCGCGCTTCAGTCGTAAGATAGACAATTGGCTCCATTTCGCTTCATTTATTCTTTCTATTTCTTGTTTAACCGCAGTATCATTTGAACCTGGTAAATCTACAAGTTTCTGACCACTAATTACTACTATTTGGCTGTTCTGTGCTAGTAAAGAAAGCTCCTTGGATCTGCGTGTGTGATCAGGATTGCAAGAGTATACTCAGAGCGGTCATCAGTCAGTGACTAGTGCGTACAACAGGAACTGTAAGCTGTAGCGTCGACTCCAATCAAGCACTATACCAGCGTGTCTTGCAACAAGCCGTTGCAGCGACCGCTACAGTCAGAAACTTTACCAGTCATAAAGTTGAAAGTCGGAAACGTTTAAAATCATGGAAGCTGCAGCAACGTCAGAGAAAGCTGACTGCTATGGCGAGCTATGGCACGCTACCTGAGTATGGACTATACGCCGCGTTCCCTCTAGGGTCCGCAACAGAGAGTCTGCGGATATACGTTGGCCAGCACTTTATTGTACAACATGAACTCGAACAGACTAAGGATAAAACATTGGATAAAATAAACAGCGTTGGTCGTGCAGCGTCGATAGATCGTCAGATAAAAAGCCGGCGCGCATCTAACGAAGGTCTTCTTTAAATAGTCGGAGTGCAGACACCGTCGCGCACAATGATCAGCAATGATTGTTAATCGTTCGTCCGACGTCGAGAGAGTATGTGCGGTACACCAATCCGCCATAAGGGTCCCCCCGCTTGGAAAAGCTTTAGGTACCGGATGAGAGCGATTCAGATCGAGGAAAAAAAATCATTAGAACGGAGTGAAATAGCATAGCAATCAGGCATGTAATACACACATCGAATAAACAATACATGTTCAGTACATACCGAAGGGTGATAACAGTGAGACACGACAAAGCGATAAAAAAAATTCAAATCTGCATTTCAAACACTGGTGCGAGTACGAAATTTTGCAAGTGACTGGGTGTTCTGACAGCACGACCACTATTCGTAATCGTTGTATATTGAGATTCGGGAAGGGTAGCGTCCTGAGCGGTACCATTAGATTGGGAGTTTTCAAAACACTGCAAGGGCAACCGACCCGGAATCAAACGATCAGTAGAGGCGTCATAACGACCTTTACTAGTCTCGATAGTAAAACACTTAGGAGTGCGCTTCAACACTTTGTGCGGACCAGTATAAACGGGGTCAAGTGATCGGCGTGAGCCGTCGATCCTTAGAAAAACGTGGGTGCAAGTGGTTAAATTATTCGGAACGTGTGACTTTGGGTTACAGTGAAAATTAGTGGAGGTTTGACCAATGGTCGAAAAGAATCGTCTCATATTGCTCACGAAGGTGGGATTGTCGGTGCTATTCCTACACGGAACGGGATCAACTAATTGACCAGGCAAGCGTAGTGAAGTACCATAAGTCAATTCGGAAGACGAGTACCCTAAATCCTCTTTTATTGCACAACGCAACCCCAAGAGTACTAAGCCTAAATTATGATACCAATCGGACGGGCTCTCCTTTGTACGCAACGCGTCTTTCAACGTGCGATTGAATCTTTCGACCATTGAATTTTGCTCAGGTTTACGGGCTAGGGTAGTAATATGATGAATTCCAAGCAATTGCATAAGTTGGGACCATTCGCTAGACGTAAATTGGCTACCTCGATCAGTTATAAGTTTCCTGGGGGCGCCGAATCTAGATATATAGCCGAGGTTAAAAGCGTCAATGACTGTCTGGGTGCGCATATCACACATAGGGATACACTCTGGCCAACGTGAAAATCTATCAATACACATCAATAAATATGAAAAACCGCAACTGTTAGGCAAAGAAAGGATATCAACATTTACAGTATGAAAACGTTCTGAAGGCACTGGAAGGTTGGTTATTGGCGTTCGAGTATGTCGGGTTATCTTCGAGCGCTGACACGGGAGACACTGTCGAACAAACTCGGTTATGTGCCGCTTCATATGAGGCCATACGTACCGGTCCGTTATCAGCTTCGTAGTCGCTCTAATGCTAGGATGAGAAATGTTGTGAAGTCCGTTGAGCACTGCGTCGCGCAAAGAATGCGGTACGAACGGGCGATGTTTGCCAGGCAGCGACCTGTCGAAAATAACGGGGTCATGCAACCCTTCAACTGTTACCTCCACAAGATCCAAAGAATGTTCGTCGGAGTTAGACAGTAGATCTCGCAATTCGTCGTCGTCTTTCTGGGCGTCAAACAGCATCTGTGGAGAAATCGGTACGGTATCCGGGAAAACCACATTGACTTCTAATCTTGAAAGAGTGTCGGCGGCAGTGTTCAGCGACCCCTTGATGTGGCGGACGTCGCTCGTAAACTCCGTGATGAACCTTAATTGTCTAGATTGGCGCGCGATGAGTCTTTCAGTAGGGTTCTGCAACGCTTTGACAAGACTATCATTATCTGTGACTAGTTGAAATTTCCTGCCCTTCAATTGTACGTGAAAATGTTTAATAGCAGAATACGCTCCTAAGAGCTCGCGATCGAATGCTGAATACGTTCGTTGGGTACGATTAAGGGTCTTCGAATAAAACCCCGTTGGGTACGATTAAGGGTCTTCGAATAAAACCCAAGAGCTGACCATATACCTTTGTGTTGCTGTTGCAGAACTGCACCCATTCCTACTTCACTTGCATCCACGACTAGAGAGAGGTCCGAGTCATGAATAGGATGGACAAGTAATGCATTACCCGATAGATCAGATTTGATGCGGTCGAATGCTGACAATGCGGAGTCCGACCATACAATACGTCTGCGTTTGTTGGATGATTGATTTGCTATATCGTAGAGCGGCTTCAATATAGTTGCGCAGTCTTTCACAAATCGATGATAGTAACACACAAGTCCAAGAAAGGATCGTAGTTGCTTTACGTTATCTGGGCGAGGGTAATTTGTTATCACATCAACCTTTGCAGGCAGGGGACGGATTCCTTCGAGACCAACTAAATGTCCAAGGAATTCTATCTCCTTTTTACCAAATTCGCACTTGTCAACGTTAATAACGAGACCAAACTCACGTAGCTTCGAAAACAGTGTTCTGAGCGTCGTCAAATGTTCATGTTCAGTGCGGGTGGCGATTAGAATGTCATCTAAAAACACGAAAATATGTTCGATTCCGGAAGTAACCTCGGAGATAAAACGGCTGAAAGTGCTGCATGCATTCGTCAAGCCGAACGGCATGGTAGTTGGTTGAAACAGTCCTTCAGGGCAGATAAACGCGGCCTTCTCTTGGTCCTGTGGATGGAGAGGAATCTGACGGTACGCTTTCTGTAAATCAATCTTGCTGAATATGCTGCAACCGTGCAATTCGTTAGTGAAGTCTCGTAAAAAGGGGACTGGCCATCGATCTTTGATTGTTTGATTGTTTAACTTACGGTAATCGACGCAAATCCTAATATCGTCTTCACCTTTAGGAACAACGGTAATAGGTGACGCATACGGCGATTTTGAACGGACAATGTCTCCGGACGCTAAAAGCTCGTCCAATCGATCCCTTACCTTGCGTCTCAAATACGGTTGTAATGGGCGACAACGCGAACGAACAGGACCGCCAGTAGTTAATATCCGGTGTACAGTGCCATGCTTACCACGTAGGGACGCAATCTTCGGTGTGGTCAAATCTTTGAATTCCTTCAAGATATCGGCATATGGTTGCTTATGGTGGGGTGAGACTAAGTTGAGGCCGAAAACAGACGCAGGTTTCTTCCTACCTCTCACGAGAGTGTTCGAATTTGGGTCCAACATTACGTTATTTCTAATATCGACTACAAAAGAGAACTCCTCCAGGAAATCAGCTCCTATTATCGCAATTTTTGTATCAGCTACGTAGAATACAAAATCATACGTGTGCCCGTTTGAGAGTCGGATCTTGCGAGATTTCATACCACGAGTAGGAATAGCGGTGCCGTTCGTTGCATACAGGTTTGGTCCACGGTCTTTGTTACGACGATCTTGCCATGTGCTGGGCATGAGCGAAACGGATGCGCCTGTATCTACTAAAAATTGAGTTCCAGAAATTTCGTCCTGTACATGTAATAGAGACACATTATGAGAGTTGTGCGAAACAACCAATGGATCTGTACGGCGCGGACGAAATCCTACGCCGTACCTCTGTCTAAAAAAGGACGGGCAGATTCGTAGCGTACACAACCAGGGCGACAATTTCGTGCACGATCACCAAACCGTTCGTGATAGTAGCAGAGGCCGCATTCACGGCTTCGCGGAGGGACGTCGGTACGCCAGTCATTACGAGGAACGGGATTTCGATGCCTAGGGTCAGTATGCACGTCTTCGAAGCGAGGGTGGTGACGAGTCGTCGCACCAGCGGCAGAGGTCGGTCGTGGAGGCACACGGACGGGATGTGAATTCCTTACAGGCGGTTGAGATTGAAGCTGTCTAACTTCGCGATTCAGGCGAGAAATTTCTCTTCGCATCTGATACAAGTCAGGATTACCGGGCGCTTGGTGATCAGTATGATGAGACCCACGGGCGTAGATATTGTCAGCTCGCACAGCCAGTTCATCCGCGGTATCAGTTACGTGTGATGATAAAATATTGGCTAAGGAATCAGGCAAGTGGTGCAGGAAGGCTTCCCGGAGGTAGCAGTCGACACCAGGCCCTCCATGGGACATTCCCGTCGCACTCCTCAGCTTCTTGAGTATCTCTGACGGTTTCAAACCACGGCAGCGTCCACTATATAGCTCTTGAACACGATCTCGTAGCGGGACAGTGTATTCATCTAGCAGAATTTGGCGTAAAATTACAAAGCAATCGGGGTTCTCGATGCCAGGAAGTCTCATTCGGATAGATTCAAGTTGGTTTCCATCAAGGCAGCGCAAAACGTAGTTGTACCGGGCAACATCATCGTCGACACCATAAGACTGGAATCCAGCTTCTGCAGACACAAACCAGGACTCCGGTGCATGCGACCAAAATTGCACTACAGGCATAGCTCCCCGCAGATGGGCGTTGAAAGGCTGGGCAGCAAGGTCATCTCGTTCATCGTGCACGGCTCGTCGTCGGTGACTTCTTGTAGACATCACGTTGAGCTAAAATCGCGTCGTCTTCAAGAGTGAGTTTGGATCACGTCAGGCGGTAGATCACGTCGGGGTCACCAAAAGTATGGCGAGCTATGGCACGCTACCTGAGTATGGACTATACGCCGCGTTCCCTCTAGGGTCCGCAACAGAGAGTCTGCGGATATACGTTGGCCAGCACTTTATTGTACAACATGAACTCGAACAGACTAAGGATAAAACATTGGATAAAATAAACAGCGTTGGTCGTGCAGCGTCGATAGATCGTCAGATAAAAAGCCGGCGCGCATCTAACGAAGGTCTTCTTTAAATAGTCGGAGTGCAGACACCGTCGCGCACAATGATCAGCAATGATTGTTAATCGTTCGTCCGACGTCGAGAGAGTATGTGCGGTACACCAATCCGCCATACTGCTCAGCCGCACAAAGTCAAACTGTGGCAACGTCAGAGAGTGCTGACTGCACAGTTCCATCAAGTTCGGAAAATGTTAAAGACGAACGTGGAAGTGTCAAAAAAGAAATTGTTGACCAGAACCCCGTGAAGAGCAAGTCAGTGGGTTCTGATGTTTCAACCAGTAGTGACGGCACTTTCCATGGATTCGATCAGAGATTGGTTGAACTTGAACGTCAGTTCCATGAAACAAAAGGCGAAGTTGAAAGATATTTTGACGCAACTGAGACTGCCATAGCGCTATTCGCAAGTAAAGAGGAAATACGTGAAGCAATGAAAGGAGTTGTGTGTCATCGAAACGAATTGAAGAAAATTACTGGAGAGATTACTTTGAACTACGCCGAGAATACGGAAGCAAAGGAATTCGCCAACAGCATGAGGTTGGTTGAAATAAAATTTGAAAAGGTCCGGCAAGAAGTGAAAGATTACATGATGCTTCCATCCGAAAATGGATCCGTACGCAGTCGAGCGAGATCTGGAGCCGGCTCAAGATCGAGTCGTCATTCACAAAACAGTCGCACCAGCTTCACCAGCAACAAGGAGCTACGTCATGCAAGCATAAGGGAAACAGCCGCTTTGGAAGCAAAACTGGAATTTTCAGGCCAAGAAGCTGAAATGAAAAGGAAGCTAGTTGAAGATGAAGCAAAGATGAAAAGACTTGAAGCTGAAATGAAAAGGAAGCTAGTTGAAGATGAAGCTTAATTAAAAAAGGTTAGTTGAAGATGAAGCAAAGTTGTCGCAATTGGCTCTGAAGAGTCAAATTGCTGAACAACGAGCCGTGATCAAGGCTTGTGAGCAAATAGAAAGGGAGGAAAACGAAAACCTCTTTGGTTTTGATGACGATGAAGATGTCGTAGGTGAAGAGCCAAGTTATACAGATATACGGTGCAAGGTTCCCGTATTGAGTTCGGAAGAGAAGGTACAAAACTTCGTTATTAGTAACCCACATGTGTGCCCTCAAGTAAGGCAATGTAATGTCAAATCTAGTGAACCCGTATCCCACGGCCCAGTTATTGATAAAACTCCTGTGCAAATGAACAATGTCCGACGTGTTGAACCGGAAGAAACCGGCCGAAACACGTTTGTAAAGATGCCCGTTAATCAATCTATCGATATACCAATTGATCGTCAATACAACATGAAACCATTGATGCGAATACCTGATATAAAAGTTTGGGTTTTTGATGGCGATGAAACTAATTATATGGAATGGGAAAATTCGTTTAAAGCGTTAGTTGAAGATAGAGTGTATTGTGTTCATGAAAAGATGAATTTGTTGAAACAACATCTTGGTCCGGGCCCGTTGAAAGTTGTAGAATGTTATTTTTTGCATGGTACCGAGGAATCTTATCGAAAAGCAATAAGTGACTTGCGAAGTAGGTATGGAAGCCCTGTCGTTGTTGGGCAGGCCTTCCTAGATAAATTGAAAGGTAGGCGTCATATAAAGGAACATGATAGACTTGGGCTGCAAGAATTCTCTGATTTCTTGGAGCAAGTTTTTGTGAACAAACGGTTTGTGCCAGAGTTAGGCACTCTTGATTACCCGTCAAATCATGTTTACGTTGTGAAAAAGTTACCTCCGTCACTTATTGATAAGTGGCGTTGTAAAGTGTCAAAGTACAAGGCACAGATGAATGATGTAAATTGCTACCCTCCATTTGAGTATTTTGTGTCATTTGTGAGAGATCAGTCTGAACGTCGAAATATGCCAGAATTCAGAATGTTGGATGAAAACCGAAATAGTAATATCACGCAATCTGCTCAAAAGTATGGCCGTGATAGGCCATGTGTTTCATTTGGAACTAATGTTATGTCAGGTGAATATAATTGCATGTTTTGTGGAAAAAATGACCACCATATCCCAGATTGTGTGGATTTTGAGAATTTACCGTTTTCTGAACGAATATCGTTTATGCGTGACAAGTTTTTATGTTATGGATGTGGGGAAAGATGTACTAGAATGCACCATGGTAAAGATTGTCCAAACCGCGTAGTTTGTAGGAAATGTGACAAGTTACATTTAACTAGCTTGCATCCGTGCTCTGCTCCCGCTGTTTCGAATTGTATTGAAGTGTCCGAGCATGAAATTGTAGGTGATTAATGATAGTATTATTTGTGATTTGGTCTCAGATCATCCTTGTCTGTTTTGTATTATCGCTGTATAATGTATGTGATTAGCATTTGTTTGTGTTTGTTACCTGTTGCCTGTTAGGGTGTATTCTCTCCCTTTGTGTTCGATGTAATGTTTGTAAAAGTCCGATGCCCGACGTGGAGCCACATTGTTTACGACAATAGTTGTTAAGACATTTGTGTTGCACAAAAATGTCCTTAAGTGGGGAGTGTAAATGACTGTCCCAATTCCGTTGTGCGCGAAAGCGTAAATAGGTCGCTCTCGAAGTCACAAGCTGTGACGGCACAGTTGGTCTGCGACGCACGTGTTCTCAGAGCCCGCATAAGAGGTCGACGCGCTCGCGCTTCAGTCGTAAGATAGACAATTGGCTCCATTTCGCTTCATTTATTCTTTCTATTTCTTGTTTAACCGCAGTATCATTTGAACCTGGTAAATCTACAAGTTTCTGACCACTAATTACTACTATTTGGCTGTTCTGTGCTAGTAAAGAAAGCTCCTTGGATCTGCGTGTGTGATCAGGATTGCAAGAGTATACTCAGAGCGGTCATCAGTCAGTGACTAGTGCGTACAACAGGAACTGTAAGCTGTAGCGTCGACTCCAATCAAGCACTATACCAGCGTGTCTTGCAACAAGCCGTTGCAGCGACCGCTACAGTGGCTACAAAGTGTTATAAGAGTTATGGTTAAGAAAACTACATAATAATTTTGAATTTGATGTAGTCTGTAATATGCATTCTATTCTTTGTGGTAGCTTAAAGCAGGCCTGGGCAAAGTGCGGCCCGCGGGCCAAATGCGGCCCGCCGAGCAAATCTGTGCGGCCCGCGAAAGGTTGCTTGAAATTTAAAATATCAAACCTACTTTTTAATGTTGCTGCGAGGACTAAAACCATAGGATGTTTAAACTTAACCGGAAATTCGTTTACTATCAAGCCTGTTCATTAACTTACCGTGATTACGCACCCTGTACGTACGTCACATGCCTAATCCAGATTCAAAGTAAAGTCAATGTAGCAATAACGGTTACCCTGAACACGTCATCAGCCGCGGCATGGAGAGGAAATTAACGCAATTCAACGCAGAAAAACGAACAGAGCCCACCGCACGAACAATAAAAGATGTTTATATCCATCTACCTTGGATTGGCCCCATTTCCACCCGCTTTGAAAAACAATTGATTTCTGCTGTCGGTAAATGTTACGATACAGTCAAAACCAATGTGATTTTTACAACAACACAACTGCTCCCTTCAACACGCAAAGACGTGCTTCCTGCACTTCAACAAAGTAATGTAGTGAACGAATATAGGTGCCACTGTGATTGTGGCTACGTGGGAAGAAGGTCAAGACGTCTGCAGGACCGCATAAACCAACATGTCCCCTGATTTATCAGAACACGTGCGTCACGCGATGTGAAAAGCTCACCCTTAACTCATCCACTTAAGATTGATGCTGATCGATCAAAGGCCATTAATTCTGCCATCGGCAAACATCTGTTGGATAATCCGATTTGTGCGAATAATTATCGAGACGACCGATTTCGAATCGTAGGTCGAGGCCGTTCACAATTCCATTTGTGTGCCTTGGAATCAACTTTTATCAAAATACACCAACCAAAACTCTGTCAACAAAAGGAGTTCGTGTATCACCTAAAATAGTACATTGAACGCTCTCTCATTCGAAATTTCATGCTGGTGACGTCGTATTTTGTGATATGACTGTTGATATACAATGTTCTTTCCAATTCTCTACTAGTTGCTGACGATTACCCCTGACGAGTGTCAGCCGAAAATATTCGGGTTCGTTTCAATATGAATATACTATTTAATTCTTGTATGGTAAAAAATTCACGCTCGTAACCGACCACAAACCGCTTTTAGCTGCGAGCGTAAACCAATCTCGAAATGAGTGACTGATTGTCCAGGCGTAACGGGTTTCGATTTGTCGAAGGGCGAGCACAAACTTTACAAATTGCGCGGCTGACGACCATGTTAAATCTCGGCAGGCGTTTTCCAGTCTATGCGCGGGTGTGGTGCACATCGGTACGTAGCGAGAAGTGTTTGGAGCGCGAAGTTGAGATCTTTTCCCCCGTCGCAATTTTGTATTAATCCAGCTTTTAAAGTCCGGACGAAACGCTCCGCTTTCCCGTTCGAGGCAGGGTGGAAAGACGGTGATACGATATGGCTGATTGCCAAATTAGAGCAAAACGTATCGAATTCATTCGATGTGAATTGCGGCCCGCCATCCGTGACAATTGTTATGGGCAAGCCTTCGATAGAGAAGACTTCCCTCAAAGCGTTGACCACATACAAGGTTGTGGTAGAACCGACACTCAATACTTTAACGTAAGGATATTTCGAATGCGCATCGACGATGACAAGACACATTTTATTGTTTATTGGACCTGCGAAATCCAAGTGAATTCGTTCAAAGCTTTCAGAAGTTTCTGGCCATTCGCGATAATGACGATCAGGCGCTTTCATTGCCTTACGGCAAGCGTCGCAACTCTTAACGATATTTTCAATGTCGCGATTAATGGAAGGCCATGCGATGTAACGTCGAGCCATCTGCTTCATTTTCGCGAGACCCCAATGTCCTTCGTGCAACAATGATAAGACTCTCGAGGGAAGTGACTGCGGAATTACTACGCGGTGAAAACCATCAATATTGAGCATGACTATGTCTTCGTGCAGAGAAAGCGAATGTTTGCGAGTCGAAAACCAAGAAAAATCATCAATGTACGTCTTTGGATTCCAATTACCATGAGTGACAGATAATTTTACTAGTTTCATGGTTTTGTCCTTCAGCGTCGCGTCGCGAATTTCATTGCGAGTTAACGGTAAGCCATCGAATGCCATATAAATAGCGTGAACGATCTCCGCGTTTTCACGGATTTCCAGTTCGTCAAACTCAAGGTCTGGACCTTTTGGTAGGCGAGATAAACCGTCGGCGTTTCCGTGCTGATTAGTCGGTTTATAGCGCATATCGTATTGGTAAGTCATGAGCGTTAGTGCCCATCGCTGTAAGCCAGGGGTCTCCAACACGCGGCCCGCGGGCCGCATGCGGCCCGCGAGGTCCTATTTTGCGGCCCGCGACCTGATTTGAAAAAATTCAGAAAAACGCTTAGTAAATCATGTTGAAACGCTAAAATTGATTTCAGTTGAAACATAATGTTGTTGTTTTTCAAAGTGAGCCATTCTATGTGCCCACTATCACTATTACTCACTAGTTGATACGGCTTCGGCATGGTAATATCATTCCATGGATGAAGAATTTGCTGGTACGAATGGGCATATTGCCTTGACGTGCAATGGCCCACCACTGCCAAGACCGAGACGCCTGCAAAACGACTTCGGGCGCTCCAAAAGACCATGCTTTACGAGGAGATAGTTGTCTAGCAAGTAGGCCTACCGTGTATAGCTAACCCAAATATTGATTTTTCAATCCATGGGTGGCCAATCTGCAGCAGTAGAAGGAAAATTATGCGGCTGTCGACACTTGTAATAACAATCCTAAGTTTTCACAGATACCCCCTGCATCAGCTGTATCTGGGAATCTGATCACATTGGCCGAGAAAGGATAAATATTTTATAGTAATATGTGAAACTATACTAATATTTATTGACGAAATTCACTCATGAACATGAAAAATTTTTCGCGCTTCGCGCGACTACAGATTGGTTCTCTGTGGCTATTTACAACATAACTACTAACGATTTGGTGCGCATAGTAAGCCGATATGTGCATATAGATTAGTTCGGAGTGTACCGGCAATGGACATGGACATGATAACGTGGGTATTTGGCCCCAGCTAGTTTATCACGACTAACCACCGGTATGCGGCCGCAGGCTACATGAGTACGCGAAATGCGGCCGTGAATTACAAAAATGTTGGCCACCCCTGTTTTAGCGGCTAAAGAGTGTTGTCATTGTCAGGTATCGTGTACAGCTCATAGTCCAAAATATAATGACATTGATGATCATGATACTTTTTGTTGTATTTGTGTTTGTTCAATAAAATATTAGTTCTTTTGTGGTGACTATAACCGTCGCCTATGTTAGAAAGCACAGCGTTGTAATAACGTAGAGTTATCAGACGTGGTTGTTGAACTGCGTTGCCTACTTTTATATCGATATTGATGTCATGCGGCCCGCGGCCTCCAGGAATTTGGAAAAATGGCCCGCGACCTATTTTGAGTTGGCGACCCCTGCTGTAAGCGTTGCGATGTAATCACGGGAATTTTCTTGTCCGGCGAGAAAATAGCTAAAGCGGTTGGTGGTCCGTTACGAGCGTAAATTTTCTACCATACAAGAATTGACGAAATTTAGTGACTCCGTAAATGATTGACAGAGCTTCCTTCCCGATTTGAGAGTAGGATTTTTGCGAATCGGAAAGCGTTTTCGACACGTGCGCGATCGGTCTCTCTTCACCATTGTGCTCGATTGAGAGGACAGCGCCGATTCCGAATTGGGAAGCAGCCGTTGACAAAATCAGTTGCTTGGTTACATCAAAATGAGCTAACTGCGTAGCGTCGATTAGGTCGTTTTTGAGAATGCGAAAAGCTGCGTCACAGCCCGCATTCCAAATGAATTCCGCGTCTTTCGGTACAAGACAGCGGCTTTATTCGTGAAATTAGGAATAAACGCGCGATAATAATTGACTTTACCCAGGAATGCCTGTAGCTGGCGAACATCCTGAGGTTTAGGCAACTGTTTGATTGCTTCAACGGATTTGTTAGACGGGCGTTTGCCATCCTTGTCAATTACGTGACCAAGATACTCGATACTACTTTTGAAAAATTCACATTTCGCGAAGTTGACGGTGAAACCGTATTCGGTGAGGCGATCAAAGAGTAGCGATAAATTGCGAAAATGATCGCGTTCATCAATGCCAGTAACGATTATGTCATCGATAAAACTAGCAACACCGGGTAAGCCGGCGATTATGGCATCAATACAGCGTTGAAAATTTGCGGGACTAGATGCGACTCCGAAACACATGCGTCGATAACGGAATAGACCGAATTACGTGTTGATGACACACAAATTCTTCGCATCATCATCTAATTCTAGCTGAAAATAAGCATCGGCAAGATCAATTTTCGTGAAAATACAACCACCCTGTAACTTGTGAAGAATTTCATCTAAGGAGGGCAGGGGATGTTGATCTATCTGAATTTGTTGATTCAATGCTTTGAAGTCACCACAAATGCGTACTGATTCATTAGACTTAGTGAAAACAACAATTGATGCTGCCCAGCAATCCCTGTAGTTGATTGGTTCGAGGATACCTTGATTGACTAATCTATTCAATTCGGTTTGAACAGCGATTTGCCTTGCGTAAGGTAAAGGACGTGGCTTGTTGAATACGGGCTTGGCATTAGGTTTCAAGTAGGGTTAGTTCGGATATCAATAATTTTCACTATCCGGATAACGGATATATCCGGATATTTTGGAATTTATCTAACCGGTTAACCGGATAATAACTGCTAAGTGAGACAATCGATTTCATTAGGTCTGCATGTAAAACGGATCGCAGAATCATTACACAGTGTTATTGTAGAGTACCTACCTACGCGCGCAGTATGAGCGAATACGAGAAAAACCACGCAAATTTAATGTTCACTGCTTCTGCAATGCCCTCTTTATAAAGCACAGATGCATCAATTGTGGGATCCTGTAGCCGGGACCGGAATTTTGTAACAAAGAGTCCACGTTCATTGAATGCTTTTTCAGCTTCCACAGAAGTGGGCTGAATAGAAAGCAGCGCTTCGTAGAGAGTCAAAAGGTTGGCAGGTCGTACGCCGGAAACTTCAACGGCTTCACATCCTTTTGACCATCCTTATGTTTAGGTTTGGAGTACTAGAATGACGACTAGCTGATACTGGAATTGATGCCGACATGATACCTCGCTCTAATTCACGTGATCAGGCACGCAGCCAGCCGAAAATGTAGGGGGATTGAAATAAAATGAGGGGGTTACGATTTTTTTTTCGAATCATCAGCGCAAATCAATTACGCTTGCACGCACGCACATTTTTGCGAACATTCGATGTCATTCAGTTTCGCGGTGTCACTCTCAGAATCACTAATTAGAATGCACTTAACGGCATATCGTCAACAAGCCATCGAGAGATAGGAGCCAATGCATGCTGGGTCTGAGATGGTTAGGCCAGCGATTATATCGTCCGTAGGCCTATTGCAGATGCGATTGTGTAGGTCAACGATAATATCGTGAGCACCAAGCCAATGAAGATGCGATTGTGCAGGCCAGCGATGGAATAGTGTGTACACTGCACATGGCCTATTGCAGATGCGATTCTTCAATCCAGTGGAACTATCGGCTTGTTGAAGACGCGATAAATCAGGCCAGAGACGATAGCCGAGCGCGCGGCAATCAATGACCTAATTTAACGATCTTCTCAGCAGGAGATCGCGTCACATTACGTTGTGCAATGCGTACATACGCATCTCGCTAATTGGCAACAGGCTTCTCGTTAATCGGCCGCGCCAACACTGAATACGACTTATTGAAGCTTACTAAAACGTGTAAAATGCATTAGCAACGATTCTTTCTTATCCGGTTAACCGGCAGATAAATATGCGGATATCAGATAGTGAAAATATCTGCGGTTAACCGGTTAACTGTTATCCGGATAATCCAACCCTAGTTTCAAGTGAATTGTCACCTTTGTCTTGGTGCATCGTCCTAATACATTAGAGAAAACGGAGGGAAATTTGGACTGAAAAGATACCAATTTGTCGTTCGAATCAGAAATGTCGATAGTATTACATGATTGCGATTTGACCATCTGCGAGGAAATTACATCCAAAGCAGACGTTCCCTTAGCGGTCATGGAGAAAGCATCGCTCCAATCAAGACCAAAAATGTTTTGCCCGCGGTGTTAGTCGAGAACTACCAATTTCAAAGCAACTCGAACTTAGGAACCCACCTGCACGATTACAGTGCAAATACCTTTCACTTTCAGTGGCTTGTCGCCGTACGCTACGAAAGAGCAATGGTATGCTGAGAGTTTCGGAGAGTACAAAGTTTTGTACCCAGTCAATTCCACCATGGCGGAGGGTGCACCAGTGTCCCACTGTGTCGGCAACGGAATGCCGTTTATGCTGGAGTTGATCCAGAGCTGGTTTCCTACGCGTCGATATAGTTGACGATGTCGAAGGAGAGGAGCGGCACTGAGCAGAAATTGACGGTGTGACCTGTTGCGTGATACTAGATTTGGTTGACGTGCACACAGGTTTGATATGACCTTTACGACCACATTTCTGATATAGGCTACTGCATGTCGATATTGACAGTGATTTCTCTGGTGATCGATGGAACAGCGGCTGCAGGATTGCTGTCTTTCTGGAAAGGTGCCTTGGTTGGATATGGAAGGTTTTTTCCCCTTCTGATAACTTCCCGTCATTTTGTTGACGATGGAAGTGTCTTTACCGCTACTCTCGCCCCGGATAACCCTATCGATTTCCAGCGTTCTCACGTGTGTTGCGGCTACTTTGAGAACGTCGTCCAGGGATGGATTGGTTTGTGTTAGATAATGCCGTGTCACATCAACGTGCGGCGTTTCTTTAATGATGAGATCACGCATTAGCTCATCAACGTAGCTCTGATCACAGCCTTCTCTTGAGCATGTGAAGTTGCAATCCTTGGAGATTCCGCGTAGAGTAGCGATCCTATCGGCGTACGATTGTCCCGACTGCATTTTGCAATTGTAAAATTCGTACCTAGCAGCTTGCACATGAATTGAGTCCTTGAAGTGTGTAGACAACTTCTCAGGCAACGCGTCGAAGGTTTGCGCACTGACATCAGCAGCACCAAACAAATTACGTAGGAGCGAGTACGTTTCAGGTCCGACCCATGAGAGTAGACACGCTCTTTTCTTCTCCATGTTGAAAATGCCGTAAATTGCATGGTGATGGTTGAATCGTTGCAGATATTGGTCCCATTTCTTCTTTGATTTGATGAACGAATAAATCTTGGGAGCGGTAGCTTCAGATGTAGACGCACCGGGATTCAACCTCTGCGTCAATTGCGCCATCTCTGTCGTGACTTTTGCCATTGCTTCGTCATGCTTTGCTTGTTGTTGCACCATCATCTCTTGCTGCTTCGCTTGTTGTTGCGCCATAATCTCTTGCTGCTTCTCAAGAATTTTCAAAATACCCGATTCCATGATATATGTTCGTCGCAGGAATAACTATGAATCCGACTTCTGACATCAATTGCTATGTTCTTGATCTTGGTTGAACAATAACTCAATACGACGAGGTTGCAATATGAAATCAGTATATTATCAGCAGTATAACTTGACGGCAGCGTCACGATCCAGAGTGTAGTTAAACGAAAGGCCACGAGACAACAGAACACAGGGTATAAATACGAAGCACGACACACGAGGAAATAATCATAATGATTGGCGGTAATTACCTAATCCTAGACAAATAAGAGACAAACGATACCAACGTAAAATGCACGAACATAACAAAGGTATTGCTAGAATTCAACCCCTATGATCCGTAATATAACGTAATACACATGAAAACAAAGGCATGGATTTTGATGCAACGTCTAAGAATCGTTTGTCAGGTCCGGCCCGCGAGCGATCTGAAGGTTTGAATCCGGCCCGTGACGCCAGTTCAGTTCGACGCTCCTGCCCTAAAGTTATCTTATCCTACTGATTTCCCGTCGTGTTCGGGTTCGGGTAGGTTGTATGGGTGGGTGATGTATAAATGATTTAATACTGACCGTTCCTTCAGAAATTGCACCAATCATCTTATCCGCGGTAGAGAGCATAATACGGTACTGCTGTATCATTTTCGACGTCGAGCATGATGTTAAAAGCTCAAGTTCTTCTCGGATCTGAACATTCGAATAGAACATGACAATTTTATCGCTAAGGTTAACACTCAATCATTGAAAATGGGACTAAATTGAACACATTCTTGTCAAGAGCCCAGATACTCACTAGCTAAACTAAACTCACCTGAAGAATTTGAAACCATATTACATAACGTACTGTTTTTGACAGGAACTTACATCAGTTTTCACTGTAAAATATTGTACTCTGCAGATTGCTACAAACAACGGTGTCATGTGCTGCACTGTTAGCACGCAGTATAAGAATTCAAGAACAGCTGTACTATATCTGCATCTGAAAGCTTGCAATAAACCAAAAAGCGTGGCAACACGTTAACAAATAACATTCGAGCTGTTGAAAGACAGCGCTATATATTTGGAATATCGTTAATAAAGAGAACCTACCTTAATTGCTTCCTATGATGTGCGTGACGGATATTCCTAACACTTAACTTTCGATAAGTCGACGTGTCTATGCTCTATACCAGTGGTTCTCAACCTTTTTGGCTTCGCGGACCCCTTTTGGCCGTCACGAACCCTCGCGGACCCCCTCAAGTATTAGTTCAAATTTAGCTCGATTATGGTGCAACCGTCATCTCTCTTGTGCAAATATGAACTGTAGGCTTGTGATAAACTGCAACAAAATGACTTATATTGAAATTAACATACTATTTATGTAGAAATTGGGTCGACTTTTATTATTTCAAAGCTAATTTTACAGCAGTATTTCTTGAAGTACGTGGTCGTGTCTTGAAGATCCGCGTCTTCGATTTGATATGAGCGATGAGTGCCAAAATCCATTTCAAAAAAGATAGAGGCAATGTTCCCTCTAAGCTGCGCACGTGCGCAGTGTTGACATGGTCTCTGTGCACAGAAAATCTAACTTGCGTACAAAAAAATCCGAAAAGATGACCGTTTTTTTAGTCGTTACACACTGTTGTGCAAGGGTCTGCGCAGTGACTTGGTGAATGTGCGCATGACTCGTCAAAAATTAGAGGGAACGTTGGATGGAGGCTACTGCAATATTATCGCGGAACGCTTCCGGCGATAGGCTACTTTTGGTGTGATCGCAACATTTATGGCACCAAAATGAACAAAAAATATTATTAATGAACATATTGCGTCCAGCCTAGTTATTGTTATGTGGCATCTCATCTTGAAGTTATTCTGGAATAGTGGTTATGTAAATCACAGGATAAAAATCAATTTCGTGGCGAGGTTCCAATCCCTTCATCGGGACAAATAAGACGAAATACTTCAGAAATTTTTATTTCAAACGACTGTTCACTAATTAGATGAGACTGATAACTTCAAATCGAAAAGGGTTTGCAAACATTAACGAAGTCACCCTATTTGACCTTACTATCTCCATATTTTCATTTTTTTCCACAAACCCCACCAAAACGCCCCTAGACAGCAATATGTTTGTATCTGTAGGTTATTGGCAATTTGGCAATTAAAATGAATTTGCACAGTAGGATATTTCATGTGAGGCGATTATTATGATGATGTGAGTCATGAAGTTTTAGCAATTGCGGTGCGAAACTACCTCATGCTTTCTCAAGCTATAAAAAGTTAAAATTAGGTTACCAATCATTTTGAAAATTTAGAGGTCTCGCGGACCCCCTGCAATTGCTTCGCGGACCCCCTGTTGAGAACCACTGCTCTATACCGTTTCCTAACAAAAATTGAGCCAATTCGGAATCCATCACGAACTATATCAAGAATAATACTTGCAACCCCACACTCGTCACGGAAAATCTCGCAACTCGACTCGGCGTGGAAAATGCGGTCAACGCTCTCTGAATTCCCGCGCCGGACACTCCATCGAGAGCGTGACAACGCATTTCGATTGTGAGTTTATATTAGGAGATCGGAGGAAAATGAGGAATGAGCACGATTTATGTCACTCACGCAAAATCACGCCTCGCTCTCTCTCGCTTGAACGGTGTTTACTTCAATATCACGCAACTCGATAGTTGGGAAAAAGTCATTTTCTGTCTAAACGCAAGGCCTGGAATGTATATTGACAGGAGTAGTAGACTCAATGACTTCAAGAAATCCTGAAAAGCGCTTAGCGAGTTTATGGTACGCCAGCCCTAGCAGTGGTAGTACAAGGGGCGGAGTCGAAGCATGCTTTGATTGATAATGATTGCATTACACGCACGGGAAGCATTTGCAACGCGTTTAGGTGAAGTCAGCCAGCGGTGATACGCATTGATTCACCGCCGCTTGTTTCCCGATTTCAGTGATTAAATAATCCTATATATGATGGAGTGCATTCATTTTCACAAAATAACAATATATCAATTTTGGTGATAGAATATTGAGCGCTTCACTCAGGCTATGTTCTTAATCGCATACCAATTTATCTTGAGTAAGAATTCTTTGTTTATTATGGAAGTGCCAGAAGTCAGTAGTAGACGGGATAGAGATTTATATAGTGATTTATTATTGTTTCGAACATGAGAGCGCTTAACTCACATCACATGAATTTTTCTTTTTTCAATAAACGGTTACGAAACCTTTCAAATCAAACTATATTTGCGAACCTTGTTGGAGATGACTGATATGAAGGAAAGGCGAAAGGGATATTCGTGGTTTTTGCTCGATCAGATAACAATACTCCTGCTGCTGTCTTTTGCATCATGCCTGGGTGAGTTATTGTTACACTAGTGCTACAAGTAGCTAAATATCGATCGGATTAAAAGTAGGTATGATTTCTGACACATTTCTACTTGCGGTGATTATTGTTCTTTTAATTTAGAAGGTAGCACCTCACACCATTCTGTTCGATACCTTGCGATTCGAAGCCGGATATTTCATAACAGTTTTAAATATTAAAATGCTTTGGATATTTTCGTCTTTCGTTTGTTCCTTTGCTAACCGTTTAATCCACTTTTATGATTTGCGATGTCTGATCTGACTAAGCCGCCAGCACTTTTACATTGTCAACTTATGAAGGTATCATCGTAACGAATCTCGAATCTTCAATGCGATTATCATGGATCATGGAATATCTTCATTAGAATATTTTTGTTTTGTTGAATAGACGTATATAAACGCCTATGATTAAAATACACATCTGACGAGAATAATAAATCGATCGATAATGATGACTTAAATACCTCTGAACCAATATCAATGCCAGGCATCAACAATGAAATGTCGATTTAGCCTGGTTAAACACGAATTTTTGATCCATCGATTATATTTATTTTGGCTCCTGGACGCAATCCAAACCGCGTGACTAGTTGCCCAAGACCTCGGTGTGCAGCAATGAACGGCCGAACAAAAATAGCTCAATAATTGCTGAATCCGTCTATTTTCTACTTTATTTACCAATCCTTTCAACAGTACAGAAAAGTGCCTTCTCAACCTATACAATAAAATCTCCCATTTTCGGGGTAATGACTAGATATAAAATCGGCTCAATCGTACTATTAAGTCAGTGGTTCCCAACCTGTGGTACGCGTACCACTCGTGGTACGCGAAGGTCTTCCAGGTGGTACGCGAGTAGATTCTGTTTTTTTTTCTCGACCGAAGGAAGTTATTAGTTCAGGTATCAGTTATCAGTTCAGATTTTAAGTTTTTTGAAGCCGTCGTCGTCGTGGCTAGGGGTGATCCCACCAATGACGGCCTACGGCAGAGGTGGCCAACTGCGACCGCATGCGGATATAGAAGGGAATTTGTGCGTCTGTGGACTCGTAATTCAATTAGTATGCGTAAGCGGCCGTCGACATGCAATTTGAATTTATGAATTGACTCCCGATTTCGTGACAGATTTTAATTAATCTTGAAATTTTCTTCACGCCGCGCGCGATTTGATGCGTCTTTTTCGATTCAAATATAGTAGGGCCATTTGCAATTAGAGCCCCACATTTCAGATTCGAGGAGTAGAGGAAAATGATGCGCCCCATATAGAAATATGCCAACTCGGAAATCGTGTACATCTCACTATACCGACAGTCCTGATGGGGGTCAAGAAATAACAGCATGCAGCAAAGTGACTAATACCAATTGGCCCACCCGAAGATGCATCATCATTTATAAAACTTGCCCAAAATTTTCGAAAACACCCCCTCCTTAAACTTTACCGGTGAATCTGACCACATCCATGAGCTGAGAAAGGATAAATGTTTGATATCAACACGTAAAACTACTAATATTAATCACGAAATTCATTAGTAAATCTGAAAAAGATTTCGCGCTTCGCGCGGCAATTCCTGCAGCCCCACAACATCACCAGTGACCACTCGCGATTTCGGTGCGTATAGCAAGCCTATATGATTAAATAGATTAGTGCGGAGTTCACCAGAAATGGACATAGATACTATAAAGTGGGTATTGGGCGTCCACCTATAGGTAATTACGACGATGCCCTGAAATGCGGCCGTGGGCTATACATGAGTAGTTGAAAAGCGGCCGTGAATGGAAAAAAAGTTGGCCACCCCTGGCCTACGGGAAAGAGATCTAGTCGTAAAACATTGGGATTCTTACCAAACCAAATTCCGTTTTAATATATTTGACCCCACGAATTCCAAATGGACCCACTACAGAAATCATATACTGCACCTTAAAATGGGCAGTTTATTTTCTGTCTCGCTGCCTTCGGCAGCTCAACCCGGTGAATACATTTTGACCGCCTTCGGCGCGCGTAATTTATGTAGGTGGTACGCGAGCACTGCATAAAACCTCGAAAGGGTACGCGGGTGGGAAAAGGT
Organism: Botryllus schlosseri; assembly: GCF_051294905.1. Classification (NCBI taxonomy): domain Eukaryota; kingdom Metazoa; phylum Chordata; class Ascidiacea; order Stolidobranchia; family Styelidae; genus Botryllus; species Botryllus schlosseri. The sequence goes on from NC_137239.1 coordinate 2,443,812, forward strand.
TGGGAACCACTGTATTAAGTTTAGAAAATCAATCTTCTTGTTATTTCTACACGCAGAAGACTCTTTTAAATCAAAATATAGCAACAGCACTCTGTTTAGGGGTAATAGATTTATCATAGTTACAGATGTTCACGGATATCATGTAGGCTACATAAATAAACTCCAGTCATGTACATAAGTATTTACCTAGATTCTCAAATAACGTGGCAATAATTCAATCAGTTTTACGTCAACCACCTATTGTAAATTTGAAATAATCAGTTGGAATATACTAGTATTGATACATTTTAAATCACAATTGTTTTTTGTAAGATTTTCGCCTGTAAGCTATTTAGTGCAATTTTTTGAAAGGTTCCGGCAACGGTCTGACATAATATGTTCAATTGTTCATCTCATCTGCCCTGACATCTTTCATTTGTTGTTCTGATGTCTTGGTATAACCTCTCCCATTGCTAATCAACAAGATGATCAGGAAATATATCAAGATGTCATAACAGGAAGTGAACTTTTCTGCTCATGTTTGTGCTCAAGTGTTCGATATGCAGATACGAATTTTCGAAACAACTGTTTGTGGTTGGGTGCTTTATGATCATCTACAAATATTTATTTACCACACCTTAGGAGAAATTACATGCAGTGAACTCCTTTTTAATGTGAAATTGGAATCTTTCATCGGTATTCGAATATACCAGGTACCAGAGTTAAGCTTCTCGTTTGATAGGGTTACTAGGTATACCCACTTTGTTGACCCAGCGGAAAATTATCAATTTACGAATCAAAAGAAAGGATACGCATATGAGTATTGTAGTTAAGCCTTCCATGGACAAATTTTATAGTTTTATACTCCTCTTTGATATTGGTAGAATGACCAATTGATAGAGTGGAGTATGTATTTCCGTTGTGCAAAAGTATAATTTTTAGGATTGACAACCTGCTTTTTTGACAAACAAATATTTCGCATCATGTCATGTTACTATTGATAGAATGACTGAGAATGACATGAGGATTCTTCATAGTCGATTAGTTATTTATACGCAGTGTAAAATTAGAAAAAAAACTATGATTTTCTTCCTACCAAGTAAAATATTTAAGGGTAAATACAGTAATTTTGGGCTTTTTAGGGGTATAATATCTTCTGACAAAGAGCCAATCTGACAAAACTAATGCGTAATCAGCAACCTCAAAAACTCAAGAAACGACTCTCAGATGTTTCGCCTAAAAAATAATTTCATTTTGTTGACCAGTGTTATCGCTGTAATAATTATGTGTGTTTTTTCCGGAATAAAATCCAGGTTGTTATAAACAACCATCGGGTAGGGATCATACCTACTGGTGCAAGCCCGATATACAATGTACACATCCCGAATTCACCTCTGTGACTGGCATGACGGAGGACGTTACTTGTATGTTTTTTATTGCTTTCTGTGACTAACTTCTTGGAGGTATAGAACTTCAATATACAATTGAATAGTATATTCATATTGAAATGAACCCGACTATTTTCGGCTGACACTCGTCAGGAATAATCGTCAGCAACTAGTAGAGAATTGGAAAGAACATTGTATATCAACAATCGCATCACAAAATATGACGACACCTGCATGGGATTTTGAATGAGAGACCGCTCAATGCACTTACACGAACTCCTTTTGTTGACAGAGTTTTGGTTGGTGTATTTTGATTAAAGTCGACTCCAAGGCACACAAATGAAAGTGTAACCGAGCGAAATAGTGTAATGGTTGTGCGTCCGGCTTCTCGATCGGTAGGTCGTGGGTTCGATCCCCGGCCGGGTCAGACCAAAGACTCGCAAATTAGTGTACGCGGCTATCCTGCTAGGCGCTCGGCAATCACGGATATCACGGAGGGAAAAAAAGGGGGTGCAGACTAGATGACCTTACTATGAAGGCCATATCGCATCTCCGTCGTCAAAACACCTTGATGGTGCAGGCGTAAAAGAATACCATCTCTCTCTCTCTCTCTCTCTCTCTATCCCTCTCTCTCTCTCTCTCTCTCACTCTCTCTCTCTCTCTGTGAACGGCCCCCCCCCCCGACGTGAAATCTGTCGTCTCGATATTTATTCGCACAAAGCGGAATATCCAAAAGACGTTTGCCGATGGCAGAATTTATGGCATTTGATCGCTAAGCATTAAGTTCAGTGGATGAGTTATTGATGACCTTTTCATCGAGCGTGATGATAAATCTGGAGACATGCTGGTCAATGCGTTCCTGCAAACCCTTTGACGTTCTTCCCACGTAGCCACAATCACAGTGACACTTATATTCGTACACTACGTTATTTAGTTGAAGTGCAGGAAGCACGTCTTTGCGTATTGCAGGAAATAGTAAACCAACTGAGATAGTGATAGAGATCTTTGCTCACATTGAATTTAGTACTGCGCCTAGCTATTAACTTTAACATGAATGTATTCGAAACGTCGCAGCCCATATTATGTAGCGTTTAAGTGATGTTGCGAGTCACAACACTAAACAGTATCATCCTTTATGCTACGAAAAAGATATTTTCTGATGATTTAATTTTGTAGCTCTCAAATACAAGTATATTTAGTCGATCGTTTTGACAAAAAAGCTTCAAAGCATCTTTACTGGACAAAGTGCTCTCACTCACAAAAGTGGTACAGTGCCTATTTCTTCGATTTCAACACGCAGTGCACTGCGCGATAAAATACCTAGTTCGAAACGTGTGGGGAAAATAACCCGAGCTAGCGTGACGATAGCGTTTTAACGGCGGATTGGCGATATAGAAGTATACGTGAAATTAATTTAACGAGGATTATAATAAGCCACTTCATTCATGGAAATATATTGCAAACATGTCTGGCATATATTTCCCGCTCAGCGCGACAAAAGATGTCGAGATTTGACAGAATCTAGCGAATGTGAATTTGCAATGAGAACTCCGGGAAACGTAGAACTTTTGTTTTACTGCTATATAATGGTATATCTTCACTGCGACGCAATTTTTCTTCAGCACCCCCTATACCGCGCCCTGAGCCTGATGCTCCTCATATCTCCTGAGCGTTTCCGCCTCCTTCAACATCCAAATCGCTCATTTGAGGGCGCTGGCGACCAGGTTTAAAAACACTGATGTAGGCCGTCGCTTATATTTTTAGTGCATACACTGTAAAAAATAATCATGGGTGTACTCATAGTCTAGACATGGTCCCACCTTAGTCATGTCAACATGGAAAAGGTCCATGATAACTTGTCGACATCCATGCAGACCTGCTGACATCCATGTTCCTACCCATGTCCTAATATTGATTCAAATTGACCTTTCACCTCTACTAATGTACACATAACTTGTGGTTAGATGTATTTAGCTGTATTTGACATCTGGAATGTTTGCAAGAAAATCTGCGAAAAGTTTAATGAACTCGCTGGCGCAAACTTGATATTGAAACCGCAATATGTCGCAAATGAGTGATGGAAACTCATTATTCCATCGACAGATTCCCCGTCGAAATGGATTGTCCACTTTTTCTGAAGAGTATCGAACTTCATCGCCGGGTAGACACTCTTCGGATCCTATAATGAATATAAATGTCATTACCATCCATGCACTATTCAAGGCACACGGGTTGATAGAATACAGATGAATAGTTTCCAAGATGGTTTAAAGTTGTATCCATCACAGCCAGTTAAGATGACAAAAATCTATTTGCACCTCATTACAATTATTGACCTTGTCTACGAATTGTCTCGGTATATCCAAAATCTATTTCTAACTTGACAATATCAAGTATGCACAGTATTTATTTCCTTTACATGTGCACCACTATACAATTTGATGCTACGACCTACGATTATCCAATTGTTAATAAATGGATGGTTAATGCACGGAGGGGCGGTAAATGCCGGATTTTTGGCGTCGGAGTTTAACTTTGGCGATTGTGACCCGGCCAAAGGTTGTTTGTGTCTTTTCTATAGGAATTCCGAAAACAGAACTATTCACTTTTCGAAATCCGCAAGTAAAACTAAAACGAGGACTAAACAAACACCTTCTAAAATTCAAAACTAGAATTGAAACTAAAATTACTCAATTTTCAAAATTCACAAATTTAACTATAACTTACAACTACATCTAGCACTTTTTAACATTCGATGCTAGAACTAGTACAAGCAACCTTTTAAAATCAGGAACTTACGAACTAAATCAAAACTAACAATATCAGTGGTTTTTGACTGGTTTTCCTGCAAGGCAATGGCGCACACCACTCTCACATGGTTTGTAGGGCTGGGCGTAATGATTTGAGCATTTGAATCTGAATTCAGTATAATTAATATTATTGTTGTAGTATTGTCTTGTAGTATTATTGAGCAAACCTGTTTTGGCCATTATCAACAACTCACTTTATCCACAATCAGGAAGCTGATGAATCGTTCATTGAAAATTGTGGGGATGCCGACTATCCAGCCCAATTTCTGATTACCTGAACGAGAAGTGCCAGAAATCAGCTCAAGTGAAACACTCGAGCAAAATTAAATGAATGCAGTTACTGTTTGTGTAGTGTGAACTGCATATATAGGCGTGGCAAAAATATGCAAATTTCAGCATTGCCTTAGGGACCAGACAGTTTTTAAAATCAGCAACTTGAGATACCCTATTTCTATAATATCCTACCAAGAAGTAATGACCTTTATAAATCCGCAACTAACGAACAATCAAACTCGGCCATGGGCAAAGTGCGGCCCGCTATTTTGAGCGGGACGCGTGGCCATTTCTTGGAAATAAAAAATATAAAACCTACTTTTGAATACTTCTGCGTGGAATAAAACCATAAGCTGGATAAACTGAGATGGAACGGAAACTGATTTACTTTGAAGCCTGCTCAAAAATATATCGCGATTACACAACCTACGTCTACCTAATTTATCTCAGGTTTTAAAATGAGGTATGAATGCATATGTCGTCACAGTGGCAATGCTTTGCATATCGATTGTATACAGGAGTGAGTAGTTTTAAAATTAGGTCGTGTAAATTAACTAAAATATCAAACTATTATGCCAACTCGAACCCCATCCGATGGTTTACTTTTTTATGGTTGCGACCAATGTTCCCTATAATATTCACGAGTCTGCGCGCACTCACCAACTCACTGCGCGGGCCCTTGGACAATAGTGCGCAACAACTAGAAAAAGACCATCACTTGCGATTTTTTGTGCGAAGATAGGCTATTCTTTGTGAGACCATGTCAGCACTGCGCAATTGCGCACGGGCGCAGCTTAGAGGGAACATTGGTTGCGACTTCATTTCCATTTTGAAAATATTTCGTGGTCCACCTCAAAATTTGAAAAGCTAATTACTAAAAAAATAGTCAGCAGCTTTTCCCAGACTTATTCACGGCCTATGGTAGAAGCTGATTAAGTTCAAAATCTTTGCGATCCCAGAAAAAGGCAACCGACCCCAAGCTTAAGAATTATTATATTTGACTAAAGCAACCAAACGGCCTTACCGACACTAGAAATATACGGTTGTCTTAAAATTGCGATTATAATTAGTCCTATTACAGTACATGATGGTTATTTTAATTTGTTTCTAATTGCAGTTTTTTGCGAGGACAGGGGTACCCACACTAAAATGAATACAAGTGTCGCTAAATCGCGCGCCGCGCGATGAAAAATTTCAAGTAGCATACATCGTACCAAAAATAGATATTATTTATTTTAATTTGCAAAAAAATTTTCAGCTTTCTTCAAAATTCCGGACATTTAGGTATATTTCCGCATTTGATCCCAGGAGCAGTTTAAACAGTGAAATTCCGGACATGTCCGGGGAATTTCGGATGTTTAGCAGCCCTACTTTGTCGTATATCGTGTGTCTCGTAGAAACTTTTCCCTAAAATTGCCCCACAAAAAAATTGTGAGAAGCCTTGGTCTTCCTATCTATACAATCATTATTATCGATGGTGCGTATTAGGACCGGTCACATAAACATATGCGATACGCGCGAAATAACCTAGAAGCTTCCCATCGTTATGAAGACGCCCGCATGTCTAGATTAGAGCTTCGCAACTTGGGGTAAATTTATTTTTAACAGGGGCTAACTTTCGGGACTAAAGGCAATCAGACATTGAACTTTATTAACATGGTATTGTCTTACCTCGAAACTGGAAAAACAATAATTGCAGCCACACGCTTCCTAGCTCATTCCGTCTTTCGACGAAGTTTTATTTCACGCCCTTTATGACTACGTTGGATAAGATCAACAATCATTTCAAATATGTACGCTAAAACCCTATATGCTAGAGTGGACGACGAACAATGAAATATGAAAATCAACGCCATACCAATCGTAAAACGCATATCGCAATCCAACGAGAAGGTTTTTGTAACCGATTCCGAACTTTTTCCTTCGATACATGCCTAATACGAGGTGCAGAATCTCGAAAAAATCTGAATTAAGCTATGTGATAGTAATAGTAAAGGGATATCGAAATTTACAGAGACTGATATTTCGATATCCAAAGGTCAGAAAAATAAACCGTACAATTATTTTCGATACAGGTTCCTGTCCACGAAATTGGACGCAGTTTTATTCCAAATGTCATCTATATGATGATGAAGTCAAAGACTGGTCGAACGCACAAGCCAAATGCGAACTCACGGAAGCGAATCTTGTTACTGTGGACGACGTAGAAGAAGACGTAAGGCTTGCTGATTTGATATCTAGAGCCATATGCGTTGAAATGATGTCGTGAACACTATCAGAGATACTTTAATGCAGTGGTTCACAACGTTTTTGACCTCGCGGCAACCTCTGGAAGGAAAGAATAGTTCGCGGCACACTAGCACATAGAGTAGGCTATCCTGATTGGCGATCTAACGTCATAATACTTTGCACCGCCACAATACGAACGGGTCCGATTCGAACGAGGTCGACTCCAGAATCCCTTCCCAAATGTTGAAGGGCGATCTCGTCTGCTCCGCCCTATTCGATCTGCATAAGCCGTTGTATACATAAATTCTGTACCGTAACGGGGTGTTGATATAAATTGGCGTCCCAGGAATCATAATAGGCAATATTAGTAATATTATCAATCCAAAATTTGGCAAGATGATGATTAAAAAAAGAGGAAGTGTAATCTAATTGTGTCATGCCATTGTTCGGCCCGAGGTTACGATGGCTGCCACTAGAAGAATGGTATATAACAGTGCTTTTCAACCTTTTTAAGCTTCGTTCGCACTTTTTTTGTAAAATAAATTTCATTCGCACAAACTAACCGAATATTGATATGCAAAAAGAAGACGAAAATACAACATTTATTTGCTCAGATGTGCAACAAATTGGCTACTATGTATCTTAAGCTACCAAGTGTCTCATGAAAAATGCTACTATTTTCGTTCATTTTGATTTCAGCTATTTCACTAAAACCCTTCTCCAAGTTAACTAGTGCTTGGATGGTCTGGTCTTAAAGCAGGGGTCACCAACACGCGGCCCGCGGGTCGCATGAGGCCCGCGATGTCATATTTTGCGGCCCGGGATCTGTTTTCAGAAGAACGCCCAGTACTTAAATTCATTTCTGTTTAAAAATACTGTCGACGTTGTTCAAAATATGCTATTCCCCCTTTAGAAACGCGAAACGCCCTCCTAAAACGTGAAACCCCATCCTTTTGAAATGGCCCTTCAGACCCTAATACTCGGTTGCAATTCAATAAGTCGTATTATCAGTGTTGCGCACGGCCAAATAACGAAAGGCGTGATACCAATTAGCGAGATTCGTCATTGTGCATTGCACTGCAAATGTAACGTGACACGAGCGACACGGTCTCCCGCTGAGATAATTGCGAAATTACGTCATTTATTGCCGCGCGCTCGGCAAGCGTTGCTAGCCTGATCTATCGCGTCTCCAACAGGCCTAGTTCCGCTGGCTTGAATAATCACATCTGCAATTGGCCGTATGTGCACGATATCATCGCTTGTCTACACAATCGCATCTGCATTGACTTGGTGCGCACGATATCATCGCTGGCCTGCACAATCGCATCTGCAATAGGCCTAGTATACGAAAGATATAGCTAGCCTAACTACCAAGTCTTGGGACTACCATACTTTGGCCGGGGCTACGTAAGACGCATTGGTCAGCGCGCGTATTTTATTGTTTGATGCCGTGATAAGCGCGGGTATTCAATTGTTCACAACAGATCAGGCAGTCGCTAATTAACATCTCTTTCGGACTCGTCGACAAGCTTATCATACACGTATAATCGTCAACACGATGATGTTGTATAATCGTTATTTACGCATGTTCTTAACCCTAATGAATTGATGCTATATACCAGGGCCATAACTGCCGCACCCCAAACCCAATTTATGCAATATTTTCAATAATATTTCGCGCTAGGCGCAATTTCAAGTCGCCAAATATCTTGATTATTGGGTGCTCTTCCCCCAAGAGAAAATACGCAAGATTTATAGAAATGGACATATTGGCGTAGGCCATTACCGCGGCACGAAGCACAAAGACATATAACGTTTTAGGCCATGAATCATGCGACTCCAAGAAGTGTGCCAGAACGATCGCAGCGAGACAAACACACAAGACAAATACCATCCTTCAGGAAAAAATTATATGCCATTGAAGAAATACCAATCCGAAACCGTGTGATCTTTCAGTCTAGTACGTTTGAGCGATTCTATATTTTTGATATAGCAGACAGGAGGTCACGAAATAACATCATGTAACAAAGTCATACCAACGGGTCCGTCCGCCCGAAGATGTTCGATCATTATTTACGGACTGTACAGTTTCAAAGACACCTCACTCAGCTCTACCGGTAAAACTCATTACGTGAGCAGAGAGGACAAGAAATTGATAGCAATATATATGCAATTCCCGATCTTATTGACCGATTTTATCATGAATTATCGAAAATTTTCGCGCTTAGCGCTAGCTCACTGAAGTTCAGTTTATCGCCATATGGGGGCCCAGGAACAACGTTTGGGGGGGACTGACGAAGTGCTGTTACGGCCCTGTATATTACTAAATTCGGTAAAAATCACACCCGCCCCTTTATTTCAACCACCCTCCCCCTTTTTTCGGCTGGCTTCGCCGAACAGACAGATAGTCCTGACAGTGTGTACCCAAATTATACCCTTTGCAGTATATACTTTAATAACCCCTGAAAGGGTAAAATTTGCGTTACTGTAACTTGCAAATGGCAGTCTGTAATGATAGTATTTACTATACTGTCCTCGTGCCTAGCACTAATCGAACAGGTATTACGCAAGTATTGATGATTGTTTAGCGAAAGTAAGCAGAAAGTGAATTTAACGTCATTTTCCCAGCCTCCGACGGGCTGCTATATGTCTGGTCTGTCACTACACCAGCTTCCAAACCAGGGTTTTGGTTACGTAATAATTATAGTGCGAAAATATCAATTCACTACGGCTTGTGAGAGCTACGACTAGTGGTACGTCCTAAGTTAAACAAGTTTTTACAATTGCGTCGCAACAACTAAGGTTACACTGCGCTTGAATTTCGTATTATGTTTATTTGAAAAGCAATTATTATTCACGATTTTCATTCGCACTCATCCGGGATTTTCATTCGCATCGTTCGCACCACCTTCGTCATTCGCACTCATCCGGGATTTTCATTCGCACCGTTCGCACCATGTTCATCATTCGCACTGCAAATTTTTTCATTCGCACAAGTGCGAACCGTCACACAGGTTGAAAAGCACTGGTATATACCATAGGCAAGACCTTAGTGATGTGAATATTATTTGTTTAATTATCACCTTCTTAAATGCTGCTGTATGTGGATAAGTTAGCGTTGCAGGCCATTGACAGTGGATGCCCGGTTTGATTCTTGGCACTAGCACCTTGAGAAAATTTGTAGGTTTACCCAGTGGTGGGCTTACGATTGGGGGGCCCTAGGCGAGGAGGGCTCCCTATCTAAATTATCGCAACTACTGGGGGGCTACGCCCCCAGACCCCCCTCACTAACGCTTGATGATACTTTTATTGTTCTGCACCTCGTATACACTGTTCCGGTAGTGCTTTGTCTGTACTTCATGATAAAGCTTTCAGCATATAAAATAATTATGTGTCATGCCACAGTCAGGGTTGTAATGACTCGAGTCATGACTCGACTCGAGTCAGACTCGAGTCACGATATTTTTGTGACTCGACTTGACTCGAGTCATTTTCTTGAAATGGGAAAATGACTCGACTCGAGTCAATATGACTTGTACTCGAGTCATTACGCATGTCTCGATGCAAGTCATTGACTCGGCTTATTTTATATGACTTGAAGATGAAGAAATTTGCGAATCGTAATGGCTAGATCAGGGCTGGCCAACCTTTTCGACCAAAGGGCCACATTCGATTGATGAACTTTTGCGCGGGCCACTATCCGGGCGAAGCGCAAAATTTTTTTGAAGTTCATAGGTCAATAATATTGTCACTTGACTATATTGCGGGCCTGCTGTATATCGCTGGGCTAAGTTTGCGAGGACTGGGCTATTCGGCGCATGGACATATCGATATCGAAAGCTGTGACCAACATGCGTCAATCATTTCGAGCCTAGGTTTCACGGTGGACGGTCTTACTGCGAGCGCAAACGCAAGGTCGCATATGTTGAACGACACTTTGGCCCGTATTCAAAGAGACGCCTCGAACTCAAACTCAAGGCTTGCTCGACGGAGTAAAGGCGGAGTTCAACTCCATTGGAGTAGCTCCTTGGTATTCAAAGACATTTTCTAGCTTTGCTCAGTTTCGAGTCTTACTCGACACGTCTGGCATCGTTCGCAACTGTGCGCTGTGCGCTCGCTCGGTATGAACTGTTAAGATGCCGGGTTGGAATCCCGGTACGTTTAGCGTAATATCTTTGGTGTGCAGTATCACACCGTGAGGACAGTAAGTAGAATCTTTGTTGTGCACGAGACACCGATTCCATATTGGCAGGTAGGTATAAGACCGTATAAGGTACGTGTTTCATTCCTTTCAGATAAAATAGCTATTGACATAGATATGTTAGAATATTACATGCAAGTGAATGGAAACAGGCTGCAGCAAGTACGGAAGTACCTTACAGATTTTGATAATCCCGTGGAATACATCACTGAGGAACTGTGTTCTGATCGCTATAGGCTTACGAAAGCCGGTGTTAGTGGATTATGGAGATCCTACATAACCTTACCAGCCCATCCAACAAAGGCCTGCCCCTGCCCCCGTTGTTGAAGTTCCTTGTTGTTTTGCGCTTTTACGCCACAGGAAGCTTTCAAGTTGTTGCTGGGGAACTGGAACATGTCTCCCAGCTCACCGATGGTTGGTGGATTGGTGAAGCTGGACAGTATGGCCATAGCTCATAAAAGCTCAGCTTCAGCATACATCTAATTCCCACAAGTTGAAGTCGCAGCCAATGAGGCCACACGATTTTACGACAAACAGCTGCTGAACAAGGTTCTAATATCCTCCAGAATAACTATAGAGAGGACTTTTGGAGTGTGGAAGAGCGTGTTCCCCTGCTTATCACTGGGTCTACGGGCGACACATCCATGACTGTGATTGGTGTTAACAGCAGTGTTATACAACTATGCCAGAAAGCACAGGTAATATATTTCTTGATTTTTTTAATATCAAGCGCTTAACTCCCTTCAAATTTAGGTGCATCATCAACAATGAAACTGATGTCCCTCTCATCCCATAAGAAGTTGTAGAGGCACCGAGAGATGTACGAGGCTTCCTGAGAGGCCTAGCTCGGAGACGACGGATCGTAGAAACCCACTTTACGAATGAAATTTAATTTGTTATCAGAAATAAAGAAACTGCGGTATCACTTGTATGGAACCGAACGAAATGGTACAGTGTAGAAAGAAAAGAAGTGGAACAGTAACTATCAATAATCCACGGTTACATGGGCATAACGAAAAAAGCATAAATATCACGGTGCGGTGTTGCAAGTCAAAGGCTTATCCAGTTAAACGGGCATAGCAAAAGAAACGTATTGATGTCACAGTGCTGCAATTAGAGGCATAGTAACTGTCAATAATGCACGGTTAAAAGGGTATGGCACAAGAAAAGCATTCATGTCACATTGCTGCAAGTACAAGCATAGTGACTAGCGATATTCCACAGTTAAATGGGTATGGCACAAGGAAAGCATTCATGTCACATTGCTGCAAGTACAAGCATAGTAACTATCAATAATCCACAGTTAAATGGGTATATGGCACAAGGAAAGCATTCATGTCACATTGCTGCAAGTACAAGCATAGTAAGGAGTAACATCAATAATGCGCAGGTAAATGGGACAAAAAATATTTGCATCACGGTGCTGCAAGCATAATCAATGAATCTTAAATTGAAAGCTTTTGTAAAGTAGGTAGACCCGTTTCTAGTGGGACTGGTGAAGGCAAGCCTTCAAGCTTTTGCCTTGCATCTGCTATCAACAGCTGCTTGGTCACAAGTACCGACTGCAGATCAGCAACGGACTGCTGCTTCTCTACTAAGAGCCTTTGCTGTTGCAAGCAGTCAATTTCCAATTTAATCTTTTCCACTTTCAACTCATGCTCCAAGAACATGGCATCCAATATGAAGTTGTTAACTTCAGCTCTTTTTGGTTTCTTTCTTGGCATCTCTGTCTTTTCCGTTTCTTTTACCACCGGCCTTGAAGCCGGAGTTGCAGTCGTGAAACTTACATCTGAAATTGGGATATATGATATAGAAAGCATTCATTGCATAGCAAATGCGTATAAATTCTAAATAACTTATATATGCTTATAAAGCTTTGCTCAGAATTTTAGTCATGTATCTGTATATATTTACACAGATTTTAGTTAACGTTCATTAATAATAAACAATATCGATGTCAACATCACATCGTGGATATGCCCCTGACCCTGATCACCATTGACTGGCTATGGTCCTTATGACTATTAATCAATGCGCAGTGCTAATTCTGGTCAGTGTTAGCTTTCGGGTTTGCGAGTATAAGGTTTTACAGTTATTATACGGAGCGATTTTGGAGGTATGGCACAAATTTGGTATGTACAGGAATCGCAGCTAAGCGGTAACCCAACACGCAGCAAAACCTACATAACCAGAGACAGCGATGCTCAAATATCAACAGCGAATACCGTTGACTACTAATAGCGGGGATAACTGCTTGATATGGTGCTTTTATCAATGAAGTGTCCATTATTATGGAATACCGTACCTGAAGATGTCGATGCTACGGAAACGTCCACAAACACCACTTGGTCAGAATCAAAATCGTTCTGGAGTGGCTCGAATTGTTCCGGTATCATGCTATGGATCATCTGTGACATCTCTGGTACTGCCTTGGTTGGAGGACCTCCGCCAGTTGGGCACGTTCCTCTGTTATATCTTCTTTCGATCTGTTGAAATGCATACGCTACGCATTAGAACTGGCCTCGGCATATTCCTAGAATTTCATCAAAAATCTTACCTCGCCTTCATGTTATTCCAACATTTTTTAAGCTGCTTGGATGATACCTTTTGAGCATCCGGGAAGGAATTGTATTGAACGGCAAGATCTTCCCATGCAGCATTTTTCCTTTAGATAGAATTTCCATCATTTCTTTTATCCTCAAGTACATCCAGCTTTGCGCTTACAAGAGTCATAAGACGGCTCTTGTCAGCCAAACTAAACCTTAATTTTGACATAACTGTAACTGTAACTGGAAAAATGTTTCTGTTGAAATCCAACAATATAGTTTGCTTTCCCAAACATTATCATGTGGCAGACACATCGAGAAAACTGCGAAAAAGCAAGGCTTGTATGAATACTACCACATCACTGCCATACTTCACAACTACCATTTCAATGATATACAGTACACTATTATACAGCTTATTAAAGCCAGATATTACATGAAAATGATCGAACTCGGTGGACTTTACAATGTACTATACCGGTATAGTTTACCATTAAGATCATAAATACGATTAATATATGTGTACAGCCCATCATCCCGCAGCATACTACCAGAAAAGTCAGTGCAAAGCGTTCGAGTAAAGCCTTGAGACTGCCCCCGGCTCGACTCGAAAAACGCACACTCGACAGCCAAATTCTCAGCTCGCCAGCTACCGCGCATCGTCTCTGAATACCAAACAGCTCGAAGTCGAGCTCGACAGACCGCGAAGTCCGTCTCCAGCCGTGCTCAAACTCATTCTCGAGTTGCGCTCTCTGAATACCGATTGTTACGCAATTTTGACGCAAAGTGAGTTTGAGCACTGAGTAAGGTTTCTTGAATACGGGCCTTTGTCTTGTAATCGCGAATATAGTTAAGGCCTCTGCACACTGACCTCGCGACGCAACATCGCGAGTTGCGCGTTGCGAGTTGCTAGTCGTAAGTAGCGAAGCAATGCACACTGGTCCCGGCAGTGCCCACAAGCGGCAACTACAGCTCTTGCGCGTTCTGTCCGAAGTCTCGTAATGGATACACATTGCACAGCTCCCGGTGACCCAGTTAAAGGCGCTATTTCCGGTTGCCGATCCAAATTTCTGGAGTTCTAGCTGTAGCCTATTATGCTACAGACACCAAGCCTTTCTGTATTCCACTGCCTCAGTGACTGCATCAACTGTCAAGCACTCATACATTAATTTCTCGATATGATAGAGAACGACATTCAAATACATTATAATTTTATTGTAAACTCTGGGATTCTTTCCTTTTCAATCTTCGATTCGCCCTCAGGTATCAAGCATGGAAACTGATCCGTAGGCCTGGTTGATTCATTCTCCATAATGATGCATAGTCCCTTTCTAACTTATAATATTAGCCATTACAATTCGTACCGAAGTCTGATAAAGAGGAGAATAGACGAAATCTAACATCAAGAGTTACACTGCTGCTACCTAGTCAAGAAAAAGATTTTCAGACGTCGTGTACTGAAATGTACCGGTATCTGAAATATACATCAGTGAACCCATGACATACCACGATTACATGTACCTGCTTAACCCAGTTTCCAACCAATGTACAGTTGTACACTGTACACTGTACAGGTTAAAATGAATCAGACAAGGTATATATCTAATAAATCCACCTGTAGAAATACAATGACTGAGAGTTTCGCGGTATCGGTACTGCCGGAGCAGGTTGGCCTTTGGTAATTACCAAGTACCGGTACTGCTTACAGTAGAATGCGCTCTTGCAGTTAAGCTTCAAGTTTTAAAATGGCCTCAAATCAGTCTAAATTCAATGAGGAAACAATTATAGATGCCAAAACACGCAATACCCGGACAAACTATTGCGGTGACATAGAGCTAACGATCAGTAACTGCTGACCAGTCGCTCGCAACTCGCGACAAAGTTGAAAATTTTCAATTTTGTCGCGGACTTGCGCAGCCCTGTCGCAGACGGCATGTTGCGAGTTGCCGGCGACTCCGGTCTGCATGGCCCAGTCGCAGACAGGCGCGATTCTCTCGTTTTATCGGGTCGCGAGCTCAGTGTGCAGAGGCCTTAAGACTCAATCTGATACATTGGGTGTTCTTCCATTTGCACAAAAGGGCAACAATATCAAAAACAAGAAATCGAGTGACAACATATTGCGCTAAGCTTGTAGAAAATTTTGACCTTTGATGAATCCATCGCAAATTATTCTGCTTTATTGTAGTGTACGAAGATGTACCAATATGTGAATGGCTGATGGATCTGTCAATGCGTCGGAACTGATATTTTAGTCATCACATCTCAAGTATTGCGGCCAGACTAATCAAATTTTTGGTTGGCCTTGCAAGCTCAAAATCTGTGCAATCCATTTTTTATGATATTAGAAATTTCGGAAATTACCTCGCGGGCCACTCAAAACCTTCTCGCGGGCCACATGTGGCCCGCGGGCCACGGGTTGGCCGGCCCTGGGCTAGATCAACGCATCTGACGAATTCTGGCGACATCGCTATTTGTAACCACTGCTTGCGTTGCAGTCGCCTGATATCAGATATGCCGCCGTAAAAACAACAGACAATGGTACATAGTGGCAATGCACTGTACAAAATCATCCAGTGGTGAAGAGATAATATAGATCCTCCGCAATCAAAGACTTTTCAATTATACAAGCAAACAATCGAAGCAAAGTTCAATTAGAGCGAATGAAATGACTCAGATGGTCAAGAGACTGATACGCCCATGTGTAGATTTGAAGGCGATGATTCTTTGCATTTTTGGGAGACTGGAAATAATGAGTGCTCTTCAGTGGGGTTCAAAAATGCTTGTCAATTCCTGCATCTAGTGCCCTAGTGGAACGTGTATTCAGTAAATGTGGATTTATTCTCAGGCCATGCCGCTTAAACATATCTGAGGATCTCCATTCCACATTAGTATTTTTGAAGTGTAACTCATTGATTTGATCTGCTGTCTGTGAAAACACACAATACCCCCCTCGATTTGACGTTTTGTTAGGTATGTGCATTGTGCACGTGAGTAATAATGAATGACTAATATTGTGTGATGTTTGTACAATATGGCTGTTCTAAAATAACTTCTTTTTTATTTTACTAGGTGGCTACTTGATAAAATTGTTATGTTGCATAAAAAGAACACTGAATCTGGGTTGATTTGAAAAAGTAGAATCAATGATGTGAGAGGAGAATATTTTAGATTTGAAAATAAATGGAGTATTTTTAGTGAGAAATTCTTTCATAATATTATAATTACATACTAGCAGTAAGCCGACTATTTTTTCATATCCAAAATATTCCACTCTAATAACTTCGCTTCTTCTAGTTTGATTTGGGCCTAATTTGCTATGAATCATATTTTTACACAATATAACAATATCATAAGGTAGCCGGTAAAATTCGAAATCTCTATTTGTAATTAATCCAAAATTGTCTCTCATAGCATTGCTTTCTACTGATTGGAATTGAGCCAAATTTGAGTTCATCTAGGCAATTCAACAATTTTAAGAAGTAGCCTAAGTTTTGAGGTTTTGTCCTCTTTTATGAGAATTTTTGTTAAATGTAGGGCAAATTCGACGAGGATACAGTAAATCAGCACTGAAGTAACGCTGCGGCGGCTATTTCTGGAGCTAAGCAGGAAAGTTGAACTTTTTTTAGTCAACCACCTGATAATGTGAAAGAATAACTGTACCCACACATCAACATGCATCTGTTGATTCTCTATCAGCTGGTATCTAGACGTGAATTCGTTGGTTCTCTATCAGATAGTTTATGTAGACGTGAATTCGTTGGTTCTCTATAATAAGCTATTTGTGAGCAGTCGTCGATGTGCTCGCAATAATAACTCAATGCTTGTATTTGTGATGTATCAGACTGAGAAGACAGATATTTGATGTAAAGCTCTAAGATTAGTAAATTTATCATATTGGCTGCCTGTCTCGTCTATCAGTAGCATCGGTAAATAGGGCCAGGAACTGTCCGTTATCAGCCTAAATAAACATGTGCCAGGACTCTGATAGGGACAAAATAAGCATGTTTGGCAAGCAAGGAATTCGATATCACCCAAGCAGGATTGAAAACATAAGTTGAACATGACTTCAATACTGTCACTTGGACTCGGACTCGAGTCATAACACTATGACTCGGACTTGACCCTTTAAACCAGGGGTTCTCAACCTGGGGGGCGCGCCCCCCTTGGGGGGCGCGGGAGGCTCTCAGGGGGGGCGCGAGAAATTGACGAAGTCAGTATAGGGGGGGCGCGAGAAATTGACAAAGTCAGTATAAATTGTACGTGTCCGAACATGTGTTTCACATCCATTGTGAGAAGACGATTAATGAAGATGAAATTTATTCCATATTCAAGAAAGCTTGCAAAATACAAACTCTAGCAACAGCGCTCAACTGAGTATAGTCTGATTTCAACTTAATCTGAGCAAATTTTTGAAATTCTTTGGAGATATAGAGAGCAATTCCCACTTGTAAGTCATTCATTGCTTCATAGCTTTGACAGTAGCCTAAAGCTTGTCGCGCTGGGCAGCTCTTGTTAGTAGCTTGCGAACTGCACTGCCTAAGACAGACTTAGATGCAACATAGGTTGGCCGGTTTCGCCCCCAATTAGGCTATAAATCAACACAATTAATTTATTTCGAAAACTGATCAAATTTAGCCTGGCAGGACAGAACTACGCCTTGCTCTCGGTACTCACTACCAGCATCAGGATTAGTCTCAGGGTGACCTACATTGAAATTAATTAATGGATGTCTTGTTCCATGTTTTTTGTTAATTTCAAACAAGTTTGAAGAAATTTGTCAGCAATATAAAAGACTCAACAACTGGAATGCAGGTTCAAAATTAGCGTAACATATACCTTATGTATACTATGAGATCAGGGGTGGGCAGCCTGCAGCCGTAGAAGGGAATTTGAGCGGCCGTCGACGCCTAATTCAATTAGTATGTGTTGGCGGCCGTAGACATGCAAATTGCAATTACGAATTCACTCCCGCATTTTCGAGAGATTTTAATTAATCTTGAAATTTTCTTCGCCCTCCGCGCAATTCAACAAGACTTCATTTTTCAATTTTAATGCAGTAGCGCCCTTCTTAATCTGAGCCGGAATGGGAAGTGGCAAGAAATAGCAATTCGTTCGCGGCCCTGAAAAATTTTCGCGCTCCGCGCGACAATATGCACCTCCCGGCAGCTATTCATAACATTGCCACTCACGATTTCGGTGCGTACAATAGGCCATTGTGAAAAGTAGAATCGTCCGGAGTTCACCGGGAATGGATATGGACAGTTTACCGTAGGAATTTTGCGTTCATTGCGGCGATTATCATGACGATAAATGCAAGGGGGGTCAGGGGGGGCGCGAGTTTTTTGACCATCTCCAAGGGGGGGGGGGCGTGTCAAAAAAGGTTGAGAACCACTGCTTTAAACGGTGACTTGGACTCGGACTTGACTCGGTGATGAATTGAAAATGACTCGACTTGACTCGAGTCAAAACCACAAAAGTAAGATTGACTCGTGACTCGGAACCATGTGACTTGGTTACAACCCTGGCCACAGTACAATAAACGACTTGGCATATTCGAAAACAAGTGACTCAAGTGAACTATAGCGCGTTTCGAGACCTACCTATTTAGAAAAATTATGGGATGTAGCTAAGGCCTTTAGCTAATGGCAAAATCGATGGAGATCATCAAATCAAAGTGAGCTCTTGCAACTAGTGCAGAAATTTAATGATCGACTACTGCTTGCGGTACCATATTCTACATTGGTGCATGCATTTTTGTGGTTATTCATAAAATGATTACTAAAAAATGAGAATTGATGATTGACCTGTCTTTACGGTACAATACCATAATCTTTATGGATACAAGGATTCCGCGGTTATTCAGAAAATGGTAATACTTGAAAAAAAAGCGCGTAAACCGGAGAAATAGTTGGAAAAAGCGCGTGAACCGAGGAGGGGGGCCCTCGAAAGCGCGTAAATCAACCAGGGGGCCCTAGGCGACCGCCTACCTCGCCTACCCCAAAAGCCACCACTGGGTTTACCTAAGATTCTCATCTCGTACGTCGTTATATATTGTACTGGTTTTGGTGTCCAATCCCTTCTATTGCCCCACTCGTTACTTGTCTCAGACGTATCTGAGCATAAACAAAATCAAAACTCAATGGCACGGGCCGCGCGCCATCAAACTTTGCACTTCGTATCGGGAAAACAATATTTCTCTACGGGTCACAGGTGATCGGCAAGATATTAATTCAATTGAGTACTTTGGGGCTGCCATTAAATGCGCTTCTTAATAGTGTCGTTCTACCAAATGCGTCGCAATTGAGTAGACTCGGAGTGGCTATATTTCAACGTTGTAAGCCACTTCGATTCAAATCCTTGTCAATTAGACTAAGAAGGCATATTATACATGGTATATGATATGCCATGCACAGATTGATGACTGACAGACCACAAAAGCGTCACATAACAGGTACAGGCTTTCCTTAGTTGCGCTCAATTCAGAAACATCTTCTGATTGGTAAAAGATCCGGTATCAGTGAAAATCTACACACAAAAAAAAATTTACCTCGATTTACCGCGAAATGTCTGAAAGCAGGGTGGCCAGCCACTTGGCAGTAATGTAACATTACCGTCACTCAATGTAAATTCAACTTACACCCGTCCGGTAATCTAGCTTTACGCGCCAGACTGTAATGTTACAGTCGCCTCTGGTATATTCAATCTACATTCTCTCCTGTACATTTACGAGCGAGACTGTAATTTTACCGCTTACCTAGTACCTACAACCCTACATGCTGTTCTTTGTAAATCAGATTACATGCCAGCTTCTAAATCCACGTCCACATCCATACCTATCCCAAAGCAACGCGATGTCAAAATGCCGCTAAAGTTTCTTCACGCTCTAAAAACGACATTGGGACAATTGTATAATATATAACAGTGTATATTCATTCATGATTCACGATGAAAAAGTATTGCTGCTTCAATTTTAGCAGGAATGCAAATATACCACAAGTGGTCCCAAGAAAAGGTGAATTAATTCCACCGCCGGATAAACTTTCAATTGTTTCTTTTTTCTCGTCTTTATTGTCATTCCTTCTGTGTGACCAGTATCTTGCAGTTCCACTAAAAAGAAGTCATGCGTAAGTCGCTATATTAAGCAAAGTTCCTAACCTAGACATGGCATTACAATAACAACTAAGACAAATAGGCTAACAAATATATAACAATTTTTGAAGTACCGGTATTGGTACATCGTGTGATGACGGCTCCGCCTTTTACATGATATAGCAGAGATTCATGACTTACTTTATCTAATGCAGCGGTTCTCAACATTTGCGCGACCCTAGGCGATGGCCAAAAAGTTTGCGCCCCCCTGCACTTATCGTCACGACAAAAAGAGCACATCATCCAATACAGAGATAGGCAACCTTTTTGCTAATCACGGTCACATTTCAATTAAGTAATTAGTTAGCCCAAGGACGCATTCCAGGGCATAGTTGCCGCATAGCAGCCTATATTGCATATAAGTCTGTCTTAAGCAGTGCTGCAGTTCGCCAGCTATTACCAACAGCTACCAAGTGCACTGAGCTTTAGGCTGCTGCCAAATCTATATAGTAATGAATGACTTAGACGTGGAAATTGTTCTAAATCTTCAAAGAATATCAAAAATTTGCTCAAATGAATTTGAGTGCGACTGATGGAGTTTGAATTTGGCGAGCTTTCTTGAATACGAAATAAGTTTCTTCTTCAACAATTATCTTCTAAAAATGGTTGTGAAACACCTGTTTAGTCAGAATTCAGACTGACTTAGTCAATTTCTCGCGCCCCTCAGGTTGAGAACCACTGATCTAATGCATTGAAGCAAAAGGTTCCTCATTTGAGGTGGCATGTGTGCCAAACAAATCCAGCAGTGGATGGAAACATCTCTATGCTATGGCCCGAAAATTACATGAACAAGCCAACAGTTTCAACTCATCTGTGGCGGAGTATGTGGTGTCACAGGTCACTATGTAAGCCGACTAATATCCCAAAATAGAACAGAGAATGCGGCGAATGAAATATTTCAATATGGAAATCAAAGTTATCCCGGTGGTGTGCACAGTCGTAGATATTCACGGTAACAAATACTATACAGCACTGTACCTTTTACGATGCGTATCCTATTCAGCATTCCTGGGAATCTTCAACGTTCCACTTTCTTCAAGCACAACAAGCTTCGCTCCACCCGGGTTGCAATCCCGGTACGTTTAGCGAGACACCGATTCCATATTGTCGCTCCACCCTTTGCTCAAATCTCAATAATGGCCAGACGACGATACGACACTCGAACGATTTCAAAATGAGTGGTATTCATTCGCCGACATGCCACCAATAATATTCACTGGCCATGTCATAATGCTTGATTTAGGTCGTATTTTTCCGTACAGAAACATTTATCATTACATATAGTCTACGCTTACCATACGTCCTCTTTTAAGAGGATTTGTCCTCTTTTTTGACTTTTTTGAAAGTGTCCTCGGAGGACGCCCTTTTGTCATCTTTTTTGAAAATTTAGGTGAGATTTAGAGGAAAATGCGAGTGATATGCCGCAATTTAACGCAGAAGTGAAGCACCGGCGGGTATTTCGGAGGGAAAAGCTGTGATTTAAGCTCTGAGCGAAAAGAAGACCTTTTTTTTTTTTTTTTTAGTCAACCGATCACGAAGTGGGAGAAATTTACCGGTTTTTAAGAATTCTTCTCCAGTTTTGCATGTCTGAAATTTCTGAAAAAGTGTCCTCTTTTTACATTTCCAACATATGGTAAGCCTAATATAGTTCCTTTCTTTCCCATATAATCTCGTATAAATTGATATATATTCCACGTCATGTTCACTACTTACTGTACTTACTAAACCAGACGCTGCTTGTGATGTCACAGTTGTGCGTTGGTTGTTTACTACGAAACTCAGAAGAAGCAGTAACGCGTAACCCTAACCTATTGTAACATGTGACAGATCGCCATGTCCGCCATTAACAAATTGTCAACTGAGCATGCGGTGCTGACATTTCTAGTTTCCCGAACAATATTATACATCCTAAACTGATATTTTACCTTATCAGTCCTATCCGTGGTAACCAACGAGACCGGCCGTATAGCCATACCCTCATAATATAATATAGTGGCTATGGCGTACCACATTAGCTACGATTGTCAGTTGTTTCTTTTACCCTAGTATGTACTTTACTGATATTGGTACTAGGGCCAACAACTTGCGTATGATACACCTAGTTTCGCGAACGTGGTTGAATCAGGTCAAATCACCACAAAAATGATATGAGTAATATTCAGTTCCACGTATAACATTGGCCGCAGCGATTTTCAAGCTAATCAATTTTGCCAATAGCCTGATAAACTGCAGGAACGAGTAGCTGCCAGTAATTCTGCGAAGAAATTCTGGTAACCTGACTTTACAGCTAAATTAAGGTAATATTACATATCAAAATGTAAAATTACAAGCTACTCACAGTTATTGGCTGCGACTGGTAATTCGTTGCAAAATTCACAGAGATTTTCCAGTAAATCTACCAGATTTTTTTCAGTGTAGCATGACTGTGTGAATGGTACGATGCAACTATGACTTTAAATCCTAATATAATTAGGATTACTGGTGTTGACACTTGGATATTTCAGCACAATTTAAACTCACTCAAAGTTCAAGAAACATCATTTTCCGAGGCGGCATCGCGTCCTACTTCAGTTTTTTTCACTCCCCCCAAGAAGGAAGTGCCGCGAAGTTTGAAAACCGCTGTCTTAGTGGAAACTTGACTGACGTCTCGCATTAGGTAGCCGAACCCGCGTGCCATACTAGCCAGTGTTGGCACGACTCGAGTAGTGAATTGAGTCGAGTCAACTTTTGCAGATTACCCGACTCGACACTTAACTTCACTTGACTCGGCGTGTAAACTATGGGGATTGACTCATGAGTCGAAGCAAAATTTCCAAGTAAATATCAAGTCAACAATTCGAAGATCACGCAGTCTGGTTTTACTGAGAGTCCATCGGTGTGTCATAAATAAATCTACTGCAAACGAAGTGATAAGACCTAATGTTGTCCAAGTAGCGAGATAGCGCAATTGGTGTAATCCACAGCTGCAAGACCAGGACTGGGCAAAGTGCGGCCCGCCGAGCGATCCTGTGCGGCCCGCGAAAGGCTGCTTGAAATTTAAAATATCAAACCTACTTTTTAATGTTGCTGCGTGGACTAAAACTAGGGTTAGTTCGGATATCAATAATTTTCACTATCCGGATAACGGATATATCCGGATATTTTGGAATTTATCTAACCGGTTAACCGGATAATACCTGCTAAGTGAGACAATCGATTTCATTAGGTCTGCATGTAAAACGGATCGCAAAATCATTACACAGAGTTATTGTAGAGTACCTACCTACGCGCGCAGTATGAGCGAATACGAGAAAAACCACGCAAATTTGATGTGCACTACTTCTGCAATGCCCTCTTTATAAAGCACAGATGCATCAATTGTGGGATCCTGTAGCCGGGACCGGAATTTTGTAACAAAGAGTCCACGTTCATTGAATGCTTTTTCAGCTTCCACAGAAGTGGGCTGAATAGAAATCAGCGTTTCGTAGAGAGTCAAAAGGTTGGCAGGTCGTACGCCGGAAACTTCAACGGCTTTACATCCTTTTGACCATCCTTATGTTTAGGTTTGGTGTACTAGAAGGACGACTAGCTGATACTGGAATTGATGCCGACATGATACCTCGCTCTAATTCACGTGATCAGGCACGCAGCCAGCCGAAAATGTAGGGGGATTGAAATAAAATCAGGGGGTTTCGATTTTTTTTTCGAATTATTCATCAGCGGAAATCAATTACGCTTGCACGCACGCAGATTTTTGCGAACATTCGATGTCATTCAGTTTCGCGGTGTCACTCTCAGAATCACTAATTAGAATACACTTAACGGCATATCGTCAACAAGCCATCGAGAGATAGGAGCCACTGCATGCTGGGTCCGAGATGGTTAGGCCAGCGATTATATCGTTCGTAGGCCTATTGCAGATGCGATGGTGTAGGTCAACGATAATATCGTGACCACCAAGCCAATGAAGATGCGATTGTGCAGGCCAGCGATGGAATAGTGTGTACACTGCACATGGCCTATTGCAGATGCGGTTCTTCAATCCAGTGGAACTATCGGCTTGTTGAAGACGCGATAAATCAGGCCAGAGACGATAGCCGAGCGCGCGGCAATCAATGACCTAATTTAACGATCTTCTCAGCAGGAGATCGCGTCACATTACATTGTGCAATGTGTACAGACGCATCTCGCTAATTGGCAACACGCTGCTCGTTAATCGGCCGCGCCAACACTGAATACGACTTATTGAAGCTTACTAAAACGTGTAAAATGCATTGGCAAATATTCTTTTTTATCCGGTTAACCGGCAAAAAATTATCCGGATATCAGATAGTGAAAATACCTGCGGTTAACCGGTTAACCGGTTAACCGTTATCCGGATAATCCAACCCTCTAAAACCATACAATGTATTACCTGGACCGGAAATTCGTTTACTATCAAGCCTGTTCATTCACATACCGTGATTACGCAGCCTTTACGTAGGCTACCTCACATGCCTAATCCAGATTAAAATCAAAGTCAATGAAGCAAGTTATGAAGGCTTACCATATTTTGGAAATGTAAAAAGAGGACACTTTTTCAGAAATCTGAGACTTGCAAAACCGGAGAAGAATTCTCAAAAACCGATGAATTTTTCCCACTTTGTGATCGGTTGACTAAAAAAAATCATCTCTCCGCTCAGAGCTAAATTCACCGTTCGTCGCTCCGAAATACCCGCCGGAGCGTCACTTCTGTGCTAATTTACGGCATATCACTCGCAATTTGCTCTAAATCTGACCCAAATTTTCAAAAAAGAGGACAAAAGGGCGTCCTCCGAGGACACTTTCAAAAAAGTCAAAAAAGAGGACAAATCCTCCTTAAAGAGGACGTATGGTAAACCTAAAGTAATGCCGCTAGAATTAAAGTCATAAGAAGTCACCAAACCTTGCCGAAAGATGAAATTCAAAGATGGTTATTAACTGCAACCTTCGATAATCAACAAGGTCATTTCGGCAAGCCGCACACCTCTCAGAAACCAGCTACCAAGACAATAAGCTATATATTATCCTTGGGACCATAACTCCCGCACCTCAAACCCCCAATTGCATGGCGAGCTCGACGGGCGCCCAAAATTATTTCATCAGTGAACATAAATTATAGGATATTTTTTTGAAAATTTATACAACTTCATTCAATGGTTTTTAGAATGGCCATTTCGGCGTTAGCTATTACCGCGCAACGACCCACCAAGATAAATGGGGTTCAGAGAAGGCACTATAATTGCAACTGCTGATCAAATTAACCAAGTAAAGAGAATAAAGCTCGACAGCGAGAAAACCTTGGCCGAAAAGGACTGCCCTTATGTTGACCGAAAACCACAAAGTCCAATTGGCCATAGGCAATATTTGCCAGTGAAGAAATACCAATCGGGAATCGGGGTCGTCTTTTTAGTTTGGTACGCTTCGCTGATTTCAATATCTTTTCACATAGTAGACGGGAGATCACGAAATAACAACATGTAACGAAGTAATCACACCAACGGACCCTCCCGAATATTTCCATGACAGTACCTCACTCAGCTCTAGCGGTAAAACTGAGTAGGCCACTACGTGGGCTGAGAGAGGTTAAAAAATATAGTAATAAATTTGCGATTACCAATATTATTGACCGATTGAATCATGAATCATGAAAAAATTCCGCGCTTGGCGCGATTAGGGCACAGACGTTGCTAATTAGTGTATACAAGACATCTCGTGCATCGTGCATCACGATGGGGGCTGGTATTGATAGAAAAACGCGGATAGGAATTTAAAGAGACTTCAAAATGTATCACGTTTAACAGTGCTTCAAAATACGACGGCAAATAGGTATTTGTTGGGTAATTAACCGTCACTATCTCATTACTCAATATCAACACATCCACTGAGCACCAATTCGTTTATTACACTGCTTCCAATTTGGAAATGAAATCAATACGCTGCATATTCTAAAAGTTCTGACTCGGCCCGCCAACATATTTCTGCTTCTCATTTGGCCCGCGAAGAAAAACAATTCCCACCCCTGTGCAACACCTATGGGTTGCTGATTCGAGTCCGACCGAGGTCGACTTCGGACTTCCTACCTAAGTGTTAGAAGTTTATCTAGGCTCCTTCTCGCCATTTCATCCGTGTAAAAAGTGTCTTAGAAAAGCCTATAAGTGGACCTTGCTACAAGTCTGTATCTACGGAATAGAAATGAAGGAAATCAGCCTGGTGTAGGCTAAATGACCATAGTATTTCACAAACACCATGAATACCACGAACAAACAAACTGACCTAATGTTGTCGTAGACTAGTATTAATCTAAATCTAGCAGTGTTTTATGTTCTATATCCTGCCCAGTGTGTAACTTTATTATTGAACCTATTGTAACTTGTTTACGTCGATCTGATATAGTTTGTACGTTTGCAGGCTTAAATTGTATCGTATGCAACTGCAGCTGTGGTGTTTATTGCATCAAATCAGTATGTTCCATATTCTATTACAGTGTTTTTCAACCATTTATATCAGGGGTGGCCAACCTTGTTGCTATTCACGGTTGCATTTTGATTACTTACGTAACCTATGGTCGCATTCCAGGGCAGAGTCGCAATGAACTAAATGGGCGCCAAATATCCACGTTAAACTGTCCATATCCATTCCCAGTGAACTACGGACCAATCTACTTTTCATATCGCCTTACTACACGTACCGAAATCGCTAATGGTCATGCTATGAATAGTCACTGCGACAGGTAATGTTCGCGCCAAACGCGAAAATATTTTCATATTCCCGAATGAGCTTCGTCATTAATATTATTGATTTCACATATTGCTGTCAAGTATTTATCCTTTCTCATCCCATGTGGCCAGGTTCACCGGTAGAGTTGGTGTGGAGAATGTTTTTAAAAACTTAGGACAAGTTACAAATGGTGAGGCATCTTCACGGGGGGCAATTGTTATTCGTCACTTTATTGCATGCCGTTATTTCTTGAACTCCCATAAGGATTTTCGGTATAGTGGAAATATATTGGAATCTCTCAAACGTACCAGAAACAAATTTCTTTCGTGAGGAGCATGCGATTTCAAGTTGGTATTTATGTATGCGATGCATCATTTTCCTCCTCCGTTCGCATCTGTACTATATGGCTCAGATTGCAAAGGACGCTACTTTATTAAAATCAAAAAATGAAGTCGCAATGAATCGCGGCTAGCGCGAATAAATTTTCAAGATCAAATAAAATCTCTCATAAATCTCAATTCGTAAATTCAATTTTCATGTCGACGGCCGCCAACACATACTAATTGCATGTCGTTTCCACTACCGCACAAAGATCCTTCTTCCTTCCACGGCCGCAGGTTAGCCACCCCTGATTTATATCTTCAGGGACCCATCCGTAGACTGTCACAAACCCGGCGAAGCCCCTAAAATATGCTTAGCTCAAATTTAGCTAAATTATCTTGCAACCGTTATAATAGCTTTTCCAGTGATAAACAGCAATAATTTAACTTTTCACGAAAATAACATCATATTATAAGTGCACATTCTGAAGACACGAAATAGGTGGGAGCGAATGGGATAACAATGCGTAACTCTTCAAACGACAACCTTTAGCACCAAAATGGATAGTTCTTTTTTAATGAACATGTCACGTCCAGCCTGGTAATTTAAATCCAGAATCTTATTTTGACGTTCTTCTAGAATAGTATATATATCACTTGATAAAATTGATTCCGCGTCAAGGTTTCCACCGTCTGGTACAGATTAGGAAAGGCGCCAGGAATTTGCATTGCAAATGACTGTTCACTTATTTGCTGAGACTGACAACTTCAAATACAAAAAGTTTTACGAACATTCCGAAGTTGCCCTGACTATTCCCTTTTTATCCAAACCTTCTATTTTATCCATAAACCCCAACTATATATCCCTAAACAGCAACACTTTTGTGTCAGTAGGCATATCCGCTGGCATTTAAAGCGAGTTTGCCCAGTATATGATATTTAATCGCGTACGGTCATTCTGTTGATGTGAGTCATGGATTAGGTTTCGCGATCCACGGTTGAGATCCACTGTTCTATCATGTATTTGGCTAGCAGTTACCGACACAGTTTAGCAGTTCAAGGCAAATGCGAGCCTTACAATGCACCGTGTCTAAGGTATATACTTACCTCGATATTCTTTACTCGAATCAGTAATAATAACGACACAATCCGTATATTTAAATCATCATGTAAATCATGCCTCGTACTTTGAAAATTTGAGCTGAATTGACTTGACTTGATTTGACGTGACTGGAGTCACCATCTATAGTTAAATCGACCGCCTTAACTTGAGTCGAATAAAATTGTTCAAACTTAGCTCAATTATCGTGCAATCGACAGCTGAGTTGTACAAATAACAACTGTAGGCCTAGTGATAAACAGCAACAAAATGACCGTTCTTGAAAATAAGATCATACTATTCATGTAGAAATAAGGTTGATTTCCAGTATTTGAAAGTGAATTCTGCAGCTCCATTTCTTGAAATACGTGGTCGTTAGGGTTGTTCAGAATTGACCGACTTTCAAAAAGTCCAGGTTTTCAGTCCGAGTCCCATGCCTTATACCTTAAAAACATATTCTGGCTACTTTTTTCGTAACTCGTCCCCTGCATCCGTGTGCACTTGGAGCTGGAAGAATAGCAGCTGAAAATATGGGAATTCCCCTAAAATCTGAGTGTCACGAATTTACCTAGCCTAGTTAAAGTGACATATAACATGGATTTATGAAGCTATTGCGGTTTGGAGTGCTACAAAACCCCACTATATAAGGCATTCCTAGTTCAGGATATCATTTCCATGTCCCACACTGCCTTAGAACTGCTCAAAACTACCTAAAACTGATAGTCATTTTGTTGGATCACATATCCTACACCCCTCAAACCTACCCGGCGCTGTTCATCAATTTCCTGGATCCCCATGTGCAAGAATACAACTGTAAATGTAACATCCACTCACAGCCACATAATAAACATCACAGGAAACGAAAAAATAAGGCAAAGAAAGAGATCAACTTGGCAAAATATTACATAAATCAGGTGGATGAAATGGTTGCTTTCGAGAAATCTGCATATCTGTTTCGATGATCTTCCACAGCTTGTAGGAGGCTCGCTCGCTGTTTTTCGTCATCCGTTATGAACGCAGCATAGTCGGTATTCAATTTTACCATACGCTCTGCTGCATCATTAACTACTTAAACAGTATTCACAAATTCTTGAGCAGTCACGTAATCCGGATCAGTATGCCATTCCGAAACTGGAAGACTCAACCAATCATGTTCCACATGTATAGCATCAAATAGAAACCACGATTCTGGCCCAATCAAATCGACCATACTCAGAGACAGAGTCAGAGATCAGACTGAGAGGCATACCTCTGCGAAATTTTTCAGAGATTGGCATTTTCAGCAATTTAGCAGCCATCGCTTCCTTCAGTTTGTCAGGAATCCTTGGATTAGCCGAGAACATGGTAAATACCACCATTTCCTCAGTTAGATACCAATGATGTTTTCGCAATTTCTTGTATGCCACATCAGCAACAGTGAGATCGCATAATGAAAAGTTTTTCATGTCATGAAGGAATTTGAGATCATTCCAAGGTGCGTCACATGCAATACCAGTTTTCAACCAAGCTGGAACATAAAACAAAGCAATGAATGTATTGATTCGTTCCAACTTTTCAATGACCTCTTCAGAATAGTCCATTTGCTCACTCCACATGAACATTTTTTGACAGTACAGGACTTGACTCATCCACCTAGCGCTATGAGTAGCACCAGGCTTGCGAAAACGATGATCAACATATTTGTCATCCGAAATTGCCAACGTGCCTGTTGCACATTCTCTGTAGTCGTCTCTTATCAAGACTTCTTTTTGCTTTCCATCATTGGGTTTCATCAGTGGAATTATTTCTTGCTTTGCTTCATCAGCTTTCATCGCCAACCAGCTGCCTTCAATAAACTTCAGCGTTTTATAGCATGAACCAACACCGCAGCAGTTGTTCCCAACCTTTTTCATCTCGTGCCTCCCTTGGCCAAAATCTAAGCCAAAATTCCCCACTAAGGAAAAATCTGCCCGATGATAAAAAAAAAGGTCATTTTACCGTGCAAACACCTGTTGACTGAGCGAATACGACGGGTGGTACCGAGTGCTTGTTTCTAACAGTGCTGTAACAACACTTTGTAGACCTCCAAAAACAATGGTATTCGTCTCAATCAAACAAATTCTGAAAGGATTGACTCAACAGACCCCCACATTTCCATTTGTGTTTTGGGCTTACCATGCCCCAATCGCTAATATAACTGCTGTGAAAAATCATTATTCATAAATTTACTGGTCTCGCGATATTTTGCTCAAACTTGCGTATGCATTTTGCCAATACTATTGGTACTTTCATATATATCAGGGTTGACCAGACTCTAGTCTGACTCGAGTCACTATTTTCTGATGACTAGACATGATTAGAGTCATTTTCTCAAAATACGGAAACGACTCGACTCGACTCGAGACAATCTGGGTATTGACTCGACTTGGACTCGAGTCATTGTGCATGACTCGAACCAAGCCATACGACTCGAGACCATAAGACGGCCAAGACCGACATTTCATTGTAGTTTCGAAGAACAGTAAAGTGACCATCCTATTGGAATTTCGTCTATTAATTCTGGTGTGAGTGAGGAAAATTAGTATATCATAACTCCAAATCACCAAACAGTGTCACCAAACAGTGTTAACTCGAGTGTGACTTGGACTCGGACTCGAGTCATAATACCATGACTCGGACTCGACCCTCTGCTCGGTGACTTGGACTCGGACTTGACTCAATGATAAATTGAAAATGACTCGAAGTTTATTAACATGTCTTTTGTCGATCGGGTAGCTAGCTGTTCACTAAAAATAAAGCAAGGCTATAGCGATCTTTTTGACTTGAATCGATGACGTTTCAATATATTGTCACTGTCTGAAAATGTTGAATTGAAAATATTAGATAAATACTTTCACTAGAGGCCTTGTTGTGATAGATTCGGCACGACATTTGCTCGCTTGGGATATATTGGATTGAGAGGCCGTCGCTGGCCTACAAATTGTCTTGCGAACTGCAGCACATCTGAACTAGCTTTAAAAAGGGGGGATTTGTATGTGAAAAAGTGATTTCAAATAGCATTTGAACATACTTTCAGCAAACAAAAAAATAGCCATAAATAGCATATGTTCGAATTTAACTGGTTGACTATACGACAGTTCGGACATGAAAAATTTGGGAAATCCGTTACAATTCTTGAGTGTAACTCCTCCCTAGAAATTGCAAAATTCCCCCCAAGGGAGGAATTCCTCCCCGGTTGGGAACCACTGGCATAAACCAACATGTCCCCAGATTTATCAGAACACGTGCGTCACGCGATGTGAAAAGCTCACCCTTAACTCATCCACTTAAGATTGATGCTGATCGATCAAAGGCCATTAATTCTGCCATCGGCAAACATCTGTTGGATAATCCGATTTGTGCGAATAATTATCGAGACGACCGATTTCGAATCGTAGGTCGAGGTCGTTCACAATTCCATTTGTGTGCCTTGGAATCAACTTTTATCAAAATACACCAACCAAAACTCTGTCAACAAAAGGAGTTCGTGTATCACCTAAAAATAGTACATTGAACGTTCTCTCATTCGAAATTTCATGCTGGTGACGTCATATTTTGTGATACGATTGTTGATATACAATGTTCTTTCCAATTCTCTACTAGTTGCTGACGATTACCCCTGACGAGTGTCAGCCGAAAATATTCGGGTTCATTTCAATATGAATATACTATTTAATTGTATATTGAAGTTCTGTACCTCCAAGAAGCTCTTCATTTATCAATATGTTTCCACTTCTCCTTGAAGGTATTGAAATCCGTGTTTTCAGGGCCTGTGGTTGTCGATCCAAACAAACACTTCCAAACCTCTCGAATGACCAGTTCATAAATATGATGGCGACAGGCATTGTAGAAAACTTTCCTGTTAATCAATTCTTCAAGTAACGGAACCGCACCTTTGTTTTTACCAGTGTTTGAGGATGTTGTGTCAAACACAAGAGCTCTAACAGATTTTGTCAAATTCCAAAGTTCCAGCAGTTCAAATGATGCATCAGCCTGTGCTTTTCCTGTAGCACTTTCCAGAGTTCGAATGCCAAGAAGTTTCCCTTTCTTAAATGCGCCGGAATACGCAGACGATGCGAGCACTGCCCAGGCCTCAAATTGATATCCTAGACGACTCTTAGTGAGCTTCCCATCCCAGTGCAATGCAATGTGCTCTGGTGGATTGGTGGATATTTTTTCAAAGATAGATTCGGAAATTTTCAAACGATTTGCAATGCGTCGTCAATAGGTCCCAGATCTTGAAAGATGGAAGTCATTAGGGTTGCCATCGCAAGCTTTAATCAGTGCTGCAGTTATCATGGTAGCGGCAATATCACTGACTTTCAAGCGATCAAAAACCTGACATAGGTCTTCGTCGCCGAATAGGTTTACAGGAGCTTTTAGAGTCACAAATTTAGCGGAATGACCAGATGTCGACTGTGCAAGTTCAAAATCAGTGATGTGAGAAGTTTCAGCTACCTGTGAAGATATAGATGAGCTCTCTGTAAATTCACCTTCGCTACTTGATGCTGGTGCAGATTCTCTTGCACTCAGGGTCCGTCTCTTTTGTTGCATGATTTTCGCTTTCAACACTTTATCTTTGCCACCGATCGTTGCTAATCTCGGACCCCTTTGATCCTGATAAAATGCTATGTCTTCACGTTTTTTTATCGTCAGAAAGAAGTCTACTTGCTTCAATTGTCGCTATCGCGTCAGGGGCTCCTATAACCCATAGCTTACTCAGTTTGGCTTCAAAGTCGCTTTGTTTTTTTTTGATACATATTGCCGGCCTGCAGTTTTCTTTAGTGACAGCCATTGTTTCCATACTGTTTCCAATCTTTTAGTGGCATTGACTTTTGTGATAGTCTTTATGCCAGCAAGTAAGCAAAAACCGATCACTTCATCTACTGCGATCTGGATGTGTGACTTGACTGGTTCATTTTTTAAAAATGAATGCTCTCTCAGGTGTAGCACATATTGCATAACTTGCCTCAGAGTGGGCAACTTCGATCCTGTAATGGCTTCCTCGGATGGCCCAACTAAGAAATGCTGTGTCTCCGATCGTGTTCTTCTAGTTTTCTTCGGTACTGCTGCACTTAATGACGATTTTCTTTTTTTTTCCAGACATTTCGCACTATGTAGTACAGTAGTACGCACTAGCTGTACAGCTAATCTTAGAAAAACAGGTATACATAAACTCAGTCAAGCAGCAAAGAATAGTGGAGAACATTTCAGTTCTTTTAGAGTTTTAGGTCGAACACATACTGCATAACTTGCACAGGAGTAGCCAGATTAGATCCAGTTATAGATTATCGAAGATTGTTATTCCTAAATTGGAAAATCTCATACCAGGATATCGATATCTTGGGATATAACAAAAAATTTAGAGCAACCGACTGGCGGTTTTCCCCAGTCACTGGAATAGACATTTGCAAGCTTTGTTTCTATCCCAGTAGAAAGGAAAAGAGTATCAGGTCTATTATATCAAGTAGTTGTATACTGCTATAATGCTATGTTCACTAATCACGCGCTAAACTCGCTAACAGCATGAGTCAAAACGCCGCCTGATAAGTCCTGCACCTCAATCGTAAACACAGTCCATCAACAACAAAGCAGCATGGCACCTGACTAATCACCGATCCCCGTTTCACAGCCGTGCTCAGCGCTTCATCAGCGCTAGAACATACGTGTCACGTCAATGAGAACACACGCCATTCCTGTCGAGTCACTGACGACGGGGAATCCCCTAATTCCGAAGAAATTTTTAGGTGCATGAGAAAACGGCAATGTGCACACGGATGCAGGGGATGAATTACAAAAAAAAGTTGCCAGAATTTGTTTTTAAGGTATAAGGCATGGGAAACGGACTGAAAACCTAGACTTTTTGAAAGTCGGTCAATTCTGAACAACCCTAGTGGTCGTGTCTTGAAAATACGCACCTTCGATTCGATATGAACAATTGCTGAAAATCCATTTCGGCAAATATAACAGGTGGTGGCGAATGTAATAATAACGCGCAACGCTTCCGACGACACATTTGGCTATGATCTCAACAAATATGGCATCAAAATTGACAAACAATTTTTTTTAATGAACATATAACGTCAATCCTGGTCGTTTCTATACCGCAGCTTATCTTGAAGTTATTATTGAAATATAGTTGTGTATATCACAGAAGAAAATGGATTTTGTAAACATTCTGAAGTCACCGTAATTGACGTCACTCATCCAACTTTTTTTTGCAATCCCCAACAAATCTTCTTTAAAAGCAAAATGTTTGCATCGGTAGCCTATTGGCAATTTAGCAATTAAAATGAGTCTGCACAAATGGATATTTCAACTCAGATGCCCATTCTGTTGATGTGAGCTCTGGAGTTGTACTAGTAATGAAGCAAACTGCCTCGTGATTTTCCTAATTAAAAAAAATACAAATTAGGTATTTTGAAGCTTCGCGGACCCCCTAAAAATGCTTCGAGGACCCCCGGTTGAGAACCACTGCACTAGAGCTTGATTTGGCTAGTGTTGAACGTGTCACACGCTTCTTCAATCAAAAATCGGTTACAATATTTATTTTTCGTGTAGTCCTAGCATGCCGGAAAAGATGTATTTTAAATGCAAAATATTTAGATTTTTTTAAATTAGTCCACTACGATTTCGAAGTTACATTACATCATTTTGTTCTCACAATAGTATGATTTTCAGGATTATTTGTATAACAAATTTGTCGAAACTGAGGGCATATGGATTGGGCTAAATGATTGCGAGACGGATAAAGTGATGGAATGGGTGGATGGATCTCCAAGGACTTACAGGTTAGCCGACTTTACAATAATATGATCGGTAGGGACGGTTAGTCAGAGACGATTGGTTCCGCACCACCCCAATATTACGTGGATATTCAAGAACATTTAAATCTATATCGATTGACTTACTTCATAATGCTAAAATGTTGTTACTTGGACAAGAGGGATAGGATAATGCATATATCTCGAAAGTATGTTTTTACCAGTATTCTAACAGTGGAAAAGCTAGCTGGATATGCAATCGTACGGCACTGCGTTTTTGCTACATCAATTTCTTGCAGTAGGCCTAGAGCTCACCCGTTGGTGCGTCGCATTTTTATTGCCCGTAATATTATAGACCAGGATTGCAGTTCGGGCAAGAGAAGTCAAAATGGTTAGTGGACCTTATGTAGGCTATATCCCGCTTTTACCGTATTAAATTTGACTAAATTACGGTGTCTGCAGAGTGCAACAACCATGTGCAGTGGTAGAATTAAGGTGGGCGAGGTAGGCGGTCGCCCAAGCCTGATTTTCTGAATAACAGCGGAAATCGTTGTATCCATACAGTACCGTAAATAGGGGCCAGTCAACAAATCTCATCTTAATTATCATTTTGCAAATACCCCTGAAAATTTCTGCAGCCGTTAAAAGAACTAGGTATATACGCTTTCCAACCCCCTACAGCAGTGGTTCCCAAACTTTTTCGGTGTGA
The DNA here is from genome assembly GCF_051294905.1 of Botryllus schlosseri. Lineage (NCBI taxonomy): Eukaryota > Metazoa > Chordata > Ascidiacea > Stolidobranchia > Styelidae > Botryllus > Botryllus schlosseri. Next base: position 2,480,014 of record NC_137239.1, read on the forward strand.
GGGCCAAATTTAGAATTTCAGAATTCGGTCGGGGCCGCACTAATACTACGGCTATGAAACGGACCCAACCAGTTATCATGGCTATTTCGGAGTAGTTTTATTGCCCTGGCGAGATATCAAAACTGTACACTGTCTACCGCTACTTATCTGCTGCATTGGGTGTCCGCTGAGTGAATCGGCTTTTCTCTCCTAAACGCGCGAAGCGCGAGAAATTTCTTCAGTTTCATGACTGAATCGGTCAATATGCTGGGGAATTGCATGTATTGCTATCAATTTTCATCCTGTCTCTGTTCACGTAATCTGATTTACCGGTAGAGCTGAGTGAGGTGGGTTTGAAAAGGTATAGGCCCCCTCAATAGTAATGAAACATCTCCAGGGGTATACCCGTTGGCAGCAACGTAACAGCACTTCGTCAGGACGCCGCGCTCCCATTGGGTGATAAACTAGCCCCGCATCACGTTGTTCGTTTTTGCCACGAAATTAAATTTGTACTGGTAAGTGAGACAGCGCGAAGCGCGAATATTTCGAAAATTCATGATAAAATCGGTGAATAAGATCGGGAATTGCATGGTTGTCCTCTTTGCCCACGTAATCAGATTTACCGGTAGAGCTGAGTGAGACGTGTCTTTGAAACTGCAGGCCCCGTAAAATTAAACATCTTCGAGCGGGCGGGCCCCTAGGTATGACTTCTTTACATGATGTTATTTCGTGACCTCCTGTCTGCTATATAAAAATGTAGAATTGCCCAAACCTACTAAACTGAAAGATCACACGATTTCAGATTGGTATTTCTTCACTGGCATATATAATCTTCTTACCTGCGGGATGGTATTTGTCTTGTGAGGTTCAGATTGCCAAGACAAGAACATTTAGCGCCAGTCATTTAGGTGAATATATGGACAATTAAACCTATATGTATTTCGTATATATAACGAAGTTTTTGGTATTTCGAAGTTTATGGTCAGCATAAAAGCAGTCCTTTACGGCAGGGGTGGGCAATTATTTTCCTCCGCGGGCCAAATGAGAAAAATATATACGTTGGCGGGCCGAGTGAAAAAAATTAGCTATATTCTCCAGCGTATTTTAATTTCATGTCCAAATTACATTGTTAATACATGCTGTTCAGTGAATGTGTTGATATTAGGTAATGAGAAAACGACGGTTAATTTAAAAAAAATATCTTTCTGCTGTCATAATTCGAAACAATGTTAAACATGATACATTTCAGCTCTCTTCAAACCCCTATCCACGTTATTTTATTAATACTCTAAAACTGTGGTTCTCAAACTTTTTTAGGTACGCCTTCCTTTATGATGGTGAACAATTTCGCGCCCATTTGTCGTGATATCACAAAATATTAAAAAGTGCAACCAGAATGCTAGCAATCTCAACGGATAGTTTGATGGCATGGAAGATGATATCTGTTGATGAGAGAATTGTGAAATATCAAAGTCAAACAATACACAGAGCACCAGCCATAAACCGGGGTATATCGCGCGAAGCGCGAAAAATTTTTTCAATAAACTTTGGCTTCGTGCCACTCATCTGATGCTTTCACGTCTCCCAGTTCGAGAACCACTGCACTGAAATGTATATGCAATAGTACAAAGCTTATTTTCATGGTCGCTGCCTTCCGGGCATCCAGCATCCAGCTCAGATAGCCTTCATGTTGAGCGAATCTTGCAGTTTTTCTGAACTTTCCCCTCCCTTTACCGAGTGTTTCGTGCTTTTGTCATAAGACCGACCCTAATTAAAATACTTAATCTCGGCGAAAACCGAAAGGATGGGTTTACCGCTGACTCAAGTATGCTAATATTTAGTGCTCTAAATTCTAAACCTAAACCTTCTTTGAATTTCAGTTTTCGGCTTTCTTTCTTTTTGCATGCCCGTTAATCCTTTGTGCGTGAGTGATAGATATGATGAGTCATATAGTAATCGCGAGCACTGATTGACTTGTTCAAACACATACCGTAATATGCTTAATGTGACAATGTCAACAAGGAAGGTTTGAACTAAACTATATGGAAAGAGCGATTTCTTGTGACTTCAAATACTACTCCTACTTTGCCACATTGCCTCTCTTTTGAATCTTGATTACGTATGCCACGTACATCGGCAGCGTAACCGTAACATATTAATGAACAGCCTTCAAAGTAAACGAATTTCCTGTTCATTTGATGCAGCCTATGGTTTTATTCATTCAAAAATCAAGTTTTATGTTTTGAATTCCAGGCCACCTTTCGCGGGCCGCACAAAATGGCTTCGCGGGCCGCATTTGGCCCGCGGGCCGCACTTTGCCCAGGTCTGCTTTACGGCCAAGGCTTTCTCGCTGCCGATCGTTCTGACACACTTCTTGGAGTCACATGTTACATGGCCTAAAAGTTTATATGTTTTGGTGCGTTGTCGTGCGGTCATGGCCAACGCTGATATGCCCATTTTTATCAATCTTGCGTATTTTTTCTTGGGGAAGAGTACCCAATAATCAAGATATATCGCGAATTGAAATCACGCATGGCTCGAAAAATTTTTGAAAAAGTTGCATAAATTTTCAAAAAATACTCTACAATTTAGGCTAATTCATGAAATATTTTTGGGCCCCTTCGAGCTCGGCCCCCTCAATTTGGGGTTTGGGGTGCGGCAGATACGGCCCTTACTATAGGACTACCAATCATGCTGCTTTTAGCCGGCTAAGCAGTATGCATCTTGGCGTATTCAACCGTGAGTCACGGGTTGCACATCTAGTTATCATATGGTTACCATACTCCTTTGTTGAGATGATTTGTGCTCTATTGATTTTTTTAAAGTGTCCTCGGAGGACGCACAAAAGTCTTCTTGTTTGAGATTCTGTCTTCTTTTTTGAGGATTTTGGTTACATATCGCACCAAATTCGACTGATATACACTAAGTCAGCATTGTAGGAACGCTACGGCGGCTATTTCGGGAGCTGGACCGGAAAGTTGACCTTTTTTTCAGTTAACCACCTGTTAATGTGAAAGAAAAGCTGTATTTTCCAGGAGTTGAGCCCATTTTTCTTTTTAAGTCAAGCGACCACGAAATGGGAAAAATTTACCATTTTTTCAGCATTTTCCTCCGATTTTGAAAGTTATAAATAAAAACTACTGAGGCCAAGTCAAGCAAGAGTATTTATAAATATTAATTTTAGTTTTTGTCATAAATCGACTTCCTAATATATTTTTGGGGCCGCGCTTAGCAATCACTGCCCTAGAACATGGAACTAACTCTCTGTTTCAATGCGTGAGCGAGCAATTATCAAATTACGATGGGTCTACCTGTTGTCGTCACAGAAGCCATTGTCACCGTGAGCTCTCCACCTCTCATGCAAAATACAATGATATGAAAAGAAGTCTGGGGTTTCAGGATCTCTTCTGAGCAAACCAATCAAATCGTTTGCCTTTCCTAAAATAACTGGGGCGCCATCAATAATTACTGAGGTCAGCTTTGTCAGGTTGATGTTTTAGGAGGTCTTCGATAAAAGCTCGTCATTGCAGAACCACTGGCCACTACTCACCTTTGATCTGCCAGCATTTGCATATCTATATTGTTGGGTTATTCACGATTTGGTAGCTTTAGGAATTGCACACCAAGCGTAACCGACAATTCGCATACAGCTTTCGGATCGTTTCAATGGTTCTATCTATGAAGGTAAATCTAGTACTCCAAGACTTTTTAAGCTTATTATGATGTGATCTGCAGCTTCACAGCTATCAAATCCATATTTCCGATAAATCAATTATAGTATACACATAGGCGCCGACTTACTCGGCCACCTCGTATAAAATGCTCAAACGTCTAAGTGATATGTGAGTAATCAGGCGAATCGATGCGACCTCGTTAGCGACGTCTTCGATTTCGATATGCGCGTGTGCCCGGCTCGTAGCCAGGGAGTTTCGGGGGTCGAACTTTCCTATTTGAAACGCAAAACCTCGTCATTTCGAAATGATAATTCTAATTCTAATACTCAGTTGCAATTCAATAATTGTGTTATCAGTGTTCCGCGCGGCTGATTTGCGAGAAACGTGTTGTCAATTAGGGAGAAAAGTATGAGCTGATCTCCCGCTGAGATGGTCGCGAAATTAGGTCATTCATTCCTGTGCGCTTGGCAATCGTCGACAGCCTGATTTACCGCGTATCGAGCTAGCCTGGTTTCGCAGGTTTGAACAATTGCATCTGCAATAGGCCCAGTTCACACTATATCATCGCTTGCTTGCGCAATCGCATCTGCATTGGCGGCTTCGGCCTGGTGTGCACGATATCATCGCTGGTCTACACAATAGTATCTGCAATAGGCCTGGTGCGAAAGCTATCATTGATGGCCTTAGCCGCCTAACCATCGTGTCTCAGGCATAACATGCCTCGGCTCCTATCTCTCGCTGGCTTGGAGACAATGCAGTCGAGTTTACGCTAATTAGTGATTGTTTTATGTCATATTGATTAAAAGGCGACATCGCGAAACTGATTAACATCGAATCGCTACGCTACTGTACGCTACTGAGAAGCATCATCATAGATCTCCTCTCCCAACCAGAAGCCCAAATAGACGTTCTCCTTTTCTGAAATCTAAATTATGTGCGCCCATATTCGACTACAAAACAATTCACGAGCTAGCTAGCTTCGTAATAGTCTTGGTAATCGGAGCGCGAAATTGGAGGGTGTGTTGGTGTGTGCCTGCAAATTGGAATTCATTTCTGCGCAGATTCGTTTCTCTAACAAGGCTTTGCCAGTGACATTAATCGCGAAATGCAGCAATACAGCCTAAACACCGATATAATGAGAAAACAATTGTCGCGACAAAAGCTACTCAAAACGGTGTCAGACTCAAAACCCATTCGTGGCGATTCTGATTAGAATACACGCTTTCTCATTTGCCATCATCCCATCATCCGTATTACTTGTTAGCTACTGGATACATTCGGATTCCGAAATTGTCACACAAAGTCATTTTTCAGTGTTTCTTTCATTATTAACGTGCACTAGGCCATGCCATGCCAATGTCAAATATTTATGCATCACAAGATTCTGGGTGGCACAAAATTCTGATTTTATTTGATTCGTTTGATCAACGATGCACTTGATTGCTGGATGTGCTCTTATCGAGAACAACAATATCGAATATTAAACTATTAGGCATTAGGTAGACAGCGGATTTCTATTGATAAGATCACGGCATGCGCCCAGAAGTGGGATTAATTTTAGCCCAGGGGTGGCGAACCTGCGGCCGTAGAAGCAAATTTGTGCGGCTATCAACACGTAAATTAATTAGTATGTGTTGGCGGCCGTCTACATGCAAATTGAATTTGCGAATTGATCAATGTACTCCCGAAATGCTTCGCGAACGTAAATCGGGAAATCCACCAATGTCGCCCAAATCGCTGTTTTAATCTGCAAACAATTGCCGGGATGCGAGTGGGTCAACGCGAAGCAAGTAACCGCAATAGACAATTACTGATTGGCAGCGCGATTTCGCGCTTGTAATCATCATTATTGTCTGCTTGAAATATTCGAGAGTTGTCGTGTGTTACTTGCAAGGCCAATGCGTATTGTATATCGTTACTCAACACGGCGAATTGCGCGTGAATAACATTGATGCAACTGCGGATTATCAGTGACGTGAATTCTGATTTTTGTTCGATGCATTCCGTCGGTAGCGCAGGCCGCAGTTACGCTTTCGAATGATTGTACCGTTTCAAGATTCCATTTAATAATCGACTGCATGGCAGATATTAAAACGTCACGCGAATGGTTTAACTCTGCACGTAGGCTTCGCGGCATGTGGTAAAGTGCGTTTTCGTGCGGCGACGATGACGTCATCGATATGTAACAATTATGACGTCACAAGACTTCGCCACCTCGTAAAAAAATAAAAGTCGGCGCCTATGAGTATACATACAAATATTCCGGAGATCCTTAACTTCGATATAGGTATCGCATCAGTTAGTCAATGGGGCTGTTCCACTTCATTTTGAACACGCGGTGGCGACAAAGGTAACTCGACCCTAATCTGTTTTGTTGCTCTATGCTTTACTATGGGAATGGACTAAACACGGACCCAATTTCGTCTTTTGGCGTGCAACGAGGATGGTGTTGGTATCCATACCAATATAAATCATTCATATGGATATCAAATAGCTTTTAGCCGACGAAAATGATGCGTTGGCTACAAAGGTAACTCGACCCAAAACATTCAGTCTAGCAGCTTAAACTGTACGTTATAGTGCTCGAAAGTCATATTATGCCGTGTTGTTGTGTGCCTCATTGTGTGAGACGTGGCGGTCATTTAATCCCAAAAGATTCATCAGTTCGTGAAAAATGGATTATTGCTATTAAAAGGATAGATCCTGTTAACAAACAAAAGCTTTGGACCCCTGGTCCTGGGGCAGTTGTTTGCAGGGCTCATTTCACCCAACAGGATTATCACATATCACCAGCTACAGGTAAGGGAACTTCGATCAGTTCGCTACATAAGCGTTATTATTCCTGTCAAACATATGTAATTTACATTTGCTGACCGAAGTTCCTACTATATATATAATAATTATCTATTTGAATTACAGGTAATCTGATGAGGCTTAATAAAGATGCAGTCCCGTCAGTCTTTGATTTCAAGAAAGCAAGACCTTGCAGAAGACGCCTAACAAAATATTACAAAGAGCCGTCGACACCTAAATCTGTTACAAAAGATCCACCTGTCACGGGTACTGTTTTCCTGCATGTGCACGATATACAACGTGAGGAGACTGTTGAATCGGTAGTACCGATAACGGTAACTCCTAACAATACTGAGAAGAGCTACGAATCTAGCAATTCTGCCATTCCTGAACAATACATAGCTCATAGCAATACGCAACCAACATTAAATCCGCTCCAGATGTATCATTCGAACGATGAAGCCATGAAATATTATACTTCTTTCGACAATTACAGCCACTTCAAATTCTTTTTTAACACTCTTGGCCCGTCCGCCTACGAATTGAATTACAGCTGTTGGACATTAAATCCAGAGGAACATCTGTTTTTAGCCTTGATGAAGCTGAGGCAAGCTAAAGAGGATTTTGAACTGTCCATTATGTTTGGAATATCAAAGCAGACTGCGGGAAGAATATTTAAAACATGGCTGAATTTTTTGTATTACCAATTAAAAGACTTGGAAGTTTGGCCTAGTTGTGAGACAGTGAAGCAAACAATGCCACTTGACTTCAAGAAAAAGTTTCCTACAACTAGAGTTATCCTGGATGCAACTGAAATTCCTATACAAAAACCAACTGATCTTTTGGCGCAAAGTGCAACATTTTCTTCTTATAAAAATCGTAATACCTTGAAGACTATCATTGGCTGCTCACCATCCGGACTCGTATCCTATGTATCCGATACATATGGAGGCAGAGCAACAGACCGTCAGATTATGGAGAGGTCTGAATTGTTATCAAACCCTGATATGCTTCACCCTGGGGATAGCATAATGGCTGACCGCGGCATAATGGTGCAAGACTTGTTTGCTACGAAGGGAGTGTTTGTCAATACGCCTCACCTCATGAAATCAAGGAGTCAACTTGATCCGAAAGAAGTGATTCAGGACAGACGAGTGGCATCAAAGCGTGTCCATATTGAACGTATTATTGGCCTCGCTAAAACGTTCAAAATTCTCAAGAAGGAACTTGATATATCAAGGATACCTGACACTCATAAGATCATTTTCGTGTGTTTCATGATATGCAATTTTCGCAACAGCATTGTCGACCAATATGCTTAGACACTAGTATCAGTTCAATAACATTTACATCATTTCAAAACACCGCAAATCAAGAGGTCACCACCAGGTTAACCGTTCAAAAGATTCGGTGGCCTAATCATATAAGATATGCGTAAACTATAATAAGTTCATTTATCAGTTCCATTGCCTTCACTGCCCAAAAATTTTCAATGACTTCTTCATCTCGGAATCAAAAGCATTTAAGTACCACACCCAACTGTTTGTGCATGCCCCCTCTTCACATCGCCTAAGCCCGGATGGGTGTCCAATTTCAAAGGCTGCTTCAAAGTCATGTCAAAACCTTCCTGTCTTTTTCCATTGTATCGCAGTCTTGTCGTGCTTTGAATTGATGAAAATTCAATAACAAAATACAATGGAACAGAACTGGTTTACTGTATATTTATTTGTCAACAATCAATGATGGAGAACCTAGAAAACGTATAGGTATATTCGAACATTCGTTCAGTTCAATTCTGGTGCATTTTTGGCAACAAAAGGGCGATAACAGAAATAATAAAACCATTGCAGTTTTGGTAACAATTCACTGAGCCAGAACTCCTCATCAAATAGAGCTAGGATAATGAGTATTTCCGCATCTCCATCACAAGGACAATACACCAGGAAATAGCATCCTTTACGTGCGCTAAGAGCCATTTGACCCTGAATTTGACAGTAATATGGATGGTTTTTATTGATTTGAATTCCACCACCCTCGCCATACACCACGAAACGGAAATTAGGTCCAGGTTTAGGGGATTCTCCTCGTCCAGTATATGGGCATTTGACTTCTACTGTAAATTCAGACCCTACTAGACCATCAGGGGTTGCACCAAGGTAGGGAAAGCTGGGGTGAACATGAAGCCCCGACTTCACAACAGTCAATCCAGTTTTCTTTTGAAATAGTTTCAAGGCCATTGGTTCATATGTTTTACCATGTACCACTGACGGTACATTTAATTCCCTACTTATAAACATTGCGCTGCAAATAGAATCCCATCTGTTCTTGCTCTGAGCACGGTAGATTGATCCGAAATGGCTTGCCGTCACCCGCCACTTGCGTTCCAAGTGCCATAGCACACACTTAGATTGTTCTTTAGTTTTTCTTTCTAACGCTTTGCACTTTTCAGAGGTGATCTAAACAGTTGAACAATGTCAACAAAAAGACAAGCTTTGACCTCACTCTCTCCCCTAGACAAAATCTACTTACCTCACATCCTCTGTCCACCCAATACTCTGTGAAACATGAATATTGACAGTAGTCGTGCTCCATAGTAGCTACTGCCAAGTTGGCCTTCGTATACAGCTTCCTTAGCGGTATGTCCTTGGCTTCGTTATAGCAGAATTTAAACACCGAGTTTCTCACATAAGAGTCATAATCGAAACCGCCAGTCTTCCGGTATTTCAACGGTCTGGGGTCTTCATCATCAGACGTACTAGCAGCGGTGCGCAGGTCTTTTGATTTCAATGGTGATCCTGAAATTAGAAATTAGAGTGTGGGAATTTACCGAAAATATCAACCATGGTTGTGCCATTCATCATGAAATCAAGAAATATGGCATACCCGAATAAGATTTGGTTGGGTGATGGAACGTCTGCAGAACATCAGTGCAGCTTTTCCCAACTTTAAGATGGCCATAACTCTGACTTTCACTGAGTGTGAACAGAAGGCAGGCAATATGTTTGCATGTTCCGTGATCACCACCTCCAGCAGGGCACTCGCATGTTGTATTGAGGGTTTCACCCGAAGATTTTAATTTCAGTTTAACATAGTATAACACCTAAAAAAGATTTTTATGAATTATTGAAAATTTTCAAATACACGCACAACTGTTCTAGACTGCAAGACTGATGCATTACAGGTTACAATATATACACAAATCTGTTTGTAACTAGATAAGATAATAAAAGGCATTTCTTTTGCTGAAAACGTCTTCTCAACTAGAGTGAACACTGCATAGCAAGTGAAACTTTCCCTTATGCTCTCCCAGTCGCATATACAGCTTTTTAATTAGTGATCAACAAAGTCAAGATTGGCCTAACTTCAATTGAAATCACAAACCTTTTTCTTCATAGAAGCTGCTACAATTCCAGAAAAATAATAAAACTCTCCCTTCTTCAATACACTGCATGTTCTAAGTTTGCCAGCTTCATACATTAACCACCCTTTATTCAATGCTTTAGTGTCTGCACTTTTCTTTCTATCCAGCACCAGGCGATAAGTAAAGTATCCCTCAATCAAAGGATGTGGTATACTGGGAATCGCTTTTACAGATTCCGAGTTCAACTCTGAAAATCCTTCCCCTGGCCATAATACTGAAACATTCGGAGGGACAAGAACTGGTACTGCTGATGCGCGCAAATTCAAGTCATATGCTCGGAGCCTGTAATGCAGATATAATTGGTTCATGTAAGAGCTTAAAATGTACCACGAAATGTAGTACGGTGGGGTAACTCAACATATCATACGATACCTCTGCAGAAGATCGGATTTTTTCCCACTGACTTTAGCATGTCTTTTCCCAAGTTCTACTTGCAACTCAGCTACAGTCATCGTTGAATAGTCCTTCGAATATTGCGTTATCGTTTTATAATCCGCCATCCTCCTCAAAAATGCACTTCGCAGTGATAACTTAACTTCCATATACAAGTATAATCCGTAAGCATCCTGTAGTCCAGCATGAACACAATAACACATTTGGGTCGAGTTATATTTGTAGCCAACGCATCATTTTCGTCGGCTAACAGCTATTTAATATCCATATGAATGATTTATATTGATATGGATACCAACACCATCCTCGTTGCACGCCAAAAGACGAAATTGGGTCCGTGTTTAGTCCATTCCCATAGTAAAGCATAGAGCAGTGCTTTTCAACCTTTTTAAGCTTCGTTCGCACTTTTTTTGTAAAATAAATTTCATTCGCACAAACTAACCGAATATTGATATGCAAAAAGAAGACGAAAATACAACATTTATTTGCTCAGATGTGCAACAAATTGGCTACTATGTATCTTAAGCTACCAAGTGTCTCATGAAAAATGCTACTATTTTCGTTCATTTTGATTTCAGCTATTTCACTAAAACCCTTCTCCAAGTTAACTAGTGCTTGGATGGTCTGGTCTTAAAGCAGGGGTCACCAACACGCGGCCCGCGGGTCGCATGAGGCCCGCGATGTCATATTTTGCGGCCCGGGATCTGTTTTCAGAAGAACGCCCAGTACTTAAATTCATTTCTGTTTAAAAATACTGTCGACGTTGTTCAAAATATGCTATTCCCCCTTTAGAAACGCGAAACGCCCTCCTAAAACGTGAAACCCCATCCTTTTGAAATGGCCCTTCAGACCCTAATACTCGGTTGCAATTCAATAAGTCGTATTATCAGTGTTGCGCACGGCCAAATAACGAAAGGCGTGATACCAATTAGCGAGATTCGTCATTGTGCATTGCACTGCAAATGTAACGTGACACGAGCGACACGGTCTCCCGCTGAGATAATTGCGAAATTACGTCATTTATTGCCGCGCGCTCGGCAAGCGTTGCTAGCCTGATCTATCGCGTCTCCAACAGGCCTAGTTCCGCTGGCTTGAATAATCACATCTGCAATTGGCCGTATGTGCACGATATCATCGCTTGTCTACACAATCGCATCTGCATTGACTTGGTGCGCACGATATCATCGCTGGCCTGCACAATCGCATCTGCAATAGGCCTAGTATACGAAAGATATAGCTAGCCTAACTACCAAGTCTTGGGACTACCATACTTTGGCCGGGGCTACGTAAGACGCATTGGTCAGCGCGCGTATTTTATTGTTTGATGCCGTGATAAGCGCGGGTATTCAATTGTTCACAACAGATCAGGCAGTCGCTAATTAACATCTCTTTCGGACTCGTCGACAAGCTTATCATACACGTATAATCGTCAACACGATGATGTTGTATAATCGTTATTTACGCATGTTCTTAACCCTAATGAATTGATGCTATATACCAGGGCCATAACTGCCGCACCCCAAACCCAATTTATGCAATATTTTCAATAATATTTCGCGCTAGGCGCAATTTCAAGTCGCCAAATATCTTGATTATTGGGTGCTCTTCCCCCAAGAGAAAATACGCAAGATTTATAGAAATGGACATATTGGCGTAGGCCATTACCGCGGCACGAAGCACAAAGACATATAACGTTTTAGGCCATGAATCATGCGACTCCAAGAAGTGTGCCAGAACGATCGCAGCGAGACAAACACACAAGACAAATACCATCCTTCAGGAAAAAATTATATGCCATTGAAGAAATACCAATCCGAAACCGTGTGATCTTTCAGTCTAGTACGTTTGAGCGATTCTATATTTTTGATATAGCAGACAGGAGGTCACGAAATAACATCATGTAACAAAGTCATACCAACGGGTCCGTCCGCCCGAAGATGTTCGATCATTATTTACGGACTGTACAGTTTCAAAGACACCTCACTCAGCTCTACCGGTAAAACTCATTACGTGAGCAGAGAGGACAAGAAATTGATAGCAATATATATGCAATTCCCGATCTTATTGACCGATTTTATCATGAATTATCGAAAATTTTCGCGCTTAGCGCTAGCTCACTGAAGTTCAGTTTATCGCCATATGGGGGCCCAGGAACAACGTTTGGGGGGGACTGACGAAGTGCTGTTACGGCCCTGTATATTACTAAATTCGGTAAAAATCACACCCGCCCCTTTATTTCAACCACCCTCCCCCTTTTTTCGGCTGGCTTCGCCGAACAGACAGATAGTCCTGACAGTGTGTACCCAAATTATACCCTTTGCAGTATATACTTTAATAACCCCTGAAAGGGTAAAATTTGCGTTACTGTAACTTGCAAATGGCAGTCTGTAATGATAGTATTTACTATACTGTCCTCGTGCCTAGCACTAATCGAACAGGTATTACGCAAGTATTGATGATTGTTTAGCGAAAGTAAGCAGAAAGTGAATTTAACGTCATTTTCCCAGCCTCCGACGGGCTGCTATATGTCTGGTCTGTCACTACACCAGCTTCCAAACCAGGGTTTTGGTTACGTAATAATTATAGTGCGAAAATATCAATTCACTACGGCTTGTGAGAGCTACGACTAGTGGTACGTCCTAAGTTAAACAAGTTTTTACAATTGCGTCGCAACAACTAAGGTTACACTGCGCTTGAATTTCGTATTATGTTTATTTGAAAAGCAATTATTATTCACGATTTTCATTCGCACTCATCCGGGATTTTCATTCGCATCGTTCGCACCACCTTCGTCATTCGCACTCATCCGGGATTTTCATTCGCACCGTTCGCACCATGTTCATCATTCGCACTGCAAATTTTTTCATTCGCACAAGTGCGAACCGTCACACAGGTTGAAAAGCACTGGCATAGAGCAACAAAACAGATTAGGGTCGAGTTGCCTTTGTCGCCACCGCGTGTTCAAAATGAAGTGGAACAGCCCCATTGTCACATCATAATGGAACATACAAACAGTCGTCACCAAAACAGCTGTAGTAGTTGCTATGTTTCGCTACGGGCTGCAGCTATGTAAAATGTTTCGTTATATTCGGTATTTCCGCGCTTACGAGACCAGACTGGAGATCGAGTGACCGTATTAGTTGTCGTGAATCGGTGAAGGAAGCCTCTTTCGAGATTGATATCTGGATGGTGAGTTACATCTCGTATCGGTACTATAGTAGTAAAGAAGGTAATCTTAGCGTTGGCGGCCACACCTCAAAATTCAATATAACCGGTATTATCCGAAAGCTATTGTTATACTGATTCCGAATATATAATTTTTATCTGGTTCTGGGCACTGGAACCCCCCAAAAAACGTCCTCAAAGATGAAAATTCCCATTGTTTTAGACAATCGAAAATCTTCTAAACAATGCGCGATCGAGTGCGCGAGCCCATTGTGTCGCCACAAATAGTCCACTCGGACTTATGAAGTGTTCCCAGCGATACTTGGCATAATCCACACCGCTGCGCAAGCTGTTGATCGCGTCGGCATTTAAATTTACGGGTTTTCCTTACAGTGCATTCATCTACGGACGGAGTAGAACAGTGGAAGAGTATTTCGCCGGCAATCCCACAGTCGTCGAGCATGTCCACTGTCCAGTGTCTCAATTCAAGTTAAAATAGAAGCCGATTTCACTGAAGGTTTTTCGCCTTACAGTGCATTCATCATTACTGAAGTTATTTCGCCTTACAGTGCATTCATCTACGGACGGAGTAGAACAGTGGAAGAGTATTTCGCCAGCAATCCCACAGTCGTCGAGCATGTCCAGTGTCTCAATTCAAGTTAAAATACAAGCCGATTTTACTGAAGTTATTTCGCCTGTTCTCAGTTCCGGGACAGTTACTACTATTGCCAGCTGTTTTCCTGGGGTGAAAATCCAAGTAGCTACGACTAGCGATCATGACCAACTGCCCGTTTTCGCATCGCAACTGTTTTATACTCAAGGTGTTCAGATACAAGGCGTATGTTTAAACTACTTCCATTTCTAAACTATACTCGAAATGAATGGTTTATTTGAATTATTCCACGCCAGAATAATCAACAATTATTCACGATTTTCATTCGCACTTGATCCGGATTTTCATTCGCACTACTCGCACCACCTTCCTCATTCGCACAAGTGCGCAGGTTGAAAAGCACTATCTTAAACTATTCAATATATCTAAAATGGCTGTAGCTGACATCCTGCAACAATACAATGTAAAAATAACTGAAAATACGGTACTATTGTTATTGTTATGTACACCGAAACAGATCAGGCAAAATAAAATAGATGTCATTCTGGAAGTGTTTGAAGGAAGCCTGTCAGCTATCGCCTCCATCTGGGCTACTACTCTTGAGTATACTTAACCGGGCGATAACTTATCACTCTTTTTGAGCAACCGTCGCAGCGGTTCCATCGCTGTCGCCAAGTCTCTGTTGAAGATCTCATCGTCGAATTTGCATGGCGAGATCAAGCTTACAATTTCAGCACAGTATTGTTGGAACTATTGTCCAGTTTGTTGCCTGCATTCCTCAAACTTATGTCGTCTGGTCCAAACGTTCTCAGCGACGTCGGCGATACTATTAACAGCTTTCAATGTCTCCTCAAGAATTTCCCGATTGTCGATCGGAAGTTCCAATCGCAACGCTTCTATCTTCAAGAATGTGTTGGGTTGTCTGTAGAAACGATTTCCACCAAATTTGGTTCAATTCCAACCAGTGGAAGCGGAGTTATAGTATTTACGGTGGCCAATTCTTTAGGACCGCATAACCATAAACCAACATGTCCCCAGATTTATCAGAACACGTGCGTCACGCGATGTGAAAACTCACCCTTAGCTGATGCTGATCGATCAAAGGCCATTAATTCTGCCATCGGCAAACATCTGTTGGATAATCCGATTTGTGCGAATAATTATCGAGACGACCGATTTCGAATCGTAGGGCGAGGCAGTGGTTGGAATTAAACCAAATTTGGTGAACATCGTTTCTATAGATAACTCAACACTTTCATGTGGTGAACAGATATTTTTAAATTTGCTCATTATTTTTTTTATTTTATTTAAATAGAATGCGATTGAGTTGTTGGCCTCCGTATAACTTGCTTATGGGGTGATATCGGTAGCTTGCAAGTACAGAATCCCGTTTACACTCTGCTAAATACCAATGTAGGAAGAGTCAGACGCTGAATGCATTGTCCGGCCTCGCCAATACCGTTTAGGCGTAATCCCTTCCAAGTATTCGTCGAAATTGATGACAAAGCGAGGGAAGACGGGTTTTCATAAGAGGGCTATCCGAGGTTCCGTCACGACCGCAGACGCTACAGGGCCAAATGAGGTAGCGCTGAATTCGTCTCAGAACCACGCGTTCATCGATATCCGATAAAATCGTATCGGACTTTTGACGGACTCGGAATCGGCCTCTAAAATATAGTGTATAGGAAAGTTTGCAGTTTTCGCCGTTCTCTCGAACACGTGAAGTTGCAATCTTTGCAGATTCCGCGTAGAGTAAGCGATCCAATCGGCATACGACTGTGCCGGTAGCAAATTTTCGGGGCCATTTCTTTTATTTCTATGACACTACTTGTGTTGCGTGATTGAGGAATAGTCAGGGTGTTTATTATCGATACTAGAGACGTGACGCTGCCGATTACGCCAAACACGGTCTATAGTTACCGTTTTGCTCAAAACAGATTCGGTGTCACAAACATAAAAGAAATTGCCCCGGAAATTTGCTACAGGCACAGTCGTATGCCGACTGGATCGCTACTCTACGCGGAATCTGCAAAGATTGCAACTTCATGTGTCCGAGAGAACGGTGGAAACTTGCCTATACACTATATTTTGGAGGCCGATTCTGAGTCCGACAAAAGTCCGATACGATTGTATTGGATATCGATGAACGCGTGGTTTTGAGACGAATTCAGCGCTACCTCATTTGGCCCTGTAGCGTCTGCGGTCGTTCCGTTGCGTTTCCTGTACAGATCCGATTCCTGGTACTCAGTGTCGCAGCTCTACTGAACAGAATTATATGTAGCAAGTTGGAATTTTAAACGTACCGGTAGTGACGATACATTGAATTCACATACATTGTTGTATCACCAGTACCGATACCAATATCCAAGACATAGTAGCTCAATGGCTCCAATGGAAATACTGTTGACAGGTCCAGCATCAGCTATAATTATTAACTACGGTAAATTGAAAATAAAAATCGATTCGATTGTCGTTATATAAGTATTATGATTACCAAAGAACGTCGCGACCTGTTTAAGTGTAAAGGGTATCCTACCACTGACTATGCAGAGTTATCTTATAAGCCTATCACCCTGTCATTATCACTGAGCTATATAAATATTATTTGTTATGTTATGTTATGGTAGGAAGGTAAACATATTCTCTATTCTACTTCAGGCTTGGTCAAAGATCGCAAATTTGTGGCTCTTGAAGAATGAAATTATCGATTTCCCCTCACGAGAAAACAAGTGTAACATACAAACAGCAAAGGGTTGAAACATAATGAAGCAATGGTATCTGAGGTGAGCAATGAACATTTGATGAAAGCCTTCGATTCCCATAAATTGGGGCCACTAAATGTTAATGATAATATGACACGGGCGAAAATATGAAGATGCTATATTGCTATCACTATGAATATGAGAGACTTCACTAGGAACAGGCTTGCCTTATTGAACATATTTTGCAGTGGCCCCCTCAGACTATCTGCCAAGAGTATTTGACCCATCAACCAGACTACTTCTTTTGAAACTACTTGAGTTCTGTTCATATATTTATTTTCATTTGAAGCAGTTTGACAGGGATTTGACATAGCCACTGCTATATACTTGTCATTGAGTAGAAATTTACATCTATTGCTTGAGTAGCAATGCGCACTACTGTGGTCAACTCGGTGTGCAACAGTGCACGGATTAGCTTGGTCTTCAATGTTTTTACCAATATCAAGAGGCAAGCATACCCTTGCCAAACTTTATTAAACTGTCCGTTTGATCAATATAAACAAATCCTAATATATGCACTTCTTGACTCATGATATGACATACACACGATCTGTGCATATGCACAAATCTGCTTTTTGTTAGATTCAAGGACTGATTGCTATTAGTGGCAGACTCTTACTCTGTGGATGTGAAATAAAATATGTTGTTGGTGAGTAGTATACTATGCGTAGGAGAGTTGCAAAATTGTATTTTAACTCGCTTATTTACAAGCATAAACCAAGTCAAGGTACAACATCAGTACACATTTCGGATGTCTTGGGCGTTTCGAATCCAATCCAAATTGTCAACTAAACGTTTATGCCTCATGGGTATTGTTTCAATTTTAGGATGCTGCTATATAAGCTAATATAAGGGAATTTCAACCAAATCGACGTCGCATTTAACGGTAGAAGCGCATGCTGCGAAACAGTAAAGGATCGTCATCAAACAACTCATATTCCAAGGTAATCAATATGATCCAGCTAATTTGCTAATTTGGATGCATAAGACAAGTCAACGTTTTCTAATCAAGATACACTCAGACATATATCTGTGGCGGGGTTGTAACCAAGTCACGAGGCCCCGAGTCGGAAGTCAATCTCACTTATATACTTTTGACTCGAGTCAGGTCGAGTCATTTTCCTTCGACCACCGAGTCAAGTCAGAGTCCAAGTCAGCGAACAGAGGGTTCGAGTCCGAGTCTTGGTATTATGACTCGAGTCCGAGTCCAAGTCATTGTGTTGACTGATCAGTTTCCAGTTGAAATCTTGTTAAATTCACTTTTTATAACTCTGTTTGGTGATGTCGAATGGTTCGCATCAGAGGTGGTCAGTAACGAAGTACTTCTACTTTTTTGAAGTATTCAAGTAGTTTTCCTCTACTTCTAGTACTTACTCAAGTAGAACTAACTTATACTATTTCTACCTCTACCAAGTCACGAGGCTCCGAGTCGGAAGTCAATCTCACTTATATACTTTTGACTCGAGTCAGGTCGAGTCATTTTCCTTCGACCACCGACTAAAGTCCGAGTCCAAATCAGCGAACAGAGGGTCGAGTCCGAGTCATGGTATCATGACTCGAGTCCGAGTGCAAGTCATTGTGTTGACTGATCAGTTTCGAGTTGAAATCTTGTTAAATCCACTTTTTATAACTCTGTTTGGTGATATGGAATGGTTCGCATTTATAAATATACTTATATTCCTCACTGGTCGAATTTTTAAGTACCAGTACCAACAGGCGTAATCCAAATAGTGTGGTTACTTTACTATTCTCCGAAATTTCAATGAAATTCAGGTCTTGGCCGTCTGAATCTTGAGTCATATGACTTGGTTCGAGTCATGCGCAATGACTCGAGTCGAGTCATTTCCATATTTTAAGAAAATGACTCGAGTCAAGTCGAGTCATGCTTCAAGTCAGTACAACCCTGATCTGTGGTCACTTTGAATCCAATCTGAAAGTCAATATTGCCTAAAGAGGAAACGTTTCAAACATGTTTTGAATCAATATTAAATTCATATCAAAGTCCATGCATCTCTTTGACTGATTTTCTCTAAATTTTAGAGACCGCATGCAGCAAGAGCAAGATTATATCACAGGAATTAACAAAGTTCAGGAGTATGCTACGAAAACTAAAAGACTTGTTATCAAGCCAGCAGGTATTACAACTTTGTTAACGACACCTGATGTCAACTTTCGTAGTCTCATATATGAGTTAAACCAGGGGTCACCAACACGCGGCCCGCAACGTCATATTTTGCGGCCCGCGACCTGATTTGAAATTTCGGA
This sequence comes from Botryllus schlosseri, assembly GCF_051294905.1. Taxonomy (NCBI): domain Eukaryota; kingdom Metazoa; phylum Chordata; class Ascidiacea; order Stolidobranchia; family Styelidae; genus Botryllus; species Botryllus schlosseri. The sequence goes on from NC_137239.1 coordinate 2,499,079, forward strand.
AGAACGCTTAGTAAAGCATTTTGAAATGCTGAATAGATTTTAGTATAGACATATTATTGTTGTTGTTATTCAAAATAAGCTATTCTCTTGTGCCCAATGTCATTATTCCTCTCTAGCTGTTACTGCTTCGGCGATTGTAATATCATTCCACGGAGGAAGAATTTGCTGATATGAATTGGCATATTGCCTTGACTTGCAATGGCCCACCACTGCCCAGACCGGGACGCTTAGAAAACGACGTTGGACTTCCCAAAAGACCAAGCTTAACGAGGAGATAGTTTTCCAGCAAGTACAGTGACTAGCTAACCACAATATCGATACTTTAGTCCAGCGGTGGCGAATCTTCGGCAGTAGAAGGAAAATTATGCGGCCGTCGACACTTATTTTGAATAGAATGTGTTGGTGGCCGTCAATATGCAAATTGAATTTACGAATTGACTAACTATTAAGAGGCTTGCATTATTCTTGAAATTTACTTCGCTCTACGCGCGGATCAGTACGAGTAGATTTTCGATATTTATATAGTAGTGTCCGTTCTAATCTGGTCCCCACAGTAGAGATGTGAACTGCAGGGGAAAATGATGCGCACCATAATTCAATACCAATTTGTAATCGTGTTCTCCTCACCACAAAGAAAATTTGTTTAGGTAGGCAAATATTTGGGCGAATCTAATATCTTCCCACTATACCAAAACTGCTGATTAGATGTCGAGAAATAACAACCTGCAACAAAACGTACTAAAAACAATTTGTCAACCCAAAGATGCAGCACAGCATTAATAACTTCCCTAAATTTTCGTGGACACCCCCTGCATCTACTCTACCTGTGAATTCAATCACATGGACTGAGAAACGATAAATATTTGATGGTAATATGTGTAAATTTACTAATAATAATGACGTAATTCACTCAAGAACATAAAAGCTTTTTCGCGCTTCGCGCGACTGGAATACGAGTCCCGGTGCTTATTCATAACATGACCAATCACGATTTGTCTGTTGCCCATGTTAGCGTTGTACTGACGTAGAGTTATCAAAACGTGTCCGTTTAACAGCGTTGCCTATTTTAATTTCAATTTATAATCGACTGCAACTAGATGCAACAGTTCCCAATACAAGTCAAAATTACGTCAAGTGGAAGTAGAATAGGAAATGTCGGAAGAATAGTCAGTATGGTAAGTAGTTTTTCGGAAGTTTTTACTTTGAAAATTGCGATATGAATATTCGCGACTAATATAAAATTACTAATGGCAAATGAAACTACTAACAGGAAGAATCCTTAAAAATTTATTCAGTTATTCCTGGTACAGGTGGTATTGCGGCTTGGCAACTAGATATTCTAGTTGTCTAATTATACTAATTGGAGCTAATCTAATTTGTGAAATGTTTCTATGCTCTAATTCTAAATCTAATCGAATTTATGAAATCTTTCCATGGCCTAATTTTAATTCTAATATAATGTCTGGTTTTTCTGAAAAGGCTACAGGAGAACTGTATAGTGAGAAATGAGCCAAGCTTGCTACTTGATCAAATTGTTAGGCTACCTAATTGAAGCTTGCACACTAAATTTGGTTTGATTCCAACCAGCAGCCGCATTGCTACAGGAGAAGAAAGTTTTTGAAATTTATTATTTAAAAATGAGTCAAAATTTTATGTTCACCCATGAAATTGTTAGGGTGTCTACAAACGATGCCCACCAAATTTGCCTCAAGTCAAACCAGCCGAAGCGGAGTTTTTGATGTCGAAAAATTCGGATTTAACTTAGGAGTTTAGAATCCAATCCAAATTGTCAACTAAACGTTTATACATCAGGGTTATTTTTTCAATTTCAGAATGCTTTTATATAAAATCATGTCAGGGCATTCCTACCAAGTCGACGTCGCAATGAACCGTAAAACCGTATGCTGCGAAACAGTGATGGATCGTTATCAAACAGCACATATTGCAAGGTAATCATTAGTATCCAGCTAATTTGCTAATTTCCATGTATAAGACAAGTCAAGGTTTTCTAATCAGACCTGTATCTCTGGTCGCTTTGAATCCATTCTGAAAGTCAATATTGCCCAACCAGGAAACGTTTCGTGTTTTGGATTAATACCAAGTAGTCAAATTTAAATCAAGTCCATGCATCTCTTTCTCCGAATTTCCAGATTAGCAGGACACGTCATGGGCTGCTAGATTACGATATGAAAGTTCATTGCTATAATGCGAAACGGTAGTTTCAAATCTTATTGTGGGTCATATTTAATGTGATGAAATATTTGTGGTGTGAGCGGAATCAACCAATCCGGTACCTAAATAATATTCATTGATACTTTCATGAAAACATATTTCTCACTCCATATAACTACTGTTTGGGAAGCGCAACAGAATTTCTGGGCTTTGCTTGACTTTTATGAATATTAAATGTTGATACTATATATAAACAGCCCCGAAATTCCTTAGGCTAATTTTCGTATTGGGGGATTAAACTATTTCTACTTGACAAACTGAAAATAGCGGAGAGTAAGTAAGTAGATCACAAAACATTGTAGAAGTAGAAGTAGAGAAAATCTGATCTACTTGAGTAAGTAACAGAAGTAGAGTAAAACTACTTTGGTACTTCTAAAAAGTAGAAGTACTTTGTTACTGACCACCTCTGGTGAAAATATATATACTTCGTAACAACTTCTATTTTTGTGGTCTTCCGTTAAATTATCAATCTTCCAGTTTATGCATGTTAGCATATGTGCCTGTTAATTGGGTTGTGAATATGCATTTTTATTTCAGGATGATGCCACAAGTTCTTGCTGAAAGTAGTGACTCAACCTTCGCCGTTCAAGAGTGTTTTGCGAAAACCAGGAGGTGGCGCCTTCCCAATATTACATGCGGAACGTTCTTCTAGCAGCATTTTCAGTGGATTTCTTTTCTCCGTCGCTGGGGTCTCTGTTTTGGTTATTTCACGAAATATGTTTCCATTTTATGTTATTATGGTTAAATTTATATCGAATATATGCAATCAAGACTGTTTATTTGCAATAGTCGGTCATTTGGAAGAAGATACAGGATTTCAAGTAGGCTGTCTATAAGGAAAATACACCCTTATCAATTCTAATGGTTGGGGTGGAATGTCCGATGTATACACCGAGGAATGGGGTGAATTCCGGTCATATACACCCGCAGGGTTACGTAAGTTCTGTTTTCGTGTAGGCCTACCACCTTTTGGGGTGTGTATACCCACTCTTTACGCTAAGAGTGTATGTCATCATGGGGCCTCGCATTTTAGAATAGCATCAAGACGAACTTACGATCTCGTATCACTGACGGAAGTCTCAAATTTTGTATCAAGCTTAACCCCAACAATTATCAACAAGCAGACTACAAATCCATCGGGAATACCATGCAAAACCGCCAAAAAACGCAGTGGCTGTAAAAAGCCAGTAAAAAGTAGATTGATACCTTTGCTGCGGTCTACGTCTGTTGGAAATCTAAATGTTAATTGTCTTAAACTTCGAAAAATATCATATCATTTTCGATGCACTGCAATTTGAACTTGCAAATTATCTATGTAACTTAATTTTAGCATACTCATTAGTGTACTCGAATAAGGCAACCACATTGAAGATACGGTGCAAATGATGAATCCCATCTAGTAATTTCAAATTTGTGCTACCATGACGTCACGATTTTTAAAATGTGACGTAAGAGTTGATTGACATGTATGGCTCTTTGGGAGTTGAAGTGGAAAATATAGGATCAATATCGCTCTTCGGACGAAAAAGGTTCCCGACGACTGATATAAAACTATAACAGAATTCAATTTCAATAAAACAGGAGGTTTGGTTGAGGCAACAACAGATAACAGAAATATACATTTTGCCATTAAATTACTTTACTATACTAGTTTATGGCAACGTAAGCTGTAAGCAATTCATTGCAAATATTTACCAAATACTTACCGGCATAGGTGCTTCTGAAGAAGCAAAATACCGACGGACTGACGGTTTCACGGGCACGGTGGTATAGATAGATAATCTGGCGACCAAAGCGCAAAATTTGATTAAACCGGTTTCAAACGAAAGCTACTGTCGCACTAGAATCCCCGTCGCTGTGCTCAGGACGTATTTACAATAAAAATTCCAGAGAAAAACCCGATCCGGAACCAATCCAATGTAGGGAATGAAAAGATCGAGGAAGCCCGAAAAAGAAAGATATAGCTCGAAAACTGATATTACGCCAATGGAGATGCCAGATTGAGATAGCGTTACTGGTCGCTTAGACATCCTTGTATTTGTTCGCTGCATATATCTTGTCTCTGGATCGGGTAAAAATGATAGAACCAGCGACAATGCCACGCTCAGAACTTGTATTCCTTTAATTCTTGTTATACGTCAACCTTGCCTACCACATTTGCTAGCGGCACTCATGAGAAGTCCAATTAGCACACTAGTGTGCCGCGACACACCGTTTTATGGCCACTGCACTAGCTTATACCACATGCCACTGTTTGGTAGGTGCCTTATTTATTGAATTATATTGTCTTTCCAGGAACTGGTATCCAGGTGAACCAAACAACGGTAAAGACGAGGATTGCGTCGCGATTCAATTTGGTCAATCTGGGCAATGGAACGATAATTCATGCTCTAATCTCAGAAAATTCATTTGTGAAAAAGGTAGAGCCGATATACCCTTATTCAAAATTATAGTTCTGAGTGAACGATGGGATTATTAGTTCGTGGTAGAGCGAGGAATTCCATATCGATTGAAATTCAATATCCAAATATGTATGCAGAATCCACAAACACGTTTCGCAAAAATCGAAAACGGGGATACAGTCAGAAACCTAAATTCCAATAGAATCTTTTTCAATTAAGATCTGACGCACGCTTACTTTCGCCGACCCGTCGCTGATTTGCTTCTAAGTTGTTATTGATCAGTTCCAGTCGAAGGCAAATCTAACGCCGATTTGACTTCGGCTATGATATGAACTAGGACAGGGCCAGCCAGCCCGTGGCATATGCCCGAGAAGGTTTTCAGTGGCCCGCGAGGTAATTTTTGAAGTTAGTAATATTATCAAAAATGGATTACCCAGATTGTGAACTTTCAGGACCAACCAAAAATTTGCTTAATCTGGCCGCTACACTTGGGATGTGACAACTCAAATGACACTTGCGACGCGTTGGCAGATTCATGGGCCAGTCACATTTTGGTAGATTCTCGAACATTACAATAAAGAAGAATATTCTGCGGTAGATTCATCCGAAGTATAAATTTCCTTCACGCTTTTCGCGACATGATGTCACTCGATTTCTTGCACCTGAAAATAAAAGAACGCCAAATGTACCAGATTGAGTCTAACTATATTCGCAATTACGAGAGAAGGTATATCGTCCGACTTGCGACTTTACGTTTGTTTTCGCAGAAAGACCGTCGACGATTAAACCTATAGTAACAAAATGATTGACGCATGTTGGCCTGAGCTTTCGATATTGATATGTCCAGGCGCCGAATAGTCCAATCCTTGCGAACTTAGCCCAGTGATATACAGCATACCCGCAATATACTCAAGCACCAATATTATTGACCTTTGAAGTTTGAAAAATTTTCACGATTGTCGCGGCTCGTGGCCCGCGTGCTGGTTCGTCAATTGCATGTGGCCCTTTGGCCAAAAAGGTTGGCCACCCCTGAACTAGGACAATACCGGCAACCCGGATTAAGCTAGACAGCTCAAAATCTCTGATTACGGATCAATATTAGGTAAATTCTAAAATATTCTACCTGTAATCGTGGCATGTCCGCTGGCTGCAATATTATAGGGCGACATTTATATCGATGTTATGATGCCTTTTTCTCTCGCATGGTGTCTATATAATCTAATATTTTAAAAAATAATGCCCAGCACAAAAACAATATTATTAAAATATTCGAAAATGTAATATTTTTTTGTGCGAAGAGTGAATAATACAATAGTAAATTACATTTTCAAGATGACTTAGGAATGCCAGTCTGAAAGGCCCCGTCATATAAGGCCTTCGTGGAAATTATATATTGAATATCCCTATTATAGATGCTGCGACCCCGGGCCTCATAAAAATATCTAGGAAATTGGCCCGCGAGCACATTTGAGTTTCAGACTCCTGGTCTAAATAGTGCGGTTAATTGCCTTTAGTCAAATGGCGAGAATGAGGTAACGTAATCTCAGGTAGCCATTCTATTTGGTTATGTCAACACAGGGTTGTAACCAAGTCACATGGTTCCGAGTCACGAGTCAATCATACTTTTGTGGTTTTGACTCGAGTCGAGTCGAGTCATTTTCAATTCATCACAGACTCGAGTCCGAGTCCAAGTCACCGTTTAAAGGGTCAAGTCCGAGTCATGGTGTTATGACTCGAGTCGAGTCCAAGTCACAGTATTGAAGTCATGTTCAACTCATGTTTTCAATCCTGCTTGGGTGATATCGAATTCCTTGTTTGCGAAACATGCTCATTTTGTCCCCATCATAGTCTTGGCACGTGTTTATTTACGCAGATAACGGACAGGTCCTGGCCTCATTTACCGATGGTAAATATAACTTTACTAATCTTAGAACTTAAAATCAAATATCTCTCTTGTCAGTCTGATACATCACCAATACAAGCATTCAGTTTATATTATGAGCACATCGACGATAGCTCACGAATATCTGATAGAGAACCAACGATTTCACGTCTACATACTATCTGATAGAGAACCAACAAATTCACGTCAAGATACTAGTTGATAGAGAATCAATAGATGCATGTTTATGTAGAGGTATCTACAACAGGCCAGCATGCTGTAAAAGCGTGCATGCAACTATGTGCATTGTGCAGTGACAACGGAACAGATACCTTTTGATTATACTAAAGGTTTTCCCAATTGCATTACAGACTACATCGCAGTTACAGCATTGGATAAAGAATTGTACAATGGGGCTGTTCAAAAACATTTTTTTCAAATTTTCCGGCTACTTCTTAAAATTGCTAGATTGCCTAAAAAATCAAATTTGGCTCAATTCCAACCAGTAGAAAGCAATGCTATGAAAGAAAATTTTAGACTAATTACAAATAGAGATTTTAGAATTTTACCGGCTATCTCATGATATTGTTACATTGTGTAAAAATATGATTCATAGCAAATTTGACTCAATTCCAACTAGAAAAAGTGAAGTTATTAGAGTAGAATGTTTTGGATATGAAAAAATAGTCGGCTTACTACTATGTAATTATATTATATGAAAGAATTTCTCACTAAAATAATCCATTTATTTTCAAATCCAAAATATTCTCCTCTCACATCATTGATTCCACTTTTTTCAAATTAAGCCAGATTCAGTGTTCCTTTTATGCAACATAACAATTTTATCAAGTAACCACCCAGTAAAATAAAAAAGAAGTTATTTTAGAACAGCCATATTGTACAAACATCACACAACATTAGCCATTCATAATTATACTCACGTGCACAATGCACATACCTAACAAAACGTCAAATGGACGAGGGGCATTGTGTGTTTTCACAGACAGCAGATCAAATCAATGAGTTACACCTCAAAAATACAAATGTGGAAAGGAGAATCTCAGATATGTTAAAGCGGCATAGCCGTAGAATGAATCCACATCTACTGAATACACGTTCCACTAGTGCACTAGATGCAGGAATTGACAAGCATTTTTGAACCACACTGAAGAGTATTGAATACTCATTCTTTCTAGTCGCCCAAAAATGAAAAGAATCATCGCCTTCAAATCTACACATGTGCTTATCAGTCTCTTGACCATCTGGGTCATTTCATTGGCTCTAATTGAACTTTGCTTCAATTGTTTGCCTGTATAATTGAAAAGTCTTGAGTACTTTAATTGCGGAGGATCTATTACCTCTTCATCACTGGACGATTTTGTACAATGCATTATTGCTACTATGTATCATTTTCTGTTGTTTTTACGGTGGCATATCTGATATCAGACAAGTGCAACGAAAGCAGTGGTGCCAAATAGCGATGTCGGCAGAATTCGTCGGATGCGTTGATCTAGCCATTACGATTCGCAAATTTCTTCATCTTCAAGTCATATAAAATAAGCCGAGTCAATGACTTGGGTCGAGTCATGCGTAATGACTCGAGTACAAGTCGAGTCAATCCAAATATTGACTCGAGTCGAGTCGAGTCATTTTCCCATTTCAAGAAAATGACTCGAGTCAAGTCGAGTCATAAAAATATCGTGACTCGAGTCTGACTCGAGTCGAGTCATGACTCGAGTCATTACAACCCTGTGTCAACACCGCTTTAGGACACTATGCTTTCACTGATTAAATGACAGCGGCTTCGAGCCTGGCGTGAAGCGATGATACTTCAATGAATGGAGATCAGTGGTGATTGAACTATTTCTCTCCAACACACCCTTTTAAAAAATTGCCTAGTTCTGGCGTCCCCATATTTTAAGAACTGCAGTAAAAAACAATGGACAAGATGTCAAGGTCCGTTCGGTCTTTTCAAGTTTGAACTTTACTATTGGAAATATTTCGCACTTGAATCGCGCAAGAGGACCACTCGACTAATTAACGATATAATAATTGTACCCGTATGTGCTATATTGGGTATCAAATCATGATTGTTTTAACAACCGTCGGGTACGGGCTCATATACCATCTGGTTGGAGCCCGATATTCGAATCGCGAATTCACCTCTATGATTGGCAAAAAGAGCAAGTCAATTGTATTTTATTGCTTTGAGTGACTCGTAAATTAACTGAAAATGCGGAATGCGAGCTTACATTAAATTTAAGTACTGTACTCAGTTAGTAACTATAACATGAATGCATTCCAACCAAAGCAACCCATATTATATTACATTTATGTCTGTTTGTGGGTCACAACACTAAACAGTAATATCCTGTATATTACGTTGAAGAAATACTCCGACGATTTAATTATGTTGCTGTTAAATATAGTATTTAGTCAATCATTTTGGCGAAAAATCTTCGGAGCATCTTTAATGTACAAATGGCTCTCACTCTCAAGAATGGTAAAGTTTCTCTTCGATCACGACACCTTTTGCTCTGCTGGACACAATGCCTAGCTCGAAACAAATTGTGGAAAATAAGCCGAGCTAGCGTGACGGGAGTGTTTTAACGGGGATTTGGCAATTCAAAAGTACGCGCGATTCATTTTACCAGAATTATAAAAAACCACTGCATTCATGGTAAAACGTTGCACACACCGCCGGTATATGTTCGCGCGGAGCGCGACGAAAAAGTTTGGGATTTGATAGATGTTTTCGAATAGTAATTTGCAATGAGAACTCAGGTATGTGCAGAATTATTGATAATCTATACAATCATTAATCAAATTTCCCTACTTCACAGGGTTGTAATGACTCAAATATCGATATTTTTTCGGTGACTCAACTTGACTCTAGTTATTTTTACAAATATGCAAGATGACTCAAGTCGAGTCAATTTTTGTATGAACTCGATTTACACTCAAGTCATTGTGGATGACTCGAACCAAGTCATACGAGTTGAGACTAGGCCGGCGGAGACAGACATTTCATTGTAACTTCGGAGAGAGCAAAGTCACCACATTATGGCTATTTCGTCCATCAGTGCTGACACTTGGAAAATAGGCCTAGAAACTGTTAATACTTGGGAAAATCACCATATTATGTATGCGAGACATTATATATCACTCGAGAAGAGTTGAAAAAAAGTGGGTTTGGTTTGGTTTATTTCACACATACAACAGTGGTGTTTATCGCCTATTAAGGTCATGTACACCACGACAATGATATTATTAATGTTCAGGTTCTTTGCTTTTCGTATTCATTCCGGACGACTTTCACACTCGCGCGCTTCCAGCTTCAGTCTCTCTCTCTTTCATGCATCCGGACTTTTCTTTACTGCCGACTTTGTACTGGCGCGGCTCACCATCATACTGGGCTTTTTGAGACACTGCTACTGCAGTGAGGTTAGCGATGAGGAGCCCAGATAAACCTCCGACACATAGAAGTTGGTTCGAACCGGGATTCGAACCACAGTCATTGGTGTCGTGACGCTGGCGCTTAACCAACTGCGCCACTCGCTTCCCCCCCAAAAAAAAATATCACTCGAGAAGAGTTGAAAAAAAGTGGGTAGAACCGGATTGAACTGACAACTGAACAGTAAACATGATGACTTGGACTCAGACTCGAGTCAAAACACTGACTCGAACTCGACCCTCCACTAGTTAACTTGGACTCCGACTTGACTCGATGGCGAATTGAAAATGACTCGATTTGACTCGAGTCAAAACTATAAAAGTAATATTGACTTGTGACTTTGTTACAACACTGTTACTAAACAATCTTCTGCGACGCCACGTTTCTTTAGCGCCCTGACATCCAGCCTACCTGTGAAACCGATTTTACGCAAAAGCAGTTATTACTCTATATAGATTTTGAAGGTATTTCATAGCGGGAGTGATGACGAGATTTCGCATCTGGTATTCGGATTATGCGTTTTAACTCTGTGCGAAGTTTCAATGTTGTTACTCTACAGTTGGGGTAGTAATTTCGTCAGCAAAGTCGAGTATCTATAAGGGTGATGTCTCATCTAACCTTCGGCAAAATGTTGCGGTTGTGGCGCTGCCATTGACCAAAAGCACTAGAAGTAGTCAAGCGTTACCTAACAATAGGAAAACTGGGGTTTCCGCTTCATAGTCACATTCGACAGTATCATAACTAATATTCCCTTCATACTCGCGTTGTTCAACGACTTCGTTTTCAAATATATGTACGGGGATCGGTGACTTGAAGTCGCAATCGAGACGACTCTAAACATTGTACGATCATGCGAGGCACGTGATCGATTTTCTAAAGTGGGCTATTCAACTTGGTTCGGACATGCGCTGCAAACTTTTATAACTATGGAAACTCTTTCTGGTCGGGGAAGGCGAGTGAATCAGTGCCTCACTTGGCGCCAGGATGAGTGAAACAAATTTTTGAAAACCTCCTTTCCTTACTGATGTATATGGGAAGCATCTTCCATCCTCAACCACCTTCAATTGTGGATATCTACCATGAACCTTACCGCACTTCATTGATGCAGATTCAGTTGATGACTGTGATGCATATAAATCCCCGTGTTCCGATGTTGAGTTATGTCACAATACGATCGGTTCTTTTCGTTGCGATTGCATGGCTGGGTATACAGAATCTCTTCATGGCGTATGCGATGCTGGTAAGGATTATAATCATATACGTTGCTTGTACCTTTTTATCGTGCTTTTAACCAGCTCGGCTGTGATTTATTTTGATAAAAATTGATCGCATGGAAATATATTATATACACCTACCATGTATCCGCTTTCAGGAGGATTTGTCCTCTTTTTACAAAAAAAAGTTATGGTCCTCGGAGGACGCTGAAAATGCTCAAATGTCCTCTTTTTAGCATTTCGACTTAGTTGCTTCTACTTTCGAGAAGACTTTAGCCGAGATGTTGTATTTTTCCCAAAAATTACTATAGCCACGAAACATGCTGATTTGCTTGTTTTAAAATGAATTTCCCAACCAGCCCTATAGACTCTTCATTGTTATCTCAAACCCTTACGACGTTCTGTTTAGTGCAGATACGGTCAGTAACGAAGTACTTGAAGTGGATTTTGCGTACTCGCAGTGCTTATTAGGTAGTTAAGATTTTAGACTATCTCTACTTCTACTTGACAGTTTTCAGGTTTATAGGCAAAATAGGTGGGGAATGCCTACCTACTTACCTACTTGTGAACCAGCATAACTACTTCTACTTGAGTAGAAATTCCGGCTATACTTCTACTTCTACTTGAGTAGGGACGGTGACTAATTTGACCACCTCTGGTTTAGTGAAATGTAAAGATTCGCACTTTAATATTTCAGCATTTTGATCCAAAATTGCATTATGCATTAATGCATAATGCAAATGTTGAACGCATTTTTTCTTTGATACAGACACAGTGGTGCAAAGAAAGAGGCAACCTATTAGTTGGACCAGTTTCGGGCATATTGACGGTTGTAAATGATGTCAATGATATATTCGAGTAACAAATCTCACGATCTCCTTAGAAATAATTATGCAATTATTGGCAAAAGTTGATAGAGCTGCCAAGGGTTATACGTGGGCTGAATCTGAAATATAAATTAGTCCTGCTGTTTTAGAACCTTTTTCCAGCAACTACCAAGGAAATGGAAAACATCATCAACCTCAAACGTAACAATTATAGTTTCGTTATACTTGTCGACAAGAGTCATGTCATCTTTTTGCGGTTCTGTAAATATGATAGACCTGGTATTGATTTACTCACTCATTCCCGATGTTGACTTCAATATAATTGAAATTTGAAAATAACTGTACATTCTACCAAAAACTTGACTTATACTCGCGTTATGTATGTACCGAAAATAAAGTGTACTTCGTTACAGCAATATACTTCAGAAATCGATGTGTAGGCTTGTTGATCGATGTGTTTATCGCTCATTACCTTATTTTACCTAATGCTTGGGAGAAATATCGTGTTCTATAGGGGCATATGAAGTGTTTCATAATAATGACAGTAAAATGCCGAAGATAGAGGTGGGAGCTTGGACAATTTTGTACCTCGCTTGCGCCGGGAGGCGATATCATTCATTCACACATGCCAGTGAATGCTTTAGATGTCATATTTCGCGATTGAATAATATTGAGTAGCGTCCACCCTGATTTACAAAAAAACAACGCCCTTAAAAATGTAATAGATACCGAGGCAACTCATGGAGAATGAAAGGAGAACCGAAGCAGCGGCACACATCGCGCAGAAATTCAAGTCTTAGCACAGAGATGTCCGTGTCAAAATCTCACAAATCGGACCCAGAAAATACAGCTAATGCTGAAAAAACCGACACTCATAATGTGATCATGCAATACCTGCTAAGTTACAGCAAGCTCATGCATTGTCTCCTCATATATGGTCGGGATTATATGTTTATAATCAAATACACCTTTAGCGGGGATAGTATATCTCAAATCACGCACCATCACCAGGAGACTGAGTGTGCAGCAGCACACAATGGTCATGATGGACTGCGCAAGAAAATCAGGAAATCGAAGTTGTAATGGTCCGGAAATTCCAAGATATATTTCTTAATGGACCGCTTCTTTAACATCATGCACTTTTCATCCACTGTATACCGATCAGCTCACATTTTTTAAACTTTGTGCAGTTAAATGTCCGTCGGTTGCCGTGGAGTGTGACCAAGTCCTCTCAGAGCTTTGTAAGAGCGCAGCGGTTGAAGTCGAAAACATAACCTTCCCTTCAACATTGGCAGGATTTTCGAATACGTCACACACGAGCTGCAGTGAATACACAATTAACGGTGAGTTTACCAATCAGGTGATTTATTGGGATATGGTAACGCACAGAATGCTTGCGTGTAAATTACAATGTAGATCAGTGATTCCCAAGCGCGGCCCCGAGGGCCGCATGCGGCCCTCAGTTAGCCTTCTTGCGGCCCCAACAAAATATTAGGAAATCGATTTATGACAACAAATAAAATTAACATTTATAAAATACTCTTGCTAGACTTGGCCTCTGTAGTTTTTATTTATAACTTTCAAAACCGGAGGAAAATGCTGACAAAGTGGTAAATTTTTCCCACTTCGTGGTCGCTTGACTAAAAAAGAAAAATGGGCTCAACTCCCGGAAAATACAGTTTTTCTTTCACAGTAACAGGTGGTTGACTGAAAAAAAGGTCAACTTTCCGGTCCAGCTCCCGAAATAGACGCCGTACCGTTCCTACAGTGCTGACTTAATATATAACAGTCGAATTTGGTGCTATATGTAACCAAAATCCTCGAAAAAGAAGACAAAATCTCAAAAAACAAAACTTTTGTGCGTCCTCCGAGGACACTTTAAAAAAATCAAAAAAGAGGACAAATCATCTTAAAAGAGGACGTATGGTAACCCTATGATAACTCGATGTGCAACCCGTGACTCACGGTTGAATATGCCAAGATGCATACTGCTTAGCCGGCTAAAAGCAGCATAATTGATAGTCCTATAGTAAGGGCCGTAACTGCCGCACCCCAAACCCCCAATTGAGGGGGGGCGAGCTCGAAGGGGGCCCAAAAATATTTCATGAATTAGCATAAATTGTAGAGTATTTTTTGAAAATTTATGCAACTCTTTCAAAAATTTTTCGAGCCATGTGTGATTTCAATTCGCCACACATCTTGATTATTGGGTACTCTTCCCCAAGAAAAAATATGCAAGATTTATAGAAATGGGCATATCAGCGTTGGCCATGACCGCACGACAACACACCAATACATATAAACTTTTAGGCTATGTAACACGTGACTCCAAGAAGTGTGTCTGAACGATCGGCAGCGAGAAAGTCTTGGCCGTAAAGGACTGCTTTTATGCTGACCAAAACCTCCGAAACACCAAAATCTTCGTTATATATACGAAATACATATAGGTTTAATTGTCCATATATGCACCTAAATGACTGGTGCCAAATGTTCCTGTCTTCGCAATCTGAACCTCACAAGACAAATACCATCCCGCAGGAAAGAAGATTATATATGCCAGTGAAGACATACCAATCTGAAATCGTGTGATCTTTCAGTTTAGTAGGTTTGCGCAATTCTACATTTTTTATATAGCAGACAGGAGGTCACGAAATAACATCATGTAAAGAAGTCATACCTAGGGGTCCGCCCGCTTGAAGATGTTTAATTTTACGGGGCCTGCAGTTTCAAAGACACATTTTACTCAGCTCTACCGGTAAATCTGATTACGTGGGCAAAGAGGACAACCATGCAATTCCCGATCTTATTCACCGATTTGATCATGAATTATCGAAATATTCGTGCGTCGCGCTGTCTCACTTAACAGTACAAATTTAATTTCGTGGCAACAGCGAACAACGTGATGCGGGGTCAGTTCATCACCCAATGGGAGCGCGGCGTCCTGACGAAGTGCTGTTACGTTCCTGTCAACGGGTATACCCCTGGAGACGTTTCATTACTATTGAGGGGGCCTATACCTTTTCAAACACACCTCACTCAGCTCTACCGGTAAATCAGATTACGTGAACAGAGACAGGATGAAAATTGATAGCAATACATGCAATTCCAGTTTCCCGATCATATTGACCGATTCAGTCATGAAACTGAAGAAATTTCTCGCACTTCGCGCGTTTAGGAGAGAAAAGCTGATTCTCTCAACGGACATCCAATGCAGCAGAAAAGTAGCGGTAAACAGTGTACTGTTTTGATATCTCGCCAGGGCAATAAAACTACTCCGAAATAGCCATGATGACTGTTTGGGTCCGTTTCATAGCCGTAGTATTCGTGCGGCCCCGACCGAATTCTGAAATTCTAAATTTGGCCCTCACACCGAAAAAGTTTGGGAACCACTGATGTTGATTGTGCATGTTGAAACGTGATAGTCATAATTGCCAGACCTTATTACTTCATTTCTAATCCAGATCATGGAAAGGCCAAAATCGGAAATGTTTAGGACAGTTGTTCGCAAACTTTGGTAGGCCTACTCGACACCTTTTCAAGTAGTACCCGTAGAGGCCGGGGGTATTTAGGCCAGTGTTGGGATCAAGTCACTACCTTCGAGTCAGAAGTCATCTCGAGTCATTGCACATTTTCATTGACTCAAGTAAAGTCAATCGATTTTTGGAAGTGACTCGAGTCAAATCAAGTCAAGTCACAATTCAAGTCATGTTGGATTTTCGAAGTACAATGCATGGTTTCGTCATTGCATTTTGCTAGCCGTTTGATATACAGATTGAGTGGTCATTCATTTTGAATAAGGGAACGATCATAGAGTGATGTATACATGCAAAAACGCGTTGTATCGACCACACATACGTAGAACTGCTAAAGTACGGAAGCAACTGTATAGCGTCAGTCAATAATTGTCAGCCAAAATACAAAATAGAATACAAGACCTCTGAAAGTATAAACGAATTGTTATAATGCAATACACTATTCACCTATACATCCATGAGATACAATTGAAGCCGCCCGCGTCAGTGGATGACTAGTAATATAATATAATTAGAGTTATCATAAGGTCCTCCTTTAGGAGAATTTGTCCTCCGTTTTTAGGAAATTGAAAATGTGCTTCGTTTTGGCAATTCGTCTCCTTTAGAGCTTTTCCAGTTAGGCTAATGGACAGGGCCAATTCAAGATCAACATAAATGACGCAAAACAAGAAATGCCTACGTTCGAACGATCATTCGGGAGTGGAGTCAAAGCGATGACCTTTTTTTAGTCAATACAACAAGATTTCCTGTGAATAATCTAAAATCGGCTTTTTTCAAATAACAGTTATGATTTTTGAAAAGTGTACTATATTCCGGATTCCAAAATATGGTAACTCAGAAGATAATCGAATTTTATTAAAATCAAACAAGAATTTGGTTAAGGTGAGAACAAAGCACAATGAGCAGTATGTAGAATAGAGACAGATATTTTGCTATCACATTACTTTACTGCTAGTTGACGAGAACGTAACCTGTATGCTCCGATCGGTCAATTTATTTGTGAGAGCACAATGGAGGCCCAATAATCCTCAAAATCATCGAATGATTGGTTTTTCTCATATGCTACACCAGCGTTTCGCGAACAATCCTAACATATGCAACAGCGATTATTTTCGGCAACGATCACTTGGTGACTTGAAATTGACTCGAAACAGTTTTCTCCGAGTCAGGATTCAATCCACATTTCTGATAAGCCGAGTCAAGTCAAATCAAGTCATTATAGCAAAGCGACTCGGGTCATGTCGAGTCATGCAAAAAAGGTGACTCGAGTCATCCCAACACTGATTTAGGCCTTGGCAAGAGCTAAGAATATAAACGATGTAAAAACTGCTTCAGGTGTGCGCCAATATATTGTTGATATCAGTGTGTCTCAGGATAAGTATTGGTCATACCAAAACGACAGTATATTCAAGAATACATAAACTACCGATTCATTGCATCGACTGCATGGGATGACGGTTGCTGCTGTTTCGAGTCTATGAAACCGCTTTTACCTCCACCATGAATCTCAGCCTGTTAAAACGAATCCGTGATTGGGACCACCCACAAAAAATACGGTTACCCCTCCTACGACTTGGGTTCATGAGCAAGGGTTCTCGGTATTGATGGTTAAGTGACACAGTCGTCAAATAGAGCCTTGGTAGTATCTCTCTTGTGCTGTGAGCAGTGTTGAGATGAAATCACTACCTTCGAGTCACGAGTCATCTCGAGTCATTGCACATTTTGACTCGAGTCAAGACAAGTCAATCGATTGTCAAAGGTGACTCGAGTCAAGTCAAGTCACTCGCTTTTTGGAAGTGACTCGAGTCGAGTCAAGTCAAGTCAAGTCACGAGTCAAGTCACGATTCAAGTCAAATTGAATTTTCGAAGTATGAATGATGATGCAAAGTCATTACATTGTGCTAAATGGGTGAATGAGACATTGAATGGCCTTTTATCTTGAATCAAATAACGAATATAAAGTTAAATATACATGCAATAGGTGTTGTATCGCTCACGCACACGAATAATTGCTAATAAAATAACGTTAGTAACTGTGTAGCTACATGCTACAGTTTAGAGCTGCCATACTGGACTTGAGAGTACCCTTCACCATGGAATGTATAATAACTACTGATTATATATAACCTTTGCTGTGGGAGTTCCTTGAGGAGACAAAGAGACAGTAATAAATGTTTAGTTGACTGTATTTACTTATCGCAATATCGATTCGATTAGCAACTGTTATGTCGTGACGCAAAAGACCATAGTTGTTATATGCGTCACTGCAATTACTTTTAAATATAATAATAATAATACATGCTACAGTCTGTTATTATCAGTCAATATAGAGGATCGAACACGAAGCCTCGAGAAGTTGAACAAAGTGATGTGGTACAATACACTACTCACACATTCGTTAGAATATAAACGCTCGATTTAAATCATACAAGAGTTTTGATAAAGGTGAGCACTGAGCAATGAAAGCACTGGGCCGTCGAAGAAACAAAGATGCGTTTCTATGAGATTAACCTATTGCTATTACGACAACGTAAGCTGTGATCGTTTCGTTTGCGGTGAATTTATTTGTGATGTAACAATGGAGGATCAGTGAAAAGTATAATCAGTGAATGACTGATTGCTCTCACAAGTGGCACCAGCGTATCACGAACAACCCGAACATACATAAGATAGGGGATCTATTCTACACCGTTTACTTAATGCCTTGAAATTGACTCGTAAATTTTGCTCCGAGTCACGAGTCAATCCATATTTCTGAAGCGAAGTGACTCAAGTCAAGTCAAGTAACACGAAATAGTTGACTCGAGTCAAGTCATGACTCGAATCATCCCAACACTGGCAGTGAGTGTTACTATACCATGGTATAGGCAAGACACGTCACTACCTTCGAGTCACCAGTCATCTCGAGTCACTGCACATTTTGACTCGGGTCAAGTCAAATCACTCATTTTTTGGAGGTGGTAACTCGAGTCAAGTCAAGTCGAGTCGAATTACAATTCAAGTCAAATTGAATTTTCGATGTATGAATGATGATTCTAAGTCATTTCATTTTGCTAGCTGTCTGAAAGACCGATTGATTGGCCATTCAGCTTGAATCAAATAACTAGTATAAAGGTAAATATACATTCCAATTGGCGTTGTATCGCTCTCGCACACGTAGAACTGCTAATCAAATAGTGAGACAAAATAGAAGATCGAAAACGAAGCTTCGAGAAGTTGAAACAAATTGATATTGTTCAGTACACTATCCATCAACACATCCTCCATATTCATTTGATATAAATCATGAAAAAGTGTTGGTCAGTGTGAGCACTGAGTAATGTATGCACTGGGTCACCTAAGGAACAGCGATACGTTACTATTATATTAATATATCTTACAACGTCCATTGTAGTAGAAAGAGTCAACGGCACACTTAAGGGATTTGAACAGATTTAAAAGCAGAACCAAAAAGGTAAAGTATGACGCAACAATCAAAATCACACACCATGGGATTCGCATTCTAACAATGGCAACAATAACGAACTTTGAAGTATACGGTACTATAGTAGAGCAACATGAGCAATTTGTAAATGAACAGTTACAGTACAAACATGAAACAGTTACAGTACAAACATGAAACAGAACAAACTAGTGAGAAATTTGTAAGTTATAGTGAAAATCTTTTGGTCAACATGAAATAGATTTGGTCAATTGGGTATTGGCGGACTCCAACACTTTTAAATGGAACAAGGATCTGCGTCGCGCAATGACAGTGAACATATTGTCAATATACTGTTGTGCACAGGTGATGTTGACCAATCGACGAAGTATATTATTGGCAATCGTCACAACAATCTGTTTTGGCAGCTAATTTGCATTGCCGTGCGAGCTTTGTGCGGTCATTGGCGCATGTTCTTGATGGGATCAATTTGGGAATATGCTTCTTGATACGCTCAAACAATCTTAACATGAACGTCCTACTTGTAGAAGACCTCCGTCTGTAGTTGATCACACACGATGCAACAACTGCAGCAGAGACTTTATAATATGTCCATCCGCCGAAGCGGTCGGAGACGAAAGAGGAAGTGAAAGCACGATGCGATGATACAACTGTCGTAAGGGGCAGTATAGAGCACGGCTGTTACACCATCGTGTCCTATATGGTGTCGACACAAGCAAATCTCATGGTTCAATGAAATTGTATCACGTCACAATTTCCATTTGGCTACGGGCAATTTAACGGTCATTTTTGACCGGCTTGCCGAGCATTAAATTTGATGAGTCGGGTATCAATCGAAAGCTGACTCTGCACTGATTATGAAAATATAAATTTTATTCCACTCATGGCCCTGGAACCCCCACAATCAGCCCCAAATTATTCATTGTTAAGTAGGTTGGCAGTGTGACGCAACAATGCTGTCTGGCGAAACGAGAGACTAGCTCAAGAGCAAGGATGCGGCCGAGCGGCGAGAGTGGGATCAGCTGACGTCGCGGCAATAGCAATGAGCAATCGCGTCGCAGAGAAACGCTGCGCTGTTGATACTTTTCTATGCGCTTTCTATACAAACTCTGTTGGGCCGAATGGACATTTGGACAATGGACATTCAGTTATTCACAGATGCGAAAAAAATAATGCAAATCCGTTTTACGTAAGTTACATTAGGAATATAAATACAGGCTACAGAATGAATATAATTCAAATATCTGTATGATACCACTGTATTACTTTTGACGCAAAAGGTCCCCGGCATTCAAAAAAACCTGTTTGGTGATTGAAAAATGATAAACCAAATTCCAACGTCAACGTTTATAGTGATATCAGATATATTCCAGTGAAAAACAAAGATATGGATTTGGTGGTAACATTTTGGAGTCATTTGGCAGGTCTGGCCCGCAAGCTTTCCAATAACGGATTGAATCCGGACAGCGATCCCAGTTTAATTCGACACTCCTGCTGTTAAACTTTATTCAACAATCAACATTTTACCTGCTGCATTCGCGGACCAAGTCCTACCCTTACGGATCAAATAAAAGCTTGCAATGTATGCCCATGCTCAATGCTCATTGCTCAGTTGCTCACACTTAACCATAAAAGCGACTATAGAAAGTATCGACACCCGCCATCACCAGCGCCACGCATCTCTGGAGCCCTACGCAACAAGCGGCTAAGGCAGGGGTGGGCAAACTTTTGAGCTCGCGGGCCGCATTCAACATCTAAATCCATGCGCGGGCCGCACTATATAAAATTGAGATTATAAACCGAAACGCAATATTGGTGTTTGATTATATAGTGAGGACTTGGAGATAAATTATGTGCTTATTTAAAACAAAACAAACATTGCTTTGATGATATCGCACACACGTCCGAAACATAGTGGCGAGATTTCATATGCTGGTCGAGCTCAATAACCAATTTGTCAAAACTCTATAGATGAAAGTCGGTTGTCCCGATTCTTAGAACAGGATTGAAATTTAAATCTGTGAGCAGGGATCTGTTCATAGATTTACTAATACCACTTTTGGTTCAGTTCCAGGATACACAATGATGGCAGCATCATAACCATGTTAGTTTCAAGCACGCTTCAACGATGTGTAGATAAAATATACATACCCCATCGCATACTGAGAACGAATCTACCGAAGACACGCGCGAATCGTTTGTATAAGCATATTACTGAAATAATTAAAACTGGAGTGACCATTATGAAATCCCCCTCGTGATCCCAATTATGTCAATCTCGTTTGGGATTTCTGTGATGTTTAGTAGTTGAAACGTTTCAGACTGCATGAGCCTTGAGATCGGGCTGTCGCGCCAGAAATTATACATAAAGTAAGGAAGTATTTACCTTGGAACAGAGGTTCTCAAACTTTTTAAGACCCCCCTTTTATGCTAGGCAAAGATTTCGCGCCCCCCTTATCGTCATATCACAAAACGCAACCAGGATGCTAGCAAACCTAACTGATAGTTTGATGGCACGTACGGTTACGACTATGGATGAGAGATTTCTAAATATGAAATTGAAACTAAATACAGAGCCACAATTATGAAGTAAATGAGAATCGCGCGGAGCGCGAATTTTTTTTTAGTGGAGCTCAGCTTCGCGTCCGCTTCAGATGCTTTCACGCCACCAAGGGGAGGGGCACACCCCGGTTTTAGAATTATCATGGTGAAATCTACTAAAAAAAAGTTTAATCAATTCGCAGCATTAATTAGATTTTTGATACGCATTTTACCAATATTAAAAAAAAGTTTCTTCAGACTCCCGCGGGCCGCACAGAACGGTGTTGCGGGCCGCATGCGGCCCGCGGGCCGTAGTTTGCCCACCCCTGGGCTAAGGTAATCGATATCATAATAATCTGACATATTCAATGTAGACTACTTAAACGTAGCCTACATATCTCTATCAGCTGAAGGATATTGCGCGAAAATTGATAGGGACCAAAAACATTCTGTGGACCCAGTTCTACCCTTACAAGTCAGGGAAAGGCTGGTGTGTGCTCGCTTTTAGCGAAGCGCCTATAGAAAGTATCAACAGCGCCACGCGTCTCTGGAGCCCTACGCAACTAGCGGGCTAATTAAGGCAATCGATATCATAATAATGTGACATATCAAATGTAGACTATTTAGACCAGTGGTTCCCAACCTTTTTCGACCCATCGCCCCCTTTTCAAGGTCAACACCAATCATCGCCCCCCAAAATTTTGTGCACCGATAATTGGACATACAGACTGTAATCACCGGCGGGTTGACTAAAAAAAAAAAAAAAAAGGTCATCTTTCTCCGCTCAGAGCTGAAAATAACGTTTTTTCTCACCTAATTGCTAGGTGGATGACTAAAAAAAAAAAAAAAAAAAAGGTCAGCCGTTTTGACTCGTCATCGCCCCCCTATCGCCCCCTTCGCTATTTTCGCCCCCCGTCGCCCCCTTTGGCCATTTTCGCCCCCTTCGTCATTTTCGCCCCCCTAGATCGCCAAATCGCCCCCTGGGGGGCGATATCGCCCACGTTGGGAACCACTGATTTAGACGTAGCCTAAATATCTCTATCAGTTGAAGGATAATGCGCGAAAATTGGTAGGGCCCTAATACATTCTGTGGACCCAGTTCTACCCTTAAAAGTCAAGGAAAGGCTGGTGTGTGCTCGCTTTTAGCGAAGCGCCTATAGAAAGTATCAACAGCGCCACGCGTCTCTGGAGCCCTACGCAACTAGCGGGCTAATGCAATCGATATCATAATAATGTGACATATCCAATGTAGACTATTTAGACGTAGCCTACATATCTGTATCAGCTGAAGGATATTGCGCGAAAATTGGTAGGGACCAAAAACATTCTGTGGACCCAGTTCTACCCTTACAAGTCAAGGAAAGGCTGATAAGGCGTGCTCGCTTGTACCGAAGCGCATAGAAAAGTATCAACAGCGCAACGTTTCTCTGCGACGCGATTGCTCATTGCTATTGCCGCGACGTCAGCTGATCCCACTCTCGCCGCTCGGCCGCATCCTTGCTCTTGAGCTAGTCTCTCGTTTCGCCAGACAGCATTGTTGCATCACACTGCCAACCTACTTAACAATGAATAATTTGGGGCTGATTGTGGGGGTTCCAGGGCCATGAGTGGAATAAAATTTATATTTTCGTAATCAGTGCAGAGTCAGCTTTCGATTGATACCCGACTCATCAAATTTAATGCTCGACAAGCCGGTCAAAAATGACCGTTAAATTGCCTGTAGGCAAATGGAAATTGTGACGTGATACAATTTCATTGAACCGTGAGATTTGCTTGTGTCGACACCATATAGGACACTATGGTTACACTACTTACCTACTATCACAATGGCACTTGTATTGGTAGACTTGCGTAAAAGGCAGGAAGTACATATTCTCGAGAGTTGGGCAGCAAGGGTTTCATTGTGTACACAACATTCGTGTTAACGCTGAAATACCATCGGTGAACAGCCGATTTAATAAAATCTTCAAAGCAGCTAGACACGTTAGCTAGCCAAGGAAGGTGTAAAAATGCCGGGCTGGTCCAAATTTGGGAGGTATATCTGATTTTTTCAAACCCTACTGACGGAATCATTTTAATATATGGTCTGGATGGCCATTTTTCGAAAGAATCGAGTGGATCTCATCCCATTCGCGTGGCAATTTTTCTAGCGAACAGAGCCGCAAGGCCCGTTGAACGAGAGTTGAAATGAGGATTAATTTACGGATCCCAACGGATATAATGGACCGTGAAGATAGGTTTCCTGTACACCAATGTTAAAAACGTTTGTTCTGATCTCTCAACTAATCGTCTAGAAATGGAAGGGACGCAGCAGTTTCTTTTTCCACGGTAAATTGTAAAGCCGAGTGGAGACAATTCAATTTTTAGAAGAATATATTACTCTCTCGCTCACTTTTAAAGGAAACAAAGGTGTCATCGACATATCTAAAATAGAGGAGAGGTTTTGAGACGTTTTCAAACAATTTCTTCTCATGGTATCCCACGAATATATCGGCCAAGATAGGTCCCAAGCGAGAACCCATGGCGATACCATCAGTTTGTCTGAACATCGGGTCGTTGAGGTAAATTTAACCCCGGCGATATAATAATATATTGCAAGTACATTAACGCAAGATGTGATCATTATTCTTGCGTTCAATTTATTGGTGATGTGACAATGGAGGATCAGTAAAACGTACAATCCGTGAATGACTGGTTGCTCTGGCAAGTCACACCGGCGTGTCGCGAACAATCCAAACATAAACAAGATATGGTGATTTAATCGATACAGATGACTCGAAATTGACCGATGAATTTTGCTTCGAGTCACGAGTCAATCCACATTTCTGAAGCTCCGAGTCAAGTCAAGTCAAAGCATTTGGTCATACAAAAATGTTGACTCCAGTCTGACTAGAGAGATCCCAGCGCTGGTATAGACGAGCTTGTACAAAAGTAAATGGGCATATTTCTGTTGAATAAATAATCGAATTTAGGTGGTATGCAGTGGATGGATTATTCATCCTGACTGGTAAATGATTAATATCACTTGATTTATGTATGTTGTATAAAGATTTTTCTCGACCTTTTTGACATCGCTGTCCGGCAACACTTCATATCAAACGTTGCGGACCAGTGAACCGTCAAATACTATATCACCTTAAATTCAATTAATAAAAATGCACCCAACTGAAATGTTGCAATCTACATATATTGATACCTAATTGAGACTAAGGGTGGGTTTCAAAAAGTTGTCTTAATTTAGGCCTGGCTTAAGGCCAGTGAATGACTTGCCCTGGTCACCAGGTTTCGGCGGTCTTAAATCCGTTCCAGATGTCAATTTGGCGCCGGGCTCGGCCAAGTCCGTTAGTTGCGAGTAATTACTCTATACTTCGTCGCTGTCGGAGGTCGAAGCGGAACCAAGGCCAGATTGTTATTCTTTTGAGTTGCTCGTGGATGAATGAAAGGAGATACACTGGAGGATTATAGAATTGACCGAGTTGTTGGAATTTATTGACGATGATGATGAACATTGAACAGTACAGACTGTCGGAGAAGTATCTCGCAGATGTTCAGAACCCCTTCGAAAGTTATGCGAGCAACGAGTTCAGGCTGCGATTCCAGTTTTCAAAAGACACAAATCACGATATTTTTGGGCTGTTGAAAGATGATGAAGAATTGACCTGCAGAGATCATGCCCCTACGCCGATACTACAACTGACTTGCGCCTTACGTTTCTTCGCAAATGGTCATTTTCAGCAAACTGATGATGACATTGATGACCTAGCTGCAGTGATGAGCCTCGGACGGGCTCGGATAGCATTCGGACCGGATATTTACGATTTTGTTGCAGTGGGATAGGACTCGGATATTATCGCAGATTTTTTTTCGGATAATGTCGGGTAGTTGTAAGTCTTGATGCGGATTATATTTGTAACCAGATGAGAGATTTGATTATAGGCCCATAGAAAGAAGTCATCAATTCAATACATAAATACAAACAGATGACACCTTGCGATATGACTGGTAGCAGTCTAAAATTGTTTGTGAAGAGCCCAAGATAATATAGATCTACTATCGCCACTACCATTCTTACCATTCAGGAGTAGATATTAGACAATACTATAAGATCAGCCATGTTATTGGATTTATTAGCTAAAACACATCAAGTATACCATACTTGCCAGTCCAACGATGTATAATATATGGACTGATAAGAGATGGTATGATTGGATATGAGCTCTCCTGACATGGGTATCATCAGTACGGTTTTCTCGTAGAGGAATTTGAATTTACGAATTGACTCCCGATTTCATGAAAGATTTTAATTATTTTTGAAATTTTCTTCGCGCAGCGCGGGATTCAATGCGACTTAATTTTTCGATTTCAATATAGTTGCAGTTGCACTTTGCAATCAGGGCCCACAGTACAGTTGCGAACAGATGCCCCTCATATAGAAATACCAACTCGGAATCGTGTGCTCCTCACTATACCGACAATCCTAACGGGAGATCAAGACATGCAAACAACAGCACGCAACAGAGTGATTAACAATAATTTGCCTGCCCGAAGATGCATCATCATTCATAAACTGCCCTAAATTTTCGAAAACAGCCCCCCATCAACTCTACCGGTGAATCTGATCACATGGGATGAGAAATAATATGGAGAACTACTAATTTTAATGACGAAATTCATGAATGAATCTGAAATAATTTTCGCGCCTGGCGCGACTCTGAACAGCCTACATTATTTAATAGATTAGTACGGAGTTCCCGGGAAATCGACATAGACACTTTAACATTAGTAGGCTATTTGGCGTCGTGCTAGTTCATTACGACCATTCCCTGGAATGCGGCCGTAGGCTACATGAGTTGTCGAAATGCGGCCGTGACTGGCAAAAAGATTGGCCACCCCTGCTGTGTGACAATGCTGTTCTCAAATCCACATTGTCTTCGTCATTATTGGCGAGAAATGGCTATGAAGTTGCTCAACTTCTTCCTTGTTTACGTAGATACATGGGCGCATAATGTATTGATTCAACAATCCGGCCCGCCAAGTACTTAATTTTTCTATATCCGGCCCGCAGACTGGAGATGTTGCCCGCCCCTGACATAGACTATCTCTATAAATGCTGCGGCCCGCGGCGTCGTCAAAACTGGAAAACTGGCCCGCGAGCACATTTGAGTTTGAGACCTCTGTTGTAGAGGATGGGCGTGTAAAAGGGTGTAGTGAAGTCCATCATATCATTTTTTCATGATTCTGAGGTTCTCTACTCTATCTGATAACTACCGCTATACCGTTACTTACGTGGATTTTCGCGTGTTTGTTTGTGGTATTCATGGTGTTTGTCGACTACTATGGTCATTTACACCAGGCCGATATTCTTTTTATTTTCCGTAACTGCCGACTTATAGCACGGCCCACCTCTAGGCTTTTGTAAGACACCGCTGACGAGGATGATGTGGCGAGGAGGAGCCTAGGTAAACCTCCAACACTTGGGTATCGGAATTCGGAAGTCGACCTCGGTCGGACTTGAACCCGCACCCATAGGTGTTGCAGCCACGGATTATACCACTGCGCTATCTCCCAACGGATTTATGCGTATATATTCAACACTACAATAAACTCGATTCAGAATAAATAGGAACACAATCCGTATTTCGAACAGCTAGCTGCTAGGAAAATGAAATGAACATGTCTTACGCTCGTACTTTGATAATTCAACTTGTCTTGATCAGTGACTTGACTCGTGATTCGACTTAACTTGACTCGAGTCACTTTTAAGAATCGAGTGACTTGACTTGACTCGAGTCACCTTAAAAAATAGATTGACTTGACTTGACTCGAGTCAAAACGAGATGACTTGTGACTCGAAGGTATTGAATTGATCACAACACTGGTAATATGTAGTGAATAATAACGTCTACACTACATGCTCGCAGCCCCTATAGCAGAGGTCTCAAACACGCGGCCCGCCAGAGTATTTTGTGCGGCCCGCGACGACATTTTAGATTTTTAATATTTTGACAATATATAAGTGTCACATATATCTTTTGTGGTTATAAAGTGAAAATTCCATCTTAATTGCTCCGAAAGAATGACACTATTCATCAAACTTCAGTATCACATCAATTGCAAACGCTACAATGCACTGGAAGATTCACTATTTCGCCACATTTCCAATACATGATGACAAAACCTGACCCTTAGACGATTCGTGACTGAAATTTGGGAGTTGCAGTTGGACTACAGATAACTAACATACATAGGTTAGTTATCTATACTTGGACGCGACCTTTCTTAGAATTTCTCGGACTCAGGATAACTCGATGGCAAAATGAACATGACTCGAGTGGACTCGGAATGCCGTGAATTTGTTAGAACCATGGACGCAACATATACTAATCGCGTATCAGGGGAATAGTAATAGATCAGAAGATCGCAGCTTGGTATTTCGCTAACTAAGCAAGTAGTTATGGCAGCCATTGGCAATCTGTTAGTTACATCTTTGGTCGCTAAAAACCACGTTATTAGGGCCACTTAAAGGTACCGAGTACCGTAGTGGTACGCTCCAATGATGTAACAACAATGGGCCATTCGGCGTTCCGATATTTCAATCACTTGGACACATTCATTATTTTATTGAAATTATACTTATATTTTTTACTCCTCCAATATTTGATATTTGGCATTGAGATTAATAGCCTACTTATCAGAAGTATACCCGAATCCTGGATTGGAATTACCATGCTCAACCTAATTTTTTTGATATCAGATCAGTCTCTTCATTATCAATCTGTTAAATTTAAAGTATTCATAGTACCTGCAAAATTATAATCCGATAGCTTTTATGATTGCATCATACATTCGTCCGCCCATATGGTGTCTATATCTTATAATTAGTATATATCAAGTACAATAACAGTTCTATTGAAATAGTTATGCACGTGAAGATTCTTTTCGAGCCAGGCCTAAACTGATACAAGAGTAAATCACATTTTGACGATGTGTGTTTACTGTCAGTCTGCTGGACTACTTTCAATAGGACAATTCATTCCCGTCAAATACCCCTATAAATGCTGCGGCCCGCGGCGTCGTCAAAACTGAAAATCTGGCCCGCGAGCACTTTTGAGTTTGAGACCTCTGCCCTATAGGCTGTGCCCTAATAAGTGGGGGCATGGAATCTGGGACGTCGTGAGGTTCTTATAACCATCAGTTTTACCTTCTAACAGTTTCCATGCGTTTTATTTACATGTTTGAATTACGTAGAAACCGCCTTCAAACGCGTTGACACAAAAATGGACTTTCTACTATCTTGCTGCGCTCCAATATAAACCAAATAAAAACAACTCTTCTAGATCTTTGGTCTTCTACATCTTTGGGTTTCCGTGTGCTGGGTAAGCCATCCGGTCAACTTGTTATTGCTACATGGTGGCGACGACAGCATTTTAGTATTTTGAATTCGGCTCCCGCGTTTATTGACGTTCGCTCTTTATTCTTCGTCAAAAATCTCGATTGATTTTATTTGACGTACATTAATGTTATGTTCTTGATCTTGTTTGAACAATAACTCAATGCGACGAGGTTGCAATATGAAATCAGTATATATTAACAGCAGAATAACTTAACGGCAGCGACACGATCCAGAGTTCAGTTAAATGAAAGACGACGAGACAACAGAACACAGGGTATAAATACAAGCACGACGCACGAGGAAATAATGATTGGCTGTAATTACTAATCCAATAGAACGAAAGAGTTGTACGACGCTAAAACGTAAATGCACGAACATAACAGTCCTCCCCTATAAGTTGAGAGGGTTGCCCACATTTACGTAGGTCTGTAGAAATCGGTTTGCTTTCTGTTCCTGAGAGGATAACGTCTACCCGACGTACGGGCAGGACTAGCTGCAGGGCGTTGTGCCCTATTCCTGGCCAATGGTTGCTCAGCTTGGGACTGTTGAGGCTGAGCAACTTCCTGTGTGGCTGTATCATTACTTGTGGAAATCAAGCGTGGTTGGAGTTGGTTTTTATGCCTTCTCCAATACCCATGATCTGTTCTTATAATGTACACAACACGCCCCAGTATGTCCGTCACCACGCCAGCAACCCACTTTGGTCCGCTTCGGTAACTGCGAGCGTAAACCGCGGAACCAATCTCGAAATGAGTGACTGATTGTCCAGGCGTAACGGGTTTCGATTTGTCGAAGGGCGAGCACAAACTTAACAAATTGCGCGGCTGTCGACCATTTAAAATCTCGGCAGGCGTTTTCCAGTCTATGCCCGGGTGCGGTGCACATCGGTACGTAGCGAGAAGTGTTTGGAGCGCGAAGTTGAGATCTTTTCCCCCGTCGCAATTTTTTATTAATCCAGCTTTCAAAGTCTGGACGAAACGCTCCGCTTCCCCGTTCGAGGCAGGGTGAAAAGATGGTGATACGATATGGCTGATTGCCAAATTAGAACAAAACGTATCGAATTCTTTCGACGTGAATTGCGGCCCGCCATCCGTAACAATTGTTATGGGCAAGCCTTCGATAGAGAAGACTTCCCTCAAAGCGTTGACCACACACAAGGTTGTGGTAGAACCGACATTCATTACTTTAACGAAAGGATATTTCGAATGCGCATCGACGATGACAAGAAACATCTTATTGTTTATTGGACCTGCGAAATCCAAGTGAATTCGTTCAAAGCTTTCAGAAGTTTTAGGCCATTCGCGATACTGACGATCAGGCGCTTTCATTACCTTGCGGCAAGCGTCGCAACTCTTCACGAGATTTTCAATGTCGCGATTAATGGAAGGCCATGCGATGTAACGTCGAGCCATCTGCTTCACTTTCGCGATACCCCAATGTCCTTCGTGCAACAATGATAACACTCGAGAGCGAAGTGACTGCGGAATTACTACGCGCTGAAAACCATCAATATTGAGCATGACTATGTCTTCGTGCAGAGAAAGCGAATGTTTGCGAGTCGAAAACCAAGAAAAATCATCAATTTGCGTCTTTGGATTCCAATTACCATGAGTGACAGATAATTTTACTAGTTTCATGGTTTTGTCCTTCAGCGTCGCGTCGCGAATTTCATTGCGAGTTAACGGTAAGCCATCGAATGCCATATTAATAGCGTGAACGATCTCCGCGTTTTCACGAATTTCCAGTTCGTCAAACTCAGGGTCTGGACCCTTTGGTAGGCGAGATAAACCGTCGGCGT
This sequence comes from Botryllus schlosseri, assembly GCF_051294905.1. Classification (NCBI taxonomy): domain Eukaryota; kingdom Metazoa; phylum Chordata; class Ascidiacea; order Stolidobranchia; family Styelidae; genus Botryllus; species Botryllus schlosseri. Next base: position 2,529,797 of record NC_137239.1, read on the forward strand.
TTCCGTGCTGATTAGTCGGTTTATAGCGAATATCGTATTGATAAGCCATGAGCAGGCCGTGTTATTTTTGGCATATGCCAAAACTGCCAAAAATACCTTATTTTTGGCATTTTTCGATTTTTATTTTTGGCAGTTTTGGCATCGTCCTCTAAATAGATAGTTTCAGTCTCGAATTAGCCACAAAAACGCTTTATTTGGACCAGTTTGTCAAAAGACACCACAAAATGTGCAGCATCCACGTATGATCAGTGCCAACAAAAAATAATAAGAAGAAAAAACCTAACGATTTCATAGGTTAATAATATCAAACGAAACCACAAAATGTGCAGTATCCATCGGAATCGGTGCCAATAAGCAGGAAAAAAAGAAAGAAAAGACTAACAAACACACTCAACAGCTGATTGTTACAGCTGTTGAATAGACTTAACTCGTTTGCACTGTAGCAATGCTTCTAAACTCAGGTCAGCTAAATTTCTTCTAAATTCATTTCTCGCCCAGCGAATCTGGGAAATATCGGCTTCAACAGTAGCCGCTGAAGGAAAGAATGTTGCCACTCATTCATAAAAGGTTTTCAGAGCTTCAATATCTTTGGAGGGCCGAACCGGCTTCCATGCATCATGAAAAGAGATCACTTCGCCTGTGCCATCGATCTCATCGCGGAAAGAATTTTCATCCCGATCCTTTTCCAGGAGTTTCCTGTGTTGTCTCTCTTCAACACATTCTATTTAGTAGCCCGACTATCATTTCTCCTTCAGTCTACCGATATATTTTCGGAGGACTTTTGTCACTTCAGGTGGCTTTAATATTACCAACTCGCATGGAAGAGTCCTGGGATGGTTAGCTGGTTTAAGAACATTGACAAAACAAGACTGTCCGGCAAAACGAGACTATGCAGCTCAGAAATAGCCAGACAGTTTGTTGCGTCACAATGTTCAACTCGATCACAATGCAAAAATCGTGGTTGATTTTGGGGGTTCCAGTTCCATGAGCAGAATATAATTTACATTTTAATAATCAGTACTGCGGCAGCTTCTCATTGATACCCGTTTTATCAAATTTACCGCTCGACATGCCGGTCAAAAATGGTCGTAAAATTGCCTTTGGACAAATGGAAAGCATAACGTAAACCAAATGCAGTCAGCCGTTCAATCTCGCTGTGCCCACACCATTTAGGACACCATGCTTTCACCCCTAATGGGTGGGCTGGACCCAGATTAAGAAACCTGCCTTTCACAAACGCCCTTCTTGCTTGTAACGCGGTCCTGCTAACACAACACCATGAACGAAATACACTATTTGGCATTCCGTGTTATTTTTGGCATATGCCAAAAATTGCTTATTTTTGGCATTTTCAAATTTTTATTTTTGGCAGTTTTGGCATCTGGCTCCTGAAATGCCAAAAATAACACGGCCTGGCCATGAGCGTTAGTGCCCATCGCTGTAAGCGTTGCGCTGTAATCACGGGAATTTTCTTGTCTGGCGAGAAAATAGCTAAAAGCGGTTTGTGGTCCGTTACCAGCGTAAATTTTCTGCCATACAAGAATTGACGAAATTTAGTGACTCCGTGAATGATTGACAGAGCTTCCTTCTCTATTTGAGAGTAGGATTTTTGCGAATCAGAAAGTGTTTTCGATGCGTGCGCGATCGGTCTCTCTTCGCCATTGTGCTCGATTGAGAGGACAGCGCCGATTCCGAATTGAGAAGCATCAGTTGACAAAATGAGCTGCTTGTTTACATCATAATGAGCTAACTGCGTAGCGTCGATTACGTCGTTTTTAAGAATGCGAAAAGCTGCGTCACAGTCCGTATTCCAAATGAATTTCGCGTCTTTTTGAAGAAGGCGGTACAAAGCAGCGGCTTTATTCGTGAAATTTGGAATAAACGCGCGATAATAATTGACTTTGCCCAGGAATGCCTGTAGCTGGCGAACATCCTGAGGTTTAGGCAACTGTTTGATTGCTTCAACGGATTTGTGAGACGGTCGTTTGCCGTCCTTGTCGATTATGTGACCAAGGTACACTCTTAGAAATATTCGTAGATTTACCCAAATTATACCGGTAAATTAGTCCCGTCAGTTATATTAACGGTAAATGCCCGTTAAATTAATATAAGGGCACGTCGAAAGTAAATTTACTTGTTTTTAGAGGGTAAAAAAATTACAGATTAAATTCGTAGAAGCAATTTACGGGATAACCAGTATTTCATATTTACTTTTGGATTTGTAAAAGCAATTTACTGGATAATCAGTATTCTGGATTTAATTTTGCATTCGTAAAAGCGATTTACTGGATAATCATTAGTTGCAACATTGCTATTGCACTTACAATTCGATCATTTTACACGCTTACGGTCTTATGGACATATATATGTGATTTTCGTCATTACATCATGTTTCAATCATCAAGCAAATTACGACATCGATAGCCGTGCTGAATGCTAATCGGTGAATGGTATCCGAACATTTGGGCATTGCAGATACCATCGTTTATATCGCTTTATAAATAGTATGCTTTGAGACATCAAGGTCTGGCAATAGTAGCATGCCAAGCGAATTTGGTATGTTATGTAGTTTTGCTGCAGGTATGATCTTTTGTGTAATTATCTGTTGGACCAGTTCTGCCACCATTGCAGACTCCTTGACGCATGTATGATGCAAACTATATATCGAAACACTGGAGCTGGTGTGTACTGTATAGCCGCCATGCCCCTTTGCCATTGCGACGAGAGTAGTAAACGTCCTTTACCTTTTTCCTGCGAATGGCCTTATGAATTGTTTGATCATGAATTCGTAGCTGCTCGAGCGAACAGTACCTTGTGACGTCATACAAATTCGAGACATAGCGGCGTCAGACGTCAGACATATCTGAGCCTGAGCACGTGCGGCTGAATTTTCCGAGATAGATATTATATCGACGTGATGTTTTCGTATTGGATAATAACAAGATGCGTTGCTGTAAGATATTGAGGGTTTCGAAGCCACAGCTTAACTTTAGCTTTAGAATATTTCTGGTGTTGATTGCAGATATTGTAGGTATAGCAGTATCCGAGCTGTTTCTGAAGACCTATGTATTTTCGTTACAGTTTAATGGTGAACAGAAGCTATGGCTTATAAGAATGTGTTACATTTTCTGACATTGAACTAAACGAAAATGGAAGCGTTATGGCATTATGAATCATGACGTCGAATGCTTATGTGATAGAAAGGGATCATTTCGCCTCTCGCTTCTAGCACGGTGCCGTGCGAAATGCATTGGACGTGCGATGCAAAGGAATATTGCCAGAAAAGTTTGCAATCACGCTGGAAAAGATGATTCAGGTACGAAGTCCTAGGCCAGGGGTATCAAACTCAACTAGCGTCGCTGGCCGGAGTCAAACTTTCAAACCGCTCGCGGGCCGGATCACTCAAATCATTTCAAAATGTTACGGTACATCAAAACGCCCGCCCTTACTTTTCGCTTGAATAGTTTATTATCAATCCTGTATACATTTTGGTATTTTACATAACATTCACGATCATATCATATGGATATATTCTAGCAGCACCTTTACTCGCAAACAACGGAATTTTGGCAAAAATTCAGATTGATCGTTTGAATTCAAGCGCTAAAACACTGACTCTAACGACGGAATAAGCTGACATATTTGTATGCTCCCTTTGTTTTATTCGTAATCTGCCGTTAACTCATCGTATGCGCTTTGAGGAACACAAGTGATTTAATTGTAAACGCAGACGTTAGAATTTGGCTCATTATTATTCGTCATTCGGGTTTCTCTGTCTGTCTGGGGCCTTTGAGTATAAGTGATACAGCAGTGCGACCAAATATATTTGAATTGTATTTTTTGTAACTATTATATTCTCCATGCGACCTGCATATAACAGTTTCTTTTTCACTTCACAAATAACTACGTTTTGGCTCATTTTTTTCATAAAAATATGAACTCAGTGTGCACGTTTGGGAGTTTTGGGAATTGGATGTCTGTATCACCAACTTGTTCCTGATGATGACTAGAGTAAAACCATAACACCACTGTCGGATAATTATATTATGGCCTATGATCTTGACATTTGTGGCCTTGCGGGAAGTATTTCTTACAATAATATCTCAACATTTGTTAGAAAATGTGCTGGGTAATACAGGGGTTTTTCAAACCACTCAGAATTGCTTCGCAGGCCGCATGCGGCCTGCGGGCCTTATGTTCGACACCGCTATCCTAGGCCATCATTATTCGAGAAATTGACAAGAATATGAAAAGTCGCAGTATGTCATACTATAGCGTCTCAAAGTTTCCAAATTGTAACTGTGTTGATGACTGCATAATCTTTGTTCAGATTATAGAAGAACCTACAAAAGAGCATGGCCCAAAGTACAGTCCTTCAACTGCCATTGAAGTTTTGATGAAGCCCTCTTCATTCAGGCAGTTGCTGACTGATGATCTTCACAAGAAAGACTGGATTTTCGTCATTATCCACACTTACTTTTTTTTACGTGTGCCCGCAACAAATAAACCTGATTCAAATTTACTGGTCTCAGGAACGTAAAACTGCTGCAAGGGACCAGACGAGTATATTGATGTTACAGGAGATTTCTGTTACCTTTAGTTACGGAAATTTTCCGTAAAACTTCCTACGGTCAGCATATGTAAAATCATATTACGGGGAGAGTTATTTCGAATTTACTGGTCTCGTCAGCGTAAAACTGCTGCACTGGACCAGACCAGTAACTTGGTATTACAGCCGTTTTCCGTTACGTCAGGTAACGGGAATTTTCCGTAAAAATTTTAACAGTCAGTCTTAGTAAAAATAAATTACGGTCAATATTATTTACGGGAAAATATTTTTCAAATTTACCGGTCTCAGAGTCGTAAAACTGCTGCCAGGACCAGACCAGTAATTTGGCATGGAATATTTTTAACAGTGTACTCGATACTACTTTTGAAAAATTCACATTTCGCGAAGTTGACGGTGAAATCGTATTCGGTGAGGCGCTCAAAGAGTAGCGACAAGTTGCGAAAATGGTCGCGTTCATCAATGCCAGTAACGATTATGTCATCGATAAAACTAGCAACACCGGGTAAGCCGGCGATCATGGCATCAATACTGCGTTGATAATTTGCGGGACTAGATGCGACTCCGAAACACATGCGTCGATAACGGAATAGACCGAATTGCGTGTTGATGACACACAAATTCTTCGCATCATCATCTAATTCTAGCTGAAAATAAGCATCGGCAAGATCAATTTTCGTGAAAATACAACCACCCTGTAACTTGTGAAGAATTTCATCTAAGAAGGGCAGGGGATGTTGATCTATCTGAATTTGTTGATTCAATGCTTTGAAGTCACCACAAATGCGTACTGATCCATTTGATTTAGTGACAGCAACAATTGGTGCTGCCCAATCACTGTAATTGATTGGTTCGAGAATACCTTGATTGACTAATCTATCCAATTCGGTTTGAACAGCGATTTGCCTTGCGAAAGACAAAGGGCGTGGCTTGTTGAATACGGGCTTGGCATTAGGTTTCAAGTGAATTGTCACCTTTGTCTTGGTGCATCGCCCTAATACATTAGAAAACGGAGGGAAATTTGGACTGAAAAGATACCAATTTGTCGTTTGAATCACAAATGTCAATAGTATTACATGATTGCGATTCGACCATCTGCGAGGAAATTGCATCCAAAGCAGACGTTCCCTTAGCGGTCATGGAGAACGCATCGCTCCAATCGAGACCAAAAATGTTTTGCCCACGGTGTTCGTCGAGAACCACCAATTTTAAGCCAACTCGAACTTCAGAACCCACCTGCACGCTTACAGTGCAAATACCTTTCACTTTCAGTGGCTTGTCGCCATACGCTACGAAAGAGCAATGGTATGCTGAGAGTTTCGGAGAGCCCAAAGTTTTGTACCCAGTCAATCCCACCATGGCGGAGGGTGCACCAGTGTCCCGGTGTGTCGGCAACGGAATGCCGTTGATGCTGGAGTTGATCCAGAGCTGGTTTCCTACGCGTCGATATAGTTGATCGATGTCGAAGGAGAGGAGCGGCACTGAGCAGAAATTGACGGATGTGACCTGTTGCGTGATACTAGGTTTGGACATGCACACAGGTTTGATATGACCTTTACGACCACAATTCTGACGTACTGCATGTCGATATTGACAGTCTTTTCTCTGGTGATCGACGAAACAGCGGCTGCAGGATTTCAGTCTTTCTGGGAAGTTGCCTTGGATGGATTTGGAAGGTTTTTTCCCCTTCTGATAACTTCCCGTCATTTTGTTGACGACGGAAGTGTCTTTACCGCTACTCTCGCCTTGGATAACTCTATCAGTTTCCAGCGTTCTCACGTAATTTGCGGCTACTTTGAGAACGTCGTCAAGGGATGGATTGGTTTGTTGTAGACAATGCCGTCTCACATCCGCGTGCGGCGTTTCTTTAATGATGAGATCGCGCATTAGCTCATCAACGTAGCTCTGATCACAGCCATCTCTTGAGCATATGAAGTTGCAATCCTTGGAGATTCCGCGTAGAGTAGCGATCCAATCGGCGTACGATTGTCCCGGCTGCATTTTGCAATTGTAAAATTCGTACCTGGCTGCTTGCACATGAATGGAGTCCTTGAAGTGTGTAGACAACTTCTCGGTCAACGCGTCGAAGGTTTGTGCACTGACATCAGCAGCACCAAACAAATTACGTAGGAGAGAGTACGTTTCAGGTCCAACCCATGAGAGTAGACACGCTCTTTTCTTCTCCATATTGGAAATGCCGTAAATTGCAAGGTGATGGTTGAATCGTTGCAGATATTGGTCCCATTTCTCCTTTGATTTGATGAACGAATCAAACTTGGGAGCGGTAGCTTAAGATGTTGACGTACCGGGACTCAACCTCTGTGCTAATTGAGATATGGCTTCCTCATGCTGCAGCTTTTGCTGTGCCATATCTTCTTTGTGCTGTGCGCGTTGTTGGTCCAAATCTTCTCTGTGCCGGGCATTTTGCTGCTCCAGCTGTGCCTGTTGTTGCTTCAGCTCTTCTTTACGTTGTGCGCGCTGTTCCACCATCATTTCCTGCTGCTTCTCTAGAAGCTTCAATATACTTGCTTCCATGATGTATCTCAGTCGCAGAAATAAATATGAATCCGACTTCTGACACCAATTGTTATGTTCTTGATCTTGTTTGAACAATAACTCAATGCGACGAGGTTGCAATATGAAATCAGTATATATTAACAGCAGAATAACTTAACGGCAGCGACACGATCCAGAGTTCAGTTAAATGAAAGACGACGAGACAACAGAACACAGGGTATAAATACAAGCACGACACACGAGGAAATAATGATTGGCTGTAATTACTAATCAAATAGAGCGAAAGAGTTGTACGACACTAAAACGTAAATGCACGAACATAACAATTAACGTCACCAATATGGTATAATTTGGTATGCCACTAAGGAACGATATACGAATAGATTCCAATGACGCTTCCTTGAAATGAAGATTTTCTTTCAGGCAACGTACCACTAGGAACAAGAGAATGTGCAATTGACGGAACATGGCTAACAGCCACTTATCTGACGTCGTGTGCAGTTGGACTCTCGGTAAGAACAAAAAATTATTAGTACACAAGGTAGCCGTTGGGTCCAAATGTTTTTTTTATTTCATCGCCAACAGCGAACTCGAAAGTAAGGATGGAGCTAAAGTTCGATTCACGTTCATGTTTGTTCAGTATGAACAACTTAATAATGCTGTACTTCCCGTTCCTAAAATATATTGTATATGTTTAAACTGCAAACATTTTTCTGAAATATCAGAATTTTTGAAATGCCCGTTGCTATATGTAATATTTCTCAATATCGACCTGATGTATCAGGGTTATCAGTGGCGCTGCTAGTTAATACTCGGCCATTGAGAGGTCATCTGTGCTCATTTACGTCAGCTATTTTTAGTGCAAGCTGCATGGCATTACAAATATATTTTGACAGTTTCGAAATGAGCATCCAGATGTATAAACTAAAACCTGGTAGCTAACGATATTAGTTTCCAATATTGTTCGAAATTTTGAATAAATTTCAAATAATTTTCTTCAATAAATGATTTAACTGTAATCCAACTACATTATTCTTGCTGTAAAAATCTGAAGAGCAGCGATCGAAATACATGACAACAAATCATGGTCGCACAAGACATGGTTTCTGAAATCACTGATGAAATCGGTTAGAAAAATCCGTTTCCTCATATGAAAAAAGAATTTTGAAAAACTACAATAACGTGGATTTACTACGTGTCTCAAACTTGCAGAACGTTGCGAGTGGGCCAATTAAGAATGAAAAGCAACGTGAAGAAGTCTCAGCCACTCTACAACTCCTGACGTCTGATCCTGACAATCTCGACACAAATGATGTGGTTGTAACGATGCAGGCCTTGGACAACGTCACTAAAACAGCAGACGTTATATCTCAAACTGTGGGTATATTTGACCTCTCATCCGTGTCCTGAAGCTATGGTGAGAAACTTCAAGGTAGCGTGGTCTGCAGGCTACAAGCGGTTAACATAGTTGAATTGTCTGTCCCGCAATAAAGCGTATATTTTTAATGTTCGGGGCTCACCATATAGGTTTCTGATTAAAGTTCGTTCGAAAGGTAAAGTGATTATCGGGAATACATAAAATAATGTTAATCACTATAATATGGAAATGTTGACTCTCCGGACATTATTGTTGTATAACACAGTAACTGAGAGTAGACATTCCTCACTAAAATATTTTCACTGTGTGATAAACCTGATTAAACTAGTGCCATCACTCGTTTACCACAGTCTGCAACCGCTGTTATCTCCACCATGAGCAATGTGATCGAATCAGCAGCATTGACTGAGAGTGGTGAATCGTCAACGTAAGTAATCTGATGGCGTAGCTACAGACTACTCTCCACTTGATTTAAATTTCAATTTTGTATTCGTTTCTAGGATGCTGCAGCTGTTGGATCGCGTTGCTGCCCTTGTAGATATGAAAAATACCGATATATTCAAAGCTGCGAGCAAACATCTTGCAATGTTGGTGTCTTCAAGTAAGCTATTGTGTATTTAAATTGTTGAATTACGAAATCGAGTTTACGAATTCTAGTCATCAAACTAAACGTTTGATGTAACTTAGGCCATCGGCACAGATCTATTTTGATAAAAGTATGAAGTTTAGGACAGTTCATGCGTATCCATTTCACCAACACCAACAGGGGATAAGCGCCAAATTTTACTTTGAAACAAAAACAACAACAACGACGACAACAACAACAACAACAACAACAGTGTCGATTATTATGACGTCCTGGCAGTACGAATCACTATGTAAGTCTCTGCGACCAAAGCTAAAATAATGCTGATGCCACAATTTATTTCCGACTCCCAGGCCTTACCAATTTCATCGCGGGCCCGTCACAGACCTGTCATGTTCGAGAATTTAGGTAGTCTTGTATCATCCTTTAGAAATGACGCGATACTGACTGGCGTTTGATTAGTGAACAGTATTTCTTTATTCGAATACTTCTTCCTACTAACAGCAGTAGGTCAATATGGAATTGAGTTTCAGATTGATTCGATTCACTCCGGATCGAGTTATTAAGCATCGACTCTAGTATTCGACGACCGCTCATTATAACGTTTAAACAGTATGGATGGTTCAAAATGATAAAAAAGAGACTACAATATCAAATGCCAGTTATGCACCAGTGCACATAAAACATCGTGTGCTCTTAGTTTATAGGAATTGATGTGGCTGGGTTGTTGGCAGATGTGTCGTAATGATTTACATATCAACTTTGAATATTGGTGACGTATGAATTTTGTAAAATTCTGGTCACGTCATGTTACCTCTTTGCACCGGTGTCGGTGTTATAACATCACATTACCTGTTCAGTGTTAAGAGATAAACTGAAGCCCATCAATTTCGTGACAGAATGGTGTCACGGGTCTTTGAGACTCAATGCAGCCTAGGGTTTAAAACAAATAGTTTTTTACACAAAGGTCTTTAAAAAATATTATTTTTCAAGTTGTAAAATTAGTCCATAATTGTGTGAATACTTTTCAAAAACATCTTGTGTGAGCATACGGACAATTACCACCCGATAAAGCCGACGTATATCGATATGGGTTGGAGAGAACTCTCAAAATAGTCGGTTCAACCGCAATACTACAGATATTTCGACAAAGGAGCTATATTTACTCTATATTTTCGATTGTTAATTTCAATCCACTATGACGTCACAACGGATTATTCATGGCGTCATGACTTCCAATAAAATGTTTTTTTGTATGAAATGCAACCCTAGTATTATCCTTTTGCGAAATTGAACAACATTCTCGGTCATTTATGTAGTAAATTTGTATTATTCCCTTGTATTAGACATGATATTAGGTGATGGTTATCATCTGTTGTTCATTCGAACCACAGTACATGATGACGAACGAAGGAAAATTACCGCTCAGGGATAAGGATATCAACATACGTATCTTATATATGAAAAGCCACAGAACAATAAATAGCGATTGGAGGACCGCAGACATTCTACATTAGCAAACTTTATACATATTTCGTGCCGCATTATACGATTCAGACCAGGGGTGTCAAACATACGCTCCGCCGGCCGCATCCGGCCCGCCAGACGATTTCATCCTGCTCGCCAAGCGATTCTGAGAAAGGGCAGTATTATCCACCACATTTCTGATGAATGTTGAGAATGTCAGTGCGAAATACTTTCATTAAATAATCCCTCAGGACAGAAAATGTTGAGTATGTTTATAGGCCACATTATAACCATCCAACAGTGGTGTTCCGGTTTCACCGCAATGACCATCAGCAACAAGTCCCTGCAATTGACACCTACTTCCGAGAACTAAAAAGTACACGCTGAACTCAGAGTTTTGCTGAAAAACAGACCTAAACCTAGTTATTCACAAAATTGAAAACCCCAGTTAGAAACCGGTATAGGAAGGCGACATGGAGAACGTAATTGTTACACAAAACGATATATTAAATATCTGTAGTGTTACTGCATTTTCACTTATGACTCATCAGCTCCTCGACATCCAGCATAAAACGAATCGCGATATAATAATAATGAACCAAATTTCAACGTCTGTGTTTACAGTTAAATCTCGTGTATTGTTCATAACGCATACACAGGACTATTGCAAGATAACGACTAAAACAAAGCCATCACAGCAATATCTCAACGTATATCGTCGTTAAAGTGACTGTATTACCTATTTATAAAATTGTATTTAACCGACCAATCATAGTCATTTTGCCAATTCCATTGTTTGCGAATAAAGGTGTTGATAGAATAGAGCCCAATGATCCATAGGGTGAATAATTGAGTAATCAAGTGGACATCACAGGCATGAATTTTGAGGTAGGATTTTGGAATATTGTGATAGATCCGGCCCGCGAGCCAGTTGAAGGTCTGAATCAAGCCCGCGACGCAGCATGAGTTTGACACCCCTGATTTAGACCAATAGCGATACTATACTCGCATTACTATGTCATTTGATGTCATAGGAAACACAACGCTGGGCGGTGTCGGTATGTTAGTGCTTGAAAGACCAAACACGACCACACTTGGATTCAGAAGCGACCAAATCAATCTCATGAATACGTCAATATTGACAGGAAGAGTTTTGAATGGAGAACGGGTACAGGCGTAAATTCACGTTCCGAAACTTGCGTCGCGAAATTGTAAGATTATATTTGATTAGCCGTAATTCATGCCCTAGAGAAGCATTTAGTGGCGGTATGTTACGGATGCAGTTCTAGGAACAAAATTGTTAGCAAACGTTGGAAAGTTGCCGAGTAAAATTCAAAGGCATTGAATATAATTTAGCGTCACCATACGCCTGGGTTTCAGCAAACGTTTCAGGATATCTGTGGTGAAATTTACGTTGGAGATTTATGCTAAAGTGTCCGACATTTTTGAAAACTTTAAATACTTTTTGGCGGACATGTGGACCTTCAAAACGTTAATCGTTCCGGTACGAGTGGGGAGCCTAGGCAAGTGGGCAGGTTGTCAAACAAGCCATTAACGTGGTTCGTTCCTTCCCTACCTTCTATATATCGTTAGACATCGCAAACACGTGACAAAGTGACAAAGTTAGTCAGAAGCTCGCATTGAATAACCGCTTTCCAGTGTGTGAGTCTCCATTCAATTTTAATTGCTGAACATTGGTATATTTATGAAATTCAAAGCTAAAAATACTCTGTCAATTCCATTGTGACGACGTAACGATACACTAATACCATGACGCTCTTTCAGTGACTTCGATATCAAACGGTCCACAAGTAGTGATTGATTAATATTGAAGTTGTGGTTATTTTTCAGCGTCGAGAGTATATTTTAACGTTTTTGGGAACCCGTATATATTTCCAACGAACAACAAAGGACTATCATCAGCGGCGGACAAGGTCAATGTATTAGTGCCGGTTCTTTCAGCCACGGTGGATAACAAAAATATAAGTAATCTTCCGACAGATGAGCGTCTAATCTACTCGGTATGTTTATACAAATAGAATGAAAGTTGAATGAAAGCACCATAACAAGTATGTAAATTATGAACAATAGACATTAATACTACACACGAACGGAAGTGATACTTTGGGACAGAGTTCATGTATTTTTGTCGCTGGCACGCAGAACCGACAGTAATTCAGCGTAATGTCATGACTTTCAGTCGACTCGGCATGACATGTGTGCTCGGACCCTACTAATATTATTTGTTTTGTTGTTTACGTAAAAAATGTCGTAAAAAATGTCATCTTTATCGGGTCATTGCTGAAAACGATTTTGCGTCATACTGTTAATGCAATTGAATATTCATCCACATTTCTTACAGCAACAGTTATCGTCGACCCAATTATTAATGATGAATGACAATTAGATATAAAAAATTTAAAGTAGAAATCACTGAACGAGAAACGCAGCTGCGAAAAGGGCTGCGCCAGTCATCATCATCAAGATATTATCTTTGATTTCATCGTTCCGAATCGTGGCTCATAGTTATGTCGTAATTCCGGAGTGACAAACCAACCATATGTGGCTTGCGTAACGATTCCTAAAACACATGCTAAAAAGGTTACATAGCTTACATGGTAAAATCTGCAAAATGATAATTTTACTTGCGCATGTTTTATTGCATCTATTACAGTGCGTATTTGAAAAATCGTCCCATTGACTCACATTTTTCCTTATTGAGTTTAGTAGCAGCGGATATCATCATAGCAGCCTAAAAGTGGATTGTACCACGTATATTATACTCCTAAATTTTTGATAAAGGCGGCATTTCGGCTGATTTATTACTGCTACAAATGCAGATATAGCCAAGAGATGAGTTACAGAGACGGGCCGCTGGAATATACGTTTTTAATGTATAAGGCATTTTGAAACTGAATCAAATGGACTATTTTTTGAACGCTGGACTATTCTGAACAACCCTAACGTACGATACATTTTACCATTTTGAGCTTAGTCTTGTCAGAACAGCTGATGAAATGTATGTGACCCTTGTCCAAATATATTTATTGAAACTACTCTTCTCTGTGTTTTACACACATTTCCCATTTTACTTCTATTTCAATTTGTCTTGCGTTGGAAATTGCTATTTGTACTTGTAATTGTGTATGAATTTACGTCGGAGTGATTCTGAAGTTTTGTATGATGATAGGTATCGATTCAATATCATATACGCTGCATATTCGTTTCCATAATACCCAATATACAGTAAGATATCATACGCCATGTTATGTCAGCTGCTGTTCGAACCCGAACTATATGACAATCAAACTCACGTTCCGGAATGCGCTTTTTGGATGGAATCAACAAGCATGTGGAGCGATGAAGGATGCAATGTAACTGGTGAAACTCTGCAATCATTCACTTGCACGTGTGATCATTTGACCAACTTTGCAGCTTTATTGGTGAGAATGTAGAAATGATATCTCGTCGCCTACTGCATGTACGCGTTCACATGATAATATTGAATCTGATACCGGTTACTGGTAGTTATAATCATTGGCTGTCGTATATCCGCTATAAATGAAAAGCTGTGAGCGGAATTCCCATGACGTTCTGAAAATTTGATATCATATTGTTTCCCATATGCCGCTCTGAATCCATGACATTTCGCCGTTGTTGCGGTTTTGAGAATGTTGAGCCTTATTGTCTGTATCAGCCAAGCGTGAATAGTTACGGGGTCAAACTCGATATCGCAAATCTTATCCAGTGTCAATAATTCTCCAAGGGTATCGAAGACTCGAATCGCCCAATAAGCCATTGATAATATGATTCATATTACCAAAGTCAGGATCAATTAAATTCAACCTCGCTTACCTTCTCACTTTGGGTCGCGGAGACCAAAATTAAATACCAATGTCTATTACGATAACGTGAATTAACTGCTGCATGGAAACGGCGGGTCATATCAAGAAAATACCAAAAATCGTTATTTTTTCAGAATAGAAATGATGTCTGTCCACTGCTATAAAAATAAAGGCGAGAAACACCGAAGCGTAAAATGGATAGGGCCTATTTCCACCCGCTTTGAAAAGCAATTGATTTCAGCGGTCAATAAGTGTTACGACACAGTGAAGACCAACGTGATTTTCACGACAACGCAACTGCTCCCCGCAACACGTAAAGACGTGCTACCCGCACTTCAGCAAAGCAATGTAGTTTACGAATTTAAGTGCCACTGTGATTGTGGCTACGTGGGAAGAACGTCAAAGCGCTTGCAGGAACGCATAAATCAGCATGTTCCTAGATTCATTAGAACACGCTCGATGAAAAGCTCACCCTTAACTCACCCGCTCAAGATTGATGCGGACCAATCAAAGGCCATAAATTCTGCAATTGGCAAACACTTGTTGGATAATCCCGCCTGTGCGAAAAATTATCGAGACGACAGATTTCGCATACTCGGAAAGGGTCGCTCACACTTTCATTTGTGCGCCTTGGAGTCGACTTTTATCAAAATACACCAGCCAAGGCTGTGTCAACAAAAAGAGTTCGCGTATCATCGAAAAATAGTACATTGAACGCTCTCGTATTCGACATTTCGTGCCGGTGACGTCATATTTTGTGTTACGATTGTTGATATACGCTGTTCTTTCGAATTCTCTACTAGTTGCTGACGATTACCCCTGACGAGTGTCAGCCGAAAATATTCGGGTTCATTTTAATATGAATATGCTATTCAATTGTATATCGAAGCGTAAAAGAGAAATTTTGGATTTCTCCGCACACATGACTAGCAATAGTTGGTAACAATTATATCATATATATAAATAAAAGGTGAATTTCGCCTGCATGGAAAACTACAAGTTATTGTTGTGTTCCTAATCATAGTACTTAGACTAGCAGGGTCATTTACACCAGCCCGATAGTTGTGATAATGATTCATATGTCGCCGAATTGTAAAATACCATATATGCTGTGACGTGAGTACTTCTAGGTTTTAATAATCAGCATTCCAAAGTTAAAGGTTAGTCACAAAACATTTTGAAATCTGAATTAGCGTCGCGACCATGAAGGCCATTGATATAGACTATTCGAATTCAATCTCTATTTTGGACTTCGTCACCCAAAATGGTATTACGCTACTTTTTGCGTCATTGTACAGAGACCCATCGAGGATGTACCTGCAGCACAGCCACTCCGTACCATAACCATTGCTGGATGCTCAATCTCCAGTTGCTCACTGCTCCTGATCGTGGTGATCTTCGTGTGTTATCCGTAAGTACATTGTAATAAATATTTGCCGTAAAAACTAAAAACAAAGGGAGGCATATATTATCAACCATCCACTTTTGTTACGCACACAGTAGCACATGAATCACCAACATGCGGCCGGCAAGGTCATATGTTGCGGCCCGCGACATGATTTTAGATTTATAAAGAATGCTTCGTAAAACCATTAGAAATTCGGAAATTGGCTGTAATTTGAATATATTGTTGCTGCTGTGGGTATTCAAAATAATCTTTCTCATAGGCCTAGCATCACTATTTCTCACTAGCTGATACTGCTTCAGCGATGGTAATAGCATTTCATGGAGGAAGAATTTGCTGTTAAGAATGGGCACATTAACTGGATGTGCAACGTCCCAGACACTGCCGAGACCAAGGCGCTTAGAAGCCTACTATGGGCTCCTCAAGGAGATCAAGCATTACCAGCAAGTACCGTGTTTGCTGTTGGACTGAGTGACCTATTTATCCCGTTATCAAATTCATGCGGCCCGCGACCTCTACAAGATCGGAAAACCCAGCAAACACAGTACAGACCAAAGATGTAGAAAAGCCGAGCCGATATAGTAGATGTTAGATCTCGGCAGGTCGTAGAAAGGGGGATTTTGTGTCGACTCAATTCAACGTCTTTTCCATGTCCTTTAATAATGTAAATATTATGCAGATGCTACAGCCTTTAAACATGGTGAGTAGAATGTAGATCCTACGTTAGAAGAAGAAGATCCTGATATAATAACCTGTTTTCTACCACTATGGGCTTAACCTGATCACGGCTGCGTACACACACCACATTATTTACTACATATTAATCACATTTGTGATAATTTAATTTCAAACGAATTGGCAATAATGCCGTTGTAAAAAATAAAACGAACAAACGAACGAATGTCTTTAGAAAGAAAGTGAAAACAGTCCTTATCATCAGGTTTCATCTTCTGATGAGCCAGTTAAATAACCAGCATGCGGCCTTTTTTTTCAACACCCTGCAGAAATAAAATGATGATTAATAGCTAAGACATTCGTACTGCGAAAATGGCAGAGGTAGCGACTAACGAATGACTCCTACATTTTTTTTCGCCCATACTTACTAAAATGGATTCGATTCTGCACTATTTCCACTCAAGTTTTCAAGTTTTATTATTATATTTTTTAATATTATATGACTAGAGAACTGACTTCATTCGTCACTTCTACTTGATTATCAAGATCAACGATGACTACTTCAGCACTCTTTGAAAACAGCCACTAACACAAAAAGAATTCTTGACTAAAATTTCTTCACATTCTGTCCAAAATGATCAATTCAATCCAAATGAATCAGTTATTTGGCAGCTAGTTGGAGAGATATATATATACTCAAGTCTAGAAAGTGGAATTATACTCTGCCTGGAAAGCTGAAGACCTAACAATATTGTGTACAGAGAACAAAACATTTGAGTGGCAGCACTGGTATAGACATTAATAAATTATTAGAATTGACAGCAAGATAACCAGCAAGACATTAAAATGAGAATTAGTGCAGTTTCTTAGGCTGTAGTGATACTTAGCCAGTAATTGACCTAGCAGAGAGCAAAACGTTGCAAATAAAGCGAGCGAAACCTCCGACAAATGATACGATAAAACATTAGAATCGACAGTCTTACTAGAAGCAGAATAACAATCATGAGGGGTTAGAGAACAGAAGCCCGGGAAGTGACCATCAGAAATTACTGCATACTGGCCGAACAAATCCATGACCACTAACAAATGGTCTTTCAATAGTCAATATTGATACCAAATGACACCACCCCTATTTCATAGCAACATTTAGCAAATACAGCGCTGGAGTCAACCTTATATAAGCCCTAACCAAACGCCCATTAGTTTTCCCACCTACTACTTCGCGGATGGAAATACGCATTAAAGCGAACGGACGCGACTTGTCACACTCTTGCTATTTCTGCTCCTTTTTTCTCTTCGTTCCTCTTCTCTGTCGCTTCCGCTTGAGGAGAGAAACAGTCGGCCGCGTTTACGGATCGTGAATTCCCGGTGGGTGATTCTTCCTCGAATGGTCAGCACCTTGAAAATTGAGAACAATGTTGTTGCAAAATGCATGACAATTTGAAAGTTACATCATTCTAATTATTCCAGTTATGGCCGTGAATCGTTACAAGTGCGGTAACCATAAGAATTATTACTATACTTCAACTACAAATACAATATATTGTATAAAATGATAACCAATTCTTTTACGTTGATCGAGTCCCAAATAGATGAAATATGTCAAAGAATTTGCTAAATTTTGTATAATTTGACAGATTCCGAAATCTTCTCAAAGTGCACCTTTCAAAAATTTGATATCAAGACTCCCAACATTTTACAATTCGAAGTTGGATGGCTTTACCAATACAAGCAAACAGTTTGTATCGCAATTGACAATTATGTAGAGAACGCTGCGAGACATAAGAGTAGGCCTACCCTAAAACGTTTCTCTGACATGGACATTAGGGCTCTTAAAATAGGACTTTTTTTCTCAAATCGTTCTGGCTACTTGATAAAATTGTTAGGTTACCTAATTTAAGCCTAAACACAAAATTTGGTTTAATTCCAGCCAGTAACCGCTTTGCTACAGGAGAAGAAAGTTTTTATTTATTATATAAAAATAAATAGGTAATAAAAATTTGAAAATTTTCTGTTCACCCCATGAAAATGTTAGGCTGTCTATAGAAACGATGCTCACCAAATTTGGTTCAATTCCAACCAGTGGAAGCGGAGATATTGCCGCCGAAAAATTTGGATTTGAATAAAATAGTATTTACGGTGACCGATTCTTTGTTTACTTATTAAAGTTGTGCTCACCGTAAGTACTATTTTATTAAAATCCAAATTTTTCGACAGCAATAACTCCGCTTCCACTGGTTGGAATTGAACCAAATTTGGTGAGCATCGTTTCTATAGACAGCCTAACACTTTCATGGGGTTAACAGAAAATCTTCAAATTTTTTATTATTCATTTTTATATAATAAATAGGAACTTTCTTCTCTTGTAGCAAAGCGGATACTGGCTGAATTTGAACCATATTTTGTTTGTAGGCTTAAATTAGGTAACCTAACAATTTTATCAAGTAGCCAGTACGATTTGAGAAAAAAAGTCATTTTTGAAGAGCCCTACTGTTCATGACCGTCCACGTTTAGAGTTGCATCTCAAAGATGCTAAAATAAGCCTAAATATAATCCAAGCAATACGATCGTCCACTTTGACTGACTGAATTTCTAAAAACACCTTGATAGCTTCCACATCTTACGTTTATATATACTGTCTGCTATCGGCACAACAAAGTAGGCCTATTTAAAAATACCAAAACAGATTCAACATACCACATCTCTTGCAAAGGCTTTTGCTTTCATTCAATTTTCCATCAAACTTCTTTAAATCCTCCTTTGTGGTGAGTTGCCTTGGAATTCTTCTAGGATCAATTCCGATATTGTATTATCATATACAATCTATGGCGGAATAAAAGTTTCGGATAAGTTCTAAAACGAACACAATTTTCCACACAAAAGTCAATTGCCACACGAAATGCCAAATGCTACGGTCTCATTTTACAAGGTATGGCGAGGAAACGTAGTGGTACGTTCCATTATAGCTAAACACCAATGAATTGCGGGTTCGAGCGTGACACGTCGACTCCATAATTCCTACCGAAGTGTTGGCCGTTTATCTAGGCTCTTCCTCGCCATCTGATTCGCATAGCCATGTCTTGAAAAGCCTAGGAGTGGGCCGTGCTGTAAGTGGGCAGATGGTTGCCGATGCACCTGGCACTCGGTGAATTCGGCCGCACAAACTCGGCACTTGGTGAATTCGGCCCTCAGGAAATTTTGAAATGAAGTGTATTTACAGCTATTAATATGAATTATCAAACTAATAATAGTATTATCAAGTGATTCGTCAATCTTGTAAGGTCAGGGCATCCGTAGATCGCGCAGTCACGGCGTGATTAGATCACGGATTGCGTAGCCACGGGAAATAACACAGCGCTCATATACCGACCACGCGCGGTCTGCTTGGAATCGATGGCGTGAGTCACGGGCCTGTGTCGTGTAAGTTTTGAGAAGATGGATCTTGGCGTTGTATGTGAGATCAAAACTGTGGAACATCAAGCGGCGCTTCTTCGTTTATCGATCACGACAAGCCAGTGTTCCTCATCAACAAATGTTTCGCATGATCACGTCAAAATAAATTATTTTTTGCCTTTGGAGAGACGATTCCACTCTGGGATTAGGGTGTCTCGATAACACGGTTGAAGGATCCCAAGATTACGAGATCTACCACGAGCCACGACACGTTTAAATTTCCTTTTTGATACTGCTCATTCATACTAAATGCATTTCTAATGCGAAGGTGTTCTAGTGCCAATTCCTCCAAGGGCCGAGTTCACCAAGTGAAGAGCGTCGCGTTATTTCCCGCAATTACGCAATCTGTGATCTAATCACGCCGCGACTGTGTGATCTACGCATGCCCTGACCGCCGTACAACATTGACAACCACTTAAAGTGCCACGTTCACCGGCAAACATTCCAGTAACCAATCATGGTGACCGGTACCGCTACGAGATCTACCACGGCCGAATTCACCAAGTGCCGAGTTTGTGCGGTCGAATTCACTAAGTGCCGAGTTCATTGGTAATCGGGCAGATACGGAACAATAATAATAAGAACCGGCCTGGTGTAAAATGACCAATGTAGTCGAACCACCACCATGAACACCACAAACAAACAAATAAACATCTAACAAGGAAAAGAAATTACCTTTGCAGCCTTTGACAAACACAGTTACCATTGAAACCAGCAATTAAGGTCTTATTCGAAAGCAGAATAACAACTGTTTTAGTGGACATATCAAATCAAATGTTGGAAAGTTCATGTAAAATAGCCCAAAATATTATCTTACTGTGACCATATTCCATCAATATGGTCTGGCTAGCCAAATTCTCTGGGCCAACATAATCAAGCTGCGTTTGGTTTCAACGATTAATAATCTTGTCACTGGATTCGAGGTACAATTGCACTCAAATATCAAATTTTGCTCCATTAATCAACATCAAGTTGAAAATGTCCATTCTTGCACCAACTTTTATAAAATCATGAATCAGTGTTCTACAGGAATGTATCTATATGACTTATATACCTAGAAAATTCAAGCATAAATATTATGATATACCGTAGGTATAGGTACCGGTAATTCAAACGTTTGAAGCGAATTATAGTGGTCTAATTTCACTAAATTAGAGCGAAATGCCAGCAATATAATTGTAATCTAATTCGGAAAAACGGTTTAGCTCTAATTCTAACCTGGAAAAGCTGAAACTTTTCTATAGTTGTCTACACCTGTTTTGCAGAAAGTCAAACAGCTCTAGGCGTCATATACTACAGGCACTTCGAAATACCCCATAAGCTATATGCTACTGCATATATACCTTTACCCGCTACCTCAGTCAGTCACAATTCCTATATATTTACGGCATTTACCATACAGAAAGAGCGAACTATGCCTGGCTGCGACCTGTTGCGCTTCAAATCTTTGTATGGCGCGATGAGCCGATGACGTAAAATTTGAATCGCCGAAATATTCTAGAAGTCACGCATCGATAATCATATTCCTAAACGTACAACATATCACTTATTTAGTTATTCTCTGAATAAAACTATTAACCATACTCGTTGAACATGCGAGATTACCGAAAGAGCGAATATATATATAATGAAGATCATATATATCAGAGGAAAACAAAACTATTCGACCTTAGAGCAACAACACGAATATACAACACCGGTGACATCCTCACGCAATAAAACGAAGGGAGAACATTGTTTTCTAATGGATAGAACGAAGCTACCGCATGAGATCGAACAAAACCGGATAGAATTCATCATGATTGAATGTACCGACAAAGTCATCCTTTCTACGTATTTTAGTCGTACCCGCGAGAGATAGAAAATTTGCATTATTAGGTTAACTACCGGATATAACGAAGCCTAATGCATGAGATGGAACAACACCGAGTATGAATTTATTCTGATTGAATATAACCACAAGACCATCCTACTACGTATTTTAGACATTCCCTCGACACTTAGAAAATCAGAACCTAATCGAGATGATCCCGGATGATCCTTTTACGGTTTTGTGTTTGCTGGGAAGTGACCCACGATCCATTATGAGGGGGTGACTCCAGCAGTAGGGTATGTATAATTTACCGCGCCGTAAAATATGTGTCATGCTTGGCGAAGGTTTCTGCCACTTAATAATTCGGTATTGTGACTTGATCATACCAATCATTATCATGGTCATGATAGATGGAGAAAGTAATCTGTCGATTCTGACATGTCACAATTGTCACATTTCCGACATTGAACGCCTCAATTGCGAATTTCGTCATTTGCCATTTCTGCAGCGCCGCAGTTTATCACCAGTCATTAATGATATTAGACTACCTTTTCATATTTAATCCCTATCACGGGATTAGACAGGAGTTTTTCCGGAATCCAATGCGAATGATACAGAGAACGAATCTACGCAACGCATACGCGAATCGTTTATTCCAAGTAAATCACTAAAAGTAATAACTTTACTGAAGTGGGTGTGATGTTTAGCGATTGAAATCTTGAGGTCTGGTTGTCGCGGCAGCAATGAAATAAGATATAAGATAGTAAGAATATAACATATTATTATCGTGTTGAAATATAATAAGAAAAAGTTTAATCGAGTCCCTGCAGTAATTAGAGTTTTAGTACGCATTTAGTTATTATTTTAAATACGTTTCTTGAGCCCTTTGCGTGCCACACAGAACGGTGCTGCTGGCCGTAGGTTGCCCACGCCTGGTTTAGATGACTATGAATGCATTTATGAAATGAAAACATCCAAAGTAGTATTTCTGCTGCCTCGCATTAAACATTGAAGTCAAGTAATAGAACTGCGCCACACGATTTTTGCGCCAGGATTCCTTTGGTTCATTTTTACCTATATTGGGGGCGCTGAAAACGTATCCGGCGTTATTTTTATTCTACTACGTCACGTTTGAGTAATACTATCGATATCGATTTTTACTACTTTTTTGGGGTAGTCTGGTAGATCTATCGTACTTGCAGTACTTATCGAAGTTGATATGTTTTCAGACTACTTCCACTTCCACCTGAACCGTAGTTTTGATGAAGTTTTGCAATTTGAATTTTGAAAAGTAGAAAGTTGTGTTTAAGAAAAAACTCACGAGTTACGTGATCATTAGAACTGCGGGACTTTGCCCCTGAAGCACGGTAACTGAATATATTTGCAAAGATTCTGCCAACGAGTAGTGTCATTATAGACATTCTGCGTTAGCCGAAGAGACACCTCTTGCGATTTCGTATGTAGCCACCTCCGAGTTGCTGTTGAAACATGCAACCACCTTCCCCCGACCAAGTATACTTGGATATTTACCGACTTTTAGTCAATTTCGGACCTTTCATTTCGCCTTCCAATTAAAGTAGTTTTGACATGTCTTAGAAATTACTATTTCTCCGTGTAATTGAGTAGAAATTTAAGGCGTTACTTGTGCAGCTTGATTAGCAACGCTGATCAATTCCATCAACTTTGGTTCATAGTTATGATGGCAAATCAGACACCTATGTTTACATTTATAATTGACGTTTAATCATGCAAAATCCAAACACGAAGCCACGAAACCATTTAAAGAATCACTAGAAACCAACCAAGCGCCTCTCTGGCTCTGTTACATCATAGAAAACATTGTATTTGGTGTAGGCAACAGAATGTCCCCTGTCGAGACGGATCATCGACTGTCCTAGAACCGATGTGTATTTATTTATGTTGTCAAGTAACACGCGCTTCAGGTGTCGTTTTGAGCTGTTAGTAAGCAGTCTCCATTCATCTGGATGTCTATAATAGACAACACAACAGAAGCCCTTCATATAATGGAAATAAACCAAAAGAAAAACAGTTCAGAAACATCTTTCCTCGATTTCGACAAAATGTGATTGTATTTGGAGATTGTGGAGAAGAATTAGTATGATAAGTACAAGAGGATAATGATGATAAATTCAGTCAAGTTAGCTTGAAACCACCCTTTTCTCCGCAAAAGCAGACATCCTGTGTATTTTAATGTTTAAAAAGAAGCTTAAAGGGTCATATATTAGGGTCATGTGCCAGGTGAAAAATTCTCTTTTACATAATATGCGAATACTATAATGGTTCCTGTTTGCAAATCTTACGTTATAGGAAAGAGCAGTGTGCTGTCACAAAATACATTGACCGATAAGGTCAGCCGGACGGATGTATAAAGATAGATAACGTAGGGAACTAAATTATGTATGGAGCTACTAATCACAATTTTTACGAAGAGTGATATAGGAAGATGTTAACTGTTACCAACTAAAAACGATTGCGTCCTCACATCGATTTATGGGTCGAACTGAGATCCTGATTGAAAGAAGATAAAGACCCAATGGATTCAAGTTCACCGAAAACTCAGTTATTTTGTTCTACAGCAACCTAGGTTTCATCAATATAGATTTCAATAACAATTTTTGATCAGTTTCTGTTGTACGCTCACCGTAATGTCACTAACGAAAGCCGAAATTTGATTAAATGAGTTAAAAAGACCAAAAAGATCTGACGTGATAGAGAAGTTCTGAGCACAGAATCAGATTTAGCAACCTAAAATTAACCTTAGTCAATCATTAAAACTTTTGAGGCATTTTTTTAATTACTAGACCAGTGTAATATTAAGGGTCGAAAAGAGCTCATGATTGAAAGAAGATAAAGAACCACCGGATTCAAATTCACCGAAAAGTCACTCATTCTGTACTGCAACAAATCAGGTTTCGTGACCGAAATATGAAAATAAGACAAATTCGAACCGACAAAATCTGACGTGATAGAAAAATTCTGAGCATAGAATCGGATTCAGCATTCGTAAATTAGCCTAAATCAATCCTTAAAATTTTTAGCGCACCGTTTTTTTGAAATTTTTAAACCAGTGTAATTTATATCTTGTGGAAGAATAGATGACAGGTGTCTAACTGCGTACTTAACACGAATCGGATTAAATATGCGTCTGGCTATATGGCACTATCAAATATTTTAAATGCCGCCGCGTTTTACCATACATTCTGTTAATTTCACAGGAACACGCGTTCAGGACGTAAATTCCATTCAGGATTTTTGTTCCTAAATCTATCTATCGCTCTTTTCGGACTGAACGTCAGCTTATTGATCAGTGAGATGCCATTCCTCACCGATCCATTGAACTATGACGACATATCTTCCTCGTGTGTCGCCATTGCCGCGATTTTACATTTCTTTCTACTTGCTTCGTGCGCATGGATGAACTGCAAGGGCGCCATGCTTGCTGTTGCGGTTATAAAGGTTTGTACATGCATGCAACTCTGGAGTTATGCGTCAAGGGAGTGAAGCGGCCACTGTTTGATTTGGATCAGTTTATTTATCTCTCTGCAAACATCGTCTCTATTTGTTACATTTATCCTTTTTAGTGTAGATTCAGGTAAAAAAAACTATGCGTTCCCATTGCTCCAACACAAGGATAAGCAACTTTTTTGTTGTCCACGGCCGCATTTCAAATACTTAGACAGCATACGGCCGCCAGCCATAGGTGGGCTGACTAAATAATGTCATTTTTCCGTTCGAATATCGAAATCCCCGTTCTCACGTCCGGTTTATTTGGGTTAACCAAGTAAACCATGCCCCATTGCCCTCGCCAGCACCGAAATCTACATTTACGTCATCTATTTCTTTTTTGTACAATCCCCTGACTTAAAGGAGGACGAATAGCCAAAACGATTACATTTGGCTGCCCGCGGATGACATTTTAGCTTTATTAAAAAACAAGGGAAAATCCTTCTAAATGAGGACGTATGACGTATGCTTGTATCCATACCGTAAATTCATTGCTTAAAAGCTAGTAATCTTGTGATATCTAATAAATATCAAACCCATTTTGAAACGAATTTATTTAATGACAGTATGTAACATTAAAATCAGTGACTTCCTTGACTTCGCATACGAGAAGACAAACTTGCGATATTGAAAACCTCTCGCGACACAATAAGTTCTAGTTGCGACTCCAGGTTTCCGTTCAACAAGCGAGTTCCGTACTCTTTTTTTTAGGTATTTCATTTGCGAGAAGGCAAACTCGCACATGTGACGTGAGTGGTTTCGAAAATAACAAGAATTTCTCTAGCCAATTCTCGCAACAGTGGATAATCCTCGGGTCTATCAAATTTTCCTCACATGAAATAATCCAACTCCAATTTGAGATTAAATGCACTTTCTCCTCTGTTACAATTCTTTTTCGTTTTACGAACCTAATGCAATGTAGACTAACTTTAAAATGTAATTGGGCAGAGGAAAAAGTTTTGTCTCAGTGTACTCTCTTTCCATTTTCTCAATACACCCACACAATGTTAACCGTTTACCAATGCTTTTATAACTAGGCCTACGGTTCTACCAGTCGCAGTATCGCCAAGCTACTCACATTCAGACTCCGCGACAAGGAAGACTAAGTTTAATCCTCATACTCCAGAATAATACTAATATTGCTTTCAGAACTGCATTAATCGCTGTAGAATTTATCTCCTCGGCGATTTTTCTTGTGCCACTTAACAAGAAACATTATTATTTGGGATGGTCTGAACGTGAGGTTCACGTTCACGTTCGCGTTCTGTGAGTGAACCTTTGATATTTAGAGGTTCACGGTCGGAAACGAACCTTGGTAGGTTCGGCACTGTGAACCTTTTGCATATATATTATAAATTCCATTCCAACATGACATCTCTGGTTGAAATTTATTGATTTCAACTGCGGTTCACTCTATGCATGGCGCAGACAGCATAAAAAAATTAACACAAAACGAGAATGCACCTTGACAATCTCCAAAATTTTGCTTTTATTGTGCCGTTAACTCTTGATAAGGCGCACACGGAATGTTTTTGAGTAGATAAATTTTACCGCGATGAATGCAGTTTTGAAAGAAATATTTAAGTTTATTACCGCCAATCACATATTACAATAATGCGAATGTACGATACATAATCCGATAGTATACTTTACTTTCTCGTATGGCTTCATCAACTGTCCACCCCTGCTCTAATACATTCTTCTTGGTACGGGTAGAAACAAGTTTCGGTTTATCTTGTTCCGTTTACTGATCAAAAGTTTTGTGCGCTTGTGTGTACAGCATATCAACGTGTCTGAATAAATAAGAACGTATTTTATTAGGCACGCCATTAGATACATTATGGGGTATTACAACACCAGTCTTTGCCGATAGCGAAATTGCCCGTGTTCGAAATATAGCACTTTATGATTCTCTGGCATTGAAGTGTATTTGAGAGAAAATGTCGAAATTATGCCAAAATTATGTCGACACCGTACCACAAAATTTTTCCTGCAGTCGAACACCCATGAAAGCAAAATTCCCTCCCTCATAAATTTTTAATCCGTATCCTCAATTCAAATTTAGACCCTGGACATGGAACCACTGAACTTGTATTATATATAATCAATTTTTCGTTATTCCGCTCAACTTAGCTTAACAGCCTGTTCACATAATTATTGAATTTCGCATGTCCCTGACCAATGTTCCCTCTAATTTTTGACGAGTCTGCGCACACTCACCGACTCACTGCGCAGACCAATGGACAACAGTTCGTAACGACTGATAAAAAGGTCCTCACTTCGGATTTTTTGTGCGCAACTTAGATTTTCTCTGCGCAGAGGCCGTGTCAGCACTGCGCAATGTGCGCATTTGCGCACGTACGCAGCTTAGAGGGAACATTGTCCCTGATGTAAAATGCTATTTCGATATATGCGCAAATTATTTAGCCTATATGGACAAAGACATGCTTAAGCGATCGGGTGGTGGTTATGACTTCGATATCGTGGGGCTGGGCTATGCCTGCGATCTTCGTGGGAGCTGTGGCCATTATGGATTACGAACTGTACAAATATCCACATGGTGAAGATACCCCGGTGATGTAACTATTACAAAATGCAGCACACCAGTGCGAATATGAGGCCCATTTTTTAATCTTACGCAGATGTTGGATTGACCCAGAATACATCTTCTACCTTGCTGTCACGCCGACAATCGTAATGATTGGCTCGAATCTCATCACGTACGTCGTGCTATCGTATAAACTATGCAGAAATCGAGAATCTGGTTGGGTGAGTAGTCCGAACATGTTGGCATTCAATGTCATATGACACATAGTATTTGAAAACGTTCCTACTTTTTTTCGCCAAAGTAAGGACACACACCTCTATCTTATACTTCAACTAGTGGAATATCAACTGCATTATCGTATTAAACACAGAAATAACCATTTACTGCATATTAACTTAACCGATTTCGGAGACTTTTTGTGTTTTTATGATTACCAATACTCAAAGGAAATGCTGGTTGTACTTAAATCGAGCTCACCCAATCAATCAATCAACGATAGCCTGGCATTCCTGTGCAGAAATATGCTTTCCTGCGAAATATTTATTTCTATTCTAAGATTAGTTTAGAATTACAAACATAGTGAGGAATTTAGATAAAGGAACCTAATATCAGAAACTAGCCAACCAAATTCCATCACTTAATTTGCATGTATTGTTCCCGTTGTCAGGCCTTGATATATATTATTTTCGCACCCGCGCATTGTTATTTATTTAACAGAGCAAATCCTGGCGTTCAACGAGGCAATCTCAAAAGCGGAAATTACGAATCAACCTCAGCATAGTGACGTTATTGGGAATAACGTGGATTTTTGGATTCCTTCTAGTGGGAATTCCAGATGAAACTGCGGCTCTCGTCTTCGCGTATATTTTCACAATATTAAATTCGTTGCAAGGTAACAAGAAATGTTTGCTTGCAATCTTCTACCTTATGAAATTCAAAGCCGATATCGATTTTCTTATGGAGGTGTATATTTATCAATTAGCGCTCAGCAAATTACAAAACCATTTTTAATGTGTATTGTACACATACATTATAAAATTGACATCTTATGCGACAGACCGAAGCATCGAGCGGCAGCTGGGTTTTTCAAACTGAATGTCATTTCACCCAGTTCCTCTCTCAAATGACTCGGCATAGTCACATTAAGAAATTGTCACTCAAATGAAGTCATTTCCAATCCCCTCTTAATGAGTCATCATGCAGTAAAGCAATTAACATCTGTCAAATGTGTTCACCAGTCAGAGGATCGTGAAACATTTTAGTTTAATTTCATTACAGTGTGCAACATAGCATTTGTCCAGGAATTATTATATTATTTTCTGATTTACAATGGCCCAAATCAATGCAAATGAGCATTAATAAGCTTCAAACGTTGGTGCTAAACTTGTGAGAATAGATATTTTTAGTTTTTAATATTCAATCAAATCACGTAATTGTGCTAATATAGGGTTACCATATATTGGGAATCGGAAACGAGGACACTTTTTCAAAATTTTCAGTGTTACAATACCGGAGTAAAATCCGGAAAAATTGGTAAATTCATTCCGAGTTTGCACTTGATTGACTGAAAAGAGGGCTTCCAACTAGGCTACCGAAACACCTACTTGGTATGAGATTCGCGGATGCTTGACTAAAAAAAGTCGTCTTTCTGACTCAACTCCCGAAAGACCCGCCGGACCAATATTTGACACTAATCTCCTATATCTCAGTTTAAATATCAGGTACATTTAACCGAAAGTTTTAGAAAAGATGAGATTTGGACGTGTTCCGAGGCCACTTTAAAAAAGTTCAAAAAGAGGAAAAATCCTAAAAAAAGAGGACGTATGGTAACCCTATAGCCAGGGTTGCCATACCGTCCTTATTTCTAAGATTTGTCCTTATTTTGAAGGGCCACGTCTTAGAAAACTCCACTGTCCTTATTTCTAAGAAATGTCCTTATTTTCGACTTGCGTCCTTATTTTGTCTTATTTTCAACCACTATAGAACTTCGATCCTTTTCGTCTGGTGTCTCTGTTACATAACACTCTACAATTATGCTTTTGCGTCGAGATTTTATTACATCATAAATGAAAGGAACTCTCGTGACGTACACTCTACAGCAGGGGTGGCCAACCTTTTTGCCATTCACGGCCGCATTTCGACTATTACTGATGTAGCCTACGGCCGCATTTTGGGGCATAGTTGTAATGAACTAGCCGGACGCCGAATGCCCATGTTAGAGTGTCTATATGTCCATTTTTGGTGAACTCCGGACTAATCTATATAATCATATAGGCTTGAAACACGCACTGAAATCGCGAGTGCATGATCACTGGTCAATGGTGATGTCATGGGACTGGCCGTTGTCGCGGTAAGCGCGAAATTTTTTTCAGATTTACTAATGAATTTCGTGATTGATATCATTAGTTTTACATATTACTATTTGTTTTGGGGTATTCATGGTGTTTGTCGACTACTATGGTCAATTGGTCATTTACACCAAGCCGATATTCTTCTTATTTTCCGTAACTACCGACTTATAGCACGGTCCACCTCTAGGCTTTTTGTATGACACCGCTGACGCGGATGAGGTGGCGAGGAGCCTATAGGTAAACCTCCAACACTTAAGTATCGGGGTACATTGGCTCAGGTACCAACGGGGGGGGGGGGGGGTGACGACGTGCTGTTCAGGCCCCGAGTGAAGGTAAACCTAGACCCGAGCTTTCGTGTGATCCATGAAGCACTTTCTAATAACAAGGAGTTGCTGGAGCAGCTTGTTTCTAACGAAAAGTATGGAATGTATTATGCCAGGGGCTCGTATAAATACAAAGTATGTACAAAAACGCTTTTTCATGCTAATCTATTTTTTTCTACTTTTGGGTCCATGTCGATGGCAACCCTGCCTATAGCTTATATCAGCGTATAGGTCTTTTGTATTCCAAGTTAATTAATTTCAGTAACAACACAATCTTCTTCATTAATTTAGCAAAGAATTATATAATATTGATAATAATAATCTAATTGTCAATAATTATAAGATTAATTGGCTATGGTACAACAATTGTACTTTATTAAGTATTGGCGTTTCCCTGTACTTTTCGTGGAGAAGAGTGTCGCCTCGGACAGCTTCCCCACTTCATGACGTTTTTTTCGTGTTCGGCTAGTAAGGTCTTGTTCACCGGGCTCGCGGGATCTAAAGTTAAATCAGATATGTCTAGTTTGTCCACACAATACCAAAAATTCTACGACTGAAATAATCACGTGCGGATCTATTAACACACATTCCAAGTTGAAGGTGACTTTGTTACGTTCGGCTACGTTTTTCCATGCTATGATGACCCAATATTTTCAATTGTCAATGCCATTCCACTGTGACATCGCAATTAAAGATTCATGACGTTATGGTAAATCGAAAAATCAATCAATTAGAAACATGTTGTAAACAGATCCCTACTTTAAGCATGTTTTTTTTTCAAATGGATTTTTTTTTCAACCCTAAGAATAACTAAAATTTTGTTACAACAATATACGGTAATTATTGCCCAACAGAGCCCGCATGTTATCTAAAACAGCGGTACCGGTCCGCGACGACTTTCCTGCCGGTCCATCAGGCATTTAGCAATTTTATACCTTAATTCTAAGAAGCAATATGTTGAAGGCTTGTCCATTGATAAAATAAATGAAACAGCAAAATTTAAATCGATTGAGAACTTCGTGAGGTGAAATTTTAGGTCTGGAAACATTTGACTTGAAGTTCAAGCCGTGTCATTTGACGACATGCGAGCGACAAGTACGAGCTGATTCGCTAAAATGCTCAGTTCACAGGGCTTTGGAGCAGCCGTAAATTTAAACTGCTTCAGCTCCGGCTCCGGAGCTCTCTTCTATCATACATTAGCTCCGGCTCCAGCTCCGGAGCCGCATTATAACCACTGCTCCGGCTCCAGCTCCGGCTCCAGCTCTGAAATTATCGAATGGTCCTGTCAATATCATGGGTGGCCCGCAAATGTGGCCCGCGAGAGGGTTTTGTGTGGCCCGCGAGGTAATGTCCTATTATATTATCAAAATGAATTGTTGAGATTGTGAACTTGCAATGCAAACCAAAAATTACAATTCTGGCTGCGATACTTCGGATGTTGATGACTAAAATATCCGTTCCGACGCATTGGCAGATCAAGGGTGCCAGTCACATTTTCAGTAAATCGTCGTACATTACAATAAACTAAAATAGTAGTGAAATTTTTCTTCACGCTTCGCGTGTTTAATTGTCACACGATTTCTTGCTTGGTAGCCTACCGCCTACTGAAAATGAAAAAAACGCCTAATTTACCTGATTGAGTCTAAATGTATTAGCAATTACGGAAGAAAGTCTTTTCGCGTTTGCGCTCGTATAAAGTCGTCGACGGTGAAATGTAGGCACAAAATGATTGTCGCATATTATCGGAGACCTTCGATATCGATGTGTCCAGACGCCGAATATTCGTGTCCTTGCAAACTGAGCCAAGCGGGTGGTATACAATAGACCCGCAATACTCACATAGTTTATTTATAAACTTAGAAAATTTTACCCGCTTGGCGTGGCTAGTGGACCGCGCACTCGTTCGTCAATTGCAAGTACCCCTTTAGCCGAAAAGGTTGGCCATTCCTGATCTATATAGATTACTAATCTACTAATAGGTTAGTTATCTATAGTAATCTAGAGTCCGTCAGCCGTCAGTAACATCCGATGTAACAACAAAGACATATGGGTGCCGCCGTGCCGGCTTGTGACTTCATACTGAATACTTGTCAATTGTCAAACGCAATTTACTCCATGCCATTGCTGTGCACAGCATTAAAATTCAGGCCTGGTGTTCAATTATGATAAATCAGCAGATGTGGTTGTTGCATATATAATAGCATCTTATGAAATAGGTCGTAGCCGGAGCTACACCTCAAATAACGGGCTCCAGCTCCGGATCCGGATCCGGCTAAATTTTATGTAGAACTCCGGCTCCGAATCCAGCTCCGGTGAAACTGCACGGCTCCGGGGCTCCGGCTCCGGGCTCCGGCTCCAAAGCCCTGTCAGTTCACACGATGATTCGTTTTCCATTCATTCATTTTGTGCAGTAGCCTTGGCCTATCGTAACTGCCGGACCACAAACCCCCAATTGATGGGGGCCAAGCTTCAAGGGGGCCTAAAGTTATTTCGTGAATGAACATGAATTATAGAGTATTTTAGTTGAAACTTCATCCAACTTTTTTCAATTTTTTTACACGCTCGGTTTGATTTTGTGTCACTAAATACCTTGATTATTGAGTGCTTTTCCGCCAAGAAATACGCATGATTTATAAGATTAGGCATTTTCGGCGTCAGCCATTGCCGCGCCACGACGTACCAACAATAGATTAAGTTTAGGCCAACATAGGAAAACGTGTGCCAAAATTTGGCAGCGAGAACACCTTGACCGAAAACGTATGCCCTTTGTAGACCGAAAACCTTGATATGCATATGTCCAATTGTCCATATGCACCTAAATGGCTGGAGCTAAATTTCGCTGTCCTGGCAATCTGTACCCCACAGGAAAAACGCGATCTCACAGAGAAAAGGTATTTTCCAGTGAAGAAATAGCAATTTGGAATTCTGTGCGTCTTTTAGCTTAGTACGCTTGAGCGATTTCAATATCTATTTACCATACAACAGACAGTATAGGTCATGAATTGATGACATGCCACGAAGTAATTATTTGAAACAGTCCAGTGCGAATATGTTTGATTTTATTACATGCCCTAAATTTTCCAAGACGACACCTCGCTCACATATACCGGATAATCTGATAATTTCTAGAGGAAAAAAAACTTACAGTAATGTGTACGCAATTATCAATATTATTGACTGATTCGGTCATGAATTATAGAAAATCTCCGCGCATGGCGCGATTAGGCTACGTCAGTGGTTCCCAACCGGGGGAAATTCCCCCTGGGGGAATTTTGACATTTTTAGGGGGGAATGTGGCTTTGACGTTGTATTGGAAGATCCACAGGGCTCACAATGTGTGGCGAAATAGCGCGGTGGTAAACTCCAAAGCTGCAACACAAATGGGTTCTTGGTTAGAGTCCGACCGCGGTCGACTTCAGAATTCCTACCTAAGTGCTGGGGGTTTAGCTAGGCTCCTCTTTGCCATCTCATCCGTGTAAGCGGTGTCTTAAAAAAGCCTAGAAATGGCCCATGCTGTAAGTCGGCCACTACGGAATATAAAAAAATACAGAAAATTGGCCTGGCCCGCGACAGCCTCCCGACGAAATTGCTACTAAGCAGGAAAAAGTCAAGCTGAATTCAGCACAAGGCCGCTGGTGAAATTGTTTACGTTTTTAAGTCAACATATGAGCTAATGTGAAAAACATAGGAAATTCATCGATTCGACTCAAGGCCATAGCAAGCGTGCTTATAGTGATTTATGTTTCGTCAGCGGCTATACCCGACCGGTAAAAAAACAAGTCAAGTTTAGGTGTACTTTGCCACAGTGTAGGTAGTGCCGTCCGCATTCGACATAGTTCGCAGTTATCTGAATATGATTGTCCAGTAATTGCTCAGTCAAAAAAGCACCTTTTTTAGTCACAGGCAAATTTTTCATAGGATGGAATTTCAGCCCAAATATCGGCCAAGAGGGCCACTAAACGAAAAAGGTTGGCAACAACTGGGCTACGTAAACTCTCTGTCTGTACTGAGTAGAATGGGTGTGCTCAAAAGACCTGGGGAAAGCATCCGTTTAACTGTGGGGGGGGGGCAAGACCAATGTTTTTCGGGGATTGCCTGACGATGTGCCTTTTCGGTACTGGTTTTGTGTATAGCCATGAGCCAGGTATGG
This sequence comes from Botryllus schlosseri, assembly GCF_051294905.1. Taxonomy (NCBI): domain Eukaryota; kingdom Metazoa; phylum Chordata; class Ascidiacea; order Stolidobranchia; family Styelidae; genus Botryllus; species Botryllus schlosseri. Next base: position 2,564,400 of record NC_137239.1, read on the forward strand.
CTGTTGCCAGGTGTTTTCGTGCGGCCCACTGTATCCGTAATGACCAGAGAAGCCTACACCTGGTGGTAGTGGGCAATGACAAGCTTGTTGGTGCGACTCCGAAACACTTCTTCTCTCGATCTTGTCGAAGAGAAGAATATTATTCGAGTTGGCGTGGTCGGTTAAATCAACGGCAAACGGCGCGAAAGACTGTAAACGACTCTCGGCGGTAGCACGTTTATTCGGGAAAGGCAATTTTACCTCGACTGAGAAGACTCACTACCGTAAAATCACATGCATGCCATCATGAACATAATTAATTACGATCAAAACCCTAAATAATTTCACTCTTTAGCACCCTAGCAAAAAAAACGGCTTCATACTTAAATTTTGGGTAGATTTCAATTTCCGAAATTCCACCGGTCCGCCAGATATTTCTTGAAATTTTACCGGTCCGCGAGGTGAAAAAGGTTGAGAACGACTGATCTAAAATGCAAGCAGATACTATAATATTGTATTTACGATATTCAAGGGTTCTTCCTTCTGATCATGTACGTGATGAGAAATCCAGAAACTTGGCTTGCATTAAGGAAACAGCTAACGACTCTATATGATACACTGGGGTTCGGGAACAGCGTATCCGCAGATACGAAGACTAACAGGTACGGATAAGTTCAAATAGTTTTCAAAATCAGATTTCTAAATACACCGGACAATCGTAATATCGACGTCAATGTAAAATCGTGTAACCCAGGGGTGGGGAAACGTTTCAGCTCGTGGCCCACATTCAGCGTCAAAATCCAATTGCGGGTCGCTCGATATTAAATTGAGATTATTAGCTTGAACGCCATCTTTTTATTTAACAATATGGTGACCAGGGTTGTAATGAAACGAGTCATGACTCGACTCGAGTCAGACTCGAGTCACGATTTTTTTGTGACTCGACTTGACTCGAGTCATTTTCTTGAAATAGGAAAATGACTCGACTCGACTCGAGTCAATATTGGGATTGACTCGACTTGTACTCGAGTCATTACGCATGACTCGACCCAAGTAATTGACTTGGCTTATTTTATATGACTTGATGATGAAGAAATTTGGGAATCGTAATGGCTAGATCAACGCATCTGACGAATTTTGACGACATCGCTATTTGTCGCTACTGCTTTCGTTGCACTCGTCTAATATCAGATATGCCACCGTAAAAACAACAGACAATGGTACATATAGTAGCAATGCATTATACAAAATCATCCTGTGATGAAGAGGTAAGCCGCAATCCAAGTACTCAAGACTTTTCAATTATACAAACAATCGAAGCGAAGTTTAATTAGAGCCAATGAAATGACCCAGAAGGTCAAGTACTGGGAAGACTGATAAGCTCAGGTGTAGATTTGAAGGCGATGATTCTTTGCATTTTTGGGCGACTACGAAGAATGAGTATCCAATGCTCTTCAGTGTGGTTCAAAAATGCTTGTCAATTCCTGTATCTAGTGCACCAGTTGAATGGGAATTCAGCAGATGTGGATTTATTCCAAGGCCATGTCGCTATAACTTATATGAGGATCTCCTTTCCACTTCAGCATTTTTGAAGTGTAACTCAATGATTTGATCTGCTGTCTGTGAAAAAACACAATACCCTCCGCCCATTTAACGTTTTGTTAGGTATGTGAATTGTGCACGTGAGTAATAATGAATGGCTAATGTTGTGTGATGTTTGTACAATAGGGCTGTTCAAAAATAATTTCTTTTTTATTTTAATGAGTGGCTACTTGATAAAATTGTTATGTTGCATAAAAAGAACACTGAATCTGGCTTATTTTAAAAAGTTGAATCAATGATATGAGAGGAGAAAATTTTATATTTGAAAATAAATGAAGTGTTTTTAGTGAGAAATTATTTCATATAATATAATAACGTACTAGTAGCAAGACGACTATTTTTTCATATCCAAAATATTCCACTCTAATTAATTTCCTTTTTCTAGTTGGAATTGAGCCAATTTTGCTATGAATCATATTTTACCCAATATAACAATATCAAGAGGTACCCGGTAAAATTAGAAAGTCTCCATTTGTAATTAATCCAAAATTTCCTCTCATAGTAGTAACGCTCCGGCGGCTATTTCGGGAGTTGAACAGGAAAGTTGACCTTTTTTTTAGTCAACAACCTGATAATGTGAAAGAAAAACTGTACCTCCACATAAAAGTGCATCTGTTGATTCTCTATCAGCTGGTATCTAGACGTGAATTCGTTGGTTCTATATCAGCTATAAGCTAATTCAGGATTGAAAACATGAGTTGAACATGACTTCAATGCAGTGACTTGGATTCGGACTCGAGTCATAACACTATGACTCGGACTTGACCCTTTAAACGGTGACTTGGACTCGGACTCGACTCGGTGATGAATTGAAAATGACTCGACTTGACTCGAGTCAATACTAAAAAAGTAAGATTGACTCGAGACTCGGAACCATGTGACTTGGTTACAACCCTGATGGTGACTGAGGAAATATCCAGCCATTAGATATGCATATATTTAAAACAAACCAAACATTGATTTGATGATGTCAGAAACATGGCAAAAAGTTATGTTAATGGACTCACCCTCGATATCAAATTTGTAAGAATTGGGGATGACTGTCGAATGTGCCGCTTCTTAGAAGAGGATGTAAATTTGAATCTATGAGGAACGATCCGTTCATAGATTTGATGATTATACTTTAGTTTTACCTCAAGGACATACTCGTGATCCGAATTTGACCTTGTGACTTTCTGTGATGTTGAGCAATTCAAACCTTTTAAAATGTCTGGGACTTAAAATCAGGTTATGCGCCAGCAATAAAATAATCATAATATTAAGATTATAAATTATCCTTGCCATGGTAAAATGTATCAAAAATAAGTTCAGTCAATTCGCTGCCATAATTACATTATCCACACATGAGTATATTTCTTGAGGATTTCGCGGGCCGCAAAAAACAGTGTCTCAGGCCGCAGTTTTCCCACCCCTTGTGTAACCCATGTGGACGTATAGATAGGAGCCTGGCTATATATGAGATAATCGGCGCTCTCTTTGCGAGTCCGTCATGATGTTACTTCGCTAAACAAAACGCCTCATTTATTACCTTATATATAAGCTGTATTCTTATTTCGGAGGGTGAGGGTAGCTAATAGAGCTAAATTATCGGAGCGGAGGCAGCCAGCACTAATTATGGCTCACCTTATTACCGCGCTGACCGAATATCCGGCTACAAATCTATTCGTTGCTGGACGATTCTATATATATATAAATATATATTTCATAAGTATGTAAATATGCGACATCGCGATGTGCAATGGTACAATATTCTGCATGGGTACTTCGATGAAACCTTGTTAAAATATTGCCATTACATGATGGCAAAAACTATCGTTCACGGTAATATTTAGCGATAAAACATCATATGCAATTATTACATAAAGATTTTCTGTGCGTAGGCATGTTTCATTTGTTTCATGATTAGTATGCTTCATTATTTTGCTTGATTTTGCTATTGTATCATCGGTCCGCACCCAACGAATTTTGTGCGTGAATCGAAAAAAATTCCACTCAAGGAAAGTACTGAAAAAAATAATAGGCGCCATTATATAGCCTGATACAAGCCCTAGTACTAGACTTCATAATAAAATGATTGCTGGTTTGTTCGTGTTGAAGGTTACAAAGAAAAATGTATATGTCTATCTAAATATAGTTTAGACCCCCCAAAACAAAGAACATCTGTGAGAGACCGCATTGCTCGCGCACGTCGAATTTTATTGTATGCGAGGAAAGATTTTGCCAGCATGCAATTGTAGACAAGTTCTCGGAGTGTAATCATGGAATTATCATAGAGAATTTTCAAAGTATTTTCGGTCCCAGTGATCCATCGGTACCACATCTCCCTTGCAATCATTTCCATTGTTGCTGTATTTATATGAACTCTTCATTCTAACCAATGATTGCTGTACGAACCAGATTTTCAATTAAAAAACGTCTAGTATTAAATCAGGAGGTTGACACAATATGTGGGCCGTGGGCCCATTTATTTGTCGACATTCGCCAATGGACCAAGGTAACAAAAGTTTCGGCACCACTGCTGTAATCTCTAATTCGCTTGTTATGTCGTCTGGAGCGATAGCATATAGCAGTGAATACTAAACTGTGTTCCGCAACAGTTTTTTCGGTGTCCTGCGAAATTTTTGACAATTCTGAAAAATAATTGTATAATATAATTTAATGAATAAACTCATAAACAAGAAATCCTTCCGTAAATCAAGGGCATATATTGATCGGAGCTTCATTCGCACGGCAATAATGTATTCCATAATATGTAGTTAATAACTTTGGGTATTGTTAATCTATTTGTAAGTTATGAATCTTTTGCAGTTGAAGAACAGCTCATTGATTTACGAAATGAGCAGTTTAAAAAATCGATGTGTTTTGACTGTCTGCTTACCAATCCTTTGCCCTGATTGCTGTACAAGTAAGCTAATTATAAAGTCGTTGCATCCTTAGAGCTATATTGACGGATCCGTAAGTGACTTACCCCTTCAGTTCATCTCCACCAATGCAAATTCATCCGTTACTTCGTGATTTCGGATTCTCATGTGTGTTGACCTGACATATCATCATTTTGCAGCACTGGTACAGTGAATGTACTAAGCAGATCTACCTTCAGACGGATGCAAGAATTTGCAGCCATGCATTATAGACCGCAACTTCCAGCAGTGGATCAAGTCGACGTCATCGCAGACGCGTTGTCTGGTGCATCTATCAGTAGGCGACCGAAGAATGATTGTGGTGCTGATGTTGCAGTGGAAAAGCAAACTAGGAAAAATGTCAAGGCTCATTGAGATCTATGCTGCAACTTTGCAACTAAACATACCTATTCCTTACCATATCCCATTATACATGCAATTGAAAATGAATATATTCAAATAAATAACTCTTCTCGTCAACAAATGTCCAAAAATTTGCGAATGATCGTATTTACGACTCTGTGCCGATATTGTTTCACAAGGTCAAACCTGGCAAGAAAAAAAAATCACATTCCCTATTTATGATCATAAAATATGACGGGCGGGTTAATCGTGAATGAAAATTGTGACTTGAACTGGACCTTCCGTAGTATTACTCGAACTCGGACTGACTTGGTGACAAAATAAAGATGACACCGAGTGACTTGGTTACAAGCAATGGACGCAGCAAACTATTCGCGTGCCACGGAGAATATGGAAATACTTCAGAAAATAGTCATATACATCTTTGGCGCCTTTATCAATGTTATTAATGCCACTTAATTTAGGCGAGCAACGTAGTGGCATGCTCCACCGCAGAAACACCAATGGATTGGGTGGCGATTGACGTTTCCATTACTATAACTCAATATATTTATGTTGGTATTTATCTGTTCGAGCATTCGAAAGGAATTCTTGCATCGTGCGGCAATGGCATATGATTAATGGCCTATATATCAGGAGTATGATTAGACTACACTGGTCAAATGCTGTGATATCAGATGAATCACTGTTAAATTCTAAAATTTTCTAGCTATAGTTGTGACACGTGAAATGTACGTTGTATGCATAACCATAACGGGACAGCTTTTATGGTGTCATGATGCATTTTTCCTTTTGCATGGTGTCTATATCACATCGTTTTGATAAATTATGCTCACTCACTATCAAGTATAACATTTTTTTAAATGCTTAAAAATGTGATTTTTTTTCTTGCCAGGCTTGAAATGTCATAGTGCTGAGTCAAATTTTCACGATGCGCGCGGGATGTCAGTCTGCGGGGTCAGCTCACTTTCCGTCGGACAGTTTCATCCCGTCAAATAACAACTACTTCAAAAGTCATTGAACACCCTTTCAGAGTTGGATCGTATTGTAGATTGCCAACCCACGGATAGATGCGCAAGATGTGAGTCACGGATGAATGCACCGACAAACGTACTGCAGATCCGGCTAAAAGCAGCAAACTTTGTAGTCCTAGAGCTGGCGATTCAAGCGTCCAAATTTGATGCATCTGGTCTTTATCGTAAGCTATTGATGCACTAATTCCGAAAATACAAATTAAAATCTCGTCAGGGCAATGTAACTGCTCCATAATAGCCGTTTAAGGCCGACTGTTCTGAAAAGTGAGAGCGCCACAGCAGCATGACCACAACAATGACCAATTACTCCCAGCGATTGTTCAGAACAATGCCGATTCCCAGACTTTCACGACTATTTTGGGATGGTACCATTGCCTGGAAATATACTTTTATTGCGGAATCAGTGCGACACTAGCTTTCGATTAGGACCATACATATCAAATTTCGACGCTTGGATCGCCAGCTATGGGACTATCAATTCTGCTGCTTTTAGCCGGCTCAGCAGTTCGCTTCTCGGCGTATTCAATCGTGAGTCACGTGTTGCGAATCCATCCGTTGGTTAGTAATCTAATAATTGTATACAATGGCAGCCGAGGCCAGCATAGCGGGAAAAATAAAAAACTTCGCCCGCAAGGGCGCAGTCAAGGGCTTCCGCGAATGGATCCACCGAATTTATTGTCGACATTTAAATAGAATGCATTATAAGTCAATTATTTTATGTTGTGCTTGTCAGGTCTCAATAGCAATTTAATGTAATTGAAATTGTAATCGAGCAAAATTTTTGTCAAATTACAATTACAATTACAATTACACAAAATAAAAATGCTACAATTACAATTACATTACAATTACATTGAAATATGTAATTCATTACATTCAATTACATTACAAATTACAATTGATCCAACTCTGCACCCTTTTATTGATGCTACGCCCCGCGCCGTCATCAAAAACTGGGCAATTGGCCCGCGAGCACGCTTAAGTTTGAGACTTCTGTACTAATGCAATGCAATAGACGTACATTAGGGATTTTCAATAATGACTTTTCCCTTCAAGTTTTCCAGGCTACTTGATAAAATTTTTAGGTTACAGAAAAAACGCTGCACTATTTTGGCTCAATTCCAACCTATTGCGGCATTGCTATAAGAGAAAAAGTTTTTAATTTATTCACTAGAAATAAAAATAATGTCATGTTAAAATTTTCCCAGCTACCCCATGACATTGTTAGATTGTCTGAAAATACGATGTACAGCGAATTTGACACAAGAGCAGGAGTAGTGATTGTAGAAACGAAGTTATTCATGTTCAGAATTTGAGATTTCACATCATAATATTTACAGTGGGCAGATCAATAATAGACAATTAAAGTATTTGCCAACGTAAATCCCATTTATTCAAATGCAATTTTTCAACTACAATAACTTCGATTCCACTGGTTGGAATTTAGCCGAATTTGATCAGCATCGTTTCTAAAGACAATCAAACAATTTCATGGGGTGAACTACTAACTTTCACATTCGCAAAGCATTCATCGGCGCCAACAAACGAAAAATAATTACACAAAAAGAAAATGAAAATATTCAACACTACATTAATTAGGCAGAGGTTTATCAATGACTTAGACCAGTGGTTCTTAACCTTGCCTCCAGCGCCCCCATGGGGCGCTGGCGATTTTGAAGGGAGCGGAAAGGCTCAGAGGGCGATGTGGGAGGCGCTGGGCTCAGGGGGCGGTATGGGGGGCGCTGGAGAAAAATGGCTTCGCAGTAGATGATGTGGTGGTAGGACATATCCCTAATGAGTATTCAGAGCAAATTAACACCGAAAACGTGGCGAGATAGCGCAGTGGCATAATCCAAGGCTGCAACACCAATGGGTGCGGGTTCGAGTCCGACCGAGGTCGACTTCCGAATTCCGATACCTAAGTGTTGGAGGTTTACCTAGGCTCATCCTCGCCACCTCATCCGCGTCAGCGGTGTCTTACAAAAAGCCTAGAGGTGGGCCGTGCTATAAGTCGGCAGTTACAAAAAATAAGAAGAATATCGGCCTGGTGCAAATGACCATAGTAGTCGACAAACACCATGAATACCCCAAAAACAGCAACAACAACAACAACAACAACAACACCGAAAACTTCGACATATAGGTTTAATTATCCATGGGCGCCTAGATGACTGGCACCGAATGTTTCTGTCTTGGCAATCTGAACCCCAGGACGCGAATTCCATCTGGCAGGGAAAAATTACATGCCAGTGAAGAAATTCCAATTTGAAATCGTGTGCGTCTTTTAGTCTAGTACGATTTGGCGACAGGGATATCTAAAGCTAGATATTCTTGTTGGGCGATCCTATATTTTTTGATATAGCAGACATGAGGTCACGAAATAACATCATGCAACGATGTCATACCAACGGGTTCGCCCGCCGAATATGTTTAATTATTAGTTACGGGCCCTACAGTTTCCAAGACACCTAACAGTGTTCGCTCTACGTTTTGACGAGTCTGCGCACACTAAACAACTCACTGCGCAGACCCTTGAACAACAGCGCGTAACGACTAAAAAAAGGTCATAACTTCGGATTTGTTGTGCGCAACGTAGATCTTCTGTGCGCAGAGACCGTGTCAGCACTGCGCACGTGCGCAGCTTAGAGGGAACATTGCACCTCACTCAGCTCTAACGGTAAATCTGGTAACGTTAGCAGAGAGGACAAGAAATTGTTTGCAATATATATGCAATTCCCGATCTTACTGACCGATTTTATCATGGATTATCGAAAGTTTTCGCGCTTCGCACTGGCTCGCTAAACAGTAAAACTGATTTCGTGACTAAAGCGAACAACGTGATGGGGGCGGTCGGTTTATCACCCTATGACAGCCCAAGACCCAAGTTTATTCGGGGGGCCTGACGAAGTGCCGTTTCGTTCCTGGCATAGGGTATACGTCCGAAGATGTATATTTATTATTGAGTGGTCCTACCTTTTCAATCACACATCACTCAGATCTACCGGTAAATCCGTTTACGTGAGCAGAGAGAGGATAAAAATTGATATCACTATACATGCAATTCCTGATCATATTGACCTATTCAATCATTAATTATTGAAATTTCGTTATATGGGCGCCTGAATGACTGGCACCGAATGTTCATGTCTTGGGCATTCTGAACCTCAGAAGAGGAATTCCATCTGGCGGGAATAAATTATATGCCAGTGAAGAAATATCAATTTGAAATCGTGTGCGTCTTTTAGTTTAGTACGATTTGGCGGCAGGGATATCTAAAACTAGATATTCCTGTTGGGCGATATCATGTTGGGCGATTTTATAGTTTTTGATATAGCAGACAGGAGGTCACGAAATAACATCATGCAACGAAGTCATACCAACGGGTTCGCCCGCCGAATATGTTTAATTATTAGTTACGGGTCCTACAGTTTCCAAGACACCTAACAGTGTTCGCTCTACGTTTTGACGAGTCTGCGCACACTGAACAACTCACTGCGCAGACCCTTGAACAACAGCGCGTAACGACTAAAAAAAGGTCATAACTTCGGATTTGTTGTGCGCAACGTAGATCTTCTGTGCGCAGAGACCGTGTCAGCACTGCGCACGTGCGCAGCATAGAGGGAACATTGCACCTCACTCAGCTCTAACGGTAAATCTGGTAACGTTAGCAGAGAGGACAAGAAATTGTTTGCAATATATATGCAATTCCCGATCTTACTGACCGATTTTATCATGGATTATCGAAAGTTTTCGCGCTTCGCACTGGCTCGCTAAACAGTAAAACTGATTTCGTGGCTAAAGCGAACAACGTGATGGGGGCGGTCGGTTTATCACCCTATGGCAGCCCAAGACCCAAGTTTATTCGGGGGGCCTGACGAAGTGCCGTTTCGTTCCTTGCATAGGGTATACGTCCGAAGATGTATATTTATTATTGAGTGGTCCTACCTTTTCAATCACACATCACTCAGCTCTACCGGTAAATCCGTTTACGTGAGCAGAGAGAGGATAAAAATTGATATCAATATACATGCAATTCCTGATCATATTGACCCATTCAATCATTATTTATTGAAATTTCGTTATATGGGCGCCTGAATGACTGGCACCGAATGTTCCTGTCTTGGGCATTCTGATCCCCAGAAGAGGAATTCCATCTGGCGGGAATAAATTATATGCCAGTGAAGAAATATCAATTTGAAATCGTGTGCGTCTTTTAGTTAAGTACGATTGGGCGGCAGGGATATCTAAAACTAGATATTCCTGTTGGGCGATATCATGTTGGGCGATTCTATAGTTTTTGATATAGCAGACAGGAGGTCACGAGATAACATCATGCAACGAAGTCATACCAACGGGTTCGCCCGCCCGAATATGTTTAATTATTAGTTACAGTTTTCAAGACACCTCACAACGTTCTCTCTACGTTTTGATGAGTCTGTGCACACTCAACGACTCACTGCGCAGACCCTTGGACAACAGTGCGTAACGGCTAAAAAAGGTCATAACTTCGGATTTGTTGAGCGCAACGTAGATTTTCTGTGCGCAGAAACCGTGTCAGCACTGCGCACATGCGTAGCTTAGACGGAACATGGCACCTCACTCAGCTCTACCGGTAAATCTGGTAACGTGAGCAGAGAGGACAAGGAATTGATAGCAATATATATGCAATTTCCGATCTTACTGACCGATTTTATCATGAATTATCGAAAGTTTTCGCGCTTCACACTGGCTCGCTAACAGTACAGCTGATTTCGTGGCAAAAGCGAACAACGTGATGGGGGCGGTCGCGGTCGCGGTTTATCACCATATGGGAGCCCAAGACCCAAGTTTTTTTCGGCGGGCCTGACGATGTGCCATTTCGTTCCTGCAAACGGGTATACGCCCGAAAATGTATAATTATTATTGAGGGGTCCTACCTTTTCAATCACACATCATTCAGCTCAATCGGTAAATCTGTTTACGTGAGAAGAGAGAGCATAAAAATTTATATCAATATACATGCAATTCCCGATTATATTGACCCATTCAATCATTAATTATTGAAAAGTTTTCGCGCTTCGCGCGTCTAGATGAGAGTAGCTGGCTCAGTAAATGGACAGTGGACACCCAATGTAGATGATTAGTATCAGCAAATAGCGGATAGCAGAATGGGGGTCTGGGGACGAAGACCCCGGAAGTTTGGTGTATCACCCGATGGGAGCCCAATACCAACGTTTTTTGGGGGCTGACGAAGTGCTGTTACGTCCCTAGTAACGAATTAATTGTACCCACGGGCACGCCCAAATATGTTTAATTATTTATTATGTGCCCTTTATTTTCCCATACAGCAGCTCACTCAGCGCTACTGGGAAATCTGATATCGTGGGCTGAGAGGATAAAAAGTTTATAGAGGCTTATATTTGCAAATACAACCTATTCATCCATGCATTAGAGAAAATGTTGGTACCTTGGGCGACCAGGCCACAAAAACTTTGCTGACCATCGAAATCACGTTACGGGGTTCTTAGGGGCGAAGCCCTCAGAAGTTTGGTTTATCACGCTATGGGTGGGCAAGGCAATAAATTTTAGGGAGTTGACGAAGTGCTGTTACGGCCCTCCCTCTTACTCATTGTATTTATTACATTCCTTACAATATGAGGTTGGGGGGCGCTGGAGCAAGATAATTTTTGAAAGGGGGCGCTGGAGGAAAAAGGTTAAGAACCACTGCTGTAAAACTTGAATGCAGGAAATGCATGTTTGGTACAAGTGTTGCTGTGGTAATTTTTTATCTACCCACTTACTAGAACTATCTATTTTTCAAAATCTGCTATTAGATCTAGAACTACTCACTTTCAAATATACGCAAATAAAACTATAAACTATTCACTTTTTCAATTTCACAACTAGAACTACTTAGAACTAAAACATAGAACTAAAACTTACTAAATAAGTAGGTTGATGTACATATGTGACTACACTACAAAATATACAAATTTAGTCTCATTTTGAGCAATTTCAGTCTCAATAAGTGAGCAGGGTTGTAACCAAGTCACAAGTCAATCCCGCACTTTAATAGTTTTGACTATAGAGTCAAATCCGAGTCCAAGTCATCGAGCAGAGGGTCGAGTTCGAGTCATGGTGTTGACGGCTCAGTTTCCAGTTGAAGTATATTTTCCATCAATTTGGGTCTTACTTCTGAGACAGAAAGTAGCCTACTTGGCAAGAACAATTGATCTTTCAGACTTTTTCTAACACAATGATTGAAGACCAAATTTGTCTGACCTTTTTGTAGTGGTATGCTATGCAAAAACTGGCTTCATACTGACATTCCGCCATGACAAATATAGAAATGTTACTAGGGCTAGGGCTGGGCAAAATCGAGTACCTGAGTGATTCGATTCTGACGCTTCGAGTCGAGTATCATCATGAAGACGTCACAACACAATGTGCTATGCCAAAATTCAAATGTGTAGGCTACCTTTTATGCCACCACAAAGAACATAACGCCTATTGTCCGTCGCATTAAAGATTCTTCAGTGTTTTTCAACCATACCAATTTCATTGCACTTCATGACAGTGTTGTGGGATGACCATGACTTCGGAAATGTGTTATTTCCAGCAAAGTTTGTAGCTTTATGTCACGTATGTCGCGACACGGCCAATCAAGGTTTCAAGGCTTACTCAGTGGAAAACAGTATCATAGCTATAATTTTCGTTAGTAGATCAACTTTCAGTATAATTTCATTACTCGAAAAATAGTATTTCACTACTCGACTCGAATCATTAAAGTCAATGCTCGATTCAGATTCGAGTACTCGAATCATTGTGCCGAGCCCAACTAGGCAGTAGGCACCAGCAATTATTTTTATCAAAATCAACTTGTGACAGTTGCCTTCTTAAAATACATCTGAAGTTTACCTGGATGTATAAATGATTGGCTTCATTCGCTAGCCTCAAAAGAGCGACAGCTACTCAGCAATCAATAGAAATTGAGTTCGTAAAATTTGCTGGCTGCTTTTTGTTATGGTCTCGAAGCTCGTCGCATAGTATAACAAATGTTTCTCTCACGGATTTCTAGAAATCCCTGGTTTCTCTGTACACTGTATATAAGAGCATATTACAACTGGAACACCCCACAGACATGGTTTCGTACCTATTAACAGTTACGGAGAATCGCGTTCATACTGGCCATAATTTCCCGCGAATTTACCGAAAGAACGACCGGTATGAACATAAGTTCGCGGTAACTCTAAATAGGTATGAACGCGCCCTTTTCCCGGAACTGTTTCGGTAATTTTTTCTCTATGTGAACATCGGCTGTTTCGGAACTTGTTCCCGAAAGAGTTTCGTAAATCCGGTATGAAAAGGGCCATAGTTGCAGTTCCAAATACGGTGACTTGCTGCAGAAAATGGCTGCAGCCGAAAATTCTTCCTCAATCTGTTCATCAATTCGAGCCACGCCATTTTCAGAGCGCAGTACCCCTTTAACAATTGTTGTCAGTAACGTGCTAGTATCAGAGTTGCTGTTGTTGTTGTTGTTGTTTGTGGTATTCGTGTTGTTTGTCCACTACTACGGTCATTTACACCAGGCAAATTTTCTTCATTTTTATTCTGTAGCTGCCGACTTGTAGCATGGATCACTTCTAGGATTTTATAAGTCATCGTTGTAACAATAGATTACTGTGAGTGATAGGATGCTGCCACTGACAGTCGAGAGAGATAATTGATTCCGGCACCATGTAATAATATGAGGATATCTATTATAGAAAGAACTCATGTCAACTCGTACATGGTGTCAAGCAGGGCATGGTATGGTATGGTATGGTATGGAAGTATGGTATGGTATGGAACGAAATTTCGGTATGGAATATGGAAGAGTGCAAGTATGGTATGGTATGAAAATTTCCCAAGTATGGTATGGAATGTGTTTTCCATACTTCCATACTTTTTCCATACTTTGACAGTTTTGCCAGAACAATGACAATAATCCTACTTTCGATTTGTCAAATTGATTGAATACCTCATAAAATCGCTCATTGTCGATGTTCATATCTGAAATTGTGATTATTGACCGACCCTTCCCGGTCGACATCTATTTCAAGATTACAAAGTTTCGCGCCGTGCATATGAATGAAAAAAATATTATTGATAAAATTATTCCGTTTTAAATATCATAAAAATGAATGATATTCGACCACTGTCGCGTTACAATTGCATTTCGCTTATTGTAACTTCCACTACGTAAATAACTAATGTAGTTCTAAAATCGTAGACTCTGAGAATGTAGAAGTTACATCAATATTTTTATCAATTTGTTAATTTTCTGCGCTTTGGGAGGATGATCATCACGCAATGTCTATTTAACAGAACCATTATTGTATTTCGAAAATATGTAGCTTGTCTTGAAGCAACTTTACGATATGTAGGACTAAAACTACAACACGCATTGTAACTTCATGAAATCTGGTTATTTCTGATATAATGGACAGCGGAAACCTTGATGTTCGCTAATGAAGCTAACGAGTGTGACCCACAGCGGAGAAAATAGACATTTGATTAGCTGTCGCAAAATGATTGTAGTGATGTAAAATTTATTTAAAGATATATCCCAATGCAGGTGTTTCCAACCGATGGGGATGCGACAGTGTAGGTTATGGTGGCTTATATCTACCATACGCATAAGTTCGTCAACACCAGGAATATTATCTCATCCATGCAATATATTCGGCATTTGCACATGCTAATTGATGCTACTTTGGTACATTTGGAAAGATTTCAAACCCTTCCTTTACGTGGGCTTATCTCACATATCAATTCTGAGGAGGCGCACCATTGCGTGTACGGTTACCAGTTCACTGCGCATTAATTTCATTGCGTGCTGTTCCATTCTGGGGGTCTTAACTTTCCCCAATAGCAAGTCTTTACAAAAGAAAGCCTTATCAAATTGTATTGGAGGAACAATTTCAAAGTGTATAAAGCAGTGGGTCTCAACCTGGGGGTGCCTCCCCCTCCCTTAGGGGACGTGAAAGAATCTGAAGGGGGGCGCGAACAAGCGTACAACTGAAAAAAATTCGCGCTCTGCGCGATTTACCTCCATCCATAATCCTCTCCAACAGTCATACCCTTCCATGCCATCAAACAATCTGTTGGGGTTGATTTTGTGATATGACGATAAGGGAGCGCAAAATTTTTTACCATCATAAAGGGTGGCGTGTCTAAAAAAAGGTTAAGAACCACTGGTATAAAGGTTGCGAAACTATCTTATAATTTGACAATACCTTTGTTTTATGTAATTGTGTAGATGAGGTTATGCTAGCAGTGCGTTACCACACTAGATTTACATGTCGTGAGATTCTGTTGTGATTTCCAAATAATCCCGTGTGTATAGGCCTACATCATACGTTCCTACATCGCTGACGACATATGATATAAATAAACTGGGGATATCATTGGTGCATCAGGACTGTTAAAATGAATAATATCATCCAAAATAATTAGAATATATACGCCGGAACATTTCCACACATCAAAAATAGAATATCACTTGAGAGTTTGGTCAAGTTGCGAAAGTATGGAAAAAGTATCAAATATGGTATGGAAGAATGTTGGTATGGTATGGAAAATCGTCAAGTATGGTATGGAACGATTGGGCGGGTATGGAGTATGGAAGATTCTCATTCCATTCCATACCATACCATACCATGCCCTGGTGTCAAGTAAGTGGTACAACCGAACAACAACAACGATCTGCAGCTTTGTGACAGCAATGGGTTGCGGGTTCGGGTCCGACCGTGGTCGACTCCAGAATTCCTACCTAAGAGTTGGAGGTTGATCTAGACTCCTCCTCGTCATCTCGTCAGTGGAAGCGGTGACTTATAAAAGTCTAGAAGTGATCCATGCTATAGGTCCACTAAGTATACTACTGATGTTGCAGCATGTCGAGTTTCAGAGGTGCCAGAACATCCTCCAGGTATTCCTACCCAGTGATGTTCAATATTGTTCAAGGAATCTGCGTCATCATTATAGGTTGATTGCGGTGACGGATCTTACACATAATAACTGATCTCGTTCTTTTCACTTGAACATTATAGTCTCCTGTTTCGTAATTTGAGACGACGACTCAGTAGGTAAACCCGTATTGTTGTTATGTCTCACTTACTCTGCATCGTCTGCGTACACGCTTGACTCGTTTTTTTTCCTGAATCCAAATTAGTTTTTCTCAAAACTTACGAAAAGTATTATGTTCGGTCATCAACCCATTAAAATGCTGCTGATTGTAATTGGGAGTGGTGCCTATGCCATTTAATTGCATGCCTGGTACTTCAAACAAGATTTTTTGCCAGAAAACTCGGGGAAACTAAACAGTAACGTACCATGTTTATAAAGCATAATCTGGGGTCTTTTATTATCAACAAAAACGCATTCTTATAGAAGTGCAGTAAAAACGCATTACCGTACCACTAGGCTAAATGACGAAACTTGTATGATGAGACACCAAATCCAGAGAATGGAATGAAATGGTATAGAAGAGGTATTGCTAGGAGGAACATCTGTTATGATTATTATCAACCAAATTACATACGTAAACATCGTATTGTTTATCGACCCTAGATCTGTGCATATAAATGCCCGAAGGATGATGCTGATCCATTGAAAGCCGACAACAATGCCTTATAATTCGTAATTCGCTTTGTAGGAGTGTATAGGCGTCGTGCAAAGCAAATATCATGATACAATGAGGAGAAACAGTCATAACGACGCTCCTTGTTCGCGAAAGCTGCATTGGCGCAACAAAATATACATTCAGATATCGATTGTGACTTGGGGAATATGTTTTACGGTATTTTACTGTATCTCAGTTTGTTTTCTCCTAATGGTCCCCGATTTTAGCCTTGAAAAATGTTACATTTGCAATTACATCATATTCGTTTCCACGAGGCCATTTCAATGTCGATGACTCATTTCCAACTGATCAGTGTGACAATAATTTTTGATTAATTAGCAATCTTATCATCCATACTGTATCACACGCGGTTATCATGATGTAAATCCGCGAAAAAAGCATCAATTTTCCTTCAGGCATGTCTGGAACACGATGTTTGGTCATTTCAACGCGTCGAATTTTGCCACGACTATATTTGAAAAAATGGTCGAAATTTCAATTCAAGAAGGCATGATCGATCGGAATTTAGACCAAATTTGGTATGTAGCGTTTTGTTAGGCAACCTGGGAATTTTATAACTAAACGAGTTGAATTTTAAAAAAAAAGTTTTTTTTTACCAACCCTAATGCTCAACTCTGGTATGGCAATTAGCTATTGCTATGTGTAATTTGATCATGATAGATTTGTCAGCAATCCCTAGGTTTCGAAACAGACTTTTCGTTCATGCCGCATGACGGACGAATAAAGCGGTCCATGCATGTATCCTAACACTTTGATAGCAATTCGTTAGTAAGTTAGAGGATGTTTAAAAAACACGAGAATATCTTTCGTAACATTCCCGTGCATGTCCGTGTGATTTCTGAAACATCATTCATGTACCATTCGCGTACATTATGACCGTCCTTTTTCCTACCAAATCGCTAAGCCATCAATTCAATCTCTGCAACCAGTGACTCCATCAGCGTGACCCGAGTTTTTATTTCACCATGGCAGTGAAAAAGCATAGCTCTAGTAACAAAACGGGCGAGCTTCAAAACAATTTCAAAGGAGATTTCAGTGAATGGGAATGGGAATTAGAGACGGACAAAGGAGTTTTGATTACAAACTGTACATTAGAGCGGGACATGGGACAGTGCCGGACTAGATATTCGACCATTTTATTTTTATTTTCAGGTGGAGGTGGTTCACACTTTTTTTCTGGTACGTCTAGAGTGGGATCGCGAAGCCGGATACGGTTCAAATCGGTGTTCAAGCTATTGCTGACCATGAATGTTGTTACTCCCAACCAGACATGGGGTGATTACTTGGTGAATGTAACCGATTGCGATTACTTCTGAATCACCCGATTACGATTACGATTACGATTACAGCAAAATCGGGAAGTAGTCGATTACGATAACGATTACATTGGAAAAGTAATCACGATTACTCACGATTACATTTATTTTGCATGGTAGTAGTTATATTGGAAGACTATACATGGATCGCGCTGGAACGGCCCAATGATATAACAACTGTCTTTAAAAAATATGGGACATTTCGCTGTTACGTCATAATGTACCAATTGCCCATTTTATAGAGGACGGTTTATCGCACCTAATGATTTGCATTCTTGCCAGGTCCATAACTCCAGCATCCCCAATCCCCCAACAGGGTGGGGAGCGTGGTTGGAGAGGACTCAAAAGTATTTTGTAAACCAACATAATTATAGAGCATTTTCGAGAGATTTCATTAACTTGGAATTTCTCTTTGAGCTTTGCGATTTAAATATCTCTAGATAGCTTGATTTCGAAATGCATACGTCTCCTACTCAAAAAATAAAGCATGCATAATTTCATACTAATAGGCATTTAGGTGCCAGTCAATACCTCTCCTCGACACATCAAAATACAAATGTAGTTTCGGCCAACATGAGACTCCATGAGAGTGTGCTATTAAAGAAAGACATTGGCCAAAACTTGGGGCATGTGTCCATTGGTAATAGCCGCGCTGGGTGGGCGTGACTAACAGCCCAAACCTTCCAATCTGAGCGTTGCACGATGCAAATGCCACCCGGGCACCCACAGAGCATTAGACATGACAATTTGTGTGTGCGTCTCACCTAAGGTTTTCTTTTAGTGTGCTGTTTGGGCCTCTACAATCAATATCTTTCGGCTATATAACAGACCGGAGGTCACGAATTAACAACATAGAATAAAGTAAATATTGCAAGATACCAGATGTTATATTTATGAATTACGCCCCCCCCCCCGCTCTTCAGGTAAATCTGACCATGAGGGGCTGAGATGCAATTACCAATATTATTGACGAAAGTAAATCTTCAACTTCAAAATTTACTACCCGATGGGGGCCCAAGACCAAAGTTTGGTTGGGGAAGCTTTTGCTGTTTTGATCCTGATTCTATAGCTACAAACCACGCTAACATGATATGTATGCAAATGGCTATGCCGGCAGGAATAAATGTTCAGTAAAGAATTGTGAAATAGTGATTGGCGCCCGTTTTGAGTAGAATAATATGAGAATAACAGAGAGTGAAAATAAAATTCTGCCTTCAACTTAATGCAGATAATGTAATGCAAGCTGCAATTACGAGAAACGGCAAAACAACGGCTCAGTTATGATATATATCACCAGCTGTAGATTTTAATGCTTCGTTGTGGAAAACATAATGTTTTATTTGACGAGTACAAAATTTTAAACCTTTTTCTGCTGTACGTTCGTGCCATATAGGCCTACTGCTTGCCAAGCAGCAACGGTGAAACTGCATTCAACTATAGAATTAGAACTATTACATTTTATAGTTTAACTAAGCATAACCAAACATCGATACAAAAGTTGTTATTTTAACTTAGGCAGTGAGGTGATTATGATTAATTATCCTGATGCGAGGTAGTGGCGTCTGAAATGTATTGATAAACCGATATAAAGCACGGTGGGGTTTCTTACAATCACACCAATGTACATCGACTATCTATTTACTATGTGTGGACACTGGACACTTCCTACGCAAAGACGAGCAAAGCTAATATGCTACCTCTGACGTAATAATGAGCAGTGGCATTTGAAAATCAGACGTTTCTGCCCTCAATAAATGGTATAATATCTCTTCCTCGTCCACGAGTGTTCAGTTTATGTCACAGTCCTTGTACAAATAAAAAGTAATCGTTCTTTCACAAAGAAATCGATTAAATATGGGAAGTAGTCGATTACGATTACGATTACTTAGGGATTTTTTCGAATGTAATCGATTGCGATTACGATTACTTGAAAATGCTGTAATCGTCGTAATCGATTACGATTACTAATAGCGATTACCCCATGTCTGCTCCAAACCATACGACAGTAGACACAAATAGAAATCTGCGATTTACCTTGTCATCCTTTCTTGGTTTTGCGAAACCCACAAAATTATATATACGGCAACCTAATATCATATGAAATTCTTCCGGTTCTTTACTCTAGGAGTGTGCACTGTGCAGACTGTGGGATCACGACTATTTATTAAGGAACCTGCATTGGGCGCTGGTTATTTTCACGCTAGGATACAGACGTTTCGGGCAACATGCGACTCCATGCAACTGGCAAAAGGATTCGCGACGACAAGAACATTGAAATAAAGTTACCAACGCATGTTGGTAAAAACGTTCGACATCTATATGTCCACTGCCTAGGTGCCGAATTGACCGATGCGAATACTCCAGCGCCCATAGCTTTAGCCGCACGTATCCAATGGGGCCGAAAGAGGGAAATAAGGAATTCCGGCGTTAAAATGCGAATTTGGAATTTTGTTCGTATCACGAAAGAATATGGTTCAGTTTCGTCTTAACTGACGTGGAGTTATCAAAACGTGGTTGTTAAACTTCCTTGGCTATTTTTATCTCCATATTCAAGTCGGTTACTACTAATTTTGAAAAGTGGCCCGCGACCCGTTTCGGGTTGGCGGCCCCTCTAGCCTATCTATAAACACAAGCGATCTTACGCCAAATCAACCAAAAAAACTTCTAACTTATGACATTACGTCATCATGTTTTCCTTGGAGACACCAATTCTGTATACCTCTTCAACAAGTGGCTCAGTATTCGAAGAGATTTCAAAATAGCCAGGGACCAATCGAAATATTACGAGGTGAATCGACGTTTTCCCCTCGTTCTCGCCAGACCTGGACAGCTATAGATAATTGTAGTTGCCTAATTAGACAAATTGGAGCGAAATGACGGTTATTTAATTCTGATGTAATTTGTCAAATGTTTAGTTGCTGTAATTCCAGTGCAAATCTAATTTGTGGAATGTTTCTATGCTATAATTTTAATTCTAATCGATTCCCTGGTTGTCATATAAATGCTACAACAAAAGTGTATGGTGCGACACGAGCGATACAGATACTTGCTATGGTCATGCTGATAAGAATAAACTCAGATTTCTATGGTTGCATTTCACTAGTTTTGTTTTTCTGCGCGACTGTGTAATGCATCGCATTCTTTTAAATATGATTCATTTGCAATAAAATATGGTCCGAGGCTACACCTGTATGGCTCTTATAGATTGCATGTCAATAATTTCGAACTCTGTACGAATCGATAGAAACACACCATTGCGAAATATAGGACATCCAGGCACACAACTTCGCTAACATATTATGTGGTAGTTAGTTAAAAACGGATTTGGCGTGTTTTATCGTGGTTCTTAGCACGCATTCGAATTGAGAGTGTAGTAATGTATTGCGACCAAGGTTGATCGAAATGCTATAATCGTGGAAACCGAAAACGATTATAAAAAAATCTATATCCGTCCCGCAAAATGAATAGATACTAAAATACACTACAAAAGATTCGATACTTCATTTTGCAATAATCATTCTGATATTATCTTAGTATTTAGTAACAAATATTAGACTTATACGTGGGTGTCTTTGATGTCCCTCTATAGCAGTGGTTCCCAACGTGGGCGATTTGGCGATCTAGGGGGGCGAAAATGGACAAAGGGGGCGACGGGGGGCGAAAATAGCGAAGGGGGCGATAGGGGGGCGATGACGCGAAAAAACGGCTGACTTTTTTTTTTTTTTTTTAGTCATCCACCTAGCAATGCGGAGCGAAAAAACGTTATTTTCAGCTCTGAGCGGTGAATGATGACCTTTTTTTTTTTTTTAGTCAACCCGCCGGTGATTACAGCCCAATTATCGGTGCACAAAATTTGGGGGGCGATGATCGGTGTTGACCTTGAAAAGGGGGCGATGGGTCGAAAAAGGTTGGGAACCACTGCTCTATAGTGAGAAATAGAGTGTATCAGGAATGCAAAATATGAATTATATATATAAATCATAAAATAAAAATAATAATTATTAGATAAATGAAATCTTAACTGAAAGATTCGAGATCTCCTTTCGTATATAAGCCACGGTAACTACTCGTTTTCTTCCAGACATTGAGCGATTAATATTCGAATTACGGCAATTGTATACAAGCGAGAATCAAATCAATCAAAATCAATGGCAGATGTAAGATGATTTTTGATTGCACATATTGCCTAATCGAATAACCACAGATGTTCATCATACTGTTCGGCCCGATCTAGCATAATCGATATTATGCGTTTGTTCAATCATGGACCATCTAAGTTACTTGTGATTGGTCGTGTAGTTTTGACAAGTATATCGATTTCTTTCTTTCGCTAATTGTTTCATGGTAGTGAAATGACATTAAATAATTTGATGTTTATAATGTCACTGTCCGAGTACAGGGGAAATTTACAGTAATATTGATGAATCCTGCGAAAATATTACCAGTCTTGGACATGTTTAATGACTTGTAACATAGTAGCAATATTAGGATTGTGTCCTAAACTCAATAGTTTATGTAGTAAGTGTTTGTGAACCCAGTACGACACGTTTGATTATTTTAATAATCCGTGACAAATATTATTCCTAGATGCTGATTTTCATTTTTCCTCTAGCTTCATCACAAATTGAGAGCCAAACGACTGAGATATAAATGTTATGACCATTGTACTCCTGAACGTGATGCAAACATATAGAAAAACTACCTTCTACTTGACGGAATCCCGAGTGGAAAAGGTTAATTGTTTGCCTACGAAAATCGTGATGAAATGAAAGTCAAGGTAGTCAACAAATATCTTGAGAAAGAAAAACACTAGAATAAGTGGTAGGTTGCGGATTAGAGTCCGACCGAGGTCAACTTCACAATTCCAACCTAAGTGTTGGAAGTTTATCTGGGCTCCTCCTCACCTCCACATGCGCGTAAGCGTTGTCTTACAAAAAGCCTGTAAGTGAGCCGTGCTGTAAGTCGACAGTTACGGAATAAAATCGAAGAATATCGGCCTGGTGTAAATGACCATGATAGTCGACAAACACCATGAATACCTCAAAACAAATAAACAAACAAGGTTTGCTGCGCTATTAGTGACTTCGAGATCAAGACCAGATAAGTTACCTATATATAAGTAAGCCTATACGAATTTGCTAGTATTCAAATCTACATTTCAAATTTCACTTAGGTTAGAGCGGGTAGACCAGAGGTGTCAAACTCAACTTGCGTCGCGGCCCGAATTCAAACCTTCATATCAGTCTCTGGCCGTGTAAGTCAAATAGCCTAATTCCAGAATATTACCTCAAGCCCGGGTTTTTCATTTGAATACTTTATTATCAAGCCTATACATACAATAGCATATAACAAGCAATGCAATTATGGCAATACTACTACGACTTGGCGATTGAATACAGTTAAAAACGGCAAAAACAAAGGCTCTTACTGTAACGCGACAAATGTTGAGTGTCCGTGAGCATTGGAGCTCCATAGTGACTTTAGCGGTCATCCGTACCCGGGTGATTTGTTAATCTGTTTATGGCTTGGTGCTGGTAATAAGTTTTTGTCAGTGATTCAAATTAGTCAAGATTAGGGGCAGAAGGGATTCGATTATTGTGTTGTTTGGTGCATCATAGAGATAATTGTGATTATTCATTTAATTGTGATTAATCATTTAGATTATAAGTTAGCCTAGAGCAGTGGTTCCCAACCTTTTTCGGTGGCAGGGCAAAATTTAGAATTTCAGAGTACGGTCGGGGCCGCACGAATACCAGGACAATGAAAGGAACCCAAAATAGTCACCAAAATATGAAAATTGGCATTATTCCGATCATTCGCTTGACGCCATTGGGCATTGTGTTGCCGCGCGCCCATTGTTCAGAACAATCAACCATTGGTTGCTATTTCGGGGTAGTTTTATTGCTCTGGCGAAATTTCAATTAGTATTTTTGGAATCAGTGCGACACTTGCATTCAATAAACACCGACATATCAAATTATTCGGACGCTTGCGTCGCAAGCTAGGACTACCAATTATGCTACTAAGCAGTACGCATCTTGGCGTATTCAATCGTGAGTCATTTGTTGCACATCTATCCGTAAATTAGTTATCAATACTCAGGGCCGTAACAGCACTTCGTCAGCCTCTCCCCCAAAAAAAGTTGCTCTTGGGCTCCCCATAGGGTGATAAACCGAACTTCGAAGCCCCACAGACCCCCTCAGGCTAGACGGCTGTTTACCGCTATTTATCATCTAAATCGGGTGTCCGTTTTAGGCAGCTTTCCTCGACTAATCGCGCGAAGGGCGAAAAATTTCTTTAACTCATGATGGAATCGGTCAATATAATCGGGACTTGCATTTATATTGCTATCAATTTTTATCCTCTCTCTGCTCATATAACCAGATTGGCCGGTTGAGCCGAGTGAGTTGTGTTTGAAAAGGTAGGACACCACTCAATAATAATTAAACATCTTCGGGCGTGTGCCCGTTGGCAGGAACGAAACAGCACTTCGTCAGGCCCCCCAATACACTAATGTTTTGAGCTCCAATAGGGTGATAAACCGACCCCACGTCCCGTTGTTCGCTTCTGCCACGAAATCAAGATCACCGTTTAGTGAGCCAGCGCGAGGCGCGAAAATTTTCGATAATTCAAAATAAAATAGGTCAATAAGATCGGGAATTGCATATATATTGCTATCAATTTCTTGTCCTCTCTGCTCACGTAAACAGATTTACCGGTAGAGCTAAGTGGGGTGTCCTGGAAACTGTAAGGCCAGTAAATATTAATTTAACATATTCGGAAGGGCGGGCCCGTTGGTACAACTTCGTTACATGATGTTATTTCGCGACCTCCAGTCTGCTATATCAAAATATAAATATCAAATATAGAATCGCCCAAACGTACTTAACTAAAAGATGCACACGATTTCAAATTGGCAGTTCTTCACCGGCATATAATTCTTCCCTGCGGGATGGTAGTCTATTTGTCTCGTGAGGTTCAGATTGCCAAGACAGGAACATTCGGCGCCAGTCATTTGGGCGCCTATGGTCAATTACACCTATATGTATTTTGTATACATAACGAAGTTTTCAGTCAGCGTAAGGGCAGTCCTTTTCGGCCAAGGGTTTTTTGCTGCCGATCGTTCTGGCACACTTCTTGGTGTCGCATGTTGCATGGCCTAAAACTTTATATGTATTCGTGCGTCGTGGCGCCGTAATGGTCAACGCCGATATGCCCACTTCTATAAATCTTGCGTATTTTATCTTGGTGGAAGAGTACCCGATAATTAAGATACTTGTAAACTTAAAATCGCGCGTAGCGTGAAAAAGTTTTGAAAAAGTTGCATAAAATTTCATAAAATACTCTATAATTTTTGCTAATTCACCTAATTATTTGCCCCCCCCCTTCGAGCTCGCTTTCCCCGCCAATTGGGGAGTTTGGGGTGCGGCAGTTACTGTCCTGTCAACACCTATATCTAAACCTATATCTATAGGTACTGCTCGTTCAACTGGAAAGGTAGGGCACATTGCATTGAAACAGCAGTGACGTAATCTTAGCAGTGTACTCACAACTTTCCTGCAATCCTTATTAACAACTCTAGACTCCAAGCCAAGCAAGAGTATTTTTTAAATATAATTTTTGTTTCATAAAGCGATTTCTCAATATTTTTGTGGGGACGCGGTTAGAAATCACTGGCCTAGAGAGTTAACTGTTGTTAACCGATTTGTAGTTGCTGCCTTGAAGTTGACGTGGACTTTCATTTGATAAATTTGTGATCCTATTTCTGTAATTGTTTGAATTACTTTGACCGTGTCTCAGGGGTAGGCTCGGATAATAGGACGCATAGAAACTAGGTAGTGGTTGGAATTGAGTTAGCAAGCTACTCGAGCAGTCTAAGTTGATACAACCAAGTCTCTAATCGAGCCAAATATGACGTACTATCGTAACTAGGCTATGACCAAAAGTACGTTACACTTACGATATACGATGGAATGTTGTCATATTTCTATGCACCCTTTGTTTTAGCGTCACTGATGTCATCCCTGCGAGTGCGTTTTGAGGAATGCAAAAACTGATCACAGATATTTGAATTATATAACCGTGTAGTTATATCCTCCATGTAACCGATAACGATTTTGCATTGGCGTTTTGGCTTCTGTGAATGACTAGTTTTGGATCCGACTTTATTCCAACATCTGCCGCAAAAATATGCTCGATATTGCACGCATTTTTTAATATTCTCAAATTGCTTCGCGGGCGGAATGAAACCGTCTGTCTGACCAGATGCGGCCGGCGGGCCGTATGTCTGACACCCCTGATGTTGACAATTACCGCCATCAGATTTAGAATCCGGTGATCAGTTGAGAAATCAAATTGGTCCCCAACGTAATCTACATGCAATGTCAATATCTTAATATTCTCGTAATTCATAACATGTATTTATTCCCAGGTGTTGACTTTCATCATCATCTGCGATGATTAACTACTTAAGAAATCATCTAAATAAATGGAACGCCACTTGACAGAAATTCAATTTGTTCAAAAATAGAGATCGATAAAAGCATATTCCAGTCCTGTTTCGGCGGTACGTAGTAAATAAGTTTTCGTCGAAGTACAAATAGTTGATGACGTATCTTTCTGTCAGCGCACTTACAGGGATTGATGGAAGGGTTTTATTACCGTCTATAAAATTGAGATCACTCTTTCGCTCATTACCCTGAGGAGTAGATGGTTAAAATGAAGAATAGACAAAATGGATATTCATCTTTTCTCCTGGAAGGCACAACAATTGTCTTACTACTGAATATGGCGCCATGCCTGGGTGAGTCATAGTTAGACTAGTTTTTGCAGTGAGCCAGATCTATATCATGATAATTTCAAAGTAAATATGATTTCCAACACATCTCAAATCGTTGCTGATATTTTTCTAAACCCTAAACATAGTTATTTTAAATACCGAGCTAGTTGCTTGGCGAGACCTGATAATTTATAGCATTTAATATTTTACATCCATCAACTTTGGGATATTGCTGTATTATGTTTGCTTCTTTGCACACAATCATCAGTTGTGTGATTCGTCTCTCCTGATTTCTCTCATGTAATTTCGAAGGTTCTATGAGTGTAAGATGTTATAAGTTCGATTGCCGTTTTAGTAAATATTTCTAATTGTCTTCGCGTCGGGACGTTCCAGAGATGTCAACGCGGTGATTTGATGCGTCTCTATGTATATAAATATCTTCATGAGAGTATTTTTGACTTGCTAGGCTGTTGCATGGATACAAATATACAAAATACGCATCAATTGAAAGCGATTTTAGAGATTGAATTACCCCACATAAACATATATTGATTCTCGAAACATCACGCTTCTCTAGAAATAAGATCTTAGTGACTTCTGCCAAACTAGACGCGCCCAAGAACAAAGTTAGTCTTATCGATGTCTTATTTCATTCATGACCTATATCAACCTGGTGAAAATTAACATGGTAGTCGAAACACCACGAACGAGACAGATGATTTTTTTTTAAATTGCATACGAAAACAAAATTTAAAGATAATGAGACATCCGCCAACAAAAATTGAAAGGAGATGCGTAACAATAATTTGAAGATTTGTGTTGTTCATGGTGGTTGTCGACTATAATGGCCATTTAAACCAGGCCGACTATCTGTATCTTGATTAAGCGTCTGCCGACTTCTAGCAAGGCCGACTTCTAGGTTTTTAAGACACCTCTTGCAGAGATCAGTTGGCGAGGAGAAGCCTATATAAGCCGTCAACACTTAAGTAAGAATTCCGGAGTCGACCTCGCTCGGACTTGAACCCGCAACCCATTGTTGTTGCAGTCGTGGATCGCATACCACTACACTATCTCGCTGCAATTAATAATTTGGAGCTTTCCGAAATATTCTATTGAACATGGGGAACGAACGCGTTGAGCACATAATTAACACTTTATCGACAAGTTGGGAATGCCTCTCGTCACGCTTTTACATATTTTCTCAGATAGTTGAGTTGGGTCACAATTAGAGCCCGACCGATATTGGATTTCTGAGCCGATACCGATAAGACCGATATCCAGTACCTCCACCGATAACCCCGATATATTCAGCCGATATTCAAAATATATGGAATCTAGCAAAAGGCCCATATTTAACACCTCAGAGCATTTATTTCAACAACTTTACAGCCATTGATATGCTTGATTATGAAATACATGATCTAGGAGCTATAAAAATATATCAAAAGCACCAATCCAGCAGTTGCAGATTACAGTTCACGAAGCACAATTTCTCGGCCCTTTCTCCAAGGAGTCAACTTTTGTGGTCTTCCATAAATGATGTATATAGTACTAAACACAGTGAGCAGTCTTTCACTTGGTACCATAGTTAGTGGCACAGCAAGAATTGGAAATCTTTCTTCATTTCGCTTCCACCGCTCCCTTGGAGGGGATCTTTCAATCAATGGTTTCACCAAATATTAATATTGATATTCTTCTGGCAGTGTACCTGGAGCCTTCAGCACACCATTAACAAATAACTGAAGAGAATGTGCAAAGCAACTGAAATTGCCCACGTCTGCAACTGCTCCACCCATCCCCCTTGGGCCTTGACCATGACCAGCATTTCAACAATCAATTGATCAATATTTTACGCTCGTTTGTCAGAATTGGCCAATTTCATCGTGGAATCAAAAATTTTCGTTTCAATTATTGGCTTTACTCCATGTTTGCTTGATTTTCTTGCCCTCTATGCTCGCATATTTCCTATCATGGTGGCCCCGCAGGCCTCAAGTCAGACGACTTCATATATTAATGGTATAATTAGCTCTGTTGGTACCGAACCAATAGCCCCATCTTCCCAAAAATGTTTCGACGCGACGCTTTTCTCTATCATCACGAGGGTCAGTCCAGCATGATTGAAGTTCTCATTTCTCTTACTGATTGAAATCTTCAGCAGACAACTATCAATCCACCAGCTCTCTGTCTTTGGTGATCGATTACTGCAGGGGGATTCCCACGAAGCCAGTGGGGCATAACGGTGGTTAGTTATCTAATATTTTTCAGATAGGCACGTCTACTGCCTGTATGCAGTATGCACTATATGCAGCTTGGCCATTTATTTTTATAATTTACCGCCCTCGCGTCTTCTATCGACTTCTCTGACTCCCCTGCCACCATGTTGTGACGTCACGAGAATGGCCGATATTTTTTTACCTTCAATGGCCGATACCGATATTTCTCTCCAAGCGTGATATCGACTCGATATTATCGGCGAGCCGATAATCGGTCGGGCTCTAGTCACAATAATGAAGCACAACCACGGCAGTTGACGACCTCTGTTATTTATTATCGTTGAAAGTATTCAACTAGGATAAATTAAATACCCTGAAACTTAATGATGATGTTGCTTTGTTACGATGTATAACAGCCTTCAGCATGAACAAAAAATATAGATTTAAATTCCTAACTTTATAACACAATAGGGATGTTTGTTCATCTAGTTAGCTACGACATAAAGCGAGAATATGAGATATCAAGTAAAAATATAACCGCATGGCTCTCTTGAAAACCAGAGGCAATTTGTAGAAAACGAGGCCATATTCGGAATCAGTGTATTTCAGAACCCTAACATCGTCTCCAACTTTGTCTGTCTAAATATATGTGTTGGCCACTGTTATGCATAAAAGTGATACCAAACTAAAAATAGTAGATAAGCTCAAAATATGTTCGAATATTTTAATTTTCATCACAGTATGTTGCTTGGGGAAATTCTAACTTACGGGGCTGAAATAAGCAATCGAAAATCTGAACGACGAACAAAGGTATTTTTACCAACTACGATACTAGAAAATGAAGAAATGCAATCAATCCATCACTCGCTTTGCAATAACATTTTATTTTTAGTAGTTATCCGGAGATACAAAACCATTACAACCCTAAATATCGCGAATGGAAAATAAACAATGACGTATTTGAAGAAACATTATACCAATCATAGAATGGACATCGCATTGTTCGAAGTTATTATTGACAATTTTATCCTGACCAATTCCTTCTACATCAGTGGTTCGGAACCGGTGGGGAGCCACTGGGGCGAAATTCAAAGGTTTTTGGTGGGGAATAGACTAGGGTTGCAAAACGTTTGGAATTTTCCGGACATGTCGGGAATTTCTCAGTGAAATATTAAATAGGATCATTTTTTCGTAAATAAAAATAAAACGATATTAATTTTTGGCAGACCAATGCAGCTGGAATTCTTTCTTCGCACTGCGTGCGATTTAATGTCGGTTTCATTGATTCCAGTATGTGAACCACCGCCCTCGCAAAACATGCAATTAAAAATACCTAAGTTAACCTTCATTTATTGAAATAAGTTGTAATTGTAATAACAATTATATGACGTTATATTTCTTAGAGTCGGTTAAGAGCGTTTAGATCAGGGGTTCTCAACCTGGGGGGCGCCCCCCTTGGGGGGCGTGAAACATCTGAAGGGGGGCGCGAAGAAGCGGTCACCTGAAAAAATTTTTCGTGCTCCGCGCGATTTACCTACAATGCACGCGTGTTTCTCACTATATAGACCCAATTTCATGTTTTTTATTCTCTCATCAACATATATAACCGACCATACCACCAAACAATCTGTTGGGGTTGCTAGCATCCCAGTTAGATTTCGTGGTATGGCGATAAGGGGGGCGCAAAATTTTTCACTATCAAAAAGGGGTCGTGTCTAAAAAAAGGTTGAGAACCACTGGTTTAGATGGTTCAGTCAAAGATAGTGGCTCCTGACCTGGGGGTCGTTTGCCTTTTGTGGTTCGCGAACATGTTGAACGTAATCGGCTTCCAAAGAGGCCGTGAGTAAGTCTGGGGAAACGTGCTGACCGTTTTTCAGTAATCAGCTTATCAAATTTTGAGCTTGGCCACAGAAATTTTTCAAATTAAAAATGAAGTCGCGACCATGAAATGTTGAACACCATCTGATGTGTAACCTGCTGGAGCGGAGTAGCGTTTGGGATCGTAGATATTTTCATCCGTGTGACATGACATGACTTTACTATGTAGAATTAAGCTCCTTTCATTTTCGAATTCATCATTTCATACCAGCTCCCCCGTTAATTATGATCATGTGGGCGGAAAGAGGATAGAAATTTCATAGTAATATACAAAAGAACTAATATTATGGACAAATTTCATTGACATAATTTAACGACTAGATGGTTATAGAAACCAGATGTATATATAGTAAGCCACCGAGAAGTTGCATCGATGATCCTATGGAGGGCTCAAGATCAGTATTTATTTGGACGGGAGTGGGTTGAAAATATGTTGTTCCGGCCTGGTTACAACATACGACCACATAAAGCACCGACCTAACATTATAGCGGCTCTTAATCCGGATCGTGACCATCTCTCGTCGAATGACACAGCTTTGCTAGTGTGACGTCATATTGACAGACAATGTGCTCTATCCTATTTTAAAATCCGCTAGTGGGCACTAAATAGCGTCCGGAATTTGCTCCCAAAAATATGGCAACCCTAGAATAGACGCATTTGTTCAACATTATATAAATACTGACGGAGACAAATGCGCGATTACCGTTGCTATTTAACTGCTCTGGAATATATTGCGTTTTGTTAACATAAACTCATATTTCAACTCTGGCTAACCGATGATGGCTTCATAAACGCATCCAGCACGACCGGTATGATGTGAAATAACTCTTTCGCTAAATCTTGAGAGTTGTTGGTATCGGCGCACAATACCTTTTCTTTTATGTTACAGTTATAAGTGATTGTCCGGCGTCCGGCGTACTGGTGTGGCTGTGTGTCTTGTGTACTCAAGCAAGCAAATAGCTGCTCCGTAATAACAAAAGTTATGAGGAAACACGACGATAGTCTTGGGTAGTGTGGAATGAAGACTCGGAATAAATCTGAAGTGGGGAATGAACACAAACAGATTAGGAACCACTGTTCTACACCGAGCTTGCTCCACGTAAAATCACATAGAAATCCGGATTCCGTCATTTGATTGTATTATTGAAGGTCCTTCGAATTTTATAGAAAACGGAAATTGTAGGCAGTGTAATTTACCTTGTGATGATAAACCTGCGTAATTCCCATCATATGGCTACGTACTTGTTGTTTTAATCGACCGCATTGTTATATAGTTTTACCTTTGAAACATATTGATATTCGTATATCCTAATTTAAGGACGATAAACTGTATAATCTTTTTCCGATTCAGGTTCATGTCCATCAGATTGGATGCGGTACAATTCCAAATGCTATTACTTTGGCACGGAAGCTTTGTTCTGGCTGGATGCGCACGCCAATTGCGAACTCATGCGAGCGAATCTTGTTACTGTTGACGACGATTCAGAAAACGTAATACTCACTGAAATTATGTTAAGCCAACATATTAGATACCCAATGTCAAAATAAGTTGGCGTTTGTGACTAGATTAGGAACTTTCGATCTGACGTAGTTTGGACCAGAAATATGATAGTAAAATGACGGCAAGTTCAATAAGTTGAACTCAAGGGTCGCCAAGTCAAAACGGGTTTCGGGCCACTTTTTCAATTTAACAGCCACATTTTAAAACGTCACGTCAGTCCAACGCTGTACTTTCTAACATGAGCGACGGGCATAGTTACCACAAAAGAAGCGATGTTTTATTAGAGAAATACAAATACATAAAAAATAACATGATAAATACTGCTTTTCAGCAACAAAGGAATTGACATTGGGGTTAGCCCGACACCTTACTAGCTGAAAGACTATCTTCTCGTAAAGCATGATCTTCTTGGCAACGAATAGTTTGATGGCGTGGAATGATATGACTGTTGATGGGAGAATTCTAAAATAGGAAATTAGGACTATACACATAGCAATAACTATAAACGAGTGATAAATCACACCGCGCGCGAAAATAAAAATCAGCATAGCGCAGCTTCGTGACCCCCTGACAAGGCTTTCACTTCCTGCAAGGGGGTGCCCACCCCCCACTTTGGGAATCACTGCTCTATAGGTTGGAATTGAGCAAAAATTGGTGTGCAGCGTTTTTTAGCTAACCTAACAATTTATCAAATTGCCTATAAGATTTGATAAAAAGGGTATTTTAGAAGAAACCTGCAGTGCATGTTGCTGACGAGGAATCTACCTTTCTGTTATCAAAAATATGGTGCATCGTAACATTTAACTTAGTGTAGTTTATCTCATAAACCAGAAATTTCATTATAAATGCTTAATAAACGATCAGGAATAATTTAAATCATACATACTTGTCGTAATTGGTAACGATTGCATATTGCATAGGCCTATCTCACAGCAGCATTATTTTCAGGCGTATTTGTTTTCCAATACGGTCGGCTCCGACTCATGGATTGGTCTGAATGATATCGTCGCACAAGGAAACATGGAATGGGTTGATGGATCTCCCGTTGTTTACACGTTAGCACATTAATATGTTTTCCTACTGTACATAAATATGTATACCCAGGACCAGGATGAGCTGGTGAGCCTCCCATAATACCGTCAATATTTCGTGATGATCCAATGCCGTCGATGTTAAATCGAACTTTGGGTAACTAAACTTGTCGATACAGTGATAAGATTGTTGACGATATTGAATATGCCTCAAACTAAATACGTTACGACCACATACCTTACACTGGTGCTCGTATATTACGATGAATATTCGAAAATGCAAGCTGGCGATTATACCGCTTCTGCTGCATTACTTATTGTAATTAATAAATTTTGTCAAGACATTCGACTTGTGTGCCGAATCACCTGCATGATATGGTCGCAATTATGAATTCTCCCCAAACTGGCAAGATGTTTTTCAAAATATGCGTATGATGATTAGGCTTTCAAAAGTAAAGGACAGCCATATTGCCACAAACAATATGACCATATTGCCTATTGTTTACCACTCGAAGCTCTTTGACTGACTCACATTTGGAGCGAATGTCAGTAAATGCGGTGAACTAAATTCGAAAGAAGAAAGAATTTTGTCGTTGCGACGTAATAATGACAAGTAGGCTACACAGGGTCGCGAACGGCAGATAAAAACACGATGCAAATTCGACTATGAAATGGCCGATTGACAACACAACAATAATGATGGCAGAAGATGAGCGGCTTTTGCAGCTTAATAATGGTAGAATCGAGGACCTTAAAATGGAAAGTAGAACTACCACGAACAGCCATGGAAAACTGACTGCTAATATAATGTTTGGTACAATCGGGGTGTTTCAAGAGATGCTATATTCATTCAATCGCTAGACGTCGTCGAGTACGGTCGTCTCTTCATTAGCTCTTGTCAGCTCTATCAAAGCACCGAGTCGTTCAGACTGAGTCGCTTTGTCATTTCATTATCTAACCGTAGCAGTTAAGCACCAATAGATACACTAGTCAGAGTAGTCTAGTCAGTAGTTCTCCAATTCCTCTTGTAGGAAATGGAGAACATGGACGCAGAAACGTCTAGTCGTATGAAGCGCAAGAAGTGTAGCGTTAAGGAAGCTGAGAGTGACTCCGATGAAAATGGAAATGGCGCTAAGGTTATAGCTAGAGACTATGCAACTACGCCTGACAATTCAGATCCTTGTCCTAAAGTAACATCTCCTTCGCAAGTATCTTCTGCCGTAACGTCTTCCATCCCTGTCTCGGGAAATCTCAAGGTTTTGCTCAGTGGAGAGGGTAGACTAATGAAATCGTATCATCCAGACTTGGTTAATAAGGCACTTCATGCGTCAATAGGCAGCTATGCTGATATCAAGGTTCTTCGCTCGGGTGACATCCTTATCACTTGTAACAACGAAAAGCAAGCAAAGCAGCTCCTTGATTGCACAATTTTGAAGTCAGCATCGACAAACATTAAAATTAAGACATCAATCTTTCAACCCAGACCATACGCAAGTCGCGCAGTTATCCCTGGAGTACCTGTCGAAATATCGGAACAGGAGCTCTTAGAGAGTTTTCGCAGCATGAATGTAATTCATGTTAAAAGGCTCACCAAAAAAACGAAAGATGGCACTGTTAGTACAACTGCAGTTCTGCTGTCTTTCAGCACTGTCACGATTCCACCGCACGTGATGTTCCACTATCTTCGTTTTAAAACCAGACAATACAATCCACCGCCAACGAGATGCTTCCAATGCAATCGCTTTGGGCATGTCGCCAAGCACTGCCGCGGAAAACGTTGCTGCTCCAAATGCGGTGGCCGTGATCACACGTATGACGACTGTTCAAACAACAAAAAATGTGTAAATTGTAACGAGGAACACAGCGCTGCATATGGTGGTTGCATAATATACAAGGAAGAAGCCAAATTTATTGCTCTTAGAGAGGGATATCATATGTCCATCACACAACCACACCCACAACCCAAGGAAACTCCCGAGACCATGTCCGAGTACCATGAGTCGGTAATCGTAGACGATTCTGTCCCCAACAGACTTGACGTACACAGGATCTCAAAGCCATACCCGCAGCGGCTTAGTTATAAGAATATACTAACCCGTGGTCGGAGGTACAGGCCTACCACCCCACAGCCCAACGACGGTGACCTGCGCCACTGGCGACAACCACCA
Source organism: Botryllus schlosseri (assembly GCF_051294905.1). Taxonomy (NCBI): domain Eukaryota; kingdom Metazoa; phylum Chordata; class Ascidiacea; order Stolidobranchia; family Styelidae; genus Botryllus; species Botryllus schlosseri. The sequence continues at coordinate 2,599,828 of NC_137239.1, forward strand.
CCTGCTCGAACTGCTGCCAACCCCACAGTCGAAACCGCATCAAGCGGGCTTGCTTCTATTGACCCCGTAGTCCTTCTTGCGCTCATTGCTGAAATTGTTAAGATACCTGTAAATGCTTGCAAATCTAGCGACAGTGGTACCGTTCTACATACTATTGTAGCCACAGCTGCCAGCAAATATTTGAGATTTTCTGTTGACCAAGTCTCTCTGAAAAATGTCACAAAAAGCTTTGGTGAGACCGAAGACACTCCCTCCCAGACGTCAAATGGCACTTTAAATGGATAATCACAATTCTTCAGTCATTTTACAGTGGAACTGCAGGGGCATCTATCGTAAACTACACGAATTTAAGCACTACTTGTCAACCTTAACCATTCAACCAGACGTTATTCTTATTCAAGAATCCCATCTTGTCCAAAAGTACACACCAAAACTAGGGGGGTACCAACTATTCCGCCGTGATAAGACGGTGCACTCTGGCGGCATTGCCACTTTTGTTCGAGCATTGCTCAATGCGTCTCTTTCGAACAATGTCTCGTCAGCCGTTTTTGAGGTACTATGTGTGCGAGTAGGGAACTTGAACATATGCAACGTTTACATACCCCCGGACTGTGAAACTACAGCTAGTGATTTAAGGATATTCGACTCTTTGTCATCACGCTCCATTATATGCGGCGACTTCAATGCGCACCATTCTTCATGGAGCCACTCGACAAATGCACGTGGCAACCAACTCTGCGAAATAATGGATAGAAACGACCTTGTCCTGTTGAATTCATCGTCACCCACTCGTATGAATATTGCGTGTGATGCCGTCAATCGCTGGTCACTTCTTGATCTGTCGATGTCGTCTCGGGACATTGCGACCAGATGTGCCACAACAGTAACCGACCAGCTCATCGGTAGTGATCACGTTGTAGTCCAGACCACATACATTGTTAGGGCGTCGTGCAATTCATCAAAACGTAGATGGGATTACAGTAAGGCGAACTGGTCAGCCTTCTCGGCTGCTGCGGATTTCCACCTCCAATCCAACTTCGTTCCTATGGGGAAACTGAAGACCTTCACCGCCATTTCACAAATAGCCTACTTTTAGCGGCGGGAGAGTCGATCCCACGACCGAAAATATCAACGAAAATAGCCGTACCTTGGTGGAACGTGGGATGTACCCGTGCTGTGCGCAGGAAAAGGGCTGCTTACTTGAAAATGAAACGTACGTTTCACATTCGAGACGTGATCGCATTCAAACGTATGAGAGCCGAATGTCGAAAAACCATCCTTTCTGCTAAACGCAAATGTTGGGAGGATTTTTGTGGTACATTGGACTCCCGTACGCAGATGGCGCAAGTCTGGCACGTTATGAAATCTATGTCGGGAGTGCATACGTTCAATTCCATACCAACGCTGAAGTCGAACGGGTCTATTTCTCAAAATAACAAAACCAAAGCTAATACACTGGCTTCACACTTCGCAAAAACGAGCAGCTCCGACAACTACCCAGCAGGATTTCGTATAACGAAGGCTAACTTTGAAAACACGGTTCATCTTATCGCTGACAACGAACCAGATCGGCACAGGAATTCGAACATAAACATCGAATTCACTCTTGCCGAACTGAATCAAGCTTTGCGTAGCCGAAAATCCACTTCACCCGGGGAGGACTCCATAGGGTATTCGATGTTAAAAAATCTATCATCCTCCGGTCGCGCCGATCTTTTGAAACTATACAATGCATCCTGGGAGACGGGGAAATTGCCAGTCTCGTGGAAACATGCTATAGTCTGCCCAATTGCCAAAAAGGGCAAAGATCCAACCTCTGCGGAATCGTACCGCCCTATACCTCTCACGAGTCACATTTGTAAAGTCATGGAAGTAATGGTCACCAATCGATTAAGATGGGATTTGGAGTCAAAAAATCTGATACAGCCCTCACAGTCCGGCTTCCGGCGTGGTCGAAGCACCCTGGACCACATACTGCGTCTCCACGACACGATCTACAAGAATATCCATCACCAGCGATCGGTGGTAGCGGTCTTCTTAGACATAAGTCGAGCCTGCGATATGGTGTGGCGCAACGCACTTCTGTACAAACTATACCAGCTCGGTATACGCGGACACATGCACCGAAGGATTACAAATTTCCTTTCTGACAGAACTTTGCAGGTGACCGTAGGAAACACTCTTTCCGACAGTTATGTACTGCAGAACGGTATACCACAGGGAAGCGTTCTCAGCCCCTTGCTGTTTGCGGTAATGATCAATGATTTACCGAGCTCGTTAGGTCGTCGGTCTGAACATGCGGTGTTCGCAGATGACTGCGCTGTTTGGGATAGCGGTCTTCTTATCCAGCCCCTCTTGTCTTCCATTCAATCATCACTCGATGTAATAAGCGACTGGTGTTCCAGATGGGGATTTACCATCAGCAAGGCAAAGACTGTAGGCATGCTGTTCACGAAGAAAAGGAAAATTCCTCCACTCATCTTGAAAACTGGTGACCATGAACTTGAATTTGTCGACACTTACAAATATTTGGGCATCACGTTTGACAAATTGCTTAACTATAAGCAACATATCGATACGCTTTCCGATACGCTTTCCAAAAAGTGCTCCAACAGACTGAATCTAATCAGAGTCGTGACTGGTACCGCATGGGGAGCGAGTAAAAAACCATTGCTGCAACTTTTCAGGGCGCTGATACGCTCACTGATTGACTATGGGTTACCAGCATATTACTTCGCCCCAAAAAAGTATCTGGACATGTTACGCACCATACGAAATCAAGCTCTCCGCCTCTGCTGTGGGGCAATGCGCAGCACCCCCATTTGTGCACTGGAAGCATCATGTGACGAGCTTCCTCTCCATCTGTGCCACAAACAGCTTAGCCTTAACTATCGCTGCCACCTTAGAGGTTACCAGGCTCACGAACACCCGAGGTTACCAGGCTCACGAACACCCAACATTAGGAGTGCTTGAAGACTCTTATCTGGCAGGAGATATATAGCCTCATGAACCCAAAATTCATTACCTTCAACATCGCCACCAATGTCGAGTCTCTGAATAACCTTGTCTTGGAAAGAAAAAGTCTTCCAAATTTGCCTCCATGGCTGATTCAATCACCTAATATTGATTTAGACCTTGCAAAAATCATTAAAAAAGATATCGCACCTCTGTCACATAAACCCATAGTCCTGGACTTCATATTCGAACGATATAGGGATGCCACTGAAATATCCACTGACGGCTCCAAATCAGAAGAGGGCGCCGGTTTTGCTTTTACCATCCCGTCGCTGATGATAAACTTTCCCAGTCGTGTTCCACTCTTAAGTCAATCTTCTCCATAGAAGCACAAGCCATTCTCCACGCTCTAAAATGGATCTGCCAGAATGGCTCATACCAACAAACATATCTGATTCTATCGGACAGTCTGAGCGTGCTATCCGCTATGACCAACCTGCAGGCACCGCAAACGCAGAATGTTATATTTGAATGTGGTCGCTTGCTGAATCAAGTGGTCCAGAAAGGCACCATTGTTGTCCTGGCCTGGGTACCGGGGCATGCTGATATCGGTGGTAATGAGTTAGCTGATAAATTGGCTTGGCAAGCTGCCAGGACCAATATCGAAAATACCCCTTCTCACACGCTTCCAGACAAAATTAGCCACACTGAGGCGAAAGCCAAAGTACGTCAATACTGTAGAGCAGGGGTTCTCAACTTCCTTTGTACAACGGGCCGCATTTTTACAAATAAAGACGCTGCGGGCCGCACAATATTATTATCATGTATTTGCGGGCTACTATTTAATTCAGGCTACTACAGCCTATCTACCAGTCGTATACTGGCATTTAGTACATTTTCATGCACTCAGGGGCATTAATGGACACTGTCCATTGGACAGCGTTCGTAAGTTTACAGTGGCTGTTTTTTTTTGTGAGAATATGTATCTTCCAGCGGCGCAAGTAAATCCCCATATGGAGCCTGCATTGCATTCGTTACCAAGTAGGTAGGTATATGCACCCCTAACCCTTCCAACAGAGAACTGAACTCCCTCTTTCAATGCGTGAGTGAGCAAGTATGAAAGTACGGCCACTCGTTCGTTACAGAGGCCATTATCATGACTTTCAGCTCTCAGTGATATGAGAAGAAGTCTGGTGTTCGGGGTCATTTCTGAGCAAACCAATCCACCCTTCTCCTTTCCTTCCATGGCTGATGGAGCCCTGCACCAATAGTTACAGGAGTCAGCTTTGTAGATTTTTTGTTTTCCGCATTTCCTCTGCAAATATGTCTACTCTGATAAAATGCACCCAGATAATTAGCTATGCCATGTCGATGGATTAGTCCAATGCTAGGCTAAATTTGTCTACGCGGCAACGTGGTTCAGAAATGCGATAAAAGATCGACTGGCATTGCTGTTATTCTTCTGGTCAAGGTTGAATCAGACAACTGTAGCTTCGAAATTTGCCAGGTCATGATGTCCTCGCTGCTAAGTTCGGGAAACAGCGAATATTCGCAGAGTATCTTGAAGTCTTATTGAAATCACACCTTCTCTAGCAGATTTCGATAATTTAGATAACGTCGCTGCCAATTTTAAAAATGCTAGAAATATGAATTGCTGGGCTTGCCACCAAGCTAGCATCGTTTTTTCTATAAGATCAGGCGATATGTGAAACTCCAGAAGAAACACGCATGGTACCGGAGTGGTATCATTTTAAGCTTCGCCGCTTCGTTACGACAACTGTTCTTTGACAAATGTGACACATCTGTTTTCCATTTATATCTGGGAAAGCAAATTCATTGCTCCACGCAGAGTTACAAACCCAGCTTTCGACGTTCTCGTTCCTAGTACTATTTCTGCTCAAACCATTCACGGTGTGTGAAACACTTTTTAAAAGTGTTCTACGCAGCGGGATTATCTTGAAGCAGAGTGCAGCCGATTCAAAACAATATCAATCTAAACTTCAGCATAGCCCTATATCATGATACCAGAACACATCAAAGAATGAGAAATCAAACGAAACAGAGACAGTGCGATAAGAAAGCTAAGTAGCTAAATTAATATGTGACAATTCGATGCCAATAGTAATTGCTTCCGTAATGAAAGATGTCGCGGGCCGCAAAAGAAACGTCTGCGGGCCGCATGCGGCCCGCGAGCCGCGGGTTGAGAACCGCTGCTGTAGAGCGACCTGGAACGCCGAATATCAACGAAATGAGCGTGGAGGTCACTATCGAAATTTCCATAGATCATTTGACTGATGGCCACTTTCCATCGATGCATCGACATAGGCTTTACGAACGAATAATATTTCGGCTTCGTTCAGGCCATTGCCGCCTGAAAGCGCATTTATATAAAATTGGATGTAGCGACACCGACCTATGCGACCATTGTACAGTACCTGAAACAGTCGAGCATTTTTTGCTGCACTGCAATCGATATGATTTTCATCGGAACTTTTTAATCGACAGGGCGTGCGAGCTCAAAATCACTGCAACACTCGAAAATCTACTGATCACCCCCGAAATGTTATCCCATGTTGCAGAATTTGTTATATCTTGTGGTACTTACTTGTAAATCGGTTATTGCCCATATTTTGGTAAATCGCTCATTCTAGTCCGTGACGCACCTGGCCTTACAGGCGAAAAGCGTCACTCATCTTTTCATCAATAATAATAATAAAAAGAGATGCTATACGATGGCAGAATTGCGTGTTGTTTTTTGACCATAATCACGCCATATAACTATAGAATCTGACGACACAGAAGATATGTCATCTTCCTGCAATTTTATAATTTGACGTTGAACATGTTGACGAATTCTCTGTTGCGGGCTCTGAGAGTGCGACCCACATACCGACTCTCGCATCGTCACGTATATCGGTAAATTATGTAACCCTGATGAATTGCAAGGAGAACATTATTTATTGTTTCTCGACTTTCACTAATAACATCCTACCTCATCGCAAGTATGATGAGATGAGCGGTGCTGTTGAGTGGTTTTAGCCGTATACTTTAGTTTAGGGGTCTCAAACTGAAATTTTAAGGGGGTCAAATTTCTAGTTTTCAATGACGCTGCGGGTCACAGCATCAATAATACAATGTCATTCGACATTAGAGTCAAGTAGGCCTTATTTTACGAGACAGTGCAAAATGACGTTTTACACCCGTCGTGAAATGTGATTAACTGCGTAGCAATTCGCGCATAGCACAAAAATAATATCGGCTTTTAAAGTATCGCAATGAAATTATTTTTGCACTTGCTTCCGTCGCGAGCCACGTGCTAAAACCTTCTCTGTGGTTGATGCCGTGATGGGATACTCGGATTACGCTCCATACCTGGGACTAACAAAAATAGTCTGAAGTGGTCAGACCTGCTTCATTCGCTAGCCGCATATCAAAAATCTTAGCTTTCCAAGAGCCAAATCACAAAAATTCATAAATACGATTTTGTTACGTCACGATGAAATGCGGCTTATTGTTCTGTCGTGATAAATAGGGCTGGGTACAATCATTCGAGTACTCGAATCTGAATCGACTATTAATTCGAATGATATGAGTCGAGTAAAAAAGACGACTTTTCGAGTACTGGAATTATACACTTCTCCCCACTCAAGGTTAATGTACTAATGAGGATTACAGTTTTGATACTATTTTTCGCGGATGAAGCCTTGAAACCTTGATTGGCTGTATCGCATTATTATTATATTCTTTATTCACAGTAAGAAACTGGTCAATACACACATAATCCGGGGAGAAACCTGCACCCAAAGAAAATGGCGAGATTGGAGTAAATTTTTTAAAATTTCAGTAATGCAGTCAAATTGTTATTCCTATGCAATACATGGAGTCTAAGTCAGATTACAGAATTGCAGTAAATGAAGAATTGGCAAGGGTTACAGAGCAGAGGTAGAGATGATTGAAAATGAAGAATCGAAATTACAGAAATGATGCTGTGATTCACTAGTATAATTTTAGTCCAGTGGTGCATTCAACGCCTTCCGAAGAATATGCACAGTGCCCAATAACGTGATCTTTTGGATCATATTGAATCGAGCGTTACCCGGAATCTGTCGGGTATGTCTCATGATTAGGGCCATTAAAAGTCATTAAAATCATATTTTTTTCTATGCATCAGTAAGTCGTGAAATCAATTTTAACGCAAAAACCGCATCCATATGGGGTATATTAAGAAAGTTATAAAGTCATATAAAGTCATATTTTCCTGGTTAGGTTATATTTGAGTTATAAAGTCATATTGTTGTATACTTTAAATAAATAGTGACAATTGATGCAATTACGCACCAAGAAAGTAAGGCAATTTCTGATTGAACGAAGACAAACTGTAAGGTTAGCCTACATAACATTACAGTCGCAGACCTATAAGGTCACACATTGCATTATGAGGTCACACATTGCATTGTGTTGCTACCAGTGTTGGGATCAAGTCACTACCTTCGAGTCACGAGTCATTTCGAGTCATTGCACATTTTGACTCGAGTCAAGTCAAGTCAATCGATTTTCGAAGGTGACTCGAGTCAAGTCAAGTCAGTCGATTTTTGGAGGTGACTCGAGTCAAGTCGAGTCAAGTCAAGTCAAGTCACGAGTCAAGTCACAATTCAAGTCAAATTGCCTTTTCGAGGTATGAGGCGTGATTACGTCATTGTATTTTGCTAGCTGTCTGTAATACAGATTGAGTGGTCATTGATTTTGAACCGATGAACGAATATAGAGTTAAATATACACCCAAGTAAGGCGCTGTATCGCCCATATACAAGTAGAACTAATAAACTACGTAAGTAATTGCACAGCCTCAGTTTATAGTTACCAGCCAAAATAGAGAAACGAATTGATAAGACGCAATACGTTACCCTTTTGCATATTGATATGGTACAATACGACCCTGCGCCAATGGTTGAGGACTATATGTATTTCGAATTCAATTTCAACAAAACAAGAGGTTTGGTCAAGTTAAGAACGCAGAACAGAAATATACATTTTGCTATTAAATTACCTTACTATACTATAGTTTACGACAGCGTAGGCTGTACGCTTCGATCACTTCGTTTGCGATCAATATATTTGTGAGAGGACAATGGAGGCTCAGTAAAACGCACGATGATTGAATGATTGGTAGCTCTCACGGGTTACACCAGCATTGCGCGAACAATCCGAACATATGCAAGTGCAAGATACAGTGATTTTTATCGATACTGATTACTTGATGACTTGAAATTGACTCGTGAATTTTGCTCCGAGTCACGAGTCAATCCACCTTTCTGATACGCCGAGTCAAGTCAAGTCAAGTCATTTTAGCAAAGTGACTCGAGTCAAGTCAAGTCATACGAAAAAGTGACTCGAGTCTGACTCGAGTCAAGTCATGACTCGAGTCATCCCAACACTGGTTGCTACACAATCTGTTATACTTCTATGCACTGAAGTGGGACGTCATTCAAAGTTCGGACACTTCCACAAGTTAAATAAATAGTTAACGCACGGGAAGCTGAAGGAGTTATTGTAACGAGCGTCAAAGATTCAGTGAACGATCCAAAGTTGACGAGTCAGTTAACAGAAATATGCCGCCAATACAACAATATTTCAAACTTGATACTGAAAATGCAAAGTTGTGCGTACACTATCAAAGAGGCTCATGCTGATCTAAATGCCCTTGATTTCGGAAAAGATCCGCTTGAGCTCAAAAATTAAATTAAGAAGCTATTGGACAAAAACGATGTAAAACAAATTATGGAGCTACAAAGACAAGACATTTCACCAGCGCTGTATGCAAAACTGCAGAAGTGTCAACCAACATCAGCGTCAGTGGAGCGCTCATTTTCCTTACTAAAGTCATCATTTTTACGTCCAAATCGTAACTTCAAAGACTCCAACATTCCACACTACATGAAACTGTACTACAAAAGTGGTTTAAAATAGAAATGGATGTGTATTACTGTTATGTTGTTCATGTTTTACTCGTCAGTTCTATGAGTGACGTTGGTTACATGTAAAAATACACGATTTTCGCATAAAGTCATATTTTTCCAAAAATAAAGTCATATAGTTGATTTTTTAAGGTCATATAAAAATGGCCCTACTCATGAGTTTTTTGCTACGACCCCTGTAGCGCCAATGACTATCGGCACAATGTTTATTTTGCATCGCCACATTTTCTCACATTCCATTTTGAGGTCTGCGTATTTGGACTGCTTTTCTGATTCTTTTTGTTGTATATTGTGATCAGCTGGGACAGCCAGTTCAATGAACGAGCATTCTCTTTTCTTTTTTAGTTTGATGATCATATCCGGGTGGTTGCTTCTGATTTCGCGCTCAGTCATAACTGGTACATCCCACAGAATTTTTACCTGGTCGTTTTCTGTCACTGGTGCTGGGCTGTAATCGTACCAATTTATTGTCGAAGTGGTGATGGTAAAATGTTTGCATAATTCAAGATGAATGTAGTGACCAACCTATTGTGTCTCCATGTGTATTTGGTAGCTGCAAGTGCACCACAGCCGGATATGAGATGTGCACCAGTTTCATTTTGGTTGTGACACATTCTGCATTTGCCGTCCGTGTTTTGCTTCAGAATTCGTTTGCGAAAGTGTTTTGTAGGAAGCGATTGGTCTTGTGCTGCGAAAATGAATCCTTCGCTTGTCGGTTTCAGACCAGAGCTGGATAGCCAGGTCTATGAAAGCTCCTCTACATGGGGCTGTGAAGTTAACTTCTTGTGCTGTCCATGAAGAGGCATAAGGCCTGGTTACATGCTCGACTCGACTTGGCGTTCAAGTCGTCTCCGGTGACGTCACGACTCATCTCCGAGCTGACTAGTAAAAGGGCCCTGTTTACATGATCCTTCAGGAAGCTGTATCGTGGACGACCGGCTGTCGCTTTACCCCTTACAAATATATATTCGTAGTAAGTCTGGTGGGCAAGGTACAACGACAATGTGCGTTTGATCGTACTCTGAAACGTTTCTTATCCTCCAAATTATCGAGGATGATGAGATACTCATATAATATCGATATTTGTAGAGGAAAATAATCTTGTTCATATCATGATTGTAGAAGAAAACAACAAGTAGCCTATAATTTATCAGCTAGCTTTTTCGGCGTCAACGAAGATGGGCCGTGGAGTTGGCGGGAGTAACGACTGTTTTGATATTGCAGGCATCACTTGTCGATGCGAACAAAATAAGGTCATTACCGCTCAAGTGACCCACTTGCAAACCCCACGTGGCCTCTGGTAGTTCGGCCGCTCCTCTGTAACAGACTACCCCATGTATGCGGGTGACTCAAGAGTCACGATACAGCAACCACTGCAGCGACTTTATTGAAGCATCTTGTCGGCATGATATACCAAACAGGAAGTTTACACATAACTCAGAACTCAAAACAAAGCAATAATCCCAACACCGCTGCGCTTCATCATCACCAGGAGAGTCACAAATCTCCATTTCATCCTGCCGGGAGGGACACCAGCTACATCCCATCACACGCGCGCTCACATCAGTTTAGCCGGCAGTGGAACAGTATGTACGAAATGCAGCAATCGTTCAAGTATTCCCGTATCGATGTAGCACACTGCACAGCCGTTTCTTCAATCGGTTCACTATGCATATTACATATGCATGTCGTAGTCGAATTGTACATACTGGTACAATCCACATATCTTCCGGACTCTATTCTGAGAAGTAGAAATACAGATGTAACGTTTTACCTTGTTTGCCATTTTATGTCCCAGCCAAATTTCAAAGAACACATAGGGAATCGCTAAGGAAACTGTCATAACAGAGCACGGTTGCTACACCGGTACTGGTGTATTACATGCATTCCATCGCAAACAAGCGAGCACTTACAAAGTAACCCCGCCTTTCCATGCCATGTTTGCCCAATTTCTCAACAACAGATGAAAAACATGAATTACGATGCCAAGAGCCCGCGCGGCAAAAACCAGCGCCGTCGAACGTAAACGATGGCCGAATACTCAAGCCGATCGTAAACCACATTTCACGATGGCTTGAGGCTCGAGTCGACTTGAAGCTGTTTGCCTTTCTCTCTTCATCGAATACGAGAGAGTCGCATCGACGAGTCAGCTTCGAAGCTGACTTAAACCGTCATGTAAATGGGCCTATTGACTCCCATATCGTTTCTCTCATTTGAGCGTTGCATTTTTGTATCGAACTCGTGCTGCTTTTGCAATTGTTGTGGGTTTGGCTACAGTGTTTTCAGCAGTGTACAGATTAGCTGTTTCCATGTGGACTTCTCTGACGTACTTGTCGTGACGATAGCTCAGAGAATTTGTTTTGCGCTGTTTGCCTTCCTGTGCAATGAGTTTGCAGTAAATGTTATCGCTGTTGTTGATGTACTGTGAGAAGCCAATGATTTTTGTTTTGAAAGTTTGTTCAATTTCTTGTAGTCCTCGACCACCTTTTTTCTGGGGATGTACAGTCTTTGTGTATCAGATTTTGGGTGATGCATGTGGTGCATTGTCATCAGTTTTCTCGTCTTTGTGTCCAATTTTTTAATTTCATCTTTGCGTCAGTTCACCACACCAAAGCTATATCTCAAGACAGGCACTGCAAGACTGTTTATGGCATTGATTTTGTTTTTGGAATTGAGTTCAGTTCTGAGAATTGAATTGAGCCTGCTGATGTATTATTTTTTTAGACTTGATTTCATTGCAGCATGTTTAATGTTGTCGCTTTCACATATCCCTAGATATTTATAGTGATCTTCAGCATTAACTTATGTTATGGTTTCGTCCATTTTGAAGTTCATGTCGCCAGTGCTGGTTGCTCTTCCACGTACGTAGTATGGTAAGTTTTGAGCATTTCTCCAAGCCAAATTTCAATATTATATCTTCCGAAAACTCATGAACAATTTTCATTTGGTTATTTTGGTCCGTATCGGATTTCGCAAACAGTTTCAGATCATCCATGAACAAAAGGTGATGAATCTTTTGACCTTCAGAATTTACTGCTTTTTTCATCACGTATCCTGTTTCATTTTTTCTCAGCAACTCACTGAGAGGAGCTAAGCTGAAGCAGAATAGAAGTGGTGAGAATGAGTCGCCTTGGAAGATACCATTGCATATCTGAATGGTACAGGTTTATGTTTCACCTTGGTCATGTTTGTTCAACAGTTTTGTATGCCAATTTTTCATTGAATTTTCAATAAATCTGATGATGATCGGATTCATTTTGTACATACGCATTGTTTTCAGTATCCACGTGCGAGGGACTGAATCGAAAGCTTTTTTGTAGTCTATCCATGTCATGCTGAGGTTAGTGTGTCTCCTCTTGCAGTTTTCAAGAATGGTTCTGTCAAGGAGCAGTTGGTCCTTACAGCCAAGGGCGCCTTCCTTGCATCCTTTCTGCTCAGGCGGTGGAAGATTTTCTAGGTGTTTGTAGCTTCGTTTTGCCAGGATTTTGGTCAGTGTTTTGTACATGGTTGTCAGGCATGTTATTGGCCTGTAGTTCTTGGGCTCCCTATTGTTTTCATTTTTTTGGAATAAGTTAGGTGATACCTTTTGTGAACCAGGCTGGGATCTCGTGCGAGCTCTATGAGGATTAAAGCTCATTGTTGCTCGCCGCTAGGTAATTACGTGTTGTAGTTAGTTTTGTTTGCCGAAAGTTTTTGATCTGGTCAGGACCAGCTGCTTTCCAGTTCAGTGACCTTTTTAGGGCCTCATTGATGGTCAGTATGGAGGTCTTGTATCCAATTTGCATTTGAGTTGTGCAATTCTTTGGTTTCCCATATTTTCTTCCAGAATGATTCCACATCTGCAGTGGCTGGTATTTTGCTGCTGGTAATTTTTGGATTTGACTTTTGTTTCATCATTCGTAAAAACTGTCCAGGTTTGCGAGCAAATAACAAATTTTGGCGATATTGCATTTCTCGTTTTTTATATCGTTTCAATCGTTGTGCTTTGGCGCATATTCTCATTTTTAATTCTTCTTGCAATATTGTCACTTTTTTTGTTGGCTGCAGTTTGGTTTGGTGCTCCAGTTCTATTCTTTTTACTTTATTTTTTACTTTGCGGGAAACATTTCCTTTTTATAGTTCTGAGAGTATCGCAACTTCACACCTTAGATTTGCGATTTTGTTTTCAATTCTGCGTTGCCAAGCTGGCGTATGGCTTCCCCTTTTTTGTTGACAGTTCTTGGTATTATGCAGTGCCTTTCTGAGATAACTGCCGCAATGCTGTAAATGAGGTTGTTGATTGTTGCCAAGGGACATTGTGGTCTTTCTCCTTGTTTGTCATTTAGAGTTGCGGGTAGTTTGGTTTCTGTCAAAATTTTGTTCGCTACTGAAATACCAGTTTTCTGTTTCTTTGTAATTTGTAAGTCAGGTAACTGCACTCTGTCATTTACATTCAATGTGGATTTCACTCGGTCGATGATTCTAATTCCGTGTCTATGTCGCCATCTTTAGGTGTTGTTGATTCATTCGGGTGCCCGGTGGTATTTTGTAATTCTACTTCTGCGATGTTCGGGTCATCAAGCGATTGTTGTGGGTTCAGGTTATCTTGGCCGAATTGCAGTTCCAGTGCCTCAGAGTTTTCTATGTTTTTGTTACACATTTCTCCCTCGATTTCTGCGAGTTCTTGTTCAGATATTTTTATTTATTTTTTATTACATAACGTCTCATTGTTGCCAGGGTATTGGCAGCCATGGTTGGAGAGTTGTTTGTTCTCTCTTTCCATTTTTGAAAAGTTCCTTCGGTTACTCCTGCCGAGTTTTCAAATTTGGCTAAGAAGTAACATCTCATTATTTCTTTATACTCTTCTTTACTCCATCTGTGTCTCTTCTTTTTTTCTTTTGCAGCAGAGCTGTTTTGTGGGCCACAGTTCGGTGTTGGACAGGCGATATGTTGAATAGTATCTTCTCTTTGGTGTTCCTGTGTGGTCGGAGTTGACGAGTCCTCTGGGGTCATCCGCTTGGTTCCACGGCGGGTACGTCCAGGTGCGATATATCCAGATCGTTTCGCAGGCATCCACAGCAGTGATGCGTCAGTTCAGAAGTTAGGTTAATTTAAAGTAATTAATTAATTATCAATTAAGGCTTAATACAACCAAATACTCCAAATATACTCCAAATTATAATTATATTACTCCAATTGTACTCCAAAAATACTCAATTATTATTATTATTATTATTAAAAATATGAGTGGTTCTTTTCGCCATTGATGGTCTTGAGCGCCACGTTCGTCAGGAAATTTAAATCAAGCAGTAACTAAATCAGGGGTGGGCAAACTTTTGAGCTTGCGGGCCGCATTCAACATCTGGATTCATTCGCGGGCCGCACTATATAAACTTGCGATTATAAACCAAAACACAATATTGGTATTTGATTATATAGCGCGGACATGGAGATAATCTATATGCTTATTTGAAACCAACCAAACATTGCTTTGAGGAAATCGTAAAGGGCGTCAGAAACAGTGGCGAGACTTCATAGACTGGTCGACATGAAAAACCAATTTGTCAAAACTATAGGGATGAAAGTCAGTTGTCCCGATTCTTGGAAAAGGGACTGGAATTGAAATCCGTGAGTAGCTATATGTACATAGATTTGCTAATCCCACTTTTGGGTCAGTTCCAGAACACACAATGCTGACAGTATCAAAATCATATTACCTTCAAACACGCTTCTACTATGTGTAGATAAAATATAAATAGCCTACTTTTACGCCAGGGGGTGGCCAACATTTTGGCCATTCACGGCTGCATTTCGACTACTCATGTAGCCTACGGACGCATTCTTGAGCATATTCCTAACGAACCAGCTGGGCGCCAAATAACCATTTCTATTTCCGGTGAACTCCAGACTCGTCTATTAAATGATATAGGCTTACTATGCGAACCGAAACGAGTGGGCACTGGAAATGGTAAGGAACTGTTCATATTCGCGATATGCGCGAATTTTGTTTTCAGATTCACTAATGAATTTCGTCAATAATATTTGTAGTTTTACATATTATTATCAAACGTTAACCTTTCTCAGCCCATGTGATCAGATTCACCGGTAGAGTAGATGGAGGGGGTGTTTTCGAGAATTTAAGGCAAGTTATAAATGATGATGCATCTCCGGGTGGGCCAATTGATGTTAGTCACTCTGTTGCAAGCTGCATGTTATTTCTTGACCTCCTATCAGATTGTCGGTATAGAGAGGTGCACACGACTCCGATTTGGTATTTCTATATAAGGCGTATCATTGTCCTCTGCCTTTCGCATCTGTACTGTGGGGCTCTGATGGAAAAGAGCGTTACTGTATGAAAATCGAAAAAGGAAGTGAAATTAAATCGCGCCTAGCGCGAAGAAAATTTCAAGACTAATTAAAATCTTTCAAGAAATCGGGAGTCGAATCGTAAATTCAAATTGCATGTCTCACACATACTAATTGAATTTCACGTCCACGGCCACACAAATTTCCTTCTACGGCAGCAGGTTGCCCGCCCCTGTTTTACTCATACAGAAAACGAATCTACCTAATACACCCGCGAATCGTTTTCTCCAAGCACAGCACTAAAATTAATATACTTTGTTGGAGTGCTCAATCTGAAATCACAGTCGTGATCCGAATTATATCAATCCCGTTTAGGATTTCTGTGATGTTTAGCGGTTCACATTCAAAATGCGTGGGCCTTGAGTTGAGGTCGGGCTGTCGCGCCAGAAATTATACATAAAAATAATGTAGGAAGTATCTACCTTAGAATTAACATGATAAAATATATTAGGAAAAAGTTCAATCAATATTTTTAATAATTTTCTTGAGACTCTCGCGGGCCGCACAAAAGGGTGTTGCGGGCCGCATGCGGCCCGCGGGCCGTAGTTTGCCCACCCCTGAACTAAATGAACTTATTACAACTTATCACGAATTCAGCGACGGCGGTGTACAATTGCAATGCAGTGTTGGGATGAATCGAGTCATGACTTGACTCGAGTCAACTTTTTCGTATGACTTGACTTGACTAGAGTCACTTTGCAAAAATGACTTGACTTGACTCGACGCTTCAAAAATGTGGATTGACTCGTGACTCGGAGCAAAATTTACGAGTCAATTTCAAGTCATCAGTAAGCAAACTGTGTCGACTAAATCATTGTATCATGTGTACATTCGGATTATTCGCAATACGGCGCTGACACTTGTGAGAGCAACCAGTCATTGACTTATTGTACGTTTCACTGGTCCTCCATTGTTACATCACAAATAAATTGACCGCAAACGAAATGATAACGGCTTACGTTATCGTAGTAGTAGTAGAATAATAGAAACGTATCCCTGTTTCTTAGTCGACTCAGCGCTTACATTGAGCAGTGCTCACCTTTACCAACCCTCCTCTATGATTTAAATCGAATGAATATAGAATATGCGTTTATATTCTCACGGATGTGTGTAGATGGGTAGTGTATTGTACCATATCAATTGGTTCAAACTTCTCGAAGCTTCGTATTCGATCCTCTATTTTGACTGATAATAACATACTGTAGCATGTAACTATAGTTAATCACGTATTTTATTAGCAGTTCTACGTGTGCCCGTGCGATACATCGCCTTTTTGCTTGTATATTTGACTTTATATTCGATATTTTATTCAAGCAAAATGGCCAATTAATCTCTTTCACGCAGCTGGCAAAATGTTATGACTTTGAATCATCACTCATACGTCGAAGATTCAATTTAACTTGAATTGTGACTTGACTCGAGTAGTTAGTATGATCGGTCGTGACCTGGCAGGGGCTCTTATGGGCCCGCTCGCATGCGGCTGGGAAACTCGTGTTGGCATGCGGCTCTTATGTCTTATGGGTGCGTTGGCATGCGGCTATTGTGTCTTATGGCCCCCTCTCGCACGGTAACCCTTTTCAGTATAGGGATCGCTCGCACGCGGCTGGGAAACCCGGGGTGACATGCGGCTCTTATGTCTTATGGCGGGGGTGGCAAGCGGCTATTGCGTCTTATGGGTGCGGTGGCAAGGTAACCCTTTTCAGTATAGGGATCGGTCGCATGCGGCTTCGTTGTTGGTATGTCGTACTTCGTGTTGAATATGTATCAAGTAAATAGTCATGTGATTGGTCCTTAGTTAATGTGTATATTCCAAATTACGGCGAGTACGACAATGATATATCGTTATTCTTATGGCCCCGGCGATGATTCATACTTTCGGGTATAGGCTGCGGGTGGAATGTCGTACTTTCAACAAAAAAGGCGTGAAAATAGTTTGCAAAATCTAGGAATTACTCGCATGGTAATGTTTGGGTAATTAGATTACCACAGAGCCGGCGTAGAAGGCGATTCGAATATCAACAATAACCACGCCCACAAACTAACACTTCAAAATGGTGTGAAATATTTGTGAAACCCCGCGATCGCTGACAAGATAATGTCTCGGACATAACCATCTTTCGCGACTTGGTGTTACAGGCATGACGATCGCTTACGCGGTGAAAATTTAGTAACCAGTTTGTCACAGAACTTGATTTCGCTCGTAAGATTTAATAAATAACGAATAACAGACCGTCAGTGTCGGTAACTTGAATAGCAACAAATTACCACTTATTTCCGTCCTAACCCTTGGTGAGGTTGCCGCAAACTGAAATTGGTGTGAAATAATTTTAAAATCCTACGACCACTCACAGGGTAATGCTTCAGACATAACGATCGCTCATGATTTGGTGTTACAGACATACCGACCGCTCACAAGGTAATATTTCCGCAATAATTTTGTCACAGAGCCGTCGCAGACGGTGATTCGTAAACCAACAATTTGACACTTTCTGGTGGTCGCTATATGTTTTGACACTTCGGAACGTGGTTGACTTTAGTTGTATGATAAGAATCATGCGAATATTCAAGCAATGTGTCAATTTGTCAACTTGAAATGAAACTTACTACACAGCTCAAGTTGATTCGTATCTGAATGTGTTAATTCGGTACAATTCTAATTAATTTGAGAAATCTTTTTAACGTGATCTTTTGATTCGACCGTAACCTGAATATTACTGACACCGACTTTCAGCCACGTCGAATTATTCGCACATTCCGCGCCGCTGTTTTCACACCTATCGAATCAATACCAACTATAACTCTACAAGAATCAAGAATCACAAGTATGTGCATTATACAGTTAATGTCTTTATCAACTTGAAATCAAACTCTTAACAAAAACACGCATCTTATCACTTGTCAACTCTATCATGAAAATCCTTGAACCCGTATTATTAAGAGTGTTATAGTACGGCGTCGGAATCCACTCGCGAGATGTACTAAAGGTATATCCAGATAATCCAAAACGAAATATTTCGACTTTGACATTGTCTGAATTGAAATAGATTGACAAGCATGACTACCAACTTTCCACCCAGTCATATTTAGAGATTATACGCATATTGATTTGAAACAAGTAATGAAACCTTACAACTCTATTCACGACTGAGTTTTCCGTTTGTCAAATAGAGTTTCAGTAAATACTATCGCGATATTTTAATGTGTTACTACACACAATCAAGTCAATCAATGAAATAGCACCTGTTGTAAATATTTCTTACTTGACAACCACTTGTGCATACCGCGATCGAGTTGCGACGCGATGAGTTAAATCGGAATATTTCAATCTATTTGTCGAAACCTTGAACAAGCTATCTGGTTATTTTTTCGTTGCAATTGAGTTAACGGAAATAGTATGACGTCTCGACGTCTTACCATACTCCAAAGAGTCAACAAGGAAAAACCTTGTCAAGTAAATCCGTTTGTAACTCACCCAATCAACTCAAACAGTATCAGTATGAAAACAGCCAAGCATACACGAGTCCATACAATCACTAAAACCTAAAGTCCGTAACAAGCTCGGCTGTATTCATATCCCTACGACGCGTCTTTTTTTTTCAACTGTAAAAGTCGCTACTATTTTGCAAGACAAAGTAATTACTACTCGATATATTTTGTAAGACAAAAGTAATTTCTACTCGGTGCAGGTGACTTGAGATTAACATACTATGTTTGAGTATACGAGATTTGAAAGTCTGATCAACGTAGTTGCGACTTCATTTCTTACAATCGAACGCTGGTGTTATATTCAAAGTTATCATGCTGTAAACATAAGGATTGACATATTGATTTGACATATGTTATAGTTGATCATGACTTGATGATTAATTTATTCGCGTTATTTAGACACGGCGTTGTGGTAAATGTTATGACAGCAACAAACTTTTCAGCGCCATTGTTCTTAACATATTAAGTTGTAAAACTATACGTGTTTGAAATGTTCTTGATTGGAGAATTACTCCACCTCGATAAAAATCACTCTGCGTATCGCGATATCAGGAAATATTTTATAAATGTAATTGTTTCCAGTAACCAAGACTAAAGATGAAACAGCAATATCGGTATTATTACATTCAACAACCAGTACAATTAATAAAATCTATCGTTTGCGATAAACAACGCTAAAGATGCAATAATTCCATTATTCATACATTGAACATCCGATACAAAATGCTTTATTATCCCGATTCGCAACGGATAATTGAAACGACTAAGTGTAGAGTCAGTATATCACAATGACACGTCGTTACTATTGAATCCAGCAATTGATACGATTTATTGTCGGAATTTGTGACAGAGAATTGAAACAGTAAAAGTAAATTGTGATATGTTTGTTAGATGCATCCGATTCAACTAGAAGTGTCTAGTGCCCAATACCCGTAATATCAAAAAACTAGACTACTTGCTACACTGTTATTTGCTAAACGTGTTTTGCATTGTTGTTCATTTGTAGGATTGATTGAAATTGTTCTTGAACCCTCGAATAATAATTGCCGACATGAAACCAAGCCGCTGAAAGTCGTTACCATCACGAAGAAACAATGTGTACGACGTTTGTCAAATGTGTCCTATAGTTAGGTGTACTAGAATTATTTCGGTAACACACCGACAAAGAATTCGGAAATTTTTTTGTTGTCATTCGCTAAAGTAAATACCATCACAATACTCAGTCGCTAAAATACCTTACTAGTATGCGATTGAATCCCTAGCAATTAACTCACTAAACCGAACTCCAAAGAAATTTTACTCACCCGACGGATACGAAACAGCGTCGCTTAATCGGTTTAGGTCGTTTTTCTGAATGTAAATCATACCCGGCCAGCAGAAAACATTTTCACTCACTCGGAAATGAAACCAATGTGCTGGTCTCCATTCGATATTTTGTTTGTGTCAAATACTTTGCAATGAACACATTTGAATGGTTGAGCTATACATCATCAAGCTGTCATTTGTACATCAAGATTTCGGTAAACTTGTAAATGTATCGTTTAACTAACCGAAATTTAGTGATTGGTGAACATACCAAACGATACACATCCACCTCCGAAATACTGCGTTGATCATAATTTCCATCATCGTGATAAGCGAAGTACATTTGTTTTGAATTCATAACAACCGGTTTTTCTATGACATGATAAATTATTGACAAGTTCTGCTTAGAAGATTGGTTGCATATCACGAAAAATAATATACCGCTCATATTAATACTGTTATTCCATTCATCGGTATTTTTTCCGTTGTCGATTTTCAAACGAGTAAAATTTATTACTTGAGTTATTCTGCTTAGAGTGCTTACTATATTTAAATGTAAACTCACCCCTCTTTCAACAACAATGATAAAAAAAAGTATGCAATCAAACACAACAAGTTTTATTGTAGGACACTAATTATTATCCCACATAACTCATTTCTTACCGAAGACATATGAAATATATTCATGTTACACGAAAATACTCGATATTCCCATGCTACAAACCTGTACAATGATTGGTGGTGCTTTCAAACTGTTTCGATACCTCAAGAACTTTATTGTCTGAATGGTTGTTCATGTATCTTAATAATCAAGTAGTTCAACACAGAACTAGTAATAACAGAAACACCAGAGTTGTTTACACAAAAGTTTGTATGTGTACAGTATGCGAATACCATGTGTAAGTCCAGCACAATTGTGGTATCCATCCGGGTTTAGTTAACACAATTTACGACACCGAGGTTACCTCATCTTTCGTAAGACAACAAACCAACCAAGGCTTCAGGATATGTCCATGTCATAGCAATAAATCAGCTACTCCAACAACAGAGTACATATGTTTTCTAGTTACGGTGCCTACATCTTACACACAAATCAATCTACTTTGCCAACGAAAAGTGCTGAGTCATCACATGGTTGTCCTCACAACAATACAACTAAAACATACTATCATACAAAATGGTCGTAATAGTTTGCACACCAATGGTGCATCGTACAAGTAGCAAGTCTCGAGAATCCAGTTATTGAATAACGTGAAAGAGTTTTCCCTATGCCAAGTCGTTATGTTGACGAAAGCGTATATTGTAATATCACGATCAATTTGCATTCGTTGGTCACAAACTGTCACTACTCTAAATAATTATTTTTAGTTACACTATATCAATGTAATCGAGTTGTGTGAATAGATTTACATGTGGTCTTGTGGTTTTTATCGAAGTACACAGCACGGTCTAATGTAGAGTCGTCTCTATTGTACAGCAACTCGGTAATCGAAATGCATTAACATTTAAACAGCGATCTTCGTTGGTCACGCGAAAAATATGTTCACTATCGCGATACTCAGCACAGGGAGTGCAAATCATTTTCACACTCGTAATAGTATACCAATAGCTACCGGCGACAACGTTTAAAAATACCAACGACACTAAACATGCGATACCTACCCAAGTAAAATCACCATTTTCACCTGGATGTCAGTCGTTACCAGCGCCGTAACTGTCGCACCCCAAAACCCCCAATTTGGGGGGGGGCCCGAGCTCGAAGGGGGCCCAAAATTATTTCGTGAATTAGCATAAATCAGAGAGTATTTTTTGAAAATTTATGCAACTTTTTCAAAAATTTGTCGCGCTGCGCGCATTCAAGTAGCCATGTACCTTCCTTATTGGGCATTGGGCCATTACCGCGCCACGACCCACCAAGACATACAATCAAGTTTTAGGCCATATAACATGCGACTCCAAGAAGTGTGCCGGAACGATCGACAGCGAGAAAACCTTGGCCGAAAGGGTCTATGCCCTTATGCTGACCAAAGACTTCGTTATATATACAAAATACATATAGGTTTAATAGTCCATAGGCGCCTAAATGACTGGCGCCGAATGTTCCTGTCTTTGCAATCTGAACCTCACAAGACAAAAACCATCCCGCTGGGAAAAATTTTATGCCAGTGAAGAAATACCAATTTGAAATCGTGTGCGACTGTTAGTTTAGAAGCCTACGTTTGGGCGATTCTATATTTTTTGATATAGCAGACTGGAAGTCACGAAATAACATCATGTAACGAAGTCATATCAACTAGTCCGCCCGCCCGAAGATGTTTAATTATTATTTACGGGCGCTCCCGTTTCCAAGTCACTTCACTCAGCTCTACCAGTAAATCTAATTACGTACGTGAGTAGAGAGGACAATAAATTGATAGCATAATATATATGCAATCGCCGATCTGATTGACCGATTTTATCATAAACCATGGAAAATTTTCGCGCTTCGCGCTGTCTCACAATGCAGTACAGATGATTTCGTGACAAACGCGAACAACGTGATGGAGGGGTCGTTTCATCACCCTATGGAAGCCCAAGACCCACGTTTTCGGGGGCCTGACGAGATGCTGTTTCGTTCCTACCAACGGGTATACGCCCGAAGATGTTTAATTATTATTGAGTGGTCCTACTTTTTCAAACACACTTCACTCAGCTCTACCGGCAAATCTGATTACGTGAGCAGAGAGAAGATAAAAATTGATACCAATATATATGCAATTCGCGATCATACTGACCGATTAAGTCATGAATTTTAGAAATTTTCCGCGCTTGGCGCGCTTAGGCGACAAAAGCTGATTCACTAAAGAAACTCCCAAGGCATATCATGAATAGCGGTAAACAGGGTATCGCCGAAGGAGGGTCTGGAGGGCTTCGCCCCCCAGAAGTTCGGTCCATAACCCTATGGGGGTCCCACGACCAAAGTTTTTTTTGGGGGGGGGCTGGCGAAGTGCTGTTGCGGCCCTGGTCGTTACCTGAGTAAAAATACCATTATCCTTTGGAGATTTATCGTTTACTCAGAGTAACAATACATTTTCACTTGAGGGTCTGTCGTTTCCTAGCGTAACAAACCCCTTTTCCTTTGGAAATTAATTTTTTTCCTGGGTAATAAACCTTTTTCACTTGGAAATATATTTTTTCTCTGGGTAACAAACCTTTTTCACTTGGAAATATATTTTTTCCCTGAGCAACAAACCATTTTCACTTGGAAATATATTTTTTCCCAGAGCAACAAACCATTTTCACTTGGCGGGACGTCGTTTACCTGAGTAAAAATATCATTTTCCTTTGGAGATCTGGCGTTTACCCAGTGTAACAATACATTTTCTCTTGGTCATGTAGCTTTTCCTAGAGTAACAAAACCATTTTCATTTTGAAATCTGACAAACACACCTGACAATTTGGTATTTGTTGTATTGACGATAGTTTGAAATAGATTAAAACGAACAGTGACGGAAATATACACGGACTACCGGTTTCAGAGTATACCCCCCATCAGTCGTATCACATCAATATCATCGGTTAACCACATACAATATGCTCTTGTACACCGAATTGCATGTTTTGGAAAATTGGACAATAGGCTTCGATAGTTTTGTGATGTCCGGGTTCGTGCTTTGGATTTCCCAGAGTCAAAATGTCTGAATAAAACACCTTCCCGACGATGGTTGGTATGTGGATAACGGTGTTCGGAAAACGGTTGGATTTATGTCACCCATCGCGATAACAATTCCAGGTCGAGTTTTCCCCCGCGTGTTTACTATATTGTGTCTTTATTGGTCAATGTATGTCTCAACATTCAGTTTGAAATCGGAAACCCTGATAAAGTATGTAACCGGGTCCGGATATCAACTCTGAATCGATAAACCAATGAACAATATTCAAAGTAAACATGTTACACCCTGTGTTTCCACTAAAAAATACCATCCAGACATACGTCGCGCTTGTTTGGCCACACCAGTATACGCGTAAATGGAGGTGTGTGACATTGCATGCAATGTGTTGGTATACAAACATCGGGGAGTGTAAGCCTTCGATCCACAGACATTATCATAGCCGGTAATTTTGATGCAGATCGAATGTCATCAAGCACACCCGATAACAATGTCATACCAATAAGCCACATTGCAATGACTCTGAGTCAATCTGAAGTATGACATACAGACACACAAACATGGAACCGTAACATGGGTTATTCGCACGACGGTGAAAGTGAACTGTACAACATATACCAATAGAGCGTTCACAGTCGAATATGCGAACCATGCAAAATCATATACCCAGATTTTTGTTGGATATGTACGAAACCAATAAATCGATACATTTCTTTCCCTTCGATGTCAATAATACAAGCGGCGTTCCAATGCATCGCTCGAATGTAAGATTCGTCAGATGTAAAATCCATGTCAAATAAAACCAAAGTGTTCCTTCCGTGTTTTATTATTTCCACCGACGCTTCTTGTCTGTGTCGTAACACTATGGTGCGGGGAGTTGAAAAACGGTGGATTGTGAAACGGATTGACATGACAGGTAAACGACGACCCGCCAAGTGAAAATGGTTTGTTGCTCAGGGAAAAAAATATATTTCCAAGTGAAAATGGTTTGTTGCTCAGGGAAAAAATATATTTCCAAGTGAAAAAGGTTTGTTACCCAGAGAAAAAATATATTTTCAAGTGAAAAAGGTTTGTTACCCAGGGAAAAAATAGATTTCCAAAGGAAAAGGGGTTTGTTACGCTAGGAAACGATAGACCCTCCAGTGAAAATGTATTGTTACTCTGAGTAAACGATAAATCTCCAAAGGACAATGGTATTTTTAGTCAGGTAACGACTGACCTCCAGGTGAAAATGGTAATTTTACTTGGGTAGGTATCGTATGTTTAGTGTCGTTGGTATTGTTAAACGTTGTCGCCGGTAGCTGTTGGTATACTATTACGAGTGTGAAAAGGATTTGCACTCCCTGTGCAGAGTATCGCGATAGTGAACATATTTTTCGCGTGACCAACGAAGATCGCTGTTTAAATGTTAATGCATTTCGATTACCGAGTTGCTGTACAATAGAGACGACTCTACATTAGACCGTGCTGTGTACTTCGATTAAAACCACAAGACCACATGTAAATCTATTCACACAACTCGATTACATTGATATAGTGTCTATTCACACAACTCGATTACATTGATATAGTGTAACTAAAAATAATTATTTAGAGTAGTGACAGTTTGTGACCAACGAATGCAAATTGATCGTGATATTACAATATACGCTTTCGTCAACATAACGACTTGGCATAGGGAAAACTCTTTCACGTTATTCAATAACTGGATTCTCGAGACTTGCTACTGGACGATTTTCATTTTTGCTCTCGGGCGCCGCCATCATGGCCTATGGTTGGCCAGAGCTGAATCGAGCTTCATAGGCGCAGGTGGCTGTTTTGGAGTAGGTTACGTTATTTAACGCCGTGCGTTTTCGCTTTATGGTGGTTCCGCGTTTTGGTGCAAAGTAAGTATTGATAAAATACTCATCAATACTATACAATGTTTTTGAGCGAAAAACCGAGCTGGTTTACAGTCGTTTTACAAAGCTTTCTTGTGCCGGTGTGTGACAACTTTTCACCCACAAAAGTCGGGGAACAAGTAAGGCCTTGTGTATATGCAGCTGTATCACAGCTGTTTCAGTTGTATCACCCAAGTATCAGCTGTATCACTCAGGTATTAGCTGCATCACTCAAGTATCAGCTGTATCACAGCCAGGGCGGCAATGACTCTAGTCATGATTTTCTGATGACTCGACAGCTGTATAGTATATCCACAGGACCAACAAGTAATACCAGATAGACTTTCAGGCCATAGCATAACCCTATCTGTGAAATAGTTGGGCATAACGCATATAAATTAGTGAATTTATTCGACTAATAATCTTAATGTTTTATGTGTACAGGTTGATTTGCAAAGTAGCCTACCGTTAAAAAAAATCTATAGCCTATTTTATATAACTTATAGGAAATCGGATATGAATGCAGATAAGGAACCGCGGACTGTGAAAGGAAGATCCCATTTGCACTGTTGCGTTCCAAAATGCAACAATGACTCAAGAATGACGATGAATTTATCTTTTCACAGGTTGCCTGTTTAAGAAGAAACAAGGAAAAAATGGGTATAGGCCTACTGCTAATGCTAATCAGTTGTGGTGTGTGGCATGTCCTCTCACTAACTTCAGGGGCCCGTTGTTTTGAATATTCCTACCATATAACTTTTCTCCATTACTTTTTATGTAGTTTCTAATGCATCTGGGACAAGGTCTGAAAGGACAAGGTTTGTTGTTCCTAATATGCTATTATATTTTGCAATTTGGAAACTAGAACCTTGGCATGTAATTTGTTTGAATTACTTTTCATGTAGTTTCTAAAGAATCTGGAACGGGGTCCTTCATAGTTCCTTATAGTATGCTATTATATTTTGCAATTTGGAAACTAGAACCTTGGCATGTAATTTGTTTGAATTACTTTTCATGTAGTTTCTAAGGAATCTGGAACGGGGTCCTTTATAGTTCCTTATAGTATGCTATTATATTTTGCAATTTGGAAACTAGTACCTAGCATGTAATTTGTCTAAACTTTGCAATTTATAAACTGGTAACATGTTGGCTAATTTGTTTGAATTACTCAAGAAATCTGGAACTAAGTCCTTCGTTGTTCCTAATATGCTATTATAGTTTTCTGATTGACTTGTTCAGTTGTTCTATCTGCGCTGCTCTATCTGCACTGCCAATTGTCTCTCTCTTCGCAGCTAGCAATCGCAAGGTCTGAACGAAACGTTATTACAAGGTTCAATGACGATGCGTATATTCACAAATCCTCTAGCACACTGAAGGGAGGATACATACAAGTCTTGAGGCATGGTTGACTGCTATTCTATCATAGCATGCAATCCTTTCATTTCCCATCTGTTCAATAAATGCTCAACTGTCTACAGTTCTGTGCGTTATTTATAATAATGAATTAGGCACGTAGATAATGGACGTAGCCAGTTATGCAGAGCTATCCGGGGCACAACTGGAAGTGAGGGGGTTTGGTGCATGAGAACCCCATGGAGACCAAAGTATAGACCCGGTTAAATGAAAGATCTCCGGGTCACCATGACCCTTTCATATCCAGCAAATGGGTTGGGTGTCACTGACAGTTCTAGGCGGTTCGTCATCAGATCTTGAAATAATAATTTCCATAGTCCACGGCGTTGTGCATGGTTGGTCAATACGGCACATCTGCACCTGGAAAATAAAAACATGCGGCAGTATTTTGTACTCGTGCAGTATTTTGTACTCGTATTCAAAGCTTCATATAATTCGTTATTATTTGTGAACAATTTAACTGCATATACTTAGCTCTACAAGTTATTGCTTCATCAATATCACGCATTGACGGCAGCGAGAGTCAAACAAAATTTGAAATAAAATTCTTCAAGTTTGGAGAATATTTCTTTGAGTACTATCTCATCAGCATAAATTCGGTTTATGAAGACCTTTTTAGAAGGTGTGTAGACTACGAAATCACACCATGACAGTCCTGTTAAAGCTAGTTGGCCCATGACCTGATAAAAGTAATTGTCGTTCTCTTTGAGAAAATAGTCTATTGATTGTCAATTTCAAATTGTGAAGAGGGCTGTTTCTCGACATATGGTATGGTAGCTCTTCGCCTGCACGTAGAAAATTGCAGTGTCGTGACATGCGGAAACACAAATAACTAAAAATTTGATTCAACATTATATAACATCACACTGCCTGCAAAGTGCTGTACATCGCTCAACACTGTGCAGATGCCGAGATGATCAAACTCATTACTGATGCTACTTGCGAAATCATAACTACTAGTTCTCAAATAAAAATACGGAAAGGCAGGTGAAGAGCCAACGACTGAACTGCTTAAAAATATCTACCAACGACCTATGCTGGTGTAAATTTCTACATACCTCTAATATCTGTTATATTAGCCTCAGCGAATAATTTATATCCTTTATTTTTGTTATCTCCACTGCCCCTCGATTCACTTGCATCCTGTCTACGTCAGCAAAACTGAACGTGGGTAAACCCGTCAACAACTCAGAATATACTAGTTCCATACTCTCGGTTTGATTACTGTCGAAAATGTTCCTGCCATTTGTGACATTGGAGATAAACATTGGCATCAGTGCATTTTGGCAAAATGCAGTTCAACGCATAAGGATTCTCAAACGACTAGTTAAGAAATAGGGTCCTGATTTTCGTAGCAATGACATGAAATCAGTCATAGGGGCTGTAGCAATAACTAAGAACTCGAACGCTCGCAGCAAAGCGTCGCCAGAAGGAGAAAATAATGAGATTGCCTCTGCTGACAATGTTAGCCTTATGGAGGCGAAATCACTCTGGCCAACCGGCCACAAGTGGCGCTAAAGCGGTGAGAATCGTCCCTTGTACGATGCACCATTGGTGTGCAAACTATTACGACCATTTTGTATGATAGTATGTTTTAGTTGTATTGTTGTGAGGACAACAATGTGATGACTCAGCACTTTTCGTTAGCAAAGTAGATTGATTTGTGTGTAAGATGTAAGCACCGTAACTAGAAAACATATGTACTCTGTTGTTGGAGTAGCTGATTTATTGCTATGACATGGACATATCCTGAAGCCTTGGTTGGTTTGTTGTCTTACGAAAGATGAGGTAACTTCGGTGTCGTAAATTGTGTTAACTAAACCCGGATGGATACCACAATTGTGCTGGACTTACACATGGTATTCGCATACTGTACACATACAAACTTTTGTGTAAACAACTCTGGTGTTTCTGTTAATACTAGTTCTGTGTTGAACTACTTGATTATTAAGATACATGAACAACCATTCAGACAATAAAGTTCTTGAGGTATCGAAACAGTTTGAAAGCACCACCAATCATTGTACAGGTTTGTAGCATGGGAATATCGAGTATTTTCGTGTAACATGAATATATTTCATATGTCTTCGGTAAGAAATGAGTTATGTGGGATAATAATTAGTGTCCTACAATAAAACTTGTTGTGTTTGATTGCATACTTTTTTATCATTGTTGTTGAAAGATGGGTGAGTTTACATTTAAATATAGTAAGCACTCTAAGCAGAATAACTCAAGTAATAAATTTTACTCGTTTGAAAATCGACAACGGAAAAAATACCGATGAATGGAATAACAGTATTAATATGAGCGGTATATTATTTTTCGTGATATGCAACCAATCTTCTAAGCAGAACTTGTCAATAATTTATCATGTCATAGAAAAACCGGTTGTTATGAATTCAAAACAAATGTACTTCGCTTATCACGATGATGGAAATTATGATCAACGCAGTATTTCGGAGGTGGATGTGTATCGTTTGGTATGTTCACCAATCACTAAATTTCGGTTAGTTAAACGATACATTTACAAGTTTACCGAAATCTTGATTTACAAATGACAGCTTGATGATGTATAGCTCAACCACTCAAATGTGTTCATTGCAAAGTATTTGACACAAACAAAATATCGAATGGAGACCAGCACACTGGTTTCATTTCCGAGTGAGTGAAAATGTTTTCTGCTGGCCGGGTATGATTTACATTCAGAAAAACGACCTACACCGATTAAGCGACGCTGTTTCGTATCGGTCGAGTGAGTAAAATTTCTTTGTAGTTCGGTTTAGTGAGTTAATTGCTAGGGATTCAATCACATACTAGTAAGGTATTTTAGCGACTGAGTATTGTGATGGTATTTACTTTAGCGAATGACAACAAAAAAAATTCCGAATACTTTGTCGTACACATTGTTTCTTCGTGATGGTAACGACTTTCAGCGGCTTGGTTTCATGTCGGCAATTATTATTCGAGGGTTCAAGAACAATTTCAATCAATACTACAAATGAACAACAATGCAAAACACGTTTAGCAAATAACAGTGTAGCAAGTAGTCTAGTTTTTGATATTACGGGTGTTGGGCACTAGACACTTCTAGTTGAATTGGATGCATCTAACAAACATATCACAATTTACTTTTACTGTTTCAATTCTCTATCACAAATTCCGACAATAAATCGTATCAATTGCTGGATTCAATGGATTCAATGGATTCAACGTGTCATTGTGATATACTGACTCTACACTTAGTCGTTTCAATTGAAATATCGCGATAGTATTTACTGAAACTCTATTTGACAAACGGAAAACTCAGTCGTGAATAGAGTTGTAAGGTTTCATTACTTGTTTCAAATCAATATGCGTATAATATCTAAATATGACTGGTTGAAAGTTGGTAGTCATGATTGTCAATCTATTTCAATTCAGACTATGTCAAAGTCCAAATATTTCGTTTTGGATTATCTGGATATACCTTTAGTACATCTCGCGAGTGGATTCCGACGCCGTACTATAACACTCTTAATAATACGGGTTCAAGGATTTTCATGATAGAGTTGATAAGTGATAAGATGCGGGTTTTTGTTAAGAGTTTGATTTCAAGTTGATAAAGACAATAACTGTATAATGCATATACTTGTGATTCTTGATTCTTGTAGAGTTATAGTTGGTATTGATTCGATAGGTGTGAAAACAGCGGCGCGGAATGTGTGAATAATTCGACGTGGCTGAAAGTCGGTGTCAGTAATATTCAGGTTACGGTCGAATCAAAAGATCACGTTGAAAAGATTTCTCAAATTAATTAGAATTGTACCGAATTAACACATTCAGATACGAATCAACTTGAGCTGTGTAGTAAGTTTCATTTCAAGTTGACAAATTGACACATTGCTTGAATATTCACATGATTCTTATCATACAACTAAAGTCAACCACGTTCCGAAGTGTCAAAACATATAGCGACCACCAGAAAGTGTCAAATTGTTGGTTTACGAATCACCGTCTGCGACGGCTCCGTGACAAACTTATTGCGGAAATATTACCTTGTGAGCGGTCGGTATGTCTGTAACACCAAATCATGAGCGATCGTTATGTCTGAAGCATTACTCTGTGAGTGGTCGTAGGATTTTAAAATTATTTCACACCTATTTCAGTATGCGGTAACCTCACCAAGGGTTAGGACGGAAATAAGTGGTAATTTGTTGCTATTCAAGTTACCGACACTGACGGTCTGTTATTCGTTACTTATTAAATCTTACGAGCGAAATCAAGTTCTGTGACAAACTGGTTACTAAATTTTCACCGCGTAAGCGATCGTCATGCCTGTAACACCAAGTCGCGAAAGATGGTTATGTCCGAGACATTATCTTGTCAGCGATCGCGGGGTTTTACAAATATTTCACATCTTTTTGAAGTGTTAGTTTGTGAGCGTGGTTATTGTTGATATTCGAATCGCCTTCTACGCCGGCTCTGTGATAATCTAATTACCCAGACATTACCATGAGAGTAATTCCTAGATTTTGCAAACTATTTTCACGGCTTTTTTGTTGAAAGTACGACATTCCACCCGCAGCCTATACCCGAAAGTACGAATCACCGCCGCGGCCATAAGAATAACGATATATCATTGTCGTACTCGCCGTAATTTGGAATATACACATTAACTAAGGACCAATCACATGACTATTTACTTGATACATATTCAACACGAAGTAAGACATACCAACAATGAAGCCGCATGCGACCGATCCCTATACTGAAAAGTTTTACCGTGCCACCGCACCCATAAGACGCAATTGCCGCTTGCCACCCCCGCCATAAGACATAAGAGCCGCATGCCACCCCGGGTTTTCCAGCCGCGTGCGAGCGATCCCTATACTGAAAAGGGTTACCGTGCGAGAGGGGGCCATAAGACACAATAGCCGCATGCCAACGCACCCATAAGACATAAGAGCCGCATGCCAACACGAGTTTCCCAGCCGCATGCGAGCCGGCCCATAAGAGCCCCTGCCAGGTCACGACCGATCTACTATACTACTGACTCGTGACTTGACTTGACTTGACTTGACTCGACTTGACTCGAGTCACCTCCAAAAATCGAGTGACTTGACTAGACTCGAGTCACCTTCCGAAAATGATTGACTTGACTTGACTCGAGTCAAAATCTGCAATGACTCGAAATGACTCGTGACTCGAAGTGACTTGATCCCAACACTGTTGCGATGACGAGAGTAGGTTGCGCATCGTGAACGGCATATGTAACTGATTGCAATAGGTTATTAAAAACGATCGATGAAAGTCGTATTTAATGCATGATATTAAAATTCAGAATGGATAATAAAATTTCGCGTAGTTTAATGAATGGGCTCACAGATAACCTACCGGTGAAAACATCCATACAACTGTGGGGTCTGAGGCGAAGACCCCACAGGTCTAGTTTATCTCCTGACGGGCCCCCATGACCAACGGTTTTATTAGGGGGGCTTACGACGTGCTTTTTCGGCCATGGTTTTGTGGATGGCAAGGTACAGCTGACACATTGTATTCGTAGTAGCCAGAGTAGCCTAATTCTGGTGGTAGTGGGCAATGAGTAAGGTTGAACGACAAAGTGCTTTGTTAGACTCCGAAACGCTTCTTCTCTCGATATGTTTGAGACGAATATTATTCGAGTTAGCGTGGTAGGTTAAATCCATGACCTTCGGCACGAAAGCCTGTGAACGACTCTCGACAGTAGCACGTTTCTCTGGGCAGGGCAATTCTACCTCGCTCAACAGACTCGCTACCGTAAAATCACACACATGAATTTAATCTTCAACATAATTAATTACGACCAAAACCCTCAAAATGTCACTTTGTAGCACCATCTACTTTCAAGAAAACTGTGGCATACTTTTCATTTTGGGTTAACATTTGTGAGTTCACCGGTCCGCTAAATATTTTTTGAAATTTGACTGGTCCGCGAGGTGGAAAAGGTTGAGCACCACTGCTCAACATCACAAGTTATATGAACCAATGCCCACGCTGTCTTGCCTCAGTTAGGATATTGCGTTTTACGTTGAGCATAGCACCATGTCAACAAATTTATTTCATTTGACGGTTTTTGATTCAAAATGAGCATGCAACGGTAGGCCTATAAAGTAGGTTACAATAAGAAAAATGTCAAATGAGAAGTTCACCGACAGTGCAAATATCTATGATACAAAAGAAATGTAGGTTCTAAAATATATTGAAATTATTTATTTGTACCGTATTTAGTATCGGCAAGACGTGATGATAAAATCAATGGGTTATATGTATATTTTCATTGATCGTTTCTCAAAGGGTACGGCGCGATAGCTCGTTCACTCGTCTAAGCACCGGTATTTTAACTGATAATCTACAGTTGTGAAGTAATGATTGTTCCGAGCGCCGGTCGTCGATGATGATAACGATGAGAAAAGACATATGGTGCTTGAAACGAATGTTATAGCCTATGTATTTGTCTCGCTAGTTATTATATAGCGAAAGGCATCCACACGAATAATTAAAATTCTCAATTATACTATGAATCGCTATCAAATATCACACGAAGTATTGTAATCTGACTGTTTTCGTTTTATGCCTATAACAGGGCATACGTATGCCCAAAATTATATATGAGCGTTGGTGAAAGAAACAAACTGACATAAAATCATGATTATAATAATATGAAGCAAATCTAAAACATGCGTTTGCTGATAATTAACTCCTTATAAGCCAACCTCTCATAAAGAATATCTGTCTGGTGTGAAATGATCATTGTTATCAAAACACCACGAATGCTCAACGTCAACAAGATGTCCAGTAGGACTGTTCAAAAATAACTTTTTTCCCAGATTCAAGCCGGTCACCTCTTAAATCGTCAGGTTGCAGTAGAAAACCTTGCTCACCAAATTTCACTCGATTCCAACCAGTTAAGGCCTCCGCAGACCCGATAAAAATTTGTAATTTATTATGGAAAATTAAAAAAAAAATTTTGCAAATATTTCTGCCAACCCCATGAAATTGTTGAGCTGTCTTCAAAGACGTTGCAAAACAAATTTGAGTCAATTCCGACCAGTAGAAGCGGAGTTATGTGAGTTTTTCGATGATAATCCTCGGATTATCCTTGATCTGTGATAATCCGCGATTTATCAACGTAAAACTTACATAACTCCGCTTCTACTGGTCGGAATTGACTCAAATTTGTTTTGCAACGTCTTTGAAGACAGCTCAACAATTTCATGGGGTTGGCAGAAAAATTTGCAAATTTTTTTTTTTAATTTTCCATAATAAATTAAAAATTTTTATTGGGTCTGCGGAGGCCTTAACTGGTTGGAATCGAGTGAAATTTGGTGAGCAAGGTTTTCTACTGCAACCTGACGATTTAAGAGGGGACCGGCTTGAATCGGAAAAAAAAAGTTATTTTTGAACAGCCCTAATGTCCAGGGGTCATTGTCGAAATGTCCATGGATGCTAGTGAGTTTCAGAGGTGGTCAGTAACGAAGTACTACCAGAGGTGGTCAAAGAAATCAAGAAATCTACTCAAGTAGAAGTAAAAATAGCGACTTTCTCCATAAGCAACCTAAAACTACTTGAAGTAGAAGTAGAATTGGCTGACTTTAAAAGTACTCAAGTAAGTAAGTATGAGCCTAATTCATTCACATGGATTGTAAAAAAAAGGGAAATTGAGCCATATTGATGCATACCAGCAGGTACCCAATTTTCGATTGCATAGGCATTCGCCTACATCATGGGATGAAAATGATAGTATTGATATGGAAATGAGATACTAATCCTCTGTTTTCTCGAACAGCACGTTTTAGAAAATAGCATGGTATGGCGCCACCCCCATATTATAAGGCCCGTAGTTTAGTCGAACAGCAATGCGGAGAAGTTGTATAGCATACGGTGTAAACACTTTGAGCGATTAGTAAACGGTAATAGAAAATGTGTTGGACCACAAAAATGCCATATTGTGTAGCTTTATTTCCGGAAATTGATGGCATTACTACACTTGCTTTTATACTTCAACAGATATGTTATCTAGACAAAAGAACTGTTATTAATTATAACCCAAAGTACATGATACTGGCAATGGCAAGTGAAACATAAACACTACTTATGAAAGCGGAACATGTATTTCATGCCTTTAGTCCAGAGAGTTTCAAAGGTTGTATGCTAAAACAGCTCTAAAATTAACAAAAAAGTCAGAGTCCACTTTTCCAGGTTAGGAGAGAGAGAGAGGGAGAGAGAGAGCGAGAGAGAGGGAGAAAGAGAGAGAGAGATTTATCTCGTCAACCGATGACGCCAAAATAAATAGAACTTATATAAATATGCAATATTTAACAAACACAAAACAGTGGTTTATCAGTATTGACTGCACACAAAAAAAATTTACCTCGATTTACCGCGAAATGTCTGGAAGCAGGGTGGCCAGCCACTTGGCAGTAATATAACATTACCGTCACTCAATGTAAATTTAATTTACACCCGTCCGGTAATCTAACTTTACACGCCAGACTGTAATGTTACAGTCATATCTGGTATATTCAACCTATATTCTCTGCTGTACATTTACGACCGAGACTGTAATTTTACCGCCTACCTAGTGCCTACAACTAGGGCTGGGCACAATGATTCGAGTACTCGAATCTGAATCGAGTATTAATTTTAATGATTCGAGTCGAGTAGTAAAAGACGATTTTTTCGAGTACCGTACTGAAATTACACCTATACGCTTCTCACCACTGAAAGTTAATTTATCAACGAGAATTATAGTTTCGATACTAATTTTCCCCGTTGAAGCCTTGAAACCTTACTTGGCGGTATCGTAGCATACGAAACATATAGTACAGAGCTACGAAGGTTACTGGACGTACCATATTTCCGAAGTCATGATTATCTCACAACATTGTCACCAAGTGGAATGAAATCGGTATGGTCGAAAAAATACCAAAGTATCTTATATGGGATGGATAACAGGCATTATATTCTTCGTGGTGACATAAACGGTACATATTTGAATATTAACGTAATGCACTCTGTTATGACGTCATAATGAGTGATACTCGATTACTCGACTCGACTCGAAGCATATTGCGTGATTCAGAATCGAATCACTCAGGTACTCGATTTTGCCCAGCCCTACCTACAACCCTACATGCTGTCCTTTGTAAATCAGATTACATGCCAGCTTCTAGATTAACGTACATCCATACCTATCCCAAAGCAACGTGATGCCAAAATACCGCAAAAGTTTCTTCATGCTCTAAAAATGACATTGGGACAACTGTATATTTATGCATGATTCACGATGAAAAAGTATTGCTGCTGGAGGTCTAATTCTTCTTTAGGAGGCATGCAAATATAGCACGAGTGGTCCCAAGAAAGGGTGAATTAATTCCAACGCCGGATAAACTTCCAATTGTTTCTTTTCTCGTCTTCATTCCTTCTGTGTGACTAGTATCTTGTAGTTCCACTAAAAAGAACTCATGCGTAAGTCGCTATATTAAGCAAAGTTCCTAACCTAGACATGACATTATAATAACTACTAAGACAAATAGGCTAACAAAAATATAAAAATTTTTGAAGTACCGATACTGGTACATTGTGTGATGACGGCTCCGCCTTTTACATGATATAGCAGAGATTCATGACTTACTTAATCTAATGCAGCGGTTGTCAACCTTTTTGGACATGCGCCTCCCTTGGCGATGTTGAATTGCGTGGAGCGCAAGGAAAATTTCAAGATTAATTAAAATCTTTCAAAAATTTGGGAGTGAATTAGTAAATTCAATTTGCATATCGACGGCCGCCAACACATACCAATTGAATTAGGTGACGACGGCCGCAGGTTGCCCACCCCTGATCTAATAGTATACATATGGTGTATCTTACGCCAAGTTTGAATCTGCATTCCAGTGGTTGATTCTTCAAAATTTCTGACAACTTTACCCAAACTTGTTTGAAAATAACAAAAAGACATTGAATAGGACATCAATTTATTTCAATGTAGGATGCACTGAGACTAATTATATTGCTGGTAGTGACTACAGTGAGCACGGCGTCGTTCTGTCCTGCCATACTAAATTTGATCAGTTTTGGAATTGTTTTAAATTGTCTTGATATAGGGTAGCTTAATTGAGGGCGAAACCGAGCAACCTATATTGTATCCAAGTCTGTCTTAAGCAGTGCAGTTTTCCATCTATTACGAACAGCAACCCAGCGAACTGAGCTTTAGGCTACTGCCAAATCTATGAAGTAATGAATGACTTACACGTGGGAATTGCTCTAAATCTTCAAAGAATATCAAAAATTTGCTCAAATGAAGTTGAGTGCGACTGCTGGAGTTTGAATTCGGCGAGCTTTCTTGAATACGAAATAAGTTTCATTTTCAACAATCGTCTTCTGAAAGTGGTTGTGAAACACATGTTTAGTCAGAATTCAGACAAACTTAGTCAATTTCTCGCGCCCCCCAGGTTGAGAGCCACTGATCTAATGTATTCCCAGCAAACACTCGATGTCCAGTTGACTTCCGGTGGAATTACCGGCAGGACGTCCGGTAACTTACGGCCGTCACCTCCCTGGAGTGAGTTTGTCGACAACTAGGGACTTCCTGTCTGCCCTCTGAGTACATCCGCAATGACGTGTTGTGGACATGAAGCGACTCCTCATGGACGCGGCTGACCTATCCTGGACGTCACATGGTTCCCTATGGACGCGTCTGACGTACTGTGGACGTCACGCCACTCCCTGTGGACGTCATGCCACTCCCTATGGACGCGCCTGACGTACTGTGGACTTGACGCCACTCCCTGTGGACGTAACGTCACTCCCTGTGGACGCCAGTCCACGTACTGCGGACGTGTTATTCGCCCCTGTTCAAGTCCCTCAGGACTCCCTTAATGATCTCTATGATTACCTTCTCCACTTCGATACCTGCTCCCACTACATGGAATCACAACTACATGGAATCCAACATCATATAAGCTCACAAACTGTTTATATTGGGTTACTGGAAAACGACAATTGCAAATTTCAAGTAAAACATTAATTAAAGAACTCTTATTATTTAATTTAACAAAGTTAAGGATTAAGTGAAAATTCGATCACAAAATTATAAATATATGAAATAAATGTGTCACATGAATTTTGGAAATATCAGCTAGTTTTAACTAACTAGTCATGACAAACATTCCAATTGAGGTGCATACGAGAAATTTGAAAAAAAAGTGTCAAAGGAATTTGACAAAGGACAACCGCTAAGTTAAGAGCGCGTATTCGTCTTTGGCAATAAACTTTGGTTGCAACAACAGGTTTCTTCTCAGTCCTTGTTTTGCCTGTAGCACATAAAAACAATGTCAGCAAATTGTATGTAGATACACTCTTCATAGCACATGAAATATGTATCAGAGCTTCACTATATATTTCCACTTGCTTTAATTGTAATATGTCTTGTAAATCGCTACTTCTATTTGTACTTGAGTGAAAATTTATGACGATGCTATTTGAGTGTGGAGAGCTTCTGAACTAGCGATACAGAGTATGCGTCAGCCAATCAAATCAATTTGTGGAAACACCCAGGGCTGTAATTGCAATGAGTCGAGTTGCGATTTCTGGTGACTCGAGTCTTTTTCTCAAAATTCGGAAATGACTCGACTCGAGTCAATCTATGTAATGACTCGGACAAGTCATATGAATCGAGACTCGGACGGCCAAGACCGATAACACACTAGTGTAACCACACTATTGGTATTTCGTCTAATGGTTGCGGTACTTGAAAATGCGACCAGAAACTGTTAAAGGTGAGAAAAATCAGTAGCCTATATTATAAATGCGAACCGTTGATATCACCGAACAGAGTTATAAAAAGTGGATTAAACAAGAATTTAACTGGAAACTGTCAACGAAATGGTTGAACTTGAGTCATACCACCATGACTCGAACTCGACCCTATACTCGCTGATTTGGACTTGACTCGGTGGTGAATTGAAAATGACTCGACTTGACTCGAGTCAAAACTATATAAGTGAGATTGACTTGTGACTTCACTACAACCCTGGAAACATCTAAAGTACATACTTGAGTACTTTTCAGAAATTATACTTTCACATAAATTAGTTTGGACAAGACTTGTAATCACTGCTTGTAGCAGAGTGGAAATACATGGCCTTACTACTACTTCTACTCCATTGATGACACAACAATTACTTCTACTTGAGTGTTGAAAACAACTACGTTTTTGACCATCTCTGTTCAGAAGCATGCACCTACGACTCAGGGTTGTAACCAAGTCACAAGTCAATCTCAATTTTATAGTTTTGACTCGAGGCAATTCGAGTCATTTTCAATTCACCACCGAGTCAAGTCCGAGTCCAAGTCACTGTGTTGACCGCTCAGTTTCCAGTTAAAGCCTTGTTAACACTCTTTTTATAAATGTGTTTGGTGATATGGAATGGTTCTCATTCAAAATATAGCATACTAATTTTCCTCACTTTTAGCAGTTTCTGGTCGCGTTTTCGAATACAAGTAGCAATAGACGAATTCCCAATAGTGTGGTCACTTTACTATACTTCGAAATTGCAATGAAATGTTGGTCTCTCGAGTCATATGACGCATGACTCGAGTCCAAGTCGAGTCAATATACAGATGACTCGAGTAGAGTCAAGTCATTTCCGAATTTTGCGAAAATGACTCAAGTCAAGTCCTCAGTCATGACTCGAGTCATTACAACCCTGCTACGACTACATGCAATAAGTCTCGACATTTCGACCTGTGTCCACTTTTTGAAACTACTCACCCCAGTAGCCTACTCTTCCGAACTTCACTTTCTACTTATACTTGAAAGGTAGTTTGATGTCTTGTAAATAGTTATTGATACTGAAGTACTGACCAGTGACCACGACTACTTCGATCATCTTTGTTTGGAAG
Source organism: Botryllus schlosseri (assembly GCF_051294905.1). Lineage (NCBI taxonomy): Eukaryota > Metazoa > Chordata > Ascidiacea > Stolidobranchia > Styelidae > Botryllus > Botryllus schlosseri. The sequence continues at coordinate 2,639,758 of NC_137239.1, forward strand.
TGACTACCTACAATAACTAGGACTGGCCACAATGATTCTAGTACTTGAATCTGAATTGAGTATTAATTCCAATGATTCGAGTCGAGTAAGTGAAAGTAAGTTTCGAGTACGAATATAGAATCGAAATTCTAATTCTCAGTTACGTATTATATATTTTCAGTATTCGAAACTATACAATACTTTACCGAGAAACCGAATTTCGATTCTATATCACTGTGAGCAGAGATGCCACTGGGATATTTCGGAAAAACCCAGATGTGGAGGAGAAATAAACCCAGAAAAACCCAGATCCTATATTTCACTCAAAAGACACGATATAGCTGTGAAAGTGGAGCCTGATAGTCGTCGAATACACTCATACAGTCCTTGAAGCCTTTGATATTAAATTTACAACAGTTCATAATGCACATTTCGCTTGGTCGCACAAAACATGTTGCTTTAATCTCGACACATTGCAATGAAACAATTGGGGCGCAGCGTGAATACTTATTAGTGTACCGGCACTAATTATATCATCGCGCTGCGAAAGTTCAATGCAATGCCATCCATTCCCTATTTCTAAGGATGATCTCATGTATTTTAAGCGACCTGGACAGATTGAAAGTAGCTTTCGGTTGATTAATCATGACAATCACTTTTATTTGGAATAATCACGGACCAATATATAGTGAAAATAAATACCGTAACTGACAAATCATGAAATTCAGGGTTAGGGTTCGAATGTGCTGATAACCAATGCCTCTGATTAACTTGCTAGGGGTGTCCAACTAACTAACTAACTAACTAACTCTCTCTCTCTCTCTCTCTCTCTCTCTCTCTCTCTCTCTCTCTCTGAGTGTCCCGGTTGGAACTCTAAATATACTCAGATAACAATAGGATTATATTAGTCGAATCATCACTTGGTCTGTTCATGTGCTTGTGCATAACATGCAGTTACATGATATTTATCGCTACATGCCGAATTGTTCACCAAGTGCCGAGTTCGCTACTGGCAATCGTCCTATATGAACAATGAACATGACTTTCTGCAACCTGGAAGTTACCATTCAATGAAGCTCCATCGCATCAAGCGGAAGCCTCTTATTTTAGTAGTGAAATAGATTCTCAACACTTTGTCGTTACAATAACAGCAAAATCCATCGACAATGGCGAACTGAAGTGCGTGGATTTTACGATATTGTGACCATACGAATCAAATAATTAATTTTTGAGCGTAAAACTGCACTGGAGAGCTGGATGTTGAAAAAAAACCCGATTTCAAGGATAAAAACCCAGAAACCCAGGTGATGCTCAAAAAACCCAGATCTGGGTGGAAAAACCCAGGAGTGGCATCTCTGACTGTGAGGCCTTGAAACGGTGATTGGTCGAATCGCAGAATACGAAACATGTAGGACATAGCTACGCACGTTCGTGTAAATGACACATGTGTTGTCACAAAGTGCAATGAGCTAGGTATGATCCAAAATTTACCAAACAATCTTCGATGGGATGTAGAACTGGAAATTTTGTCTTTGAAGTTGCATACAACTTGTCATCATTCGTACTGTTGTGATGTCATAATGAGATAATTGAATCGAAGCTAAATATTCGATTCAGCATCGAATCACCCGGGTACTCGATTTTGCCCAGCCCTAATAACAACGCGCTAAAAGTATGTAATACCTCCAATAAATATAGTTTTTGAAACTTGTGTACTTGATACTTGCGTAGGCCTACTTTTCAGAACTTTCCTGTTTCTTTTTGAAGTGATTTTTACAGGCCTTGTGAATCGCTAATTATACTGGAGTAGATGTTAACAGCGTTGCTACTACTTCTACTCAAGTGCAAACAATGATTACTTTGATCACCCCACCAGCTATTGAGTATGCAACGGTCTGTGGACATACGGGCATGCGACGCATGGTCATGCGAGGTAAATTACGGGTTAGGGTTGAATTTAAGCTTGGGTTAGGGTAGGGCTTGGGTCGGGATATATAACGGTTAATTTCAGTGTTATGTTTCGGGTTAGGGTTAGTTTTGGGGTTATGAAGTTACATACTGAAGTGACGCATGCTAAAGTGTTCCATGCTTAACTGTTGTTTTCCATTGTGTCGCATGCTCATATGTCGGGCAATCGTATGCAGAGGTGGTCAGTACCGAAGTACTTTTACTTTTTGAAGTACTTGAAGTAGAGTTTGCCTACTCACACTACTTTTTAAGTAGTTGTGATTTTAGACTACTTCTACTTGACAGTTTGCAGTTTTGTAGGCAAAAATGAGCGTAGAATACCAACTTACTTACTTGTGAACCATCATTCCTACTCCTACTAGAGTAGAAATTCCGGTGCTACTTCTACTTCTACTTGAGTAGCGAAGGTGACTACTTTGACCACCTCTGATCGTATGCAACACATCGACCAAATCTACTTTTTAAAAGTAATTACTAGAGCATATTTCAGAACTTCATTCTCGACTTCCATTTCAAATAGATTTGACACACCTTATAACTTGTTACATCTACGTGTGTATAAATTCATGACATTACTTCAACTTCAGTACAAAGGATGATTACTTTGACCACCTCTGGTTTCCATATAGTGTGTTCAACGTTTTTACCTTCGATTGCTTTCTGAGTTTTTCCCGAGCATGGCGCAGCACTAATTTTGTAGAGTAAAAGCAAAGCTTGTTCTAGGTGGCAGTAGTTCTTCCAAACGATGTCGGCCCCAGTCTAGAAGGCATTCTTTGTACAGCCTGCTTGACGTTGTTGACATCAATTGAAGACATTGTCGATCTAGAAAATTTGAATGATTAGAATAGGTTTAGTGAAGGCATTTGTCAAGAACTCAAGCCAGGTATCCATAACATCCTGTTCAAAAAACAAAATCAAATTGGTGTACAAGCTTGGCGATTCGCACATTCTACTCGCTAATCCAGAGGTCTCAAACACGCGGCCCGCAGAGCATTTTGTGCGGCCCGCGACGACGTTTTGGAATTTCAAGTATTCAACAATATATGCACGAGCCATATATCTGTTTAAATATAAGAACTTGAAGTTCACGCTAGAACTAATACAAAAATCACTGAAATCTCAACATACTTCACCATAGCATCACTTTTAAAAGCTACCATGCGGTTGAAGATCAGCTATTACGTCACATTTGTAGTTTATGATGATAAAACACGACCCGTTGATGATTCGTGACTCAAAATTGTGATTCGGTTTGGTGCGACCTTCTCATAAAATTACTCAATTTCGGATTGACTGGATGATTAAATAGAAATGACTCGAGTTGAGTCGGGTCAAACGTTAAAATCAGAGAAGGAATTGCGACTCGGAACGGTGACTTGGTAATCATGCGGAAGCAACAATTAATGAAACTGCCATGGAGAATACAGAATAGTAATATATCAAAAGGTCGTAGCTTGCGTTGCATTGAGTAGGCCTGTATAGCTATCTAATCAGATCAGTATGGCAACTATTGGTATTCTGTGACCTCCGTGACGTATAGTTGGTTACATGCTGGGTGTTGTTTGTTCTCTTTATCCATGTTATTATCGGTGGCGAGTAGGGTATAGTAGTACCTTCTACAGCTGTAACACCAATGAATTCTTCACCGATTGGACATTTCTATTCCAGGGGTTCTTAACCAGGGTCTGTAGACCCCATCGCGGTACGAAGCGCCATATCAGGGTGTACGAGTTGCATTGTGGAATTAGGCCTATATGCTGTGGAATATTTTTGGCCGATTTAATTAACTGGAAAATAGTCTAATATAGATACCACCAGAAATTGTGTTGAAAATGGGCGAGCGATAGCGGTACGAGCACAAGCGGTACGATCGATAAAAAGGTTAAGAAGCAATGATATTACTATGGCTCAATAATGATTTGATTCAAGTTGTTATTGATATGTTCCAATAAATCGAAGGCAAAATCAAACGCTAATTTAATTTGACTTGGGCAATGACAGTAACAATAGCCGCTAGATCTACTCATCACGACTATATCAAAACCAGGATTAGGCTACACCGCTCAAATGCTCTGATATCAGATCAATCTTCAGTAGATTTTAAAATATTTTACATAGAATTGTGGCACGTCAAAGGTTCACTAGCTGCAATATTATAACTCGACAGTTTTACGATACATCATCTCGCATGATGTCTATCACTCATTAATTGGAAAAAATTATGCCCGGCGCAAAAACAATTTTATTAAATTATTTCAAAATGTGATTTTTTCCGTGTCAAGCGTGAATAGTATAGAATAGCAAATTACATTTTCACGATGTTTGTGGATTGCCTGTCTGCAAGGTCCCGTCAAATAAGGCCTACTTAGAAATTATACATTGAATATCCCTATTATTGATGCTGCGGCCCGCGGCGTCATCAGAACTAGGAAATTGGCCCGCGAGCACATTTGAGTTTGAGACCTCTGCACTAATCAGTAGGGCTGGGCACATGAGAAATTGAGTACTCGAATCTAAATCGAGTATTAATTCGATTACCAGTGAACTCGGGCCATGGTTAATTCGGCCCATTGAACTCAGCCTACGGTAAACTCGGCCTTCGGTGAACTCGGCCTAAACCTAAGCCCCTCCAACCCTAATCTTGGGATACACCGAATTCACCATGTGCGATCTGATCCTTGACGTTCTGCACTCTTCGTCAGCATTATACAGCTCCGTACGCCTAATAGAACATTTTATACATCCGACATACGATACCTAAAGCTATTCACTTTAGTGGAAATGACATATCTGTGAAGTCATGATTAACCCAATGCATAGTCACAAAGTGCAATGAAATAGGTATCGGTCGAAAATACACCAAATTATCTGTAATTTAGTCTGATGTAAAACTTGCATGGCATCATTGTATGTTCTTAGTGAAAACATAAAAGATACATTTTCAACCTTCCATAATACTCATACTGTTATGAGAATAACATGATGAGTGTTTATCGAATACTTGACACTTAACACCAAATTCAGAATCAATCACTCTTCACTCAGGTGCTCGATTTTGCCAAGCCCTACTAATCAGAACAGAAGTGATGCGGCCAACCTGAGATATCTATAGAAATCATGCATACCAGATCAGCGTCACTGTGAATTATGGCACACTTGGATTCAACGAACATCGATATAATATCAAAATATCATGCAGCAATTTTGAGCACCACTGGCAAAATCCTGATCGGGAACCACCGACACAGAGTCTATTTGCGCATCATTTATGACACTTTTTTCAGGCTAACAAATCGCTGATTAATGAACATGAACAATCATAAATCATCACTCCAACTTATATGATTCAACTTCTTAATCCATGGACAATGCACGACTGCGATGCGTTGCTCCAAAGTTGAAAAGTACTATATAACATTGCCTGTTCCATATTTAGACTCCTGCTAAAAATGAAGCAATGTTGTATACGCAGACCCAGGTATGCCCAAGCCTCATCCGCATGAAGAATCCATTGATAATAAGGGTCAATAGTGTGCTTTCTTATTCACGACAACATGACTATCAGCAAAGCAATCAGTCTTCCCTAGGGCCCATCTACTTTGTGAATTTCGCTGTAATGTAGGCAATGTTAATATATTTTGTGAATGTTGGCACAATGTCTCCGTGCAATATAGGCCTACTTATTGGAAGGTAATGGGCGAAATATCTAAAGATCAATGTCAACTCAAGGTCCAAGAAGAAGTGAAAATTCAAATGGAATAATTATCTATTTTCACCAATTTTAAACTTTCATAATATATGACGAGGAACGTGCAAGATATCCAATGAGCTAAATGCGACTACTATTTCTTACCAGGGATTTCAAGATATCATATAGCTAAGTTACATGTATATAAATTATAAGCTATCGTTATATTGCAAGTTATAAGTAAGCATTTTAAGTATGTTGCACGGCAACATTGCCGACATTGCGACAACCCGTCTTCCCCATGAACATGTTAAAATCAATGTAGTTTATAATTGGTTTAGCGTTTGGGTATCATTAAATTAGCCTGAGGTTAAAGTTGGGTTAACTATACTGATTGTTCCTGGAATACCCTAACATTAAACTAATAATAAAGCCATACATTTTGACATGTTCACCGAAAGCCTCGCCTAGTATCAATTGTTTTAATGTTGTTGTGGACACAACACAAAATTACAACAAATACGATAATATAGCCTACATGCCGGTCAATGGGATGCTACTATTCATTATCATAGGCGCAACTATAGTTTTCAGCCACAAATTCAGCAATCTCACATTCTGTAAAGGAACATCCTATAATACACTTTCAAATTATATAGCTATATAAACCTAAACACTGGCTATAATACATTCATCGATAACTGCATCTGGTTTGCTGCATGGATCTTGCAGTCTTTGGAAATTCATGTCAAACTTTTCATAGTATATACCGTACACATCAAACAGTAAGTTGGATATTACAACAACATGAAACCCACTGTGCTGCAAATCGAACTTCAATGATTACATTATAATTAAATATTATCATGATCATGCTCATCGCTATACTATATAGTATTACAAGTACTGCATAAGTTTACGATTAGCAGCGGTTCGATTAGTTTCGTTCGTACATGATAAACCGCGGCGCAGCCGCAGACGTGCCACTAGAATCGGTCCGTGGACATATGAGCATGCGACATTACAGCATGCGACAGTTCGGCATGCGACAATTTGGCATGCGACACATGAGCACGTGGGTTAAATTACGGGTTAGGGGTAAGTTAGGTTAGGTTTATGGTTGGGTTAGGGTTAGGGTTTAGGTTAGGCTAGGTTAGGTTAGGTTAGGCTATGTTTCGGGTTAGGGTAAGTTTTTGGGTTATACAGTCACATGCTGAAGTGACGCATGCTGATGTGTTCCATGCTGAACTGTCGTTTTCCATTGTGTCGCATGCTCATATGTCGGGCAACCACTAGAATCATAGTGAAATTCATTACGGTTATCGCAGTTAATGATGACCGAGGCTGTTGCTGTTCAATAAATATAGCACTCAAATACCAAGCTTCCGTGATCTCTGCCTTTCCAGTACTCATGACAGCGACAATATCAATAATAATCAATTGCAGGCACAATCCATCCACGCCGTTAAGTATCCTATTCTAAACTAAACCATTCCTGTGATAAATCCGTCACTCCGCCATTACTACAAAACCTGTTCTTTCAAATTCAAATCGAATCACGCGCGAATGCTCGCCAGACAGAAGAACGGAGTCATTTGGTTTTATGGTTGAATGAATTTCAAGCAACAGGCGTGCTCGGCTCGACACTCGAGATTCGACAGGTATCGGAATGCCTCATATGCATTATCGCTGGCCTCTTGCGCAGTGCGGCCTTAATTATCGATAATAGCCGGGCAGACTGAGTATAGTTCCCTGATTGGAATAGTCATCACCATGCCGTTATTACGGTTGTCAAGTTTTCATGCATTGGGTATACCGTATACGGTATATTTGAAATAATGTATTTTGCCTTGATGTGGACATTTCGATCCAGTAATGTCACAATAAAATAGCTGTATGTCTCTACATCGTAGGCTACATATGTGCGACCGCGATCATCGATAGCCGGGCTTCTGAAGTTCCGCGCGATAGAAAGTCATCGCCATATCATCAATCAACATTCTCGTATTCACTCCGATAGATTACAAATGGTGAAATGTATCATGACATTCATGAGTGTATTCAGAAAACTATTTTGCAATGATTGCACAATGCACACTTGAATTCATAGAAACGATTTCCAAGTAGGGACATTCTGACGAACTGTGTAGGTGGCATCCAGGCATAATACCATTATGACATCCACTGGAATGGTCATTGGTGACTGGTACAGGAGCATTCTAAAATTCACTTCCTCTGGTAGTCACCTGGAGTTACATAAATTGACGTTCAATCTTGGGCATACTGAGCAAGTCCTCCGTAACTGAGGGTGGGAGGTGGGACGAGTGGGAACAATTGTGGACATACCAGTAACTCCACGGGATATCGAGTGTTTGCTGGGTTGAAGCAAAATTTTCCTCATTTGAGGTGGCATGTGTGCCAAACAAATCCCAGCAAGCATGAAATCAAAGTCATCCCGGTTGTGTGCACAGTCGTAGATATTCACGGTAACAAATACAATGTATTACTGTACCTTTTACGATGCATATTCCATTCAGCATTCTTAGGAATCTTCAACGATCCACTTTCTTCAGACACAACAAGCCTCGCTCCACCAGGGTTAGAATCCCGGTACTTTAGCGCTTAGCGAGACACCGATTCCATAATGGCGCGCCACGCTTTGCCCAAATCTCAATAATGGCCAGACGCAGACGACGATACGACACTCAAACGATTTCGAAATAAGTGGTATTCATCCGCTAACATGCCACCAATAATATTTACTGGCCACGTTATAATCTTTGATTTAGGTCTTATTTTTTCATACAGAAACATTTATCATTGCATATAATCCCTTTCTTTTCCATCGAATTTCCTATAAATTGATATTATTCCATGTGTTGTTCACTACTTACTGTACTTATACTTAACCAGACGCTGTTTGTGATGTCACAGTTGGTTGATGCGTTGGTTGTTTACTACGAATCTCAGAAAAAGCAGTAACGCGTAGCGTTAACATACTGTAACCTAAACCTATTACTGGTCGCCCTGTCCGCCATTACCAAATGGTCAACTGAGCATGCGTTGCTGATATTTCTAGTTTCGCGAACAATATTATACATCCTAAACTGTTATTCTATCTTATTAGCCCTATCCGTGACGAATGTAACCAGCGAGACCGGCCGTATAGCCATAGCCTTATAATATAATATAATGGCTATGGTGTAACCACATTAGCTACGATTGTCAGTTGTTTCTTGTACCCTACTATGTTCTATACTGAAATTGGTACTAGGGCCAACAATTTCCGTATGACAGACCCCAGTCTCGCGATCGTGGTTGAATCGGGTCAAATCACCACAAAAATGATATCAGTAACATTCAGTTCCACGTATAACATTGGCCGCAGCGATTTTCAAGCTAATCAATTTTGACAATAGCCTGGTAAACTGCAGTAACGAGTAATTGCCACTGAGCTATATAAACACTGGAGTGCGCTACTCGCGATATTTACGTTGTCACTAGAAACAGTTGCATTGTGGGGAATAGGCTGGACGATTTAGTACAGGAGCTTATGGAAAAACGTCCAGTTTTAAAATATATTTGATTCGTATTGGGTTTGTAGTATTTTATACGAATGGAGCTTTGAATGAATAATCATCGTAACATTCAGGATTTGTTTCAGCCCAATATCTCGTGTTTATATCTGTGTTATCTGTGTATTTCGACATGTCGAAGATATAAGTGGTTTCGCTTGTTCGTGGTAAAATAAGGTTGTCTATGTGTCATCGTATGTATTTTTTTGTGGTTATATTCCTGATGTAGATTGCTTTACTCGTTGTATCGAGCATATTTTACCGGTACAGAAATAACCAAGCTGTCAAAAGATGTATAATGCCAGTTCAGTTATCTTTCAGATATATGTATCTATAGGAAGTAAAAGCATCTACGATTGTCAGCTTGAAGTTATTATCGGAGCGTGCCTCAGAATTACCTATCCTGGATTCAAAATCTTCATACTGCAATGGAGCTGATGTGAATGCTGTAACTGCCAGCTACGTGGTGGCTGTGAATATTGCTGATGGAGAAAATTCAGCATCATGGGACATATCAAAAGGCACTGCTGAAATCAATTGAATGCCATTGTGGTTATTCTACGTATTTATTGGTTCAGCGTATTTAAATAAATCCAAAAAAGAGAAAGTAAAGATATGTCTGCTATGTGTAGCGATGGGGTAGTGATTTCTGTAGAAGTGACTGAATCAGTTCATTGAATGAGAGAAACAAGAAATGCATGGGTCCTTATTCAGATGTAGCTAGAATTGCCCAATTCACAGTGAAATTGAGGCTATGTTGGTTACAGCAATCTGTGCACTGTGGGAGTTCATAATAAATATTAATTTTATCGAATCAATGCGGCACAAGATACAATCTAAATGGCGTACATGTATTTGATCATAATTACACCTTTAGCTACCCATATACGTGTGTACATGAAGCTTGGCTCGTTTTGCACTTTCATGAAACCAGAAATTAGATTAGATTCAAAACTAACTGGAGATGTGAACATTCCAACTCAGTTTTTCTGCCCACGATACTTGCCTACCCTGCTAGATGAAGCACTCGAACCTGGCTTTAGATCAACCATTTCTGTGGTCACACGCAATAACGCGCTGTACTGTCTCGTACCAAAATGCTGAACTTTCGTTTTCAGAAACACCAGCTTCGGTTATGAGAAACGAATTTTTCTATTAAAATAACAACATAAAAAAATAAAAACAGAAATAAATTAATTAATTGTGATCGACTTTACGTCGCCTTCGGCGTAATTAACGGTGATCTGAAAGTCAAATGTGGGATAAGTTAGGGCTTAATATCTGCGAACGAGGTATAATAAACGAACCGATTCTGATCTTAGTTCCAATTTAATGGAATTTCTTCTCTTCTTACGCAGCACAGGCACAGTCACATTGAAGGCCACCCCACTGCGGGGCCTACGACGACGACGTCGTTTTGGGGCACTGTTCAAGATAAATGAACTGACATATGAGAAATTGTTCACTTGAAGACACATTGATCGACATACCTTGATGTCACGACAACGTTTTTATACCAAAATGTGTATAAAATAGTAAAGAAAGTGTGTTAGCCGGTGTCTTCTACGGGTTTGAAGTATGTGTTGGCTAGACTTGCTCATCCTTGCTCCCTTCTTTGTTTTCTTATTATCTGTAAAGAAACCAAGAACGGTTTGTACAGAATTACAATAATGAAAATTCTACGGCATACGAAGAAAGTGGCCTCACCTCATTCAGTGGGTTAGCCGGTGTCTTCCGTGGGTTTGAAGTAAGAGTTGGGTATGTAAATATTATCTCTGGCGACGCAGGGTTGGCTTTACAGCTTAACGATGGTCGATTCCAGAACCTTTGAATGGAAAAGAAAACAGCCACGAGCAAGTATGGAATAAAGCGATAGTTACATCTGTGTACAAGAACACATATCATATAAATTATATATTCACAGTTTACCGCTAAAGGTATTGGACACTGAATGCAGCCTAATGATAAAAGGATGACAGATGTAACAAAATTGTTATCCATCTTCTCAACGACAACATCGGAAAGCGGTAACGAATTGTCATTTTCTTTTTCAACGGAAGGGTGAAGGTAATTCAACAAATGAATCAGCTTGAGCCTCATTATTGAACATATGGCAAAGGTGTCAATCGCCGTAACAGAACCAGCTTAATGAAATAACATTAATGCCCAATCTGTGCTAGTAGAGAATATATTTTAATGGAAGCCTATAAAATACGCATGATCGAAAAAACAACAAAATATGTTCTATAGATAGAACCAACTCTTGGAATTGTTTCAAACATAAAGATTTGAGCTTTCCACATAATTTATATTATCATGACATTACGCCGAGCATGTCCACATTCAAGTCGAAATACAAGCAATTACTACTAAATAAATACAGTCCATCCTCAAGATTACCGGACCACGACTGACCTGTCGATCTCACTCCCCATGACATGCCGCCCTATTTCTTGTCGCTTTCTTTTCCTATACCATCTTCTTTACTTTCATTCAGTGTGCATGCCTCCTCTTTACATCGCCTATAGGCCAAGGTGGGTGTCAGATTCCATAGACTACTCCTTGTCGCTTCGACATCTTCCTGTCTTTTCATTGTATCGCATTTTTTGTGGTGTATTGAACTGATAAAATTGCTAATAAACCAATGATGATGATGATGACTCTAGAGACACAACTATAAGCCCTAGTAATGACCAGAGGTGGTCAGTTAAGAAGTACTTCTACTTAAAGTAGGTTTTGCTCACTTGCGCTACTTCTTCAAGTTTTTAAACTACCTCTGCTTGAGTAGAATCAATAAATACGATGGCCATTGAGCGAACTCACCGGCTTCAGGAATCCTCACATCCAAGTTGCGGTACGTCGATCCGACCATTGATTGTGTAGCATGTCCAAATTGCGACTCTTTTAATTACAAAAATATCAAATAAAATCGCTGAGGGTTACTGAACCACAATAACTTACAAAGCCGTATGCGGATGAAAGGATCGTTCCTTTTTCTTCGCGTGTGCGCCATGTCCTTACTACTTCAGTGTAGATGCACTACTGTGTAGCAACCACGCCAGGCGACTTGGCCGATTTGAATCGGCCGCCTGGATTTCCTTTCCTAGGCCTATACATCGGTCCTGAATGTGATTGCTCAATTGCTTGTCGTATGGGAGAAAGTCGTTCCACAATGTTATGATATGACCTGCCACCGCTTCACTCAAACAGTAAGTACAATCTCTGTGAGTTAGCAGGCAGTCGGCCAACGCTGAAACCTTTTCATATCCGGGAACGTTATTCGATCCCACTGAACCGTCGACTCTGGTTTGAATATCATAGCGTCAGGTTCAGAAGATCCTCTAGCACAGCGGTTGACTGACAATGTACGACAACGACACATTTCCTGAATCTTTAATGCAGCGGGAACTTTGAGCGTGTCGTTGCCCTCGAGCTGGCGAAGATCATCAGCAAATTGTAAACAAGCAACCTGAAAGTTGACTGACCAACTGTGGCAGTTACTGATTTTTGAAGAGAATCAGCTTTGTTAACACTCTGCGGACGTTCTTGTCTGATGTCCTTTGATTGTATTCTACTCCTAGATGTTTGAATTTAATCTTGCAATAGGTCTTGGCGATGTCTTTTGTCATAGTGATTATATGATCGTCACCAACTGAGGTGTCATAAATATGGTCTTCAAGTTCTGGGAAAGCTGGTGATTTACCAGACATGTTCGACAGAATAGCAGTGGCAAAGGCGTTGATCAAGCCCTTGCAATGAGGTAACTTTCCAGAAGTAACATGAATCATTCGCTGGAAGCATTTTTCAGCCTCCTCACATATTGCAATAACACCAGTAGATGGTTTAGTTAGGCTACCCCTGTTCTTGAATTGCAGGAAACTGCCACTGGTTGCCGAAGCCACCATGAGCGACCCTTTACACGTTGGGCAAAGACATCGCTCAGCCACTGACTTGGCAACATAGCCAGCAATATATGATATGGCTTGACTTTTGTACTCAGACAAAGTTGTTATTTTAGGAACATCGGAGTAGTCATGCTCATCTTGCATAGGTCGTTTCGCTTCCAAGTCGTATTTTCTGATCAAGGTCGCGGAAGAAAGAGAGAGTCCATTTTCTTGAATCCTGAAATCATCCAAGAGGTCCAACATGGCGGTTGCGTCTCTTTCTTCGCAATTTCCTGATGATGCACGGATTCCCAACTTCATCAATAACCTTTTATACGCAGCAGTAAATTGCAGACAAGTAGGATTATTGTTGAAGCCTCCTGCTTTACGGACAGCACAAAAAAATAGCTCAAGATGATCTTGACTGAACTTGTACATCAGCAAGTACCTCACCATATTTGTAGCCACTAGGCGATCAAAAAGGCTCTGCGTGCTCTTTATGCAAACCAGAAATCCTGTTTCCCTGCGAGATTCAACAATGGGCTTTCCCGAGGGGTCCTGTAATTTGGCAATATAATCCATCATTTCATACATGAATGGACGCCACAAGTGCTGGTTTGATTCCTTTAAAAGAGATATATACCCTTTTGCAAACGAATTTCTCGAATTGAGTATTTCGAAAAGGCGATCAAAACTACGCAAAAACTTGACGGTAGCAGCACTACCCCGAAAGCATCTCACTTTGAGGTTTTTATCACAATATTCGATTGCATCAGCAACACTGCTGCTGATTGTTTGAGCAGCCAAATTGACTTTCATCTTTTGCTGCTGCCATTCCACATGACACTTCTTCAGCTTATTGCCAAGTCTCAGGCCTTCTGATGCCTGGAGTTTTTGCAGTAAAATGATGAAATTCCAAGAAATTTGGTGCCCACTACCATCTTGCAAAGTACCCCATTCTGCTAGGCAGTTTCTGATTAGTTTGAGCATGTGACAAGGATCTAGAATTACTTGGATTTGATGATCGTGTAAATACGGATTAGTAAAACTAGACACAATGTTCCTGGAGGATATATTTTCCCCTAATGCAGAAAGCATTGCGAAGTGACATGAAGGTCCGTCACATGTCAATGAAGCGACAGTTGCACCCACTTCATTAGGCTTGTTTATGCAAATTCTGACCAAATTTGCTCGTTCCGATCCTGTTAAACCATTAATGAAAAAGTATCCAAGCGGGATCTTCCAGGATGAATTGATACAAACAGCCATAAAAACTGATGCATCTTTAGCAAGAGGCAAAGAATCATCATCCTCACAGTCAGTACCCATGTCTACATATCCTCGGTATCGTTTTCCATCCCAAAAAAACTGTTTGCGGATCGACATTTCATCCATCATTATGGAGCATATTACAGGATTTGCTGATGCCTCTACTTTTCCTCTGATAGCAGAAAAGGCAATACTAGTTAAGCCAGGCTCAGCGGGAAGTTTTCCATACCAGCGTCTTATCACACTTGGATGGGGAAGAGCAAGTTGAAAATTCTGACGCACAAAATTGTATGCTTTAGTGGAATAATACTGAAGCGTCATTGCAAATGATTGCAGTTCCTTAGAGTATTTGACTCCTCTTCCACCAGCTTGTAGCTTCATACGTTGCAAGAGCTCACTTGGTAGACCACTGAATTTTTGCGACATTACCTCTACACACGAATCGCTTATCAAATTGTTCTTCTTAAGAGATGCAATGACCTCATCCAGAGTTTTCACTTTTTTTTGCAGACGGTATGTTCTCATTCTGGCTGCAACCAACCTCTTTTTAATTTCTGCCACCCTACGGCGTTGCTGTTGAACGACTTTTCGAGGAGACGTGTGCGCACAGTAGCTGTGGTCGTGAAGAACTACTTCAGGTTCAGCGGTTTGTGCTTCATAATGCCGTTTCTTATCTGGAACTGCAGAAGGTCTCACTCGGTTGTTCGAAGCCAGAAATTTGTGAATTTTATGTTAACTAGGGCTAAAATAAAGGTATAGTAATTGGAACTCAAACTCCATAAATATATAGTCACTGTCTAGTGTCTACCGTACCTTTGGCCTCATATATTTTGGAAAATTCAGAAATCTTGTCGGCACCGCATTCGTCCTTAAACGAATTCTCCCGCCTACACGGTAAATATCACTTTCTGAAAAATGATCAGAGCAGATGACCGACGATCTTGCTGGCTCCCAGTCTTTTCTTCTAATACATTCTATCCATCTTTCTTTCAGGAAATCATTGGTAGGAAAGCTGCGTTGTAGAGAACATTGTATCAGTTCACAAGTAATTCTATGATACGAAGCACACCAAATTGAACATTCTTAGTTATGAACCATGATAAAAGTAGCAGGAACATATGTGAAATTATCTTGTTTGATTTAGATATATCTGTTACTTTCCACCCCAGAAGGATAAACTATTAGGTAACCTTTTAAATCTAAAGCCAAAGGTAAACCTAAAAATAACATCTTACGAGACAAATCGAACGTCTCGCACGCACAAAGCTATAATGAACTCGACCACGGAATTAGCAATTTGAACTTTAGTGTGAGCATCTGGCACCAGAAATATAGAATTATTACTCAACTATGCTGGACAAAACCGTGTGGCCCTCAATTATACCTTTCCTTCTAGTCCTACCTCCAACCTTCACGACAATTTTAAGCAAGGATTGAATACTAAGCTAGTTATTGGCTGAACTGCCCATACAAAATACAAACAGTGACCTGGCTGGTCATGCTATTACAGGTATACTGATGAACTGACATGGTGCTGAGACTGCTGATATAGTCTGCTCTGATCATACCAACATCCATATACTTGTGACAAAATGTTCTGGTATAATGACACTTTAACATGGCCTATTCATTAATGCTGTGGCTTATCTGGACACTGATTAACTGTGATGGTCAGGAGATATTAAAAATAGAAACTGATTCTTCAAAGATAGTCTTGCTGCCCAGTGCCCTGCATATTCTGCCATTCACTCACCGGTGAAATGTTCTTGGATGCCGACGCTTTACCAAAGACTCTTCATCGCTACTACCATCGCTATTACTTCTCATATATGACTCCGTGGATATCTTTTTCTGCCTTTTACTGCACCCATAGGCGCAACAAACACTACCACCAAAACGAGATGTCTTCGACATGTCGAAATACACAGATAACACGGATATAAACACGAGATGTTGGGCTGAAACAAATCCTGAATGTTACGATGATTATTCATTCAAAGCTCCATTCGTATAAAATACTACAAACCCAATACGAATCAAATATATTTTAAAACTGGACGTTTTTCCATAAGCGCCTGTACTAAGTCGTCCAGCTTATTCCCCACAATGCAACTGTAACATGGTGACAACGCAAATTTGCTTAGCCGGCGATGGCAGTAGTTCGGGGCTTGGTAATTGCCCGTAAATCTGCGACTAAATTCTGGTAACTTGACTTTACAGCTAAATTAAGGTAATATTACATATCAAAATGTAAAATTACGAGCTACTCACAGTTATTGGCTGCGACCGGTAATTCGTTGCAAAATTTACAGAGATTTCCCAGTAAATCTACAAGATTTTTTTCAGTGTGGTACCGGCGATATGAGCATGACGATCTTCGTGTCAGCCGGAACCAGGTTGAATGGTTATTTGAATGAGATAACCTCATAACATGATAACGAACCAGGGTAAGCTAATACGGAATGTACGGAATCTCACAAAAAGCAATAGCAGCAATAACAAAGAATATATGAAACACATAATAACAGTTACAGACAGTCACAATCAATGTGCAAAAAAACACAAGTAGGTTGAGGATTTATAACTGATAATGGGCAGTGTACAAGCATTGACTATTATTTGCTCAGAAGCGAGTTCAACATCCCTGACTTAAATGAATTATAGTTGGAGCTTTTTAGGTGTGGCGGAATCTGGTTGTTTCATACATCAATCCCTGCTCGTTTAAATGGAGGGAAGCCTCTATCAGAGTGGGACATAAATAAGTTAGTGTTTGCGGCAGACCGCGTGTCATGACTATGCACATCTCTACAGTATTGAAAATAGTTCCGTAGAGATACAGGGACTTGCAGCTGGTTAATTTTATACATTACTTTAGCTAGTTCAAAGATATAGATATCACTAATTTTAAGAATACGCAACTTTTTGTAGTACGGATCAAGTCGACTATAGAGCAATAGCTCTTAATGCTTTGTTCTGAACGACCTGAAGCTAGTTCAATAGAGTTTTGGTAGCAGATCCCCAAATTATAATATAAGTAAGTAGATCACAAAATATTACGAAGTAGAAGTAGCGAAAATCAGATCTACTTGAGTAAGTACCACAAGTAGAGGAAAACTACTTGAGTGCTTCGAAAAAGTAGAAGTACTTCGTTACTGACCACCTCTGAGTACTACTATTTCGTAGTGTTCAAGTAGTTCTTCACTACTTGTACCAATTACTCAAGTAAATCTCATTTTCCTTACTTCTACTTCTACTTCATATTACTTCGTGATCTACTCACTTACTTCTTGATGTATTCAGTTGGTCACGTTGAAATAGTAAAATCCTCCAATTCGAAAGAGAGACTGAGGAATTTCGAGACTGTATTCATGGTGAACCAACATTTAATTTCCATAAAGAGAAAAGTAAAGCCCAGAATTTTCATCACGCTACGAGCAAAGTACACATGGAGTGAAAAGCATGTCTTCACGAATGTATTGGTGAATAGGCTATAATTCAGGTAGCGGTGGCGTGGCTCCGTTTACTCACATCACACTGTCGCCCTTATGAAATAGTTCTCCACAGTAAATATGGCCCATCATAACGTTTTAAACTAGTAGCCTAATATAAAAATCTATAATTGGCCTATCATATCGTAATTTAGCACCCCAGCATGGCTTGCCCTGACCTGGAAAAGTGGTCTCTGACTTTTTGAGCGCTAGAACTGTATTAGCAGGCCGCTGTTGAAGCTGTCTTGACAAGAGACATGTAACACATTTCCCGCTTCTCGGAAGTCGTGTTTGTATTTTTCTTTTAACTCACGATATTAGTTTGAGATCTAGGTAGTTTCAGTTCCTTTGTCTGGATCTGGAGAGCTTACATGCTGAAGTTTAAAAGCAAGTGTACTAATGCCTCTATTTTCCGAAACTAAAATTACACTCTAGTATGACATTTCTACGATCATTCATATTTCTTATTAACGTATACTACTCTCGTTAATTGTGAACACCGTGTACGATACAGCTTCTTGGTATTGTTCCGCGACTAAACTATGCGCCTTGTAATATGGGTGAAGGCGCCGACCATGACGTTTTCTAACTTAGGGTGTTCGGGTAAACAAACATTAGCATTAACAGCGATACTTTCATTTGAATCCCATGATGAGGACGAATGCTTTTGCTCTCGATACTTGACACCTCATGTGATGCAACAATATGAATCAAGCTATCTGCACTTTCCGTATACCTCAATTTGCAGATTTTGACAGTCCATGCGAACGTATGACTGTTTTCAAAACTTCTTACTTACACTTACTTGAGTAGATTTCAAGCCATGAAATTATACTTCTACTTCAAGTAGTTTCAGGCTGCTTACTTCTAATCAAATTTGTGTATATTTATGCGTCGCTACTTCTACTTCTACTGGAGTAGCCGACTTTGACCTTCGGTGATGAGTTTTGACTGCTGGTTTCGTCATCGATAGACTAAGTGAATTGTAAGCCATCAATTTATTTACAATCGCGATATTGGATTGCTGTATACTTGCATGCAACCACTCATATTTACCCTAATATTGCCAGTACAGATGTGGTTACCAATGAATGATTCAAAGAACAAATAGCTTCAAAAACTCCCAGTAATGCAATAACAGACGATACCTATGCTGTGAGGCATTTGTCCAATAGAATATTTATTTAATGTACATCCAGAAACTGGAATGCTGGTGAACCGAACAGCGTAACCGAAGATTGTGTATCCCTGTTGCATCGAGAATCCGGTAAATGGAACGATGCTCCATGCTCCAAAGTCAAACACTTATATACTTGTGAAAAAGGTAACGCGTATTAAGAGTTAGTTTGGAGCGGTTGGAAGCATTGGGCGTACGAATGAAAATATTCGTGAATTGGTGTACGGACAAATAAAAATTATTGCATGCGATTCTATGTGTCAATGAAACGGTGTCATACATATTATATATGGGCAATCAATTAATCATCAAAGCATATATACTGAACGAACCAGAAACTGAAATAATTTAAACTTTTGTACTCTGTTCATCTATAGGCCACAAGGTTGACCTCAGGTTGAAATAACTAACATAAAAACCTGGCGGCATTCTACAGTAGATAGATCGCGTTTCATTCGTATCTGTTTTCGTGTTGTTCCGAATCCTGGAAAGACCTGCAACCCACCCTATAATCTGTTGCGGCACACTAATGTGCCGAATAACTAATGTTCCCTCTAAGCTGCGCACGTGCGCAAATGTGCAGTGCTGACAAGGTCTCTGCGCACAGAAACTTTAAGTTCGGCTTTTAACAGTAAATTCATATTTATTGACTCGAAGAACTTTTCGCATGGCTCTTATCCAGAGGTGGTCAGTAACGAAGTACTTCTACTTTTTAGAAGTACTCAAGTAGCTTTCCTCTACTTCTAGTACTTACTCGAGTAGATGTGATTTTCTCTACTTCTACTTCTACTTTGTAATATTTGGTGATCTACTTACTTACTTTTCGCTATTTTTAGTTTGTCAAGTAGAAGTAGCCTGATCTCCCCAATACGAAAGATAGCCTGAGGTATTTCGGAGCTGTTTTCACGTAGTACCAACATTTAATATTCATAATAGTCCAGTAAAGCCCAGAAATTGTGTTGCGCTTCGCGTACAGTAGTTATGGAGGTACAAATATGTTTTCACGAAAGTATCAGTGAATATAATTTAGATACCGGATTGCTTGGTTCCGCTCACACCGCATTGTCGCCCATATCTAATATTTCATCACAGTAAATATGGCCACCACAACGTTTGAAACTACCGTTTTACAATCTAGCAATTACCTATCATATCGTAATCTAGCAGCCCAATACGCGTCTTGCTAATCTGGAAAATCCAGCTTTTTTGAACGTTACACCTGTTTTAGCAGATCACATCTGAAGCTTTATGGACAAAAGACATGAAATATATTTCCGCTTTTTAGAAGTGGTATTTGCATTTCACTTTCGATTGTGAGTGCCATACTTTGAGTTCTATACTCTATTTTCTGAAAGTAAAGCCTTAATAAATATAACATTTACGATCCACAGTATTTGTTATTAACGTATACTAATCGCGTAAAGTGATGAAACCGTATCCGATACAACATCTACGCATTGCCTCATGCTTCGCCGAAACTTGGGACCATATCATACGGGGTAGGGTGCCATGCCATGATATTCTTCAAAACAGGGTCTTCTTTAGTAAACAAGGGGTTAGTATCGCATTTTCATATCAATACTATAATTTGCATCCCTTGATGCCAAAGCATGCTTATTCTGTCGAAAATTGATACGCCTGGGATGCATCAATACGAATCAAGCACCTTTCGCATAGCTCAATCCGCAACTTTTGACAGTCCATGCGAACGAATTAATACTGTTTTCAAAACTACTTACTTACTTGAGTAGATTAAAAGTTAGTCAATTCTACTTCTACTTCAAGTAGTTTTAGGTGGCTTATTGAAGAAGTACTTCTACTCGTACTTTTGTGGATTTTTCTTCGCCACTTCTACTTCTACTTGAGTAGCTATCTTGACTACTTTGACCACTTCTGCTCTTATCAAGAGCAACCAGCACGATAAAGGATACAGAAAAGAGATCGATTCAAAACCAAATAGCGAATTGTGACGCAATAATGGAAATTTATAAATAACATAAAAGGAAATTCAACCATAGCAACAATGCTGCGTATATAACAACAAGCAACTTGAAAAAGTAGTGCCCGTGAGGAATAACATACAAATACAATGAGACAATGCAGCAATACTAGGCTTACCATATTTTGGAAATGTAAAAAGAGGACACTTTTTTAGAAATTTCAGACATGCAAAACTGGAGAAGAATACTCAAAAACAGGTAAATTTTTCCCACTTTGTGATCGGTTGACTAAAAAATAAGGTCATCACTTTCGCTCAGAGCTCAGAATAATGGGTATCTCTCCACATTGCCAGGTCGATGACTAAAAAAAAAAAAAGGGGGGGGGCTTCTTTTCGCCCAGAGCCAAAATCACAGCTATTCCCTCCGAAATACCCGCCGGAGCTTCACTTCTGCGCTAATTTGCGGCATATCACTCGCAATTTCCTCTAAATCTGACCTAAATTTTCAAAAAAGAGGACAAAATCTCAAAAAGAGAAAAAAAGGGCGTCCTCCGAGGACACTTTCAAAAAAGGCAAAAAAGAGGACAAATCCTCTTAAAAGAGGACGTATGGTAAGCCTAAGCAATACAGAAAAAAATTGAACAAACATACGGATGAACAGCTAAGCAACGACAACTAATATGGGATTTTGAGATTATTCAAAAATTCTTTCTGGCGACAAAGGACCGGGTTGTTTAGTTTGATGAAAGTTGAGTAAATAAAGAACAAAATAGTTCCCTACTATTTCTTGATGTATTGTTAGAAAAAACGGGTGACAAATTCACCACATCAGTTTATCGGAAGTCAACATTCACCGGTCATTATGTTAGGTGGAACTATTTTTGCCCGAAAAGGCGTAAATTAAATTTGATCTCCACCCTTGTGCATCGAGCACTTGTGATTTGCTCTAACGACAAATTGCCCTCAGAATGTAATTGGATTTAATCCATTCTGTTCAAAAATCGATATCCCGATAGCATCACTGACTCTGCCATTGCGGAGAAAATGCGCGAATTCAGACAACCTACAGTTTTCGGCTCTGTTTCTAATAGATTCACCAAATCCATCAGATCATGCGTCGAATCGTGTTATGACATTGTTAATGCTAGGATTGTGTATACAACGAATCAAATTTTGCCAAACACGCGAAAGGATGTGCTGCCTGCTTTTCATCAAAGTATCATGTATTAATACAAATGCCACTGTGCCAGTTGGTATGTGGGACGCGCATCCCACCGCTTGCTAGAACGTATCAAACAGCATGTTCCTAGGAGGATAAGATCAGCATCGCAGTCTCCTGATTCTGAAAATGTCACTCAGCAGTGTAAACACGCATCAAAATCCCAATCTTACAGCCAAGTGTTGGCATGCAGTTTTTCAATTGGCCGGCATTTGATCGAAAACCCGTCTTGCTCCTATTCAGACGACATTTTTTCAGTTTTATCCAAGGGTGGATCTATATTTCATTCAACAGCTTTGGAATCCACTTTCATCAAACTAAACAACCCGGTCCTTCGTCGCCAGAAAGAATTTTTGGATAATCTTAAAATCTCATACTAGTTGTCGTTGCTTAGCTGTTCATCCGTATTTTTGTTCCATTTGTTTTTGCGTTGCTGCATTGTTGCTATGGTTGAATCTCCATTCATGTTATTTATAAATTTCCATTATTGCGTCACAATTCGCCATTTGGTTTTAATCCATCTCTGTTTTGTATCCTTTATCGAGCCGGTTGCTCTTGATAAGAAGCACGCGAAAAGTTATTCGAGTCAATAAGTGTGAATTTACTGTTAAAAGCCGTGTTCAAGTTCTGTACCACCAATGAGTTATTCAAAATTTAAGCTGCGCACAAAAAATCCGAGGTGATGACCTTTTTTTTAGTCGTTACGCACTGTTTTCTAACGGTCTGTACAGTGAATTGGTGAGTGTGCTCAGACTCGTCAAAAATTAGAGGGAACATTGCGCATAACATGGTTTGAGAATCACTGATCTTGTCAGTTGTAATCATGCAAGGCATTTGGCAATTTTACCAAGTCGACACTTTTTTAATTTGCTCTGTCGAGAGATGTCAAGTTATGCGACTATGGTAAAATGTATCTGGCTGGACCATAGTTGCAAAATATATATTGCATACCCACATTTCATTGCATATAATATCACACCTTACCAATCTTTCCACTCTTAGATGAAGATGAATGTGAAGCAGATGTGCCTCCGTGTTCTGCATATCAATTATGTCAAAATACGATCGGTTCCTATCATTGCGATTGCATAGCTGGGTACACAAAGTCAGATGTTGACGTTTGCGTTGCTGGTGAGTGTGTATTATAACCTATCGACTGTTTTATGATATTTTTGATCAGCTCCACTGTGATCAGAATTGATCACATGGATATATTCATGTATTTGTGATATAGTCGCGGGAGAGGCTAAAAAACTTTGATGATTGCATAGGCCTATATTACTTGCAATTTTTGGACCTCTTTTAATCCACATGAACAGATTTACCGGTAGAGCTGGTATTTATTACTTTGTTGCATGTAGCTTTTTGTGACATCCGGTCTGCTTTACAAGTACAGTAAGATATATTGGAATTGCCCAAATCAGTGACGTGCGGCGAATTTCATGGCTGGTGAGGCACGACCCCCCCCCCCCGCCCCATATACACACAAACACGCACTCACGTAACAATAGCAGCGGGTATAGAGAGCATTTTGTTTGCACACTGAGAGCCGTTGCAATTCCATATTCTACAATACATGTAGGACTGGTCGCTATTGTGCTAAATGGTCAAGTTTAGACGTATAAGAATTACTACCTCTTCAAGTACCGGTATAGATTATTCGAAGCACCTGAAAATATCATCCTCAGTTACAATTATTTCTTTAAAAAAACACTAGATTTGCCGAATTTCGAAAGAAAATGCACTAGGACACAAGGTCAAGTCAAAATACACTGGATATAGTGTAAAACACTAGGAGCGGCACCACTGGCCACAAACAACGATAACGCAGGCTGTGTAGCTATCACTATCACATACAATTTTGGGTTATTGCAGTCGAACACAGCATAAAGGACACAAACACCGATAATGCAGCCTATGCAAGTAGCTATCACATACCACAATTTAACGTAAAGCTATCGATGGAAAATACATAACAGCTACATACGTAAGGGGATGTATTGGCTCCGCATTACGTATTGGCCGTCGCTACTATATAGTTCCTACAAGACTGTTGGATACCGAAATCGATAGCGCATTTCACTGCGCTTCGATTGTTTAATTGTTAGCGAATAGTGCATGAGGATGATTCGTTTGTGCCTCACCTGGCAATTGTTTCTCTACAATGGCATTGTCTGTAATAAAGCCGAATACCACCTTCATTGCCGATTTTTGGGGGTTCTGGTGTCCTGACACTGTTAATATTTGGATTTTCGGAATCAGTATGACGATAGCATTTGATTGATACCACTTATTATGAATTCGGAGCTATTTATAGTGAGTTGCAGAGTCGCAGGTCTCCTTTTGCGCTGCATTTTTTAATAATAAGTTATGCAAATTGATGGTGTTGGGCGAAAAAAATGTTCAAATTTAGTTATTTATGAGCATCGCGCATTCGAATTGACAATTATTGTGCGTCGCAAGTAAATTCGGTACAAATAGGCCCGACTTGCAATTGGGTGTACTGTAGGCGTTGCTGCATCCCAATTCTCCCATCAGCGAATAAGGAAGATTTGCCTCATAACTTGTGGTAAAGACCGGTTGTACATTAGCAGCTCGTGCGCCCAGTGAAGTAGTTATTTTTTTGTTTTCTCTATTGATCACACAGAAGTGATGTGATTATATATTCACCATCTAATAAATATTATATGGGAATGTTCAGTCCGTAATCTCCCTCCCTAATCATCCGGAGACTTGGTATGGAGCAGCACACAGCTGTTCATGATCGACAGGGCAGAAATTCTTGCAATCATAAATTTTTGTCGCATCGCAAAGCCAGTGTGTACCGGGCTACGGCCTGTGAAACTGCAATATTCAGAGTTGTTATGGTCGTGTTTTAACATGATGCATTAGCCACCCACTATTTACCGATCAACCCACATTTTATAAAACTTCGTGCAGAGAAATGTCCGTCGGTTACCGTCGAGTGTGACCAATTCGTTTCCAAACTTTGTGAGAGTACAATGAATGACATCAAAAACATTACCTTTCCTCCAGTATTGGCCGGATATTCGACGACATCAGACACGAGGTGCGGTGAAAATACAATTAGCGGTGAGTCTAACATTGTACATGTAAAAACGTGACAACCTTAATCACACAACTTCATTAGTTCATTCATAAGAACCCATACCATTTTGACGGTGGAATTGGAAATGTTTAAGATAAGGCCAGATCATTCAACCTGAGTGTAACACTGCTTTCCAGGAAACATATGCTCATATACAACTTCAGATTGGTAGTTATTATCTTTCTGACAATGGATCCATCAACCTTGCCTGTCCTCGTTGGATCTTAGAAACCTAAATTGTGCTTATCGAATCATCCAAAATAGGTGACACTAAGCCAAGAATAGCCTTACTCGCGTAGATGTGATTTCTGTATTTCAATATGTGAAACTGGCACTATTTTCTATGCAGTCTCAGAGACGCACTCTTATGATTTCATACTTTGCGATACTCTGATATTCGGCTGGTCTGGAAGCTTTATGCTTCATTAGGAATCGAAGAAATCTGCTTTTTTCAAACCTTCCAAATGAACAATTATTTGTTACTGCTACATAGCAGCGACGACACCATTTTAGTAACTCGAATTCGTCTTACCGCGTTTGTGTATAATGCTGATTTTGACTGGGATGAATTGTATGAAACCAATATAATCTTTTGATCACACTGGACAACAAAAAATCATCATGATAGGTGAGAAAGATTTTCTGGTAAATCAGGGGCGCTGAGCTCGGTAATGGCTTGGGTTTCTGCAGTCTGGCTCTATTCTTCAAGATATCACTGAATTTGAAAGTTTTAATTTTTTTTCATTTTATTCAAACTAGGTTACATTTTATTCTAACAACCTATATTAAGTGTTTTAATAGGCCCGTATGTACTGAAACCGCGAGAATATGAGAAATGCAAAACAATATTAGATCGTCGGAACGAAACTGTGCTGCATAACTCTATTCTTTGTCACATATCGAACACAAAATCCCCTATTTATTCGTATTTTCAGTGGATTGGCCTTTTATTTAGTATTTTGTCACAATTAGCTTCCTATACCGGTAAATGTGCTCGAAGCGAACAACAAATAGCAGTAACTCGGTAATAATAGACCAAGTATGCCCAGAGGTGGTCAAAGTAGTCAAGAAAGCTACTCAAGTAGAAGTAGAAATAGCGACGGAAAAATCTACTCAAGTACAAGTAGAAGTACTTCTTCCACAAGCAAACTAAAACTACTTGAAGTAGAAGTAGAATTGACCGACTTTAAATCTACTCAAGTAAGTAAGTAAGTAGTCGTGAAAACGGTCGTAATTCGTTTGCATGGTATGTCAAAAGGTGCAAATTGAGCTATGCGAAAAGGTGTCGAGCTTAATTCATATTGATGCATATCACGAGGTATTAAATTTTCGACAACATGATCATTCGTCCGCATATTGGGATGAAAATGATGATATTGATATGGAAATACGATACTAATCCTCTGTTTAATCGAACAGCACGTTTTGGAAAATATCATGGTATGGCGCACTCCCCCATATTATAAGGCCCGTAGTTTAGTTGAAGAGCAATACGGAGAAGTTGTATAGGATACGGTGTAAACACTTTGCGCGATTAGAAAACGTGAATAAAAAATATGTTGGATCGTAAAAATGCCATATTGTGTAGCTTTATTTCCGGAAATAAAAGGTATTACTACACTTGCTTTTATACTTCAACATGTATCTTATCCAGACAAAAGAACTGATATCAAATATAACTGAAAATATATGATACTGGTAATTGAAAG
Source organism: Botryllus schlosseri (assembly GCF_051294905.1). Taxonomy (NCBI): domain Eukaryota; kingdom Metazoa; phylum Chordata; class Ascidiacea; order Stolidobranchia; family Styelidae; genus Botryllus; species Botryllus schlosseri. The sequence goes on from NC_137239.1 coordinate 2,666,762, forward strand.
TGAAATATAAATACTAATTATAAAAGCAGAAAATGTATTTCACATGTCTTTCGTCCCGAAAGTTTCAAAGGTGGTATGCTAAAACAGCTCTAAAACTAACAAAAGTTAGATTCCACTTTTCCAGATTATGATACGCCATGGACTGCTAGATTACGATATGATAGGGAAATGCTGGATTGCTAAACATCAGTTTCAACCGTTATGATGAGCCATATATATACTGTGATGAAATGTTTGTTATTAGCAAAGGGAGACAATGCGGTGTGAACGGAACCATGCCAACTCGCCACCTAAATTATATTCACCGAAAACTTTCGTGAAATCATGCTGGTTAATCCGTATCCACGGAGCGCGACAAAAATTCTGGGCTTTACTCAACTTTTATGAACATTAAATGTCTATACTCCTTGAAAACAGCCCCGAAATTCCTCAGGCTATCTTCCTGATTGAAGGATTAAACTACTTCTACTTGACAAACTGAAAATAGCGAAAAGTAAGTAAGTAGATCACAAAAAATTACGAAGTAGAAGTAGCGAAAATCAGATCTAGTTGAGTAAGTACCAGAAGTAGAGGAAAACTACTTGAGTACTTCGAAAAAGTACAAGTACTTCGTTACTGACCACCTCTGAGTATGCCTGAACCTTCTCAAAAATACAATTTGTAACGAAATAAACAAGCGGGCAATATTTTTGTATACTAATGTGCAATCAAATCTTCTCGTAAAAATAAATCAATATCGGGCTGTGCATTGATGAAGTTAATTCTTGGATGTAATTCATAATATGACCTTAAAATAGCTTGGAGTCATTTGCAGGAAAGTACTCTTGTAAGATTTTGTTGGAGACAGATTCGCAATTGGCAGCTGGTGTAATCATTAATAATGTGAGCATCCTAACTATCTTGATATTTCGCTTCCATTTATTTTATTTTATTTATAGGAGAAACCTTCCACCCCGTTCGTCACTCATGTTCCCCCGGTTTCCGGGAAGCGATAATACTGAACTTGTATGCTTACGCTTATCCTTGATCCAAGAAAGTTCGTGAGCATGACTTCAACGTTATGCCCATAGTTTTTTGTCGTCTCAACACAAGCCAAGACCTTCGTTGTTGAGCTGGTCTTGGGTAAAGGGCGTTGGTTCGCTATGTAGGCTATTCGCGATAATGTTGAGGAGTCCGTGTCGATGCATTTTCTACAGCATATACTATTGCCATCTTATTCGTCCACTACATCGGGGGTGGGCAATTATTTTCCTTCGCGGGTCAAATGAGAAAAATAAGTACTTTGGCGGGCCGAATGAAAAGTTTTAGCTATACTCTACAGCGTGTGTTAATTTTATTTCTAAATTACATTGTTAATAAATGCGGGTCGGTAAATGTTTTGATATTAGGTAATGAGAAAGTGACGGTTAATTAAATAAATTATCTATTTGCTGTCATGATTCGCAACAATGTTAAACATGATACATTTTAGCTCTTTCAACCCCTATACACGTTCTTCTATTAGGAGTCTAAAACAGTGGTTCTCAAACCTTTTTAGGCACGCCTACTTTTAGGTTAATTACCAATATCGCGACCCCTAATCATGATATCACAAAACATTAAAAAGAACAACCAGAATGCTAGCAATCCCAACGGATAGTTAGATGACATGGAAAGATTATGGCTGTTAATGAGAGAATTGTGACATATCCAAGTCGGACAATAAACAGAGCAACAACTATAAGACGAGCGTATATCGCGCGGAGCACGAACAAATAATTCAATAAACTTCGGCTTCGCACCACCCGTCTGATGCTTTCACGTCCCCCAGTTCGAGAACCACGGCACTTGAATGTATATGCAATAGTATAAAGCCTATTTTCTCGGTCGCTGCTATCCGAGCAGTGTGCAGTTTAACTAGCCTTTATATTGAGCAAAGCTTGTAATTTTTCTGCACTTCGACCTCCCTTGACCGAGTGTTTCGTGGTTTTGTCATAATACCAACTTTAATTAAAATCCTTAAACTCAGCGACATGCTCGGCAAAAACTGAAAGGACGGGTTTACCTCTGATTCAGGTATGCGAATATTTAGCGCTGTAAATTCTAAACCTAACTGTGCAAGTCTGTAAACCTCGATTGGTCGTATCGTACCTTCTTTGAATTTCAGTTTTCGGCTTTCTTTTTTGGCATGCCCGTTAATCATTTATGAGTGATAGATATGATGATTCATATAGTAAACGCAAGCACTGATTGACTTGTTTTACGAACTGGGGATTTAGAGACCACATTTAAACCACATACCGTAAATGCGTAATTTGACAATGGCATCAAGGAAGGTTGGAACTAAACCATATGAAAAGAGTGATTTCTTGTGACTTCAATTGCTACTCATACTTTGCCACATTGCCTTTATTTTGAATCTGGATTACGCATTCCAAGTATGTAGGCAGCGTAATCGCGGCATACTAAAGAACAGGCGTCAAAGTAAACGAATTTGCTGTTCATTTGATACAGCCTATGTGTTTAGTCAGTCCAAAAGCAGATTTTATGTTTTGAATTCCAAGCAACCTTTCGCGGGCCGCACTTTGCCCAGGCCTGCACTACATCCTATATCGTAGTATCATTCGAACTCAGATCTGGCAGGAACGTAAACCTTTCACTGGAATTTCAGGGGATTGGATAATTCGCTGTAAAGTATAGTCAATGTTGAGTAAGTGCTATGACTTCTTGCTTTTGTTCTATCTTACATCTCATTCATGTAAAAGTATCAATCAACATGGTGGCTCAACATTCTCGCAGAAAACTTCGTGGAGTACAAATTACATCATTTAGACTTCACCTTGAGTCCATAAGCGCGAAGTTTCAGCCTAATGCTGTCAGACCGTTTACATTGCCCTGCATTTATCTTGATCTCCCAACGCCATACCTGAGTACTCCCTGTGAGTGCATTTGATGACGTCTGACATATAAAATCACTTCATGTTTAACGTGTTCTCTTAACATACATAGCAAAACAAATCTAGGTCATTACGACACTTTCTCTGACTAGCTATATAATACTCATTTTTAACATACTCAAAACACCCATCAATTGAAAATTCTGAACATAATAGCAAGCGACAGTATCGAACATTAAAACAGTGACGTGCGGTCGATGGAGCCAGGTCAGGAATTGCCTCACCTGTCGTCAGAGTGGAAGAGAAAATTCTGAAAACCCTCAATGATTATTGATATATTTCATAAATGTTCATGAATAAGTATATTTGAGCATTTTTCATCCAAGATCACCAATTTACAAATCTATTTTTCAATAATACGGCGCGAAAGGAGAGGTGACGTACTGGTAATGCAATTCATGGTATACAGCCCAGAATTCAAAATAACTGGTATCAATCAAATGCTATTGTCGCACTGATTCGGAAAATCCGAATATTATTAATGTTAGAGCTCCAGAACCCCGTAAAATCGCCAAGGTGTGTAAAGTTCGGCTTTATTGCTCACAATGGAATCGCAGGGAAACAATGGCCAGGTGAGGCACAAATGAATCTGCCTCATCCAAGATTCGCTAACAATCGCTAAATCGCAGCACTGTGATACGCGCTATCGATTTCGGAAACCGGCAGTGTTGCCATGAATTGGTATATAGTAGCGACGACCAATGCGTAGTGCCGAGCAAATACATTCCCTTACTGCTGTTATGTATTTTCCATCCATATTGACGTATGTGATAGCTAATCACAAAGCCTGCGCTGTCGTTGTATGTGGCCTTTATGGTGTTTCCAACTGCAATAGTCATCAACACCAGGTCGATATTCTATATTATGATTACATATCTGTCGACTTGTAGCACGGCCCACTTCCAGGCTTTTGTAAGACACCGCTTACGTGGAGCAGATGGCGAGGAGTAGCTTAAATATCCTGCGTGTGTAGATTGCTAATGTGATAAAAACATGTCGTCACCTCAATCAGTTAACCTTATAGGTTGAGGTATTTGCATGCTTATGGAATCTGCATCACCTAATCATGAATCTCATCCTGATTTTTCACAATCTGGCTTAAGTCTAACCCTTCAAATTTGATATATCAAGTTTTGCTGATACAGGGTGCAGAGAAAATGTTCTCACCTACCCGCTTTCTCTTGCTGCTGTTGCCATTAACATCTTTGCGCATCTATATCAGGTAGCTTAGCTTTCTGTGTGTGAGGTGAAGGGGGGGGCGGTCAGTGCCTCACCAATCACGAACCTCACCACACGTCACTGCATTAAAAGCGTCGGGAAGCGTGGTAAATTAGAGCCCACCAATCATCGGTGATGAGATTAGTGTTCTTTGACTCATTCTGTAGCTCAAATGAGGGGTTTGTTTGACGTAATCTGTATAAAAAAGATATTCTCTAAATGATAATTTTCAGGATAAAACGAATTACTTCTTTATCAGTGCACTACAACGCACATGTTAGTACTAGAGTGGAGTTGATATAAAATAAACTAATATAAGCCCACATTGACCTGCTCTAGTGCGAGCTAACCTATATTACCCACAAACATACTATTTTTCATGGCATATGTAGGAAGAGGCAATATATCAAACAATAGAGCCAATTTGTTAAAAGTAATGCCATTTCCGGACGCAGCGCCCTGATATACCACTGAACCGATCTCATATATCATGATTTTCGAAAAAATACATTTTGTTGCCCTGCGAAATGGGAGGTAATATGCAGTGTTGGGATGACTCGAGTCAATTTTTTCGAAAGACTTGACTTGGCTCGATGTTTCAAAAGTACGGATTGACTCATGACTAGAAGCAAAATATAGGAGCCGATTTCAAGTCATCGAGTGATCAGTGTCAACTAGATCGCGGTATCTTGTATAATTTCTGATTGTCAACGGTTCGCTGTTATGACATGTGAGCACAATCCAATACTCACTAATTGCGCGTTTAATCGAGCCCACATTGTTATGTCACAGATAAATTGACCGCAAGCGCAATCATGGGAGTTTACAGATTATGTTGTCGCAGTAATGAAATCTAATATCAATGTTCAGTGTATCTATGTTCTATAAACTGTTCAAATAACCAACCATCTTGTATTATTTAAATCGAACGAATATCGTTTACACGTTTATATTACTCATCCCGGCTCAAAATGTACATCACGGACGTGTAGGGGAGCATAGTGAATTCCATCATATCATTTTTTTCTTGTTTCTGAGGTTCTATACTTTAACTGATAATTACAGTCTGGGCTATACCGTTACTTACGTGGCTTTTTGCGAGTATATTTAACACTACATTCAACTGAATGGAGAATAAATAGGAACACAATCTGTATTTCAAACAGCTAGCTGCTAGCGACATGAAATGAACATGACTTACTACGTACTTTGAAAATTCAACCTGACTTGACCAGCGACTTGACTCGTGACTCGACTTGACTTGACTCGGCTTGACTCGAGTCACCTCTAAAAGCCATCTTTACTTGTTATTGCTACAGGGTAGCGACGACAGCATTTTAGCATTTTCAATTCGGCTCCAGCGTTTATTGGCGTTCGCTCTTGATTCTTCGTCAAAAATCTCGATTGAATTTATGTGATGTAAACCAATATGGTATAACTTGGTAGGCTATATGCCACTAATGAACGCTATACGAATAGATCCCAATAACGCTTCCTTGAACTGAAGATTTTGTTTCAGGCAACGTACCACTGGGAACAAGAGAATGTGCAATTGACGGAACATGGCTAACAGCCACTTATCTGATGTCGTGTGAAATTGGAATCTCGGTAGGAACAAAAAAGTATTGGACTTCGCAACGTAGTTGTTGGGTCCAAATGTTTTTTTTTTATATAATTTCATCGCCAACAGCGAAATCTAAAGTAAGGATGGTGCGAAAGTTCGATTCGCGTTCATGTTTGTTCAGTATGAACACCTTAATAATACAGCACTTCGCATTGCTAAAATATATTGTATATTAGGCATGGTGCAGTGGCGGCTCGTGACAATATCGGGTGGCGGGGCAAGAGGTACATGCGATGTTAATAATCTAAATGACGTCACAATGGTGTATTCCGACGTGAAAATGTGACTTCGTGGTCGTCACACACAGTTTGTATGGTGCATAGATATCATGCATGGTTCACTAGGCTTACGCATTTCAAATTCTATTAATATATTCATGACAGAAATATATTAAAACACGAAGCTTTTCGAGCTGACACTCTTCAAATTATTCGGAAGAAAATATGAAGTACAGTAGTTCATACCTGCATATTGTAACGCTTGTATCAGTAGGCGTTTTGCGCGCGGCGTGATTTCATGGTTGCAAGATGTTCAATAACGAATTCATTGAAATCTGGAATACCCATAATGACAGCGCTGAGAATCCTAAGCACATCTACTATAACTCATCGAACCTATATCTTTACACATCCCGATTCTAAGAGAAGTCTCGATGCGTTTTAATGTGCTGAAACCATGCTTGGATTCTGCGGATGAAATCGGAGTGGTCAATATGATATTTAAATAGCCAGTTACCGCAGCAAAGTTGATAGAAAGTGATTTTTCAACTATAGGAATTTGGAAAGTTCACCACTGGTTACTAGACTTCGAAAAAAAGATGCATTGGAATATAAGCCAGTCAACTCTAACCGAGTAATGTCGACGATCGGGTAATATCGAGACACCGTTTGCAGTAGAGACCACATGATTCAGATCACGATACCCGATTTTGTTCCAACTGCCTCTGGCACCAGCAGCGTAAAAGCGTATAACAAGACGTCCTTATCCTCGCTTATACCTCAGCCATTCATTTTCATCGAAATATGTTGAGAAAAGGTAAGAGTGCGATTTCCTCCCGCGTATGATTAGATCAATGGACATGGACAATCTCTAGGCTGGTAAGTACCGAGTCTCTTTACCTCTAATCATTGCTCTAAACTGCATAAACGGCGTAAGGAACAGAAATTCAACACGATTCATGTTCGTAATTGACCGCTGGCTAACAATCATAAGACTATAACTCGAGATATTGTGTATAGCCAAACCGGGAAGGTCAACGAGTTCAGACACAAACGCCATTGTTATCTCATAGATTGGACCTGTCATATTGAATCCAACACATCATTTTAAATTTGAAGAAGTAAGACGAAAGCAGCCTCGAAATTTCGGTCTCGGAACATCATAGGAGATTTTGGCCTTGAAACTGGAGACTGTGACATAGGCTAACACAAATGGCTTACTGTCTACAAGTCTGCTGCTAAATCGGCGTTGGAAAATATATCACCGAATAAATACGTGAATGAAAGCTGTAAACTTAGTATACTGTTACATGACATCATCGAGAAGTAACCACATGACCCTTTTCGGTATGGTACTGTCAAAATTAATACGAACAGCCTGTTCGGAACAGACCAACAACGAATTTTACGTAAAATTTTCTGAGGAAAAGGTTGATCAAGTGATCAGCTGTTAGCCGTCATCGAAAACGAAATAGCTTTCGCGCATGACAGGCGGTTGTAGACAAATGGCTTGAAGACCACAATTTCATGGTGACATTGACATTGGAGAATATAAAATAAAAACAAATATTTGAATGCAAAACGAGAATGTTAGTAAACTGTTTCATGATACCATCGTCTCATCATCTATCACAGTATGGAACACAGTTAAAGTTAGCACAGACACACCACATCGGCTTTTGCGTGAAATACGCAATGCGTTAAGTAGGCTAAGTGTCAGATCGGCACACATATCTGCCATACTCGACCTCAATGACGAAATTACTGCCCTAATCATTGAGTGTCAACCTTGAGACTTGACACAGCGTTCGATACTAAAATCAAGACATACCGTGCAAAAGCTCATTACCGATCTAGGTAAGGAGCATCGTTAAAATCAATAGAGACCAATACCGGCTTTGCGTAAAATATGTTAGCGATAAATGACGAGTCAGCTCTCACTCGACTCAGGAAACGAAATTACCACTAACACAGTTCAGTGACAAACTTAAAACTTGGTACAGCGTTCGATACTAACATTAAGACTTACCGTGCCAAATGTCATGGCCGATCTTGGTATGGAACATCGGTAAAATAAATGGACACCAATACCGGCTTCTGAGTAAAATCTGTTTGCGATACATGACGGATCAGCACACACTCAATTTCGGAAACGGAATTACTGCCTAATCTTTAAGTACCAACCCTGAAACTTGGGACAGTGTCACATTCCACCATCACGACATAACACACTAAGTTTCAAGAATTATCATGGTGTGAAACACAGTCAAAATGGACCTATACCAGCAAAGACCGACCCAACGCATATGACGGTAACCGAGTTCAGATATAGATACGATTGTTACATCACACCTTAAGGGCAACTAGGCTATGTTGCCCCACCTTCTCGGTAATTTTATGAGTAGGAGAGATTAAATCACCGTTTCTTTATTGTGCGCGGCTTTGAGAGAATAGACAGTAAAAGCTTGTTTTGAGCGCTACCGGGGCATGCCCCGGCTAGGCATTCGCAAAGCGAAAACACGAAGAGAATTCGATTTTCGCTGAGACTTCGCTCTATATGGGCATTAGAAGCGAAAGCACAAGAAGAATTCGATTTTCGCTGGGATGTCGATATATATTGATTGATGTGCGTCTATAAATGATAAATAATTGTTATTGAACCGAATTTTAGGTGGTGCAATGCCCCAGTTGCCCTATAGGACGAGCCGCCACTGGGATGGTGTGAACGTGAGGTCCACGTTCGCGTTCTGTGCGTGAAGCTCTGAAATTTAGAGGTTCACTTTCACCAGCGAACCTTGCATGGTAGGTTCTGCACTGTGAACCTTTTGTATGTATTACAATTTTCACTTCATTATAACATCTTTGGTTCTATTTCAACCTCGGGCCACTATATGCATGGCGCTGGCAGCATAAAAAAACACAATTACCACTAATCGAGCATGCACCGTGACAATCTCCAAAATTTTACTTGCTTTGATACAAAAAATTCATATTTATTGACTCGAAGAACTTTTCGCGTGCCTCTTATCAAGAGCAACCGGCACAATAAAGGATACAGAACAGATATGGATTTAAAACCAAATGGCGAATTGTGACGCAATAATGGAAACTTATGAATAACATCAATCGAAATTCAACCATAGCAACAATGCAGCGTATATAGCAACAAGCAACTTGAAGAAGTATTGCCCGTGAGGAATAACATACAAATACAATGAGACAATGCAGCAACACAGAAAAAAATTGTACAAAAATTTGGACGAGCAGGCAGCACATCCTTTCGCGCGTTGGGCAAAATTTGTTTCGTTGTATTTGAATACAATAGGGCTCCTCAAAAATGACTTTTTTTCTCCAATCTTACTGGCTTCTTGATAAAATTATTAGGTTACCTAATTTAAAACTACACACAAAATTTGGTTCAATTCCAGCCGGTAACCGCTTTGCTACAGGAGAAGAACGTTTCTATTTATTATATAAAAATAAATAATGAAGAATTTGAAAATTTTCTGTTCACCCCATGAAAGTGTTAGGCTGTCTATAGAAACGATGCTCACCAAATTTGGTTCAATTCCAACCAGTGGAAGCGGAGTTATTGCCGTCAAAAATTTGGATTTGAATAAAATAGTAGTTACGGTGAGCACAACTATAATAAATAAACAAAGAATCGGTCACGGTAAATACTATTTTATTGAAATCCAATTTTTTCGACGGCAATAACTCCGCTTCCACTGGTTGGAATTGAACCAAATTTGGTGAGCATCGTTTCTATAGACAGCCTAACATAGACAGCCGACAAACGAGAGAGCAAAGCCAGCCGAAATAAGAATGATTTTCAATATGGATACAGAAGGAAACATGACAGACACTCAGGAAACAGCGCTCGTTGAAATAATCACGATATACAAGCAAGCCAACTGGATGGCAAGAAACATGACGAAGTTTTAAGGAAGGAAATTGGGATACAAGTGGATAGAAAAATCAGTACAACAAAGACTGAAAACAAGAACAAGACTCCAAGGACAAGACCGCCTGGAAGAGATCCTAGACAACATCAGAAAGAAAATGTAAAACACGAAAACAAACATGTGATAGAGAAAGAAAGCCATGCACTCACCCTCATCTCGCTCGTACATAGCCTATGGTAGGACATGTATGCCAAGATGTAGCGGACACCGAAATGTAATCGTTTCTATAGACAGCCTAACACTTTCATGGGGTGAACAGAAAATATTCAAATATTTTATTATTTATTTTTATATAATAAATAGTAACTTTCTTCTCCTGTAGCAAAGCGTTTAGTGGCTGGAATTGAACCAATTTTTTTGTGTAGGCTTAAATTAGGTAACCTACAAATTTTATCAAGTATAGCCAGTACGATTTGAGAAAAAATTCATTTTTGAAGAGCCCTAATATAAAACACTCGCATTCTACACATCATCACTAATTAATTAATATAAAATGCGATTTTGAGCGCAGACAGGTTGCGGTTTCTATTGCCGAGGTCTCGGCATTTCACGACCTAATATGAACGCGCACTACAACTGAATAGGGCTTCATTCGAATACTCGCAAATTTACTTTGCATGTCGAGTATAAGGATAATTTAATCAGCACTGAAACGCCAACGGACTAGCCGCAGGCGCACAATTCTCGGTGTTATAATTAAACAAACTCTTCGCTGCAGGTACGCGATTCCTACCTCACAGTTACGGAGCAAAAGTCGATATTGCTTTGTGATGATTTTGATGTTGTTCCATACCGATTGGGAAGATAGCACACCTAATTTCGTAACTAACTACATAATCCCTAGTAACGTAGTAAGACGCATAACGGAATTTACGCAAAATCGGTATTGCTCTGCGATAATTTTCATCACTATGTTTTGATAATGACTTGCTTCCTAGAAATAAAAAACATTCATTATACGTTAGATGATACTTTTCCTTGATATTCTATTATGCGTATTTAGGGCTAATGCAACATCACTATGTTGACGACAGGCCTGATTTGAACACACTAATTTTGCGAATTAAACTTATCGCCCACCACGGACACTCAATGAAGAGCACCCTGGAGCACCCACATAAATGCTCTACAATTCTTGACATATAATATACTGAGCATATAATAAGCTGATAAAACTTATACTTGAGTACTCCTAAATGTACAAGTACTCTACCTTTACACGACGTTTTGTAAAATGAATACTAATTTTAATGAAAAGTAAAAAAGCGCGAAAAACAATTTGTAAAGTAGATGGAAAATTACTTATTCATGACATAATAATATTTCTACTTGTACACTTTTTCACATTTTATAACACTTTTAGTAGTACTTAACAGTTCCAGTTTTAAATAAAATTCGGAATATAAACTAATCAAAAAATTCGGTAACCAATTTCGCATAGGCTATGCATAGAAATGAGGAAAGTTACATCAACGCGTGTTAACTAGTTGTATTATGTAGCTTGTAATTCATGCAAGTAAGTCGGACATTCTGTAGTCTCCACATTTTACGACTTATTTTCATTAGACACAGGCACAACTGAATATCGCTTTTCAACTCCCAGTACAACTGAATAGGGCTGCATAATTTTTGCATGTCTAGATTAACTGTAATTAAATGGACAGTAAAACGTCGGCGGCGTCTTATAACGTAATAATGTAAGCTGCGACGGGTGCTGCAATAATGTTAGGAGTGAATATAGTAGTAAGTCCAATCTAATAAGGGTAGACTCTCTAGCCCCGTTTATTACTAGAATCTCGCTGTGGTTACAATATGAATTATTTGAGTAGAGCTATACTGTATATTATTTATCGTCTATATTTAAATTCGGTATGCTAATGCGTTGAGTTTGAAGCTAAATCGCCCCATTTTAAACAAACTTTTCGCTGCAGGTACGCGATTCCTAACTCGCAGTTACGGAGCAAAAGTCGATATTACTTTATGATGATTTTGATGTTGTTCCATACCGATTGGAAAAATAGCACACCTAATTTCGTAACTAACTACAGAATACCCAGTAACGTAGTAAGACGCATAACGGAATTTACGCAAAATCGGTATTGTTCTGCGATAATTCTGATCACTATGTTTTGATAATGACTTGCTTGCGAGAAATAAATATCATTCATTATACGTTAGATGATACTTTTCCTTGATATTCTATCATGTGTATTTAGGCATCACTATGACCATGGAGTTAACACTGGTATTACCTTCGCTCACTGATGAAAAAGATGAAAGTTATTAAAGAAAGCAGATTTGTATGAAAAGTCGTTAAATAGAAGTAAAAGTAGCCTAGAAACATAAATACTTACTGAAAAATCGTTACGTAGAAGTGGGGTTAGTCTAAGAACATAACCACTTACTTACTTTGAAATCTCAACATGTACTTGTATTGGTACTTTACCTTTACACGGCGTTTTTGTATGATGGTTACTAATTTTATTAAAAAATAAACAAAAAAGCGCGAAAAATTACATTTTATACCGGAACGCAGCAAGAAAAATCGTATAAATTTTGTAAAGTAGATAGAAAACTACACTATTCCGATGCACTAAATACTCTTACACTCTGGATTTTGTGTAGTATATACTAATGTTACATTGCAGAGTATTCCATAAACGTTAATCCAGTGATCCTCCTTCTATTTTCAATCACGACCGCTTATTATTCTAGGCTTCGAACCCCACACCCAGTACGTTTTATGGAGATTAATATTTTTAGATTAAATATAGCGTATCGAGAACTACTCATTCATGACATAATGATAATTCTACTTGTATACTTTTGCATATTTTATAACACCTTCAGTAGGTCTTAACAGTTTAAGTTTTGAATAAAATTCGGAATATAAACTATTCGAAAAATTCACGAAGTCCTGATACGCTATATCTGTGTTTAAAAAATTGTTCATCCTAATCTGCCTCATCATTATAAGCTTGTAACTAGTTCCAGGCTTGCTTGCGTCATCGGCTACGCAGTGCTAGTCTTCTTGGCCGCATGAAATAGGATGTTTTAGCTTCAACCTCAACGCATTAGCACACCGAATTTAAATATAGGCGATAAATAATATACAGTAGCTCAAATTTTAATGAAAAATAAAAATAAAAAAGCGCGAAAAATTGCATTTATCCTGGAACGCACCAAGAAAAACCGTATGAATATGTAAAGTAGTTAGAAAACTACACTATTCCGCTACCTTAAAGACTTTGACACTCCGGATTTTGTATAGTGTATACTAATTTTACATTGCGGAGTAACCAGTAAAGTTTAATACAGTGATCCTCCATCTACTTTCAATAACGATCCTCTTATTTGTCTAGGCTTCGAACCCCACACCCAGTACGTTTTACGGGGATTAATATTTTCAGAGTCAAGTATAGCGTATCGAGACTTCATGAAACTTACTTGGAAATAGTTACTTCTACCCTAATTTAAAAGGTTTCTCAGATATCGTTACAATGAAACTGGGTTGAGCGAGCGGTGAAGGCGTTGGACCTAAGTTTCAATGAACTCAATTTACTCTCATTTGATACTCAAGTACTAAATCCCTATCTTCCGCAAGTATGATAAAGGCTATCGCTCGATACTCAACGATTCGTAATTTTGCTGGAATACAAGTACAATTAGGGATTTAAAAGTAACCAATATAGGTGGTTATGTTTGTAGATTATTTACACTTCTACTTATATGTTTTTCAGGAGGAACTACCTACTTTTAGGACTTTATATTTTAAAGTAGTTTGAGGTTACGTTTGTATCACCTTGACAAGTGCTATTATCAGAAACTGCTTTTACTAAACTCTTACACTTTCACTAAACTTCTATACTGAATCTTGTAAAGTATAGATAGAAAAGGAAAACTATTAACATAAGGTAAGCGAGAAGCACACAAATTTCGATTGCATACAAATACCATAAATTGCGCTAACTTCCAGAGTTGCTAAGGATAGAAGTACTCGTACTTCTTGAGAATACCCAAGTAGGTTTTTTGCCTACATGCATCAAATACTTTCAAGTCCTTATGATATTAGAGTACATCACCTTCATGATAGCTACAGTATTAAACAGAAATAGACCTAGAGTACTAACGTTTTACTTACTCGGAAATGACTACTTCTACCTTGTTTTAAAGGATTCCTCGCTCGGAGCGAAATTTTATGTGGTTTTGGATAATATCCAAGATGTAGGCTCACTTTGATGGGTACTTCGTAAGACTCAACTATTGCGCAGTGAGAGTTCTCATATTCTCGAAGTATTTTTGTTATTTCTATTGCGATAAGTCATTCTGCGGAGAAAGGCACCTAATAAGCAAGACACATAGTGAAATTAATCGCGCAAGGCGCGAATAAAAATTGAAAGATGTTTGAAAAAGTTTCATAAAAAGACGCTATGATTTTTGTTCATTTGGAAAATATTTTTTGCTCTTCACAAGCTCGGCCCCTTTCCAATTGGGCGGTTTGGGGTGCCCCAGTTAAGGTCTGGCACAAAATGAATGAGCCGAAAACGAATGATCGCGCAAACTGCGCAGTTTAGCGATGAGTCAGCTCGTGGCTGTTCTATACTTGGCACTCGCATGTCGGGAAATGACACGTCTTGAACTTCAAGTCAAATCGAAGATGTTTCCAGCCATAATATTACCTCACGAAGTTCTGAATCAGTTTAAAATTTGATGTTTTATTAATTTTAACAATAAACAAGACTTCAACATTGCATCTTGAATTTAAGGTATAATATTGTAATATACCTGACGGACCGGCAGGAATGTCCTCGCGGACCGGAACCGGTCCGCGGACCGGCGGTTGAGAACCACTGATCTAACGTATAATGAATGTTTTTTATTTCTCGGAAGCAAGTCATTATCAAAACATAGTGATCAAAATTATCCCAGAGAAATACCGATTTTGCGTAAATTCCGTTATGCGTCTTACTACGTTACTAGGGATTATGTAGTTAGTTACGAAATTAGGTGTGCTATCTTCCCAATCGGTATGGAACAACATCAAAATCATCACAAAGCAATATCGACTTTTGCTCCGTAACTGCGAGTTAGGAATCGTGTACCTGCAGCGAAGAGTTTGTTTAATTATAACACCGAGAATTGTGCGCCTGCGGCTAGTCCGTTGGCGTTTTAGTGCTGATTAAATTATCCTTATACTCGACATGCAAAGTAAATTTGCGGGTATTCGAATGAAGCCCTATTGGATTCAGTTGTAGTGCGCGTTCATATTAGGTCGTGAAATGCGGAGACCTCGGCAATCGAAACCGCGATCTGTCTGCGCTCAAAATCGCATTTTATATTAATTAATTAGTGATGATGTGTAGAATTTTGAAATATCATCATAAAACCGCGCCTATTTCATCGTTGATGAGTGTTATCTGTGAATATCTGGCAAATATAGTTTTGCATTGACATCATAGTTTTGGAAATTTAAGTGTAATCTGAATGTTATTTATATCCAGAAAGCAAGTTATTATGAAGCTTCGGAATTTATTCATTCAACGTAATCATCATAAAACCGCGACTATAGCTCAACGTTGATGAGTCTATCTGAGAGCTCATGTTATCCGCTAAAATACAAATTCCAAATACACATAATAATATTATCTGGCGAATATAGCCACTTATCAAGTTGTCCTATATACACATGAACTTATTTCTCAGAAGCAAGTTATTCAATACATATTGCTAAATACACATGGAAAATCGGTATTGAAATTCACAAAACATTCGAATATCTAGGCGTGGCAATTAGGGTGACGTGACGAAATTTGATTGGCCTGCGCGAAAATAGGTCCCCTCACTACTATTGGGATATAGCTTTCAATACAACATCCATTGTAGCAGTATATTTATTAAACTCGAAGACTTTTCGGGTGCCTCTTTTCAAGAGTTATCGGCACACTAAAGGGATTTAAACAGATTTAAAAGCAAAACCAAAAAGGCAAAGTATGACGCAACAATCAAAATCACAGACCATGAAATTCGCATCGTATCAATGGCAACAATAACAAGCTACGAAGTATACGGACATACGGTACTATAGTAGCAGCACAATTTGTAAATAAACTATTACACGCACGGAACAACACGCACTAATGAGAAATTTGTAGGTTATAGAGGAAATCTTTCTGTCTGCATAAAATAGGTTTGCTCAACTGAATAATAGTAGACTCCAACACTTTTAAATGAAACACAGACCTACCACGCGCAATGACAGTGAACATATTGTCATCATAGTGCTGTGCACAGGCAAGGTTTTCGCTCAGATGCTGACCGATTGACGAAGCATATGCTTGGTAATCATCATAGCAATCTGTTTTTGCAGCCAATTTGCACTGACGTGCGAGCTCCGTGCGATCATTTGCGCATGTTTTTCACCGAATCAATTTTGGGATATGCTGCTTAATACGCTCAAACAATCTTTGAGATGTACGTCCTACATACCTACTATCACAGTGGCACTTGTATTGGTAAACAACATTACTTGCATCAAAGGCAGGAAGTACATCTTTTCGAGAGTTGGGTAACAAGGGTTTCGTCGTGTACACTACATGCGTGTTAACGCTGTAGTAGCAACGGTGAACAGCCGATTTAATAAGCTTTTCAAATCGGCTAGACACGTTACCTAGCCAAGGTAGGTGTAAAAATGCCGGGCATTTTTCTGGGCCATATTTTGGAGCTGTATCCGATTTTTTCAATACCCTAGAGATGGAGCATTTTAATATGTGGTCCGGATAGCCATTTTTGGAGAGAATCAAGTGGATATCATCCAATTCGCGTGACGTCTTAGTAGAGAGATCTCTTTAGACGTCTTAGTAGAGAGATCAGGACAAACGTTTTTAACGTCGGTGTACAGAAAACCTACTTTCACTGGTCATTATATTCGTTGGGATTCATTCTGCCCGAAGCGGCGTAAATTAAACCTCATTTCATCTCTCGTTAATCGCGCCTTGCGCCTCTGCTCACCGGAAAAACTGTCACGCGAATTGGATGATATCCACTTGATTCTCTCCAAAAATGGCTATCCGGACCACATATTAAAATGCTCCATCTCTAGGGTATTGAAAAAATCGGATACAGCTCCAAAATATGGCCCAGAAAAATGCCCGGCATTTTTACACCTACCTTGGCTAGGTAACGTGTCTAGCCGAATTGAAAAGCTTATTAAATCGGCTGTTCACCGTTGCTACTACAGCGTTAACACGCATGTAGTGTACACGACGAAACCCTTGTTACCCAACTCTCGAAAAGATGTACTTCTTGCCTTTGATGCAAGTAATGTTGTTTACCAATACAAGTGCCACTGTGATAGTAGGTATGTAGGACGTACATCTCAAAGATTGTTTGAGCGTATTAAGCAGCATATCCCAAAATGATTCGGTGAAAAACATGCGCAAATGATCGCACGGAGCTCGCACGTCAGTGCAAATTGGCTGCAAAAACAGATTGCTATGATGATTACCAAGCATATGCTTCGTCAATCGGTCAGCATCTGAGCGAAAACCTTGCCTGTGCACAGCACTATGATGACAATATGTTCACTGTCATTGCGCGTGGTAGGTCTGTGTTTCATTTAAAAGTGTTGGAGTCTACTATTATTCAGTTGAGCAAACCTATTTTATGCAGACAGAAAGATTTCCTCTATAACCTACAAATTTCTCATTAGTGCGTGTTGTTCCGTGCGTGTAATTGTTTATTTACAAATTGTGCTGCTACTATAGTACCGTATGTCCGTATACTTCGTAGTTTGTTATTGTTGCCATTGATACGATGCGAATTTCATGGTCTGTGATTTTGATTGTTGCGTCATACTTTGCCTTTTTGGTTTTGCTTTTAAATCTGTTTAAATCCCTTTAGTGTGCCGATAACTCTTGAAAAGAGGCACCCGAAAAGTCTTCGAGTTTAATAAATATACTGCTACAATGGATGTTGTATTGAAAGCTATATTCAAGTTCTGTACCACGAACCAGCTATTTAAGTACTATTGGGATATCCATTTTTTGACAGAATGAATCTAATCCAATCTAATTCTGCGGGCAATTTGTCTTTAGAGCAAATCATATAAGTGCCTGATATCCCGATAGCATCATTGTTGCTATATACCAGTGGTCGGGAACCTTTTTCGACCGGAGAGCCATATTGGCCCAATATTTTCCATTGTAACTCCCAAAGAGCCATACATGTCAATTAACTGTCATGTCACGTGGCGTATTAGTAGTGTCAATAATATATGGGATTCGTAGTGTGTGCCATATTTTATTGCTCACATGGATAGGTGGAGCCAAACGTGGTCACCACAGCAGTGCATACCCACCGTGTGATATGCCAGTAACGTGGAGTTAGAGAAGGCAACTGAGGCTGTGCCTCAGATGTCGTCAGGGATGATTGAAGGACAATTGTGAAGCCTTCGATTGTTATTGTTATCTGCTATCGATGTTTATGGATGACTAGATTTTAAACATTTTTATTCCCACAGTCACGGGATTTTCATTTTTGTGGTTCGAAAATAGGGCGCGAAAGGAGAGGTAAGGCTCAGATCAGACAGAGACGGGCCAAGCCTCACCTGTGACGGCGCACCTCCCCTTAAATGGCTTAGAATTTATGATCACTGAAATTAATCAGATGTAATTGTCACCCAGATTCTGAAAATGTAAGTATTGACCGAGTTCTGAAATATACGGCGTAACGTAACGTTGCGTTACACATCTACATTTTATGGCGGTGCTAAAACGCTACTGGCCAATCAAGAAATGGATAGCTATGGCGTTGTTTTTAATTTGAATTTGTAATTGTGAATGTCACTTCTAAGGCATTTTATTTCTCGGCGTAGATCAGGAAGACAATGTGTATTTTGAAACTGCATTGTCCTACAAGTGTCAACACGTCTGCTATTCTCATTCGCCAAACAAGGCACCGTGCGATCCACGATTTATAGGCGCGCGATGGTGGGTAGATTGAATTCGCGCGTGGTGTTCGTCGCTGGTGCGACAGCAACTTAAATTTGGAGATTCTGAAAAGAGGGCGGTATGAGCCTCTAACCCTAGATACCCAACTGTCTTGACCTCACAAAGATATGTTCATGCTGCCACGAGAATATTTATTCTCGCCGTCATGAAAATGTGCTAACAAGTTGCTGCAATATTGATAAATTTGGTACAAAATTTGAAATTTCACACAGGGCCATAGGCTCCCGACCGCTGCTATATACACTGCATTGTTGCTATGGTTGAATTTCCATTATTGCGTCATAATTCGGCATCTGGTTTAGAATCCATCTCTCTTCTGTATCGTTTATCGTGCCGGTTGCACTTGGTAAGAGGCACGCAAAAAGTTCTTGGAGTCACTAAATATGAATTTACTGTTAAAAGCCGTGTTCAGGTTTTGTACCACCAATCAGTTTGTTACAAAAGTTTGCTTGAAATATCCAGCTTTCCTTTAGTGAATATTTAGTGACTATCTGCTGTGAGCTTGACCAGCAATCACACAACGTCAAGAGCGAAATGCACTATATGTAGGTATTCACGGAATGATGCTAATTCAGCCAATCAATGAAATTGATATCGTTGTCGGATGTAACAAATCTAGCAGACGTACGGGGCCAATCTTGATTTTATATGTTTATTGTGTCATAAAAACCTAGTCCGTGCGATTAAGGTGTTGGCTACTGCTGTATAACTCGATAATGGGGCATTATCGGTAGCAAGTATAGAAACCTGTCTTACTCTGCTAAATATCAACATAGCAGTACTCAGACGCCGAATACATTGTCCGATCTGGCCTATACCGTTAGGGCGTTAGCTTATATTCCCTGTCAAGTCCTCGTCGAAGTTGTTGCCAAAGCGACGGAAGATATTAATTTTCTGGGATAATTATACCATTTGATTTTCCCAGTAGATACACTTGACGACGTTTAAAATGTCAATATGTGCTTCAGCATTGTGGCATTATGTGGCCCGAGCCGTCGCTTGGTATAGTGTACTGGCGTTCCTAAATATACGCCATCACTCCACTGAAATGCAGGGTTAGAATTAGCAATATAACGTCACGTGACGTCATGAGGTTCGCGTTAACACAGAACCTTTCGAAAAGGTTCGCGTTCACACGAACCTGAACCTTTCAGAGGTTCACACCATCGCTATTGTATATGTTTAAACTGCAAAAAGTTTTCTGAAATATCAGAATTTTTTAAATGCCCGTTGGTAGATGTAATATTTTTAAATATCGACCTAATGTATCGGGGTTATCGGTGGCAGCATACTCGGCCATCAAGAAGTCATCCGTGCTCATTTACATCAGCTATTTTTAGTGCAAGTCGACAGCTGCATGGCATTACAAATATATTTTGACAATTTCCAAATGAGCTTCAAGATTTATAAACTAAAACCTGCTAGCTAATGATATTAGTCTCCAATATTGTTCGAAATTTTGAATAAATTCTAATTCATTCAATAAAGGATTTAACTGTAATGCAACTACATTATTCTTGCTGTAGAAATCTGAAGAGTTGAACACAGCAATCGAAATACATGATACCAAATCATGGTCGCGCAAGACATGCTTTCTGAAATCACTGATGAAATCGGTTGAAAAAAGCCGTTTCCTCATCTGACAAAGAAATGCTGGAAAACCACACTAACGCGGATTTACCACTTGTCGCAAATTTGCAGAACGTTGCGAGTGGGCCAATTAAGAATGAAGAGCAACGTGAAGAAGTGTCAGCCACTTTACAACTCCTGACGTCTGATCCTGACAATCTCGACACAAATGATGTGGCTGTGACGATGCAGGCCTTGGAGAACGTCACTAAAACAGCAGACGTTATATTTGAAACTGTGGGTATATTTGACCTCTCATCCGTGTCCTGTATCTATGGTGAGAAACTTCAAGGCAACGTGGTCTGCATGCTACAAGCGGTTAACATAGTTAAATTGTCTGTCCCGCAATGAAGCTTCTATTTTAAATAATGGGCGGCAGACCATATAGGTTTCTGATTAAAGTCAACGTTTGAAAGGTAACCTAAGTCATTTCCGGGAATAGAGAAAATAACGTTAATCACTATATTATGGAAATGTCGACTTTACGGACATGATTGTTGTATAACACAGTAACTGAGAGTAGACATTCCTCACTAAAATCTTTTCCCTGCGTGATAAATCCTGATTAAACTCGTGCCATCACTAATTTTCAACAGACTGCCACCGCCGTTATCTCCACCATGAGCAATGTGATCGAATCAGCAGCATTCGCTGAGAGTGGTGAATCGTCAAGGTAAGTAATCGGATGGCGTAGCTACAGACTTATACTCTCCACTTGACTGAAAATCAATTTTGTATACGTTACTAGGATGCTGCAGCTGTTGGATCGCGTCGCTGCCCTTGTAGATATGAACAATACTAATATATTCAAAGCTTCGAGCAAGAATCTTGCAGTGTTGGTGACTTCAAGTAAGCTAATAGTCGATATATAGTATATTTGAATGTTGAATTACGAAATCGAGGTAACGAACTCTAGTCATCTAACTAACCGTTTCATGTCGCTTAGGCCATCGGTACAGAGACATTTTGATAAAAGTATGAAGTTTAGGACAGTTGTCGTGGTTATTAAAACAAAAATTTATGTGTATCCATTTCGCCAACACCAACAGGTGATAAGCGCCGATTTTTTTTTTTGAAACGAAAACAACAACAACAACAACAACAACAACAACAACGACAACAACAATAACAACAGTGACGCTTGTTATGACACCCTGACAGTACGAATCACTATGTAAGTCTTTGCGAGCACAGTCAAAATAATGATAATGCTAAAATTTATTTCAAACTTCCAGGCCTTAAAAGTTTCATCGCGCTTTTACGATGCTGCGGGTCGGTAACAGACCTGTCATGTTCGTGAATTTAGGTAGTCTTGTGTCATCCTTTAAAGATTGCGCGATACTGATTGGCGTTTGATTAGTGAACAATCTCTCTCTATTCGAATCCTTTCTCCTAGTACCAGCTGCAGGTCAATGTAGAATTGAGTTTCAGATTGATTCGATTCACTCCGAATCGAGTTATTACGCTTCGACTCTAGTATTCGACGACCACTCATTATAACGTTTAAACAGTATGGATGATTCAAAATGCTAAAAAAGAGACTACAAGATCAAATTCCAGTTATGCACCAGTGCACATCAAAGATCAGTTGCTCTAAGTCTATAAGAAATGATGTGGCTGGGTTGTTGGCAGATGTGTCGTAATGATTTACATATCAACTTTGAATATTGGTGACATAGGAATTTTGTAAAATTATGTCATGTTAAGTTATTGCACCGCGACACCACTAGGTTCGACTGGTTTGATTGATGTCGGTGTTATAACATCATATTACCTGTTCAGTGTTCAAAGATAAACCATGCCCTTTCGATTTCGTGACAGCATGGTGTCACGGGTCTTTGAGACTCACTGCAGTGTATTATCTAGGTTTGCATTTAAAACAAATAGTGGTTTGAACAAAGGCCTTTAAAAAAATATTCTTTTTCAAGTTGTAAAATTATTTCATAATTGTGTAAATACTTTCCAAAAACATGTTTTATGAGCATACAGACAATTACCACCCGATATAGCCGATGTATATCGATATGGGTTGGAGAGAACCCTCAAAATAGTCGGCTCAACCGCAAAAGTACAGATATTTCGACAAATGAGTTCTATTAAACCCTATATTTTCCATTGTCAATGTCAATCCACTATGACGTCACTACTGATTATTCATGACGTCATGACTTCCAATAAAATTGAAATTTGTTTCAAATGCAACCCTAGAATTATCCTTATGCGAAATTGAACAACATTCTCGGTCATTTATGTAGTAAATTTGTGTTATTTCCTTGTATGAGACATGATATTTGGTGATGGTTATAATCTGTGTTCACTCGAACCACTGTACATGTACATGATGACGTACGAGAGAAAATTACCGCTCGGGGATAGAGATATCAGCATACGTATCTTATACAAGAAAAAAGCCTCAAAACAATAAATAGCGATTTGAGGACCGCGGACATTCTACATTAGCAAACTTTGTACACATTTTGCGCGGCATGACACGATTTAGGCCAATACCGATACTATATGCCCTACTCGCATAACTATGTCATTTGATTTCATAGGAAACACAACGCAGGGCGGTGTCGGTATCTTAACGTTTGAAAGACCAAACACGACCACACTTGGATTCAGAAGCGACCAAATCAATGTCATGAACACGTCAATATTGACAGGAAGAGTTGTGAATGGAGAACGGGTACAGGCGTACATTCACGTTCCGAAACTTGTGTCGCAAAATTGTAAGATTATAGTTGATTAGCCTTGTCGTAATTGATGCTCTAGAAAAGCATTTAGTGGCGGTATGTTATGGATGCAGTTATAGGAACAAAATTGTCAGCAAACGTTTGAAAGTTGCCGAGTAAAAGTCAAAGGTATTGAATGTATTTTAGCATAACCATACGCCCGGGTTTCGGCAAAAGTTTTCGTGATATCGGTGGTGAAATTTAGGTTGGAGATTTATGCTAAAATGTCCGACATTTTTAAAAACTTAATATAATTTTTGGCGGGCATATGGACCTTCAAAACGTAGATCGTTCCGGTAAGTGTGGGAAGCCTATAGGCAAGTGGACAAGGTGCCAAGGAAGCCATCAACGTGGTTGGTTGGTTCGTTCCTTCGCTACCTTCTATAGATCGTTAGGCATCGTAAACACCACTGACAAAGTGGCAAAGTTAGTCGGAAGCTCGCATTGAATAACCGCTCTCAAGTGTGTGATTTTTCAATCAATTTTAAGTGCTGAAAATCGGTATAATAATGTAATTCACAGAGCCACAAATACTCCATCAATTCATTTGTTACGCCGTAACGACACTAATGCTAAGACGCTATTGCAGTGACCCAGATATCAAACGGTAGACAAGTAGTGATTGATTAATATGAAAGTTATGTTTATTTTTCAGCGTCGAGAGTGTATTTTAACGTTTTTGGGAACACCAATTTATTTGCAACAAACAACAATGAACTATCATCAGCGTTGGACAACATTAATGTATTATTGCCAGTGCTTTCAGCGACGGTGGAAAACAACAATATAAGCAATCTACCGTCATATGACCGTCTAATCTACTCGGTATGTTTCTACAAATAGATTGGAATTTGAGTAAATAAAGCACCATTACAAAGTTGTGTAGGCATATTATAAACAACGGACATTCACCTAAACACTGTCGATAGTGGCACTGTGGGATGGAGTTCGGGTATTTTTGTCTCTGGCAGGCCGTACCGACAGTAATTCAGTCATATCTCTTGACTTTTAGTCGAATCGGCATGACGTGTTCGGACCATACTAATATTATTTGTTTTCTTGTTTACGAGAAAAATTCCGCTTTTATGTCATCCTTAGGGGGTCATTGATGAAAATGATCTCGCGTCACACGGGTAGTGCAAAGGAAGATTAATCTACCTCTCTTACAGCACCTTTTATCGCCGACGCGACTATGGACGATGAGTGAAAATTGAATATGAAATCTTCGAAGTAAAAATCATTAAAATAGATTTAATTGCTACCAATCGTGGGTAGATAATGTAGATCAGCGGTTCTCAACCATTTTTGACACGCGCCCCCCTTGGCGATGGTCAAAAAAATCGCGCCCCCTGACCCCCCTTACATTTATCGTCATGTCAAAAAGAGCACATCATCTAATATCGAGGTCGGCAACCTTCCTGCTAATCATTGCTTATGTAGCCTAAGGCCGCATTCCAGGACATAGCCACAATGAACGACCTGGACGCAAAATACCTATGGTAAACTGTCCATAATATCCATTCCCGGTGAACTCCGGACTATTCTACTTTTCACAACGGCCTATTGTGCGCACCGAAATCGCGAGTGGCAATGTTATGAATAGTTGTTGGAAGTGCATATTGTCGCGCTAAGCGGGAAAACTTTTCAGAGCCGCGAAGGAATTGTTATTTCTTGAGGATTCCCATTCCTGCTCCAAGTAAGAAGGGCGCTACCGTATTAAATCGCAAAAGGAAGTCTTGTTGAATTGCGCGGAGCGCGAAGAAAATTTAAAGATTAAATAAAATCTCTCGAAAAATCGAGAGTGAATTCGTAATTGCAATTTGCATGTCTACGGCTGCCAACCAGAGATGAGCATGGATTAGGATTAGGTTTTGAAAAAACAGGATTTGTGAAATTTTGTCGGATTTGGATTGGATTTGGATTAGACATTTTTTTCTGAACGGATTAGGATTTGGATTGGATTTACCTATTTTCAGGAAGATTGAAATGTCGTGTGGCAAATGGCGACAAACTTTATTCAGATCAGTTATTAATGTACTTATGGTTACTAGGTTATCTTGAATCAAGTAAATCGTTGGTTGTGAAAGAAAATTTTCGAATCCCTCCATTGCATAAATTAGTTTTTTTCTGAATTTCCAGTTGGAATCGGATTAGGATTGGACATGGACTTGAATATGAAAAAATTATGAATTAGGATTTGGATTTGGCGGTTCGGATATGGATTGGATTAGGACATCGAAATTTCAAATCCGCTCATCTCTGCTGCCAACACATACCAATTGAATTAGGCGTCGACGGTCGCACAAATCCCCTTCTACGGCCGTATGCGGCCGTACGGGCTGCCCAGCCCTGATCCAATAGTATACATAAGGTATATCTTACGCTAGTTTTGAATCCGCATTCCAATTGTTTAGTCTTTTACATTGCTGACAAACCTACCCAAACTTGTTTGAAAATAACAACAAAAAAACATTGAAAAGGACATCAATTAATTTCAAGGTAGGTTGCACTGAGAATAATCCTGATGCTGGTAGTGACTACAAAGAGCACGGCGTCGTTCTGTCCTGCAATGCTAAATTTGATCAGGTTTGGAAATGAATTAAATTGTGTTGATTGATAGCCAAATTGAGGGCGAAACCGGGCAACCTATATTCCATCTAATTCTGTCTTAGGCAGTGCAGTTCGCCAGCTATCAACAACAGCTACCTAGCGCACAGAGATTTAGGCTACTGCTAAAGCTATATAGTAATGAATGACTTGCACGTAGGAATTTCACTAAATCTTCAAATATCAAAAATTTGCTCGAATGAAGTTGAAGTCAGCCTATACTCCGTTGAGCGCGACTGCTGGAGTTTGAGTTTGGCAAGCTTTCTAGAATACGAATTAAGTTTAATCTTCAATAATCGTATCTTCAGAATGGTTGTGAAACACATGTTTAGTCACAATTCATACAGACATTGACAAAAATTTCTCGCGCCCCCCCTGAGAGCCTCCCGCGCCCCCCAGGTTGAGAACCCCTGATGTAGATCAAGAATGGCCAACTCGTCGCTCCCAAGTCATATGCGGCTCGTGTAAGCACTCGTAAAACACATGCTAAAAAGTTTACATGGATTACATGGTGAATGCTGCAAACTGATAACACTGGACATCAAAATGAAAAATAAAATCAGGCAAAACATCTGAGAGCCGTTTCTGGGGTTTTTGAGGTTGCTGATTACGAATAGCACATTAGTTTTGCCACATTGGATCTTTGTCAGAAGATATTTATACCCCTAAAAAGCCATCAATTACTGTATTTACCCGTAAATGTTTCACTTGCTAGGTATAAAATCGTAGTTTTTCATAATTTTATACTGCGCCTAAATAGATAACGCTGGTCAACACATATTTTTAGGCAGACAAAGTAAGAGTGGTTTTGGGGGTTCTGAAGGGCACTGATTCCGAATATTGCCTTAGTTTTTTTTCAAATTGGCTCTTGTTGTGGAGATAACCCATGGGGCTATTTTGACCAAAATCTTTTCTAATGGTAAGATGTATCGTACGTTAAGATTGTTCGGAATAAACCAATTTTCAAAAGATCGTCCGTTTCATTCAGTTTCCAATGCCTTACACATTAAAGACGTATTCCAGCTACCTGTCTCTGTAACTCATCTCTTTCCTATATCTGCATTTGAATTTATGATAAAAGGACTTCAAGGCACCATTTTGAAATTGGGCACTGCAATATATATAATGCAACATGCGCATGACAAATTACACTGGTCAACACACATTTTTAGGCTGACAAAGTAAGAGTGGTATTGGGGTTCTGAAGGCCACTGATTCCGAATATGACCTTGGTTTTTTCAAATTGTCACTTGTGCAGATAACCCATGGGGCTATTTTGACCAAATCTTCCATTTTTGCGGTACTGACGAGATATAAAATCGGCTTAGTCGTACTATAAGGTTTAGAAATTCAATCTACTTGTTATTTTTACACACAGAATACTATTTTAAATCAAAATACAGCAACAGCACTATATTTAGGGGCAATAGATTTATCATAGTTACAGACTTTCACGGATATCATGTGCATAAATAAACTCCAGTCATGTATACAAATATTTACCTAGATACTCAAATAACGTGACATTAATTCAATCAGTTTTACGTCAACCACCTATTGTAAATTTGAAATATTCAGTTGGAATACAATATTATTGATATATTTTTAATCGATATTGTTTTTTGTACGATTTTCGCCTGTAAGCTGTTTAGTGCAGTTTCTCGAAAGGTTCCGGCAATGGTCTGACATAATATGTTCAATGGTTCATCTCATCTGCCCTGGTATCTTTCTTTTGTTGTTCTGATGTCTTGGTAGTACCTCTCCCCTTGCTAATCAACAAGATGATCGGGAAATATATCAAGATGACTGAACAGGAAGTGAACTTTTATGCTCATGTTTGTTCCAAGTTTTCGATATGCAGTTATGAATTTTCGGACCAACTGGGTGCTTTGTGATCATCTAAAAAGTTTTATTTACTACATCTTAGGAGAAATTACATGCTGTGAACCCCTTCCTAATGTGAAATTGGAATCTTTCATCGGTATTCGAATATACCAGATACCAGATTTAAGCTTCTCGTTTGATAGGGTTACTAGGTATACCCACTTCGTTAAATCATTGGAAAATTAACCATTTACCAGTCGAAAGAAATGAGGCACATTTGAGTATTGTAGTTGAGCCTTTCAAGGACAAAGTTTATAGTTTTATACTCCTCTTTAATCTTGATAGAATGACCAATTGATACAGGAGAATACGAATTTCCGTGGTGCAAAAGTACAATTTTTAGGCTTGACAAACTGCTTTTTTGACGAAAATATATTTCGCATCATGCCCATTAATATTGCTAGAATGACTGAGAATGACATGAGGGTTCTTCACAGTCAATTAGCCATTTATGCGCAGTATAAAATTAGAACAAAACTACGATTTTCTTCCTACCAAGTGAAATATGTAAGAGTAAATACAGTAATTTTGGGGTATAAATATCTTCTAACAGAGAGCCAATCTGACAAAACTAATGTGATATTCGTAATCAGCAACCTCAAAAACCCCAGAAACGGCTTTCAGATGTTCTGCCTAAAAAATTTCATTTTGTTGACTAGTGTAATTGACTATGAAGAACTCTCATGTCGTTCTCAGTCATTCTATCAATATTACTATGACATGATGCGAAATATTTGTTTCTCAAAAAAGCAGTTTGTGAAGCCAAAAAAATGTACTTTTGCACAACGGAAATACATATTCTTCTGTATCAATTGGTCATTCTACCAATATTAAAGAGGAGTATAAAACTATAAATTATGTCCTTGCAAAGCTTTACTGCAATACTCAAATGCGTCACATTTCTCTTAACTGGTAAATGGATAATTCTCCGCTGAGTCAACAAAGTCGGTATACCTAGTAAGTCTATCAAACGAGAAGCTTAAATCTGGTATCTGGTATATTGGAATTCGAATAATAGATTATAATTTCACATTAGGAAGGAGTTCACTGCATGAAATTCCTCCTAAGATGTAGTAAATAAAACTTTTTAGATGGTCACAACTCACAGAGCATCCAACTACAAACAGTTGGTCCGAAAATTATTAGCTGCATATCGAAAACTTAAGCACAAACATGAGCATAGAAGTTCACTTCTTGTTCAGTCATCTTGATATATTTCCTGATCATCTTGTTGATTAGCAAGGGGAGAGGTTCTACCAAGATATCAGAACAACAACAAAAAATATATCAGGGCAGATGAGATGAAGAATTGAACATGTTATGGAAGACCATTGCCGGAACCCTTCGACAAACTGCACTAATTAGCTTACAGGCGAAAATGGTACAAAAAACAATTGTTTCCAAGTGATTATTTCATATTTACAATATGTGGTTAATGTAAAACTGATTGGATTATTGCCAAGTTATTTGAGTATCTAGGTAAATATTTATGTACATGACTGGAGTTTATTTATGCATGATATCCGTGAAAGTCTGTAACTATGATAAATCTATTACCCCCAAATATAGTGCTGTTGCTGAATTTTGATTTAAAAGAGTCTTATGTGTGCAAAAACAATATGTAGATCGAATTTTTTAACTTGATAGTATGACTGAGCCGATTTTATATCTAGTCAGTACCGCAAAAATGGGAGATTTTGGTCAAAACAGCCCCATGGGTTATCTCCACAAGTGACAATTTGAAAAAACCAAGGTCATATTCGGAATCAGTGGCCTTCAGAACCCCAAAACCACTCTTACTTTGTCTACCTAAAAATATGTGTTGACCAGTGTAATTTGTCATGCGCATGTTGCATTATATGTATTGCAGTGCCCAATTTGAAAATGGTGCCTTTAAGTCCTTTTATCATAAATTCAAATGCAGATATAGGCAAGAGATGAGTTACAGAGACAGGTAGCTGGAATACGTTTTTAATGTGTGAGGCATTGGAAACTGAATGAAACGGACGATCTTTTGAAAATTGGTTTATTCCGAACAATCTTAACGTACGATACATCTTACCATTAGAAAAGTGATCACCACAGATTAACTGATAAAAGGTATGCGACCCTCATCAAACTAGATTTATTAAAACTACTCTATTCTGCTGTTAACATACCTTTCACTTTCTACTTCCATTTCACTTTGTCTTGTCTGCTTTGGAAATTGCTACTGTACTGTGTCAGTAAGTATAAATTTACGTCTGACTGTTGCTAAAGTGTTGTATAATTACTTTTATCAATTTGATATCATAAAAGTAGTATATCTGTTTCCATATTACGCCATATATAGTATTATCATTCTTGGTATTGCCAATATGAGTGGTGCTTATCGCCATTTATAACCTTGTGCGCCACGGTCCCCAGGAAATTAAAATCAAGCAGTATACATGATGTACAGTATGCTATCACAATGCTATGTTTATGTCAGCTGTTCGTGCCATACGACAATTTAACGCACGATATAGAATGCGCTTTTTGGTCGGAATCACCAAAGATGTGGAGCGATGAAGGATGCAATGTAACAGACAAAAGTCCTCAATCATTGACTTGCACGTGTGATCATTTGACAAACTTTGCAGCTTTATTGGTGAGATGGTACAAATTTGATATTTTTCACTAACTTTATGTATGTATGCATTCACTTAGAAGTGAGGAAACTGATACAAGTTAGTAATGGTAGTTATAATAATTGGTTATAGTGGATTAATATATTATTGATATTGATAAATAGCTGTCAGCCCACCTCATTGACGGGATCTTGTGAGACATGTCGTCAGTGTTGTGACATCGCGATATCCTATGGATTTCCGCTGCCGTAATTATTCCGTGTCATGGCGTCGTTGTGACGGTTTTGAGATTTTTGAGCGGTATTATCTGTGTTTGCCAAGCTTGCCAAGTTACACTGTCAAGTGTCACTGTCCAGTGACGAGAATTCTGTCTTTTAGTCGAAGATTCGAATCGCCCACCAAGCCATTGATAATAGGATATTACCAACGTAGGATTCAATTAGACCCAACCTAGCTTGCCTTCGCTTTTGGGTAGTGGAGACAACAATGAAATATCAATGTCTATCACGATAATGTGGATTAACTGCATGCTAACGACGGTTCATATCGGAAAAAAATCGATCATTTTTCAAAATAGAAATGGGGTCCAATTACTGCTATAAAGATTAAGGCGAGAAAACACTGAAGTGAAATAATTTTATTTAAAGTTTCCACACAGATGAACAGAGATAGTTGGTTATCATCAATAATTATATCATAGATATAAATAAAACGTGAATTTCACCTTTCTGCAAAACTACAAGTTATTATTCTGTTGCTATTCATGGTTTTTAGACAACTATGGTGATTAACACCAGCCCGATAGCTGTGATGATGATTCCTATGTCGCCGACTTGTAGGTGTAGCACGGAACGGTTAATATCTTGGATTCTCGTGAGACACCAAATTATACAGCCCGGTCTTACTGCTACAACAATGACAGCGTCACCCACAGACAGGCTTGTGGCCAAGATGCGACACCAGCCCTCTCACTGGTGTTACCTTGTGCATGAATTGAATAAATGAGTAGGATAGCACAAATTAGAATACCATATATGATGTGAATATTTCCGGGCGAAGGTCCTGACCTTGGTTTTAATAATCAGCATCCCAAATTTATTGGTTATCCGCGGAACATTTTGACATCTCAATTAGGGTCACGTCCATAAAGGTTTGAACCCCTGAATTAAACTCTCCGAATTCAAACTCTATTTTGGATTATGTGTTCCAAATTATCATTAAGTTACTTTTTGCGTCACTGTACAGAGACCCATTTATGATGTACCTGAAGCACAGCCGCTCCGTACCATAACTATGGCTGGATGTTCAATTTCCAGTTGCTCGCTGCTCCTGATCGTGATGATCTTCGTCTGCCATCCGTGAGTACATAGTAATAAATATTTGCCGTAAATTAAAATCACATATAGACATAAATTGTCAGCCATCCACTTTGTTACCCACACAGTAGGGCAGAGTCACCAACATGCGGTCGGCAAGGTCATTTGTTGTGGTCGCGACATGATTTTAGATTTACAAAAGAATGTTTAGTAAAACCATTAGAATTTCCGAAATTGACTGTAAATTGAAAATATTGTTGTTGTTGTTGTTCAAAATAAGCTATTCTTTTGTGCCCAACACCACTTTTCCTCCCTAGCTGATACGGCTTAGGCGATGGTAACTGCATTCCATAGATGAGGAATTAGCTCTTATGAACAGGCACAGGCCCATCAACTTGACGTGCAATGTCCTAAACCAGTGTTTCCCAACCTTTTTTCCCCCACGTACCACTTCGAGGTTTTATGCAGTGCTCGCGTACCACCTACATAATTTACGCGCGCCATAAGCAGTCAAAAATGTGCCCACCATTTATTACGTCATAATCACGTATTTGACCTATGCGGGTATAATAGCTATGGCGATTTTTTACCTAATAAATGGAGGATTTTGACCAAAAAAGACTTAATTTGGACCAAATTTTGACCTCACGTTTGCAAATTAGGTGTTATCGCACATGATGGTAAAATTGTAGGCTACTTCTTATATTCATTTCTTGATGGGAGTCTATGTCCTTACGAAGTAGTGTGGCCTGAAAAAGCGTTTTTGACTTAAAAACTGACAATATTTACATGATAAAACTTTATTTAAATGATATCTGGCCCTATGAAGAATTTCAGTAGTTACACCACGTAGAGGTAATTAAAACTTGCTGTAGTACAACGAAAGATACCTTCCTAAATTCTGGGGTAGAAAGTGTCTGTCCTTACAAAATAGCTTGCCAAGAATGGAGAAAGAACGTTCAACAGCAGCAGTTGTTGGCTGACAACACTGAAGTTGTGCGTACACTGCTGGTGACACACCGTGTTGCTTAATTCCGACAATGCTGTCTACATCACAATCTTTCATCATGCGCTTCTTGATATAAGAACCATGCCATGCCCAAGCAGTCTTGCTGCAGTTAGGATATTGCGGAACGCTGACCATAGCACCATTTCAAATGTCGACCTGTTTGTTTCGTTTGACCGTTTATTGTTTGTTTTGTTTTTGGGGTATTCATGGCGTTTGTCGACTACCATGGTCATTTACACCAGACTGATATTCTTCTAATTTTCCGTAACTGCCGACTTATAGCACGGCCCACCTCTAGGCTTTTGTAAGACACCGCTGACGCGGATGAGGTGGCGAGGAGGAGCCTAGGTAAACCTCCAACACTTAGGTATCGGAATTCGGAAGTCGACCTCGGTCGGACTCGAACCCGCACCCATTGGTGTTGCAGCCGCGGATTATACCACTGCGCTATCTCGCCACCCAGTTTGACCGTTTATGATCCACGATGAGCAGAGAATGACATGTCAAAAAATCGCCCAAGTAATAACAAATTCTATTAAACTAGGAGGCATTATCAGTCAGGGTTGATGGGATGCATGGAATTGTTTTTTCACCCCTAGTCAAAAACTTTGAACAACCTTCGGTCGATAAAAAAACAAAATCTACTCGCGTACCACCTGGAAGACCTTCGCGTACCACTAGTAGTACGCGTACCACAGGTTGGGAACCACTGTCCTAAACAGTGCCAACACCGATACGCTTAGAAAATGGATTTTGGCTTCCCGTGCACGTGATCCAGCGTTAAGAGGGTCTAGTTTTCCAGCAAGTACCGTGTCTGGCTAACCCCAATATCGATTATTTAGTCACTGAAGTGTTATCAGGTATCTTGTTCAGCTCACTGTTTAAAATAGAATGAAAGTTATGATCGTGATATTTTTTCTGTAATTGTATTTCTTTATTAAAATATTTTTTCGGTAACTATGCCCGTCACCATTGTTAGAGAGCACAGTGCTGTACCCTTGTATAGTTTAAAAATATTGCTTGTTAGACTGTGCGGCCTATTTCATCCCGATATTGATTTCATCCGTCCCGCGGCCTCTACAAGATTTGAAAAGTGGCCCGCGACCAAATTGTAGTTAGCGATTCCTGCAGTATGGTATATTTAATATACTGCACCAAAAATATGTGTCATGCTTGGCGAAGGTTTCTGCCACTTGATAATTCGGTGTTGTGACTTTATCAAAACCATCATTAAAATCAATACCTTAGCCCTAATAGATGAGCAAAGAAACCCATCAATTCGGACATGTAACATTTCCGACGTGTGGTTTCGAACATTTGGACACCTAAATTGTCAATCCCCTCATTTTTCATTGCTGCAGATCGACAGTTTATCGCCAGTCACCAATGACATTAGACTAGCTGTTTATACTCAATCCCTATCATTGCAGTAGAAGTAAGTTTTCCGGAATCCAATGCGAATGAAGGCGATGTTTCAGATGATTATGAATGCATTTCTGACCTGAGAATGTCCAAGATAGTGTTTCTGCTGCCTCACAATAAGCATCGTAGTCACGTAGTTTATATCTTGCGGAAGAATAGAAGATGGATATGTCTAACTGCGTGCGTAACACGGCCCGGATTAAATATGCGTCTGGCTATAGGACAATATCAAATATTTGCAATGGTTTCGCGTTTTACCATAAATTCCGTTGATTTCACAGGAACACGCGCTCAGGACGAAAATTCAATGCCGCATTTTTGTTTCTTAATCTATCAATCGCTCTTCTCGGACTTAATGTCACCTTATTGATCAGTGAGATGCCATTCGTCACATATCCATTCGACTATGACGACATATCTTCCTCGTGCATCGCCATTGCGGCGATTTTACATTTCTTTCTACTTGCTTCGTGTGCATGGATGAACTGTCAGGGATCCATGCTCGCCGTTGCGGTCATAAAGGTTTGTGCATGCACATAATTCTGGAGTTATGCGTTATGGGAGTGAACCGGCCACTGATTGATTCGGATCTGTTTACTAAATCACCAATCGCATTTCGCAATGCAAGGATCGTCGCAATGCAGATTAACCCACTTTGCGATGAAATCGCTATAATAATAAGCCTGCATCTTTCTTGCCACGGGAAGCAAAAAGTTTCCGGTTATGATGTTTTGTTCAATGTTCAAATGTTTTTGAGCGCTTGTGTGCACAGCATATCCAGGGGTCAGAATAAATAAGAGCGTATAACGAACACCAGCAGCTACAGTATGGGGTATAGCGTGTCCATATTTTGATCGATGGCGAAATATTATAATATTACAATAGCACTTGATATTTCACTTGCATGGAAGTGTGTTCGAGAGCAAATGTCCAAATTATGCTGTGCTGGACAGTAGATACCACACCACAGAATTTGTTCTGATGCCAATCCCCCAAGAAAGAATAATTTCGTTGTTCATAAATTTTCATTCCATATACCCAATTCAAATTTACAGCCTGGAGATCGAATCGCTGAACTTGTATTATATATAAGCAACAGCTTATTCACGTAATTATTGAATTTTGTATGTCCACGATCCAAAATGCTGTTTCGATGTATACGCATCATGTTTAGCCTATATGGACAAAGACATGCTTAAGTGATCGGATGGTGGTTTTGACTTCGATATCGTGGGCGTGGGCTATGCCTGCGATCTTCGTGGGAGCTGTGGCCATTATGGATTACGAACTGTACAAATATCCACATGGTGAAGATGCCCCGGTGATGTAACTATTACAAAATGCAGCACACGAGTGCGAATTTGAGGCGCATTTTTTAATCTTACGCAGATGCTGGATTGACCCAGATTACATCTTCTACCTTGCTGTCACACCCACAATCGTAATGATTGGCTCAAATCTCATCACGTACGTCGTGCTATCGTATAAACTATGCAGAAATCGAGAATCTGGTTAGGTATGTAGTTCGAAAATTTTTACATTCAATGTCATATAACACATAGTATTTGAGAATGTTCCGACTTTGTACGCCAAAGCAAGGACACGCATCTCTATCTTACACTTCAACTCGTGGAATATCAACAGCATTATTCATATTAAACACAAAAATGACCATTTACTGTAGATTAACCTAACCGATTTCGTGCCTGGGACATGTTTGTGCTGCGCCAGACATGCCTCAGATATGATAACTCTGCACTATTGTTATCCGAACATGCTCCGGTGCTGATACCTCTGCACTAAATACGCACTAAATACCCCCAGGCATGGTCCGTACCAGATTTCTGCGCGCTTAATGGTCACAGACATGCGTCAGACGTGATACTTGCGTCCAAACTACGAGTAACCTATATATGACCTATATGTCTGCGATTTTTGCTGATATCTGCGATAGCTGGGTATATCCACAGTAGTGATAGATGAGGATATGTTTGTGATGCGCACTATTTTGCTCTGGACATCCTTCGGAGCTGATACCTGCGCACCAAATACCCAATACCCCCAGGCATGGCCCGGACCTGATATCTGCGCGCGGAATGAACATTGGACACAGATATGTTTCAGACGTCCTAAATGATGCGTGACTTATATATGACCTCTATGTTTGCGTTTTTGGTTATATATGCGATAGATGAGTAAATCCGTAATTCCACATACACAGTAATGATATCTGTGATAGCTGAGTATATCCATCACCATCATCATTGGTTTGTTAGCAATTTTATCAGTTCAATATACCACAAAAATGCGACACAATGAAGTAATAGGAAGGTGTCGAAGCGACTTGGAGTATTCTATCGAATCAGACACCCACCTTGGCCTAGGCGATGTAGAGAGAACACATGCACACTGAATGAAAAGTAAAAGAAGATAGTATAGAAAAGGCAAGCGACAAAAATGGGGTGGC
Organism: Botryllus schlosseri; assembly: GCF_051294905.1. Taxonomy (NCBI): domain Eukaryota; kingdom Metazoa; phylum Chordata; class Ascidiacea; order Stolidobranchia; family Styelidae; genus Botryllus; species Botryllus schlosseri. The sequence goes on from NC_137239.1 coordinate 2,703,409, forward strand.
ATGTCATGGAAGGCGAGATCGATAGGTCAGGTCGCGGTCCGGTAATCTTGAGAATAGACTAGTGAGTGATCATTTAGTAGTAATCGTTTGTATTTCGACTTGAATGTAGACATGCTCGTCGATTGACAGATGGCTTGCGGGATACTGTTCCACGCGTCAGCTCCGGCATATTTGATGGAGCGATGATCTTTTCGGTCTATCATAATGTGATATTTGGACGACGTGGACGCGCGTGTGTTGTACTTGTGCGCTTTTGATTCCCAGGTAAAGAAGTCATTGAAATATTCGGGGCAATGACCGCAGCGGAACTGATACATAAACTTGGCTATTTCTAGTTTCCGCATATCTTCTGTTTAGGACACCGAATCTCTTCAGCAGCGACTTGTTGGATTGACAACCAGGACCCTTTGTGGCCCTAGCTATGATAAGGAGTACGTTATGTTCTAGTTTTTGCAGTGACTCGAGTGCAGTTTTACTGGAAGCACCCCAACAGAGGATGCCATATTGTAACTTCAATTTCACTATCATAAAGGGGGGCGTATCTAAAAAAAAAGGTTGAGAACCACTTCTGCAGAACAGGCCGCACTTCGGTGATAATTTAGTGTCTAGGAACTGAATATGACTCTTCCAGGACATGTCCAGCTATCACTACTGTAGACGTGGATATATGCTCATCTATCACTACTGTGGATATACCCAGCTATCGCAGATATCAGCAAAAACCGCAGACATATAGGTCATATATAGGTCACGCGTCGTTCAGGACGCAGGTATCGCGTCTGACGCATGTCTGTATCCATTAGGCGCCCAGATATCTAGTCCAGATCATGCCTGGGGGTAGTTAGTGCGCAGGTATCAGCACCGGAGCATGTCCGGATAAAAATAGTACTAAGATATCAGGTCCGAGGCATGTCTGGCGCAGCACAAACATCTCCCAGGCACGATGTCCGAAGGGCAACACAGTCCGAACACCCCCTCAAACACGATGTCCGAGTGACAGCACAGTCCTAACACCCTTGATATGATGTCCGAACACGCCCTAGACACGATGTACGAATGGCAACACATTACGAACACACCCTAGGCACGATGTCCGGGTTGCAAAACTGTCCAAACGCCCTTAAGACATGATGTCGCGAACACACCCCAGACACGATGTACGAGGGGCAAAACAGTCCGAGCTCATCCCAGGCATGGTGTAGGAATGGCAACACAGTCCGAACACACCCCAGACATGATCTCCGCACATAGCACAGACTCGATGTCCGAACACGCCCTACTAGTACTGTATTTCAATGTACAAATGAAGTGTGCTCTTGAAACTGCAATTTCATCACTTTACAGTCTAAAAACCAAAATCAAACAGCTTTGAACGAATTCTCCTTGGAGCAAACTTTCATTTAATATCGTTTTTTTTTTTTTCAAAATAAAATGATATGTTTTTGAGCAATCCGCAGTCTAAATCGTGTAACGCCTGACTGATTTTAGATTTCCCCCTAAATTTAACCTTTGGCCCTAACATACAGGGTATCAAATTTCACTTGGAAATGTGGACGATCGGACAAGCTTCAGATAAATCCGAGTGCTGTATCTCCACTATCGTCCATCATCTAGCTACACATTCTTGAATATTTCATTGATAAAACCTGAGAAGTGCAGACCCAAAATGAGCAAAATATTGTCAATTTTCAAAGTGGCGTAACTTTTGACCCCAAAGTCCGATTTTCATAAAATAAAGTTCATCCTGTATTAAATTAGCTCTTCTGTGTGTGTACCAAATTTCAGGAGATTTGAAGAGGTAGTGATATAAACATCGGTTGTCTGTGTATGGAATGACCCTTACATGATATAGCTCCCCTTGTCTCGCCTTAATATGTATTGCTTTTTCGCCCGCGCATTGTTATTTAACAGAGCAAATCCTGGCGTTCAACGAGGCAATCTCAGAAGCGGAAATTACGAATCAACCTCAGCATAGTGACGTTATTGGGAATAACGTGGATTTTTGGATTCCTTCTAGTGGGAATTCCAGATGAAACTGCGGCTCTCGTCTTCGCGTATATTTTCACAATATTCAATTCGTTGCAAGGTAACAAGAAATGTTTGCTTGCAATCTTCTACCTTATGAAATTCAAAGACGATATCGATTTTCTTATGGAGGCGTATATTTATCAATTACCGCTCAGCAAATTACAAAATCATTTTTAATGTGTATTGTACACATACATTATAAAATCGACATCTTATGCGACAGACCGAAGCATCGAGCGGCAGCTGTGTTTTTCAAAATGAATGTCATTTCACCCAGTTCCTCTCTCAAATGCCTCGGCATAGTCACATTAATAAATTGTCACTCAAATGAAGTTATTGCCAATTCCCTCTAAATGAGTCATCATGCAGTAAAGCAATTAACATCTGTCAAATGTGTTCACCAGTCAGAGGATCGTGAAACATTTTAGTTTAATTTCATTACAGTGTGCAACACAGCATTTGTCCAGGAATTATTATAATATTTTCTGATTTAAAATGGCCCAAATCAATGCAAATGAGCATTAATAAGCTTCAAACGTTGGTGCTAAACTTGTGAGAATAGATATTTTTAGTTTTTAATATTCAATCAAATCACGTAATAGTGCTGATATAGGGTTACCATATATTGGGAATCGGAAACGAGGACACTTTTTTCAAAATTTTCAATGTTACAATACCGGAGTGAAATCCGGAAAAATTGGTAAATTCAATCCGAGTTTTACTTGATTGACTAAAAAATGGCATCTTTCCAACTCGGCCACCGAAACATTCACTTGGTATGAGATTCGCCGTTGCTTGACTAAAAAAAGTCGTCTTTCTGACTCAACTCCCGAAGGACCCACCGGACCGATATTTGATACTAATCTCCTATATCTCAGTTTAAATATCAGGTACAATTAATCGAAAGTTTTAGAAAAGATGAGATTTGGGCGTGCTCCGAGGACACTTAAAAAAAAGTCCAAAAAGAGGAAAAATCCTAATAAAGGAGGACGTATGGTAACACTATAGCTTATATCAGCGTATAGGTCTTTTGTATTCCAAGTTAAATAATTTCAGTAACAACACAATCTTCTTCATTAATTTAGCAAAGAATTATATAATATTGATAATAATGATCTAATTGTCAATAATTATAAGATTAATTGGCTATGGTACAACATTGTACTCTATGAAGTATTGGCATTTCCCTGTACTTTTCGGGGAGAAGAGTGTCGCTTCGGACAGCTTCCCGACTTTATGACGTTTTTTCGTGTTCGGCTAGTAAGGTCTTGTTCACCGGGCACCGGTTAAATCAGATATGCCTAGTTTGTCTACACAATACAACAAATTCTACGACTGAAATAATCACGTGCGGATCTGTTAACACACATTCCGAGTTGAGGGTCACTTTGTTACGTTCGGCTACGTTTTTCCATGCTATGATGACCCAATATTTTCAATTGTCAATGCCATTCCACTGTGACATCGCAATTAAAGATTCATGACGTTATGGTAAAAAAAATCGAAAAATCAATCAATTAGAAACATGTTGTAAACAAATCCCTACTTTAAGCATGTTTTTTTCAAATGGATTTTTGTTTTCAACCCTAGGAATAACTAAAAATTTGGTATAACAATATACGGTAATTATTGCCCAACAGAGCCCGCATGTTATCTAAAACAGCGGTGCCGATCCGCGGCGACTTTCCTGCCGGTCCGCCAGGCATTTTACAATTTTATACCTTAATTCTAAGAAGCAATATGTTGAAGGCTTGTCCATTGATGAAATAAATAAAACATCGAAATTTAAACCGATTGAGAACTTCGTGAGGTGACATTTTAGGTCTGGAAACATTTGACTTGAAGTTCAAGCCGTGTCATTTGACGACATGCGAGCGACAAGTACGAGCTGATTCGCTAAAATGCTCAGTTCACACGATGATTCGTTTTCCATTCATTCATGTTGTGCAGTAGCCTAGGCCTATCGTAACTACCGGACCACAGACCCTCAATTGATGGGGGCAAAGCTTGGAGGGGGCCGAAAGTTATATCGTGAATGAACATAAATTATAAAGTATTTTAGTTGAAACTTCATCCAACTTTTTTCAATTTATTTTCCACGCTCGGTTCGATTTTGTGTCACTAAATACCTTGATTATTGGGTGCCCTTCCGCTAAGAAATACGCATGATTTATGAGATCAGGCATTTTCGGCGTCAGCCATTGCCGCGCCACGACGTACCAACAATAGATTAAGTTTAAGCTAACATAGGACTGCAAAAATGTGCCAAAATTTGGCAGCGAGAACACCTTGGCCGAAAACGGATGCCCTTTGTAGACCGAAAACCTTGATATGCATATGTCAAATTGGCACCAAAATGGCTGGAGCTAAATTTCACTGTCCTGGCAATCTGTACCCCACAGGAAAAACGCGATCCCACAGAGAAAAGGTATGTTCCAGTGAAGAAATAGCAATTTGGAATTCTGTGCGTCTTTTAGCTTAGTACGCTTGAGCGATTTCAATATCTATTCACTATACAACAAACAGTAGGTCATGAATTGATGACAGGCCGGGAAGTTATTATTTGAAACAGTCCAGTACGAATATGCTTAATTTGATTACATGCCCTAAATTTTCCAAGACGACACCTCGCTTACATCTACCGGATAATCTGATAATTTATAGAGGAAAAAAAACTTACAGTAATGTGTACGCAATTCACAATATTATTGACTGATTCGGTCAGGAATTATAGAAAATCTCCGCGCATGGCGCGATTAGGCTACGTCAGTGGTTCCCAACCGGGGGGAATTCCCCCTGGAGGAATTTTGACATTTTTAGGGGGGAATGTGGCTTTGGCGTTGTATTGGAAGATCCACGGGGTTCACAATGTGTGGCGAAATAGCGCAGTGGTAAACTCCACAGCTGCAACACAAATGGGTTTAGGGTTAGAGTCCGACAGAGGTCGACTTCAGAATTCCTACCTAAGTGCTGGGGGTTTATCTAGGCTCGTCCTTGCCATCTCATCCGTGTAAGCGGTGTCTTAAAAGAGCCTAGAAATGGTCTATGCTGTAAGTCGGCCGCTACGGAATATAAAAAATACAGGAAATGGGCCTGGCCCGCGACAGCCTCTCGACGAAATTGCTACTAAGCAGGAAAAAGTCAAGCTGAATTCAGCACAAGGCCGCTGGTGAAATTGTTTACCTTTTTAAGACAACATATGAGCTAATGTGAAAAACATAGGAAATTAATCGATTCGACTCAAGGCCATAGCAAGCGGGCTTATAGTGATTTATGTTTCGTCAACGGCTATACCCGACCGGTAAACAAACAAGTCAAGTTTAGCTGTACTATGCCACAGTTTAGGTAGTGCGGTCCGCATTCGACATAGTTCGGACATATCTGAATATGATTGTCCAGTAATTGCTAAGTCAAAAAAGCACCCTTTTTGTCACAGGCAAATTTTTCATAGGGAGGAATTTCAGCTAAGATATCGGCCAAGGTGGCCACTAGACGAAAAAGGTTGGGAACAACTGGGCTACGTAAACTCTCTGCCTGCACTGAGTAGAATGAGTGTGCTCAAAAGTACCGGAGAAAGCATCCATTTAACTGTTGGGGGGGGGGCAAGACCAATGTTTTTCGGGGATTGACTGACGATGTGCTTTTTCGGCACTGGTTTTGTGTATAGCCATGAGCCAGGTATGGCTGTTGCCAGGTGTTTTCGTGCGGCCCATTGTATCCGTAATGGCCAGAGAAGCCTACGCCTGGTGGTAGTGGGCAATGGCAAGCTTCTTGGTGCGACTCCGAAATACTTCTTCTCTCGATATTGTCGAAGAGAAGAATATTATTCGAGTTGGCGTGGTCGGTTAAATCAACGGCAAACGGCGCGAAAGACTGTAAACGACTCTCGGCGGTAGCACTTTTATTCGGGAAAGGCAATTTTACCTCGACTGAGAAGACTCAGTACCGTAAAATCACATGGATGTCATCATGAACATAATTAATTACGATCAAAACCCTAAAAAATTTCACTCTCTAGCACCCTTGCAAAAAACGGCTTCATACTTATACTATACAAATGTATTTCCGATATTCAAGGGTTTATATTATATATGCATATATTTAAGACAAACCAAACATTGATTTGATGATGTCAGAAACATGGCAAAAAGTAATGTTAATGGACTCATCCTTGATATAAAATTTGTAAGAATTGGGGATGACTGTCGAATGTGCCGCTTCTTAGAAGAGGATGTAATTTTGAATCTATGAGGAACGATCCGTTCATAGATTTGATGATTATACTTTAGGTTTACCTCAAAGACATACTCGTGATCCGAATTTGACCTTGTCACTTTCTGTGATGTTGAGCAATTCAAACCTTTTAAAACGTCTGGGACTTTAAATCAGGTCATGCGCCAGCAGTAAAATAATCATAATATTAATAATATAAATTATCCTTGCCATGGTGAAATGTATCAAAAATAAGTTCAGTCAATTCGCTGCCATAATTACATTAATCCACATATGAGTATATTTCTTGAGGATTTCGCGGGCCGCACAAAACGGAGTCTCAGACCGCAGTTTTCCCACCCCTTGTGTAACCCATGTGGACCTATAGATAGGAGGCTGGCTATATATGAGATAATCGACGCTATCTTTGCGAGTCCGTCATGATGTTACTTCGCTAAACGAAACTCCTCATTTATTACCTTATATATAAGCTGTATTCTTTTTTCGGAAGGTGAGGGTAGCTAAAAGAGCTAAATTATCGGAGCGGAGGCAGCCAACACTAATTATGGCTCCCGTTATTACCGCGCTGGCCGAATATCCGGCTACTAAACTATTCGTTGCTGGACGATTCTATACATATAAATATATATTTCATAACTATGTAAATAAGCGACATCGCGATGTGCAATGGTACAATATTCTGCACGGGCACTTCGATGAAACCTTGTTAAAATATTGCCATTACATGAAGGCAAAAACTCTCGTTCACGGTAATATTTAGGGTCCGAAATAGCACCCCCGAAAAACACTGTGCTCTTACAACTAGGGGTTCCCAACATGTTGGCCATTGCTCCTTAGCGGTTCATGAAAAGTATATCTAAGTTTACTACTGATATAATATTATTTATTACTGTACCAATGAGCTATGCATTGATCTTAGGTTTAATTTTTGTTTACAAAAATAATTAAATCGTGCATGAATCTTATAGATGGCGGTATTAATTGCATGTCATTAGTGTTGCCTTTCCCATCAACATAGCGTTGAATGTGGATTTTCAACAATGAATATGCAGAATGCGGCACATTGTCATGGATATGAAACATGGCATGCGGCGTGCTCTTTCCATCACCAAACCAGACATTGCCTGAACAAAATCGAGCTCAAACGTCACATTAATTGAATATGCATGAGGTAATTAATTTACAGTCATTTCCATTGTTGTTGTATTTATATGAACTCTTCATTCTAAACAATGATACTGTATGAACCAGATTTTCAATTTAAAAACATCACGTAATCAATCAGGAGGTTGACATAATATGTGGGATTGTGGGCCGTGGGTCTATTTATTTGTCGAAATTAGCCAATGCACCAAGGTAACAAAAGTTTCGGCACCACTGCTAATTTGCTTGGTAGTCGTCTTCAACGATATCATATAGCAGTGACTCCAAACTGTGTTCCGCAACAGATTTCCAGGTGTCCTGCGTAATTTTTGACAAATCTGGAAAATAATTTTAGAATATATTTGAATGAATCAACTCATAAACAAGAAATCCGTCCGCAAATCACGGGCATATATTGACTGGAGCTCCACTTGCACGGTAATAATGTATTCCATAATAAGTAGTTAATAACTTTGGGTATCTGTAAACTGTTTGAAAGTTATGAATCTTTCGTAGTAGAAGAACAGCTCATTGATAGGGCTGGGCAAAATGATTCGAGTACTCGAATCTGAATCGAGTAGTAATTTTAATGATTCGAGTCGAGTAGTAAAAGACGATTTTTTCGAGTACTGAAATTATACGGTCCTCGCAACTGAAAGTTAATTTACTGACGAGAATTATAGTTTTGATACTATTTTCCATTGAGGATGCCGTGAAACCTTGATTGGCCGTGTTTTAGCATACCAGGCACAGTACAAAGCTACGAACGTTACTGGAAATAACACATTTCCGAAGTCATTATCATCCAACAAAATTGTTAAGAAGTGCAATGAAATCGGTAAGGTCGAAAAAATACCAAAGCATCTTTAATGTGATGGATAACAGGCATTACGTTCTTTGTGGTGGCATAAAAGGTTCATATTTGGACTTCGACATACTACATCCTGTTGTGACGTCATAATGAGTGATACTCGATTACTCGACTCGACTCGAAGCATATTACGTGATTCAGAATCGAATCACTCAGGTACTCGATTTTGCCCAGCCCTACTCATTGATTTACGAAAGGACCCGTTTAAAAAAAAATCGATGTGTTTTGACTGTCTTCTTTCCAATCCTATGCCTTGGTCGCTGTACAAGCGAGCTAATTATAAAGTAGATGCATCCTCCGAGCTTTATGAACGGGTCCGTATGTGACTTTCCCCTTCAGTTCATCCCCACCGATGCAAATTCATCCGTTACTTCGTGATTCCGGATTCTTATGTGTGTTGACCTGATATTTCATCATTTTGCAGCACTGGTACAGTCAATGTACGAAGCAGATCTACGTTCAGGCGGATGCAAGAATTTCCAGCCATGCATTACAGACCGCAACTTCCAGCTGTGGATCAAGTCGACGTCATTGCGGACGCGTTGTCTGATGCATCTATTAGCAGGCGACCGAAGAATGATTGTTGTGCTGATGTTGCAGTGGGAAAGCAAACCAGGAAAAATGTCAAGGCTCATTGATATCGACGCTGCAACTTTGCAACTGAACATAGCTATTACTTACCATCTACAATTAAACATGCAATTGAAAATGAATATATTCAAATAAATAATTCTTCTCGTCAACAAAAGTCATGTGTACTATGTGCTATGTACCTAGATAAAAACTCCATCGAGTCTAAGAAGAATGTGCTCATCTTGAAAAAATATAATGAAGACTATCTTGAATGTTGACATAAAATAACGTTTAGATTTAATCTCAAACTTACATATTTGCGGGTACATACATATTGCCGTAAAACGACATTTTTACTTCCAAATAGCTCGTTATAGCGATAAAATATAGTGCAGGTAATTATGACATATAGCAACGCTGCCTTAAGGCGTATTTCAACTGTTGCGCGATTATTCCAACTATTTAGCCTGATTTGGCTATGGTGTTCCATCGGTCTTCACTCTAAAATTTGATTTGTAATAGAATTGAAAAAAGTCAAAATTAAGGTCAAGGACGGTATTGAATATAAAGATATGTGTTGTGATATAGCATGATACAATTCCTACACTTAACATTAGAAACTATTGCCGGTTTGTTCGTGCTGGTGGTTACAGAGAGCGTCGATCTAAATTTACTTAACACTGATCAAAACAGAAAATATCTGTCACAGATCCCATAACTCGCGCGAGTCGGAGTTGATTGTATGTCAGAAACGCATGCAATTATAATTAAATTGACGGATTATCATCATGAGATTAGCATAAATATTGTTTCAAGTACTTTTAGTCCCACTTTTTCATCGGTCCCGCATCCCCCACCCTCCAATGCGACGGTTCACAATATCCACTTTTCGACTTTAAAGACGTGATAATCCAAAATGTCTCCATTATAATACGCTTAAGATCTTGGGAATACAATTTTCCCTGTCGATTCATTGTATTATAATGTTCATTCGTAATTGAGAAGATACGTTCCTAAAATCCAGCGTTAAAGTGTGGAATCCACCAATGTGCTACATTGGTCGGCCTCCAACTCGAGCGAAAGGGTAAATTATCAAATATGAACCTGGCTGCGTACTGTGCTGTAGCCTATATGTGGCGTTCTATTTTGTCGCATCCGCCTATTTATTATTGAAAACTATCGTGCATCACAAATCAACATTTTACAGATTCACGTAAAGTAATGCATATACACTGTAAATTCATAGCGTTGAATGAGACACAACATTGTGCATAGGTATATACAATATTTGGCTGACACGTATTATTGGCTGAGATCTGACATCGAGAATCCGCCATGTTGTGTGCACGTCCACACATCATCAGGGAATGTTATAAGATGTGGGTTAATGCTCATATGATGTGTCTATGAGCTCACATGCATATCAGCAGTCATTCCGGACGAATGTCATGCGGTGTCAAACATTCATACCGGATATCAATTGAGAGGGAGTTTGAGAGATCGCCGGCCAAGCTTCACTCTGAAACTTCGCGAAGTTACTATTGACGTGATATATCATCCCAGGCAGCCTAAAGAGCGTTAATCTTGATGCACGTCGAAAAGCCTCGCAAAATGTGATTTGATTGGTATGTCCTAAGCTATAGATTTTTCTTCAGGCTGCAGTGTTTAATTACCAATATTATTACAGATATAACTAACCAAGGTTGTAACCGACGGTGGTACTGGGATTAAAGCAAATAGGTTGGTGATCAGATATTAATATGGTCGTGCTGTACCAATACCTGACTGACGATTCGCTGTTTTGAGGTTTGCTCTGATCTGACTTTACATACCTACGATAGTCACGTTACTCCTTATAGTTAATCGCTTGTTGTTGTATAAACAAATTATCAGATCAACATACCAATAGATTGCGATCAAATAGGAGAGAGAGAGAGAGAGAGAGAGAGAGAGATGATATTCTTTCTCGCCTGCACCATCGAGATGCTTTGGCGACGGAGTTGCGATACGGCCCCATGAAGTCATCTAGTCTAGTCCGGCCGGGGATCGAACCCACGACCTACCGCTCGAGAAGCCGGACGCATAACCATTACACTATCTCGCTCGGAAGGAAGGTGATGATATTATTTTCCTACCGAACTTACTGAAGAAATTTGTGATACAAACATGTATGAAACACCCCGACGTTGAACATTGTACTTGTATTTGGTACCGCTGTCATTGTCATCGAACTACAGTATACCAATCATTCAGTTAATAATAGTACCCTTTCCATTTTATTATTGATGAACTCTTTTACGCATGACTTACTGAGTCACGTGACTGTATGACGCAATCGGAGCAGTAAACTGAGTCTCGTGACTGTATGACGCAATCCTGAGACGATAGATCGATACCACGCAGGACCAGAGTGAGTGAGATATATCGTGAATCTGTCGGTCAATGTTACGTGAATCTAAGTAGCATATAGCGAGGAAATGGAGATGTTTTTAGTGCAAAACGGAATTAAGAGGGAGCACATTGATATACTGCAAGGTAATTCGTTTATGTAAATTTTCAACATCATCTGTAAATAATGTCATGTTCATGTTTTCGAGTTTCACACACAGCACCAGCGGCATGAGTACATATATAGATTATCTATTTTCTATCTAGCAGCTTAATGCGCCATAAGAGCAGACCATGAAAATGGAAGCTAATGCTGTTCAAGTACTTCCTCTGAAGATATCATAATAGACCTAGTGATGAAACCTCACTTGTAGATTAAGTCAGTGCTCTTCAACCGGGGTGGTCGTACACCCTAGGGTGTACCAGAATTCACAAAGGGTGTACCACTCGGATGGGGTGTACAGGGGTGTACCAGATCCGATTAACAATGAGCCGATGGCTAGCTATCACAAATGCCGGTTTATAGGTCAGTACAGACAGGTTGACGCACAGGTTAACGATAGGCTTACCATATTTTGGAAATCAAAAAAGACGGCACTTTTTCAGAAATTTTCAACTTGCAAAACCGGAGTAAAATTCTCAAAAACCGGTTAATTTTTCCCACTTTGTGATCGGTTGACTAAAAAAAAAAAGGTCATCTTCTCGCTCAGAGCTAAAATCACCGTTATTAACTCCGAAACACCCGCCGGAGCTTCACTTCTGTGCTAATATGCGGCATATCACTCGCAATTTGCTCTAAATCTGCCTAAATTTTCAAAAAAGAGGACAAAATCTCAAAAAAGAGGACAAAATGGCGTCCTCCGAGGACACTCCGAGGCTACTAGTTGGAATTGAACAAAATTTGGTCAAGTAGCCAGTACGATTTGAGAAAAATAGTCATGTTTGAAGACCCCTAATGAACAGGGGTGTACGAGTTTTGAGCAAAACTTAAAAGGGTGTACCACGTCGAAAAAGGTTGAAGAGCACTGGATTAAGTTACGTACATCTTTCTTTGCAGTTGACCTGTTTCAATTAATTGATATGGTTCGGTAGAATGTCTATATCTAATGGAAAGTGTTGGTTGTGCCCCTTTATCGGAACTACCGATTTGCTGTCTACACATTTATTGAGGCGTCACAGACAACATCCGAGTGTTGTCATGACATGCAGGATCTGTGGCATAGTGTATTCAAAATATGAAGATCTCCGTAGCCAATGTAAAAGGAGACACAAAAATATGAAGACTCTGGACTTGTATTGCTATGAAGCAACATCCTCTCTTGACTATGACCTGCTGCCCGAATCCTATTGCGAAATTGGAAATGATAAGAAATCAAGCCCTTCAGCTTGCTCTGAACTTACATCTACTTTACCCATGCAAAATGAAATTGCTTGTGGATCAGGTTATAAACCTTGTTCTGAGCTTACCTCCATTTTACCCATGGCAGCTTTATTGCTGAGACTGCAAACATTACATAAATTGAGTGATGCAGGACTTGATGATATAGTCAATTCAAATGGTGGTGGTCATTTTTCTCCTTTGATAGGTACCACTAACACTACCATTGACAGCCCTTGTACATCCCATCATTCGGGAGAACAGGGATTGGGAATTTCACTATTACAAACTAAAGCCGGTAGAAACAAATTCTATCGAGAGCATTTTGGCCTAATTAATCATGAAAAAGTTGTATTAGGAATGCGTTTTGCAAATGAATATCATTGTGGAAAGTACCAGCTGATTGAAAAACCAGCCACGGGTTTTTTTGTTCCTTTTCTCAAGCAGCTTGAAACGTTATTGTGTAGCCTTACTTTGCCATCACCACAATCACCGCGTACAAATGGTATAATGAAAGATGTCACACAAGGAAAATTTCTTGAATCACATATAGGGTTTAATCGTAATCCTGATAGCCTCCTGTTTTCGCTGTATCATGATGAATTTGAAATTGTGAATCCAATCGGTGCCCATCGCAAAAAGCATAAAATGTCTGCATTTTACTGGTCCCTTATGAATACTCCACCCGAATGCCGTAGTAAGCTTGGTAGCATTCAGCTCTTATGCATTGCAAAATCTATTGATTTGAAGGAATTTTCTTCTCGTAATGAACTTTTGAAGGATTTTTCTGAGGCGATGCAACAAATGGCTAGAGGTGTTACTCTCACAGTGAATGGTATATAACTCGATATATTTTGTATTAAAGTGCATTCATGATCAAATGCTTTTCAGTATTACTTCTCGAAAAAGCTGTCGCAAAAGTTGAGGAATCTCAGACAAAAGACAAAGGCATCTGGTACGTCTTCTTGGAGAGCGCCGGCTTTGTGTCTAGGCTCATCAGGTGATTGGGATGATTGTTATTCGTTTTTTATTATTTATAAGTTTCATGTTATTCAAAAGGTCACCCTAATATAACGATTGAAGATGCCAGGGTGCAGCTGGAAACAGAGTTCAATAGACCTGGCGCCAATTGGCTGAATGTCATCACTCTCATGAAGTTCACTCATCACGACAGACGCAATCAGTTAAAAGTGCTAGAATTTGGTGGCGTTGCCGAAATTTTGAAGAGCTTTCCAATGCTGCAAGATATTAGACTGGTGAGTTCTTTCATTCCTTACAGATGACTTCAATTTGCAGTCATAACTTCGAAAATCAGTAAATTGAAATTGTTCGTGTGCCTCGGCAAAATAAGCAATTATATTGCATATTTATCTTCCTAATATTTTTTCGCGTTATTCTGAATAACTATGTGTTTTAAAATTAATAATATGGATGAATTTACTTCAGCTAACCTGTTTGAGTTATGTGCATATTCATGACTAACAGCTCTGAGTAACGCATTGTTATTCTCAATAGATCAGACATGAGTTTCAACTGCTTGTTGATAGAAGTGTTGAAGAAATGCATGAGAAGTACATGGAAATGCTTCTCACTCTTGATAAAGTTTTTGGAAATCAGACTGATCATGAGGTTGGTATCATGTTTGATAATTAACAGTGCTACAGTCATAGGCGCTGACTTTTATTTTTGCATGTGGTGGCGGCAGGCGCGTAACCAGGGGGTGTCGAAATCCCTCTATTTGAAACGCTAAACCACGATCTTTTAAAATGGCCATTCTGAGTCTAATATTCAGTTGTAATTCGACTCGAGTCACCTTCGAAAATCGATCTACTTGACTTGACTCAAGTCAAAATGTGCAATGACTCTAAATCACTCGTGACTCGAAGGTAGTGACTTGATCCCAACACTGACAAGAATTAGTAGCCTTCAGATGATAGCAAACGAGATAGCGCTCATTTAATCAGTAATTCCACAACTTGCGTACAGCCCAAACTTGCCTTTATCTGAAATGGAATGTGATGGATGGAATGGAAACTTTTGAATTGCAGGAATGTCCCTCACCTGTCTATTATGGCTCTAATTGTTTGCAGGGAAATGAAGACGATGAAATTTATATCCTGCTCGAACTCCAGAAGGCTCTCACAGACAAGAAAATAAAGTCGAACCATGGTTTGAGTGCAATATGTCTTTGTCAGGTAAGATTTGCTACCTGTCTAGTATGGATCTGCTTCAGTTTAGATCAGAGGTCTCAAACACGTGGCCATTTTATGCAGCCCGCGACGGTATTTGGGATTTCGTAGTATGTGACATTATTTAACTGCCAAATATCCCTTTTTACTTTGAAAACTGGGAATTTGCCCCCAAACTACCCCAGAAGCCTGAAACGATCGCTAAATAGACTAAGATGCAATGCTATTACTGTGGCTCAATAATGATTATATTCAAGTTGTTATTGATATGTTCCAATAATAATCGATGGCAAACTCTAACGCTGATTTAATTTGAATCTGGCAATAACAATATCAATAGCCTATATTTATAACGACTTTATCAAAACCAGGATTTGGCTACACCTCTCAAATGCTCTGATATCAGATCAATCTTCAGTATATTGTAAAATATACTACCTAAAATTGTGGCACGTCAAAGGTCCACTAGCTGCACTATTATAACCCGACAGTTTTACAATGTCATGTTAAATGTTCCCTCGCACGTGCTGCGCACGGTGCTGACACGGTCTCTGGGCACAGATTATCTAAGTTGCGCACAAAAAATCCAAAGTTATGACCTTTTTTTCGTCGTTATGCACTGTTGTCGCAGGGTCTGCGCAGTGAGTTGGTGAGTCTGCGAAGACTCGTCAAAAATTAGAGGGAACATTGGTCATGATGCATCCTCTCGTATTATGTCTATAACTTATTAATTAGAAAAATTGGGCCCGGCACAAAAAAGATTCTTCGAGAATTTGAGAATGTGATTTTATTTCGTGAAAAGCATGAAAAATGCAATAGTAAATCACATTTCCACGATGTTTGTGGAATGCCTGTCTGCAATGACCCGTCAAATAAGGCCTAGTTAGAACCTTCACACTGAATATCCCGATTATTGATGCTGCGGCCCGCGGCGTCATCAAAAACTAGGAAATGGCCCGCGAACACATTTGAGTTTGAGACCTCTGTGCTATGCTAAACACTGCGCTCGACGTAATGGAGCTGCAGAATTTCGTACTAAAACCAACTGACGTGGCTGCGAGTCATCGATTCTTGACCCGTTGCGAAAATATAGAAGTCACAACGAGTAAAGCGATGGTGAAGTTAACGCACCATAAATTTCGCAATGGGTTAAGAAACGCGGGAGCTCGAGCGTAACGGGTCTTATGCAAAATTCATTTAATTTATATATTTGTCATATTTTGGAATCGGGATAGGATTTTGACACTAACAGTACTAGAGTTGCCAAAAAGGAAGACATTTAGGCGTCCTAGGACGACAATTTGAAAAACCTGAAAAAGGAGGACAAATCCTTCTAAAGCAGGTCGTATGTTAACCCTAAGTTAATTGCAGCAACATTACGGTGGCTTTCTGAAGACGATGTCTGTGGCAAATTTTTTTTCAACCTGCGAGTTAATATGAGGCCTCATAATTTTTATAGCGCAGTGCCCCTTTGAGAATAAGCAGGTAACAAGTTATGATCAAACGAGGTCTGAGGTTCATTGGTACCCCTGAAGATTCTGATGAATTAGAGAGAAATTTATGCATCTGAACACAATTGGTGCATAAATCAATGCTTCAATTAATAATCGAATAATATAATAACTTACAATATATTTTCCCTTTGGAGCTAAGCTTGTTAACGGTGCACTGCACTCTAAAAATTATGTGGTCTCAAATTGAAGGGCGAAACGAGAATTTTTTTAGGCCGCAGCCATTTTCTTCAGAACACCACTGTAATGGAGCTGTAATTTATTGAATTTTCCACAGGGGAATCATGCTCCAGCAGTCACGCAGAAATCCAACTTCATATAGTTGTCAGCCGATCCTGTATGAAGGAAATATGTCGTACACACCCTATGTCCTCAAAAAAATAGAATACACTAGGCCCGATTTTGACATAAATCTCCTGACTGAACATATTCTGTTGCACGGGGTATTTGAACGACTTTTGCTTGTACGACGTATTTCCTTCATAACATCGGCTGACAACGATATAAAGTTCGATTTCTGTGTGACTGCTGGAGCACGATTCCCCTGTGAAAAATTCAATAAATTGCAGCTCCATTATGGTGGCGTTCTGAAGAATATGGCTGTGGCATTAAACTTTTTCTCGTTTCGCCCTTTAATTTGAGACGACATCATATTTAGAGAACAGTGCCCCTTTGAACTGTTAGCCGATTCAACTACATTTATATCTTTAGTATGAGAAGCAGGGTCGTAATAACCAAGTCACAAGGCTCCGAGTCACAACTCAATGTCACTTTTATAGGATTGACTCGAGTCAAGTCGAGTCATTTTCAATTCACCACCGAGTCAAGTCCGATTCTGAGTCAACAAGTAGAGGTTAGAGTTCGATTCATGGTGTTATGACTCAAGTCCGAGTCCAAGTCATTGTGATGACTGCTCAGTGCTCAGTTTCCAGTAAAAGTTCTGTTGAACCCATTTTTTATGACTGTTTGGTGATACCGAATTATTCGCATTTATAATACACCGATTTTTCTTTTAGTAGTTTCTGGTAGCATTTTTTAGTGCCAGTACCAATAGAAGAAATGCCAGTAGTGTGGTTATTTTAGTATTATTCAAAATTACGGTGGAAATTTCTTTCTTGGCCATCTGAGTCTCGAGTCATGCGCAATGACTCAAGTCGAGTCAATACACAGATTGCTTCGAGTCGTTTTTGTATTTTGAGAAAATGACTCGAGTCAAGTCGAGTCAAGTCGAGTCAAGAGAAAGTCATGACTTGAGTCATTACATAATGGGAAGTCTCAAATAAGCATTTCTAGCTAAAGTTCGTCATGTGCTCTGGATTCGCACATGAGTATTTAGCGATATAATTTGAAGCTAACATATTGTTTCAATTCCAGGCACATACAGTCGATTTAACGACATCAAAGTTGACACCTCCACATCTTCTGATTGCACGTCATGAGAATGGAGATGAACAATCGTGGATTGCGGCCAATGGCATCACCATCAAGCGCAGATCCGAAAACGAAAGAAGACCGTTTGAGATGATTATTGATCTCGTAGCATGCTATTACGCATGGGATCTTAGTTATCCCAAGGTCTTTCAAATATTGCCATTCATTCAACGTGTCCTTGTTGGTGATAAAAATTCAGGATTCCAGTCGAACAAGTTCGTCAATTTTTGGAAAAAATATCAGAATGCCCAGCAATCGATTGAAAAAATGTAGGCTAATTATTCTCCCTTGCTCCAAGTACTTGGACTGTGAGTAGTGCTTTCTTTTGGTATGGAATGTACCTGTACATTAGGGTTGTCCATAATTTGGAAAATCTTACAAATCCTCGGTTGTAATGTCTTATTCGATAGATTATTGATAAAAAACGACACTGAGCCTGAAAGAAGCTCACAGAAAGGCCGTTTAGATTTCGTACAAAGCGTTTGAAAGTAGCTGCCGAAGAATGGGCGTGCCACCGACCATAGAACGGCGAGAAGACTAGTAATCAAGAAACCACGGCTCTTGATTGGATAATCGGCTATGCTTCAATGACCACGTCAGCAGCAGCTTGCTGATTAGGTGAACAAGGAGTCTGCTACTGGCGGCGATTCTGAAAGCGCATTGTATGTAGGTTGACAGATAATGATTTAGGATTGATTAAGGGTATGTTGAGGTACGAAATACATGATGAACAAACAACAGCTGCTTCACAAAAACGTCTAAAGCATGACTGCTTTATTGTGAAAGAAACCGCCGTAGCCTATATGCCTTGTTTTCAACGAGGGAAAGCATAGGCGCTTATGCAAGTGGCGACGGATTCCTAGTTTCAAAAATAATATATCATTATTGAATACAAAGATAAAGCTTAACAATGACACTATAGTTTGTGTGATCTCATTGGGTTCAGGTTGTAGTACATAGTTGAAGTTTTGAAAGCTCTAAGGGTCGGCTGAATCAGCGGGTTATGCTTGGCACTTGTCAGACAATAATCGATTTTTTTTAGATGCCACATTGCGTGGTAGCGATGTATGTCATAATATTGTGTGGTCTGAAGTGGCATGTCAGTACCTATCGCTGCAGAGCTCGAAATTATGTACCTGAAATACCTCCACACTGTGGATCCACAGGCTCTTCTCGAAACAATATTTTATTTTAAAAGAATCGGTTGTGGAATGTACAATAAAAGAAACAGTGTAAGTTGCCGTTAAATATGACAATACAAATTGAAAACATAACAATTTTTTGACACAGTAAGACAGGATTTTATACAGTAATAACAGAGATTCTTGCAGGTACAGAACTGCAATACACAACTGAATAGTATGTGCTGTGCATGTTGAAATGAACCCAATCATTTTCGGATGACACTCGTCAGAGGTAAACGTCAGCAACTAGTGGAGAATTGGAAATAACATTGTATATCAACAATCGTATCACAAAATAGGCCTTCACCAGCATGAAATTTCGCGAGAGTGAGCGTTTAATGCACTATTCCCATGCAGGTGGTGCACAAACTTCTGTTGACAGAGTTTCGAATGGTGTATTTTGATAAGATATAAAATACACCAGCCGAAACTCTGTCAACAGGAGTTCGTGTACCACCTGGGAATATTGGATTGAATGCTCTCTCGAAATTTCATGCTGCTGACATCATATTTTGTGATACGATTGTTGATATACAACGTTCTTTCCAATTCTCTACTAGATTTGCTGACGAGTGTCGACCGAAAATATTCGGGTTCATTCCGATAAGAATATACTATTTAACAGTAATAACAGTATAAAAGAACTGGATTCGGAACTAAAGCAAGGTGTATGTACAGTAATGTAGTCAATAAATATTGTTTCTCAAAAATTGTCTGGTTTCATGATCAAATGATTGATTGAATTGCCAAAATGCCATAGTAAACCAATTTTGGCTAAACAGTATGTTATTTTGGAACAGCCCTAATATACAGTGCCACTAAAAACGAAAAATTTACTAATGAAGGCATAGCAAAAGTCTAGCCACTAAAAAAAACGAATTATTGTGCAAATGCATAAAATAACGAAATCCACTAGGTACAGGTACATTCCATACCAAAAGAAAGCACTACTCACAGTCCAAGTACTTGGAGCAAGGGAGATTAATTAGCCTACATTTTTTCAATCGATTGCTGGGCATTCTGATATTTTTTTCCAAAAATTGACGAACTTATTCGACTGGAATCCAGAATTTTTATCACCAACAAGGACACGTTGAATGAATGGCAATATTTGAAAGACCTTGGGATAACTAAGATCCCATGCGGAATAGCATGCTACGAGATCAATAATCATCTCAAACGGTCTTCTTTCGTTTTCGGATCTGCGCTTGATGGTGATGCGATTGGCCGCAATCTTAGACTGTTCATCTCCATTCTCATGATGTGCAATCAAAAGATGTGGAGGTGTCAACTTTGAAGTCGTTAAATCGACTGTATGTGCCTGGAATTAAAACAATATGTTAGCTTTAAATGATATTGCTAAATGTTCATGTGCGAATCCAGAGCACATGACCAACTTCAGCTAGAAATGCTTATTTGAGACTTCTCATAATGTAATGACTTTCTCTTGACTCGACTTGACTCGAGTCATTAATTTCTCAAAACACAAAAACGACTCGAAACAATCTGTGTATTGACTCGACTTGAGTCATTGCGCATGACTCGAGACTCAGATGGCCAAGAAAGACATTTCCACCGTAATTTTGAATAATACTAAAATAACCACACTATTGGCATTTCTTCTATTCGTACTGGCACTAAAAAATGCTACCAGAAACTACTAAAAGGAAAATCAGTGTATTATAAATGCGAATAATTCGGTATCACCAAACAGTCATAAAAAATGGGTTCAACAGAACTGGAACTGGAAACTGAGCAGTCGTCACAATGACTTGGACTCGGACTTGAGTCATAACACCATGAATCGGACTCGAACCTCTACTTGTTGACTTAGAATCGGACTCGACTCGGCGGTGAATTGAAAATGACTCGACTTGATTCGAGTCAATCCTATAAAAGTGACATTGAGTTGTGACTCGGAGCCTTGTGACTTGGTTACGACCCTGCTTCTCATACTAAAGCAGAGGTCTCAAACGCGCGGCCCGCGGGCCGCATGCGGCCCGCCAGAGCATTTTGTGCGGCCCGCGACGACATTTTCGATTTTTATTAATTTGACAATATAAAAGTGTCACATATATAATTTCAGGTTATAAAGTGAATATTCCCTCTTAAATTGCCCCGAAAGCCTGAAACTATTAATCAAACATCAGCATCACATCAATTGCAAACGATGTCGCAGTGGAAGATTCACTATTTCGCCACATTTCCAATTCATGATGACAAAACCTGACCCTTAGACGATTCGTGACTGAAATTTGTGAGTTGGACTTGGACGCGACCTTTTTTAGAATTACTCCGACTCGGGCTAACTCGATGGCAAAATGAATATCACTCGAGTGGACTCGGAATACCGTGAATTTGTTAGAACCATGGACGCAACAAACTAGTCGCGTACAGGGGGGATAGTAATAGATCAGAAAGTCGCCGCTTGGTATTTCGCTAACTAAGCAAGTAGTTTTGGCAACCATTGGCAATCTGTTAGTTACATCTTTGGTCGCTAAACCATGTTATTAGGGTCACTCAAAGGTTCCGATAGTACCGTGGTACGCTCCAACGATGTAACAACAATGGGCCGTTCGGCGTTCCAACATTTCAATCACTAGGACACATTCATCAATATATTTATATTATATTTATATTTTTTTCCGTTCCTATTATTGAAGATATTTGGCCATGAGATTAATAGCCTACTTATCAGAAGTATACCCGAATCCTGGATTGGAATTACAATGATCAACCTAAAAATGTTTTGATATCAGATCAGTCTCTATTATCAATCTGTTAAATTCAAAATATTCACAGTAGCTGCAAAATTGTAACCCGATAGCTTTTATGAAGGCATCATACGTTTGTCCGTCCATATGGTGTCTATATCTTATTATTAATATATATTATGTTTAATCGTTGAGTTGAGTACAACAACAATTCTATCCAAATTTGATGATTCTTTTCGTGTCAGGCCTAAATTGATACAAGAGTAAATCACATTTTGACGATGTGTGTTTACTGTCAGTCTGGTGGATCGGCTCACTTTCAATAGGACAATTCATTCCCGCTAAAGAGGGCCTACTTGGAAAGACATAGAGTACCCCTATAAATGATGCGGCCCGCATCGTCGTCAAAACTGGAAAACTGGCCCGCGAGCACATTTGAGTTTGAGACCTCTGTACTAAAGATATAAATGTAGTTGAATCGGCGAATAGTTTAAAGGGGCACTGTTCTCTAAAAATGATGTCGTCTCAAATTGAAGGGCGAAACGAGAAAAAGTTTTAGGCCACAGCCATATTCTTCACAATGCCACCGTAAAGGAGCTGCAATTTATTGAATTTTTTACAGGTGAATCATGCTCCAGCAGTCACACAGAAATCGAACTTTATATCGTTGTCAGCCGATGTTATGAAGGAAATATGTCATACAAGCAAATGTCGTTTAAACACCGCGTGCAACGGAAGATGTTCAGTCAACTACAGAAGACAACTATATGAAGTTCGATTTCTGCGAGACTGCTGGAGCATGATTCCCCTGTGGAAAATTCAATAAATTGCAGCTCCATTACGGTGGCGTTCTGAAGAAAATGGCTGTGGCCTAAAAAATTTTCTCGTTTCGCCCTTCACTTTGAGACCACATAGTTTTTAGAGTGCAGTGCACCGGTAACAAGCTTAGCTCCAAAGGGCAAATTTATAATAAGTTATTATATTATTCGATTATTAATTGAAGCATTAATTTATGCACCAATTGTGTTCAGATGCATAAATTTCTCTACATCATCAGAATATTCAGGGGTACCAATGAACCTCGGACCTCGTTCGATCATAACTTGTTAGCTGCTTATTCTTAAAGGGGCTCTGCGCTATAAAAATTATGAGGCCTCAAATTAACTCGCAGGTTGAAAAAAAATTGCCATAGACATCGTCTTCAGAAAGCCACTGTAATGGTGCTGCAATTCAATTATGGTTAACATACGAACTGCTTTAGGAGGATTTGTCCTCCTTTTTCAGGTTTTTCAAATTGTCGTCCGAGGACGCCTAAATGTCTTCCTTTTTGGCAACTCCAGTACTGTTAGTGTGAAAATCCTCTCCCGATTCCAAAATATGACAAACATATAAATTGAAAGAATTTTGCATAAGAACCCGTTACGCTCGAGCTTCCGCGTTTCTTAACCCATTGCGAAATTTATGGTGCGTTAACTTCACCATCGCTTTACTCGTTGTGACTTCTATATTTTCGCAAAGGGTTAAGAATTGATGACTCGCAGCCACGTCAGTTGGTCTTAGTACGAAATTCTGCAGCTCCATTACGTCAAGCGCAGTGTTTAGCATAGCATAATATACCTTCGTTTTAGGACGGCTCAAGAATTTCGATCATATTGAAAGATTTTATTAATAGAACTTTTATGTATATCTAAAACAGAGGTCTCAAACTCAAATATGCTAGCGGGCCAATTTCCTACTTTTTGATGGCGCCGCGGGCCGCAGGCACCAATAATAGGGGAATTCAATGTATTTCCGAGTAGGCTTTATTTGACGGGACCTTGCAGACTGACATTCCACACACATCTTGGAAATGTGATTTACTATTGTGAATTCATGCCTGCCACGAAAAAAATCACATTTTAAAATATTCGAACACAATTGTTGCTGCACTTGGCATAGTTGCTATATATTTAGTTGTAGTCACCATGCGACTGTACAAATGCATCGGGACATCGTAAAACTATCGTGTTATAGTTTTGCAGCTAGCGGACATTTGAACTGGCACAATTATAGGTAGAATACTTTAGAATTTTAAAAAGATTGATCTGATATCAGAGCATTGGAGCAGTGCCGCCTAATCCGGGTTTCGATCATACTCCTGATAACAACGCTATTGATGATGTCATTACCCAAGTCAAATTGAATCAGCATTAGATTTACGCTCAAATGTTGGAACAGATCTATTATAACTTGAATATAATGATTACTGTGCCATAGCGTTAGAAATTTCCAATCGCCGAAGTATTTATCGACCTTCCATTGCGTGGTAACTTTTGAAATTGATGTAATAGTGAAGTTTGATGAGTAGTTTCAGGTTTCTGGAGTAGTTTTGGGGCAAATTTCCAGTTTTCAAAGTAAAAAGGGATATTTGGCAGTTAAAGATTGTCGAATACTGCGAAATCCTAAATACCGTCACGGGCTGCATAAAATGGCCGCGTGTTTGAGACCTCTGATCTAAACTGAAGCAGATCCATACTAGACAGGTAGCAAATCTTACCTGACAAAGACATATTGCACTCAAACCATGGTTCGACTTTATTTTCTTGTCTGTGAGAGCCTTCTGGAGTTCGAGCAGGATATGAATTTCATCGTCTTCATTTCCCTGCAAACAATTAGAGTCATAATAGGCACAGGTGAGGGACATTCCTGCAATTCGAAAGTTTCCATTCCATCCATCACATTCCATTTTAGATAAAGGCAAGTTTAGGCATTAGCACTGTACGCAAGTTGTGGAATTATTGATTAAATGCGCGCTATCTCGTTTGCTATCATCTGAAGACTACTAATTCTTGTCTGCTTTATACACTCGTATTCCGTCGGTGTCACTTGTCAGTGTTTGATTTGTTATTAGTACTGCGCATTGTGCAGTACACGGCGTTGAATTACGTTGTCAAAAATTGATGCAACACAAGATTCTCGATGGCGCAAATTCTGAATTTATTCGATTAGTTTGAGCAGCAACATTCTATGCTGATTTCACCAAACTTACGATCCTTATTTGATGTACAAATTCGACTTCATCGTTAGAAACGTAGATTTCATCGCGCGCTCCGAGAAAACCATCTCTTATTGCGATTTGACGAGCAAATATACCTTCTACAAATTAAAGTGCATTATTTGCATCGGTGAGGACCGCAAGCCGCGTTTAAAATATTTCAGCGGGAAATCGCATTGCGTAGCATTGTGCGATGCGATATGCGTGACCAGACGAATCTCGCTAAATGGTCGCGGCCCCGCGTAACACTGATGATACGACTTCTTGAATTACAACTGAATATTAGAGTCAGAATGACCATTTTAAAAGATCGTGGTTTTGCGTTTCAAAAAGAGGGATTTCGACACCACCTGGTTACGCGCCTGCCGCCACCCCATGCAAAAATAAAAGTCAGTGCCTATGACTGTAGCACTGTTAATTATCAAGCATGATACCAACCTCTTGATCAGTCTGATTTCCAAAAACTTTATCAAGAGTGAGAAGCATTTCCATGTAGTTCTCATGCATTTCTTCAACACTTCTATCAACAAGCATTTGAAACTCATGTCTGATCTATTGAAAATAACAATGCGTTACTCAGAGCTGTTAGTCATGAATATGCACATCACTTAAACAGGTTACCTGGAGTAAGTAAATTCATCCATATTATTCATTTTAAAACACATAGCCTAGTTATTCAGAATAACGCGAAACAATAACTTCATATTGTTTATTTATTCGCTAAAAGCTTTTCGACTGACCCTCATCAGTAGCGAACGTCAATGATAGGGTGGATCAAATTCGAAATGTAAGAATTATTTTGTGTCTAAGATGTAATAATGACAAAAACAAACAACTAGTAGACGGGCAACATACGGTAGTAACGATACAATACAAACGTTAACGAGTACATATTCGGTTATAAATAACCGAGAACACAGCACACATTAATGAAATATTCCAAGGGTTTAGAGGCGTTCATTCTGCCTAATTGACCATGTTGTTTCGTAGTGAGCTAACAAAAATATCCGCCTCGTGCAACAGCACGACCAACTTTTCAGCTATGGCGCTGCAATTTGGAAGAGCTAAAAATTTTTTAGTCGTCCAAGCCTGGTATAGTGTACACTGTAAGCATGTCATGTAATGGGAAAATAGGGTATGCTAATGCAATAGGAAGATAAATATGCAATATAATTGCTTATTTTGCCGAGGCACACGAACAATTTCAACTTACTGATTTTCGAAGTTATGACTGCAAATTGAAGTCATCTGTAAAGAATGAAAGACCTCACCAGTCTAATATCTTGCAGCATTAAAAAGCTCTTCAAAATTTCAGCAACGCCACCAAATTCTAGCACCTTTAACTGATTGCGTCTGTCGTGATGAGTGAACTTCATGAGAGTGATGACATTCGGCCAATTGGCACCAGGTCTATTGAACTCTGTTTCCAACTGCACCCTGGCGTCTTCAATCGTTATATTAGGGTGACCTTTTGAATAAAATGAAACTTATAAATAATAAAAAAACGAATAACAATCATCCAATCACCTGATGAGCCTAGACACAAAGCATGCGCTCTCCATGAAGACGTACCAGATGCCTTTGTCTTTTGTCTGAGATTCCTCAACTTTTGCGACAGCTTTTTCGAGAAGTAATACTGAAAAGCATTTGATCATGAATGCACTTCAATATATTGAATTCGGATAGGATTCGGGCAGTAGGTCATAGTCGAGAGAAGACGGTGCTTCATAGCAAAACAAGTCCAGTGTCTTCATATTTTTGTGTCTCTTTTTACAATGGCTACAGAGATCTTCATATTTTGAATACACTATGCCACAGATCCTGCATGACATGATAACACTCGGATGTTGTCTGTGACAATAAATGTGTAGACAGCAAATTGGTTGTTCCGATAAAAGGGCACAACCAACACTTTCCATTAGACATTCTACCAAACCATATTAAGTAATTGAAACAGGTCAAGTGCAAAGAAAGATGTACATAACTTCATCTGCAAATGAGGTTTCATCACTAGGTCTATTATGATATCTTCAGATGAAATTATTAAACAGCATTAGCTCCCATTTTCATGGTCTGCTCTTAAGGCGCATCAAGCTGCTAGATCGAAAATAGGTAATCTATATCTACTCATACCGCTGGGCGCTGGTGCTGTATTTGAAACTCGATAACATGAACATAACATTATTTACAGATGATGTTGAAAATTTACATAAACGAATTGCCTTGCAGTAAATCAATAGGCCTATTTACATGACGGTTTAAGTCAGCTTCGAAGCTGACTCGTCGATCCGACTCTCTCGTATTCGATGAAGAGAGAAAGGCAAACTGCTTCAAGTCGACTCGAGCCTCAAGCTGTTGTGTAATGTGGTTTACGATCGGCTTGAGCGTTCGGCCAGCGGCGTCCGGCGATTTTCGTTCGACGGCGCTGGTTTTTGCCGCGCGGGCTCTTGGCATCGTAATTCGTGTTTTTCATCTGATGTTGAGAAATTGGGCAAACATGGCAAGGAAAAGTGGGGTTACTTTGTAAGTGCTCGCTTGTTTATGATGGAATACATATGTAGTACACCAGTACCGGTGTAGCAACCGTGCTCATTTACGGCAGTTTTATTAGCGATTCCCTTCGCGTTCTTTGATATTTGGCTGCGACGCTTCGATCTGTAGTAGCCTAGTTGCTGTCATCAGCTACATAAGATGGCTAACAAGGTAAAACGTTGCATCTGTATTTCGCTACTTCTCAGACTACAGTTCGGAAGAGATGTGGATTGTACCGGTACTACAATTCGACTACGACATGCATAGTGAACTGATGGAAGAAGCGGCCTTGCAGTGTGCTATATCGATACGGGAATACATGAACGATTGCTGCATTTCCTACATACTGTTCCACTGGATAAACTGATGTGAGCGCGCGTGTGATGGGATGGAGCTGGTGTCTCTCCCGGGAGGATGATATGGAGATTTGTGACTCTCCTGGTGATGATGAAGCGCAGCGGTGTTAGGATTATTGCTTTGTTTTTAGTTCTGGGTTCTGGGTTATAGTGTTCTGCTGATATGATGCGGTCGTGCGGGTGTTCACGATTTTCAGCTTGCCGTTTTGATATTGTATTCATGGTAGCCTATGTGTTTGTGAGGGTGCTGAAATTGGCACTTCTCAAAGTTTAATTGGTGGGTAGCAATTTAGTAGTAGTGCTCTATATTGCTCTTTATGACAGTTTTTATAGACATTCTTGGTATTGTTAACTACTTATTTGGTATATCATGCCGACAAGATGCTTCAATAAAATCTCTGCAGTAGTTGTTGTATCGTGACTCTTGAGTCACCGGCATACACGGGGTAGTCTGTTACAGAGGAGCTGCCGAACAACTAGAGGCCACATGGGGGTTGCAAGTGGGTCACTTGAGTGTTAATGACCTTATTTTAGTCGCATCGACAAGTGATGCCTGAAATATCAAAACAGTCGTTACTCCCGCCTATACTCCACGGCCCATTTTCGTTGACGCCGAAAAAGCTAGCTGATAACTTATACTTGTTGTTTTCTTCTACAATCATGATATAAACAAGATTATTTTCCTCTACAAATATCGATGTTATGAGTATCTCATCATCCTCGTTAATTTCGAGGATAAGAAACGTTTCAGAGTACGACCAAACACACATTGTCGTTGTACCTTTGCCCACCAAACTTACTACGAATATATATTTGTAAGGGGTAAAGCGACACCGGGTCGTCCACGATACAGCTTCCTGAAGGATCATGTAAACAGGGCCCCGCAACGAGTCAGCTTGGAGATGAGGCGTGACGTCACCGGAGACGACTTGAACGCCAAGTCGAGTCGAACATGTAACCAGGCCTAATGTGCTCCCTCTCCATTCCGTTTTGAACTAAAAACATCTCCATTCCCTCGCTATATGCTATTTAGATTCACGTAACAAAGACCGACAGATTCACGGTATATCTCACTCACTCTGGTCCTGCGTGGTAACGATCGATTGTCTCAGGATTGCGTCATACAGTCACGTGACTCAGTAAGTCATGCGTAAAGAAGAGACAGTTCATCAATGATAAAATACAAAGGGTACTACTAATAACTGAATGATTGCTATACTGTTGGCAATGATAGCGGTACCCGATACGAGTAAAATGTTCAAAGTCGGGGTGTTTCATACATATTTGTATGACAAATTTCTTCAGTAAGTTCGGTAGGGAAATAATATGATCAACCTTTTATTTTATCGCAATCTCTTAGTATGTTGATCTGATAATTTGTTTATAATAAACTGAAATGAGTAACAAGCGATTAACTATAAGGATTAACGTGACTATCGTAGGTATGTAAAGTCAGATCAGAGCAAACCTCAAGACAGCGAGTCGTCAGTCAGGTATTGGTACATCATGACCATAATATCTGATCACCAACCTATTTGCTTGAAGCCCGGTACCACTGTCGGTTACAATCTTGGTTATTTATAACTGTAATAATATTGGTAATTAAACACTGCAGCCTGAAGTAAAATCTATAACTTAGGACATACCGATCAAATCACATTTTGCAAGGCTTTTCGGCGTGTATCAATATTACCGCGCTTTAGGCTGCCTGGGATGATATATCACATCAATAGTAACCTCGTGAAGTTTCAGAGTGGAGATTAGCAAGCGACCTCTCAAACTCCCTCTCGATTGATATCCGGTATGAATGCTTGACACCACAGGAAATTTGTCCGGAATGACCATACCGATATGCATGTGAGCTCATAGACACATCATATGAGCATTAACCCACATCTTATGACATTCACTGATGATGTGTGGACGTGCACACAACATGGCGGATTCTCGATGTCAGATCTCAGCCGATAATATGTGTCAGCCAAATATTGTATATACCTATGCACAATGTTGTGTCTCATTCAACGCTGTGAATTTACAGTGTATCAACTCAATCTACTTGAAAAGTGAATTTCTGTTATCGACGGGTGAGTTATATCGTCCCAAACACGCGGTTCGGGATACCAGATTGCATAATGGTGAGCGTCCGGCTTCTTCATCGCTAGGTTGTGGAATAGACACCCGGCCGGGTCAAGCCGACCCCTCGTTGGAAGCGCCGTCGCGAGACAAATCCGGAGAAAAAAATGATCCGAATCGAGTCATCCGGAGCCGAGATATGTCCGGTCAAAGGGCGAAAAAAAGCGACCTTCGATCGGCTCTGGAGGCCACAACGTTTGTCCGATCCGGATAATTTTTTCACGGGGCGCCTAGTTATTGAGAAAGGAACGCGACTAGGGGTGTTTGGGCAAAAGGAATTTTGGACTTCCACTATCTTTCAATTTCGAACCCATGTTAAAGTATAGGGAAGTTGGACTTAGTGGTTATTACCAGATTTTTCAAAACTTTTGATCGGCTCTTGAGACCCCGCCGTTTGCCCGATAGGTGCGATTTCTTCTCAGGACTCAAATTTAGATTTATAAGATTTTTTTGTTCATTCAGATTTTAATTTTGGTGTGAGTCCATCATCTGGATATTCGATTTTAAATAGGGATTTCTGAATCATGATTACAATAGTGCCTATTCAGATTCAGACCGACCAGTGGTTGTCAAAATTTTCAACCTTGCGGCACCCTGGCGCAGTGATTCTCGACCTTTTTCGCTAACGGCACCCTGCAAACTGGAATATTTGACGGCACCGAAAGACATACAGAGTTTTGTTTTGAGGTGTTCATGGTGTCTGTCGACTACTATGGTCATGGTCATGTACACCAGGCAATTCTTTTCATTTCAATTCCGTAGCGGCCGACTTGTACAACGGTCCACATTCTTGGCTTTTATAAGACACCTCTTATACGGATGAGATGGCGATGAGGAGCCTAAAAAACGTCCATCGCCTAGGTAGGAATTCTGGAGTCGACCTCGGTCGGACTCGAACCCACAACCCATAGGTGTTACAGCTGTGGATTATACCGCTACGACCCTCCAAGTCAGAAATCCCTATACTTTAACATGGGGCCGAGATCGCAAAAAGTTGGACTTTGGTGGTTTTTGGGCCATAATTTCCCTCTCCTTGGCCCGATCGAGACAAAATAAGCACCGCCGCGTTCTACAGCGTGCGCAGCTTCGACCGATAGCAGAAATTCGGGAATCGAAAAAAATTGAAAAATTATGAAATTTCTGAAAAATCGACCGAAGTCCAACTTCCCCATACTTTAACATTGGGACGAAATTGAAAAAAGTTGAAGTCCAAAAATATTTTCGGAAAATTTATAAAAAAATTTCTCGGCCAAACACCCCCCCACGACTAGGCTCACACGAAATCTGGGACCGATCCGAACAAGTATAGGCAGTTTGCCATGGGGCCACGTGTTTTGGGGTAGGCGACGCGCGACAAAGTTGCAGCAGTTATTTCGCCCACGTTAAAGTATAGGCGAGCTCGAAAATTTTCGAAGTCCAGACTCCCCTTTGAAATGCATGGGCCACGTTACAAGGTCTGCTCCCGCCAGGCGGGTCCAAATGCCCCGTGCTACAGAGTAGTTATTAGCTTAATTAGCTTTTCATTAGATTATAATTTTCATTAGCGTACTTTTCCATTAGCCAAATTAGCTTTTCATTAGCTTAATTAGCTTTTAATTACCTTAATTAGCTTCATTAGCTTTTCATTGCCTTGCGTGTACAAAATAAAGGCACCCAGCGAACATGATGTCATTTTCAATGACGTTGGTGACAGTGGCGTTCTGCCACTCTCTGACCTCGCTTCCCCGTAATATCATCTATATCAGTTATTTTTAACATTTTTGAGAACCATCCTCACTTTCATATTTGCGAAAGATTCATCAGCGCCAAAGAACCGAAAATAATAGGATAGTAGATTGTCAATTGTATCACCCAGAAGACAACTCCTTTGCCTAGCTTTGATATCAACTTGGCCACTAAACCCCATGCAACCCAATTGATTTGATCGGCTTGTTTCAAGAACTTACAGCGTTTGGATCATAAGGAGACTAAATTATTGTAGACGTTACTAAAAGTTTTTACGTACAACGATAAAAGTTAGGGAGAAAAAAGTATTTATTTCTATTAGCTTTATAAGCACTGACTTTCATATTCCGGACACCATTCCAATTATGCGAACCGATTATGCGAGGATTGCCAAGTGCCCGAGTGGCACAGTGCCTACATGCTCGATTGAACGAAGTACGATCGACATAGGTAACATCCAT
The DNA here is from genome assembly GCF_051294905.1 of Botryllus schlosseri. Lineage (NCBI taxonomy): Eukaryota > Metazoa > Chordata > Ascidiacea > Stolidobranchia > Styelidae > Botryllus > Botryllus schlosseri. The sequence goes on from NC_137239.1 coordinate 2,735,296, forward strand.
AGGAAAGTGAACAATATTCCAACATAACATTGAATTCATACCGTTGCTTTCTGGCTCACAGTAGCAGAAATTGTAATATCATCTGACAGATAAATATTTCACGGACATTGTCTATATATATTATATAATAGTATTGACTGAATTGTATTATATGAAGTGGTGCGCTTTGTGTCTCAATCATTGTTAGCGTGTTTCGTCCTTAGAAAACTATTGTATCATGAAAGACTGGAGCGCAGCAGTACAATAGAGACGTATTCACTCTCCGCACTCGTGAGTAATTACATGTGGCATCAGAATTCATGTTATTGTTTTCGCAATACCAACATGTACTTTCATCATATTAAACCAGGCCGATATCCTTCATTATAATTTATCAGCTGCCTATAGCTCAACCCAGTTACGTCCTAGGTTTGTGTAAGACTTTGCGTGTACGGATCAGATGAAGAGGAGAAACCCCATGTAATTATGTAGGAAATATAGTGCCGCTGAGAGATGTCTACCAGCGAAGTCGTAATCGGATTCGGAATGTGATCTCACAGTGATTGACTCTTTGTGTAGATTCGATAACACGCTTACATAGTAACATGAGGTGTATTACTAATATCAGGTTGCAACGAACTGCATATTCTTATTATATTCTTTATTTACACTGAAACTTGTGAATACACACATAATTCGGGGAGCAACCTACCCCAAAAGAAAATGGTGAGATTGGGTAAATTTTTAAAATTTCAGTAATACAGTCAAATTGTTATTCCTATGAAATACACAAAGAAGTCCGATTAAAGAATTGCACTAGATGAAGAGTTGAAAAGGGTCACAGAGCAGAGGTGGAGATGATTAAAAATGAAGATTGAAATTATAAAAATTATGCTGTGAGCACGTGAACGAGTGGAATTTTACTTCAGTGGTGCATTCAATGCCTTCCAAAGAATATGCACAGTGCTCAATAACGTGATCTTCTGGATCATGTCGAATCGAACGTTACCCGGAATCTGTTGGATATGTCTCATGAGTTTTTTGCTTACGACCCCTGTAGCGTCAATGACTATCGGTACAATGTTTATTTTGCGTCGCCCCATTTTCTCACATTCCATTTTGAGGTTTGCGTACTTCGAATGTTTTTCTACTTCTTTTTGCATTATATTGTGATCAGCTGGGACAGCCAGTTCAATGAACAAGCATTCTCTTGTCTTTTTTTAGTTTGATTGTCATATCCGGGCGGTTGCTCCTGATTTCGCGGCCAGTTATAACTGGTAGGCCTACATCCCACTGAATTTTTACTTGGTCGTTTTCTGTCACTGGTTGTCACGAGCGTGTTTACGTGAGATAACGTTTGGATTTTACCAATCGTATATTCAAACGCCTTTTGTAAAGATTGAGCAGTAACTCCTCCTGACTGATCATCTTCCGTTCCGGTAGCGTACGCCTGCTTACCGTAACTAAATTACGGCAGTTTGTAAGACACAATTCCTTCATAATTCGGCTGACAACTATCTGAAGTTCGTTCTCTGCGTGACTGCGTAATCGCGTCGAGTAAGTACGACAGTGAAGATATCGTGTCAGAAATTTCCAGCGGGTTAAGAAACGATGACGCGCAGTCGCGGCATCTGGAGTGGAACGGGTCTCTATCCAAAAATCATATAGTTGCAGTTCCATTACGGTGGCTTTCCGCAGAAAATGACTGCAGCGATAAAATCTTTTTCCAGCTGTTCATCAATTCGATACCAAGCCATTTTAGAGCGCAGTACCCCGTCAACAATTGTTGTCGGTAACGTGCGGGTATCAGCGTTGTTGTTGTTGTTCGCGGTATTCAATGTGTTTGTCGACTATAATGGTCATTTAGACCAGACCAATTTTCTTCATTTCTATTCCGTAGCTGTCGACTTGTAGTACACAACACTTCCAGGTTTTTATAAGACACCATTTACATGGATAAGATGGCTTGGAGGAACCTAGATCAACCGCCCACACTTAGGTAGGAATTCTGGAGTCGACTTCGGTCGGACCCCAATCCGCAATCCATTGCTGTCACAGCTGTGGACCGTTGTAGTTGTTCGGTTCTACCACTTACGTGACACCACGTACGAGTTGACATGAGTTCTTTCTATATTAGATATCCTCATAATATTACATGATGGGGGAATCAATTGTCTCTCTCGACTCTCAGTGGCAGCATCCTATCACTCACGGTAATCTATTATTACAATGAGTTTTCATATGTAGTAATGGAATTTTACTATTTCAGTGACGACGCACTATTGGAAGAATTAGTATAGGCAACCGGGATGACGAAAAAACGCGGTAAATCGTGGGGTTTTATCTTCGGCTCGATCGTATTACTGATATTGCAGACTTCTGTGTTTGGTCAAGGTAGTGGTCAAGGTAGAGTTGTGGCTCGATCGTATTACTGATATTGCAGACTTCTGTGTTTGGTCAAGGTAGTGGTCAAGGTAGAGTTATTGTTATGTGTATTGCCTGGGTGTTGGTAATCTAATACATTTTTATTGTCAAATGGACGTACGCCACACACTGTATATGTATTTATGGATTGTATAACGCAACATCGAAGTTGAAAAGCTGGTCGAATGCACATCTTGTCTTTATGATAGAGAGTTAGGAACAGCACTAAATTACCAAATCAAGCCTTTAATAACAGTTACATGATTTGCTCAGCAACATATTTTCATATTTATTTCAGATAAAACCCAATAACTTCATGAAAGAGATGTGACTAATTATACACATTGACTAAATGGATAGGATTGGTCCTAACTAATTTTAAAGTGGTAATTGGCTGCAGTACAACAAGGGTCGTTTTAGATTTTACTGTTCAGCCCTATTCACTTCCTTATTCGTGTGGAAGGTTCAGTACGTTTTTAATATCTAGAATATAAATTAATGCCGACATCGCCACATGTTATTTCCAATATATTTTCATTCTTGCGACAGCAACTGATACTATTCATGAGCGATTTATTTGAAATTACGTACTTTACAGAATACAATCCCTTTGCATATGTATATTAATTAAGTATAATAAACTATACAAAAGCCTTCGAAACTCAATACATATTGCTGATTGAAGTCCTACTACGAGCATATGATCTTGAAACTGGACGAACCCAATATGAATTAATAATTAGAACATTTATACTATATATAATTGAACGCACCGCACATTCGACACTTGGCGAGTAAAAATTGCGGAAGGTTATCGCAAACATAACTCATTAGACTTGCGACGCATTTCAGCAGTAATGATGTCACATTTTATGCCAGTCGATTCTGGAAATGAGTGTATTTGTGTATACTATTTACCGTAAATGAAAATTATATCTTGTGATATCTGTCTATCCAGATCCGTGCGCTAGCATTACTTGCGTCTGGAATGCCATTTGTACTGTGACTCAAGGATCACCTACCTGTACTTGCAATGCAGGTTACGAAGGGGACGGAACTAATATTTGTTCGGGTGAGAACTGACGATGTCAGGCATGGGGTGTCCAACATTTTTTAAACCAAAGGGCCACATGCGGCTTGTAATGATTGCGAGGGCGACTTTCGTGTTTATTGGTCATATTCATGATCTCGGAAACGAATGTCTCATAATATGGGCTGTAAAATCTCTCTATCAGACCGCCATAGATTACTCTAATCTTTGATTTCGACATGAAAATCTATCTAACAGCTTCTCGCTGTGTCCTATTTACCTTGCGGGTAATTTCTACACTGCAAACAATCCACAAACACGTATTACACATATACAAGAGTTACCATATTTTGGAATCCGGAAAGAAGGACACTTTTTAAAATTCATAACTGTAAGTGGATAACAGTCGATTTTGGAATATGTACTAGAAATTATGCTGTGTTGACTATGAAAAAAGAAAAAAAAGTTTTTCATTTCGACTCGACTCCCAAATTACCCACATTTTACGATAGTCATCACGGTGATTTAACTCCCGAATGACCTGCTCCCAATACCCATTTCGAGTCATTTATGCCGGTTTGCAGTTGTTGCTGTCAATTAGCCTAACTAAATGCTTTAAGCGATGACGAATTGACAAAACCGCGGGTATTTTGGCGTCCTCGGCGGATGTTTTCAATTTCCTCAAAAATGCGGAAAAACTCTACTAGAGTACGACGTATGGTGAGCCCAGCATATGTACACATATACGGATACACCCATTCCGTAGCAAACAAAACGCGGTATTACGAGATTCAACAACGAGTCGGAATAGATAGCCGCGAACGGGAAACATCTATTTAGGCTTCACAAGAGGTCAGAGTAGTCAAAAACGCTATTCATCCTACTGAAAATTATTAGAAGTAGCAGTGCTTTTTAAAAGTAGTTTAAAACTACTCGAAGTAGGAGTAAAATATTATGCATTTGCAAGCTACTCAAGTAAATAATTAGCTGTGGAAAGGAGTCATAAGCACTCTTCCCTGGACTGACAAAGCCATGATACTGACATATGCGGTATGTGTAGGGAGCTGTGTATGTGTCTCCACATTCCTTGCAGGAGATACATATTATTAAAATCGCGACATCGCAGTGGTTCTACATTATACCCTTTCACCCCAGTGTATTCTTTCAGAAAATTTGACAGTATGCAGTCATCCATAGTATTACAAGGCCCCTATCTAATAAGACGATAAATGATAGACATATGTTTTACCGGATGCTACATTAAGAAGGCATCTGAGAAAAGTTTTTGCTGAGCGCACTTCTTTAAGATGAAACTGTCATGTGGGCCACTATACGGTTTTAAATTGCGCGCTTGAACCTCGCAACCACTACATAAATTAGATTAACCGTTGCGCAAAGCATGGCGAAAAATCTGTAATCTTCGCAAAAATGGCAATCTCTCTCTCTCTCTCCTTCTTTCTGATTGAAAGTAATAGTAATTCTTTTTGAAAATCTGTGAATAGCGAAAAGTAAGTAAGTATAAGTGGTATATTATTATGAATTGAAGTAGGAGTAGAAGAAAATTAGATTTACTTGATTAAGTACTGAGAGATGACGGAAAAATTTTCAAGTACTTCGTTACTGACCGCTTTTGCTTATATTCTCTTAGAATGTATACCGCATTATCAAATCAGATTTCTTGAAGCGTATTTTGCGTCATATTTTGTGCTACGATTGTTGATATACGATGTTCTTTTGAATTCTCTACTAGTTGCTGACGATTACCCCTGATGAGTGTCAGTCGAAAATATTCGGTTTCATTTCAATATGGATATACTATTCAATTGAAGCATATTTATAACTTACTTGTTGAATAAATGCAATAAAACTGTCTTGTAAGAAGTAATGTATAGCTGTCGCTTGTAGTATAACTGGTATTCCGTGACTGTAATGTTCATTTACATAAGTGCGTTTCTTTATCATGATTCCGTATAGGCCGACTTATATAACGTCCCAAGTCCTGTTATTTTTTATATTCTAAAAACACGGCTTACGTAGGTAAACAGTAAGCAGTAAATAGTGTTGACGTTCTTGAAATGACATGATGTAGCACGAATAACTATTTATAAAGTACTTTATTTGACCAGTACTCATCCATTGATAAGTGGGAAAATTACATGTGACTCGGAGTCACATTTTCGAGTCAATTTTCAAGACATTCTACCTCTTCAGAAATCATTATTAAGGTGCCAGTCACAACGAGAAGTGACCGCGACATCAACACCAAATCTTCATTCACGAATTTATCCAATTACATTCCCATTTAGGTTTTCAATATTTCATAATTCAATCAGTATTCAACCCACCTACAAGACAATGCTGACATTTCCTTGATACAGCTATTATATCATTACATCCATGCATAAATTTTTGTAATAATTATGGCAAGCTTTTGTTGCAGTTAAATCCGTGGAAAGTTGCACTTATTTTTCACTAAAGTTTCAGTAAAAAGTCGCATTTAATATTCACAAAAGTTTCACTAAAAACTGCATTTATGGGCAAGTTCCTTGAAATTATCAAGGTACGAGACACTCGAATCGTTCCGTATCCAAGGCACTTTAGCAAAATCCGATGTTGGTGACTTCAACAAAATCAATAGCCTGAAAAACTTCACCCAGTGAAAATATTATTTTTGTAGGTCTAGCCTGAATGTACGTCAAATCAAAAAGGACCTCAAATGTAAACGACAGTGAAATAATTAACTGTCTACATATAGTGCCAAATATTTCCAGTAAAAAGTTAGTTGCATGAAAAATAGAAAAAAGTTGCAAAACGTTTCATGAAATATGGAAAAAGTTGCAGAAAGTTGCATAAAAATGGAGAAAAATTGCTAAAAGTTGCAATATATGATGCCTTTGAACAGCTTAAAACACCATACCATGTAACTTATGAGTATTTAGGAAACTGCCGGAAGTTGTAAAAAAAGTTGCAAAAGCTGCAAAACCTTGCCCTAATAATAATGCTACATCGCTTGGATAAAACCAGATGGGGTTAGCTATAGACCAACGGTTCTCGACTGCCGGTTTGTGGCAAGTTTCCTGACGGCCCGCCAAATGCATTTGACTTGTATACCTCAATTCCAACATTGCGAAAGGTGGATGCCTGTCCATCAGTTGTAAAAATATAAAATCAAATTTTAAATTGATTGAGAAGTTTGGAACGAATTTCTCAGCATGATGTGGTACTAGAGAGTTGGACTACTTTATCCCTATGTCACAATGGTGCAAGTTTAGTACGAAAAGTGTACAACTCGTTTCGGACAAGTCACATGATAAAGCTACGGGACCTGTTTAACGAACAAGGTTATATTCAGGCGATATTAGAGATTATGGCATTGTCACATTTATTTGAAGGATACCAAACAATCCGAAACGACTTAGTGGTCTTTAACACGACTTCGTGAGCAGCTATCAACGAAGTGCCCAATATTACATTTGAGTTGCATACATATATGTCGCAATAAAATTTTGGGATAATTAAATTTAGGGTTGACCGGTCCGCAACATATGTTACGAAGTTTTTACCGGTCCACGAGGTCACTAAAGGTCGGGAGAGCTTTCTACCGCCTGGGTACATTTACCCAAGGGAGCTCCTGTTATAAAACGGGGGTTTTAAAATTTATCCAGATATCGACGAATGCTCGAGGGGCACCTATACTTGCCATGAGAACGCTGATTGTTGGAATCATGATGGATCTTATTTTTGCCACTGCCGTAATGGATATTCCGGGAATCAATATTCGTGCAACGGTAAGTTGGCCTAGTCTAAATTTTAAGCAGATGCCAACGATAACTCGCGATATTTCGGTATGATAATATATTAGATATACCCACTCATAGCGACGGTGTGAACGTGAGGTTGTGATGGTGCAAACCTCAGAAACTTTTAGGTTTGCGTTCGCAAGCGAGCTTTTCTAGGTTCTGGACCGTGAACCTTTTTCATTTATTGCAATTTTTCACTGCAATATAAGATCTTTTTTTCAAATTATTTGCATTTCAACTTTGGACAATGCTACAATGCGTCACGTGCCGTTTTAATCGAAAAAACAAATATTTTATTGGAAGTATGTCGACGTAGTTTGTTCATGTATCCCCAAATACGACACTCGTAGAATGCTACTTTTAGGACATTTAAAACAGCCCGAAATTCCACAATTGATTGACTTTGCTCCACATCATTTGATTTTTACTTTCTGAGTTCGATAAGAATCATTCCAAACTAGAGAAATTTGTACTCCGTTGTACCTCAAAATAAATGCGCCATTGGATGTAGTAGATGAGCGCAACCTGCAAAGAGAACCACTCCAAAAGTGATAAACTATCCAAATGTTCATTACGCAGAGGGATATTCTCGAAAAATACAGTAAAAAAAACTGAAAATTTCATTAACGTCACAGGTGATTTAATGAATATGGTAGTAGTAACGATGTGTACTGCGCTGAGATGAGTTACCTAATTGCGCTCTCTAAGCAGTTTTGGTTTTCCATGTCCTGAACAACATATTACTTCCCAAAAAATGTTATGTTCTGTTATTGCGTTTTGATTTTATGAAAAGGAGGTTACAGTCGTCCGAAGAGGCTCGGAATACAAGTCACACGTCGTTGTCTGTTCATGAATAGTTTTAATGTTCGTCAGTTTAGACCTCTGACTCATGTCTAATCGCGACAGAACTTGAAATTTACGAAATCATACATGTGTCAATGATGTGCATCGAAATCGGTGATCAGAATCCCGACGTAATAATTCCCCTTTTACGTGGTCATTGCTTAAATATATATACATTCAAATCTTTTTTTAGAAATAAATTGCCGCATGGCACCACTTTTTACATTAATATTTATATGCGACCCCTTTGTCATGACTACGGTAACGATAATACATTGGTTTCCCATTATATTCAGATATTGACGAATGCGCGGCAGGCCACCATACTTGCAGTAATAATTCAATTTGCATAAATATATCGGGAAATTATACTTGCGAATGCGATATTGGATATACTGAAAAAAATGCAACATTTTGCGAAGGTATGCCACTTGTAATCAGTGCGTACTTATCTTCTTCAAGGTTTCGATCCGGATGATTGGTAGCCACCATAGGATAGCATTACACCACGTTATACAGTCTTACCCAACTTTTCCCACTGCGTTCCAACATGGAGTATTTTGCAACGCTCGATTCCTACTCCATAGCACGGAAGAAAAATGAAGAAACAATAACTTATTACAAATGTTATTTTTCCATTACTGCTCCGTGCAAACTTTGCATCTGTTATACTTCAATGAATCGGCATACAAAATTGAAGCGTTGTGATTAGTTTTCTTCATCCAGATATTGACGAGTGCAATGAGAACCCGTTTCCCTGCACGGATGCTGAGTTATGTGCGAATACGATTGGTTCTTATGACTGCCAATGTATTGTTGGGTATACCATGTCTGCAGATGGGTGCATTCCGGGTGAGTAGCATATCTATGTATATGTCATTAAAACCATGAAGTCAGCACATGGGAAAGTCATGACTAATGTCTTTCTTTTTTCTAATCAGCCCTCATTTGGCAAAAGATTTTACCGATCGATAAAAGTGTTTGAACTTCTAACTAACGCAGGATATCATACAGAAATCGTAGTCGTTTATTCGAGATATATATAATCCGATTCATAGTTTCATTTCTAGACATGCTGTTCACCACAGGTACCTAACTCGATGATATATAGTCGCGTCAGAAAGAGTTATATAAATCCATATCGGTCTTTGTCTTAAATGTATTTAGCATTCGTAACCGTTCAGTTTCAATAAATTTTATCTAGCACACTGCACCCTGGTCCCATTTCCAGCACAACTTCCGAAGATGCTTATATGAAAATCAAGATGATCATTGACGGTAATAAGCTCCAGATAACATCGAGTCGAAATCCAGAATGCACATCGTACCCCCCTGATTTGTGGCTTCGTACCCCATGGGCTCTACAGACTCCTCGTTGAGAACCCACGATATAGGTCAAGGCTTATTCATTTATCAAATATCCTGGTATTGCAAATGGGTTCTTAAACAGGGTTATGTGTACCACTTCGTAGTATGAAGGAGCGATGCAGGAGGTCACGACATGCGGTATGAAATTATACGATATATGGGCTGGGCATATATGTGAAAGAAGTGTAAGAAATTACCTCTGTAATCTTTTCCAATTGTAAATTGGCAAAGCAAATTTCAAACATGCAAGGCTTGTATGAGTCTTGCCGGAATGTGGAGTTTTACGATTGAAAATCCGTCGTTTCTAGTATCTGAAAATTTGCTAAAAAAGTCTGGGATCCTCAACTTTTCATCAGTATGTGAGATATATTAATGCTTTTTTGCAGTATGTGCCGCTATCTTCTGAATCTATCGATGCCTTTGGTTTGTATTCTGATCCAACGAGAGACTTCTAAAAACATGCGCGCGAACTTTATCGTTATTCAAAAACTATCTTTCATTATATAGAGGTGATTGCAAACGTTACATCAAACTAGTTTAGGTATCACTTGTAACTAAGAGATATTCATATTGAAAAAATGCTCACGTGATATATTATGTTATAAAGGCAATTATAACAGTAATAAAAGGCATGCCACATTGTTACGTCTGGCATGCCGATTCTGATTCAGTTCTACACGTAAATGAAGATTCGAAATACATCAATACTAACCCATATTACTTCAATTTAATTTTTTGCGCCGTGTGTCTTAGACAGGTTTATGACAGAACTTCAGGAAATCTAAAGTGATACGAGTCAGTGGCGTCTCGTGACAATATCGGGTGTTGTGGCAAGGGGTACACGCGATATTTGTTGTCTAAATGACGTAACAATGGTGTATCCCGATGTGAAAATGTGACTTCGCATTGGTAACAGACCATATGCTTCAGATCGTGTCTAATACACGAGTGCTCACTCTCGCATTTAGCAATGGAGACTGTGATGCCACACATACGGCTTACTGTCTCTGTCGATCGATATTGGAAAATATATTACCGAAGAAATATGCGACTGAAAGCCCTAAACTTAGAACACTGTTAGATGACATAATCGAGATGTAAAATACGCAATCTCATCTCCCATTCAAGTATGTGACCCCTTCAAAATCAATACAGACCAACATCGAGTTATTGCGGTTTTTGCTGATCAAGTTATCAGCCGTTAGTCGACATCAGAAACGAAATAGCTATGGCACTTGACAATGCTTATTGCTAGCTACGCATTGTTTCGACGCGACACTCCAATCTTAATGAGTGCCGATTTAGCAGGCGTCGAACCCTGTCTGGTCAGCTGAATCTGCTCTTGGACTCAACAAAACTTGCGTATCAGTCTTTATATTCAATAAAACACATCCAAGCACTCCTAATTGAACGAGGCTTTGGTTTGAGTTAAAAGACGAACTGATTCCTCTAAAAATGTTATCAAATAAAGGATAGAAAAACATGCGCAATCGCAAACAGGCATTTACAAAGCGAAAGCACATAAGATTATTCGCTTTTCGTAGAGACTTCGCTATATAACGGAATTTACAAGCGAAATTAAAAGATATTGCTATTTTCGCCGTGATCTCCGTATATAATGATTGCTGTGCGTCTGTCAATGGTAAATCATTGTTATAGAACAGAATTTTAGGTGGGGGAATGCCCCAGTTGCCGTATAGTACGAGTCACCACTGATACGAGTGCTATATGGGTTAGGTAATACTGATATATCAGATCATGTGGTATTATGAACAATTGTAATTTCGTTACAAAGATTTGTGGTTTTGATTGTGAATGCATTTAAACATTCCACAACACTTTGGCAGACGCTATATAAACATTACGTTATTGGGTTATGTTAGACGAGATGCTCTTACATGCTATTTCTTGGAACATTTGACTGTTTGTTGATATCATATTTTCGAACACTGGATGCGATAACGCTTGAAGATAAACCAAACCCATTGTTTCGCAGTGATGTGCCAACCAGTTGACATGCCTTGCAACCAACTAGATTCACTGATTGATCTCTGTGCCAGCGCCATGAACGGCGTCGATAGTGTGGCGTTTCCCGCGGCTCTGGCTGGGTATTCAACCACATCGGACACGAAATGCAGCATTAATACGCCAAACGGTAGCCTCATCACCTCGTCTAGAAATGGGATGCGTAAAATTGGGATTCCATTCCAGTTGATGTACCGCTTGGATCTAGGATATGTCAGCTGGACGGAACCTGGGCAAATGCGACATGGTTGGGATCATGTGGAACAGGGCTAACGGTAAAATAATATAGTTCTAAATATGTAATTATGTAATACGGCAGTGGTCGGGAACCTTTTTTGTTCGAAGAGCCATTTTGGCCCTATTTTTCTCATTTCAACTCCCAAAGAGCCATACATGCCATACTGTTACGTCACAATTGAAACTTCGGTGACGTCATCGTAGCCCCAATTCGAACTCACTATACATGGATTCGTCGAGTGCGCCACATTTTCTCTGTGAAATCTCGTACTAATCATGCTGGTTGCCTTATTTAAGAATGCGAAATTTGAGGTACGAGAACGTAGGTTTGTCGAGATGCTAGGCTACTGTAAAATGCGTGAATCCATGATAGCATGCTTAGGTTGGGCCAAACATGGTTACTACAGCAGCTGTGATACATCAGTGACGTCGGGTCAGCGGAGGCAATTGGATTGGTATCTCACCTATCGTCAGAATGAGTCAACGAAAATTGCGAAACCTTCAATGACTATTGGTATTTTCAATCGATGTTCATGAATGACAAGATTTTGAACATTTTTCTCCCAAGATCACCCAATTTACATATTAATTGTCTCGAAATAAAGCGACAAACGAGAGGTACGGCTCCATTGATAACGCACTTCATCGTAAATAGCTTAGAATTTGATATAACCGATATTAATCAGATCCAACTATCGCATTGATTCCGAAAATCTAAATACTGATGGAGTTCTCAATTCTCAAAGTATCCGGCGGTAAAACGTAACGTTGCGTTACACGCCTACATTTGATCGCCGGTATTATCAGAGGTACTTACCACTCAAGAACGTGGATAGCTATGATATTGTTTGTAATTTGATTTTAAACACGGCTTTGAACAGTAAATTTATATTTATTGACTCGAAGAACTTTTCGCGTGCCTCTTATCAAGAGCAACCGGCACGATAAAGGATACACAACAAAGAAGGATTCAAAACCAAATGGCGAATTGTGGCGCAATAATGAAAATTTATAAATAACATGAATGGAAATTCAACCATAGCAACAATGCGGCGTATATAGCAACAAAATATATAGCATCAAAATCCCAATCGTATAGCCAAGTGTTGGCATGCACTTCTTCAAGTGGCCAGCATTTGATCGACAACCCGTCTTGCGCTTCAAATTATTCAGACGACATGTTTTCAGTTTTATCCAAGGGTAGATCCATATTTCATTTAACAGCTTTGGAATCCACTTTCATCAAAGTAAACAACCCGGTCTTTTGTCGCCAGAAAGAATTTTTGTTTAACCTTAAAATCTCACAATAGTTGTCGTTGCTTAGCTGTTCGTACGTATTTCTGTACATTTTTTTCTGTGTTGCTGCATTGTCTCATTGTATTTGTATGGACACTCCTTCTTCAAGTTGCTTGTTGCTATATACACCGCATTGTTGCTATGGTTGAATTTCCATTCATGTTATTTATAAATTTCCATTATTGCGGCACAACTCACCATTTGGTTTTGTATCCATCTCTGTTCTGTATCCTTTATCGTGCCGGTTGTTCTTGATAAGAGGCAGACAAAAAGTTCTTCGAGTCAATAAATATGAATTTACTGTTAAAAGCCATTTTCAAGTTCTTTACCACCAATCAGTTTTTCAAGTATTTTGATTTTGTAATTGTGAATGTAATGTCAAAAGCAGTTCATTTCGCGCCGTAGATCAGGAAGATAATGTGTATTTGAAAACTGCGTTGTCATATGGACGTCGCCACGTCTGCTATTCTCTTTGGTGAATCAACGTATCATGCAATGCAACATTTCGAGTCGAATATACATCGAATTCGCGATGGATATTGGTCGCGAACGCGACAGTAACTTGAATTTGAGGTTTTTGAGAAGAGGGGTCTTGGTCCTTGAACCTGTGGACGGCATTGTCTTTACTTCTCGAAGACATGTTTATACTGCCACCAGTATAATTATTCTGGCCGTGATGAAAATTTACTAACAGGTTGCTACTATAATGATCATTTCAGTACAAAAATAAATATTTGTCAAAGAGCCATATCTTATACCCAAAAGAGCAATATATGGCTCGCGAGCCACCGTAATAAGGGTTCACCTATCGATGTCAAAATACGGATATAGACCGGACCTGTACAAAATATCTATCAGGTCAGTTGATTGGTAACTAACTATTGATTTTTTTAGTATGCGTTAGTTCTAAATTATGTTTTGGTCGCGCATTTTAAAATGAAATTATTCGTAGAGCTAGTGTCACCGTTTGGCGTCAATCGTGATGCCGGTGGCCTATCGTGTGATGTTCTTGCATCTGTTGCTAGTTCAAAGTCATCGCTATGGACAGCGGCGTAGCCATATACGGAGTGGGTTTTAGGGTTCGAAATCTTTTCCAATACAAAGTCGAAACATTGTCATTTTGAAATGCCGATGCTATCTCCAATATGTCTTTGCTCGTTTGCAATTAGATTGGAATTTTCGGATTCTGGATAGTATTATTCGGATTTGCATGTATATTTGGTTGAAATTGTTCGGATTCGGACGGATGCTTCTTACGAGACTCGAGCTGTCGGACGAATTCGTATTCCCAGAAATGAATATCCGCTCATCATTGGCATGTATTGACTGATTAAGGATGTTGCAAGTCAAGTAATTGAGACTGAAGATGAAAGGATTCAAGTATCCGCCAGTTTGCAAATTCTGACGTCGAATGTCGATCGTCTCACCGTTACTGACGTGTCAACAACATCAGATGCGATAGAAAATGTAATCAACTCTGCATCTTCGATATCAGTTTCAGTGAGTAGTCTATATCGACTAATGCTATTGATATATTGGTTATACAACATACACCAGGTATTTTCTATATTTACTTATTTAGACAGCTACTTCAGTAATATCCACAATCAGCAATGTATTGGAATCGCCTCATCTTACCGTTACCAATCAAACATCCCGGTGAGTTCTTTGCTAATTTACTCAAAAGCGATCTACGCAGGTCTACTTTTTTGCCTTTACTCACTCAGGTTCGTCACTCATTTGGATACAGCGGCGTCCAGAGTTGAATTGCAGTCCAGCCAAATAATCAACGCTGTGAGCAATAATGTCGCCGTGCTGGTAACATCAAGTAAGGGCATTTTAACACTGCAGTGGGTGTATGTGATCGCCTGTCCTAGAATGTCTATCAGATAGAGAGAGAGAGAGAGAGAGAGAAATAGGAAGATAATCGGATATGTGCAATTGTATGGAGAATCTCCTATTATGTATCGTAATATTTACCGTTGCGGAAGTCTTTTGGTAACCCCAGCATTTTTAGGATTGAGAATGTTTATGTTTTTGAAACAAATGTTCGATATAGTTCAAAGCAATATTTCTGAAACGCCAGTCCGTGCCAACATTCCTTCATATTACAATTACAATTTGATATATAAATTGTATATATTGCAGTTGTAATTATTGCCATGCGGAAATTACAGGACCCAAAGTTTTAACTTGAGAAAAAATTGGGTCGTATCTTTTGTAATATAGCGTTTATGGTTTACTATGGATTCCGGTGAAGAAATGCGGCATTGTGACGTGCTTAATAGTATTTTTAGTTGTTCACATATACCTGGTGTTACACGAGAATAGGCTACTTTTATTAACGGAACTTGGTGTTGATGAAACTTATTATCAAAAATGAAGCAGAAAATCAATACAAATCAAAGTTTCCTGCTTTCAGATTGCGTAAATATATACCATTTAATTATTTTTGAGATATGTAGATTCTGCGTTACACAAAACGTTTATTTATTCACCGATTCGCTAGATACAAGGATTAAAAACTACCGATATATAGAGTGCTTGGAAGAATGAAGGCAGATTATTTGCGAATAAATTCTACAATTCCATGAAAATACATCTGCAGAATAAGTTCCTCGATCACATTATAATGCATTTTGCTACGTGCCTCTCTTTTAGTCGTTTTTTATATATTCTTTTGTCTCTAAATTACTGAAATCGAAAAAGGAGCAATTCCAGAATTTTTTAAAACCATGCAATATAACAATTATTGATTTTATGAAACTCTCCTCCAGGGAACTCCTCCTCAATTGGGTCCATTAATGCCAAGAATATTCTTGCTCATTTTGTATGGACCCAAAAACGAATTCCAAGGTAATCAAGCGAAATATGATGATCTATGTACAGGTAACGCTTCCGTCGGCGATATTTCAATGATTATGGTTGTTAGACCGAACACTGACGCGAATGGTTTTCGAAGTGACCAATTTACGATAACCAATATGTCCTTTTCATCCGGAAATGTAGTCGATGGCGAACAAGTGCAGGCATCCATCAGCGTTGCCGCAGAAGCAATTGGAGATATCCGTGAGATTGTATTGATCCGTTTATTGTAGGCGAGCTTTCACAACTAGAAACTAGAAACCAATTTCAGTTCAATGCTATAGAAGTGGTCTTATGCACTGATAGCATCATTCCTACTAGAACGAGAAGGCAAAAATATAGTTTCTCGTTTCATATTCAAGGATTCGAAAAATGTTAATGGTATTAGAACTGGAAATGGAAGGATTACACAAAAACCAAGTTCAGTTACTTTCAAATCAGAGTGCGTCCTCGCCTAATATGCATGACAACATGGTGTATAATTTGTACTTATCATCTTCGTATATACATTACCATATAGTTTCTAAACGTCCTCTTTTAGGACGATTTGTCCTCTTTTCTGAAAGTGTCCTCGGAGGACACCCAAACGTCCAATTTTGAGGATTTTGTCACCTTTTTTTGAGAAGTTTGGTTAAATATAGTGCAAAATTCGACTGAGATGCAGTAAATCAGCACTGAGGTAACGCTTGGGCGGCTATTTCGGGAGCTGGGGCGGAAAGTTGGCCTTTTTTTTCTTTTTTAGTCAACCAACTGTTATGTGGAAAAAGACTTTAACTTGGGAGCAGAGCCAGAAAGTTGACCTTTTTGTAGTCAACCGAACATGAATTGCAAAATAATTACCATTTTCCAGGATTGTTAACCGGTATTGCAGGTCTAAAAATGTTGGAAAAGTGTCCTCTCTCCAGATTTCCAAAAATGGCAACCCTACACTAACACGATATCAATATATAACACTACATAGGAAATACTTTATCTCGTAACTCTAAAACATCAATAGCTATGCCAACCAAGGCGGTAACCCTGTATGCGCATCATATTCATTAGAAAACCCTGTATACGAGGTACACCAACGCATGGCCTGCAGCCTACATGTTGCCGATATTCGTGAATATTAAATCACTTAATTGTTATCATTTATGATATATAATGAAATAATCTATCACTCGTATATATGTCTCTCATCATTTACTTTTGATAGACAAGGTGGATATTTTTATTTCAGCATCCAAAGTTTATGTGAAAGCAATCGGGAATAGTAACAATCAATTTCCAATCGATAACAACCTTCGTTATTATGAGACGGGGAATATTCGCCTATCAAGGCTCGTCCTCTCCGCTACAATAGATAACAGATCAATATCGAATCTTTCATCAGAAGCGCGTGTGCAGTACTCGGTAATTTACAAATATATTTTTGGCGGAAAATGTGTTAATTGTGAAATGTAGTCTACTATATATGCATTGCAAATGAAAATACTGCAATCGACCCGACACGGCGAATATAACTGTCGCATGATATGTAATTTTTGAATTACAATCCGCGATGCCATGATTCTTATTCGCCTCTTCGCGAAATTACATTTAACAAAGGAACGATTGAAATTGTCGAGAATCTACAGGTTCAAAGCTGCTATTACCTCCTCGATTAAAATCAGTATCTAGCTTCTTTTTTTTCCCTCTATAGTTGCCCGCATCATATGACACTGATAGACATGAAGCTTTGTACGTGTTTTGGAATGAATCAACAAACAGTTGGGGCGACAAAGGATGTAGATTAGCAGAAACAACTGTATACGCACTTACTTGCTCGTGTGATCATTTAACGAACTTCGCTGCATTGCTGGTAAGAAATAAAATCTAGCTTATAACTTAATGTGGGGAAAGGCAAGGATCATGCATATAATTTAACCAACAACTTGATAGATGTTTCACAACCACAAAACTCAAAACTAATATCCTATTTTCGTATTGAAATTGTGGTAATTTTCCTTATCTCGACCTTTTGTAAATTTTAGTAATTATTTTTGTTCAAATATACGTCTACCTAACAGAGACGAAAACCAACTAAAGATCCTACCAAACCAACGCCATTAGACATCGTAACTATCGTGGGATGCAGTCTGTCAACGGCGGCGCTACTTATTCTGATCGTGTTGTTCGCGTGTATTCCGTAAGTGGATCTGCTTTTCGATTTTATTTTTTATCGCGTATAGTCGTTCATAAGAATGGAATATACTCAGATATCAGCATGTCTCTATTTTCAGAATAGGTATAATGAAGCTATCGTGTTTTCAATATTCATTACTGTATTAAAGCCGATCAGGTGACTTTGGTGGCAATTTGTATTGAAGGGCATTTGATGCGAGTGAGATGAACATATGTTACAAGTTACACCTAAGTTTGGATTCCAAAATTATATACGAATACAGAATGATGCATTCACTTACTATAGTTACTGCCCCAGTTACGTATCGCTTTTCTTTATTTCCACGCCTTTCTGGAGAAAAGAAGCATGTGCAAAATATCTTGTAGCCGTGTGAAAGCATAGATACCAATCAAATCCTATGGTTCATATAATGCATTTCTAATGGATTGCCGTTACTATTATGCTCTATGTATCAAATATATGTCCCTAAACCAATGGTAGCTCAACCTTTTTTACACAGTATATCCCTTTGAAAATCTTGAAAAGCCAAAGCTCACCCTATTTTTAACCTGTAAGAATGATTTATAGAGTAATCGATAATCAAACGGATAAATGATCTAAATGCAACTCACAATAAACTTGACAGTATATCAATTTGTTTTACATATAAAAATGATGAGATGATTGAGCTTGTTTTCGCTCAGCTACTATCTTAGCTGCCAGTTTTGTGGTAAACAGAATAAAATAAACTCAGAATCATGAAGTATAGCTTATTGTTAATATCTTCATGAGAATTATGAATACCCTTCCTTAACCCCAACAGGAAATAGACTCTTGTAATGTACATTTTACACTGTGCACCGGTCCCTTGGTATCCCCTTGATTTCGAATATGTTATTCCCTCCAAATGAACGATATTTTTCTCTTCATTGTTTAGTATTAATCAGTGAACCTTTGCTCGTGTAATTGTGTTGCTAAAGTATGTCAATTTAAAGGAAATCAAGGACGGGAAGAAAATTCCAAGGTTCATTTTTATTGCTAAATCTCTACATCGCGCTTCTCGGACTCAACATCACGTTACTCATCAGTGAAACTCCATTCATCGCGTATGCCGCGGATTACGCCGCAATTTCGTCTTCATGTAGGACAATAGCAATATTTCTACATATATTTCTACTTGCATCGAGCGCGTGGATGAATTGCGAAGGGGTGATGCTTTTTCTAGCAGTGGTTAAGGTGAGTTGTAGCGAAAACGCAACTAAATGTGAGGTCTGTACTGTGCTGTTGGACAGGAACTTGATTGCTCTGTCAGCCATCAGACCCAATACCAGCCAGAAATCAAATCATCTTCTGATGGCAGGTACATACATGGTGAAACTTCGTAAACTTGCGAATAAAACATTATAGTTCAATTCATGACATTATGGCTGACATTAACTGCCATTATAATCCAGTGCTTCCCAACGTGGGCGGTTCTGAGAAACAGGGAGATAAAACGTACGGGATGGGGCGATAGGGGTCTACAATGCTATAACGGCTACATTTAATTAATCGGCACGACATGCACGCTAAAACGGTATCTTAGAGATCTGCCTCGAACGTTGACTAAAACAAAGATTAACTTTAAACGACTAGGTCGGCATTATTATCTTTTATAATTCCCGATTATATGACCTCATTTTTCGCTTCAGAAATTATTGGTTGCGAAAATTTGTGTTGAGCTTGATAAAGGGGTAATAACTCTAAAAAGGTGGGGGCCACTGTTGTATTCGGTGAAAATTAATCGTCAAATACTCTTCATACTACCTTTTTCTATGTTATTGTTGTCGCTGATGTTTTGATTTCCATGCCTTTTGACGTATATATTCTGCAAAATTGACTGCCGACATACAGCACGAAAACATTAACACATGAATTTGAGAGAAATCGCTCTCAAAAGTACGAATTCGATATTTAAAAAATAGATATCTTATTTTGAAATAGATCCAAGTCATCGTAAAACATGCTAGACCAAGTACACCATGTGGGTTAACCAGCGGGGGTAATCAGGATTGTATTCTAACCAAGTCACAAGGTTCCGAGTCACAAGCCAATTTCAATGTGATGGTTTTTATAGTCGAGTCATTTCCGAATCACCACCGACTCAAGTCCGAGTTCAAGTGGGCGAGCAGAGGGTGGAGTCCGGCCCGCAGTGTTTGACTTGAGTCTGAGTTCAAGTAATGGTGTTGACTGTTCGTTCAGTTGCGTGTTAAAGTTTTGTTAAACACACTTTTTGCAACTCTGCCTGATGACCATTGACTGAAGTCGAGTCGAGTAATTTTTAGTATTTTGGGAAAATGACTCGAGTCATGTCAAGTCACCAAAATCGAGACTCGGTTCATTACAAACCTGGTGGTCAGTACCAAAGTACTTCTACTTCTCCGTAGGTAGGTAGGTTTTGCTCACATGCGCAACTTATTGAAGAGGTTATGTTTCAGACTACTTCTTTTCCCTAGCGTTTAGTTTTTTCATGCATAACTAGTCCGCTTGCAGTTGATTGTACATCTCTACTCCTACTAGGAGGGAAAGTTACGATGTGACTTCTATTACTGCTGGAGTAGTAACAACGACTACTTTGGCCACCTCAGGAGTTTTGTTATTTACAAACGATGGTATTACAATATATTGAATAGTGCTTATCAAATAATTCTGCACTGAAAGAAAAAGTCAGAAAGCAAATAACACATTCATCAAATATGGCTCTCTCGACTTGTTGTTATGCATTCGATGGTCTTGAACAATTTTCCGTTTGGGGCCGACCTCTGGCATCAGTAATAATTAGAGTAACAGAATGAATAAGCTAGGACATTATGATAAGCAGGCCTAGTTTTTTATGACTGGACTGAGTATCCGGTCTAAAAATCTTCACTTTATTCTCAGCCCCTATATACTCGGGCGTATCTAAAGAACAAAAGTGTTGTCCTGCTTTCCGTAGCGTGGGGTTGGATAATGCCGACAATATTCGTGGGCATAACGGCTCTTGTCGATGTCAGCGTATACACGTACCCGCATAATGATGGTTTCGCAGTGACGTAAGTCAACAGCATGGATCTTTATATTATAATATATAACTATTTATTGAGAAGGTGTTGGATTAATTCTGTATATGTCGTCAACCTGGCCGTCGTTCCGATCGCAATTATGATCAGCGGGAATCTCATGATCTATATTATTTTAACGTACCGACTTTGCTGGAAACGAAAGGCTGAATGGGTGAGAAGATACATATTTATTTATCTGCATTGAAACAACTTATTATGGTGATACCAATGTATATTTCAACACCAGAGTTTCTTGACCTGGTGTGCATAGAGTTTAGTTTTTCGGGGTGCATGTATGTTGAAACGACAGCTATAAAACGACATTGTTCTTTCTAACATCTGTACTTATTCTTGACTCATGTCCTCATTTTCAGCGCTCACCATAGGTCAACAGCAAATATAACAACCTTGTTTTCGTCATCAGGGGTGGCTTTTCACTCAATAACTTGGACCAGTTTGCACTTTGCAATATGATTAGGTCTTAGAGGACCCGTTTCAATCATCGCTGCCACAAACTGTACGTGTAACGTCTCACGCAATTATCCAACAATATTTAGGGGTACGAGCTAGATAAAACGTTAAGAACCAGTTCTTTGGAGTCTAGACGTCAATTCTATTCCGATAAACCTTCAATTCCAACAATGGTTGGAATACGCAACTGAAAATGTTCAATCCGACTTGAACTCGTTGAGTCAAAATTCCCTATGTAAAATTCCATTATACGCTTTGTATACTTTCCCAAGACACGATATAGATATAGCGTCATTTTTGTTTCTAAAACCAGTTCTAATGCTGCATTCAAATTCTTATTATTGTTTATTATTCATGGTTCAATTAGTCCATTGGTCAAGAGACTTTGAATTTTCTGTGACATTTCTTATGTCTCATAACAGGACAGAGTATCGCGAGCCTCGAGAGAATCTTACCAGCGGAAGATCGGCATCAACCTCAGCATCTTCATAATGTTAGGTATAACATGGATATTCGGATTTTTCATTCCGGCAATCGAAGATAAGACTACAGCTCTGGTCTTCGCATATATTTTCACAATTTTCAATTCATTGCAGGGTAAGTATTGCGACACGACGTTGTAGGAGTAGTTTTGAACAGTAAGCCTAGATATGTTTCACATTGCGGTTTAGTCCAAACCAGTGATCTCGTAACAGTCTGCTGCCACAGATTTTAAATGCGCAGAGGATATTTTAAAATCTTGAATAGTATGAGTGTAAATATTTAAAATAAAGAATGTAAGTACACAATAATTGGAGAAATAGGCTCTGACTGCTTCCATATAGCATATGAAGATATATATGATAAAATGAATTAAATTGGCTCCAAAGCTACCAAACGTTTTTAGCTTGTGGCACAATAGAAATCAGGGAAAACGATCGCACACACTGGTGGGAAGAAATGTTGCTTTAAAAATATATATCCACGCGTTGATGCATTTTATGTCCTTGTTATGTGAGTAAAACGACCTTGAAGTTGGGTTCATGTTCGTAAGTTATTCTTGCAGTTTATCCTGCAGTGTTTGATGGTTCCTCCCGAAATGTATCCTAAGCTAACTGGAAACAAGCGTCTTCATAGCATGAATGGCATAAATAGTCAGTGTTGTCACAAGAGCGTAAATTTCAACACAATTGAAACTAAGATTATTTCACGGAAAATTTCGCTCAAGAAAGGCGGTCTCAAACTAAAATTCAAAGCGTGAAAAGAATTTTGCGGCAGTTAGTGGCGCATGGGCCAACCGGGGCCTTGTCCACCTACAATTATGTTCTATGACGGTAATAAAAATATATTGTTTACAAACACAGAACAATGCAAGATTTGCAGAAAAAAAACGCGGTATATTTTGTGTTCTCTTGTAAATGCCAACATTCCCTTCCGCTGGTAGTTCTTGTGTATATCTATCTAGCTTGACTCGTCCTTTCCTTTGAAACCACTTATAGTAGAAAAACGATTTGCCGTCTTTATTTTTCGTAATCGTTGAAATTGGTAACAATGTGGGACAAATATTAATTGACTCATCCCCATAATGTATTGACGGTATCTGGTCTGAACTATTTGTCACGGTCCTTAGCATTTATATATAAAAGTTTTTAAGGTGTTCCAATCCTATACGTGTCTTCAAACGTGTTAGCTCCACCCCGGCCTACTCCAAATGAAACCAATAAGTCCATTACCAAAGGTTAATTCATGAGGACAAACATTTTCTTATGCCTCGAAGAAGGAATGCAATTTGCAACTGCCTACAGTGTCACCTGTTCAGTAATTTACGTGCGTTTATCTATAAATTTAGTTCTTGCATAGACAGAAGTGCAGCGGCAATCATACTGTCGTTACAATATAGCACAACAGGCGATATTTTGTTCAGGTTTCTTTTTTCTGTTGTTGCACGTGATGAGAAACAAACACATTAGATTGATGTTCACAAGAGATGCGTCGACGCTGTATAGCAATCGGATCGGATTGGGTAGCGCGATGTCCAGAGGATCCAGGCGTGCTGGGTAAGAATACATTTTGAAATATATAGAAGCAACTGAATGAAATTTCTTGTACGCATTGCTAGTTGGGGATTGCCAATGAACAGTAAAATGACAATATTATTTGACCGAAATTCTGCAATCTAACGGAAATTTTAAAAGATCAATTCAGTATCGAAATTTTCCTTAGATGCAGGTTGATCCTCGGAATATTGTGTATTTACAGTGTTTTAAAGTTCATGCCATCAGGCATTACCTTGTTACGAGAAGAATGTTCATTATGATCGAAGCTATTTGTAAATCGTGATTGCATTCTTTTTAGAAAATCCGAGCCATCGTTCTCGATTGGAGAGTCTTCGTTTAGCTCGTCTAACGTGAAAAGTTTAAAGATGGACTAACTTTCGAATACCCTAGCAGTTTATGGCACTGCTTGAAAATGCCTTAATATTCATAACGAAAATTTATGAATTATTTCATGTTTAAGAATTTTCTGGAAACTGCATCAACAATTACTTTCGGGAAAGTATGACAGGTCTTTCTTGGGGCCTTTTAGATACCACTGATTTAATTCAGTACGATGTCCAGACCGTCTGTACACTCTTTTCTGTATTGTCGTTTTGTGAGCGTTCGACAGTATATTTTGTGTATGCTGCTCCTTCGTGAATAATTGTGTAGATGGAAATGGTTTCTATACTTGAGATGTTGGCGTATCAGCGCGCACAATTAATTCCAGGGGTACTTACACAAAAGCGCGTGTACCGCTTGGGGATATTGATCACCCAAGTGCGGCGTATATCAAGAAGTGTGACATTATACGCTATTTAGGTACGTATTTGTAAAGATTTCGTGACACAAATTTCTACTCAATTAGAGGCATATTTCAAATACATTGATGTGGAAATCTAGAAATAAAGATATGAAAAGTACTCAAATATGTATATCAAAAAAGTGGATTGTGTCGATGGGTTGCGTACTTGTAGCTGGTAATCGGATATGACAATTGCAGGATAAATATCCACCACTTACTCAAAATTACCAATCACACAATTAATAGATAAAATTATTGAAAATAGATTCAATTGCCGCGATGAAGGGACGTTTGTCGCTGGGTTGCAAGGCTTAAGCAGTACCACATCTGTTACCCCAAACGTTGGTCCTGTACTCCGACAGGGCCATAAACCAAACGTCCCCGGACATCGTCCCAAAATCCTCCTTCACGACAGTTTTTTTCACCACTACCACATGAAACACGTTTTACTGTAAGGGCCACTGTGTATACGGGTTAGTAGCCGCACCTACCGCGAAAAATTGTCACATTAGATATTGAATCTTGTCTATTATATTGGTTATTGCATATATTGCTATTAATCTTTCATCTTCTCCCAATCCACGTGGCCAGATTTATTTCTAGAGCTGAGGGAAGTGGTGACATCAGACAGCAACTGCATGACTATTCTGCGCCAATAGACAATTTACAGCATGGAATTGGGCCGTAGGCTACATAAGTGATCGAAATGCGGCCGTGAATAGCAAAACGGTTGGCCCACCCTGCTTCGGTTGCTGGAGAGTGTTGTCAGGTATCCTGCGCAGCTCATACATCGCAATAAAATGGGCGTGATGATCCAGATATTTTTATTGTTTTGTATTTCCTCAATAAAATATTATTTGTTTTGTGGTAACTATGCCTTTCGCGTTGTACTGACGTGGAGTTATCAAAACGTGGATGTTAGTTGCCTTATTTTAATCCTGATATTGAAGTCATGTTGCCCGCGCACTTTAGGAATTATGAAAAGTAGCACGCGACACGTTTTTAGTTGGCGAACCCTGTCTTAAGTTAACTTGGAAGTAGCTTGAAACGTAACCAATCGATTAAGTAGCAAAATTAGTAAAGCCCACTTTCGTACTTGGAACATAGTTTTACTGGCCACCTCTGGCTATGATGTCAAAGTGTAGCCTGGAGACAATGGGCAACCAGACGTCAACAGGATCATAGACCGGATTGACTCCAATACAGACGAATGTAGTGCTATCTAGGTATCTACCGTTGGACATCAGAGTTATCGCTATCATCATTATTCGTTCGTGTTGATCAATTGACCAATTACTGTTGGCTGGACCGGGCCACTCAGGCCTTTGATTCATAAGGATCGTCTTCCTGCTATATAAAAAGGCAATATTTCATGGGAATTTCAAAGCATCTGGGACAGTGGATAGTCGGTTTCTGCGACGCACGACTTTGCGATTTTATGAAGCTGTTACGCAGCGTGTGCCTTCATCGAATAGATCAGTCAATTAACCAATCGATTGATCGCTCTGAGCTCGCACATCTGTGCATATATCAGTGTTAGGAACAAGTTAATGCCGTCGAGTGACAATTCATATCGAATCATTATACATTTTGATTCCAGTTAAGTCAATTCCCTCGTTTTTAAGAGGTGACCGAGTCAAGTCAGATCAACAATGGCCTACTTTAATGTTCGAAGTGCGAGGCATGTTTCAAAGTCATGGCATTTCGCTAGCTGGTTGAGATGTAGATTGCGTCGCCATCTATTATGAATCGAAAAACGATTATAGAGTAAAATACGCTAGCAAAAAGTAGTTGTGTCGCTCTCGAGTTGTGTGAAAATAGTCAAGTAATCATATTGTGCATGTCGTGCGTTAATGGTTTTCAGTCAAGTAGAAAATGAACTGCGACCTCAGAAAGTTGAATTAAATTGATATGATGCACATGATGCACCACTGCTCCCCTATACACATCTATGAGATACAATTTAGGTGTGCTTCAAGTTTCCAACTGCAGTCCGCGAAACATTTCCAGATGTCCACGAAATCTGCGAATATGCGACATGATTCATAGTAACCAAATAAGTAAACTCCTAACCTAGGCTTGATCAATAAGTTAATCTGAAGCGGTTTTGCTTCATAACTGCTAATACACCAGGGTTCTCATCTCAGCGGCTGTTTGGGATAAACATCCTACTGTGCGTCTGGACCTTGTGCAAACTCATTTCAATCATTGCTTGTGACTGAATTGTTTAACGGTTAATCCAATTGATGTAAACATATTGCTACTTCGATTTCTTGTTGCGGTTTCAAGAAAAGTCGGGTATTTCGAATATAAATTTTGAAGTCTGATTCGAGCTGTCAGTCTCACGAACACTAATATACATCCGTAACCACTTGACGGAATCCCTTCTGAAATAGACATG
This sequence comes from Botryllus schlosseri, assembly GCF_051294905.1. Lineage (NCBI taxonomy): Eukaryota > Metazoa > Chordata > Ascidiacea > Stolidobranchia > Styelidae > Botryllus > Botryllus schlosseri. The sequence goes on from NC_137239.1 coordinate 2,762,081, forward strand.
ACACCATTCCCGGAGAACTTACCGATGAGTTACTGGATATAAATGACTAGGTGAACATGATATGTTAGTTGATAAATATATTTCTCTATAAGTTTGGTGCCATATTGTCCATTGCCATATCCACAGAGGTGGTCAGTAACAAAGTACTTCTACTTTTTACAAGTACCCAAGTAGTTTTCCTCTACTTCTGGTACTTACTCACGTATATCTGATTTTATCTACTTCTACTTCTACTCCGTAATATTTTGTGATCTACTTACTCACTTTTCACTACTTTCAGTTTGTCAAGTAGAAGTAGTTTAATCCCCCAATAGAAAAGATAGCCTGAGGATTTTCGGGGCTGTTTTCACGGAGTAGGCCTACCAACATTCACTATTCATAAAAGTCAAGTCAAGCCCAGAAATTTTGTTGTGCTTCGCGCACAGTAATTGTGGAGTGAAAAATATGCTTCACGAAAGTATCAGTGAATATAATGTAAGTACCGGATTGCTTGGTTCCGCGCACACCGCATTGTCGCCCATATCAAATATTTCATCACAGTAAATATGGCCCACTATAACGTTTGAAACCACCGTTTCGCAATCTAGCAATTGCCTATCATATCGTATTCTAGCCGGCCATGACGTGTCCTGCTAATCTGGAAAATCCGGCTTTTTTGAACGTTACACCTGTTTTAGTAGATCACCTTTGAAGCTCTATTGACAAAAGACATGAAATATATTTTCCGCTTTTTAGAAGTGGTATTTGTGTGCTCACTTTCAATTCTGAGTATCATACATTTGGTTCTAATTACTTTCAGTTCTTTTGTCTTCAGAATATACATGTTGAGCATAAAAGCAAGTGCGGTAAATGCCTCAATTTCCCGAAAATAAAGCTACACTGAATATAAGTTTTACGATCCACAATATTTGTTAAGTGTTGAAACCGTATCCGATACAATTTCTCCGTATTGCTCTTCACCTAAAGTTGGGGCCTTATAGTATGGGGTAGGACGCCACGCCATTATATTCTCTAAAACGGGGTATTCTAGTAAACAAAGGGTATCGCATATTTATATTAATACTATAATTTTCATCCCATGATAGGGACGAATGCTTAGTCTGTCGTAAATTGATACCTCATTGGATGCATCAATACGAATTAAGTTCTCTGCACCTTCCGCATAACTCAATTTGCAGATTTTTTACAGTCCATGCGAACGAATTCAAACCGTTTTCAAAACTACTTACTTACTTGAGTAGATTTAAAGTCAGTCAATTCTACTTCTACTTCAAGTAGTTTTAGGTGTCTTATGGCAGAAGTACTTCTACTTGTACTTGAGTAGATTTGTTCGCCGCTACTTGTACTTCTACTTGAGTAGCTTTCTTCACTACTTTGACCACCTCTGCATATCCAAAGGTATCGTTTTCCTATACCTATAGGCATTGGAGGTTTATCTAAGCGCCTCCTCGCCACCTCATCCGCGTCAGCGATGTCTTACAAAAAGCCTAGAAGTGGGCCGTGCTGTAAGTCGGCAGTAACGGAATAAAAAATGAAGAATATTTGCCTGGTGTAAAGTGTGACGCGCGGAAGCGTGACGCGATTTATTCCAATCACCTCCCCTCCATATATCCTATACCAGTCAAAGTTTTCATGTCCTGTTCGTGTCAAATCGAAGGTGTGTATTTTCAAAACACTACCTTTTGACATGCAACCGAAGAGCTTGTTTTGAAACAATAAAAGTATTCACAATTTTTAGATAGCATAACGGGTTGGGATTGTGTGAAGGTGAAGTCACGTTCGCGTTCTTTGTGCGCCTCATAAAGTTAGAGGTTCGCGTTCATGAACGAACCTTGGTAAGTTTCATACTGCGGAGTGGCGACCTTTTCATTTATTACAATCACGCCAATATCGTATCGCTGGTTGAAATTCTTCGCATTTTAATTTCGTACCACTCGGGGCATGGCGCTATCAACATTACAAATATTACCACTAAACGAGCATGCACCTTTCCAATTTCCAAATTTTTAGTTGCTCTGTTATAAAATTTTGCTCGAAATATTCATATTTCAGTTTGTGAATATTTAGAGACTTTCTGCTGTTGTGAGCTTGGTCGGCAACCACAAAACATCCATAACGATATAGACTACAAATAGGTAGTTAGCATCTTGTGCTTATTCAGTGGTGCAGTTGATCATAGTAGAGAAAACCGTTTTGCACTCTGATTATTATCAATGTAGAAACAGTCGTACTTCGAATGCATTGTCCGGCATAGTCTAGACCAGGGGTCGCCAACTCAAAATGAGCCGTGGGCCACATTCCTAACTTGATAGACGCCGCGGCGCGCACGATTTCATTGTCGACTACTCATATTTGGAACCTGATTAGCTATTACCTATTAGTAAAGATGAAAATGCATTGTATCAATGTAAACTGTTGTTGTTAAACACGCGTGATACATATTCTTAATAAGAATCACTGCTTTACCTGAATCAACTCTATCAATTATATATATCGAATATAGCATGATGTGTATTCTGTCGTATGCCCTGCACCCGATATATGGCCGCGCTTTGCTGCGACTGGACGGTGAAAGGTTGTTGATTTGATAGTGTCAAGACGTCTTGGATATGCTCTGTCAGTCGCGAGCGTAAGGCAGATCCATTATGTCAGTGATTCTCAACCTTTTTGTCTTCCCGAATCCTTTTGGACCGTCATTGACCCTCGCGGACCCCCCAGTTTTAGTTCAAATTTAGCTCAATTATTATGCCACTTTCTCGTGCAAATATTTACTGCATGCTAGTGGTAAATGGCAAAAAATGACTTTTCCTGAAAATAATCTCATGCTATTTTTGTTCTGGAATAGTGGATGGGTATATCACAGGACAATAGATTTTTACAGAGATTTTTATGTCACGCTGATTGACCTTACTATTTCAACTTTTCCACAAATACCTGCAAAATATCAGTAAACAGCAATATGTTTGTATCAGTAGAATATTGGCTATTTGGGAAAAATGACTCCGCACGGTAGGATATTTCATCTTAGACGGTCATTCTATTGGTGTGAGGGAGGTTTTAGCAGTAATGAAGCGAAACTGGCCGGTAATTAACTTGAAAATAAAATAAAAATCAGGTTATCAACCATTTTGCCAATTTATAGGATTTTCAAAACCCCTAAAAGTCCCTGCGGGCCCCGGTTGATAACCACTGCATTGGGTTGACCATGACTTGCTAACTGCTAGTGTAAGGTCGAGGTGGATTCAGTTTCCTCTGCCGCTGTCGTCTTTTTTGAGCTGAGCACGCTATTAGTAATGTCAAGGCCATTTTACAGCGACGAATGGTGATATTGAAAGCGAGGTAATACATCTTTGCGAAAACGATGAAGATTCGCACCATCCCTAGTAATAGGTAGGCCTATAACTGAAGATAGGAAATACGTTTTTTCTCTAATGTATTTGTTCAGTGCTTCAAACAAAAGAGGCGATTCACGTGAAACCTAATACCACGCCCGTGATAGACAAGCCACGATCGTTGCTTTTCTTAAGGCAAATAGCTGTTTAGGATCGGTCTTATTAAGAAATCATTACATCATTACATTCATTACAAACACAACAGGACTACTATAAAATGAAAAGATAGGAAAATGACGAAATGACTAGTAGGAGTAGTCCTCGAAATCAGACACCCAACGCGAAATGAATAGATTAGGTGTAATAAAGGTATCTGCGAACCAATTTCTGTGATTGGGCAGCTCTCACTAAACCCGACGTAACAGTACGGATGTGTGGTGACTTCAATGTATTGAATCAACAAATTCAGGTAGATCAGCACCCTCTTCCCTCCTTGAGTGAAATTTACGGCAAGTTACAGCGTTGTTTATTTTCACGAAAATAGATATTGCCCAGCTTATTTTCAGCTTGAATATGACGAAGATGTGATAAATTTATTTGTCATTGACACGAAATTCGGCCTTTCTGTAATCGGTGAATGTTTTTGGAGTCGCTGATATGTAGCACTGTGTTTAAAGACATGATCAAGATATATCATACCACCGTCGCAAAATAATTTATGCGGTAGACTAGATTCCAGATAAACGTGCAGCTATAAACACGCGCGACTTCAGCAACGAAATTACTATCTTCATCATTGAATGTCGAACTTGAAACTTGACATAGGTTTGATGACAAAAAACAAAGCGTAGTAGGACGAACTTGTTATTCGTCTCGGTACCAAACACGAGAATATACCGATTTTGTCCTGAATCGACGCTGCAGCCGGATCGACGATAATAAAGCCGCGAGCCTAATTCAAGCGTGACGCGCGTGATTTGTCCCAGTGTCTATACCGGCTTTGATTACACGCTGGTGTCATATGAGTCTGACTTGAAAGGGGCTAGTAATTAGTAATAGAACATTATTTACTCGTGAATCTTGTTTCACAGTCCTATTCATATCTGTTCGAATCATCTCCACCTACTCTTTGAATAAGTCATTGTATTGTGCTCTCCTGTTTTAGTGATTTTCCCGTAGACTGACGTTATTCTGGTAATTAGTTACAGGGAACTGTTCACTGTGTGTGTCCTTGGTGTACCGTTTTGTTCGTGCCTTTAGCATTCAAATTTTAGTCGATAATTTCCATATTTGTGTCAGATGTCATTACTTCCTCAAGATTCGAAACTAAAACTTCAATAATGAAGAATTTTCGTCGTATTTGATTTTGTTTGTAAAATTCTGCAAACGATATTTAGTGATTATTAGGATTCGATTGAAGGGGTCATAGCAGCCATTATTCAATCAAGCGAGCGTGAGTAAAAATTTAAAATCTTGCGAGTTGAGAATTCAAATACCGAGAGAAACCAAGAGCAATAGGCCTAAAATGTATTTGACGATTGCCAAGTTTTCTTGTGACTCAAATTCACCAAGGACTCGGCGGTATGGTTGAACGTAAATTGATCTGACTACACTTGTATACCTCGCAATGCATCGTAATTGGTTATCCAATATTGCACGCAAGGGCTATGATGAGCAGGCATCCGATGTCGTTACGTTTGTCGATGGGGTATCTCAGTCCACATCAAGCTTGCCGGGCCAGTTAGAATGGGGTCATTGCGTAATGGATAATTATCGAACATAACCCCGGACTGTTTCGACAATTACCTTTGGTATTCTATAGTGAACATTACTCTTGTCGCCACCTGAATTGTCTCGTGGTTGTGGAGTGACTTTCGAGATAAGCCAAGCAGAACCGATTAGTAATCAATGACTGACTGAGTGACATGCCATTGTGTGTGATACGCGCGATAATACTAGCTACTATCGTTTCGCTACTTCATGAACATCACACTATAGCAGGATTTAGTATAATTGAATAAGACAGCAATGATAAATAGCAAATGTACCACACGGATTTTGATCCTAAGATCGATAGCAATACTGATATCACAGACTGTCGTGTCGGCTCAAAGTGAGTGTTATATTTTTTGTATTTGTTTCATGAGTGATACGAATCGTTAGAAATCCATCGCCTAATTCACGACTCCTATATCCGTGAAATGATTAAGGGTTTATATCACGGCCGCCTAACATTTTGACTCAATCTGACAGCATTTGATAACAATTTCGGTCAAACATGTAAGTGATGCAGTTTAATTTTATGACAAAGTCTTTGAAATTGCAATCATGCAACCACATTTCCATATTTATCTGTTCGTTGGCTTCTAGATCAGCAGTATTCCAGGCTATGCATTAATTTGTTATTCAAATGCGCAAATATTGTAGGTCAATTTATATTCAAATTGATGTCATGCCTTGATGATACACGTATGATATTTTCTGTGGTGGGTGAATTGAAAATTCAAAAATTAAAAATACTCTGAATAGTATCACGGAAACTCGTCATACGCAAATTATATCCGACAACATGTCTAAAAACAAGGAGATTCGTGTAATGTTTCTTTTTTGTTCAACAGGCACCACGGACATGATATCAACGACAGGTTTCGGTGAGAATTCGATTTTAACATAGATCAACACGTTCTGACTGTATTAACATACAGTTGACTTACACCAATGGCTTATGAGTATGAGATAGTCACTTTGTTGATTCTAGTGTTTAGAGTTTCTCGGTATGCATGCAGATACTTATTACTTATTTTGATGTTCATCAATGTCTATTTCAAAACAAAACTAAATTACATTACCGAGTGCGTGAGCGTATACACGCATGCCTGCATTGGCCTTTTTAAGGCTCAAATCTCATGTGTTGTTCCTATACCGATTTCCTCTACCGCATATCAATGAATTATAAATTGTCTGGCAGAGTTAATGTGATGTCCCAGATGAATGAAACCTGAAGACCATTCCACATATTTGTCTGCTGGTGCAATCAGCTCGTGGATGAAAATCTGCATGTTCTATAGCAGTGGTCGGGAACCTATGGCCTGTGAGCCGTATATGGCTCTTTTGTGTACAAGATATGGCTCTTTGACATATTTTCAATTTAGTACCTAATTTTATCAATATCTCAGCAACTTGTTAGTAAGTTTTCTTAACGGCTAGAATAATTATACTCGTAGCAGCATAAACATGTATTTGTGAGGTCAAGGCGATGGCGTATCCACGGTCAAGGGCCAGGACCACTTTACAAAATCCTCAAATATATTAGCGCCTGTGGCTAATATCCCTCACGAATTCGATGTACCCGTCATCGCGCGCTGAGTAATCTTGGATGGCACCACACATTGGTTGATCAAAGAGAACAGCATGACATGGGGACGCCTATATGACGATCTAGTTTTTAAAGGTGCCATTCCAACTACAAATCAAAATTACAAACAACGCTCTGCCACCCACGTGCGTCATTAATAAGTAGCTTTCTAGTAATGCATTTGAAATACGGGCGTGTAGTGCAACGTTTATGTTGCCGCCGAATTAAGAAGTCGATCAATATTTAGATTTTTAGAATCAGTGCTAAAGTTATATTAGAATAATATCTATTATTATAAATTCCCAGCTATTTACGATGAATTGCGCTACCACAGGATGATTGCAGTTTCACAGAGAAAATATGACGCCCACAATTAATCTCACGTAGGGAGTTGGAATTTGTACTACCATGACATCACGAATACTCAATTGTGACGTAGTATTTGATTGGCATGTATGGCTCTTTTGGACTTAAAATATAAAATATTGGGCTAACAGGGCTCTTCAGACAAAAAAGGTTCCCGACTACTGCTATAGGAGGGGGGCGACGCAATTAGAATTAATTAATTGTGCCTTATTCTTCGAGAGAATGATGATTACGGGACTTTCTCTCGAGAATGAGACAGTAGAAACGTGTACTCTCACGGCACAGCTAGACTCGTGGGCAGAAAACTCGCTTGAATAAGATGTAGGGTTGGGACTTCGGGATCAAATTTGAAATCCCGGGATCGGGATTTGCGCTTCTCAATCCCGGGATTTCCCGGGATCAGCAAAGTAGTAAAATACATATACAAGCTTCACACACAACATTTATTCCTTGTAGTATTGACGCAAAAACATGCTTCCGCGAATACGAATGAAACCCAGCGACCGAATGCCACTCGGATAATGAGCGTTTAAATTCATGTACCGCCTGTTTCGTGTAAAAGTTGGTTCGTCAAACGTGATCAAAAAACGTCCAATGCTGCGTTTCATAGCCATAAGCTCTTCTTCCACACACTTACGGATTTATTTCCTGTGCTCGATCACCAAGTCACGAACCCGTTGCGTCATTTTGACAAGTCATAGCCATAAGCCTTGAAGGTCCGACGAAATCACTCACTTTGGGTAATTGAATAAATGTTAACCCTGCCACAGTAGTTAACTGGTTAAGACGTTCATCGATGCGAGGCTTATGCGATTTATTTTATAGGAATCGATCTTCCTCATCTTTATTTTTGGCTGATCTTTCTTTGACGTGTCCGATTGAATCAAGCATGATTTAATTACTATTATTTGTACGGACCTTAAATGCGTTATTAGTCGCTTTGTGCTAGACACTGAAGCTTTCAAAACGTCTTGACACGAGTTGCAGTTGGCTTTTTATGTAGATTTATGAAAAAAAACAGTTTCGCCAAACATGTGATTTTTTCTTTGCATTGGCATCTTCGAAATTCGCCATTATTCGACCTGTATTTCACCTCCACAGCACCGTCCTTGTGACTTTCCGATACAGTAATCAGTTACACTGCTACGAATCGTAGACTACGACGGAAGTGATTGTGTAGTTCATCGTTATGCCATAGCTGGCTTAAATATCAAATAATTGTGAATTGTTTTAGACAATCAGCAGAGTTTGTGACATTACTTTATTACCAAAATAATTTTCCGGGGTCCTAACGCTAATACGATGACGTCCATTTCGATGCTAGAATATATCATTGTGATGTCATTATGGCAAAATCGCGAAATTGTAGGCCCTTGTCAGAGCACGATATCTTGTCACGAACCGCCACTATCACATCATTATCTGAAATTATTTCTCGAACTCGGTTTTGATCACATTCAAACTCCTTATGCCACTTAAAAAAGCACTACCCATGAACTATCGATTTTAGTTATTAAAATACATAACAGCTATATAGGAAACGTATAATCGTAATCTATCGGAAGTGGAATTTGCTGTGCCATTTCGCCGATGTCAGATCGAGCAGAGCTACCGCAAACGCGTGGACAGTATATGCAAGCGAACCCATCAAATTACCCGGGTACATTAAACGTTGAAACAAATTGACGATTTGTTCGTCGCCAACAATTAATACAGGCTTAAAATAAACATATGGACGGGTAAGCGGGTATTGCATAATATAAAATTGTTCTACTGTTTGTTTCGTAATCTATTCTCCATTTTGACTGGTAGAATATAGATATTGTCTTCGCGCTTGCAATCTAAGCACATTACTGTACACATGCGAACCGCTGAGGTAAATGATGCACTCCGCAACGAAATTCCAATTTGGAATCGCTTGCGTCTCACAAAGTTTTTCCGCATTCTCTGCGCAAAGACTTAGTAAGTGTGTTTTCACACCCAAATTTAGGTACATGACAACGGATCCTAACTCCGAATTAATTACCGGCTATAAATCCTACACTTTCAACGAATAGGGTTTTCATTTCAACCCTTGTACCCTCCCTGATATACGGGTGTGAATATACACCCTTGGCACGCGACCCCAGAATCTACCTCAGACTCATACCGCGTTATATCGAGTACCTATCGATCTCGCTTCCCATGACATGCCGCCCTATTTCTTGTCGCTTCCTTTTTCTATACTATCTTCTTTACTTTCATTCAGTGTGCATGCCTCCTCTTTTCATCGCCTAGGCCAAGGAGGGTGTCCGATTCCATAGACAACTCCTAGTCGCTTCGACATCTTCCTTTCTTTTCATTGTATCGCATTTTTTGTGGTGTATTGAACTGATAAAATTGCTAATAAACCAATGATGAATAATGATGATGATGATGAAATCATGTAAATCCAAATTATGCATGCACGTAGGAACATACGAAGTTATACACATAGGAAAGTAGGATTCATGATCACGATATACTCTGAGTTAGGTTCTGTTTTCGTGTACCATCCGTTACGGTTCTTTGGGCGCGGAAGTTTGATTTATACCGCGGTATACCGAGGTTAAGGAAAAACAACTTGCAACAATGAGGTAAATAACAACCCGAAGATGCATGATCATTAATTATGTGCATAAAGTGTTCGACAACAAACCGCAATCAGATTCATCATTTAACCTGATCCCCTGGACTGAGAAAGAAATATATTTGACAAGAAATTGATACGTAATTCACAGAAAACAGTGATAACAGAAAAACCAAAAGGACTGTCTGCAATGCGAAGTCCTCCGGTAGCCATTTTAACATTAATATTTGGCGTCCAGCTGTTCGATTACGAATGTACTCTACAATGCCGCCGTATGCTATATACCAGGGGTGGGCAGGCACATATACCATCCTAATTTTAATAGACCACAACACAAAAGTTCATGATACCAATTTAGTCCGTCCGTGCGTTTCCACCTGGACTGCAAGGTGTTTGAAAACAGGCGCATATGACGTTAAGGCAGCGTAGAACAGTTCATTGAAGTCTGACCAGCATTTAAGGAAGATTTCAGTTTTGTAATATTAGTATATCTCTCTTTGTTGGGTTTGTTATATCTGTATTCGATGGGTAACTCATGACAAAGTATTGGTGTTTTGTTTCGTAATTACGTTTCCAGTTACTAGCTTTGTAATTAATTAACGAACCTTGACAGGTAAGGACTATGGCTTTCCTCCATTACATTGAATGCAAACACCTCCCATTCTGTTTTATACGTTCTAGTTTCTTGTTGATACTTTCTTTTCATGCAATTATCGCTCAACGGCATTTTCTTGGCCAAACTGTACAGTTATTGCTCACCATTACAATACAAATGTGAGAGCTGCATCCCACCATTCTCATCCCTGAAATGATTGTGACCGGCGCTACCGTAATTTTCCATGTATAATGCGCAAAATGTTACCTATTTTTGCCCTAAAATAGGGGGGTGCGTATTATACATGGGTACAGCAAGCCTTGAAAAAATCTCCCTCGATCAAAAACTTGACATCACACTTTTCTTTGTTTGTTTCCAATCGCGCATCACCTCTAGCCATCGTGCCCCGTAATTCGTATTATAGAGTGTAACGCGCTGCCAAATAGAGAAGCGTGTTGCTAATTAACGAAAAGGGTATTGCCAATTATCGAGAGTCTACGGCACAGCACGCGATCTCTTGCTGAGTTAGTTTGCCGTTTGTACGCGAGCGAAATTAGGTCGCTGATTGCTACAAGCGTGCGCTGCAATCCTTGCTGATTCATCGCGTCAACGACAGGCCTGAACAATCGCATACACAAGAGGCCAGGGTTGGGATGACTCGAGTCATGACTTGACTCGAGTCAGACTCGAGTCACCTTTTTCGTATGACTTGACTTGACTCGAGTCACTTTGCTGAAATGACTTGACTTGACTTGACTCGGCGTATTTGAAATGTGGATTGACTCGTGACTCGGAGCAAAATTCACGAGTTAATTTCAAGTCACCAAGAAAAAATCACCTTATCTTGCATGTTCGGATTGTTCGCCAAACACTTGTGTAACCATTGAGAGCGACCAATCACTCAATGATCGTGCGTTTTACTGAACCTCCATTGTTCTGTCACAAATATATTGACCACAAATGAAGTGATTGCGTTGTCGTAAACTATAGCAGTAAAGTAATTTAATAGCAAAATATTTATTTCTGTTATCTGTTTTACCTTAACCGAACCTCTTGTTTTATTGAAATTGAAATCGAATATAGTTTATATACTCCTCAACCATTGGTGCGGACTCAAATTGCATCATATCAATATGTATAAATAGGTACTGTAGTGCATCTTATCAATTCGATTCTCGATTCTCTATCTCAGCTGGTACCTATAAATGAGGCTATGCAATTACTTACGTAGTTTAACAGTTCCACGTATATGTGAGCGATACAGCCCCTTATTGCCTGTATATTTTACTCTATATTCGTTCATCATTTCAGAATCAATGACCAATCAATCTGTTATTCAGACACCTAGCGAAATGCAATGACGTAATCATGCTTCATACTTCGAAAGGGCTACTTGACTTGAATTATGACTTGACTCGTGACTTGACTTGACTTGACACGACTTGACTCGAGTCATCTCCAAAAATCAAGTGACTTGACTTGACACGACTTGACTCGAGTGACTCGAAGTTACTGACTTGATCCCAACACTGCAAGAGGCCATGTGCGCAAGATATAATCGCTTGTGTAATCAGTCGCATCTCTAACAGGACTGGTGCGCCCGACATAACCGTTAGCCTGAGCAATCTCATCTGTAATTGTAATAGGCCTAGTGCGCAAGATGTCATGTATCGCTAGCGTGAACTATCGCGTCGCCGGCCTCGCAGTCTTTGTCTACTATCTGCTCTTGGTTAGAGACAATGCCGGTAATTGTATTATGATTAGCGATGCGATGGTTATGTCATGATTGTTCGACGATAGTGTCCTATATGGTGTCGACACAAGCAAATATCACGACTCAGTGAAATTGTATCACGTCACAATTTCCATATGGCTACAGGCAATTTGACGGTCATTTTTGACTGGCTTGCCGAGCATTAAATTTGGTAAAACGGGTATCAATCGAAAGCTGACTCTGCACTGATTAAAAAAATATAAATTTTATTCCGCTCGCGGCCCTGGAACCCCCACAATCAGCCTCGAATTTTGCATTGTTATGGAGATTGGCGTTGGGACGCAACAATGCTGTCTGGCGAAACGAGAGAGTAGCTCAAGAGAAAAACAGCGGACAGCATTATTGCGTCCTAATGCCAATCTTCATAACAATGAAAATTTCGAGGCTGATTGTGGGGGTTCCAGAGCTGCGAGCGGAATAAAAATTATATTTTCGTAATCACTGCAGAGTCAGCTTTCGATTGATACACGTTTTACCAAATTTAATGCTCGGCAAGCCGGTCAAAAATGACCGTCAAATTGGCTGTAGCCAAATGGAAATTGTGACGTGATACAATTTCACTGAGCCGTGAGATTTGCTTGTATCGAAACCATATAGGACACTATGGTTCGACAGTGACATCGCAAAACAGAAAACCATCGTGTACTAAAACACAACTATTCATGTACTGGGAATGCAGGGTGCGTACTATACATGGGTACAGGCTTTTTCGCAGAATTTACACGCCATTTTAAGGGTGCGTATTATGCATGGGGGCGCACTATATCCGGAAAATTACGGTATACCGTGATTATTATTATCAAGTTCAATGTTGCGAGTGAAACGTTTATGTCAACTGATTCTAGAGTTCAATTGTGAAGTTCTAACCCTGCAGTGCCATGCAACATAAATGACTAGTGGTTAATTTGCGATACCTTTCAACAGTAATAATGATGCTCTATCTAATGCAAAGGATCTTAAATCCATCATGTATTATAAATGTATATTAAATCTAGTGATTTTTGTCTATTTAGTTCTGGACGAATGCGCCATTGATAATATTACTTGCGAAGTTAATGCTGTTTGCACGGTGACGAACGGATCCATTACGTGTGATTGCATCGAGGGCTACCAAGGGAACGGAACCGCTTGCTCGGGTGAGTGACCAGAATTGGATCAATTACATTAATTCAGTTAAATTAAAATTACAATTACAATTACTCCCTAGCATGTTTCTATCACATTACAACTCTAATTACTCCATGCTTAAAATATCAAATTAGAATTACAATTACTGTTAAACATGTAATTCATTAATAATAAACTCGCCTCCGGTAGAGAGGTGCCCTTTGACAACCGTAGCGACATAATTAGTATCAATCACAAGCTATTCATGATCCATTCATGATACGTAGAATATACCCTTCAAATAAATAAAAACTCGATCGTTTTCGAACTATTCCTAATCATGAGTACTGAAAAATACAAACACGGAAAAAAATTAAGCAACCGGTAACAACCAAATGTTTGAGCGACTGTCAACGACTAACAACGAATAGACTACATGACAGGTAATGAAATGCAATCAAACGAATAGACAAAGCTGAGTAATGCAAATGAAATGTAATTTGTAAGGCTTCAGCTATAAGGATGATAACGATAAGGTGTGTAAAGTTAAAATAAATGCAAAAGGAAAGAGCTCCTGATAACTACAAATTAAAAAACTTTGCTTCGCATTTATATTTCACTTGCTCAAAACTGTTGGATTGGATTTGAGGAATATTATGGTGCGAAAAGTTTATTAGGAGATATTAGGGTTGACGGTGGGTTTGGATTACTGATGTTAGGATTGGAGTGACGGATACGTCACTCCCAACCCTAATCATGGGATACCCGAACCCTAACACCACTCCATCCTAAACTTGGTTCACTTTAACTCACCTACTACCCTAATATACCGCCCCCATAACCCTAATCTTCGGATACACCGACCCCAACCCTAACCCGCAAGCCTAATATCCCAAAACAGGTAACCCTAATATTCCATCATCCGCATTCCTAATATCCCGCCCCCACAACACCAATCCCAACGCGAAAAAACAATTTATTTTAACGTTTATACATTTTCACATGTTCATGGGAAAGAGTTTTTGGTGTCACGGTGAACACTGGTGGGCAGAAGATAGCAAAACGAAGAAGCGCCAATTACTTTATGTTGTACTTGTCAGGTCTTAATAGCAATGAACTGTAATCGAAATTATAATTAGGCAAACGTTTTCTATCAAATTACAATTACTATCATACAAAATAAAAATGCTTCAATTACAATTACATTACAATAGTATGAAAATATAATTTTTTGCATTCAACTCAATTACAAATTACAATTGATCTCACTCTGGTATAGACTTTTCTCTTTGACTGTGCTAACGAATCATAACTCCTTCCGTTAATCAATTTTCATTTTACATTGATCCATGTCAATTATATACAGTATCTCACGGTAAACCCTATTTTCAGGAATCATTGGATAGGATTGTCAGATGTTTTAAGAATCTTCTCGAATGGTGACCTAAATCCAAATACTATCGAAATCATGCGTGGGCGAATAGTGCGCATCTAATTCGATGGTTGTTATCCTCGTGAAATATTTTTCGCCTGTGCGTGCCCAGCTCGTGGATACTCACATTTGCCGTGATAATAAATTGCTTTCTGACAGCTATTTCCGTTTTTATGCATTTATTGTCTACTCAGAAGCAATTACATCTACCTTGAGTACAGTGGCATCTGCTGAGATCCACAATTATTAAGTCACTTATCCCTTTACAGTTAGATTTTCAAATAGGGCTTATATAAACCCAAAGTGGTAGCTAATTCAGTTGACGTGAATTGTGTCTTATCGCATTAGCCCTCTTCTCAGACTAGATACAAAAGAAGCTACTGTACATACCCACATTTGAAGGTAAGCGTGGGCTGCAAATATATAACAGATAACTGAGTCGGCGTATAAATTTGACCGTTGTAACTACAGGTTACGTAGTATACCATCGATTTACGGAGTGGATACCAAAATGTATCACTGCACTGCGATTGTCAGCTGACAGTGAGTGAGACGCTAATGGTGGCTAAGATAAATTCGGGGATGTTTATGCTGAAATGCGTTGTCACAGGTTAGAATATCCCCACTCTGCTATCGCGCTTTATTTTGGAACAATACATATGCAATTTTTTTATTTTTGATGTAAAAATGTTTAAATCATTCATGAACTTAAATAGAAGCTGGCTGTAAATAGTGGTGTTATGATCATCGAAAGTTTCACAATTTTCTTTTACTTATACTGATGACAGGTGAGGCACTGCCTTACTTGCCTTTCATGACCGCTCGTCACTGCATGAGTAGGCTACCACACGAAAAAATATTTAACGTTTCCGAATTGAATTCAGATACCGACGAATGTGTGAATGGCACTGATGTTTGCAATTGGAAATCGACATGCAAAAATCTATTGGGATCTTATGCTTGCGAATGCGATATCGGATATACCGGAAATGGAACGCTGTGTGAAGGTATGCCATTTGGGATCAGTGTGATTTCGATATTTCAGACACCGGGAATGGGATGTTATGGTGTGCTGGTATATAGCGTATGGCGCATCATGGAAGACATTCGTAATCGATTAAGGAATTAGTAGGCTTCAAAACACGAATAGATTCTTCGGTGATTGGACATTTCTATTCCAGGGGTTTTTAACCAGAGTTCTGAGGACCTCTTCGGGGCACGTGGCAAGCCATCAGGGGGTACGAGATGCATTGTGGAATTACGCCTATATGCTATCAAGAGCTTAAAATTATTTTGCAAACCAACAAAAAGTGAAATATTTTCATTGGCCAATTTACTAAACTAAAAAGTATTCTTCGCTCATGTGCGACTTTATGCGAATAGACATTTTGATTGTAATATTGATACCATCGTGAATTGTGTTGCTAGCGGACTGGGGGTACCATTAATCTTATTGAATGGAAGAAACACTGCCATTACTATGGCACAATATTTATCATATTTAGGTTGATATTGATATGTTCCAATAATCGAAAACAAATCTAACGCTGATTTAATTTGACTTTGACAACGACATGAACATCTGCTTATCAGGACTATACTAGAATCTCGAATTGGGCTACACCGCGCAAATGATCTGATATAAGAACGATATTTGGTAAATTCTAAAATATTCTACCTAAAATTGTGGCACGTCAAATGTCCGCTTGCTGCAATATTTCACCGCCACAGCTTTTAAGATACCCAACACAAAAATCAACTTTATTCAGATACTTGAAAGCGTGTCTATTCCGGGCCAAGCATGAATAGTACAGATAGCTAATGACATTTTCACGGTGTTTGTGGAATGCCAGTCTCGAAGGTACCGTCAAACAAGGCTCGCTTGGAAATTATACATTGAATACCCCCATTATTGATGCTTATGGCCCGCGGCGTCATCAAAAACTAGAAAATCGGCCCGCGAGCACGTAGGAGTTTGAGACTCCTGCTCTATACTTTCATTCTATCATAGTCGTTTCCCATTTACTAATAATTCCTAATTTATCATATTTATTCAGACATCGATGAATGTTCCAAGGGATTGGACAACTGCGATGTCAACGCCATTTGCATTAACAACGATGGATCATTCAATTGTATTTGCGAAACCGGGTACACAGGAAATGGAACCAGTTGCGATGGTATTTTGCTTTTCAGCTAGAACTCCGAAACAGCCGTGCAACCAAATCAGCGACTGCTGAAATGAGGAATTTAGAGATAGAACAACTGTGACTTAATCATCCTAGTCTGAATTTGGAGAAAGTGTATCCGCCTCGTACAGAGGTTAAGAACCACTGGTGTTGCCGGTATGTCCACCGCTTTCATATCTCCATTATCAGTCTAATATCGGCCCATTCAGGCGTGCTATGCGGTTTATAGCGTTTTAGCCATTTCAAACCAAAGGTCTCTGTCCAACCCACCATCTCTAAGGTGCGTTTGAAATTTTCCACAACCAAACAATCATGTGAGCAATTTATGAATGAAAAGTCGGATTATTCTTTCCGCAGCGTACCAAGTCTGATGTCACGCGATTAGTGGATGCGGCCGTGTTTGGTAACGGAGAACGCTAAACTTATCAATTTATTTTTGTCGGCTTACCATGCACCACTCGCTAATATAACTGCTGTGAAAAATCAGTATGCATAAATTTACTGGACGCGCAAAATTATTTTAAAATGTATGTATGAATTCGGTCAATAATGTTAGAACTTCGTTATATTTATAGCCTACATGTAATCAGATTTCATGCGGGAGCTGATGGAAATGTCTTCAAAAATTTAGGAAACTCTAATGTCACACAGTTAAGACTAATAATGAAGTTTCGTTTGGGTCCACAACACTTTGTTGAAGCATACTGTTATTTTGTGATCACCAGTAAAGATTGTCGCTAGGCTCGAAAGATTCCAAATTCGTATTTTTTGACTTGGTGATGTGTTTTTCTCTTCGATTTATATGTGTACCGCGGGGCTCAGATTTCAAGGGCAGTATTGTTGGTGTTATTTCGGAGCCACGCAGTCATATCAACATCGACAGTTTCGGAGAAAATGGGTCAATCATTCCGGATTCTAGGTGTTACCACTGTCGATCTTTCAGGAAGTATACTCGGCGGAGTCGCAGGTTTCGCGAAATCTTTATGTCTTGATGTGTCCTAGCGCGGATATGCATGTTTCTAATAGTCCATCACTAGCCTGCTTCACAACTAGGTACTGATGCATATCTACGGCCTCAAGGGATGCTAAGAACACACCGTCCTTTTGTAATTGCGAATACAGCTTGACTCAATTCTGTAAATCAAACGGCCTATTCAGGCGCGCTGTTTCATTCCATCATATTCGATGCACGTTTGGGTTGAAGATTGTAATATTCGCTGATTTTAAAGAATACTAATCACGTGAATGAAAACTGCTAATCGTGGCGCATTTTGGGCGAGAATCATAAAGTTAGGTCACACGGGAGAATGCTAATCGCCCGAATAAAATTCCATGATGTCGGATACGATTACTCGTGATAATTTCCTCGACGTGTCTGGAGTTGTCAATTAAGAGGTGTACAACAGTGGTTCCCCCTCTTCTTGTTGACCTCGCGGACCGGTAAAACTTCACATCAAATGTCTCGGACGCGTGAACCTTCAAAATTCAAAGTTAACCCTAAATTTAATTACATAACATGTATGCAACTCAAATATTTATTGTGGACTTGATTTATACGCCCTTTTGGTAGTAGCTTATAATGCGTGATTCCGTTGAAGTTTACAGAAGCCGAAGCTTGCGAAGTCATTGTAAAAACCGTCTATCAGATCATGATTGTTCGATATCCCCTGAAAGAAACGCGGTGCTGTTTGATATAGAACTCTACCATAATGTCGCTTAATTGCACTGTCGCAATTTAACGAAGCTTGTTCGAAAGTCTAGGCAGCTTTCGCATGTAACTTTTCCCAAAAAATTTGTACGCTACATTTAAACAGTTTCGTTGCACCATTGTGACATTCCCCAAAGTCGACTATGAGCTCTCTATTGTAAAGTTTCTCAAACTTTTTCAGACATACGCTCCTCTTGCAGATGGTGAAAAATTTTGCGCATCCCTTATCGTGATATGAAAAAAAATTGATCTGTAGACAAGGCAATAATTATGAGCTCAAGGACAAATATTTCAGTTTAATAATTTGACAAAAATAATCATGTGCAACTAACCCTATGGCAAGCAGCATATACATATTTTAGCGATTTGAGTGTCAAATACCAACTTTTTCCCGACTTAATCATGGCTCAAAAGTATCCATGATCATAAGCTAATATCAAAAACCAATAGCTCGGGCCGCACGTAATCTAAAATTGTCACTTCTTCACGTTACAAACAATCTTCCGTTACGGATCGTGCGTGTTAGGCAAGAGAATAGTTCAATTCGGTCCTTTTGGGTGGCCATAAAATGCGCCTCTTAAGAGTGACATTATGTAAAAGGTGTCCTAATTGAGTATACTTGGAGTTCGACGTTCGATAAATAGGAAAACTGTTTAAAGAGGCCCATGTTTTAAACACGTATGTTTCGAATTGATTTTTTTGTAAATGCAACCCTAGTTGTACGGATGGTACGACGCAACTATTACATTTAAAATCGCTATATAATTAGGATTATTGCCGTCGTTGGAAGTTGGAAGTTTCAGCAAAAATTATAATCATTCCGAGTTCGGAAGACATCATTTCGCTTGGGCGGTTTTACCCCGCCCCTCTGCAGGTCGTGTCCAATTTGTACGGTACTGTGACGAAACGATTATAGAACACATGTCATATGTATTGCTCAAAAGGGTGCGTGCATAATTCGTTGATTGTTCAATTGTTGAGTGAAGCCATTACCTATGAAACAAACGTCATAAACATTATCGGAAATATTTCTGTTTGGAATTATACACACTGGACTGCACAGTTTGTCCGGGTTGGCTAAATCGGGAGAATAAAAATGTAACTCGATCGACTTTATGCGCTCCGGTCAACCGGTTTCACTTATCCTGGATTTTTAATCCTGATGAACGGGATAATCCACACTTTAATCAGTCCAACTTTAGGAGTTCCTCCCTAATATTAATTCATATTTTATTTTATCAAATTCAGATATTGAGGAATGTTCGGATGGATCGGACAACTGTGATGCCGACGCTGATTGCGGTAACACTGATGGATCATTCACTTGTGTTTGTAAAACCGGGTACACAGGAAATGGGACCACTTGCAAAGGTATTTTGCTTTACAGTTTGAACCCATAAACGGCTGCGCAGCCAAATCAGTGCATACATAACGCTATTTAGGGGTTGAACTACTGCGACTTGATAGTCCTAGTCGAAATTTGATGGGAATCCATCTATCCCACGCCTGTTCGGAGTTTGAAACTGATAATAGCCTTTATGGTACAATTCAATACGTTATTAGGTCAGAGTATCATACATGCGAATCCGGAAACAACATATCTAATTCAAAAATGGTGTGTGGCATGCATGAAAAATCATAATTTTCTGCAATATTGCAATATTTCATCACTTGGGAAATGAAACTGATGGCATCCACTCTGGCGAGATTAGTATTCGTTGTACATATTTGCCATGGCAATGACCGCTAGTAAACAGCTCGTAGAGCAATGGGTGACAGTTACGTAATGAAATATCGTGATTGTGTTACTGTATCACTCAAAAGCAGATCATAACTTCGTTCGCTCAAGGTTGGATGCACTAAGGTTAGCATTCCATAGTAATATTTTTGTCCATTTAATTGTAATTACAAGCCAACACGGAAGCTGTATTCTGATTATATAGCAACCATAAATTAACCGAAGTTCTAGACACATTAGACAAACAATTTATACAGTGACTTGACGAATGCGCATATGCGTCAGAAACATTACCGGAATTTTCTAAACTGGCCATCATCAATCAATTGTTCAAAATTAGGGGCGAAAGTAGGTTATTCTGATTCTTAAGTACGGATGGAAATTTGAATATGGGAGCAGCGATCGCTTCAGAGATATATACTGATTCTGCGTTTGGTCAAATTAAGAACGCACAATGCTGACGACATCGTCATAACCAGCATATCACCTACGTGTTAGAGAAGTGCTTACTGTGTGACAACTCCACGTACTTTTGTGAGGACGACATACACGACATCATTTATTGTTTTTTCGGACATTTTACTGATTCGGTTGATTTTTTTGCACCTTATAATTTGAGAAATTGTTCCTGTAAATAGGATGGTCAGAATCAAATTCTGTTTCAAATTGTAGCAGCAAAACTTTTCGCTTTCTATATGGATTTGGACATCTAAATATGAATGAGTTGAGAACGAAGTTATAATTGGTTTGCACAGCTTTCATCTCTTCATTTTTAACATATTATTGGTCTATTGAGATGGGCTACTCACATTCAATCAGAGTGGATTCCCATTTAATAATAATTCATATTTTATTATTATTATTCAGACCCTGATGAATGCGCCGTGGGATCGCACAATTGTGATGTCAACGCCGATTGCTTTAACACAGATGGATCATTCAATTGTTTTTGTAAAACCGGGTACACAGGAAATGGGATCACTTGCAAAGGTATAATGCTTTTCAGTTTGATCCCAGAAACAGCCGTGCAACCTAATCATGAAATGCTGTAATGAGTAGTTTAGGGATGGAACAACTGACACTTAATTGTCGTAGTCTGTATTTGAAGAACGTGTATCCGTCTCTCACAAACGTTAAGAAACGCTGGTGTTGCCAGTATGTCCATGGCTGTTAGCACTATGTTATCAGCCTATTATCGTCCTATCCATAAGCGCTACTTCAATTTTCTCATAGTCGATGCGCGTTTAATGTCAAATAATAATTCAACCGGTTCGGACAGCTGCGATGGCAACGCCAACTGCGTTAACACTGGCGGATCATTCAATTGTGCCTGTAAAACCGGGTACACACAATGGGACCACTTGCGAGAGTCATTTTCTCAAAATACGGAAATGACTCGACTCGGCTCGAGTCAATCTGTGTATGGACTCGACTTGGACTCGAGTCATTGCTCATGACTCGGACTAAGTCATAGTAAATTGACCACACTATTGGGATTTCGTCCATCGGTACTGATACTTCGAAATGTGACAAAAACGGCTAAAAGTGAGAACCATTAGTGCATTATATATGCGAACCATTCAATATCACCAAACAGACGTATAAAAATGGGTTTATCAAGATTTTAACTGGAAATGGAGCGGGCAACACAATAACTTGGACTCGGCGGCTTGAGTCATAATAGCATGACTCGGACTCGACCCGCTGTTCAATGACCTGGACTCGAGTCAAAACTATAAAAGTGACATTGACTTGTGACTTGGAGCCTTATGACTTGGAGACAACTCTGATTGAACTACTGCGACTTGATAGTCCGAGTCTAAATTGGGAGGGAGTGCATCTGTCCCCCGCCTGTTCAAAGTTTGAACCTGAAGATAGGTTTTGTGATGCGACTAAATACGTTATTAGTAGGGCAAGTTTTCGCAACTTTTTGCAACTTTTCTCTCATTTTTCATGCAAATTTTTACTGCAATTTTGATCAAATATTGCGTTAAGATGTAAAGGAGTGATTTGAAAATATGCTATAAACCAGAGGTCTCAAACTCAAGTGGGTTCGCGGGCTGATTTCCTAATTTTTGATGTCGCCGCTGGCCGCAGCCCTATTATAATAGGGGTATTTAATGTAAATTATCCGAGTAGGCCTTATTTGACGGCACCTTGCAGTCAGGTTTCAACAAACATAGTGAAAAATGTAATTTACTTTTGTACTATTCACGCTTGGCACGAAAAAAATCACATTTTCAAATATTTGAATTAAATAGATTTCCCGTTCCCCTTTCTATTTTCAACATAATTTCTTATGGTACCTATATGAAAATCAGAAAGCCGATTCACATGAAATAGCGCGTAGCGCAAAGAATATTTTCCAGTTGAATAAATTGGCTCTGAAAATATTCCACAGCATACAGGCATATTTCCCAGTGGCGGCTCGTGACAATATCGGGTGGTGGGGCAAGGGCTGCAAGCTACTTTTTATTAAGATGACGTCACAATGGCGTTTTCCAACGTAGACAAGTAACTTAATGATGGTACGGTAACATGAATTTGCCGGCAACAGTGATTTTAACGTATGTGCCACGAGAGGTCCGCCGGTGAGCTGTGACTTGAAGTGTGGTAACTGCGTGAACGGCGTACGGAACAAAGATTCAACACGGTTCATGTTCGCACTAGACCTGGAAATGACTATAACTCCAGAGATAACGTAAGCCTAACTCAGTGGTTCCCAACCTTTTTCATCTTGTGCCTCCCTTGGCCGAAATTTGAGCCAAAATTCCCCCCTTAGGAGAAATCTGCCCGATGATTAAAAAAGGAGAAATCTGCCCGATGATTAAAAAAGGTCATTTTTTACCGCGCAATCACCTGTTTACCGAAGAATAAGACCGGAGGTACGGGATGTCTGTTTCTAGCAGGGCTGTAACAATACTTTGTAGACCTCCAAAAACAATCAATCAAACAAATTCTGGAAGGCTTGACTCAACAGACCCCCATACACTTCCATTCCCATACACTTCCATTCGGCTTATCATGCACCAATCGCTAATATAACTGCTATGAAAAATCAGTATTCATAAATTTGCTGGTCTCGCGATTTTTTTCTCAAGTGTGCGTATGCATTTGGCCAATAATATTGGTATTTTCATGTATAGCAGGATTGACCACACTCGAGTCGGACTCGAGTCAGCATTTTCTGATGACTCGACTTGACTCGAGTCATTTTCTCAAAATAGGGAAACGACTCGACTCAACTAGAGACAATCTGTGTATTGACTCGACTTGGAGACATTGTACATGACTCGAACGAAGCCATATGACTCGTGACTATAAGACGGCCAAGACCGACATTTCATTGTAATTTCGCAGAACAGTAAAGTGGCCTTCCTATTGGAATTTCGTCTATTGGTCCTGGTACTTGAGAATGCGACAATAAATTGCTCAAAGTGAGGAAAATTAGTATATTATAAATCAAAATCATTCAATATCACCAAACTGAGTTATAAAAAGTGATTTTAACAAGACTTTAACTGGAAACTGAGCAGTCAACACAAGGAATTGGACTCGGACTCGAGTCATAATACCATATCTCGGACTCGACCCTATGCTCGGTGACTTGGACCGTCGGACTTGACTCAATGGTGAATTGAAAATGACTCGACTTGACTCGAGTCAAAACTATGAAAGTGAAATTGACTTGTGACTCGGAGCCTCGTGACTTGGTTACAGCCCTGATATATACCCTGATATAATACACGTGATCAGATTTCCTGCTTGAGCTCATTGAAATTTAGGACACTCATTCGGTTTCGGCAACATTGCACCAAGTTTAACACGCATTTTTTCGATCGAGTAGCTGTTCACTAAAAATAAAGCAAGGCTAGCGATCTCTTTGACTTGAATCGATGACGTTGGAATATTTTGTCACTTTATGAAAATGTTGTCATGAAAATATAAGATAAATGCTTTCGTTAGAGGCCTTGTTGTGATAGATTCGGCACGACATTTGCTCGCTTGGTATATATTTGATTGAGAGGCCGTCGCTGGCCTGCAAAATTGTCTTGCGAACTGCAGCACATCTGAACTAGTTAAAAAAAAACAAGGGCGAACTTGTATGGGAGAAAGAGATTTAAAATAGCATTTGAACATACTTTCAGCAAAAAACAGCTATAAGGAGCAAACGCTCTGATATAACTTGTTGCCAACATGACAGTTCGGACATGAACATTTTGGGAAATCCGCTACAATTCTAAAGTGGAATTCCTCCCTAAAAATTGCAAAATTCCCCCAAGGGGGGAATTCCTCCCCGGTTGGGAACCACTGGCCTAACTGGAAAGGTCAACGAGTACGGACAGATACGCAATTGTTATCTCATAGATTGGGCCTGTCATATTGAATCCAAAACATCATTCTGAAGAACTAAGAATAGCAGCCTCGGAAATTCGGTCTCGGTACAGCATAGGAGATTTTGCCCTTGAAACTGGAGACTGTAACACGACACATACGGCTTTATTACTGTCTATAGGTCTGCTGCGAAATCGCCTTTGTAAAATATATTACCGAATAAATACGTCGATGAAAGATTTAAACTTAGTACACTGTTACATGACATCATCGAGCAGTGGTCTCATGGCCCTTTTCGGTATGGTACACTGTCAAAATTGATGCGAACACTCGAACAGACCAACACCGAATTTTGCGCAAAATTTACTGAGGAATAGGCTGATCAAGTGATCAGCTGTTAGCCGCCATCGAAAACGAAATGGCTATCGCGCTTGACAGCAGGGGGTTGTGAGCAAATGGCTTGAAGGCCACAATTTCACGGTGAAATTGACATTGGAGAATATAATATCAAAGTAAATATTTGAATACAAACTGAGAATGACATCATCATCTCAGTTAACGTTACCGCAGATACACCGGCTTTTGCGTGAAATCCGCAATGCGTTGTATGCTAAAGTGTCAGATCGGAGCACATCTCTACCATACTCGACCTTGATAACGATATTACTGCCCTAATCACGTGTCAACCTTGAGACTTGGCACAGCGTTCGATACTAAAACCAAGACATACCGTGCAAAAGCTTATGACGGAACTAGGTAAGGAGCATCGTCAAAATCAATAGATAGCCTACCAATACCGGCTTTGCGTATATTCTGTTAGCGATAAATGACGAGTCAGCTGTCACTCGAATTAGGAAACGAAATTACCACTAACACAGTTCAGTGACAAACTTGAAACTTGGTACAGCTTTCGATACTAACATTAAGACTTACCGTGCCAAATTTCATAACCGATCTCAGTATTGAACATCGTCAAAATCAATGGATACCACTACCGGCTTTTGAGTAAAATCTGTTTGCGATACGTGACGGATCAGCACACACTCAACTTCGGAAACGGAATTACTACCCTAAACGTTAAGTAGAAACCCAGAAACTTGGGACAGTGTTAAATACCACCATCACAACATGACATACCAAATTTCAAGAGTTTTCATGGTGTGAAACACCATCAAAATCGACCTATACCAGCAAAGGTCGACTAAACGCATATTACGGTAATCGAGTTCAGATATAGATACGATTGTTACATCACATCTTAGGGGCGACCAGGCATATTTGCCCCGGTTGCTCGGCCATTTTACGAATAGGAGAGAGTAAATCACCGTTTCTTCATTGTGCGCGGCTTTGAGAGATTTGACAGTGAAAGCTTGTTATGAGCGCTACCGGGGCATGCCCCGGCTAGGCATTCGCAAAGCGAAAACACGGCAGAGAATTCGATTTTCGCAGAGACTTCGCTATATATGGGCATTTACAAGCGAAAGGACAAGAAGAATACGATTTTCGCTGTGATTTCGGTATATATAGATTGGTGTGCGTCTATAAATGGTAAAGAATTGTTATTGAACAGAATATTAGGTGGGGCAATGCCCCAGTTGCCCTATAGGACGAGCCGCCACTGATATTTCCACAATGCACTTCGTACCCCCTGATGTGTTGCTTCGTACCACGAAGGGGATACGGAACCCTAGTTAAGAACCCCTGGAATAGAAATGACCAATCGCCAAAGAATCCATTGGTTTTACAGCCGTGGAGCGTACCAGTACCTTACTCGCGCCCCGATAATAACATGGATTAAGAGAACAAACAACACCAAGGATGTAACCAAATATACGTCACGAGGGCCACAGAATGCCCCATACAGACCTGATTAGGTATCTATATACCCTGGGCAACGCAAGCTACGAGCTTTTGAAATATTACTATTCCCATGACAGTGTCATAGACTGTTGCGTCCGTATGATTACCAAGTCACTATTCCGAGACGCAAGTCGTTCTCTGATTTCAAATTTTAACCCGACTCAATTCGAGTAATTTTTAGTTCATCACCCAGTTAATCCAAAATCGAAAGGTCGCACCAAACAAAATCACGATTTTCAGTCACATATCATCATCGGGTCATGTTTTATCATCATGAACCTGAAATGTGACGTAATAGCGATCTTCCACCGCATGGTAGATTTTAGAAGGGATATGTGATAGTGAAGTTTGTTTAGATTTCCGGTTTTTGTAGTAGTTTTAGAATGACCTTTAAGTTCTTAAACCTAACAAAGATATATGATACTTGAATATATTGTCGAATACTTGAAATTCCACAATGCCTTCGCGGACCGCACAAAATTATCTCACGGGCCGCATGCGGCCCGCAGGCCGCGTGTTTGAGACCTCAGTAGTATAATCGTGGTCTCTCGAGGCGTAAAATACCGGAAACAAGAATGTTGGATTTCGGAAGTCAGAAACGGTGCATTTTGAGCTAGCTAGCAGTCGAAAATCGGCCTACGGAGCTTCGAAAAAGCGTCATTGTGCGCTTCCCGCGATCGATTTTGAAAACAGGTGTTTTAATGCGAAGTGACCTACATATTCTGCGGAGACAAATGACTATGGTATCCTGTCGACTGAATCACTACGCGAATTGCTTCCCGTGGAACAGGTTGGTCTAGAAGCAATCCGTGAGCGTAAAACAGGTGTTTTAATGTGTAGTGACCTACATTCCGCGGCGCAAATGACTATGGTATGCTGTCCGCTATAGTGGATGTATCGTGAATTGTTTCCCGTGGAACAGGTTGGTCTAGAACAGCGGTTCTCAACCGGGGGTCCGCGGACCCCTAGGGGTCCGCGAAGCAATTTCAGGGGGTCCGCGAGACCTCTAAATTTTTAGTATGGTTGATATTCTAATTTTTATTTTTATTTTATTTGAGAAAGCACGAGGCAGTTTAGCACAACAACTGCTATAACCTCATGACTCATAACATCGTAATATTCGTCTGACATGAACTATCGTAGTGCGGAAATTCATTTTCATTGCCAATTTTCCATTAACCTGCTGATACAAACATATTGCTGTTGAGAGACGTTTTGTTGGGGTTTGTGGAAAAATAGAAATATGGAGATAGTAACGTCAATCAGGGTGACTTCGTAATGTCTGCGAATCCTTCTCGATTTGAAGTTGTCAGTGTCATCAAATTAGTAAACAGTCGTTAGAAACAAAAATTTCCGGATTATTTCCCTAATTTGACCCAATGCAGGGATTGAAACCTCGCCACGAAATCCATTTTATGCTGTGATATACATAACCACTATTTAAACAGCTTCGTGGGGGTACAGAACTTCAATATATAATTTAATAGTATATTCATATTGAAATTAACCCGAATATTTTTGGCTGACACACGTCATAAGTCGGACAATGATATACCTGCTTCTAAAGCTCGGCTATCAGATTTGACGCATTCTTATTGCTGATCCCCTGTATCGACAAGGCTGTTTTTTGATGAACAAGGAGTGTTCCGTTGCTATCAAAGCATTACGCTCCAACCCTGAGATTCATATCACCAGTTATATTGGTATGCAGCCTTGTCTTGTTAATGTTCAATTGTTCATGGTCGAAAATGTTTGCTCGTAAATATATATGTAAACCCGAACAGAACAAGTAGTTTCATGACAGTCTTTCCTAGGTTGGAAAACTTGGATCCATTCTTCGGCGCATAAAATTTGTCTATGCTTTTAGATTATGATTTTACCTTGACGGCAGAAACTCTCTGCGGGCCGAACAAAATGCCGTCGCGTGCCGAATCCGGTCCGCTGTCTGTTGCCCGTCCTGGCGCTAGATGCTCAACGTGATATGTTCATAAAATATATGTTTCTTCATTTTGGTGCCATAAATGTTGCGATCACACCAAATGTATCGTAGAAGCGTTATGCGTTAATATTGCATTAGCCCCCATCTGTCTTTGCGGAGATGGTTTTCGGAACTCCTCGTTCATATCAAAACGAAGACGCAGATTTTCAAGACACGACCACGTACTTCAAGAAATACAGTAGCAAAATTAGCTTCGAAATAATAAAAGTCTACCAATTTCTACATAAATAGTATGATGTCATTTGTATGAAAAATCATTATTTTGCTATTCATCACAAGCCTACAGTTCATATTTGCACAAGACAGATATGAAGGTTGCACCATAATAGAGCTAAAATTGAACTAAAACTAGAGGGGTCCGCGAGAGTCCGTGACGGTCAAAAGGGGTCCGCGAAGCCAAAAAGGTTGAGAACCACTGGTCTAGAAGCAATCGTGAGCGTACACAATACCAAATACACGTATAGATTTGAAACAGGCTCTCGAGCGCTTGCGTCAACGGGGTCATAACTATACCTGATTATTGTCGTGTCGCGATTGAGCTAGGGTAAATCTTAACAGATTTGAATATCTGATCAATGACAGATTGCGCGAAATAATTTTCTGACAAGCGAATCCATGTATTATATTGCATGATATCGTGATGCTGTACTCCAGAATGGTATAATGTCATTATCTGCAAATATTTCACAAACCTAATCGTTTACACGAATCAAAGCTAAAGGTTAAAAAGCAATATGAAGGTTTGAAACCTTGCAACTCGATCAGTGATTTCTTATTCAACTGTAAAATAGGTTTATATTCTGTAAGACACAGCAATTATTGCTCGACCAATGTGACTTTGAGAATAACAAATTGTATATTGAGTATACGAGATTTGAATGTTTGACTAATGATAGATTGAAAAATATATCTCGCAAGAGAATCCATGTGATATGATGTAAGATATCGTGATACCAGTATCCTGTCCACTATAGTGGTTGTATCGTGAATTGCTTCCCGTGAAACAGCCGCTACAGTATACTGAATCTATCGTAATATGGTATCGGAGTATTACAGTAGTCTGTCAAACCCTTTCATGAATTCAGCAGCGACACGAGAATATTCATGAAACATTGTGTATTGTGAAACAGTAGACACACATAGGCCTACCTATCATTCTTGTATTTCTAGAATTCGACAAGCCGAAATCAAGATGGTTTTATCTCGAGCGTCGCGGGTTGAATAATGCTTGAATTCTTTCGTACTATCTAACGTGCCCTATGTAAAACATTCTGGGTCTACAGATTTATCAAAAACACTTCCATCATCGCAAAACCGATTGATAAAATGATTATTACATGCAATCTAATCAGGTGGACTTACCTTATATGTCGAATGCAGAACGGTAAAGTTATCGGAGATATAGACTCCACTGTATTTTGTCTCGATGTTCGTGAGTACTATTGATGCATTTTTTCATTTCTATTCTCCAAAATAATTGTCATTACGAAATCTAGAACACTAAACAGCGTTGCTTGGGTAATATGATTATGAGTTGGTATTTAATTCCTAACATATTACTACAGGGTAGGCTCAGGCTGCAACAGTTCTGATTTAGCAGACGCTGGTGACAAGGGTCTCGCCCACTCAACATAACACACGTATTTAAAAGTATCGCACACTCACACCGAAAGCACTGACAATAACGCTTACCCCAAATAGTGTTCGCCGCGTTATTATTTCCACGATATCACTCATTAAATATTACATTTATGTTTTTGTGTGACACGAGGTAGAATTGGATCACACCAAACTCGACGTTGCATTCTTTTGCGTCATGATATGGATACTGGCCCGCCGCGCATCAGTGGTGTGGATCTATATCATACAAAATATATTGTTTTCCCCGAAAGCGGTGTTTACTCACTTGGTTGATAGCTGCGTGATTTGGCATACCACTGATTGGTTATTACTCAATTCCGTGCATCCTCTCTACGCCGCACTGTTTCTCACAATCTTACCACAGTTTTTACAGAATGGCATTATGTGATTATCAAATAATATTTTACGAACTCGAGCGTTGTAATAGATCTTAAGATAAAACAGTAATATGGTTAATGTCGAATGCACCAACTCACACAAGTACAGTGGCGAGATAGCGCAGTGGTATAATCCGCGGCTGCAACACCAATGGGTGCGGGTTCGAGTCCGACCGAGGTCGACTTCCGAATTCCGATACCTAAGTGTTGGAGGCTTACCTAGGCTCCTCCTCGCCGCCTCATCCGCGTCAGCGGTGTCTTACAAAAGCCTAGAGGTGGGCCGTGCTATAAGTCGGCAGTTACGGAAAATAAGAAGAATATCGGCCTGGTGTAAATGACCATAGTAGTCGACAAACACCATGAATACCCCAAACAAACAAACAAACAAACTCACACAAGTCGTATTATCGGTACTTGTGACGGGAAGCTAAACAGATACTCGTAGCGTCGGTACATGGCGATGTGCATCGGTTCGTATGATCACTATTCGAAGCGCGTGAGATGTGACATATGGTGGCTTGATTAATGCTTGAGTCTATTCGCAGCACCATCCAACACACTCAATGTAAAATATGGCGAGATACAGAGATTTCACAAAGTTTCATGATCATAAAACAAATTGGGATTATGCTTAAACTAGTTGGGTAAAGTTATTGCTTTATATGTTAAATTCGAAACATCAAAGAAATCGGAATTGTACACCGTAATATGGTGAATCTGGTAATCTGGTGTTTTGTATCACTATGTTCATTCGCAGCAATGGAACCAAATATTATCACAAAATCCAAATCACCGAAAGGTATTTTTCGGTTAATATGAATTTGAGTTGTGATTGAATTACTACCAATTTACCCACACATAGCTAAATTCAGCAATACACAGGAGCATCACTGAGTTTTCAACTTAGTGCGCATATCCAAAATAGCACTTACTCTAATAGTCTAATTCATCAATCAACACCTAAAGCACCGAAGAACGACCAACATAAATTATTAATCGCTGTGTTGTTATTTTTTCGATATCAAAAATCATATAATACAATTGTTGTTTTCGATATCGCACAGCATATAACACAATAGGAATTTTTTCGATATTACACTTATAATATAATTGATGTTTTTGTGTGACGCGAGGTTGATTTTGGTCAGATCAAATTCAAGGCCCGTTTTACTCACTCCCATAATGCAAATGCATATCACACATTACCATTTTCATATTAAACAGTTATTTACAAGATACCAAAGGTACATAAAAATTTTGGTCGAAATAAATTATTAACTTGATTTTGCATACCACTGATTGATTAATACTTAATTCCGTTTCATCCTCTCTACCCAGCGTGCTAAAGTTTTAAAAAACACTTTGATCACCACGAAAGCAAATAGAAAAATGTTTGCAACTTTGAGCCTAGTCGGATAGACTTGAGTTATATGTAGAATGCCGAACATCAAATAAATCGTAATATGGACTACTCCAAAATCGGGTTAATGTGTTCTCGATCCACCGATACATACTTTTTTCCATTCTATCTATGAAAATAATTAACTTCACAAAATTCGAACCATTAAAAGAACTTGATTTCCTAACATTAATTCGATTAGTTTAGCAACTTGTTAGATCCGCCCCGCGACGTGATTTTGGGCGACCCGCGGACAGATACCTGTTTTGTTTGTTTTGGGGTATGAATGGTGTTTGTCGACTACGATGGTCATTTACACCAGGCCGATATTCTTCTTATTTTCTGTAACTGCCGACTTATAGCACGGTTTTTGTAAGACACCGCTGACACGGATGTGGTGGCGAGGAGGAGCCTAGGTATAGACCTCCAACACTTAGGTATCGAAATTCTGAAGTCGACCTCGGTCGGACTCGAACCTGCACCCACTGGTGTTGTAGCCGCGGATTATACCACTGCGCTATCTCGCCACTGACAGATACCTGTCTTGCATGACAATGTGCCCCGCGACACGAATCTACATGGATTTGCGTGAAACATTTTCTAGTATGAACATTAACAAGACGTTCCAATCTAACTTATGTTCACGTACAGTCTAACATGTGTGCGTCTAACATACAGCCAGAGTTCAAAGAACTTGTCCACAACTCTGATCGACCACAGATGTCTGATTGACTTCAACAGCTATTGAAGTACATTACGTTAATAATTTTATTGACTAGTGTCTTGGTATCTTAACCCTAACATTAAATACGATTCCTTTCTGCTATCGGTGGATAAATACGCGATTAATGTATCAATTCAGGAATCCGGCCCCCTGCAGTAAATCGTTTTCTCATATCCACCCCGAAGACTGGATAAGTTACCCAGCCCCTGTCTTACCCTATGGTTGTTATAACAACCTGGATTTGTTCCGAAAATAGCACATACAATTATACCTTTAATTAGTCGAGAGGTCTAATAGTGAATTCCCAACCCGAAACCTGACTTCGACCATTTACCCATTGTTTTTACTACATTCCTTAAAATAGGACCGCCAGACCCAGGCAATTTTTTGAAAGGGGGTGCCGGAGAGAAAGGGTTAAGAACCACTGATCTATACCTAAAGCACAGGCAAACGAATGACTTCGATACAGTGAACAGCACAAGAGCGATATATTCACAGTCAAATATGGGAACCATGAACAATAATGAACCCCGATTTCCGTTGAATATTCACAACACCGACAAATCGATACATCTGTTTACCACTGACATCGACGATACAATTGTCATCCCAATGCACAGTTCGAATGGTAGGCTCATCTGGCGTGAAATCCAAATCAAATAACACCAAGGTGTGCTTTCTTGACTTCAGGATCTGTATAGAGGCATCATGCCTGTGTTTTAGCACTACTGTGTGAGGCCAGAGAAAACGGTGTACGGAATACCGTATTGTCATGATCCCGTTGATATGATTAACTCACTCGATAGATGTGTGGTGATGACTAGTTTCGAAATGTAGCTGGATGAACTAGACCAAAACTTTTGATGACAGGTTTTATAGTTGTTTTATGTGTGAAATTACGAGACAGCGCTCTCTGGCGGCGTTAACGACTGACCTATCGATCTCGCTTCCCACGACATGACGCCCTATTTCTTGTCGCTTCCTTTTTCTATACTATCTTCTTTACTTTCATTCAGTGTGCATGCCTCCTCTTAACATCACCTAGGACAAGGTGGGTGTCCGATTCCATAGGCAACTCCTAGTCGCTTCGACATATCTTCCATTCTTTTCATTGTATTGCATTTTTTGTGGTGTATTGAACTGATAAAATTGCTAATAAACCAATGATGATGATGATGAACGCGATATCAGTCTTCATCTCGCAGAAACACCCCGACCTGGATTACATTACCAAATCGTAATGCTGATGTATATAAGCGAGACACTGCGTTCTCAACAGATGTATCGATTTGTCGGTGTTGTGAATATTCAACGGAAATCGGGGTTCATTATTGTTCATGGTTCCCATATTTGACTGTGAATATATCGCTCTTGTGCTGTTCACTGTATCGATAGCCTCTATGGTATATATCTTATCGAATAACCATTTAACAAGACTGTTAGTGGAAATGCGGTTATCGTTTCAGGTGCAACCATATCGTCTAATTATGACAGACAGTAAACTATCAACTGTAAAACAATTGTACAACTTCAAGTATTTCGTACTAATGTCGGTGACTTCTAGCATAGGCCTACATGATGATAGAATCAAAATATTTCCAGAACGAGGTAGCATCTATCAAACGTTATTTACACACAGTTTTCACACCATTTTACCGCTCAGTCACTACCAATCACAACTAAAAATTAGGTTCACATGCTTCCATCGTAATGAAATACCTATAAACACCTGAAGCCAATTATTGAGCAGAATGTGAGTGCTATGCGCGATTTTTATTGGTCTGCTGATCACATCAAAATCTGCAATATATCGCCGACTACAGTTGCCGTTAGTATACTATTATGAGTGTGAGACAGATTTGCACGTCTTATGCAGAGTACTGATTTGCTTTATCGCGTGGGTGAACACTGAACATATTGTTCGTGTGATGAAACAAGATCATTGTTCAAATGCAAATGTGTATATTACGCGTTCGGTCTAAAGCAACGCAAAAGAGATGGACCTTTTAGGAAATCGCGTTGTATACTTCGTTCTACGAAACTCCATAGAATACCACATGTAAATAGAATCGAAATATCTCAACTCTTTATGCATTCTATCAAATCGACACAATTTTAATACGGGTTCCTGGGTATGCCATACACACTAAAATCACAAACAGGTCTCGATGATATTGATGTCATAATGATACCAATAAAAATAATCATTAACTGTAGCTGTTCAACAAAATCATAATATTGGTTTCAACGAGTAATTACTCTTATTGAGTTATGTGTTCGATGAAAATGATGGATTACACATATGCTTCAAGGTTGGTGAAGAAAATTAAATATTCAACATCGTGAAAGCTTGTGATAAAATAAAGGTAATACATTCGTGGTTTAAATTAGGTTGTGACTGTGACGCTTTGATGTATGCTTTATTCCACATAGGGACTCGACGCTCAAGAAACACTTTCACGTTGTTCACCAGTTCAATTACCACAACATAAATACTGTACTACATACTGTTGTACGATTTATCGCGAGTGTGTAAATGAAGCTCAACATTTTTTTTTTCAAACGAAACTGTCTTCTGGTTGTTTTGATGCGAGGACAATCATCCGATAACTCTCTACCTTCCTATAGTAAAGTAACTTGTTTTGTGTGTTAGGTTTGTAAGTTATGAGTCGAATACATACCTATACTCTTTTGTAGAGATGACTCCGATTACATTGACAGATCTGTCAACCAGTGACTATGGCTTTTGTTTGACAAAATGCCGACGTGAGTGTAAAATGATAATATTAGGACCATGTACATGAATGTTATCCGTCGGGCTAAACCTGAAACACCACATTTTTCGTGTAGGTGTATATCATGGTTGTAGGTGTTAGTTTATCCACACAAAAATCATTCTTCAAAAAGACCCCCATGGAAATTTAATATTACGATAACTAAATTTTTGTAGGATCACAGATTCTGGTATAGGCTACAGTGTTTTCAACTCATCAAGTCGCGTATTAGTTGTCGTTAGTATGAACTATTATTGTGAGTGGCAGGATGTGTGTCTCTTACGCAGAGTGTTGATTTTATTTAACAGGAGAGTGAACATATTATTCATATGGGAACAAGGTAGCTGTCAAACGCGAATGTAGAAAGGTATGCGGAGTAGCTTTATAACCAACCAAGCAACGGTTTTGCAATATTGTAATATATAGTATACACGACTATTTAGAGACACATACATTATT